>NW_027362762.1:208614868-209986951 GCF_046119375.1 Phyllobates terribilis
ATAACATATAAAATGATAAAATATACAGGGCTCAGTACACCCAATTTTGAAAAGTAAGATTTTAATCAATAACGCAGTGAACACAAGTAAAATGTTCAAAGTTCTAAGTTTCATAGAACATTCTTTAACCCATAACATGACAGTAAGGTTATAATATAACTTTCATTACAAATTCTTCAGTGTTACTCAAATTAGTTGATGCTAAAATGACTACACCCCACATCAAAACTACTACATCTAGTATTTTGTGTGACATTTGTGATTTTTAAGGACCGTATCAAGTCATCTAGGCATGGAATGAGCAAGTTAGCAACATATTACTGCATATATCTTTTTCCATTTTTCAACGACGACCTCTTTTAACTGCTATATGACATGGCCATTATCCATTATTTCATTTTTTCCCCCTTCAAAGTCACAACTTTTTTAATTTTCTGTCAATATGGCCGCATGAGGGCTTGTTCATTTGCAGGACAAATTGTACTTTTGAATGACACCTGTCATTCTATCACATAGTGTACTGGAATAATGGAAAAAAAAATCCAAATGTGTTGAAATTGCAAAAAAAAGTGTTTTTTAGGTTTTTTATTTACCATGTTCACCACATGGTAAACCTGACCTGGCAATATGATTCTCCAGGTCAGTATGAGTATGCAGATACCAAGTGTATAGTTTTCTTTTTGCTTTGTTTTATTTAAATGGTGAAGAAAAATTAAAAAATTTGTCACATTTTTTTTTTTTTTTTTTCTGAGACCCATAACGTTTTAATTTTTCAGGATATGGGGTCGTATGAGTGCTTATTTTTTGCACCCTGAGATTGTTTTTACTGATACAATTTTTGGGTAAATACGATGTTTAGATCACCTCTTACTGCATTTTATTGCAGTGTTACAACTGCAAAAAACCCATGATTTTGGCTTTTTGATTTTCTTTTCTTATTATGTCGTTAACCAATCGGTTTATTTATTATTTTGTTAGATTGAATTTTTATGAATGCAGTGATATCAAATATGTGTATTTTTTTAAAATTGTTTGTTTTATTTTTATTGGGGGCAAAAGGGGGGTGATTTGAACTTGTTGTTTTTTTTTTCAAAACTTTATCACTTTTTTACTGTATTTGTTAGTTTCCTTAGCTGCAATTGTCTGATCTCTTGTACTATAAATAGCAATGCATCAGCTTTACTATGCATAGCAAAAATCACGATCTCCTCTGAATGCCAGACACGTGCTGGCTTTCACAGGAGGGTCGTAATGACAGGCACAGGGATCGTCAGCAGACTCCCGGCTGTCATGACAACCCATCGGCGCCCCTGATCACATCACAGGCGCGCCAATGGGCGGATGGAATGATTCGCCTCCCTGGCGACACGTGTTAAATACCGCTGTCAGAGATTGATAGCAGAATTTAACAGTTTAACAGCCACCCGCTCCACCCGCGGCTGCTAGAGGTGGGGAAAGATGCGGGTCCGCATCAAAGGCAGGGACACGACATATGACCTAAGTTTACGTTGTGCTGGTGTTAGAGCCTGGATGCCTCTCTCTCTCCTAAATCATCCCGGACTTACTTAGCCAGATGTACTCTGGAATTGCACAGGGCTTTCCGCCCACTACTTTTAGTCCTGGGAGATTGTATACAGATAGGGGTTTCCTTTCCAACTTGTGGTGACTAAAGATGGAAAATCTACCTCTTTCCGATCCCCAGGTGATTTACCCAAGTTCCGGGCCACATTTGAACTACCTTTTGGTATCTATTCCTGACTGGCCAACCTTGCCTCACCTGATTTCTCCTCCTTTGCAAGTTCACTGGAGTCCGTGGCCATCATCTGTTAAGTCAAAAGGATGAATACTTTTCTCAAGTTTTTTCAAAGCTTTGTTAGCCCAGGAGTGTGGTTATACGGTGTTAGGCCACGGCCCCGCTATCAGTATTTGGTCAGTATTGTTTCTCAGGAGTGGGAGCCAAAACCAGGTGAGGAACATTCAGAGAAAACGTATAATAGAAACAAGTGCACCAATTCTGCATTTATCACCCACTCCTGGTATTGGCTCCCACTCCTGAGAAAAAATACTGACCAAATACTGATAGTGCGGCCGTGACCTTAAATTTCATCTCAGTTATGTAGGCCCTAATCTGAACTTTAATTACTTCTCCTGTTTTGTCTTAGTTTATTAACCTTGCCTAAAGTTCATTTAACTTCTGTCTGTTTAATGGCCTTGAGTTTATAGTTAATCTTTGCTTTTAAGGGCCTACAAAATTAGGTCATATGTCCTCAGTTATTTACTCGATTTGCTTGTTTTGGGTCGGCTACCGGCTTCCCATAGGGTTAGGCTGTGTGCCCGCGTAGCGTTTTTCAAGCGTATATGCTGCGGAATTTCCGCAGCGTAAACGCTTGAAAAACGCATGTAGATCCGCACCCCATGGTCCCCAATGGCATTCCGCAATGTCAATGCCCATGCTGCGGATTTTTCCGCAGCGTATATGCTGCAGTCAAAAATCCGCAGCATGTTCATTAATTTTGCGGAAGCGCCGCGGAATCAATGTGCGGATGGTACCCAAGTCTGGAGGAGAGGAGACTCTCATCCAGACCTGGGTACCAAAGAACCTGTAAAAAAAAGAATAAAATAAAGTTTATACTTATCTTCTGATGTTTTCCCTCCGTCGCGCTGTTGTCTGAAGGACCTGCCACGTCATTGAGTCATGTGACCCACCACATGACTCAATGACGTCACCGCAGGTCCTGCACACAGCAGCGTGAGCCGCTCAAGCCTCCGGACGGGGCAGAGAATGCATCAGAAGGTGAGTATAAAGTTTATTTTTTTATTTTTTACCATTCTGAACAAGTTGTCAAGCACTTTTCCAAGTGATGCTTGGAGAAGTGCTTGATAACCCGCATGCGGAAATGCATGCAAAGACGCCTCACAAACGCTTCTACCTGGCGGGAAAACCGCATGTAATATCCGCATGCGATTTTCCCGCCAGGGAGAAGCGTAAAAAATATGCTTCAGGTCCGCAACGTGGGCACATAGCCTTGTAGCCAGGCATTAGATTTAGCTGTTAGTAGATAATTAGAGACTTTTTAGTAATGACCTTTCAGTAGAGTGTAAAGAATCAAAACTGGATTGTAAAGGATCAAGAAGAGAGTTATCTGAGAGAGCAGATTAGATGAGAGTGGACCAATTGTTCCAGGAGGTGAGATAAAGAGGAGATTAGAGACAGGTCTGTAGTTAGCAGCACAGTTTTGGTCGAAGTTTTTTTTTTGTTTTTTTTTAGTAATGGTTTTATGATAATGTTTGAAGGAGGAGAGAAATATACCGGAAGAAAGACAGGTTAAATATTTTAGTTACGTAGGTAAAGGGAAAATATATATATTTTTGTACCGTGTTAGCCAGTAGATAGAAAAATATTTAGATTTGAGAGTCCTCAGTGGTTGATACCTTTTAATGGCTAACTGAAAAGATGGTAACAAGTTGGAAGCTTTCGAGACTACTCAGGTCTCTTCATCAGGCTAGTATAACACAAAATCTGAAGAGTCACATATTTATACACAGTAGGACACAAATAATGCAATAGATGAGACAGGTGATGGAAAGCAGAGCTATTACTCTGGGAGAGATAAACAGTTCTGGCTATAAATATTTTAGCAGTGCATAGATCAGGAGCGTGAAAGTTTTATTGTCCTGTGTCTTGGTCCAGAGTTGTGATGACCCCACAGGTCTGACGAGCACATTCCTTAGTTGATGTAGAATGACCTAAATCCATGTGACACATTCATTCCTGCTCTGAAAGTGTCAAAGGTCACCATGAGTTTATATTCTGAGACTCTTCGGTCTCTCTGAGATTTGAAGTTACCTTTTAATACCAGTAATTTCATGTCTTTGATGCTGTGATCAGGGGAACAAAAATGCTTGGCTACAGGTAGATCTATTCTTTTTTCTTTTATTGTGTGGCGATGATGATTCATCCTTGTCCTAAGTTTTTGCCCCGTCTCCCCTACATACAGACCCCCAGCTGGAAATTTGGTACATATATAGCTAGGTAGGTAGTGACAAGGACTGAAGAAGGTGAAAAAGAATAGTGTCACTGTTGCAGGTAGTAGGGTGAGAAGATGTAAGGAGCCTGGTAACCTTCTTTACCGTGACTGGTTCAAAGATGGAAAGTGAAGTACAGGAGGGAAGAGGAGCCATGATATTGGGGGAATGGGAGACAATTTCCTCTCTGATATGAGACATTTTTCTTTGAAATAATGCTCCTCACTTCACTGCACTTTAGGACTGAGAAGGGAGTGAAAATTGTCAGTTGTTTGGGATTGTTGGACAGTGAGGTGAGAAGGGTGTTAAAGTAAGCTTGTTTGGAGAAGTGAAGGCAAACTTATGTTTTAACCCATTCATGACCGGGCCATTTTCCGTTTTTGCATTTTCGTTTTTTGCTCCCCTTCGTCCCATAGCCATAACTTTTTTATTTTTCAGTCAATATGGCCAAGTGAGGGCTTATTTTTTGCTGGACAAGTTGTACTTTTGAACAACACCATTTGTTTTACTATATTGTGCACTGGAAAATGTGAAAAAAATTACAGTGAAATTGCAAAAAAAAGTGGAATTCCACAATTGTTTTTTTTACTATGTTCACTAAATGCTAAAACTGACCTGCCATTATGATTCTCCAGGTCATTACAAATTCGTAGATACCAAACATGAATAGGTTCATTTTTCTTTAAGTGGTGAAAAAGAAATCCAAAGTTTGTTTAAAAAAAAAAATGGCGTCATTTTCCGAGACCCGTAGTATCTCCGTTTTTTCGGGATCTGGGGCCAAGTGAACACTTAGTTTTTGTGCGCCGAGCTGACTTTTTTATTGATACCATTTTGGGCTAGATCCGGTGTTTTGATCGCCCGTTATTGCAATGTTGCATCGACCGAAAAAAGTAATTCTGGCATTTTGAATTTTTTTCTCGTTACGCCGTTTACCGATCGTATTAATTCTTTTTATATATTGATACATCGGGCGATTCTGAACGCGGCGATACCAAATATGTGTATATTTGATTTTTATTTTATTTTGAATAAACATTTTTTTTTTACTTTTTGCATGCTTCAATAATGGGAATCGAGATTCCACCCGCGGCTGTTAGGAGCACATGACGGCTGTACCGATCAGCTATCATGTGCCCGCAAAGGTGCGGCTCTGGTGCTGAGGGACCCGACATGTGTCATAATAGTACGCCACATGTCGGAAAGGGGTTAAGCATAAACTTATAGTGGATGAAATCTTTGGCCGAAAGGGATTTTCTACACTGACGTTTGACACACCTGTAGGAGCGCTGGAGAAAACGTGTTTGGAGGGTTGCCGTTGTCTTTGCCGGGATGTCCTAGGTGTAAGGGGTGCTGTTTCATCAAGGGCACTTTGCAGTGTTTTCTTTTTTACCTCTGGTCTACAGTAATTTTAGACCAATATCCTTAATAAATATTGATGTTAAACTATTTTACAAAATAATGGTCTTCAATTGTCTTCAACCTCATTCTCATCCTGATACATGAGGATCAGGTTGGGTTTATCCTCAAAACGGAAGCGAGGACAATACTATAAAACTGTGTCCTTCATCTCCTACGCTAAACACAAGAAGATTTCTTTGTCTCCAGTTGGTGGATGCTGAAAAGGCCTCCAACAGGGTGCAGTTGGACTTTTTACGCTTGGTCTTGTTTCATGCAGGTCTAGGTCAGCATACAATAGTGCACATAATGGTTTTTCTATACAAATCCTGTATCACAGGTCAGAGTTAACAGAAATCTTTCTCGGCCCTTTCCCTGTCGCAACAGGATTAGATAGGGGTGCACCCTATCCCCATTACTTTATATACTTGTGATGAAATGTTTGGCAAGAGCTATTATAGGACATATTTTTATTCATGGATGATTAGTAGGTAGCAAAAGTGGTAAATTTTCTATTTATGCAGATGACCTACTTATCTACTACACCTCTAACTGGGAAATAAGTTTGCCCAATATCTTACTAGAATTTCAGACCATTTGAGACCTCAGCAACTATAAAGTACACACCAGTAAATCCTTAATATTAATTTTCCCAACCTAATAGTGTCTTGCTTCAGAGATTCATTCTCTTTTAAATGGACCTGTTGAGTGTGGGTACCCAGATCTCAGCGAATCACGAAGACATCTATTCCTTAAACTTTGTTCCTAGAAAATGTTATCAGACTTGGCTACTTGGAGTAAACTTACGTTATGTTTTGGAAAAGTACATTCACTGAAAATGAATATCACCCCAAGGGCCCTATCTGATGGAATCCCTTCTTATCCACATACCCAGGCTTTTAGTCATACAGCCAAAATTTATGTTCCCCAGCATTGTTTAGACAGGCTCTAAACTTACACTAGTTATAAATAGTTAAACCTATGGCCAACAGAGTGATGGGATTACCAGACATTATATTATACTACAAGGTGTTCCTACTGACATACTTTCATCACTGGTTTAATTATTTAATCATGAAAAAGATAATGGGTGACCTTTGAAAAGAAAACCATATAGGGAGGCCAGGACCCTCTTCTCTGGTTGACCTCTTTAAACCAGCCTCCTATTATATCTTCTCTCCCAATTACCTCCATGGTTCTCAAGTTCTGGGAGAGGAATTCAGTCTTTTTAGGTTTATCTTGAAACCTTATCCCCCTTATTCCAGTTTTTAATAACCCTGCTTTCTCTGTAGGAATGGGTCGATCACATATTCTGGGTTTTTCTGAATTAGAGGCTCTCCAAGTCAGGCATTTCATGTAGTGAGGTATTGTGATGGCACTTCACGCTTTCCTGAGTGGACAGACCAAGAGAGCTTGGATCTTGCACTGTCAACTCTCTAACTTTCTCTCTAAAATATCCCCACCATTCTCTCTTTTGAGAAACCTCATAATATTTGAAATTATATGTACACACTTATCTCCTCCTTCCCATTTAGTGTCGTTACTCTACGGGCTGATTCTAAGACAGAGGGGAACAGAAATTTACTTTCCTTTTACAAATTCATGGGAAACTGAATTACAACAGTCGTTCTCCCCAGAAGATTAGTGTAAAGCTTTTACCATTTTTCATGCGTCCTCCATATCTTGTAAACTGCAGGAGAAAAATTAGTAAGTTCTAGTGTTGAGCGAGCACTAAAATGCTCGGGTGCTCGAAGCTCGGGCCGAGCTCACCGTGATACTTGGGTGCTCGACCCAAGCAACGAGCCCAATGTTAGTCTATGGGAGACCCGAGCATTTTTGCGGCGGCACCCCCGGCAGTCTTTTGAAAGCCTAACAAGTGCCCAAAACGATAGTGACAGTGCTCAAATGACAAATAGTGAGCCTGACAGGACTTTAGTATAGCCAACAGCCAGAAACCCCCTCAGTTTGACCCAGGAGATGATGTGAACAACTCCTAACGTCGGGTCCAAGTCTCTGAGTGGGAGGAGCACCTTTGCCATGTGCTATTGAGGCTTGGACGACTGCAACTAAGCTTGAACCTGTGGGATCGCAATCCTCCCTTGCACCACAAGAACGGTAACTGATTTATCATTGTTATTCCTGTGTTTTGTATTCCTAATTGTTATATTTCTTATTCTGGCCAAATACCGTTGTATAGTTAATTGTATAGCCTTGTAATCTAGTGTATTCTTATAATCGATTAAATCATAAATTAATCGTGGGCTGTATCCTTTACTCTGCATATACGAATCCATTGGTCCGGAAACTCTTGGCTGAAATGCTACTGGGTTGGTTCCTGACCCGATACAAGTCTATTAACGGACCGGGCTTGTATCAAACGAGAACTGGTGGCAGCATACCATCTGGAGGATTTGAGGAAGGCTGGCAGTGACGGTCGGAGGTGTGGATATATATTACTGGCGCAGCCAGGGGAATATATATACCGCCCTCACTGCAGAGGGCCTCAAATACCCAGAGGGCTACAGGACGGCCTCTCCGGCGACCACTCACTCTAGGTGCAGTACCTTGACTGACATGAGAGGCAAGGGGGCGCCAGAGAGTTGTGCCTGTATCGTGGCATCACGGATTGGTGACGTGTAAGGGACAACACACCACCGTGTTTTCCCCCGCTGGTAGCAGCTTCCTGGCACCACTTACTCTAGGTGCAGTACCTTGACTCACCTGAGAGGTAAGGGGGCGCCAGAGAGCTGCACCCACCGGCCGGCATTCATCACAGGGGTCTTTTAGTTTGGAGGAGGCTGAAGCTGGCCACTACCTCATGGCTGCTTCGGCAGCGAGGTATCCATACTCAGTCCCCAGCCGCCCGGCGGCCAGGTGTCCACGCTCGGTCCCCAGCCGCCAGGGGGCGGCCGGGTGTCCATACTCGGTCCCTAGCCGCCCCGCGGCCGGGTGTCCACACGCGGTCTCCAGCCGCCTGGGGGCCGCCGGGTGTTCATAAACGGTCCCCAGCTGCCCCTATTTCTCCTGTTACCTTCCCATACACTTTTCTTAGCCTGGCCTGCTTTAGGGCAGCATTGGACGAGCCCACCAGAGAACCAGACTCCTCCGGTGGGCCCTGGCTTCTCCATCAGGGGAATTGAGAGTGCCAAGGTGAGGAGCGTGATGATGATAGAAGTTAGCATCTGCTTTGTTTTCTTGGAATGCAAGCGCATGTATGTAGTAGCGGCTAGGCCTGAGGTGGTCAGAGTTTTGGCGCATAACCTACCTCCTCCGGGGATTGCTGGATGTTTTCCTGCTACTATCCCAGTTCTATGACTCCCGTTAAAACAAAGCTTCAGGTGATAAATGATGGATGAGGTGGTGGCAAAGGAGAAAGAGCAGGAGGAACAGGGACCATTCACATCAATATCAGGCCAGTCAACCACACATGTCGTGTAGGATATGTTTCTGTACCAAAAGGAGCGGTTCGGCTACACAGTTATAGGGCATACAGTGAGTGCAATGCCTACCAAAAATTTAGAGGCACTCCAATGCCCCTTGGAAGTGACATGGAGGTCAGAGGGCCTTAACTAAACCATTTTTTCCATTTATAGCAACTGGGTCTCCTGTGCACTGTTGGCCTAAGCAGTGAATGGAAGGCTTTCCAAAAATTATGAGGAACTGCAATGCCCCTTGAAACAGATGTGGATTACAGCGTACTAAAAGCCTTCTACCCATTATTGGGGAGTGGGTCTCCCTTAGTGTTCGCCTATGCATTGAAAAGCAAAAGCTGACTAAAATTAGGAGGAAATGCAATGCCCGTTGGAAGAGTCATGGAGGTCGCAGTAGCTTAACAAGACAGTTTTAATGCCCTTTGGAAAAGTGGTGGAGGTCACAGTAGCTTAACAAGACGGTTTTAATGCCCCTTGGAAAAGTGGTGGAGGTCGCAGTAGCTTAACAAGATGGTTTTAATGCCCCTTACAAGAGCCATACAGTACAGCATCTTAAAAACATTATTCCCATTATTGGGGAGTGGGTCTCCCATAGTCTTTGCTTATGCCTTCCAAGCAAAAGCTGCCAAAAATTAGGAGGAAATGCAATGCCCGTTCGAAGAGTTGTGGAGGTTAGAGTTAATTAAAAACAACATTTCAATGCCCCTTGTGGAGTTCAGAGTGGTTTAACAAGACGCTTTTAATGCCCCTCGGAAGAGACGTGGAGGTCGCAGTAGCTTAACAAGACGGTTTTAATGCCCCTCGGAAGAGACGTGGAGGTCCCAGTAGCTTAACAAGACAGTTTTAATGCCCCTTGGAAAAGTGGTGGAGCTCCCAGTAGCTTAACAAGACTGTTTTAATGCCCCTTGGAAAAGTGGTGGAAGTCGCAGAAGCTTAACAAGACGGTTTTAATGCCCCTTGGAAAAATGGTGAAGGTCACAGTAGCTTAACAAGACGGTTTTAATCCCACTCGGATGAGACGTGGAGATCGCAGTAGCTTAACAAGACGGCTTTAATACCCCTCGGAAGAGACGTGGAGGTCCCAGTAGCTTAACAAGATGGTTTTAATGCCCCTCGGAAGAGACGTGGAGGTAGCAGTAGCTTAACAAGACGGTTTTAATGCCCCTTACAAGAGCCATACAGTACAGCATCTTAAAAATATTATTCCCACTATTGGGGAGTGGGTCTCCCACAGTCTTTGCTTATGCCTTCCAAGCAAAAGCTGATAAAAATAAGGACGGAGGAACTTTCAATAATGGCAACACGGACCAAGGTCACCCTGGTGGTATAGTGGTGGTGGAGGCTGAGGATAAGGAGAAGAAAATAAAACAGCCGAAATGAGGAAGCTTATACCCATGTGTGGGTGTGAAGCGGTGCATGTGAAATACACCTCCCGAAATAACACTGGATTTGACTTTGTTACTCTGCTGTCATTTGGTGGTGAAGAGAAGTCTGGCCCAATCCAGCCCTTGTTCATTTTGATAAGGGTCAGCTTGTCAGCACTGTCAGTTGACAGGCGAGTGCGCTTATCAGTTATAATTCCCCCAGCGGCACTAAAAACACTCTCCGATAACCCGCTAGCGGCAGGGCAGGCCAGGACCTCCAAGGCGTACAGAGCGAGTTCATTCCAAGTGTCCAGCTTGGATACCCAATAATTAAAAGGCACAGAGGAATCACGGAGGATGCTGGTATGGTCGGCAAGGTACTCCCTCACCATCTTTTGAAACTTTCCACTCCTTGTGAGAGTACCCCGCACCTCAGGGTCTGTCCGAAGGGAGGGTCTGAGAAAATTGCCCCAGAACGTTGACAGTGTTCCCCTGCCTCTGCTGGATTGGAGTTGCTTCTCTCTCGCTTGTACGCCTTGGTTGGGCAACGAACTGTGACCTCTGCCGCTAGCGTGTTAAGATGGGAATTTTTTTTTAACAGTTCTGCAGCAAGGGCCTTCTGGTACTGCCCCATTTTTGTAGACCTCTCCACCTCAGGAATAAGAGAGTGAAAGTTCTCCTTGTAGCGGGGGTCTAAAAGTGTCACCAACCAGTAATGACTGTCACCCAACATTTTGACAACGCGAGGGTCACGGTTAAGGCAGCGTAACATAAAGTCAGTCATGCATGCCAGACTGGTAACAGGCAAGACTTCCGTGTCCTCACCAAGATGATGACCGACCATGCTCTCCTCCTCCTCCTCCCCTCTGTCCTCAGGCCACCCACGCTGAACCGACGGTATGACAGTTGTACAGGTACTATCGTCTACAGCGCATGATACAAGCTCCTGTTCCTCCTCCTCCTCCTCCTCCTCCTCTCCCTCAGTGTCCCCCAATGCACGTTGGGATGAGATGAGGCTGGGCTGTGTGTAATCGACCGCTATGGCTTCTTGATCCATCTCATCATACTCTGGCTGCAATGCCTCCTCTTTAATTCCCTGCAGAGAGCGTTGCAAAAGACAGACAAGTGGAATGCTGACGCTAATGATGGCGTCATCGCCACTCACCATCTTGGTGGACTCCTCAAAGTTTGTCAAGATGGTACATATGTCAAACATCCAGGTCCACTCCTGAGGTCTTATGTGTGGAGTCTGACTTGAATATCGACGGCCTTGTTGGTGCTGGTACTCCACAACTGCTCTCTTCTGCTCACAAATCCTTTGCAACATGTGGAGGGTAGAGTTCCAACGTGTGGGTACATCATCACACACCAGTCGGTGTGATGGAAGCTGCAAAGGCTGCTGCAACACAGCAAGGGCGGCGGAAGCTGTAGCCGACTTGCGAAAATGAGCTGACAGGCGGCGTACTTTCACGAGCAGATCTGGCAACTCGGGGTACGATTTAAGAAACCGCTGACCCACGAGGTTAAGCACATGAGCCTGGCATGGTACGTGTGTGGCCTCGCCTCAGAGCCGCCACCAGGTTACGGCCATTGTCACACACGACCATGCCTGGATGTAGGTTCAGCGATGTCAGCCACAGATCTGCCTGCTCTTTCACAGCTATCCACATCTCACAAGCAGTGTGCGGTTTCTCACCTAAGCTTATGAGTTTCAGCACAGCCTGTTGCCGCTTGGCAGAGGCAGTACTGCAGTGCTTCCAGCTTGTAACTGATGTGGTGATATCTGAGATGGAGGCTGAACATGATGAGGAGGAGGATGATGCGCAGGAGCTGTACACTGTGGGGGCAACTCTGACTGACATAGGGCCCGCAATCCTCGGTGTGGGGTGGATGTGTTCCATCCCAAGGTCCGACTGGGTCCCGGCTTCCACTATGTTTACCCAGTGTGCCGTCAGGGAGATATTTTTCCCTGGCCACAAGCACTTGTCCACGTGTCCGTTGTCAGGTGGACTCTCCCAGTAACTGCGTTGTTGAGGGCACGGCAGATGTTTTGGGACACGTGCTGGGATGGCACACCGGGCAAAATAGTGTCGGCTGGGGACCGAGTACCGAGGGACCGCCACCGCCATAAGGTTGCGGAAGGATTCCGTCTCCACCAGCCTAAAAGGCAGCATTTCCAATGCAAGCAGTCGTGAAATGTGCGAATTTAGGACTGTGGCCTGTGGGGCGTTAGCTGCGAATTTCCGCTTTCGTTCAAAGGTCTGGGATATGGAC
Organism: Phyllobates terribilis; assembly: GCF_046119375.1. NCBI lineage: Eukaryota > Metazoa > Chordata > Amphibia > Anura > Dendrobatidae > Phyllobates > Phyllobates terribilis. Next base: position 208,627,359 of record NW_027362762.1, read on the forward strand.
AATTGAACGTAGCGGTGGGTCGTGGACGTTGATGCTGTTTCTTGAGAAACTGCCATAACAAGTGAAGACTGAGAGGAGGAGGCATCTTTTCATGCAGTATGGACAGGGGATTGCCTTGCACACACAACAGGGGGTTCTATTGCACGCACAACAGCAGAAGAAGCAGTGGTGACACCCGCTGACACTGGTCGTGGACCCTGGGGTTCGCCCCACAAAGTCAGGTGCTTTGCTGCCATGTGCCTGATCATGCTGGTGGTGGTCAGGCTGGTAGTTTTGTCACCCCTGCTGATGCCGGCATGGCAGGTGGTACAAATGGCCTTTTTGGGGTTATCAGCAGAGTTTTTAAAATAATTCCAGACTCTGGAAGACCTACAGGTTGTACTGGCAACATCCTTCGTGTTGGTGTTACGGGGAACTGTTGCCTGCCTTCTGTGTGCGGCCACCACACTGCTTCTTCCTGCCTGTTGGGGTACTCTGCCTCCCTCACGCTGTGTGCTGCTGGCCTCGCTCTGCATGTCCTCCTGCCACGTTGGGTCAGTTACTAGATCATCCACCACCTTCTCCTCTTCCACTTGCGCACCACGATCCTCCTCATCACTTCCTGGCAATTGTCTCGTCATCGTCCACCTCTTGTGACAAAGACTTCCTGTGGCCGTGGCTGTTCAAATATTTGGGCATCGCTACATGGGATCTCCTCTTCCACCACTTCAAGCGGAGCAGGCGAGGGGCACAAATCTGGGAATGGACCAGTGAACAGCTCTTCAGAGTGTCCAAGTGAGGGATCAGTTACTATCTGACGACACTCGGCATGGTGGGAGGAAGGAGCATCAGGGTGAGGAGGAGTATGCGGTCGAGACTCACGGCTTCTAAGATTTGACCGTGTGGAAGACAGACCGGAGGTGGTGGTGCCCAGGTAACTGGAAGTATTATCTGCTATCCAATTAATAACCTGTTCACACTGATCAGTTCGCAATACTGGTGTTGTTCTGTGCTTCCCTAGTAATTCGGTCAAGAAGTGGGAGCGAGATGTGGCTTTTGGTTGTGGCACCTTTTCACCTTGGCCACGGCACCGTCCTCTGCACGCACCATCACCAGAACGTCCAGTTCCATGTCCCTTGCCATGCGCCTTGCCCATTGTAAAGGAAGTAAAATAGCTTACATTCGCACTATCAATGGAAAAAGGGTAATAAAAAGTAGATTAGAACCGTGTAAGAGGATAACCACAGTTCTATTTCTCTGCCCTACACACGACTCTTTTAAACAATCTGAACAATCAGGGAGAAACTATTACTGTTTTTCTTTACAGAAAAAATACCAAAACCTGAATAATAGAGATTTTTTACCGTGGAATGGCAAAACCACAGTTATTGTTTACTGGGGTATACCAGACAATTTTAAATATATATATTTGCGGCTGAACAGTGAGTGACACACTCAAACCGTTTTTTTTTAGGTACAAATGGCCCAAAAGTCGATAATACAGAGGTTTGAACCGTGGAACTGCAAAACCACACTTCTGTTCCTCTGGCCTACACCAGACTATTTTAAACAGATATATTTGTGTCTGAACAATCAGGGAGACACTATTACAGTTTTTTTTTTACGGCAAAAAATGCCAAAAGCAGGATAATAGAGATTTTTTACCGTGGAACAGCAAAACCAGTTATAATTTACTGGTGTATACCAGACGTTTTTAAATATATATATTTGCGGCTGAACAGTGAGCGACACACTCAAACTGTTATTTTTTAGATACAAATGGCCCAAAAGTCGATAATACAGAGGTTTGACCCGTGGAACTGCAAAACCACACCAGACTATTTTAAACAGATATATTTTTGTCTGATCTGTCACAGGCACACTTTCATTTTTTTGGGGGGGGGGGGGGGGCGGCAAAAGGTTAATGAGACGGGTATTTGTACAGTGTGAAGGAGGGAAAAAAAAAAGAGGATTTAGATGAAAAAACAGGATTTTTCCTGGCCCCCGAGACCTGGAGCTAAGTCCAGCAATTTCAGCAACAGGAGCACACATGACTGTAATGCAGCGTTTGCTGGTATAACCACTGCGTCTCCTATGCAGCCTGCCTGCCTGATATCTGGGATGGATATTAGTCCTGAGAAGGACTGTTTGTTTGATCTGGCCGCCTTTACAGACCCTACACTAACTATTTCGCAGTATATATCTCTCCCTAAATCAGCAGCGCTGTCCCTACACTGTCTGATCCCAGCCGTCTGTGTCCAAGATGGCGGCGCCCGGTTTTAAATACTGAAGGTGACGCTGTGCGGCCAGCCAATCAATGTAATGCCCACAACCAACATGGCTGCTGCATTACAATGACTGGATGGCAATCCCTGCATGTTCATTGGCTCTGTAAAGAGCGCCAAACATGCAGGGCGGAGACCCGAGCTCCCGCCCGAGTAACCCGGAAATGCTCGGTGCTCGCCGAACATCCCGAGTAGCGTGATGCTCGGGCGAGTACCGAGCAGTGTCGAGCATGTTCGCTCAACACTAATAAGTTCTCTCTAGGTGGAACACAACCCTGCTCCACTCCTTTTAACCTCCATGTTCTGATCTCTGTTGGAGATGTGGAAAAGAGGTTACTCATACTCATATATGGTGGAATTGTGAAAAAATCGTTCCATTATGGTCAGCTGTTAATGATCTAATATATATAATTGTCTGTGTGTCTGTCCTTCTGTCCAGGAAATCCCGCGTCGCTGATTGGTCCGGCCGCGGCCAATCAGCGACGCGGCATTTCAGAAAAATATGGCAGCCGTTAGCGGCTCATCTGCCGCATGGAGGTCAGTGGCGATGCTGCCGGGAGATGCAGCCGGCTGCTCGCAGCATAAGTCCCCCGACCGGAGGCGCTGCTGACCTCCATGCGGCTACCGTCGGGAGATCAGCGGCTACGGCCTTTTATCTCCCAATGGCAAGTGTGACGCTCCTCCCCTCTCCTCCCCTCCCCCCGCTTGCTCAGGGCCCCGGCACCCAGCGCCATACTTACCCCTCCCCGTGCCTCCGAAGCATCTTCTGTGTCTTCCGCTGCTGCTCTGTGACGTCTCAGGTCAGAGAGCGCTGTGACGTCTTTACACTGCGCTCTCCTGAGCGGTCACAGCGCAGAGCGGGAAGATGCCGGCTACGCTGAGGAGCCCAGAGCAGCAGCTGAGAAGTGAGGTGAGTATTGGATTTTTTTTTTTTAATTGTATGGGGGCATAGGGCATTAAATGGTGGGGTGGGGGTGTGTGACATCATGGAGGGGCCATTATAAGCGAGGGGGGATGTGACATCCTGCATGGGGTATTATATAGGGGGGATATGACTTCCTGCATGGGGCATTATAAGGGAGTGGGGGATGTGACATCCTGCATGGGCCATTATAAGGGAGGGGGGGATGTGACATCCTGCATGGGCCATTATAAGGGAGGGGGGGATGTGACATCCTGCATGGGCCATTATAAGGGAGGGGGGATGTGACATCCTGCATGGGGTATTATATAGGGGGGGATGTGACATCCTGCCTGGGGCATTATAAGGGAGGGTGGGATGTGACATCCTGCATGGGGCATTATAAGGGAGGGGAGGATGTGACATCCTGCATGGGGCATTATAAGGGAGGGGGTGTGTGACTTCCTGCATGGGGCACTATGGCGGGGGATGTGACTTCCTGCATGGGACACTATGGGGTGGGATGTGATTTCCTGCATGGGGCATTATAAGGGAGGGGGGGAGTGACATCCTGCATGGGGCATTATAAGGGAGGGGGGGAATGTGACATCCTGCATGGGGCACTATGGGGGGGATGTGACTTCCTCCATGGGGCATTATATAGGGGGGATGTCACTTCCTGCATGGGGTATTATATAGGGGGGATGTGACTTCCTGCATGGGGCATTATAAGGGAGGGGGGATGTGACATCCTGCATGGGGCATTATATGGGGGGGTGACATCCTTCATGGGGCATTATAAGGGAGGGGGGGATGTGACATCCTGCATGGGGCATTATAAGGGAGGGGGGATGTGACATCCTGCATGAGCCATTATATGGGGGGGGGAGTGACATCCTGCATGGGTCATTATAACGGAGGGGGGGGATGTGACATCCTGCATGGGGCATTATATGGGGGGGGGGAGTGACATCCTGCATGGGGCATTATAAGGCAGGTGAATGCTCCCCAGTCCTCACTAACACGGTTTGCTGATTGGTCGCAGCCGCCGGCCGCAACCAATCAGCGATATCGGCGCCAAATTTAAACACCGCTCTGCTGATTGCTCGCGGCCGCCCGCCGCGACCAATCTGCGATTGTGGCGCCAAATTTAAACACGGTCTCCGGCCAATTGGCGGCAGATTTAAAATAAGTACGCCACCGTCGGGAGACATATTCTAGAATACCCGATGCGTTAGAATCGGGCCACCATCTAGTCTTTATAATAAAGATTGTTCAGATTCAGTCCACTGGTCTCCAGCGATGGCTCTTTTATCTTGTACCCAGGTCACTTTTTCTGTGAAGAAAGATCTAATGCGTTTCTTCGTAGAAGCAGCTCGTTTACTGTAGTTGTCCCAGGTTCCCTCTCTTATGGAGGAGCTAGATACCTTCCTGGACATTTCTAGGATGGAAGAGCTTATCGCGTGGGATCACAGCAGCACTGACTAATTCTTTAGAACTTGGAGCTCTTGGTTTCTGTTTCTTGCATGTGTCTTTTATGATACAGTTTAAGAAAAATAATTGAATCCTAATTAGTAAAAATAAAGTAGGCAGCCTAGTACAAAACAGTACAGCTTTTCTACTGAATGTGTAATTTTATATCATATACAAACTCTTAGCAGGTTAGCATCGTGGCTCAGTGTTTAATACTGCCGCCTTGCAGCGCTGGGGTCCTGGGTTCCAATCCCATCAAAGACAACATCTGCAAGGAGTTTGAATGTTTTCCCCATGTTTGCGTGGGTTTTCCCCGGGTTCTCCAGTTTCCTCCCACACTCCAAAGGCATCCAGATAGGGAATTTAGATTGCGAGTCCCAATGGGGACGGTGCCTATAATGTCTGTAAAGCCCTGTGGAATTAATGCACTATATAAGTGAAAAATAAATAAATACTTATTTGGATTACATTAGAATAATGGCAGAGGGATGCTTAAGTACTTTTCCTTAAATTTCCCTAGGTAATCTTTGTATATTTGGTTCAGTATGTTACCTAAAATCTCTGCTGAATATATAAAATGCAAAACTTGCCCCAGAAATGAAATCTTATTCCTTATTTCAAACAGTCATGATAAGAAAGATTTGCAAATAATTTGTGTTTCCTAACAGTAATGTTTTCAATTTAAAGCCCTGCAACTCAAAGTGAGTGGTATTCTGTGTAAAATATATACACCACAATTCGAATTATTATGCAAATGCAATTTTTCTCTGATTTTCTTATATGGCCGATGCAATTGAGACAGTATAATGTTAAAATCATCAACTGTTCATATTTTATTGGACAAACCTCCCAATGATAACAGGATTTTTTTCAAAATAAAAATGACTCAAAATGCACTGTTCCAAATTATTATGCACAACAGAGTTTCCAAATATTTTATAGGTTGTAAAAAACTGAAAATTATCATTTGTTCAATTTGCCGCATTAAGAGATCACATTTACTGAAATCAAACGCTTTTTCAAGCAAAGACATCTTAATAGGCCAAGTTACATGTTAACATAGGATCCCTTCTTCGATGTCACCTTCACGATTCATTCATTGAACTTGTGAGTTTTTGGATAGTTTCTGATTGAATTTCTTTGCAGGATGTCAGAATAGCCTCCCAGAGCTGCTGTTTTGATGTGAACTGCCTCCCACTCTGTGATCTTTTCCTTGAGGATACTCCAGATCAGTGTTTCTCAACTCCAGTCCTCAGGACCCCCCAATAGATCAGGTTTTCAGGATTTCCTTAGTATTGCACAGGTGATGGAATTATTATCAAGCCACCAGAAAAAATGCCACAGGTTCTCTCACCTGTTCAATACTAAAGAGATCCTGAAAACCTGATCTGTTGGGGGGTGGGGGTGGGGTGGGGTGTTTCCTGAGGACTGGAGTTGAGAAACACCGCTCCAGATGTTCTCAATAGGGTTCAGATCAGGGGAGGATGGTGACCACACCATGAGTTTCTCTCCTTTTATTCCCATAGCAGCCAATCACTCAGAGGTATTCTTTGCAGCATGATATGGTGCATTGTCATGCATGAAGATGATTTTGCTACAGATGCCATTGTTCTTCTGGAAGAAAATGTTCAGTCAGAAACTCTATGTACTTTGCTGAGGTTATTTTCACAACTTCAGGGATCCTAGAGGGGCATACCAGCTCTTTTCCCACGATTCTGGCTCAAAACATGACTCCGCCACCTCCTTGCTGACGTCACAGCCTTGTTGGGACATAGTGGCCATCCACCACCCATTCACTACTCCATCCAACTGGACCATGCAAGGTTGCACGGCACTCATCAGTAAACAAAACTTTTAAAAGTAGTCTTCATGTATATCTTGACCCAATGCAAAAGTTTATGCTTGTGAGCACTGTTTAGGGGTGGCTGAATAGTAGGTTTATGCACAACTGCAAGCCTCTGGGGGACCCTACACCTTGAGGTTCATGGGACTCCAGAGGCACCAGCAGCCTCAAATACCTGTTGCTGCTTTGTAATCTTTTACTGGTGGAGCTTTCAGTCAATACGTTTTTATCACTAGATGGTCATCCCCAGGGGTGAGTTCACTAGGGCAAGATGCATTTGTTCTAGTGATAAAAACTTCTTGACTGAAAGCTCCATCATTAGTAAACGTTCTATTTTATTACAAGAAAAACAAGTAATAATTTATTTGATTCCACACCGCCTGTCACATTCTCTACACCATATAGTCCTCAATATAAGGATATACAGAAAATTATCCTCAAATATCTTTCCATCGTCAACCAAGATAATACCTTACGCACCATCATTCAAGGGGGCTGCAGATGCGTAGCCAAAAGGGGCTGCACAATAGGCAATATGCTATCTTCTAGTTTATTACGTAAACCTCGATCGTTCTCCTCATGGTTGTCTGTTCAAGGGTTCTGCAGATGTTCTGAAAGCAGATTTACTGTTTGCAGTTATGCTGCAAACAAAAAAATTACTTTCTTCTCCAAACAAAATAAGAAATATATCAAGTCATTCATTAACTGTGAATCTGACCACTTCATCTATTGTATCGAATGTTGGGCATGTAAAGTCTGTTACATAGGTTATACCACTAGAAAACTTAAAAAGAGAATATCGGAGCATATTGCCAATATAAATAGGAATAATCAGGGTTACTCAGGAGCCGCAAAACATTTTTCTGCTATCCATAAAGGTGATCTATCTAACTTCCCTTTCTATGGTATTGAAAAAATAACTTGTCCTATGAGGGGTGGTAATTGGCAGAAGCAGTAAGCGTTACGCGAGGCATATTGGATCCTGACATTCGATACTAAATATCCCAACGGGATGAACTATATTCATATTTTGTCCGTCTTGTATCGATGTGCCAATGTATTAGACACAACAATGCTATTTGTCACTGCTTGCACTCGTGTGTACACACATAGCATAGGTTGCGCTAATCGCCTTGGCAATTATTGTTCCTCATGGAGCTAACACAGGTGATGTTTGTCTGTAATTATCAACATGCACAACAGTGATTGCTTTAGTGCACCTATATATAGTGAAGGAAATAATTATTTGATCCCTTGCTGTTTTTGTAAATTTGCCCACTGACAAAGACATGAACAGTCTATAATTTTAAGGGTAGGTTAATTTTAACATTGAGGAATAGAATATCCAAAGAAAATCACATTGTATAAATGAGATATTTTTTTTTGCATTTTGCAGTGAGAAATAAGTATTTGATCCCCTACAAACCATTGAGTTCTGGCTCCTACAGACCAGTTAGACTCTCCTAATTAACTTGTTACCTGCATTAAAGACAGCTGTCCTACATAGTCATCTGTATAAAGGACTCCTGTCCACAGACTCAATTAATCGGTCAGACTCTAACCTCTACAACATGGGCAAGACCAAACAGCTTTCTAAGGACGTCAGGGGCAAGATCATAGACCTGTACAAAGCTGGAATGGGCTACAAAACCATAAGTAAGACGCTGGGTGAGAAGGAGACAACTGTTGGTGCAATAGTAAGAAAATGGAAGAAATACAAAATGACTGTCAATCGATATCGATCTGGGGCACCATGCAAAATCTCACTTCGTGGGGTATCCTTGCTCATGAGGAACGCGAGAGATCAGCCTAAAACTACACGGGGGGAACTTGTTAATGATCTCAAGGCAGCTGGGACCACAGTCACCAAGAAAACCATTGGTAACACGTTACACCTTAAAGGTTTAAAATCCTGCAGTGCCCGAGAGGTCACCCTGCTCAAGAAGGCACATGTGCAGGCTCATCTGAACTTTGCCAATGAACACCTGGATGATTCTGTGAGTTACTGGGAGAAGGTGCTGTGGTCAGATGACACAAAAATTGAGCTCTTTGGCATTAACTCAACTCGTTGTGTTTGGAGGAAGAGAAATGCTGCCTATGACCCAAAGAGCACCATCCCCACTGTCAAGCATGGAGGTGGAAACATTATGTTTTGGGGGTGTTTCTCTGCTGAGGGCACAGGACTACTTCACCGCATCAGTGGGAGAATGGATGGAGCCATGTACCGTAAAATCCTGAGTGACAATCTCCTTCCCTCCGCCAGGACATTAAAAATGGGTCGTGGCTGGGTCTTCCAGCAAGACAATGACCCAAAACATACAGCCAAGACAACAAAGGAGTGGCTCAAAAAAAGCACATTAAGGTCATGGAGTGGCCTAGCCAGTCTCCAGACCTTAATCCCAAACTTATGGAGGGAGTTGAAACTCCGAGTTGCCAAGCGACAGCCTCAAAATCTTAATGATTTAGAGATGATCTGCAAAGAGGAGTGGACCAAAATTCCTCCTGACATGTGCGCAACCCTCATCATCAACTACAAAAAACGTCTAACTGCTGCGCTTGCCAACAAGGGTTTTGCCTCCAAGTATTAAGTGTTGTTTGCCAGGGGGATCAAATACTTATTTCTCACTGCAAAATGCAAGAAAATGTATCTAATATATACAATGTGATTTTCTTGATTTTTTTTTTGGGGGGGGATATTCTATCTCTCAATGTTAAAATTAACCTACCCTTAAAATTATAGACTGTTCATGTCTTTGTCAGTGGGCAAACTTACAAAAACAGTAAGGGATTAAATAATTATTTCCTTCACTGTTCATCTTGTGATTACCTTAATGTGATATCCTAAAAGCGTCTTAGTGCGCCAGAAACGCATCAGGCTATGAGGTTTCTTTTTAACTATGTTTTAATCAATTTTTTTTCCAATAAAACAATCTGATTTTACCTGGATGGCTGTGCTGTAAATCACCTTCTCCTTTCCAAGTCTTCAAGCTGCAGTCAACAGCAGGTGCGGCACCTGCCAATAGTATATTATCAGCCTCTACCCTATCCTTGATGTCTTTATATGATACTGGTGAGCTCAGCTGAACATTATACTCCAGCAACTGTTCTGTACTTTGCTTATATTTGAATTTTCCAATGGGACCGCAGTGATTGAATTGATTGATTTGTATCCAGGTTGCCACATTTTTGGTATAAGCCGGTGATTGTGTTTTCTCTCATTTTGACTAGTTACTTAAAACTCTGCTGTCTTGGAGTCCCGGATGGCAAAATTGACTTCAATGTTTGATAATACTGACAATTCATCTATGCAACTGAGTGAGTTAAAAGAGCTCTTCCAGCAACTTGAAAAACTGTCTTATCAAGAAACTCGTATCTGGTGGGATCACAACACATTGAAAAAGAATACGTGGAAAAGGAAATGATCCCCAGGGGTTTTCAAATTAAGAAGTTACCAACATATATTTTTTCTGACAATTTTTTGCTGGAATGGAATGCCATTCTCTCACAGTGCTCCCTTAAACTTATGGGCTTAATAATTTCTCACAAAGAAACCTGACTAGTGTTGAGAGAGTATGTCTCATTAACCGCTTAGGCGAGCACGCTCGCTTGCTTGCCGAAAGGGTTAATGAGACATACTCGCTCAACACTAAACCTGACTCAATTAAAAATTGATGTTGAAAAAATAAATAGTGGTCTTACGAAATAAGCTAATTCACCAGAGTATGACAATCTTTTCAAAAAGATGACTGATCACTTGAATGACATGGAGGACATGCTAATTAAAACAAAAAAATGTAAGTTCAACAAGGATTCTCATGATTAGAGAAATGATAAAATATATACATGGAACACTAAACGCAGAGAAAATACTCCAAAACCCATTCTAAAAACAACACACATTCTGGCAGAGAGACAATGCGCTCAAGTCTGTATCCTTCTCTTCTTCTGATTATAATTTTTCTGATTGTGAAATGGATACTTCTCTATCAGGATCAGAAAACAGCCAACCACTACCTTTTTTAAAACCAAAATATGTAGCAGGAGGAGGGGGGTAGGAGAGCAAGAGGAAGACGGTTGGAGAAGATATCCCATGAGGGAGAGAAAACACAGATACTATCCAGGGCTGTGGAGTCTGTAAGCCAAACCTCTGACTCCTCAATTTCCATGATTCCGACTCCATGACTCCGACTCCCTCATACATGGCTCATGTTTAAGTGATCAATTTACTGTAGCACAGATTCATCTCAGCTAAAAGTCTAGACCAGTGTTTCCCAAACCCCATCCTCACGGCCCCCTACAGGTCATGTTTTCACTATCTCCTTAGTGATTGAAGTATCATCAAGGCATCAGGAATTCTCTCACCTGTGCAATACTAAGGAGATCCTGAAAACATGACCTGTGGGGGGCCGTGAGGATGGGGTTTGGGAAACACTGGTCTAGACCCTTAGATCAGGAATAGGACAGACATTTATAGGACATTTCATAATTTTCCCAAATTCTTATGGAAAAAATATTCCCCACAAACTGCATTGAACTACTGTACCCAATTTATTATATATTTTAGGAGTTGGAGTCGGTCCATTTTATACCGACTCCAACTTCACGACTCCGACTCCACAGCCCTGATACTATCGCTAAATGAGAACTTAGAGTGTCATAGTTCTAACCCCAACTATCCTGTCATCTACACATATTCATATCCTTGACATAGGTTTGAATTCCGTTCCTATCCAGAATTTTGATCTCTTCAACACCATCAGGGATAGCAGATTTGCAAAACTTTTTTCAGAGAAACAATCTACTGTAGACGCACTTTCATCCAATTCTGCCCCATTCATGGCAAATAATGTTTCTTTATTATTCATGGAACAGAACACTCTATTGACTGTTACGGGTCTGGATGTTAGAACCACTGTGCCGTGGTACAAGGAGGGACCAGAGGGGCGTAACTAAGTGCCTACCTGGACCGACCCTGGCTACACGACGGCTCAGTCGACTCCGTGAGCCAAGGAGGGCCCGGGAAGGTGAACCAGGTGCCACTCTGGGACCGACCTGTGTGAGAGCAGGCGACTCCCATGGGGCTGATAGCCAAAGCGGACTGGCACAACAGATGGACAGACAGATGTGCATGGCTGGTAGGCAGACGGACGGAGCTGACTGACGGACAGGCTCAGCTGGCAGGCTGATTGGCGGTCACGGCAGATAGGCAGGCTGGCTGGCACGACTGAAAGGCAGGCTGGCGGGCACGGCTGAAAGACAGGCTGGCGGGCAGCACTGGGACCTGAGGGCTGGAGAGAGTGCACAAACTACAACATTGCACAGGCACCTCCATTTAGGAGGAGGTGCCTAAAATATCAGTTGTCCTCTGGCCATTGGCCAGGGACATATTAGGATGGTGTGTGCGGCCCCTTCAAGAAACAGGGAGCACGTGCGCGCCCTAAGTACAGTGCCTGGGGATCTGCGCGCACCCCGGGCACACACAGACAGGGAAGCAGAGGATGCCGGAGGGTGGTAAGGGGGTCCGCGTCTCTGCCGGACAAGAGGCAGTGACGCCGGTGCTACAGTACCCCCCCTTTTCGCCCTCTCTTCTTCAAACCTGCAAGAAATATTTCCAGAAGAGGAGCATTAATGTTCTTCCTGGGCTCCCATGACCTCTCCTCAGGACCAAACCCCTTCCAATCCACAAGAAATAAAGTTTTTCCTCTTACCCTCTTGGAGGCCAAAATGCTCTCTACCTCAAAACTGTCCTCAGGTCTGACTGGAGCTGGAATGGTACCTGGATCATCAGAGAATGAATTGAGGACAACAGGTTAAGGAGAGACGCATGGAAGGAATTGGGGATCCGTAATGAGGCAGGGAGTTTCAACTTGTATGCCACTGGATTAATTTGGCTCAGAATCTCGAATGGACCAATGAACCTTGGACCCAACTTGTAAGAAGGCATCTTGAGGCGGACATTCTTAGAGGAAAGCCACACCTTGTCCCCTGGATGGAATAGAGGTGGGTCCAGACGTCTCTTGTCAGCATGTCTCTTCATCCGCTCAGAGGATTGTAGCAATACCATTTTAGTGTCCTCTCAAATCACCGAAAAGTTTCTGATGAGAGACTCCGTAGCAGGATTTTCCACCAAAGTAGAAACAGGAAACAGAATATTGGGATGCTGACCGTACACCACAAAGAATGAAGATTTGCCTGAGGATTCTCTTACATGGTTATTGTAGGAAAATTCAGCCCAAGGCTGGAAACTAGTGAGAATCTGATTCCCTCAACCTGTCCTTTGGACTGGGGATGATAGGCCGAAGAGAAGTCCAAAGCGACATTCAGCAGCTTACATGTGGCTCTCCAGAAGTGTGAAGTAAACTGAACTCCTCTATCCGAGACAATATGGAGAAGTAGGCCGTGGAGACGGAAGATGTGAAGGATGAAGTCTTTGGCTAGCACTGGCGCAGAAGGAAGACTTGGCAAGGGAATGAAGTGAGCCATCTTGGAGAAGCATTCAGCGACCACCCAAATGACAGTACAACCGGCCGATACAGGAAGATCCTTGATGAAATCCATCGCGATGTGTTGCCACGGAGCAGAAGGCATGGGAAGAGGAAGAAGATGACCAGTCGGAAGTTGCCTAGGCATCTTGTTACGGCCACAGGAAGAACAAGCAGAGACTAAATCCGCAATGTCCCTGAGCAGAGTCAGCCACCCGTAATGTTGGGAAATTAACAGAATCGTCTTCCTCTGACCAGCATGTCCAGCCAGTTGGGAAGAATGACCCCAGAGTAAGACCCTCCTTCTATCTGGAGCTGCCACAAAGGTCTTACCAGGAGGAAGATGAGACAGATCAAACGGGGTGACAGTCATTATTCTGCAGGGATCAATGAAGTGCAGAGGCTCCTCCTCTTGATCGGTAGACAGGAAGGAGCAGGAGAGTGCATCTGCCTTAATATTCTTGTCTGCTGGACGGAAATGAAGGGTGAAGTTGAAGCGAGCAAACAGGGACCATCTGGCCTGATGAGGATTGAGTCGCTGAGAGATTCTTGTGATCCGTATAGATGACCACAGGGTACAGAGCCCCCTCTAGCAAGAACCGCTATTCCTCCAATGCCAGTTTAATAGCAAGCAGTTCTCGATCACCAGTGGAGTAATTGCGCTCCGAGGGAGAGAAGATTTTGGAAAAGATGCCGCAGGATGAGGCTTTCTGGGTGAGAACTGCTCCGGCCCTAGAGGAAGAAGCGTCAACCTCCAGGAAGAACTGCTTGTTACCATCAGCACGATGAAGCACCGGAGCAGAGGAGAAAGCTTGTTTCAAGGACATGAAGGTGTTTTCCGCCTCGGGAGTCCATTCCTTGGGGTTAATCCCTTTGTGGGTCAGAGTAGAGATGGGAGCTGTCCAGGAGGAAAAGTAGGGGATGAACATGCGGTAATAATTAGCGAACCCCAAAAACCGCTGAATAGCCTTCAACCCCTCTGGTCGGGGCCATTTTGGAACGGCAGACACCTTTTCAGGATCCATCTTAAGCCCGGTCTCCGAGATTATGTATCCCAGGAAGGGAAGAGATGTCTGTTCAAAGACGCATTTCTCGAATTTTGCATACAGATGATTCTTCCTTAGCCTCTGCAGTACCTGTCGAACATCTCTATGATGCGAAGGCAGATCAGGAGAGAACACCAGGATGTCATCCAGATACACGACCACGAATGAGTACAGTAGATCTCGGAAGATATCATTCACCAGTTCTTGGAAGACTGCTGGTGCGTTGCAGAGTCCAAAGGGCATCACGCGGTACTAGTAGTGGCCATCCCGGGTGTTGAATGCTGTCTTTCAGACATCACCTTGGCGAATCCGGATAAGATTGTATGTGCCACGGAGATCGAGCTTAGTAAAGACCTTGGCGCCCTTGAGGCGGTCAAACAACTCGGAGATGAGAGGCAGGCAGAGGATACTTATTTTTGATAGTGATTTGATTTAGGCCCCTTTAGTCAATACATGGGTGAAGAGAGCCATCCTTCTTCTTGATGAAGAAGAATCCTGCTCCTGCCAGAGAGGTGGATTTCTGTATAAATCCCCTAGCATCGATTCTCCTCGATGTATTCGACATGGCTCTGGTCTCGGCCACCGACAGGGGGTAAATTCGACCTCGGGGAGGTGAAGCACCAGGGATGAGGTCAATAGGACAGTCTTATGACCTATGTGGTGGTAGTGTCTCAGCCTCCTTCTTGTCACACACGTCAGCGTACGACCAGTAGGGTGCCGGCAAGCAGGGCAAATTAGTTGGAGAGGACGGAGGTCGAGCAGGACGGAACCAAGGAGGTCCTGTGACACTCCTGACCCCAACAGAGCACCTCTCCCAAATTCCAATTCAAGACCGGCTCATGTGTTTGAAGCCAGGGTAGACCAAGCAGTAATGAGTGGGAGAGACCGGACCTTACGTAGAAGGAGATTTTCTCCGAGTGTAGCATTCCTACCTGAAGAACTACAGGCTCGATAGGAAGGAGACTGCTAACGGATCTGCAAGACATTGGATAGGGATCTGATACTGCTCCACAGTGGCCTGTTGGATGAGAGTCCCAGCGGCACCGGAAACCAGGTAGGCAGTCTCGAAGAAGTGTGTCTTACCGCAGGTGATCGATACATACAGAGTCAGGGGTGGAGAGGAAGAATTTTTGCCTAGGACAACCTCTCCAAGCGATCCTAAACACTGGAGTTTCCAGGTCTCACTGGACATGAACGGATTAGATGCTCAGTACTGCCACAGTAAAAGCAACTTCCCTCGGTGCGGCGGACCTCCTGGCGAGACTTGACCATCTTTACTTGGTCTTTTGGCTTAGACTCTGGGGAAGAGGCCGAGGCTGATGCTGGTTGAGAGATTGGCCTTTGGAAGGTTGGTGCAAGGCGCAAAGGCCTTTTCTCATGGATCACCTCCTTTGAACGCTCCTGGAACCGGATGTCGATTCTTGTGGCCAACGACACCAGGTCGTCCAGAGAGGTGGGTATGTCATGACCGGCTAGCTCATCCTTGATCCGCCCAGAAAGGCCCTCCCAAAAAGGTAGACACCAGAGCCTCGTTGTTTCAGGCAAGTTTTGATGCGAGGGTGCGGAAACGCACAGCGTACTGACCCACAGTGAGACTCCCTTGGCGGAGTCGAAGGAGGGAGGAGGGAGTCGAAGATGTGCGTCCGGGCTCATCGAACAACCTCCGGAAAGGCACAAGGAAAGCATGGAGATTGGACACCAGAGCATCCCCTCTCTCCCACAGGTGGTTAAGCCACGCCATCGCCTCTCCGGTGAGATGAGACATTATGATTGCCACTTTAGCCCGGTCAGAAGCAAACTGATGAGCCAGGAGCTCAAAGTGCAGCATGGACTGGTTGACGAAGCCCCGACATAGAGCGGGATCACCGCCAAAACGTGGGGGAGCAGATAGTCGGGGTCCAACGCTGGGTGCCACACTGCTGCTGGGAAGAGGTGCCGCCGGAGCAGATACCGCTTGGTTAGAGGCGGACGCAGCCGGGGTGGACAGTGCATCCAGATGGGAGTTTCCAGTCCGCAGGTAGGGCAGGATAGTATCCTGTAGAGATCTCTGGAGGGAGACCTCTTGATACAGGTCTGAAAGCGAGGGAGCCTGGAAGCCACCAGATTCCATGGCCTGTGCAAACTGTTACGGGTCCGTATGGTGGAACCAGTGTGCTGTGGTACAAGGAGGGACCAGAGGGGTGTAACTAAGTGCCTACCCGGACCAACCCTGGCTACATGGCGACTTAGTCGACTCCGTGAACCAAGGAGGGACCGGGAAGGTGAACCAGGTGCCACTCTGGGACCGACCTCGTGTGAGAGCAGGCGGCTCACACGGGACTGATAGCCGAAGCGGACTGGCACAACAGATGGGCAGACAGATGTGCACGGCTGGTAGGCAGATGGATGGAGCTGACTGATGGACAGGCTCGGCTGATTGGCGGGCATGGCTGATAGACAGACTGGCGGGCACAGCAGTTAGGCAGGCTGGTGGGCACGGCAGATAGTCAAGCTGGCGGGCATGGCTGAAAGACAGGCTGGCCGGCAGCACTGGGACCTGAGGGCTGGAGAGATTGTTAACACACAAACTACAACATTGCACAGGCACCTCCATTTTGGAGGAGGTGCCTAAAATATCAGCTGTCCTCTGGCCATTGGCGAGGGACATATTAGGTTGGCGCGCGCGGCCCCTTTAAGAAGCAGGGAGCGCACGCCCTAAGCACAGTGTCTGGGGATCTGCATCCCGGGCACACACAGACAGGGGAACGGAGGACGCCGGAGCAGAGCCGCGGTGGTAAGAGGGTCAGCGTCTCTGCCGGGCAGGAGGCAGAGACGCCGGCGCTACACTGACCTTGTCTCATCTCTAGGACTCTGATGGCAATCTGGACAGGATATGAGATATTGACATAAGTTATTCCATCAAATCCTACCTATTACTTCAATCGAGAGTTCCATCGTTGGATTTATTCCAGCGTCTTGTCTAACAGGACTTAAAGACACTACATGAAACAACCAATTTGAAAATGTTGCATATTATCTTAAACGATGAACAATTTGAGGCCATTAAAAATTTGCAGTTGAATTATAATATAACCATACGTCAGGATGACATAGGCGGCTGTGTTGTACTCGACACTGACTTCTACTGCAAGTTACTGTGGGCTATACTTTGAGACCCCACTACTTACAAATCACTAAAATGCGAACCCACTATGTCATTTAAATGTGAGTTGTCCTCCTGTGTTAACAATGGTCTGAGATCGAGGGTTATTACTAACAAAATTGCCAGATGGCTACAACTGGATCACCCTATCACCCTGATTTTCCATGGACTTCCAAAAGTCCACAAGGATATCTTTCCGCCCCATCTCCGTCCTATAATTTCAGGCATCGGTTCTCTGATTGAAAACATTAGTCAGACAGGCTGATTCATTAATACCTGTGTTTCACACGTCTGTCTTAATGAATGGGCTAATGCATAACTTTGACTAATTCAGAGGGCAATTGCCGCCATGCCTCGTCCCGGTAATGTTCTGCACTTTTTAGCGGAGCTGGCAAGGACTGGTATCAAAACGGCAAAAGTTGCACAATTTTTCAGCAACTTTTCTTTCTACAAAGGTTTTGCTGCTTTTCAAAGTGTTTTTTTACACCAGAAAACCCCTAAGACTCTGCAGGGCATAGTTTTTTGTCATGGATTTTAACTAGCTGCATTTAGATAGCAGCAAGACCAATGTAATGAAACTCCACCTCCTCTAAAAAGAGAGCCATCATGGGGAAATGTAATCTGTATATGGAGGAGGCAAGAAGGAACCAAGATTGCAAACAGCCAAGAAATTAAACTATCAACTATCACAGGTATACACTAGTCATACAGAAATCTCAATATTATACTTAGCCTAAAAAAATTGTGAGCATGTTTTATTTTTAGGTAAACCCACTTAAAGTTACTAATTCAGAAAATTCTACATATATTTTTGGCATTCAAAGTTTTCCTTCCCTTGTTGAGTAAATCTTTGTATACATTTCACAAGCATACCATTAAAAGCTGTATAGTCTGATCCTGAGACCGCACTCCTTTCCATCTGTTCCCTATTACTTACTAACATATTTGGTTATATAGCAGATGGATGACACAATGAAGGCAGGGTTAGAGTAAAGGTTGTTCGTAGTCTGTTGCCATGGAGACACACATTTCTACAAGACTTCTAGATGCAAAGCAATCAGAATTTTTTTTTGATGAAGACTGTTTTTACTGTTGCTTCATTGCCAATGCGAGGCTTCTTGGTTATCATAGATTTTACTTTTTAAAATAATTTCACCATTATATCAGTATATGCTTCATTCAGTAATATTAAAGTTGTTATCCAGCCATAGAAAATGTTATAAAAGTGATCTAAATACATGAAACATGCGAGACTTTCTAATCTACTTGTTTAACCACTTCGTGCCAGAGCCTGTTTTCGCGATCGTGACCAAGCTAATTTTTTCAATTCTGACCACTGTCACTTTATGAAGTAATTACTCTGGAACACTTGCGTTTATTTGTGAAAAAATCAGAAATTTGGCGAAAAGTTTGAAAATTTAGCAATTTTCAAACTTTGAATTTTCATGCCCTTAAATCAGAGCGATATGTCACACAAAATAGTTAATAAATAACATTTCCCACATGTCTACTTTACATCAGCACAATTTTGGAACCAACATTTTTTTGGTAGGAAGTTCTAAGGGTTAAAAGTTAACCAGCGATTTCTCATTTTTTCAACAAAATTTACAAAAACATTTTTTTAGGGACCACATCTTATTTGAAGTCACTTTGAGGGGCCTTTATGACAGAAAATACCCAAAAGTGACACCATTCTAAAAACTGCACCCCTCAAGGTGCTCAAAACCATATTCAATAAGTTTATTAACGCTTCAGGTGTTTCACGGGAATTTTTGGAATGTGGAAGAAAAAAATGAACATTTAACTTTTTTTTCACAAAAATGTTACTTTAGAACCAATTTTTTTATTTTCACAAGGGTAACAGGAAAAAATGGACTACACAATTTGTAGTGCAATTTCTCATGAGCACGCTGATACCCCATATGTGAGGGAAAACCACTGTTAGGACGCACTGCAGGGTTCGGAAGGGAAGGAGCGCCATTAGACTTTTTGAATGTAAAATTTGTTTGAATAATTAGCGGACGCCATGTTGCGTTTGCAGAACTCCTGATGTGCCTAAACAGTGGAAACCCCACACAAGTGGCACCATTTTGAAAACTAGACCCCTTAGGGAACTTATCTAGATCTGTGGTGAGCACCTTGAACCCCCAGGTGCTTCACAGAAGTTTATAATATTGAGCTGTAAAAATAAAATTTTTACATTTTTCCCACAAAAACGTTTTTCATTCCTTAATTTTGCATTATCATAAGAGTAATAGGAGAAATTGCACCATAAAATTTGTTGTGCAATTTATCCTGAACACGCTGATACCCCATATGTGGAGGAAAACCACTGTTTGGGCTCACGGCAGGGTTTGGAAGGGAAGGAGCGCCATTTGACTTTTTGAATGTAAAATTTGTTTGAATAATTAGCGGACGCCATGTTGCATTTGGGGAGCACCTTATGTGCCTAAACAGTAGAAACCCCCCACAAGTGACACCATTTTGGAAACTAGACCCCTTAGGGAACTCATCTAGATGTGTGGTGAGCACCTTGCACCCCCAGGTGCTTCACAGAAGTTTATAATATTGAGGCATAAAAATAAAATGTTCACATTTTTCCCACAAAAAATGTTTTTCATCCCCTAATTTTGCATTATCATAAGGATAACAGGAGAAATTGCACCATGAAATTTGTTGTGCAATTTCTGCTGAGTACGCTGATACCCCATATGTGGGGGAAAACCACTGCTTTGGTGTACGGCAGGGTTCGGAAGAGAAAGAAGCGCTATGTTGGCTGGGATAGGTTGCAGGCACCATGTCACATTTGAAGAGTCGCTGACATGCCGAAACAGCAGAAACCCCCACAAGTGACCACATTTTGTAAACTACACCTCTCAAGGAATTCATCTAGGGAAGTAGAGAGTATTTTTTAATTTTTTAATTTATACCATTGGGCAGTGAAGAAAGCATAATTATATTTTACCACAAAAAAAATGTTTTACCCTCAGATTTTACATTTTCACACAGGGCAATGGGTAAAAATGGTGCCGAAATGTGTCACACAATTTCTTCTAAATGTGGCAATACCCCATATGTGGCTGTACCGTACCGCTTAGCCATATGGCGAGATCTGGGAAGGACGGAGCGCTATTTGACAATTGGAGAACAAATTATTGTAGAATAGGCATTTGGATTTGGGAGCACAAAATTTTCTGAATTTCTTTTGGGGGGCAAGGGCCATTTCGCTTTTCCAGAGCCTTTTTGCTACCAGTAAATTGGAAGTCCCTTATATTTTAAACACATAACGGACCTAAATTGAAGCTTTTATTGGGAACATTTTACATATTGTTTATCCGGCGCTCTATGCTGAGCACTTACATTGGGGTTTCCATCTAAATCTCCAAGTGATGTAATTCAGATGAAACCCCCACAGGATCCATTCACTATAATGAGGCAGCAGAGTTACTCTGGACTCCGTCTGGCCTCTGTTTAGCGGTGTCCTTTTTTCAGAAGTGCACCAAACTGTGGCCAACCGCACTTTTATGCACGCCTAAAAAAACTGACACCGTGGGATCACAGGCCAGATGGCATCCACAGTGGCTTATATCTGCCTCATTACAGGGAATCTTCCGTCATAGGTTCCGTCTGAATCACCTATTTCAGTGATTTACACGGAAACCCCAGTGGAAGTGCTCAGTGCAGAGCACAGGATAAATGTGAGCAGAGCCTTACTGCGATCTTTGGGAGACATAATAAACAAATCAGTAGCAGGTGAAGAATTGGTTTTATTTATTTTTTACGCCGTTCCTCGTGCGGTATAAGTGATGAGATTACTTTATTCTTTGGGTCGGTGCGATTACAGAGATACCAGATTTATATCGGATTTTTATGACTGACAGCTGTCACACACTAAAAGACACTTTTTTTTGCAAAATCTAGCTTTTGCATCACCATATTTTGAGAGCTATAATTTTTCCATATTTAGGCCGACAAAGTCATGTGACGGCTTGTTTTTTGCGGGACGAGTTGACATTTTTTTATTGGCACCATTTTTAGGTACGTGACATTTTTTGATCGCTCTCTATTCCGTTTTTTGGGAGGTAAAATTAACAAAAAACAACAATTCAGGAATTTTTTTTGTTTTTTTTTTATGCCGTTCTGCGTGTGGTAAAAGTGATAAGGCAGCATTATTCTTAGGGTCAGTACGTTTACAGCGATACTACACTTACCTTATATTTTTTTATGTTTTGGCGCTTTTACACAATAAAACAATTTTATAGAAAAATAATTTTTTTGCATCGCTTTATTCTGAGAGCTATAACTTTTTTATTCTTCAGCTGATGGAGCTGTATGGCAGAGTTTTTTTTGCGGGACAAGATGACGTTTTCAGCGGTACCATTTTTATTTCCATTTTGCTTTTTGATCACATTTTATTCCACTTTTTGTTTGGCGATATGATAAAAAAGCATAGTTTTTTGCTCCGTTTTTTATTTATTTTTATTACGGTGTGCACAGAAGTAGTTAATTAGTGTGACAGTTTTATAGATCGGGTTGTTTCGGACGCGGCGATACCAAATATGTGTACTTTTTTTTGTTTTTGCATAAATATACGGATTTTTTGGTTTAATATTTTATTTATTTCTTTTTTATTTATTTTGTGATTTTTTTTAACAGTTTGAAAACATTTTTTAGACTTTTTTTTTACATTTTTACTTAGTCCCTGTATGGGACATTAATTTTTATTTTTCTAATCACTGTTCTCATGCAATGCAATAGACATGTATTGCATTGCATGATAGCTCTGCTGACAGTGTAAAACTGTCATTATCTCCTGCTAGACTCAGCAGCAGGCTGAGCCTAGCAGGACTCCATACATGGCAGACCCGGGGTGGTCATGTGACCTCCCGCTGCCATGACAACAGCAGGTCCTCTCAGACATCAGGGGGCCGTCGGAGAGGTAAGTGGACTACCCCCTCTCCTCAAACTATCTTCTAAATGCCGCGATCGCTATAGATCACGGCATCTAGAAGATAGCAAAGAGTTAACATCATTGGGACCTGATCCAGTCAGGTCCCGATGATGCCCCCTGTTACTGCTACTGATCTGAACCGCAACCGCAGCGCATGCAGGACTCTGGGGGTCCTGAGCACTGCGGGACCACCGACCATTAATAAACGTCGGCACTGCACAGAGCCCAAGCAGCGCTGATGTTTATATACAGTGGGCGGTCGGGAGGCGGTTAAGTAGAGCACTGATTACTAGTAATGAGTGAGCATGCTCATCACTGCTCGGTACTCGCCCGAGCATCTCACTGCTCGACATGTTCGGCCCTCCTCGATTATTTCCGGGATGCTCGAGTGGGAGCTCGAATCCCTGCTCCACATGTCTGGCGCTCTTTAGAAAGCCAATTAACATGCAGGGATTGTTTGCCACACACTGTAATGCTGTAGCCATGTTGGTTGTTGCATTACAGTGATTGGCTGGCTGCATAGCGTCATCGGGTCTATATAAGACTTGGTGGCCTTATGCTCGTGACAGTCTACCCCGGAAATAGGCAGAGTAGGGAGAGAATTGGTGGTTTATTAGTTAGGTATAGGTATTCCACAGCAATATATATATATCCATCTGAACTAACAGTCCTTCTGAGGACTAATCCAGCTGCATATATTAATCCTGATAGCAGGAGTTAGCAGGATTTCTGCTAGTGTATACAGCACAATAGGGTCCATTGCACGTCCTGTCTGCTGCTGTTGTTACAGATATCCATATAGCCCTACATATCCAGGCTATTTTTTTTTGCTCTTAATCCTGATCATTTGCTTAAAAAGCAATCCAGAGTACACCATTTTATTGCTCCATTTGCTTTTTAGCAGAATACAGCCAGATTTTTTTGATTATATTCGCATTACTGTATTGTGGAAGCAGAGAAACTTTTCCATGATTAGACGTAATCCCATATTACTGCTGTAATAATACAGACATTTTATGGAGCATGCCAAATATTCCACTCAATTTAAAGTCAGCCAGCTGTGTTTTGTTGTACCAATTGACACTTGGTCGCTGACAAATACCATAGTATTAGACGACTAAATATAACTGACTTACCAGGTCACCAGGTCTTTTTCCCATTTTTCAAAGTCTTTGTCTAAACCTGTTAAAAAGACATTGAAGGCTTCTGCCTTCATTTCTTGTTGTAGACTTTTCTTTAAGATCTCTATCTCTTCTTCTACCTTTTCGATTGATGTTGTATTTTTTCAATAATTATTTGGATAAACTCAAGAGAACAGGTATTGGCTGCCAAAATCCATCTCTGTGTAAGACCCTCATCTTCAAGGTCAAAAGTGGGATAGGTTTGTATCCTGAGGCCTCTGGGTATATTTTTTTGTGCAGAATAATTTTCTAATGAGATTTGTGTCCACCACAACTTTGTTTTTCTATAGAGTAACTTTTTATATTTCTTCATAGTCTCATTACTGGTGTTCAAACCTTAACACAATCCTGTATTAGCTCCTTTCCTAAAAATGTCTGTGGCTTTTGCCAGCCAGGAATTCTCTCTGGCTTTAAAATCCATGACAGTGGACTATCTGTTTAAACAACAGGAATAAACTTATAAGTCTATCAAAATTGTCCTATCATAAACATTTTTCTAAGCACTTCAATTTTAACAATAAATATAACTGACTTACCAGGTCACAAGATTGTACTTGACAAGAATTAGAAGTGACAAATAAATAAGAATAAAATATACCTTTTATTCATACATAGTTAAAAACACATAAAATAGTAAAGGTACTAATAAAGACAATTTTGGAGCTTTGAATTTGTACAGGATTAGCGTAATAAACAGATTATTATTATAAATGTAAATATTATTATAAACAATGAGGTCATAATAACTTATTAATATTTATAGGATAAGCCTAAATAAATCACAATAATAATGGACACACGTCTAAAATACAATCGGTCAATGATGCAGCCTCTACAAAATAACCTGCTCAATATAAGAGTCCAGAGAGGTATTACACATGAGGAAACGAGGTGCCTATAGGCATGAATTGGTTAATTGGACAAATGTCTATTATATAAGGTAATAATATGCCCTAGGAACCCCTTAACACAAAATGGCAAATGTAAGATATTAAAGCACAAAAGTGCTCATGTACATAAAGTAATGAATTGGGATGATACCCATCATATAAAATGATAATGTGCAACTATAATGTGCAAATATAAACTCTTTTATGAACAAGAATCCTCACAATAAATCATAATCAGTCATATAAAGTGCTAATGTGCAATATAACCACTCATGTATATGTTGATTGCTACAAGCTTAGAGGTGTCCTAAGATTGCCTATCATTGAACTATAAGGATTGCTGTTTACCTGGAGATGAAACATGCTGTATAAAAAAGTATGCAATGGCTCCAAAATGCTGCCCCGATGCGCACGTTTCGCCCAGCTTCCTCAGGGGGGGGGCGGGTTTAAACAAGGTGCGTGTGCCTTTAAATACCCCATTCATCCAATAGCTCGGCGTCTGTGGTGTGATGTCACTGGTGAGAGAATTGTGCGGCTCGTGCGTCAACTGAACCAGTGGCATATACAATGGAGATTTCTGAGATGCGATCATGTGACCAATGACTTTCACCCCCAGCCTATAGAGGCGGAGAAGAGGCGTGAGGAACACAAAACATTGCACACCCTGATTCTCAATGTGCTGGCAGACGGCGCATGCGCCCATTCTAACACTAGGATATGCGCGATCATGTCTGTTGCAAGTATGTTAGATGAAAAAAAGAAGAATAGGAATGCCTATGGACATATGTAAAGCCTTGGGATAATATTCCAAATATCCAATGCAGGTATGTTAAATGCAAAAAGGGATAGGAATGCCCCTGGATATATGTAAAACTTTGGTATAATATTCTAAATATCTAATGCAGGTATATTAAATAAAAAAGGATATGACTGTGAACATATGTAAAATCTTTAAATAACATTCTGGATAAATAAGATTAATAATAATTACACTATATTAATAGAAATATAACAGATGCAAATTAAAATTACTGAAAATTAATATAGTGTCTGTGTGCCAACAGCGGCAAGCATATATATATGAAGAACAGATGCCAAATAGAATTACTAAAAATTAATATAGTGTATATGTGTCACCAGGGGCGAGCATATATATACAGTGGCATGTAAAAGTTTGGGCACCCCTGATCAAAATCACTGTTATTGTGAACAGTTAAGCAAGTTGAAGATGAAATGATCTCTAAAAGGCATATTGTTAAAGATGACATATTTCAGTTGTATTTTAGGCAAATAAATATATATATTGTCTTTTTTTTTTCATTTAAAAAAATTACAATAAGGGAAATGGGCCTATGCAAAAGTTTGGGCACCCTTGGAGATTTGTGTGCTTTGATAATTTTGACCAAGGTTTCAGACCTTAATTAGCCTGTTAGGGTTATGGCTTGTTCACTACCATCGTTAGGAAATGCCAGGTGATGAAAATTTCCCAGCTTTGTAAAAACCAAGCCTCCTCTAACTTTATGCCAAAAAAACAGCAGCCATGGGTTCTTCTAAGCAGCTGCCTAGCACTCTGAAAATGAAAATGGTGGAGGCCCATAAAGCAGGAGAAGGCTATAAGAAGATAGCAAAGTGTTTTCAAGTTGCCCTTTCCTCAGTTTGAAATGTAATTAAGAAATGGCAGTTAACAGGAACAGTGAAGGTCAAGATAAGGTCCGGAAGACCAAGCAAAATTTCAGTGAGAGCTGTTAGTACGATTGCTAGAGAGGCAAATCAGAAGCCCCGCTTGACCTCAAAAGACCTACAGAAAGATTTAGCTTTGTGGTTCATTGTTCTACTGTTCAGAGACTCCTGCACAAATATGACCTTCATGGAAGAGTCATCATGAGAAAACCTCTCTTGCAGCCTCACCATAAAATTCAGCATCAGAAGTATGCAAAAGAACATCTAAACAAGCCTGATAAATTTTGGAAAAAAGTTCTGTCGACTGAAAAGGTTAAAATAGAAGTCTTTGGCCACAATGATCAAAGGTATGTGTGGAGAAAAAAGGCCACCAAATTTCAGGAAAATAACATTAAGCATGGGGGTGGATCAGTCATGCTTTGGGGTTGTGTTGCAGCCGATGGTACAGGGGACATTTCACGGGTAGAGGGAACAATGGATTCAATGAAATTTCAACAAATTCTTGATGCAAACATAACACCATCTGTAAAAAAGCTGAAGTTGAAAAGAGGATGGCTTCTACAAATGGTTAATGATCCTAAACAAACATCAAAATCCACAATAGACTACCTCAAAAGGTGCAAGCTGAAGGTTTTACAATGGCCCTCACACTCCGCTCTTCTGAACATCAATGAAAATCTGTGGCTAGACCTCAAAATAGCAGTGCACGCAAGATGACCAAGGAATCTCACAGAACTGGAAGGATTTTCCAAGGAAGAATGGATGAAAATCCCTCAAACAAGAATTGAAAGAGCTGTGACACTTTCAAAAGGGGGTGCTACTAGGTACTAACCATGCAGGATGCCCAAACTTTTGCATTGGTCCATTTTCCTTTTTCGTCATTTTTAAAATGTAAAAGATTAAAAAATATATATTTTTTGCCTAAAATACAAAGGAAATCTGTTATCTTTAACTTCAGGCCTTTTAGAGATCATTTCATCTTCAACTTGCTTAACTGTTCACAATAACACTAACTTTGACCAGGGGTGCCCAAACTTTTACATGCCACTGTATATATATTTTCAGTTGTTTCACACTTTTTTTGTTAAGTATATAATTCCACATGTGTTAATTCATAGTTTTGATGCCTTCAGTCTGAATGTACAATTTTCATAGTCATGAAAATACAGAAAAATCTTTAAATGAGAAGGTGTGTCCAAACTTTTGGTCTGTACTGTATATATATATGAAGTGCAGAGATTATATATTGTGGATAAATAAATAATAACATGAATTAATTTAGAGAATATAATTGTACCAAAACGGACCTGAGATATATAAAGTGCAAAGAGGGCGTATATGATAAATATTTAATTTATTTTACAAAAAATAAATAAAAAAAATAAAAAGGTGACACTATAAATATTGTGAAAAATTATATGTGAAGAATTATATGAATAAAGCCAAGGGGAATGAAAATTTGATACAATTGGTGTGGGATATAACTCATAAAAATTACAATTGTGATTGGTTGATCACATTCAAATTATATAGGAAAAAGTGACAAAGTGCAAAAATGTGAAAAATTAATAATTTCATTAATTATTATCAAATTAGACTAAAATGTGACCTTAGGGGTCCATGATTCAGGCACCTCAGAATATCCTATTTTCTATATACAAAAAGGACGTTACTATAATGAAAATCACTACAGGAGGAAGAATGAATAGTCCACTATCATCCATAAAATGTAGCCCGCCACAGGCAGAATGGTGTTCCGGAGTCAGGCATCCAACCACGATACACCACAGATAAGGATCAGTAGATGAGGGTCACCACGACAATTGCCACGAAGTTCCAGGATTAAACATCAAAGATGAATATGTACAACAATATTATTACCTTATAGAAATGAAATGAAAACAGTTAAAATCCCATAATAATAAAAACTAAAATTAAAAACATGGCACGAACTTCCCTATGTGTATACATATTTCTATTAGACTTAAATTATAAATAAAATTAGTCCACAAAGAGGACCCCAAAGAACCCCCACTAAAATTACTCTACAGAGAAGACCCCAAAGAACCAATAACCCAAGGATTAGATTGTAATTACAAGAAAGCCCCAACCCCAAAACTTTCATTAAGTCCTTGGGGTGCTAACGCACCACACCCAGTCTATATATCCATTTACTTTCTTGCATGGCGAGACTCTTACCAAGGTCTCCACCTCTGGATCGTAGCTTGACATCATTGATTCCTCTGATTTTGAGTAAATGAGGGTTACTATTATGGACTTTTTAAAAATGCTTGGGTATGGTTTTGAGGGTGGAGTCATCTAGTATTTTCTTGGCCTTTTCAATATCCAGACAGTATTCACGGGTTCTAACTTTCAACTCCCTATTAGTTAAACCAATGTAGATTTTTTTGCAAGGACATTCTGTTTGATAGATGACTCCCTTGGTCGAGCAAGTGATATGATGTCTGATTTCATAAGACTTGGATCCATCATGATTTTTACATTTTTTTGGTTTTAACCAAATTGGCACAGGCTTTGCAAAGCCCACATGGGAAGAAACCCCAAGTTTCATTAATCTCCTTAACATTTTCCTTTGGATCGTAATGGCTATGGACAAAAATATCCTTCAAATTCCGAGAGCGTTTAGCCACAATTGAAGTTTTTTTTTTTATAAAATTAGTTTCAATATTGGATCCGTATACAAAATGTTCCAATGTTTTTTTATTATGTCTTTAAACTTATCCCATTGGCCATGGAAATTGGTAATTAAACATACCTGTTCATTATTTGAAGTTTGTGAATGAGGCAGTTGACTTTTATAAAGAAGAAAATTTCTTGATGTATTGTTCGCGCGCTGATATCCTTTTTTAATACTTCTGTGGCTGTAGCCTCTTTCCTTAAAGTACTCTGATAATTCTCTGGCTTGTGATTCAAACTGATCAATTTCAGAACAGATCCTATTGACTCATAGGAACTGCCCTACAGGGATGCCATTGATTGTGGATCGAGGATGTGACGATGTAGCATGGAGAAATGAGTTTGTCAATGTTGGCTTACGAAAAACCGATGTAGTTAGACGACCTTCTGAACTGGTGGAGCTAAGAATGTCAAGGAATTCCACTGATCTCCCAAATTGATAAGATAGTCGCTCCGGATTAGACAGTGTAGGGACAGCGCTGCTGATTTAGGGAGAGATATAAACTGCGAAATAGTTAGTGTAGGGTCTGTAAAGGCTGCCAGAACAAACAAACAGTCCTTTTCAGGACTAATATCCATCCCAGATACCAGGCAGGCAGGCTGTATAGGAGACACAGTGGTTATACCAGCAAACGCTGCAATACAGTCCTGTGTGCTCCTGTTGCTGAAATTGCTGGACTTAGCACCAGGTGTCGGGGGCCAGGAAAAATCCTTTTTTTTTCATCTAAATTCTCCTTTTTTTTTCCTCCTTCACACTGTACAAATACCCGTCTTAATAACCTTTTGGTGTCACCCCCCCCCCCAAAAAAAAAAACAAGCGTGTCTCTGATTTTTCAGACACAAATATAACTGTTGAAAATAGTCTGGTGTAGGCTAGAGAAACAGAAGTGTTGTTTTGCACTTCAACGGTTCAAACCTCTGTATTATCCATTTTGGGCCATTTGTATCTAAAAAAAAAAAACAGTTTGAGTGTGTCGCTCACTGTTCAGCCGCAAATCTATATATTTAAAAAAGTCTGTTATACCCCAGTAAACAATAACTGTGGTTTTGCCATCCCACGGTAAAAAATCTCTATTATTCAGGTTTTGGTATATTTTCCGTAAAGAAAAACAGTAGTGTCTCCTGACTGTTGTGATACAAAAATATATCTGTTGAAAATAGTCTTGTGTAGGCCCGACATCCCAGTGTGGTTTTGCAGTTCCACGGGTCAAATCGCTGTACTATCCAGTTTTGGGCCTTTAGTATCTAAAAAAAAAAGCAGTTTGAGTGTGTCGCTCACTGTTCAGCCACAAATATCTCTATTTAAAAAAGTGTGGTATACCCCAGTAAACAATAATTGTGGTTTTGCCATCCCACGGTAAAAAATCTCTATTATTCAGCTTTTGGTAGTTTTTTCCGTAAAGAAAAACAGTAGTGTCTCCTGACTGTTGTGACACAAAAATATATCTGTTGAAAATAGTCTTGTGTAGGCCCGACATCCCAGTGTGGTTTCGCAGTTCCACGGGTCAAATCGCTGTACTATCCAGTTTTGGGCCTTTGGTATCTAAAAAAAAGCAGTTTGAGTGTGTCGCTCACTGTTCAGCCGCAAATATCTCTATTTAAAAAAGTGTGGTATACCCCAGTAAACAATAACTGTGGTTTTCCTCTTCCACGGTTCTAATCTACTCTTTATTACCCTTTTTCCATTGATAGTGCAAGTGTAAGCTATTTTACTTCATTTACAATGGGCAAGGCGCATGGCAAGGGACGTGGAAGTGGACGTTCTGGTGATGGTTCGTGCAGAGGACGGGACCGTGGCCAAGGTGAAAATGTGCCACAACCAACAGCCACATCTTCTCGCTCCCACTTCTTGACCGAATTACTAGGGAAGCACAGAACAACACCAGTATTGAGAGCTGATCAGTGTGAACAGGTTATTAATTGGATAGCAGATAATACTTCCAGTTACCTGGGCTCCACCACCTCCGGTCTGTCTTCCACACGGTCAACTCTTGGTAGCCGTGAGTCTCGACCGCATACTCCTCCTCACCCTGATGCTCCTTCCTCCCACCATGCCGAGTGTCGTCAGACAGCAAGTGATCCCACACTTGGACACTCTGAAGAGCTGTTCACTGGTCCATTTCCATATTTGGGCCCCTCGCCTGATATGCTTGAAATGGTGGAAGAGGAGATCCCATGTTGCGATGCCCAAATATTTGAACAGCCACGGCCACAGGAAGTCGACGTTGGCAATCTGTCACAAGAGGTGGACGATGACGAGACACAATTGCCAGGAAGTGAGGAGGAGGATCGTGGTGCGCAAGTGGAAGAGGAGGAGGTGGTGGATGATCTAGTAACTGACCCAACGTGAAAGGAGGACATGCAGAGTGAGGCCAGCAGCACACAGGGGGAGGGAGGCAGAGTACCCCAACAGGCAGGAAGAAGCAGTGTGGTGGCCGCATACAGAAGGCAGGCAACCGTTCCCCGTAACACCAACACGAGGGACGTTGCCAGTACAAGCGGTAGGTCTTCCAGAGTCTGGAATTTTTTTAAAGACTCTGCTGATAACCCCAAAAAGGCCATATGTTCCACCTGCCATGCCAGCATCAGCAGGGGTGACAAAACTACCAGCCTGACCACCACCAGCATGATCAGGCACATGGCAGCAAAGCACCAGACTTTGTGGGGCGAAACCCAGGGTCCACGACCAGTGTCAGCGGGTGTCACCACTGCTTCTTCCACTGTTGTGCGTGCAATAGAACCCCCTGTTGTGTGTGCAAGGCAATCCCCTGTCCATACTGCATGTAAAGATGCCCCCTCCTCTCAGTCTTCACTTGTTATGGCAGTTTCTCAAGAAACAGCATCAACGTCCACGTCCACGTCCCACCGCAGCGTTCAATTGTCCATATCCCAGACCTTTGAACGAAAGCGGAAATTCGCAGCTAACGCCCCACAGGCCACAGTCCTAAATTCGCACATTTCACGACTGCTTGCGTTGGAAATGCTGCCTTTTAGGCTGGTGGAGACGGAATCCTTCCGCAATCTTATGGCGGTGGCCGTCCCTCGGTACTCGGTCCCCAGCCGACACTATTTTGCCCGGTGTGCCATCCCCGCACTACAGAAGCACGTGTCCCAAAGCATCTGCCGTGCCCTCAACAACGCAGTTACTGGGAGAGTCCACCTGACAACGGACACGTGGACAAGTGCTTGTGGCCAGGGACGGTATATCTCTCTGACAGCACACTGGGAAAACATAGTGGAAGCCGGGACCCAGTTGGACCTTGGGACGGAACACATCCTCCCCACACCGAGGATTGCGGGCCCTATGTCAGTCAGAGTTGCCCCCACAGTGTACAGCTCCTGCGCATCCTCCTCCTCCTCCTCCTCCTCATGTTCAGCCTCCATCTCAGATATCACCACATCAGTTACAAGCTGGAAGCATTGCAGTACTGCCTCCGCCAAGCGGCAACAGGCTGTGCTGAAACTCATAAGCTTAGGTGATAAACCTCACACTGCTTGTGAGTTGTGGACAGCTGTGAAAGAGCAGGCAGATCTGTGGCTGAGACCGCTGAACCTACATCCCGGCATGGTCGTGTGTGACAATGGCCGTAACCTGGTGGCGGCTCTGAGGCGAGGTGAGATCACACACGTACCATGCCTGGCTCATGTGCTTAACCTCGTGATTCAGCGGTTTCTTAAATCGTACCCCGAGTTGCCAGATCTGCTCGTGAAAGTACGCCACCTGTCAGCTCATTTTCGCAAGTCGGCTACAGCTTCCGCCGCCCTTGCTGTGTTGCAGCAGCGTTTGCAGATTCCGGCACACCGACTGGTGTGTGATGTCCCCACACGTTGGAACTCTACCCTTCACATGTTGCAAAGGATTTGTGAGCAGAAGAGAGCAGTTGTGGAGTACCAGCTGCAACAAGGCCGTCGATATTCAGGTCAGACTCCACACATAAGACCTCAGAAATGAACCTGGATGTCTGACATATGTCCCATCCTGACAAACTTTGAGGAGGCCACCAAGATGGTGAGTGGCGATGACGCCATCATTAGTGTCAGCATCCCACGTGTCTGTCTTTTGCAACGCTCTCTGCAGAGAATTAAAGAGGAGGCATTACAGCCAGAGTATGATGAGATGGATCAAGAAGCCGTAGCGGGCGATTACACACAGCCCAGCCTCATCTCATCCCAACCTGCATTGGGGGACAATGAGAGAGAGGAGGAGGAGGAGGAGGAGGAGGAAGAACAGGAGCTGCTATCATGCGTTGTAGACGGTAGTACCTGTACAAGTGTCATACCGTCGGTTCAGCGTGGGTGGCCTGAGGACAGGGGGGAGGAGGAAGAGGAGGAGGAGGAGGAGAGCATGGTCAGTCGTCATCTTGGTGAGGACACGGAAATCTTGCCCGTTACCAGTCTGGCACGCATTGGTTGACTTTATGTTACGCTGCCTTAACCGTGACCCTCGCGTTGTCAAAATGTTGGGTGACAGTCATTACTGCTTGGTGACACTTGTAGACCCCCGCTACAAGGAGAACTTTCACTCTCTTATTCCTGAGGTGGAGAGGTCTACAAAAATGGGGCAGTACCAGAAGGCCCTTGCTGCAGAACTCTTAAAAAAATTCCCATCTGAACACGCTAGCAGCAGAGGTCACAGTTCGTTGCCCAACCAAGGCGTACAGGCGAGAGAGATGCAACTCCAATCCAGCAGAGGCAGGGGAACACTGTCAACGTTCTGGGACAGTTTTCTGACACCCGCCCAGCTTACAGGCCCTGAGGCGCGGGGTACTCTCACAAGGAGTGGAAAGTTTCAAAAGATGGTGAGGGAGTACCTTGCCAACCGTACCAGCGTCCTCCGTGATTCCTCTGTGCCTTTTAATTATTGGGTATCCAAGCTGGACACTTGGAATGAACTCGCTCTGTACGCCTTGGAGGTCCTGGCCTGCCCTGCCGCTAGCGTGTTATCGGAGCGTGTTTTTAGTGCCGCTGGGGGAATTATAACTGATAAGCGCACTCGCCTGTCAACTGACAATGCTGACAAGCTGACCCTTATCAAAATGAACAAGGGCTGGATTGGGCCAGACTTCTCATTACCACCAAATGACAGCAGAGTAACATAAAGTCAAATCCACTGTGTTATTTCGGGAGGTGTATTCACATGCACCGCTTCATACCCACACATGGGTATACGCTTCCTCGTTTCGGCTGTTTTATCTTCTTCTCCTTATCCTCAGCCTCCACCACCACTATACCACCAGGGTGCCAGCATTGCAAGTTGCTCCGTCCTAATTTTTGGCAGCTTTTGCTTGGAAAGCATAAGCAAATACTATGGGAGACCCACTCCCCAATAATGGGACTTATGTTTGTAATATGCTGTACTGCATGGCTCTTGTAAGGGGCATTGCAAGTTGCTCCGTCCTAATTTTTGGCAGCTTTTGCTTGGAAAGCATAAGCAAATACTATGGGACACCCACTCCCTAATAATGGGACTTATGTTTGTAATATGCTGTACTGCATGGCTCTTGAAAGGGGCATTGCAAGTTGCTCCGTCCTAATTTTTGGCAGCTTTTGCTTGGAAAGCATAAGAAAATACTATGGGAGTCCCACTCCCCAATAATGGGACTTATGTTTGTAATATGCTGTACTGCATGGCTCTTGTAAGGGGCATTGCAAGTTGCTCCGTCCTAATTTTTGGCAGCTTTTGCTTGCAAGGCATAAGCAAATACTATGGGAGACCCACTCCCCAATAATGGGACTTATGTTTGTAATATGCTGTACTGCATGGCTCTTGTAAGGGGCATTGCAAGTTGCTCCGTCCTAATTTTTGGCAGCTTTTGCTTGCAAGGCATAAGCAAATACTATGGGAGACCCACTCCCCAATAATGGGACTTATGTTTGTAATATGCTGTACTGCATGGCTCTTGTAAGGGGCATTGCAAGTTGCTCCGTCCTAATTTTTGGCAGCTTTTGCTTGCAAGGCATAAGCAAATACTATGGGACACCCACTCCCCAATAATGGGACTTATGTTTGTAATATGCTGTACTGCATGGCTCTTGTAAGGGGCATTGCAAGTTGCTCCGTCCTAATTTTTGGCAGCTTTTGCTTGCAAGGCATAAGCAAATACTATGGGACACCCACTCCCCAATAATGGGACTTATGTTTGTAATATGCTGTACTGCATGTGACGCGCCCCCTGGGCTGTGTGTACACGTGTGTGGGATACCCGGTGCCGGGTCTCTGGGGTCTGTAGTCTCCGTGGCGGTGACCAGGTCCCGTGGCTCAGGCTGGTCAAACCAGTGGCAGTCTTTCTTAGGTTTTGAGGTTAATTGTCCGACTGCGCCACCCGTGGATTGCGGTGAGGGAGTACCACCGCTGCGAGGCAGACCGCTGAGGCTGGTGTTGTGTGCGCAGCAGAGAATGGGATATCTCCCCACGGGAGGAGTATAGCTTCAGGGCAGTGAGTGTGGATGATGGGGGTGATGGTGCACGAGCGCAGCAGGAACGACTCAGAGTCTTTGCAGTGCAGTTCAGGGTCTTTACTGATGATTATAAGGTAGACCCTCCCGGGAGTACTGGCTAGCATAAGAGGCCTGGTCAGTCTGTGAGCAAGCAGGAGTTCCCCTGGCCAGGTGGAGTTGTAGGCCTCCCCGTCTGTCTGCACTCTTCCTGGCTACCTTGCTGTAAGCGGGTAGAAGTAGCCCACGTTCCTGAGTGTACTGTGTAGTGCTCACCCGTATGGCTGGTGACTTGGGGCCTTCTGTTAGCCTCCACTCCACGACGGCGGTGCTGGTCCCTTGCTTGTGACTGAGCCTCCGGGCTTCTATGGCCAGAGGACCTGAAATCCCCTGCCGGCTGGTTTCTGCTGCTGGATATATAAGTCCTCACAGCCTCGGACTCCTGTGTCCGGTTCCTATTGTCTTCTGCCAGGGCAAGCTCTGCTCAGCTTCCAGCCCCTGGTCTTTAGCTCCTAGCTCCTACAGAGCTCCTTGCTGATACTTTCCCTTGCTCTCACTCTGACTCTGACTGTTCTCTGTTCTCTGACTCACTCAAGTCCGCCCCAGATCCAGTTTATAAGGGCAGAATTCTCCCCTCCCAGGACTGGGGCAGGAGGATGTTGCATGTTTAAGGGATCCTGACCAGGAAACCTCCCACTTGCTCTCCGACGTAATATCTCTATTACTGTGGTGACCAGACCCCTGGGGTGCCACACATGGCTCTTGTAAGGGGCATTGCAGTTCCTCATAATTTTTGGAAAGCCTTCCATTCACTGCTTAGGCCAACAGTGCACAGGAGACCCAGTTGCTATAAATGGAAAAAAAGGTTTAGTTAACGCCCTCTGACCTCCATGTCATTTCCAAGGGGCATTGGAGTGCCTCTAAATTTTTGGTAGGCATTGCACTCACTGTATGCCCTATAACTGTGTAGCCGAACCGCTCCTTTTGTTACAGAAACATATCCTACAATACATATCTGGTTGACTGGCCTGATATTGATGTGAATGGTCCCTGTTCCTCCTGCTCTTTCTCCTTTGCCACTACCTCATCCATCATTTATCACCTGAAGCTTTGTTTTAACGGGAGTCATAGAACTTGGATAGTAGCAGGAAAACATCCAGCAATCCTCGGAGGAGGTAGGATATGCGCCAAAAAGCTGACCACCTCAGGCCTAGCCGCTACTACATACATGCGCTTGCATTACAACAAAACAAAGCAGATGCTAACTTCTATCATCCTCATCATGCTCCTCACCTTGGCACTCTCAACTCCCCTGATGGAGAAGCCAGGGCCTACCGGAGGAGTCTGATGGTCCGGTGGGCTCGGCCAATGTTGCCCTAAAGCAGGCCAGGCTAAGAAAAGTGTGGGAAAGATTACCGGGACAAATAGGGGTGGCTGGGGACCGAGTATGGACACCCGGTCACCCCCTGGAGGCTGGGGAGCAAGCGGGGACACCCGGCCACCAGGCGGCTGGGGACTGAGTATGGATACCAGGCCGCCGACACAGCCATGGCGTGGTGGCCAGATTCCGCCTCCACATGCCTAAAAGGCCCAATTTAAAGTGCAAGCAAGCAAGCAGTATGGTATTGCAGCCTGGGGGTGGGTGGGTGGCAGGCTGCATACTTGCGCTTGCATTGCAAGGAATGGGAGAGGTACAATTGAACACTGCCCTGGGACAAGGACTTGAATGGGGATAGTTGCAAGTCTGCAACGACAGGTGCAAGGTGGGAGGCATCTTCGCATGTACCATGAACAGGGGTTTGGCATGCACACACTACAGCGGAATAGGCTCTCCTTCCCACTAAATGCACTGGGGAGGGCACAGGTAATGTTTTGGTATACGCGCTTAATCTTATGTATAAGGCACACCAGGACAAATAGGGGCGGCTGGGGACTGAGTATGGATACCTCTCTGCCGAAGCAGCCATGAGGTTGTGGCCAGCTTCGGCCTCCTCCAAACTAAAAGGCCCCATTTCAAGTGCAAGCTAGCAGTATGGAATTGCAGTCTGGGGGTGGGTGGGTGGCAGGCTGCACACTTACACTTGCATTAAAAGAAAGCATAGCAGATGCTAACTTCTGTCATCAACATCATGCTCCTCACCTTGGCACTCTCAACTCCACCGATGGAGAAGTCAGGGCCCACCGGAGGAGTCTGGTTCTCTGGTGGGCTCGTCCAATGCTGCCTAAAGCAGGCCGGGCTAAGAAAAGTGTGTGGGGGGATGTTCCAAGGAGAAATAGGGGCGGCAGGGGACCGTTTATGGACACCCGGCTGCTCCCAGGCGGCTGGGGACCGTGTGTGGACACCCGGCCGCGGGGCGGCTGGGGACCGAGTATGGACACCTGGCCGCCGGGCGGCTGGGGACTGAGTATGGATTCCAGGCCGCCAACACAGCCATGACGTGGTGGCCAGATTCCGCCTCCACATGCCTAAAAGGCCCAATTTCAAGTTCAAGCAAGCAAGCAGTATGGTATTGCAGCCTGGGAGTGGGTGGGTGGCAGGCTGCATACTTGCGCTTGTATTGCAAGGAATGGGGGAAGTACAATTGAACACTGCCCTGGGACTAGAACTTGCATGGGGATAGTTGCAAGTCTGCATCTTCTGATGCGGCAAGGATCACTTATGATGGGCACACTTTTAGACAGTGACCTGTGAGTCAGAGATGCTTCCAGGGGTCTTCCCCATGCTGTTCCCATGTCTTTTCAGCACTTTATGCATGTGTCACACAGCACATGGCCAGATAAGGTTGTAAAATGTTAAAATTACATTTCCCGGTGAATGCATTTGTCATAGTTGAAAGCAATACAAAAGTGCAAAAACGCATAAAAAATGTTACTTGTGAACATAGCCGAAGGTGTGGATGAGTATTTTTGTTTTTGGTCATTTATTTTAACTTATACACAAGTCTTTTCCCTGGAAAGGATGTTACTTAACATATTTCACAGGAAAAAAGTTTCACTTTCGTTTTTGAACGTTTTATTGTGAACCCGTAAAAGTGGCTTAATACCTCTGACCACTTTGTTGACAGCAGTGACCTGGGGGTCAGAAATGCTTCCTGCGGCGATCCCCATGCTGTCCCCATGTCATTTGAGCACTGTCACTATCGTTTTGGGCACTTGTTAGGCTTTTAAAAGACTGCCGGGGGTGCCACCGCAAAAATGCTCGAGTCTCCCATAGACTAACATTGGGCTCGTTGCTCGGGTCGAGCATCCGAGTATCACGGCGAGCTCGGCCCGAGCTTCGAGCACCCGAGCATTTTAGTGCTCGCTCAACACTAGTAAATACGTTATGGGTAAGCACGAATTCCAATAAGGTAAGGATCAATTTGGCCATAGATGGTTCAACGTTGCTGGTTTGACGATACCATCTTACTGCCCTGAGGCCATCTTTGTATTTTATGGAGGTATATAAGGCCTCAATATCCGCTGTTACAATGAGCATGTTCTCATTTAGAATGATGTTATCAAGGCTTTTCAGAGCAGTGGTGGTATCACGAGTGTAAGATGTTAATTCTGATACTAATGGTTTTAAATAGTGGTCTACTATACTACATATTACTTCACATAAGCGTTCGTTCCCAGAAATTATAGGTCTTCCAGGTGGATCTATTGCATTTTTATGAATTTTTGGAATCAAGTAGAGAGTTGCTAATTTTGGATGTACATTTTTATATAGATCCAGCAATCTTTTTGGATGACGTGGTCCTCAAAGGCTGCTGTCAAAATGTCAAGGAGTTCCATGTGTAATTTGGACGTGGGATTGTATGTTAGTTGCTTATAGAAATTTGGTTCATACAGTAATTTCCTGGCTTGATTTTCATACATTTTGTTTGGCCAGACCACAATGTTACCTCCTTTATCGGTGGTCTTCAAAATGGCCAATAGGAGGTAACATTGTGGTTTGGCCTTGTAGACCAGACATAACCTCAAGAGAAATGTGCTGTCTTTCAGGTGCAAAAATGAAAGATGTGTCTGACAGGATATCAAGACTCTTCAGACCTACAGATCACTACCCATTCCTGCTAATACATGTGGGGACAAATGACACCGCAAGAAAGGACCTGGAAACCATCTGCAGTGACTTTGAAAACTTAGGCAAGAAAGTGAAAGAATTGGGCGCGCAGGTGGTCTTCTCATCCATCCTCCCAGTGGATGGCCATGGAACAATGAGGTGGAATAAGATTCTACAGGTGAACAACTGGCTACGTCGATGGTGCCGTCAACAAGGATTTGGATTTCTGGATCACGGAATGAATTACTTATATGATGGACTACTTGCTAGAGATGGGGTGGACCTTACGAAGACTGGAAAATGTGTATTTGGAAGTCGCCTTGCTACACTCATCAGGAGAGTTTTAAACTAGAACAATGTGGGAAGGGAAGCAAAAGGCCAGAAAAGCTATACAGCTGACAAATACTATTGAGATCTCTGCTATTGGAAGTGGAAAGAAAGAACAAAGACAAAAAAATCGAAATAATAAAAATATGGGAGGAAGAGAAACCAATCACAAACTAAAATGTTTTTATACAAATGCACAAAGCATGTGAAACAAACAAGGAGAATTGGAACTACTAACGCAGGAAAATAAATATGATGTCATTGGAATCACTGAAACTTGGTGGGACGATACACATGATTGGAATACAAGGCTAAAACGATACAACTTATTTGCAAGAAACAGACTTGATAAACGAGGAGGAGGAGGTGTCGCATTGTATGTTAGAAAAGTGTATATCTTTACAGAGATTGAAGCTTCAGAGACTAGGAGTTCTGTGGAAACTGGTTGGGTAAGAATACAAGGAGAGAACAACTGAAAGGACACCATTGTAGGCATTTACTACAGGCCACCTGGGCAAACTGAAGATATGAATGAACTCTTTATGTATCAAATGACCAAGTTCTCCAAAAATATGATGTAGTGGTCATGGGAGATTTCAACTATCCAGACATTTGTTGGGAATCTCTCTCAAGTAAAACTAACAGGTCAAGCAAATTCTTATCCTCTCTTGCTCACAACTTTATCTTCCAAAAGGTAGGGGAGAAAACAAGGGGATCTGTTACTTTGGATCTAATCCTTATAAACAGGGAGGAAATGGTTGAGGAGGTAAAAGTGGCTGGGACGCTAGGAGGCAGCGATCATGCTATTATAGAATTTTGGATAACTAGAGGAGGAAGACATGTGAAGACTCAAACTTCAAGGTTAGATTTCAGAAAGGCAGATTTTAAGCGACTCAGAAAGAGAATAGGAGGGATCCAATTGCTGGATGTCCTTAAGGACAAAAATGTCCAGGAAGGATGGGAACTTTTTAAAAATGAGATTCTCAAAGCACAATCGTTAACAATCCCAAAAAGTAGGAAAAATGGGAAGCATTTAAGGAAACCAGGATGGATGAACACAGAACTTAAACACATGCTAAAAAGAAAGAAAGAAATGTTTATCAAATGGAAAGAGGGAGGCATATCTAAAGAAGATTATAA
This sequence comes from Phyllobates terribilis, assembly GCF_046119375.1. Taxonomy (NCBI): domain Eukaryota; kingdom Metazoa; phylum Chordata; class Amphibia; order Anura; family Dendrobatidae; genus Phyllobates; species Phyllobates terribilis. The sequence goes on from NW_027362762.1 coordinate 208,667,859, forward strand.
TGCAGTCTGCAGAACCTGTAGGGCATGTATTAGGTTTGCTAAAGCTGACAATGAATTAAGGCTTGCAAGAGATGTCAAAAGCAATAAAAAAGGATTTTGGGGGTATGTCAAAAGTAAAAGAAAAGTCAAAGATGCTATAGGATTTTTACAGGATGAAAATGGTCAAATCTTTGAAAATTCTTGGAGAACAGGAGAAGTCCCAGAAGACTGGTGAAGAGCAAATGTTGTTCCTATCTTCAAAAAGGGGAAGAAGGTGGACCCAGGGAACTATAGGCCGGTGAGTCTGACTTCTATACCAGGAAAGACCTTTGAACAAATTATTAAACAACATGTATGTAAGTACCTGGATAAGAATGAAGTGATTAACCAGAGTCAGCATGGGTTTGTAACTAACAAGTCTTGTCAGACTGACCTAATTTCCTTCTATGACAGAATAACTGACTGGGTGGATCAGGGAAATGCTGTAGATATAGTATATCTTGACTTCAGCAAAGCATTTGACAAAGTATCTCACACCATCCTTATTGAAAAAATGATCAAGTATGGAATGGACAAGGCAATTGTTAGGTGGATTCATAACTGGCTTAGTGATCGGACTCAAAGAGTGGTCGTAAATGGCTTCACATCCAGTTGGATGAATGTCTCAAGTGGGGTACCACAGGGCTCTGTCCTGGGACCTGTATTGTTCAACATCTTTATTAATGATTTAGATGAAGGAATTGAGGGTAAACTGATTAAATTTGCTGATGACACAAAGCTAGGAGGGATAGCTAACACTAGAGAAGAGAGAGAGAGGATTCAAAAAGACCTAAATAAACTGGAGCAGTGGGCAGCAACTAACAGAATGGTTTTTAACAGGGAAAAATGCAAAGTACTACATCTTGGCAATAAAAATGAAAAAAGGATATACAGAATGGGAAGAATAGAGCTAAGCAACAGTACATGTGAAAAAGACTTAGGTATACTAATAGATCATAGACTGAACATGAGTCAACAGTGTGATGCAGCAGCAAAAAAGGCAAATACTATTCTGGGATGTATTAACAGAAGCATAAAGTCCAGATCACGTGAAGTCATTATCGCACTTTACTCCTCTTTGGTCAGACCTCATCTGGAATACTGTGTCCAGTTCTGGGTGCCACATTTTAAAAAAGACATTGACAAACTGGAGCAAGTTCATAGAAGAGCAACCAGAATGGTGACCGGTCTGCAAACCATGTCCTATGAGGAACGGTTACAGGATTTGGGAATGTTTAGCTTGCAAAAAAGAAGACTGAGAGGAGACTTAATAGCTGTCTACAAATATCTCAAGGGATGTCACATTGTAGAAGGATCATCTTTATTCTCATTTGCACAAGGAAAGACTAGAAGCAATGGGATGAAACTGAATGGGAGGAGACACAGATTTGATATTAGAAAAAACTTTTTGACAGTTAGAGTGATCAATGAGTGGAACAGGCTGCCACGAGAGGTGGTGAGTTCCCCTTCAATGGACGTCTTCAAACAGAGGCTGGACAGACATCTGTCTGAGATGATTTAGTGAATCCTGCTTTGAGCAGGGGGTTGGACCAGATGACCCAGGAGGTTCCTTCCAACTCTACCATTCTATGATTCCATGATACTATGATATATAGACGATGTTCTATTTATATGGGAAGGATCAGTAGAAGAACTGCAAATGTTGATGAATGCTTTGAATAACAACAATTATAATATCAAACTATTTTATCAATTTGGCAGATCAGTGGAATTCCTTGGCATTCTTACCTCTACCAGTTCAGAAGGTCGTCTAACTACATCGGTTTTTCGTAAACCAACATCGACAAACTCATTTCTCCATGCTACATTGTCACATCCTCGATCCACAATCAATGGCATCCCTGTAGGGCAGTTCCTATGAGTCAATAGGATCTGTTCTGAAACTGATCAGTTTGAATCACAAGGCAGAAAATTATCAAAGTGCTTTAAGGAAAGAGGCTACAGCCACAGAAGTATTAAAAAAGGATATCAGCGTGCGAAAAATCCATCAAGAAATTCTCTTCTTTATAAAAGTCAACTGCCTCATTCACAAACTTCAAATAATGATCAGGTACGTTTAATTACCAATTTCCATGGCCAATGGGATAAGTTTAAAGACATAATAAAAAAACATTGGAACATTTTGTATACAGATCCAATATTGAAACAAATTTTACCAGAAAACCTTTCAATTATGGCTAAATGCTTTCGGAATTTGAAGGATATTCTTGTCCATAGCCATTACGATCCAAAGGGAAATGTTAAGGAGATTAATGAAACTTGGGGTTTCTTCCCATGTGGGCTTTGCAAAGCCTGTGCCAATTTGGTTAAAACCAAAAAATGTAAAAATCATGATGGATCCAAGTCTTATGAAATCAGACATCATATCACTTGCTCGACCAAGGGAGTCATCTATCAAACAGAATGTCCTTGCAAAAAAATCTACATTGGTTTATCTAGTAGGGAGTTGAAAGTTTGAACCCGTGAACACTGTCTAGATATTTAAAAGGCCAAGAAAATACTAGATGACTCCACCCTCAAAACCATACCCAAGCATTTTAAGAAAGTCCATAATAGTAACCCTCATTTACTCAAAATCAGAGGAATCAATGTTGTAAAGCTAGGATCCAGAGGTGGAGACCTTGGTAAGAGTCTCGTCATGCGAGAAAGTAAATGGATAAATAGACTGGGTGCGTTAGCACCCCAAGGACTTAATGAAAGTTTTGGGTTTGGGGCTTTCCTGTAATTACAATCTAATACTTTGGTTATTGGTTCTTTGGGGTCTTCTCTGTAGAGTAATTTTACTGGGGGTTCTTTGGGCTCCTCTCTGTGGAGTAATTTTATTCATAATTTAAGTCTAATAGATATATATTGTAAGGCAGCGCTAGTCATCATACTGGGGGATACTCACTGCACCGGGTCAATTAAAGTACACCAGACACGTTTTTCCAGTTTTCACACTCCAGCAGTTTATTATACTTCATAAACTGCTGATCACACAGTCCATCTTAGTGGCTCACCGGCATATTACACACATAACATTCGGGAGCCTTTCAAATGGCAGACAAGCCCTCTTGGCTCCAGTTACATCCCTCAGCAAAGTCACTTATATGAATGTCCACATCAACGCAGTGTTTTTACCTTTGCTGGGTCGTAGCTGCTTCAGTCCGCTTTGTTCTGCCACCACTGAGGCTCTAAGGCTCACCAATCGTGGTCTCCAGCCCTTTTGTTTTCCAAGGCTGCTGGCATCTCTCACACACAAGGATCCAGCCTTTTGCCCTCCAGGACTCTTATCTTCCAAGCCTCTGGCCCTCCAAGGCTACTGGGATCGCTTCCGCCTAAGGATCCAGCCTCCGCCTTTCAGGCTTCACCAGGCTTCAATAGGCCTCACTAGGCCTCACATTCCAGCGGTGTCCCACTCGGGAACAGGCGTCACACTCTGTCTCAAAAGCACCAGGGTTTATATATCATCTAGTGCACACCCACAGGACCTGTGCTGATGTCACAGTCATGTGATCAGACCTTCCGTGTGCACAGGACCTGTGCGATGTCACAGTCATGTGACCAGTCACCTGAGGGGGAGGTACAGGGTCGGCCCAACACACCCTGGACCATTACAGTAATGCCGCAGCCGCTGCATTACAATATATATATATATATATATATATATATATATATATATATATATATATATATATATACAAAGGGAAGTTCGTGTCGTGTTTTTAATTTTAGTTTTTATTATTATGGGATTTTAACGGTTTTTATTTCATTTCTATAAGGTAGTAATATTGCTGTACATATTCATCCTTGGTGCTTAATCGTGGAACATCGTGGCAATTGTCGTGGTCAGGGCCGGCTCCAGGTTTTTGTGGGCCCTGGGCGAAGAGTCTCAGTGGGCCCCTTTAACAAATACCACGATTCATGATGCACAGATACCGCAGAGAAATATATATATAGTACAATGCCAAAGATTTCACTTCTTACATTACATGAGTGATATCTATTGCAAATTCTACAATAGCTCAGAAACTGGCGAATCGCTCCACAGAGTATACTGGCCCCCATATAACGCTCCATACAGGATACCGGCCCCCATATAATGCTCCATACAGGATACTGGCCCCCATATAACGCTCCATGCAGGCTGTGCCCCCACATAATGCTTCATGCAGGCTGTTCCCCCCACATAATGCCTCATGCAGGCTGTTCCCCCCACATAATGCCCCATGCAGGCTGTTCCCCCCTTATAATGCCCCATTCAGGATGTCACACCCCCCTCCCTTATAATGCCCCATGCAGGATGTCACACACACCCTCCCTTATAATGCCCCATGCAGGATGTCACCCCCCCCTTATAATGCCCCATGCAGGATGTCACCCCCCCTCCCTTATAATGCCCCATGCAGGATGTCACACCCCCCTCCCTTATAATGCCCCATGCAGGATGTCACACCCCCCCTCCCTTATAATGCCCCATGCAGGATGTCACACACCCCCCTCCCTTATAATGCCCCATGCAGGATGTCACACACCCCCCTCCCTTATAATGCCCCATGCAGGATGTCACCCCCCCCTTATAATGCCCCATGCAGGATGTCACCCCCCTTATAATGCCCCATGCAGGATGTCACCCACCTCCCTTATAATGCCCCATGCAGGATGTCACCCCCCTCCCTTATAATGCCCCATGCAGGATGTCACCCCCCTTCCCTTATAATGCCTCATGCAGGATGTCACACCACCCCCCCTCGCTTATAATGCCCCATGCAGGATGTCACACCCCCCCCACCCCACCCCACCATATAATGCCCCATGCCCCCATACAATAAAAAAAAAAATCAAATACTCACCTCACTTCTCACCTGCTGCCGCTGCTCCAGACTTCTCACCCACGCCGGCGTCTTCCCGCTCTGCACTGTGACTGTTCAGGAGAGGGCACTGTGGAAAGACATCACCGCGCCCTCTGACCTGAGACGTCACTGTGCAGCAGCCGCGGAAGAGACAGGACCTGCTGCGGAGGCACGGGGAGAGGTAAGTATTGTGCTGGGTGCCAGGGCCCTGAGCAAGCGGGTGCTGGCACCGCTTTCCTCCACTCACGGGTCCCATAGCGCGGTGGGGTGCCCGACGGCGAGTGGCCCACCCGCCTTCTCAGGGCCCCGACACTTGCCCGGGTGCGCCAGGTGCTGACGCCGGCCCTGGTCGTGGTGACCCTCATCTAGTGATCCTTATCTGCGGCGTATTGTGGTTGGATACCTGACTCCGGAACACCATTCTGCCTGTGGCCGGCTACATTTTATGGATGATAGTGGACTATTCAGTCTTCCTCCTGTAGTGATTTTCATTATAGTAATGTCCTTTTTGTATATAGAAAATAGGATATTCTGAGGTGCCTGAATCATGGACCCCTAAGGTCACGTTTTAGTCTAATTTGATAATAATTAATGTAATTATTAATTTTTCACATTTTTGCACTTTGTCACTTTTTTTCCTATATAATTTGGATGTGATCAACCAATCACAAGTGTAATTTTTAAGAGTTATATCCCACACTAATTTTATCAAATTTTCATTCCCCTTGGCTTTATTCATATAATTCTTCACATAAATTTTTTCACAATATTTATAGTGTCACCTTTTTATTTTTTTATTTATTTTCTGTAAAATAAAGTAAATATTTATCATGTACACCTTCTTTGCACTTTATATATTTCAGGTCCGTTTCGGTACATTTATATTCTCTAAATTAATTCATGTTATTATTTATTTATTCACAATATATAATCTCTGCACTTCATATATATATATATATATATGCTCGCCCCTGGTGGCACATATACATTATATTAATTTTTAGTAATTCTATTTGGCATCTGTTCTTCATACAAATTTGCTTGCCCCTGTTGGCACACAGACACTATATTAATTTTCAGTGATTTTAATTTGCATCTGTTATATTTCTATTAATATAGTGTAATTATTATTAATCGTATTTATCCAGAATGTTATTTAAAGATTTTACATATGTTCACAGTCATCTCTATTTCTTTTTTTATTTAATATACCTGCATTAGATATTTAGAATATTATACCAAAGTTTTACATATATCCAGGGGCATTCCTATCCCTTTTTGCATTTAACATACCTGCATTGGATATTTGGAATATTATCCCAAGGCTTTACATGTGTCCATAGGCATTCCTATTCTTCTTTTTTTCATCTAACTGTAAGGCAGCGCTAGTCATCATACTGGGGGATACTCGCTGCACCGGGTCAATTAATGCACACCAGCAATGTCTTTTCAGTATTTCACAATGCAGCAGTTTATTATTTCACCATAAACCGCAGTTCACACATATAATGTCCACGAGCCCCAAGTGGCAGACAGGCCCACTTGGCTCCAGGTACAGCCTTCAGCAAGGTAATAATATAGCAATGTCCATTTCAATGTCCATATAACGCAGTGTATTACCTTTGCCGGGTTTTAGCTGCTTCAGTCCCTTTGGTTTGCCACCACAGTGGCTTTGCGGCTTCCCAGATGGGGGTCTCTAGCCGTCGCTCCCTCAAAGGCTACTGGTATGTCTTTCACACTTGATATCCAGCCTGCGCCTTTCAGGACTCTTCACCAAGCCGGCTTTCCCTGCAAGGCCACTAGCATCCACACACAGGATCCAGGCTCGACCTTTCAGGCTGCCAGGCTTCACTCGCCCTCACTAGGCCTCACACGAATGGTGTCCCACACACGGGGAACAGGCCTCATGCCTATCACACTGTCTCAAGACTACCAGGGTTTATATATCCTGTAGCACACACACACATACACAGACAGGACCTTAGCTGATGTCACAGTCATGTGTTCAGACCTTCTGTGTGCAAAAGGACCTGTGTGATGTCACAGTCATGTGACCAGTCAGCTGAGGGGGAGGTACCTGGTCGGCTAAAACATACCCTGGACCATACAGTAATGCCAAGCAAGGCGCTGCACTACATAACATACTTGCAATAGACACGATTGCGCATATCCTAGTGTTAGAATGTGCGCATGCGCCATCTGCCAGCACATTGAGAATCAGGGTGTGCGATGTTTTGTGTTCCTCACGCCTCTTCTCCGCCTCTAGAGGCGGGGGGGTGAGCGTCATTGGTCACATGATCGCATCTCAGAAATTTCCATTATATATGCCACTGGTTCAGTTGACGCATGCGCCGCACAATTCTCTCACCAGTGACATCACACCACAAACGCCGCGCTATTGGATGAATGGGGTATTTAAAGGCACATGCCCCTTGTTTAGACACGCCCCTCGAGGAAGCTGGGCGAGGGCGTGTGCGTCAGGGCAGCATTTTGGAGCCATTACATCCTTTTTTATACAGCGTGTTTCATCTCCAGTTAAACAGCAGTCCTTTTGGTTCAATGCAATCTCATGACACCTCTAAGCTTGTAGCAGTCAACATATACATGAATGGTTATATTAAACATTAGCACTTTATGTGACTGATTATGATTTATTGTGAGGATTCTTGTTCATAAAAGAGTTTAAAAGAGTTTATATTTGCACATTACATTATCACTTTATATGATGGGTATCATCCCATTTCATTACTTTATGCACATGAGCACTTTTGTGCTTTAATATCTTACATTTGCCATTTTGTGTTAAGGGGTTCCTAGGGCATATTATTACCTTATATAATAGACATTTGTCGAATTAACCAATTCATGCCTATAGGCATCTCTTTTCCTCATGATACTTATCTATTTTAATGTGTAATACCTCTCTGGACTCTTATATTGAGCAGGTTATTTTGTAGAGGCTGCTTCATTGACCGATTGTATTTTAAACCTGTGGCCATTATTATTGTGATTTATTTAGGCTTATCCTATAAATATTAATAAGTTATTATGACCTCATTGTTTATTATAATATTTGCATTTATAATAATCTGTTGTTTATTACACTAATCCTGTACAAATTCAAAGCTCCAAAATTGTCTTTATTAGTACCTTTCCTATTTTATGTGTTTTTTAATTATGTATGAATAAAAGGTATATTTTCTTATTTATTTGTCACTTCTAATTCTTGTCAGGTACAATCTTGTGACCTGGTAAGTCAGTTATATTTATTGTTAAAATTGAAGTGCTTACAAAAATGTTTGATAGGACAATTTTGATAAACTATTAGACGACTGCCTGAAACCGTGGCCATCAGACGTGATCACATATTACTGCTGTAATAATACAGCAATTTTTGGGACCATATCAGATATTATACTCCATTTAAAGTATGGCAGTTGTGTATTCAAACCTATTCCCAGTTGGTCGCTGACAAATACCATGCTATTAGGCGACTGACTGAAACCGTGGCCATCAGACGTGATCCCTTATTACTGCCATAATAATACAGAAATTTTGGGAGCATGCCAGATATTACACTCCATTTAAAGTCAGTCAGATGTGTTTTTTTAACGTATTCACACTTGGTCGCTGATAAATACCATACTATTAGGCGACTGACTGAACCGTGGCCATCAGACGTGAGCCCATATTACTGCCGTAATAATACAGAAATTTTTGGGAACGTATCAGATATTATACTCCATTTAAAGTATGCCAGTTGTGTGCATATCTGTGAGCAATGTTGTCAGAGTATTACGCCACTTTTAATGACTGACAATAAAACATACAATAACCAAGCTAAAATGGATTTTCCTAGAAAAAATGTTAAGAAACATTCTTTCCAGGGTAATGACTTGTATATAAGGCCAAAGAAATAATAAAAAAAAAGTTTTGGGCTTTGGAAGACATTTATGCGACCAGAATGAACACTCATCTGGAGCTGATGATACCACCTAGCACCTGTCCCTATTGTAAATGCATCTAACAGCATTATCGATAGGGAATAGAATAGATTTTTATTTTTTTTCGGCAGCACGCAGTATAAGGCAATAATACCTGGCTGGATCGGTGTAATACGCTATCCATACAGTGATAACTCACCCGTAAACGAATTTCAGCTAAGACAGGTAATATTCTAGAATATAGAATCTATTTGAATTGTCCTTCCCATTATTATAGAGTGGGTCTCTATACAGTTATTCCATATATGCAGCAATTTCAAGGGCTGGCAAAAATTAGGACGCACTCCAATACACATTTGAAGTGACGTAAAAAAAAATATATATATATAAAAACACAGCAGGATCTTTAGTATAAAAACCAGACTCACCAATGTAACCTCAATGTAATCACGTTGTACAGCTCCTGCACCTCATCCTCCTCTTTGGTCTTCATCTCCGAAATGACCACATCAGTCACAAGCTGGAAGCACTGCAGCACTGCCTCGCCCAAGCGGCAACAGGTTGTGCTGAAGATAATATGCTTATGCTTAGGTGACAAACCGCACGACGCTGCAGAGTTGTTGAAAGCTGTAACAGAACAGGCAGATCTGTGGCTCTCACCGCTGAACATACAGCCAGGCACGGTCGTGTGTGACAATGGCCAGAACCTGGTGGCAGAGAAATGACAGCTAGAGTAGATATGGTTTCCCTCTATGCCAGTCCTTTCACCCAACCTAAAGAATATGGCTGTGGTGAAATACAACTCTCACCGATAAGCATCCCTGGCTAAGAAAAGTCTTTATGAAGGTTCCCGGACACTCTATGGCTGTTTTTTTTTTTTTACTGCGGACCGGGTCCAGCAATCTATAAGACTTAAGAAGATGCAATCTGGCACCTTGGCAAAGCCAAATTCTGTTCTCCCTCTGATATCTAACAAACAGGTCATGCTGGAGAAACTTGCACCTACTGCCACTCAGTATCTTCAGCTCCTTTGTGAGAAATTAAAGTTTGGACAGACACTCAGTCTACCAAATAAAATTCCTGAGAAGGAAATTGTGTATGACTTAGTTTCTGATACTGGGTTCTAATACCAAACCATGGCGTGCCTTAATTCACTGGAAATATTCCAGGCTGGTTGGAGCCAAGATGATTCCCACAGAAAAATACCAGCAGCAAGCTAAGGAGATGGTGTTCTCTATCATCATCACGACCTGCAAGGTTTACATTATGAACTCTCCTGAAGGAGAAGCCAGGGCCCTCCGGGGGAGTCTCCGGTTCTCTGTTAGGCCCATCCAACCCTGCCGAGAAGCAGCCTTGGCTAAGAAAAGTCTATGTGAAGGTTCCCGGACACTCTATGGCTGCTTTTTTACTGTGCATTGTGACGTACTTATGCACGTTATTTCTCAAAAAAGCATTGCAGATCAAGCCATTGCCCAACTCTGTAGTCATGAAATTCAAGGAGTAAAGATCTTTGTGTGTCGAAGCATCGAGAAGTGTGAACTGATGTTGGATGGGCTGCCAAAGTTTATGGAACAAGCTGCATTAGAGGACTTCCTGGGAGAAATGACAGCTGGAGTAGATGCGGTTTCCCTCTATGCCAGTCCTTTCTCCGACCTAAAGAATTTGGCTGTGGTGAAATACAACTCTCTCCCACATGCAGCCCTGGCTAAGAAAAGCCTGTCTGAAGGTTCCCGGACAATGTATGGCTGCTTTTTTACTGTGGACTGGCTCCAGCAATCTATAAGATTCCAATCTATAAGATCCCTCACTGGCTCCCAATTCCCCAGCGTATGCAGTTCAAACTACTAACACTGACCTACTAAGCCATCCATTACATTTCTCGTCCGTAAATCTCTTAACCAATCTCCCGATATATTCCTTTACGTAATCTCCGGTCCTCCTGAGACCTCCTTCTCTCCGCCACACTTATTCGTTCCTCACCAATAACCTCCAAGACTTTTCCCGAATATCCCCCATCCTCTGGAATTTTGTGCCTCAACACGTCCGATTAGCCACCACATTTTGATCCTTCAGACGGAACCTGAAAACCCATCTCTTCAAGACAGCCTACAGCCTGCCATTACCTCGCTGCCACCTCAACACCACCGCAGCTACTGCAACCCACCAACCTACTGTCTCCTTCTCAACCATCCTGCAGAATGTAAGCCCGCAAGGGCAGGGTCTATAAGACTTAAGATGCAATCTGGTACCTTAGCAAAGCACAAGTCTGTTCTCCCTCTGATATCTAACAATAACAAACAGGTAATTCTGGAGAAACTTGCACCTGCTGCCACTCAGTGCCTTCAGCTACTTTGTGAAAAACTAATGTTTGGGCAGCCACTCAGTCAACCAAATAAAATTCCTGAGAAGGAAATTGTGGATGGCTTCGCTTCTGGTACCGGGTGCCATAATTTACTGGAAATATTCCAGGCTCGTTGGAGACAAGCTCATTCCCACAGAAAAGTACCAGCAGCAAGCTCAGGATATGGTGGCCTCTATCATCATTAATAATTTGCTCGTTGTCAAGGAGACCGACCACTGCTGCTGTCTACCTTGTGAACATTGTGTTGAAGCTTGATTGACCCAGGGCCCACAATCCTATGTGTCGGGAAGACATGTTCCGTTCCAGGGTCCGACTGGGTCACGGCTTCCACAATATTAACCCAGTGTGCCGTTAGTGAGATGTACCGTCCCTGGCCACAAGCACTTGTCCATGTGTTTGTGGTTAGGCGGTCCTTCCCAATAACTGCGTTGGTGAGGGCATGGGAAATGTTCTGGGACACGTGCTTGTGTAAGGTGGGGACGACACACCGAGAGAAATAGTGGTGGGTGGGGACCGAGGGCCAGCCGTTGCCATGAGGTTCGCGGAAAGTTTCCGCCTCCATGAGCCTGAAAGGCTAAATTTCTAGTGCAAGCAGTCGATTAATGTGGCAGTTTAGTATTGTGACCTGTGGGTGGCTGGCTGCATATTTGCTTTTGCATTCTAAGGACTGCGGTAGGGACAACTGAACGCTGCGCTGGACAAGGACGTGGACGGTGATGGTGATGGATGTAAGTGTGCAACAACAGGAGCAGGGCGGGAAGCATCTTCGCCTGCGCCATGGACATGCATGCATTCACAACAAAAGAACAGGCAGTGGCGTCACCCGCAGACAGTATTTCTGGACACTGGCGTTCGGCCAAACTAGTCCAGTGCTTTGCTGTCATATGCCTGAGCATACTGGTGGTGGTCAGGCTGGTAGTTTTGCTGCCCCTGCTGATGCTGGCATGGCAGATGTTGCAAATAGCCTTTTTGGGGTTAACTGGACAGTCTTTAAAAAAAGAGCCAGACTCTGGAAGACCTAACCGTTGGACTGGCAACTTCCCTGGTATTGGTGTTTTAGGGAACAGTTGCCCGCCTTGTGTCTGTGGCCACCTCACTGCTTGTTCCTGCCTTTTGTGGTGCTACACCTCTCTCACCCTCTGTGCTGCTGTCCTCGCTATGCATGTCACCTTGCCAGGTTGGATCAGTGACTTCATCGTCCACCACCTTGTCTTACACTTCTACACCCTGGTCCTCTTCGTGACTTTCTGTGCATTGTGTCTCATCATCATCCACCTTTTGCGACAGGAATTGTACTTTCCCACCTTCATCTTCGTGTGACCATGGCTGCTGAAATATTTGGGCATCGCTACAAATATGCTAGGGTGAGAAATATGCCGACTTCAAGGAAAAAAATCTCCCAGATCCGCACATTCCTCAAACAAGAATCTGCAAAACATTAGTGCATGCCCTCATTATCTCCCACCTCGATTACTGTAACCTCCTGCTCTGTGGCCTCCCTTTTAACACTCTTTCACCCCTCCAATCTATCTTAAACTCTGCTGCCCGAATAATCCACCTGTCCCCCCCCCCCCCCCGCTATTCCCCAGCCTTTCCTCTCTGTTAATCCCTTCACTGGCTCCCCATTACCCAGAGACTCCAGTTCAAAACCCTAACCTTGGTATGCAAAGCTATCCACAACCTGTCTCCTCCATACATCTATGACCTAGTCTCCTGGTACTTACCTGCATGCAACCTCCGATCCTTACAAGACCTCCTTCTCTACTCCTCTTTTATCTCATCTTCCCACAATCGCATTCAAGATTTCTCTGCATCCCACCTACTCTGGAACTCTATACCCCAACACATCAGACTCTCGCCTACTGTTTAAACCTTCAAAAGGAACCTGAAGACCCACCTCTTCCGACAAGCATGCAACCTGCAGTAACCCTTGCTCCACCATACTGCTGCACCACCAGCTCTACCCTCACCTGCTATATCCTCACCTATCCCTTGTAGACTGTGAGCCCTCACTGACAGGGTCCTCTCCTCTCCTGTACCAGTCGCTGTCACATTTTTGTTCAAGATTATTGTAATTATTTTTGCAAGGTATACCCCTTTTTCACATGTAAAGTGCCATGGAATAAATGGCGCTATAGTAATAATAATAATGTGGTCCAGACTCACGGCTACTGAGACTGGACCGTGTGGAAGACAGGGTGGTGGTGGTGGCAAACTGACTGGAAGCATTATCTGCTATCCAACCAACAACCTTTTCACACTGCTCTGGCTTCAAGAGTGGTGTTCCGCAGCCCCCTAGTAATTGGGACAGGAAGGTAGTTCGACATGATGTGGGTGTTTCTGGCCTCCCTTCCTAGAGCTGGATAATACATTTAAAGCTTTCCTAGGCTGGTGTTCACAGTTTGGGACTCAGTCCTTTGTCTGCCCTTATTCACACATTGAGGTCAACTTTGACACATGGTAAGGTTTTTTAATATTAGACAGTGTAGGATTGTCCCGAATGGGTTCACCTTGTCGATGGTGGGAAGGCTTATATACTATTTTTGATCAAAAACAGTGTTACTAAGAACCCTACTTTATTTAAATGCACTTGCTTTTTCTTTATTTACAGCAGGGTTTTTGTTCATTTTGCTTCTTGTAGGTTTTTCTGATTTATGGCCATTGTGAAACATGCATTTAAGTGCTGTATGTATACCACTTAAACCAAGCTCTAATTTTGTGTTTTTTCTTTGTATTTTTTGCATTCTGTGCAAACCTGGGTGTGGCCTCCCTTCCTAGAGCTGGATAATACATTTAAAGCTTCCCTAGGCTGGTGTTCAGTTTGGGACTCAGTCCTTTGTCTGCCCTTATTCACACATTGAGGTCAACTTTCACAAATGGTAAGGTTTTTTAATATTAGACAGTGTAGGACCGTCCCGAACGGGTTCACCTCGTCGATGGTGGGAAGGCTTATATACTATTTTTGAACAAAAGCAGTGTTACTAAGAACCCTATTTTATTTAAATGCACTTGCTTTTTATTTATTTACAGCAGGGTTTATGTTCATTTTGCTTCTTGTAGGTTTTTATGATGTGGGTGTTTGTTGTGCTCCCTCAGCAGGCACAGTCTCATCTTGCCCACGGCCTCGGCCTCTGTGTGCACCATCACCATTACGTTCACTTCCCTGACCCTTGCCACGAGCCTTGCCCATTTTAAATGGAGTTTAATATTTGTCACTTTGCCAAAAATGTCTGTATTATTACTGCAGTAATACAGTTATATGAAAAAGTTTGGGCACCCCTATTAATCTTAAGCTTAATGTTTTATAAAAATTGGTGTTTTTGCAACAGCTTTTTCAGTTTGATATATGTAATAACTGCTGGACACAGTAATGTTTCTGCCTTGAAATGAGGTTTATTGTACTAACAGAAAATGTGCAATCTGCATTCAAACAAAATTTGACAGGTGCATAAGTATGGGCACCTCACCAGAAAAGTGACATTAATATTTAGTAGATCCTCCTTTTGCAAAAATAACAGCCTCTAGTCGCTTCCTGTAGCTTTTAATGATTTCCTGGATCCTGGATGAAGGTATTTTTGACCATTCCTCTTTACAAAACAATTCCAGTTCAGTTAAGTTTGATGGTCGCCGAGCATGGACAGCCCTCTTCAAATGATCCCACAGATGTTCAATGATATTCAGGTCTGGGGACTGGGATGGCCATTCCAGAACATTGTAATTGTTCCTCTGCATGAATGCCTGAGTAGATTTGGAGCGGTGTTTTGGATCATTGTCTTGCTGAAAGATCCATTCCCTGCATAACTTCAACTTTGTCACTGATTCTTGAACATTATTGTCAAGAATCTGCTGATACTGAGTGGAATCCATGCGTCCCTCAACTTTAACAAGATTCCCGGTGCCGGCATTGGCCACACAGCCCCAAAGCATGATGGAACCTCCACCAAATTTTACTGTGGGTAGCAAGTGTTTTTCTTGGAATGCTGTGTTTTTTTGCCGCCGTGCATAACGCCTTTTTGTATGACCAAACAACTCAATCTTGGTTTCATCAGTCCACAGGACCTTCTTCCAAAAAGAAATTGGCTTCTCCAAATGTGCTTTTGCATACCTCAGCCGACTCTGTTTGTGGCGTGCTTGCAGAAACGGCTTCTTTCGCATCACTCTCCCATACAGCTTCTCCTTGTGCAAAGTGCGTTGTATAGTTGACCGATGCACAGTGACACCATCTGCAGCAAGTTGATGCTGCAGCTCTCTGGAGGTGGTCTGAGGATTGTCCTTGACTGATCTCACCATTCTTCTTCTCAGCCTTTCTGATGTTTTTCTTGGCCTGCCACTTCTGGCCTTAACGAGAACTGTCCCTGTGTTCTTCCATTTCCTTACTATGTTCCTCACAGTGGAAACTGACAGGTTAAATCTCTGAGACAGCTTTTTGTATCCTTCCCCTGAACAACTATGTTGAATAATCTTTGTTTTCAGATCATTTGACAGTTGTTTTGAGGAGCCCATGATGCCACTCTTCAGAGGAGATTCATACAGGAGAACAACTTGCAAGTGGCCACTTTAAGTAGCTTTTCTCATGATTGCAAACGCCTGGCTATGAAGTTCAAAGCTCAATGAGGTTACAAAACCAAAAAAAGGGCTTTAGTAAGTCAGTAAAAAGTAGGTAGGAGTATTTAAACCAAGAAAATGATAAGGGTGCCCATACTTATGCACCTGTCAAATTTTGTTTGAATGCAGATTGCACATTTTCTGTTAGTACAATAAACCTCATTTCAAGGCAGAAACATTACTGTGTCCAACAGTTATTACATATATCAAACTGAAATAGCTGTTGCAAAAACACCAATTTTTATAAAACATTAAGCTTAAGATTAATAGGGGTGCCCAAAATTTTCATATAACTGTATAGGATCACGTCTGATGACCACGGTTTTAAGCAGTGACTTGGGAGTCAGAGATGCTTCCAGAGGTCTTCCCCATGCTGTTCCCACGACTTTTCAACACTGTATGGATGTGTCTGATCATGTCTCACACACCACATGGCTAGATAAGGTAGAAAAATGTTAAAATGACATTTACCAGTGAATGTATTTTTCACCGTTGAAATCAATGCAAAAGTGCAAAAACGCATCAAAAACGCTACGTGTGAACATACTCCAAGGTGAGGAGGCGCATCTTTTTTTGGGGTTATTTATTTTGCCTTATATGCAAGTCATTACCCTGGAAAGAATGTTCCATTTTGGTTTTGTTTTGTATGTTTTATTGTGAGCCCGTAAAAGTGGCGTAATACTCTAACAACATTGTTCACAACAGTGACCTGGGAGTCAGAGATGCTTCCAGGGGTCTTCCCCATGATGTTCTCATGTCATTTGAGCACTGTTCCCATCTGTTAGGGCAATTTAGACACCCTGCAGACCTCTAGAAAAATGCTCAAGTTTCCCATAGACTTACATTGGGTTTGTTGCTCGGGTTGAGCACCCGAGTATTCCAATTTGCTCGATCCAAGCAATGAGTACCCGAGCATTTTAGTGCTCGCTCTTCACTACTGATTACCCATTTGGGAACATAGTTGTATATCTCAGGAAGTGAAGTCCCTTCATTCTCTCCGCTTCCATTACATGCTGACACAGGTCCTCTTGACTGAGAGCGGTCTCCCCTTCAATTGGTGGTGGCACCTCATCAATGTACATGGCTGCTAGGGGATTTTTTATTTTGTAGCTATAATATCATTTACATATATATATATATATATATATATATATATATATATATATATATATATATATATATATATAGCACCATTGATTCCATGGTGCTGTACATAAGAAGGGGTTACATACCAAATACAGATATCACTTACAGTAAACAAACTAACAATGATAGACTGGTACAGGGGGAAGAGAACCCTGCCCTTGCGAGCTTACAAGATATATATGTATATATATATATGTAAATAATATGGATTTTATGCTGTTTTTTAATTAAATCACCAATCATATATTAAATAGTTAGATTGTTAGATTTTTTTTCATATCTTTCATAGAAATGTATAACATTTTAATCATAACCCAAATTAGCTTCCTCTTAGTTACACGCAACTTCTTCTTGGAGACAGATTATTAATATTTTTTGTGCTTTGAAACTTTACGATAAGCTTTGTCAGCTTGTTTTGTTTCTGCATAATGATAAATCATAAATCTCCATGAAATTACTTTTTAAAACATTAGTCTCTACGGGACATGAAATTGCTTTGGTAAACACTTTGGATGTATTATTGCTACAGTGGCACATATTAAGAAATTAGGTTGATACATGTTTCTGAATACACTGGAAAACCATCACACACAGCCGAGTCCTGCCACCCTGAAAATACTGGGTAATTGGCATGTTTATTTACCCAGCAGTTGTTCTTTGGATGGGAGACAGAAAGCTCTTTTTTTGCTAAGTTACAGAACATCAGATAATGGACCTCGGGTTTCCTTGAGCTGAATACGAGGCAGGTTTATTAGTTGCATGTGATTTTATTTACCAGTTTCATCAGTGTATAGATGATTGACAGGATTTGGTATTATAGACCCCCATAATGATGGATTAGTGTTTTGTTTTCTGGTTCTGGCATAGGACAATAAGCGAAGCTCATGGATGACAGCCATTTGGACACTCGCACATGATGTGGAATATAGAAATTAGGAATGAGTCCTTACAATGTCTCATGGCTTAGATTGGCGAATGAAGATTTGTGAAGGGGACATGGTGGATGTCCACATCGATTGCATGCTCCTTGGTGGCTTATGAGGCCAATGTAGGATAAGCATGTCTGGCTACGTTGACCACAGGGAAAGGTCTCAGTTGGGCATAAAGCTGCAGTATTGCCCTGGTTCTTGCACAGTTTGTCTTCAAGTATAGCCCATAGTGCATTCTCAAAGGAGGAGACAATGTTGTGGATGGCTTGACTCCAAACGCCTGTGGTTAGCCAATTCCTATGGTCTATATGGCAGGACTCTTCTGTGTCCCTCTGTCTTGGTGGCCTGTGGCGAGTTCACCATACAATGCAATCTTGGGTAGACGATGATCTTGCATCCTAGAAGTGTCCTGCCCAGCACAACTGCTTCTTCAGTAGTATGGCCTCAATGCTGGTAACTTCAGCCTATTGAAAAATTATGGAGCTGGTGATTAAATCGATTTGCAGGATGGTACGGAGGCAGCACTGACAGTATTGCCTTCTGTCTCCTTTATTGCCTCATTGATTGACAGTTCTACCTTCAGTTGAATCAATTTACCAGGAGATAAGCTGTTCGGTGCATGTACAGTCATGGCCAAAAGTTTTGAGAATGACACCAAAATTATATTTTCACATAATCTGCTGGCCTCTGGTTTTTATTAGTGTTTGTCTGATGTTTATATCACATACAGAAATATAATTGCAATCATATTACGAGTACCAATAGGTTATATTGACAGTTAGAATGAGTTAATGCAGCAAGTCAATATTTGCAGTGTTGCCCCTTCTACTTCAAGACCTCTGTAATTCTCCCTGGCATGCTCTCAATCAACTTTTGGACCAAATCCTGACTGATAGCAGTCCATTCTTGCATAATCAATGCTTGAATTTTGCCAGAATTTGTTGGTTTTTGTTTGTCCACCCGTCTCTTGATGATTGACCACAAGTTCTCAATGGGATTAAGATCTGGGGAGTTTCCAGGCCATGGACCCAAAATCTCTATGTTTTGTTCCATGAGCCATTTAGTTATCACCTTTGCTTTATGGCAAGGTGCTCCATGATGCTGGAAAAGGCATTGTTGGGTGCCAAACTGCTCTTGGACGGTTGGGAGAAGTTGCTCTTGGAGGACATTCTGGTACCATTCTTTATTCATGGCTGTGTTTTTAGGCAAGACTGTGAGTGAGCCGATTCCCTTGGCTGAGAAGCAACCCCACACATGAATGGTTTCAGGATGCTTTACAGTTGGCATGAGACAAGACTGGTGGTAGCGCTCACCTCTTCTTCTCCGAATAAGCTGTTTTCCAGATGTCCCAAATAATCAAAAAGGGGATTCATCAGAGAAAATGACTTTGCCCCAGTCCTCAGCAGTCCACTCCCTGTACCTTTTGCAGAATATCAGTTGGTCCCTGATGTTTTTTCTGGAGAGAAGTGGCTTCTTTGCTGCCCTCCTTGAAACCAGTCCTTGCTCAAAGAGTCTCCGCCTCACAGTGCGTGCAGAAGCACTCACACCAGCCTGCTGCCATTCCTGAGCAAGCTCGGCACTGCTGGTAGTCCGATCCCGCAGCTGAAACAGTTTTAAGATACGGTCCTGGCGCTTGCTGGTCTTTCTTGGGCGCCCTGGAGCCTTTTTGACAACAATGGAAGCTCTCTCCTTGAAGTTCTTGATGATGCGATAGATTGTTGACTGAGGTGCAATCTTTGTAGCTGCGATACTCTTCCCTGTTAGGCCCTTTTTGTGCAGTGCAATGATGGCTGCACGTGTTTCTTTAGAGATAACCATGGTTAACTGAAGAGAACCAGCCTCCTTTTAAAGTGTCCAGTGATGTCATTCTTACTTAATCATGACTGATTGATCGCCAGCCCTGTCCTCATCAACACCCACACCTGTGTTAATGGATCAATCACTAAAACGATGTTAGCTGCTCCTTTTAAGGTAGGACTGCAATGATGTTGAAATGAGTTTTGGGGGTTAAAGTTCATTTTCTGGGCAAATATTGACTTTGCAAGTACAGTAATTGCTGTTAAGCTGATCACTCTTTGACATTCAGGAGTATATGCAAATTGCCATTGCAAAAAATGAAGCAGTAAACTTTGGAAAAATTACTATTTATCTCATTCTCAATACTTTTGGCCATGACTGTAGGATTTCTGCAGAGACAGTGCTGACTCAAGTGAAGCCAGCGCTACCAATCAATGCATTGGGGGACAGAGGTAGCCTGTGAAACTGTCAAACATAGGGTGCTCGGAGCACCTAATTTCTATTTAAACCTAAAGGAGATTTTTTCCAAAACTAGCCCTTGGATTTTAAACTAATCTTCAAAGCTTTTACGCCAGAATTCTGGCATAAAAACTTTTGAAAAGTCACAAAATTTTGGAACAACTCAAAGCTGCGCTAAAATTTTGCAACTTTTGGTGGGCTCATGCCATTTCCAGCTATTTAAAAAGAAAAACACAGAAAGTGCACCTTGCACAGATCAGACAGAAAACATATTACAATCACAGTTGTGGATTTTCTCACCTGGAAAAGTTGTGCATCTCCAAGCACAACACTGTGACAGGTATATTGTTTATCCGATGGCTGCTGCTTCACCCGCTGGATCCTATCCAAGGATCCAGAGATATGTTAGAAATTAAAAGGAAAGCGGTAGCTGTATTTAGCGCTGCCAAGGTTTAAAACAAGCGATACCACTGGAGAAATCATCAAGTGAATGGGTCATTAATGTTTTGCTACTCGTTTCAGAGCTGGTCTAACTCCTTCATCAGGCAACTATACATGGACAACAGTTATATACACTTCACAGAAGGCGTTACCCATTTTCAGCCAGCTCTGACAAAGTTGCCAGCGCTGGGGCAGGACGAGGGCATAGTGACTTGTTCAAATTCATGACGAGCGGTGGCGGCGGCGTTCACTATACCACAAATCTTTCCCCAGCAGAGGATGGAGTAAGATTTGTAGCGAGGCACACATGGATGCACACGCCACTCATCAGACGCTCCTGATTCATCAAGAGGCGTGTGCCTCTTAATGAATCAGGAGTTTGCACTCCACCCCATCCCCTCATCAAAACCGCCATAAAGATCACCGGCTCCTCTTGGTATAAGGTCCCTGCAAGCCCCTCTGTCTAAAACAAATGAATTTCTGTCATCACAGACTTTTTAAATAAGCAGTGACCTGCGTATTACGAGCTTTTTAGCAATATGATTTTTTTTGTGCTAAGTGTGTTTTACAGTCTGAAAAATATGACTGTATTGCCTTTCTGCCTGTTTTTTTTTTTGGTCTAGTTTACTGTGTTTTGCGCTTTTTTTTTGTTTACACCCAAATGATTATTCTATTTGCACTTTTTTGATTTTTTGGAACCCTAATTTAGATGTAATCGCCTGCTGTTTTTTTTCCCACTTAGTGGGCAGAGTAGATCTACTTTTTAAAGAGCCGAAAAACTTTGCACAATAGTACTCCAGCCTCCCCCCCCCCAGTGAAGTTTTATACACATCTTTTTCAAAAGTCACATGTTTTGCGACATCTTGAAAAAGATGCGGTTTTCAAAAAGTCACAAAAAATCGTTGCTAACTGGAAAAAAGCCCATTTTTAACTTTGTGCCATATTCATGGTCCACATTTGCCATTTTGAGGCATTTGGCGCAATAAACATCAGTGAATACCACACAACAAAAAAAGAAATGTGACTTGAAAATAAAAAAACGCAAATGATGAATTTGTATGTATTTTCTCTCGTTCAATTAATGGCTTCTGCAGATGACCGTAATAATTGCTCAAATTCTATCCGTTGTTTTGACAGGTAGCATTTGTTCCCATGTTATGCTATTGGGCCGTGCACATGTCTGGAGAAAAAAATTGCAGCATGACCGAGTTTGATCCGATATTCAGATCGCACTAGGCCATGCAAGTCAATAAGTCTGAGGAAAACATCGTGCTGCACTCGGATGACATTTGAATGCAGTCCGATTTCCACGGACTAACACAATGGAGAAGATGGAGAACTAGATCACACTATGATCAAACTCTGAGTTTGATCAGAGTGTGATTTGCATAATCGGACGAATTTTCTCGGATGAGAGAACATATGGTCATCTGTACCTAGCCTAGTAGTATCATGGAGTTCACTGTACTGTGGGGAATGAAGAATTGTGTATCAGTGTTGTTTTTGTTTTCACCTATCCTTGCATTACTTTACTTCAGAAGGGTTTTTCTTCAAGGAAAAAAAAATGTTTATTTTAATATAATCAGATTGTAATTAATCAAAGAAATTCAAATCTGCACTGCAGCTCGCTCACTTCTAGACATTGGCGATCAAAGGCTTATCTTCAGTGCTGCTCAGAAATATAACACGTCTACGTCAACATATTTTACATAGAAATTAGATTGTGCCAAACTCCACAAAAATATTATTTCATAATCCACTTTCTATGTGAAATATGAGGATCGTGTAATTATAAGGTGAGGGATATAATAAAGATGTACTTTTATAAAAATATTTAGTTTCTTTTTTTTTATAAATATATCAGTTCTAATTAAAAGACTGTGACATTGCTAATTCACATTTTCTCCCAATTATCTATGTAGACACATAACCATCATATCTGTATGAGTTGGTTCTATTTTGTTCTACTTTAAATTCTATCTGTCAACCTACTTCACAAATTGCATTATTCAAGATTTCTTAGATCTAATGAGGATAGTGTACTTAAAAAATACATGTCAGAATGGCTGTATAATTCTTATTAAAAGTTTTACTTTCTGACATTAACATTTTATTCAGTTCTAGACAGAAACATTTTTTAAAAATAATCATACACCCAGTTTGACAAAGTTTTTGAAGTACACTACCCTCATCAAGTCAAAGAGAACTATTGAAAGAGAGTCTGTCATCCCCTAACTGCAAATTCAGCTATTTAAACATTTATATAGGGAAACAAATCATACCAGTAACATACATTTTAGTGCTGTAAATGCAGAAAAATTCACTTTTAATCCATATGCAAAAGAGCGTGAAACCTAACCGTGCCCAATGGTTTGATGCACCATTGCGCCCTTCGATTTCATTTCTAAGCACTGTAGCAGATCTTGATTAACAATGCTGGCTTTCTCAGTGAGTGTTCCCTAAATTTAAATCCCCGTTCCTGCCCACTGACACTTAAGGAGCCAAGTAGCACACTCACAGTCTCAGGTTGGCCACACACTCAATGTGAAGGCACTTGCTGTGAGAAACCCAGAGCTGTCAATCAAGCTCAGGGACACTGCAAATCGGAGGTCAGATGCAGGCGGAGGCCAAAAGAACACACCTTTTGGCCTTTGTCTGGTGAATGGGGGCCTATGGGAATGTTACAGTATAGATTGGGAAAAGCTCCTGAAGTATATTGTAGGCTAAACACAGAGACGCTAAATTGTTAATATCCCTTAAATGTGCACTCTGATGATTTTTTGTTATTTTTCCATTTATTAGCAAATAGTAATGTGTATGCAGAGACTGTACTGCAATACTTACACTTTTTAGATTTTCTCAATGCAAATCTGTGAGTCTCAGAAGAAGGCTCTCTAGTCTCATTCTGAGTCCCATAGACTTACGTTGAGAAAGTGACACAAAAGATATCCCCGGAGAGGAGACATATCACTCACATTGAACATACGGGATTAATTATAACTGGGGAAGTGAGAAAGAGCTGACACTTCAACCTCCATTGAAGTAGAACCTCCTGCCATGAACAGTTAATTACCACAGGAGATCTGATGAGAACAAGCCAACAAGCCTAGGATTTGTATACTCAGAGGCGGAGAAGTATTGGGGCTTCCAGCATAGAGCCAGTGGTTAGTGATTAATATTGGGATTTGCATCGATTCAATATTTATGGGAGATATATTTTTGGCGAAATAGCGAAGTGACGAACATACACTGTGTGCAGAATTATTAGGGAAATGTGTCTTTTGATCACATGATACTTTTTATACATGTTGTCCTACTCCAAGCTGCATAGGCTTGAGAGCCAACTACCAATTAAGTAAATCTGGTGATGTGCATCTCTGTAATAAGGAGGGGTGTTGACTAATGACAACACCCTATATAAGGTGTGCTTAATTATTAGGCAACTTCCTTTCCTTTGGCAAAATGGGTCAGAAGAGAGATTTGACGGGCTCTGAAAAGTCCAAAATTGTGAGATGTCTTGCAGAGGGATGCAGCAGTCTTTAAATTTCCAAACTTTTGAAGCGTGATCACCGAACAATCAAGCGTTTCATGGCAAATAGCCAACAGGGTCACAAGAAGCATGTTGGCCAAAAAGGCGCAAAATAACTGCCCATGAATTGAGGAAAATCAAGCGTGAAGCTGCCATTCGCCACCAGTTTTGCCATATTTCAGAGCTGCAACGTTACTGGAGTATCAAAAAGCACAAGGTGTGAGATACTCAGGGAAATGGCCAAGGTAAGGAAGGCTGAAAAACGACCACCTTTGAACAAGAAACATAAGATAAAACGTCAAGAATGGGCCAAGAAATATCTTAAGACTGATTTTTCAAAGGTTTTATGGACTGATGAAATGACAGTGACTCTTGATGGGCCAGATGGATGGGCCAGAGGCTGGATCAGGAAAGGGCAGAGAGCTCCACTCCGACTCAGACGCCAGCAAGGTGGAGGTGGGGTACTGGTATGGGCTGGTATCATCAAAGATGAACTTGTGGGACCTTTTCGGGTTGAGGATGGAGTGAAGCTCAACTCCCAGACCTACTGCCAGTTTCTGGAAGACAACTTCTTCAAGCAGTGGTACAGGAAGAAGTCAGTATCGTTCAAGAAAAACATGATTTTCATGCAGGACAATGCTCCATCACATGCATCCAACTACTCCACAGCGTGGCTGGCCAGTAAAGGTCTAAAAGAAGAAAAAATAATGACATGGCCCCCTTGTTCACCTGATCTGAAACCCATAGAGAACCTGTGGTCCATCATAAAATGTGAGATCTACAGGGAGGGAAAACAATACACCTCTCGGAACAGTGTCTGGGAGGCTGTGGTGGCTGCTGCACGCAATGTTGATCGAAAACAGATCAAGCAACTGACAGAATCTATGGATGGAAGGCTGTTGAGTGTCATCATAAAGAAAGGTGGCTATATTGATCACTAATTTTTTTTTGTTTTTGCATGTCAGAAATGTTTATTTCTAAATTTTGTGCACTGATATTGGTTTACCTGGTGAAAATAAACAAGTGAGATGGGATTATATTTGGTTTTTATTAAGTTGCCTAATAATTCTGCACAGTAATAGTTACCTGCACAAACAGATATCCTCCTAAGATAGCCAAATCTAAAAAAACCCCACTCCAACTTCCAAAAATATTAAGCTTGGATATTTATGAGTCTTTTTGGCTGATTGAGAACATAGTTGTTGATCAATAATAAAAATAATCCTCTAAAATACAACTTGCCTAATAATTCTGCACACAGTGTATTCATACATTCATTCACATGACCTTAAGGTCAGCCGAACACCTCAAACTTAATATCGGTCAGATGGGTGATGCTACCCATGCCATATTTCATCTCTATAGAAAGGTAAAATCGTGATAAGAAACATGACAAAAAAAATTCCCACCTGGGACCTCCGGGAGTGGAGTTATCCTGAAAGTTGGGGATCTCATAAACTTTTAAAAGACCTTGTACATCCCACATCCAGCCCTCCATATGAGCTCAATAAGGGGTGGTATGGTGATGTAACCTTGAGCTAATAGAAAACATAGTTTGAGCTTTTGTATTTTGTCAGTTCTGGAAGGTACAGTTTGCTGTGGTAATGTCCATTTCCTAAAGGAGCACCTCCCTCCGCTAAGCTCTGAGCCATTTCTGTGACACAAATTTAGTACATTTTCTTTTATCCCTTTTATTTCATGTGATTGTATATACTGTATTGTTTTGTTCCCATTTTGTAACATATTCGTATATTTTTTCTAAACACTGCCTACTTTTCCAGATTAACTATGTAAAATGTTATAGCTACGTTCCTCTTGCTCTGCAAATTGCACCCCTGAAGCCATACGCTACCTGTAACTGGTGTCCAATCGGCCTGTATAAACGATTGGTGGTGGCAGATAGTAGTTCCTTTTGTTATTGTGGAGTTGGCAGTGACCATACAGGGGTATATATGTATATTCCATGCGTTGAAATCGGAGGTGTATTTACTATACTCTCACTGTGAGTTCCCCAATAACTGGCCTAGTAGGGGAAATAGCCGCTGCCCCATACATCACTCGTCAGTCAATTGTGTAATAGTCCTGATAATTGCTAGCAGCGGTGGGATCTGCATGATCTCTTGGGTGTTTGACGCGCCCCCAGGGCCGTGGGGTACTCGGTGCCGGGCCTGTAGATGCTGGGGGAGCGATATGTCACAGTGGCGGCGGCCCGGTCCGTGGCCCAGGGCGGTCAACAAAAAGGGGAATTGAATATATTTATATGGGATTTGTAATTCTTAGAAAGTGTTCGTGACGCCACCTGTGGTTTCTGGTAATAGATACTAGAGCTGCTTCAGACCTCTGGGGCGGTTGGTAGGGAAGCTGAGTTGGAACGGCTCCCCACAGGTGGAACGGGCCCCAGGGCAGTGTAGTATACACTGTGCTCCAAATTATTATGCAAATAATATTTTCTCAGATTTTCCCAAATTATCTATATGAATTGCAGTCATTGTAATTTTCCAGTCAAATAACTATTAGAGTACAATTGAAAGGTTTTTGTACAAACTGCCTATGATAACAGTATATTTTAAAAAAAATAAAACACTCAAACTGCACTCAAAATGCATGTTCCAAATTATTATGCACAGCAGAGTTTTCAACCTTTTCATTTTAATAAAGAACAAAAAAATGGTCATTTTTGAAATTATAAGCATTAGCAGGTTATTACAAACTGAAATCAAACAGTTTTCAACTCAAAACTTTATTCTAGGTGATGTAACATTTGCACATAGGACCCCTTGTTCGAAAGGAGCTTCTGAACTCTCTCGTCCATTGAATTTGTCAGGTTTTGGATGGTTTCTGCTTTAACCGGTTCCCGACCGCCCACTGTAGATAAACGTCGGCGCTTGCCGGGCTCTGTGCAGTGCCGACGTTTAAAAACGGTGGGTGGTCTCGCAGTGCTCAGGACCCCCAGGGTCCTGCAAGCACTGCGATTCCGGTGCAGAGCGTTAGCTCTGACAGGGTACATCATCGGGATCTGATTAGATCAGGTCCCAGTGATGTTAACCCTTTGCTGTCTTCTATATGCTGTGATCTATAGTGATCGCGGCATATAGGAGACAGCAGGAAGAGAGGGGGTCGTCTTACTTACCTCCGAAGACCTCCGTTTCGTTTGAGGACCTGGGGTTGCTATGGCAGCTGGAGATCACATGACCGCCTCCAGCTCTGCCATATATGGTGTCCTTCCTGTCTGACTTCAGCCTGTATGTAGCTGAAGTCAGACAGGAGACTCTTGACTGAAACAGTCAGTGAAGATCTCATATAATGCAATATATGTGTATTACATTACATGAGATCAGTGATCAGAAAAATAAAAATTAATGTCCCATACAGGGACTAAGTAAAAATGTAAAAAAAAGTAAAAAAAAAGTTTTTAAACTATTAAAAAAAAAAATCACAAAATAAATAAAAATAAATAAATAAAATATTAAACCAATAAATCCGTAAATTATTACAAAACCAAAAAAAGTACACATATTTGGTATAGCCGCGTCCGAAACAACCCGAGCTATAAAACTGTCACACTAATTAACTCCTTCTGTGCACACCGTAATAAAAATAAATAAAAAACGGAGCAAAAAAATATGCTTTTTCATCATATCGCCAAACAAAAAGTGGAAAAAAATGCGATCAAAAAGCAGAATAGAAATAAAAATGGTACCACTGAAAACGTCATCTTGTTCCGCAAAAAAAAGCCGCCATACAGCTCCATCAGCCAAAAAATAAAAAAGTTATAGCGCTCAGAATAAAGCAATGCAAAAAAAAAAATTTTTTTCTATAAAATTGTTTTATTGTGTAAAAGCGCCAAAACATAAAAAAAATACAGTAAGTGTAGTATCGCTGTAAACGTACTGACCCGAAGAATAACGCTGCCTGATCACTTTTACCACACGCAGAACGGCATAAAAAAAACCTCAAAAAACAATTCCTGAAGTGTTTGTTTTTGTTAACTTTACCTCCCAAAAAACGGAATAGAAAGCGATCAAAAAATGTCACATGCCCAAAAATGGTTCCAATAAAAATTTCAACTCGTCCCGCAAAAAACAAGCCGTCACATGACTCTATTGGCCGAAATATGGAAAAATTATAGCTCTCAAAATATGGTGATGCAAAAACTAGATTTTGCAAAAAAAGCGTATTTTAGTGTGTGACAGCTGTCAGTCATAAAAACCCGATATAAATCTGGTATCTCTGTAATCGCACCGACCCGAAGAATAAAGTAATCTAATCAGTTATATCACACTAGGAACGGCATAAAAAATAAATAAAACAAATATTATTCACCTGCTACTGATTTGTTTATTATGTCTCCCAAAGATCCCAGTAAGGCTCTGCTCACATTTATCCTGTGCTCTGCGCTGAGCACTTACACCAGAGTTTCCGTGTAAATCTCTGAAATACGTGATTCAGCCAGAACCCATGATGGAAGATTCCCTGTAATGAGGCAGATATAGGCCACTGTGGATGCCGTCTAGCCTGGGATCCCACGGTGTCATTTGTTTTAGGCGTGCATAAAAGTGCGGTTGGCCACAGTTTTGTGCACTTCTGAAAAAAAGGACACCACTAAACAGAGGCCAGACGGAGTCCAGAGTAACTCTGCTGCCTCATTACAGTGAGTGGATCCTGCAGGGGTTTCATCTGAATTACATCACTTGGAAAATTAGATGGAAACCCCGATGTAAGTGCTCAGCCTAGAGCGCCGGATAAATGTTACGTAAAATGTTCCCAATAAAAGCTTCAACTCAGTCCTCAAAAAAAGCTAGTCCCCACTCAGGTCCATCATCTGTTAAAAATATAAGGGACTTCCAAGTTACTGGTAGCAGAAAGGCTCTGGAAAAGCAAAATGGTCCTTGCCCCCCAAAAGAAATTCAGAAAATTTTGTGCTCCCAAATCCAAATGCCTATTCTACAATAATTTGTTCTCCAATTGTCAAATAGCGCTCCTTCCCCCTCAAATCTCACCGTATGGCTAAGTGGTACGATACAGCCACATATGGGGTATTGACACTTTTAGAAGAAATTGTGTGACACATTTCGGCACCATTTTTACCCATTGCCCTGTGTGAAAATGTAAAATCTGAGGGTAAAACATTTTTTTGTGGTAAAAATATAATTATGCTTTTTTCACTGCCCAATGGTATAAATTTAAAAATTAAAAAATGCTCACTACTTCCCTAGATGAATTCCTTGAGAGGTGTAGTTTACAAAATGGGGTCACTTGTGGGGGTTTCTGCTGTTTTGGCATGTCAGCGACTCTTCAAATGTGACATGGTGTCTGCTGCCTATCCCAGCCAACATAGCGCTTCTTTCTCTTCCGAACCCTGCCGTACACCAAAGCAGTGGTTTTCCCCCACATATGGGGTATCGGCGTACTCAGGAGAAATTGTACAACAAATTTCATGGTGCAATTTATCCTGTTACCCTTATGATAATGCAAAATTAGGGAATGAAAAACATTTTTTATGGGAAAAATGTGAAAATTTTATTTTTACGGCTCAATATTATAAACTTCTGTGAAGCAGCTGGGGGTGCAAGGTGCTCACCACACATCTAGATAAGTTCCCTAAGGGGTATAGTTTCCAAAATGGTGGCACTTGTGGGGGGTTTCCACTGTTTAGGCACATTAGGGGCTCCCCAAATGTGACATGGCGTCCGCTAATTATTCAAACAAATTTTACATTCAAAAAGTCAAATGGCGCTCCTTCCCTTTCAAACCCTGCCATGTGCCCAAACAGTAATTTGCCTCCACATATGGGGTATCGGCGTGTTCAGGAGAAATTGCACAACAAATTTCATGGTGCAATTTATCCTGTTACCCTTATGATAATACAAAATTAGGGAATGAAAAACATTTTTTGAGGGAAAAATGTGAAAATTTTATTTTTACGGCTCAATATTATAAACTTCTGTGAAGCAGCTGGGGGTGCAAGGTGCTCACCACACATCTAGATAAGTTCCCTAAGGGGTCTAGTTTCCAAAATGGTGGCACTTGTGGGGGGTTTCCACTGTTTAGGCACATTAGGGGCTCCCCAAATGTGACATGGCGTCCGCTAATTATTCAAACAAATTTTACATTCAAAAAGTCAAATGGCGCTCCTTCCCTTTCAAACCCTGCCATGTGCCCAAACAGTAATTTGCCTCCACATATGGGGTATCAGCGTGTTCAGGAGAAATTGCATAACAAATTTCATGGTGCAATTTATCCTATTACCCTTATGATAATGCAAAATTAAGGGATGAAAAACGGTTTTGTGGGAAAAATGTGAAAATTTTATTTTTACAGCTCAATATTATAAACTTCTGTGAAGCACCTTGGGGTTCAAAGTGCTCACCACACATCTAGATAAGTTCCCTAAGGGGTCTAGTTTCCAAAATGGTGTCACTTGTGGGGGGTTTCCACTGTTTAGGCACATCAGGAGCTCTCCAAACGCAACATGGCGTCCGCTAATTATTCAGACAAATTTTACATTCAAAAAGTCTAATGACGCTCCTTCCCTTCCGAACCCTGCCGTGCGCCCAAACAGTGGTTATCCCTCACATATGGGGTATCAGCACGCTCAAGAGAAATTGCACAAAAAAATTTGGGGTCCATTTTTTCATGTTACCCCTGTGAAAATAAAAAAATTGGGTCTAAAGTAACATTTTTGTGAAAAAAGTTAAATGTTAATTTTTTTCTTCCACATTCCAAAAATTCCTGTGAAGCACCTGAAGGGTTAATAAAGTTCTTGAATGTGGTTTTGAGCACCTTGAGGGGTGCAGTTTTTAGAATGGTGTCACTTTTGGGTATCTTCTGTCATAAAGACCCCTCAAAGTGACTTCAAATATGATGTGGTCCCTAAAAAATGTTTTTGTAAATTTTGTTGGAAAAATGAGAAATCGCTGGTCAACTTTTAACCCTTATAGCTCCCTAACAAAAAAAAATTTGGGTTCCAAAATTGTGCTGATGTAAAGTAAACATGTGGGAAATGTTATTTATTAACTATTTTGTGTGACATATCTCTCTGATTTAAGGGCATGAAAATTCAAAGTTTGAAAATTGCAAAATTTTCGCCAAATTTCCGATTTTTTCACAAATAAACGCAAGTGATATCGAAGAAATTTTACCACTATCATGAAGTACAATATGTCACGAAAAAACAGTCTCAGAATCAGGGGAATACGTTGAAGCGTTCCAGGGTAATTACTTCATAAACTGGCAGTGGTCAGAATTGAAAAAATTGGCCTGGTCACGAAGGCAAAAACAGGCTCTGGCACGAAGTGGTTAATTGTTTTGCATGAGGACAGAATACCCTCCCAGAGCTGTTGCTTAGATGTGAACTGCCTCCCGCCATCATAGACACTCCTTTTGAGGATGCTCCAGAGGTTCTCAATGGTGTTGAGGTCAGGTGAGCATGGGGGCCACACCATAAGTTTGTCCCCTTTTATGCCCACAGCAGCCAGAGATGCAGATGTGTTATGTGCAGCATGAGACAGGGCATTATCATGCATGAAATGATCTTGATGGTCCAGATGGATGGAGTGGAGGATGGCTGGTTGATGGACACTGTTAGGCATCGGTTTGGGGCTGGATTTGAAATGGATCCAGGACCTTCTGTGGTCTCCCATTCCAGGCCAGCCAGGGCTGATACTGCTCAGCATTGTTGTCAGTCCCAACGCCTAGCTGTTCCACGAGCCCTGCAGATTGTCTCCCAGGCATTTGTGCCCAGCAGTGTTAAGCATAGGCTGCAGAGGGAGACAGGGCTCGTGGAGTCCAAGTCCAGTATTCACCGCACTGAGCATGTCCGTGACCTGGCGGATCATGATTGGTGGGTTGGCACCCACCTGACTCGGTGACCTGGCACTCCCTGATTGGTTCACGGGTAACATCACCAATAGCGCGTCGCTGGGCAGGGCTTAATCTTTAAAAGGCCCGCCCACAAACATGGCGGCGCGCTCAGATCA
This sequence comes from Phyllobates terribilis, assembly GCF_046119375.1. Taxonomy (NCBI): domain Eukaryota; kingdom Metazoa; phylum Chordata; class Amphibia; order Anura; family Dendrobatidae; genus Phyllobates; species Phyllobates terribilis. The sequence continues at coordinate 208,699,921 of NW_027362762.1, forward strand.
TTTGAGCTAGCTGTTTGGTGTGCACGCTTACTCTGGGCTAAAAGAGCCATAGCATTAGCTAGGCAGGCCGGGCTCTAAGAGCCATAGCTTTAGTAGGCAGGTAGCTTCACCTCGCTGACTGGCTCTAACCAGGGGGTTCGCCTTACACCCCGAGCCGCCTGTGAGCTGAATAGAGTGGGTTTGCTCAGTCCGGTAGCACGCCGGCTGAGTGCTCGATTACCCGGCGGGAATCACCCGCACACTAGCGCCGTCTCCTATAGCGTAGCGCCTGTACCGAAGACAGGGCTACTGCTCATAGTCCGGTCACACGTCTCCCTGCGGTTCTTGGAGATTGTGTGAACCGCTTTAGCGCCAATCCCCATAGCGTAGCGCCTGTATCAAAGACAGGTCTACTGCTGTTCCCACGGACGCACGTCTCCCTGCGGTTCTTGGAGATTGTGCGTGCCGTCTTACCCTTCCGTGTGCGTTAACACGAAGGGCTAAAATATTTGTTAGGTGCGTCGCCGGTCGCTCTCTCCTCCGTGCAGCAAACGGGGATAGAGCGTACCGCTATACCGTGTCCGGTGTGTAGTTAACACGGAAGGGTTTATCTTTTAGTTGTCGTTTGCCTTTCCACCCGGTAAGTGTTCGGCAGCAGTCCTCTAGGCTGCATCGCGGACCCCGGGGTCGGTTGCGTTCCATTAAATAAAGTTGTCTGCAACCGCTCCCCTTAACAGTATCTGAGCGCCAGGGTCTTGCCGAACATGGCCGACAACCAGCAACTGCAGCGTTACATACAGCAGCTGGAGACCAGACTTAGGACTCTGGAACAAGCCCCGTTAGCTGATATCACTGCAGTAGCTACCCAGGCGGCCTCGCAAGCAGCCAATATGGTTAACTCGGCTGCATTAAATGCTGCGACAGCTGCAACTGCCCCATTACCCCGTTTTGCTCTCCCGGAAAAATTTTCTGGGGACAGTAAACTCTGTAGGGGTTTTGTTAATGTATGCTCCATTCATTTGGAGATGATGGAGGCACGGTTCCCCTCCGAAAGAGCCAAAGTGGGATATATCATATCATTGCTCTCCCACCGAGCTCTGGAGTGGGCTACTCCCCTGTGGGAGTGAAATGACCCGGTAGTGGCTAATGCGGGTCTTTTTCTCAAGACCTTAAAAGGGCCCCAGATCACGCACGATACGGCTCTTAAGCTTCTCGTGTTGACCCAGGGTTCGGCCACCGCCAGTCACTATGCTATCCAGTTCAGAACCCTTGCAGCTGAGCTGGATTGGTCTGAGCGGTCGCTTATCCCGGTGTTCTGGAAGGGTCTGGCTGGGCATATTAAAGATGCTCTATCTACCCGAGAGATTCCAACCTCTCTGGAGGAATTAATATTTCTCGCTGACCGTATTGACTTACGTCATGCAGAACACAGGGTAGAGCTAAAGGTTTGCAGTCCCCAGTACCTGTTGGCACCAGGCGTCTTTAGACCCAAATCCAAGACCTCCGACCCAGAGCCTGAGGCTATGGATGTATCCCGGACTGAGTCTAGTCTCTCTCGTTCCCGTTCTGCACATCTCTCGGAGCACCCCGTAAATAAGGGCTCCAAGCAGCCGGTAAAGCGAGTAGGGCTTACCACCGTTGGTGGGGGTACATTAAATTCTGGGTCCTCCTTCTCCAAGCTATCATATAAGGTGATCTTGTCCTTCAGTAAATCTGCAGTTACTGCCAAGGCGTGGGTGGACTCTGGTGCTGAGGGCAATTTTCTATCATCTACATTTGCCCAGAGACATGCCATCTCTACTGAGCCACTCTCTTGCCCAATGAACATTAGTGTTGCCAATGGGTCACTCCTGGATGTGCAAATCACTCATCGGTCAATCCCTCTCACCATGTCATTCCCTGAGGGCCACCGGGAGGTTATTTCTTTTCTTATTATTCCCGGTGGATTAGACGAGGTGTTGTTGGGTCTCCCCTGGTTACGCTGTCATTCTCCACACATTGACTGGAATTCGGGGAGAATTTCTTCCTGGAGTGAGAATTGTGCATCTCAGTGTTTGGGCAAAGTCACCCGGAGGGTAGGCTCTGATCCTCCTATCATTGCGACATCCGGTACAGATTCCTTGTTGGTTTCCAGGACCCGGTCCTTGTCAGACTATGTCGCAGAGAATTCTCAGGAGGAGAGAGTGTCTGCAGTGTCCTCCAACCCGGTTCCGTCGGGGAAGACGTTTGTTTCCCCTAATCTACGGAATATGGTGCTCTCCTGGGCTCATGCCCCTAAGTCCGGAGCTCACCTGGGGGTCAAACGTACCACTAAGTCCCTTCTACGGTCCTATTGGTGGCCCCGGTGATGCCAGGACGTCAAGGACTTTGTTCTCGCGTGTCCCGTCTGTGCGAGAGATAAATCTTTTCGCCAGAGACCGGCGGGTCCTTCCTCTCTGTCACCCGTGAGGGATCCTACGCATAGAGAACCAGTTGTCACTGCTTCCCATCCTAAAAGAGGGTACCCTGTACACCGGAGGGGTCACTGTATTGTGGGTTCCCTCTGTGACCCGTTGGACCACATCCTTGCCCCCCGACTCATGGAGGAAAATGAGCGTCAAATAGAGGGGGATGTTAAAGTGGGGGATAATGTTAGGCGTCGGTCTGGGGCTGGATTTGAAATGGGTCCAGGACCTTCTGTGGTCTCCCATTCCAGGCCAGCCAGGGCTGATACTGCTCAGCATTGTTGTCAGTCCCAACGCCTAGCTGTTCCACGAGCCCTGCAGATTGTCTCCCAGGCATTTGTGCCCAGCAGTGTTAAGCATAGGCTGCAGAGGGAGACAGGGCTCGTGGAGTCCAAGTCCAGTATTCACCGCACTGAGCATGTCCGTGACCTGGCGGATCATGATTGGTGGGTTGGCACCCACCTGACTCGGTGACCTGGCACTCCCTGATTGGTTCACGGGTAACGTCACCAATAGCGCGTCGCTGGGCAGGGCTTAGTCTTTAAAAATCCCACCCACAAATATGGCGGCGCGCTCAGATCATTTGAGCTAGCTGTTTGGTGTGCACGCTTACTCTGGGCTCAAAGAGCCATAGCTTTAGTTAGGCAGGCCGGGCTCAAAGAGCCATAGCTTTAGTAGGCAGGTAGCTTCGCCTCGCTGACTGGCTCTAACCAGGGGGTTCGCCTTACACCCCGAGCTGCCTGTGAGCTGAATAGAGCGTGTTTGCTCAGTCCGGTAGCACGCCGGCTGAGTGCTCGATTACCCGGCGGGAATCACCCGCACGCTAGCGCCGTCTCCTATAGCGTAGCGACTGTACCGAAGACAGGGCTACTGCTCATAGTCCAGTCACATGTCTCCCTGCGGTTCTTGGAGATTGTGTGAACCGCTTTAGCGCCAATCCCCATAGCGTAGCGCCTGTATCAAAGACAGGGCTACTGCTGTTCCCACGGACGCACGTCTCCCTGCGGTTCTTGGAGATTGTGCGTGCCGTCTTACCCTTCCGTGTGCGTTAACACAAAGGGCTAAGATATTTGTTAGGTGCGTCGCCGGTCGCTCTCTCCTCCGTGCAGTAAACGGGGATAGAGCGTACCGCTATACCCTGTCCGGTGTGTAGTTAACACGGAAGGGTTTATCTTTTAGTTGTCGTTTGCCTTTCCACCCGGGAAGTGTTCGGCAGCAGTCCTCTAGGCTGCATCGCGGACCCCGGGGTCGGTTGCGTTCCATTAAATAAAGTTGTCTGCAACCGCTCCCCTTAACAGACACCCCATGCAAACACGGCTACGGCGCCAACAAGGAGGAGGTGGAGTAATGTTGTGGGCTGGAATCATGGGGAGAGAGATTGTCGGCCCTTTTAGGATCCCTGAAGGGGTAAAGATGAACTCCATAATGTATGTTGAGTTTCTCAAACAGCACTTCCTGCCATGGTTCAAGAAGAAGAAGCGTGCATTCCGCAGCAAGATCATTTTCATGCATGATAATGCCCCGTCTCATGCTACACATAACACATCTGCATCTCTGGCTGCTGTGGGCATAAAAGGGGACAAACTTATGGTGTGGCCCCCATGCTCCCCTGACCTCAACCCCATTGAGAACCTCTGGAGCATCATCAAAAGGAGTGTCTATGATGGCGGGAGGCAGTTCACATCTAAGCAACAGCTCTGGGAGGGTATTCTGTCCTCATGCAAAACAATTGAAGCAGAAACCATCCAAAACCTGACAAATTCATTGAATGAAGAGTTCAGAAGCTCCTTTCAAACAAGGGGTCCTATGTGCAAATGTTACATCACCTAGAATAAAGTTTTGAGTTGAAAACTGTTTGATTTCAGTTTGTAATAACCTGCTAATGCTTATAATTTCAAAAATGACCATTTTTTTGTTCTTTATTAAAATGAAAAGGTTGAAAACTCTGCTGTGCATAATAATTTGGAACATGCATTTTGAGTGCAGTTTGAGTGTTTTATTTTTTTAAAAATATACTGTTATCATAGGCAGTTTGTACAAAAACCTTTCAATTGTACTCTAATAGTTATTTGACTGGAAAATTACAATGACTGCAATTCATATAGGTAATTTGGGAAAATCTGAGAAAATATTATTTGCATAATAATTTGGAACACAGTGTAGATGATGGTGATGCTGGGACTTGTGGTGTAGGAGAGATGGCGCAGCGGAAATAACTGACAGTGGCAATGCAGTGCAGTCATCCGAGTTTTACTCACAGTTCTTGTTCAAGGTTCTCAGGTACACTGTACTGGTGTCAGCCTCCCGCGTCGCACTGCGTCTACCAGCCAAGGGGTTCAGCACTTTCTCAAATAGATCAGGAGCGCTTGACGGAACCCCGCTTTCTTTATGTTCCTTACTAGACCGACTTCTCGCGCTGTGTCTTCTCCCTCCTGCCCTGCGCTTCCCACACACAGTCCCGATCGGGTGCTCTGAAGTCCCACTGGGCAACCTGGAGTTCCCGGACCTACTTGACCTTCACGGTGACTAAGGTGAGACTGTGGCAAGTGCACCATGGAAGTGCAGAAGCCTCCGGTTTTTCCAGCTGAGTCCTGGAGTAACACGGCTGGGCCAGGGACCGGTCCCTTCTTGCGGCCTGATCCCTCTGACACCTGGCAGAGTCGGGGCGTACGGGTGCCGTCCTGCACTCACCGTACCCCCTGGGATCCCTTCTGTCAAACGGAGCTTTTCTCCTCTGCTCACCTCCTGGGCCTCTATTACTAGGCCCCACACATGGAGCAGAGCTCCTAAAGAGACTCTGCTCCCCTCCTCTCCTTGCTGCTACTCTCTGACTAACCGACTTGACTGCTACCCTAAGATGGCTTCCCTTATATGCCTCCTACAATGGTGCTCCCCTACTCTACATCCTCCACCCACACCTACTACTGGTTCCCCCTCTCTTTGGTTCCCCCCACTCCATCCAGGGACAGGGCTCAGCAGAAACACAGTGCATCTTGCCCTTCCAGCCGGCCTGGAGTAGTGTAGTGTTGAATGTGGGTGTTGGGGTTCCGGGCAGCACTCCCTCCTAACCTGAGAGAAGGAGGCACCACACCTCTGGGTGAGGTGCAGTACCTCTGTGGTGACTGAACCCTCACGGGCGCCACATGTTCACCCTGACAAATTGGTTGCAGCGGTGAGATCTGCGCAATTACCTTTGCTGTTATCACTCACAGTTCTTATTCGCTGCAATAAAGGGATTGTGTCAAGTTCATAAATAGTTATAATTGCAAAGTGCTTATTAAAAATCTCTATGCTCAAGAACAGAGGGATCTTATTTTTTTTTAGTGTACAGCTTGTTACCAAGTTCACTGACCACCTTGCTCTCTAAGAGTGGCTGGTTACCAAATCAGGGTGCATGCACCACTTGCAGTCTCTGGTCAAGCCACTATAAATCTGGCAAGATCACTGGATAGGCCATCTTCAGTGTCTCTGCATTTCTTCCATGTAGTAGAGCAGAGCTACTTCTAGCTATCTGCCTGGTAGTGCGCACAGTTTGGACGATTGACGTGACCATTCGCTGGTCTAAACTGTCAAACAATTAGGAGTGCACCGACTATGACAACCAGGAAGCTGGAAAGCAGAGGAATGGTGCGCTTCCGAAGAATAATCATGATTAAACCCCTCAAATTTATATGAATATACAGTATGTACTATATTTCATGTGAGTCTAAGCATTTTGATATGTCATCATTGTTATATTTTATTTTCAAAAATGCACTAAAATATCTCTTTTGCATGTGAAAGAAATACTTGTTATCCTGTAGAAAGACCTGCATATTATTACAGTTGAACTGTCAGTTCTGCAGTATTGCATAACACTTTCCTCTGCTTGCCCCTAAGACTAATAGTTAAAAGCCATCCACAGAGATTAGTTGTAATTTGTTATGATGCCTTTTTTTACCTTTATAATAGATCAAAATTGTTTCTGCGTTTATACAGTTGCCCGCTCACTACATACTAAACCAAGGGCTTTTATCCCACAGCTTCACAGATCACAGGTCAATGAGAATAGATAAAACATCCATCTGGGCTTTATTAAAGAAGTCTTCCAGTGATTACAGCAAAGAAAAAAAGAAGTAGTCGACAACCCCATTAATTACTCACTAAACTATATTCTCCTTGGTGTGGGAACATATGATTGCGGTATTTGAGCTCCACTTGTTGAACACAATAGAAGGCAGAAGGTTTATACTCACAATGGCAACGACATGAGCAGAGGGATGTAATCCATACCAAAGATTGTGTTGATGTAACCACATTGGCTTATAGCTTGAGAAAGAAGACTGGGAGACCACACCGATGGCCTATAATATATCTAGTTTGACACACACTTGCATGAAAAAAATGCTTAACCTTTAGAACTTTTCTGGAGCAATGTAATTTTTTAATTTTTTTTCTAATACCTCAATGCCACACTCTGATTTCATTGTTTCATCACATCTTCCAATATGATGGTGGACAGGGGCATACGAATAAGCTTTTATGCCAGTCTGTTGTTACCAGGCCATACACAAACTTTATTGGCTTTTACAGTAACACTGCATTCTGATTCAGTGACTCTAAGAAGTATGTCGCATTTCCAAATGTAAAAAAAAATATTTTAGTAATGTCGGTTTAATATTTTCAAGTTCATTAAAAGTGTCCAAAAGACATTCACGCAGAAGTTTAAGAATTATTTCATTTAATAATATGTATAACCAATATTACATTGCATGCTGATATTTTCACAGTCATGCCATACTGCTAGAAAGACATACAAATATTTCTTTATATCTGTAGATTATTATATAACCAATGACAAATGTCATATGTTATTTGGGGTCAACAGAGAGAGTCAAACAATATTATAGTATCATTGTATATATGCTTATAAGCAACCATGTAGATTCAAGAATTCTAATGAATGTGCTAGGTGACCAGATGTTGACTTATGATGATAATGTGGGTCGGGCACCAGGAAAAAAACAGCAAGCTAAAATATGTATATAAGATAAGAAAATGAACTGTTGATGGAATCCAAATGTCAGGAGTCCGTGGTACAACAAAAATTCAGTAAACCTGAAAAGATCAGTGTAGGGTAATGACATTTGTGAGATGGCAGGTAAAATATTATTGTTACTTCCTGGTCTGGAGCAGTTTACATAATATATTTATAAGAATTAGCAAGTAGCTATTAGAATCACTCCAGTAATTACTAGTGTCACAGAGAAAAATTTAAATCCATAAAGACATCTCTGGACATTTCACCCTCACATTGAACATATGTGACTAATATTGGTTGGGAAAGAGAAAACCTAATTAAAACAGGGGAAGGGAGAGAGAGAGAGGGAGTGCTGGAACTTCCATCCCGATTGAAGTAGGGGCCTCCTGCAGTGACCAGATAATTCCAGTAGGGAGATTTGCTGGGAAAAAGACACCAAGGCTGAGATTCGTTTACGCAGAGGTGGAGAAGTACGCTTCCAAACCAAAGCATTGATCGTAGACCAACTGGAACCAGTGGTCAGCGATGAATATTGAGGTTTGCATTGATCCGATATTTATGGGAGGTATATTTTCAGTATCATAGCGAGTTGATGAACATAACGCATTCACTCACATCACCATAAGGCCATTCTAACCCCTCCAACTTAATATTGGGGAAACGGATAGTCCTATCCATGCCATGTTTCATCTCTATAGACAGATAAAATCGCGATAAGAAACATGACGACAATATCTACCACCTAGGACCTTAAGGGGAAAAGATATCCTGAAAGTTAGACATCTCATAAAATTCAAAACATCAGGTTTAGTAATTTTCTTTCATTATTCCTTTTTATTTTAAGCAATTGTATATATTATATTGCTTTGTTCCCATTTTGCATCATCTTTGTATTTTTTTTTTTATAAACTATGGAAACAGACTGAGGGTTTCCATGAAGTAGATGTAGCTGTGTATCCTTCTCCTCACCCTCTAATGCGAGTTTCGCTCACGCTTTTTCGAGAAGTTAAAAAAAGCATGGGCAAAATGCTCGTTGGAGGGTGAAGTGGAGGATACACAGCTACATCTACTTAATTGAAACAATTGGTCTTTATCCATGGTGATCAGTATGTCATGACGCAAGTTGGAATGCTGCAGTAACAATGGTGGATATTATGCTTTGTATGGATGGGCATTTGCTTTTATTATACTGTCTTCGCCTGAAAAAGGGGCATGTCCCTGAAATGTCCAACTGCATGTGTGGATGTATGCTGAGACTGCTCCACGTGATGTCTCTACAGGACATGGATTTGCATTAGTTTGTGCAGCTTGAATGGTCCTGCACACTCTAGTCAATATTTCATAATTGTTATGGCTGTATTGTCCATTGCCATGTTCAGGAAAATTTGATTATATGGCTACTAATGTGGGAATTTGTCCCTACATCGGATTTCGATGCATTTGAGACTGTGAAGGATTTGCACCTTTTTATACGAAACCTTAAATGGAAGAAATATTTTTCTAGAGAAGACGAAAAACAGAGTAGAGAACTAGGGATTAATGAGGATCTATTGGAAGATGTAAGATTTATTTTCCATTTGGGTGACACAGTATCTGGCACTAATGGCGAAGGGCCCTTCACCATGCTTAAGAACAGAAGCCAGAGGATACCGCCTCTCTCTGGGGATGTAAATTCTCTCAATGTGTTCCTTTGTAGCATCGACGTCTCTGCCTTCTGCCGGGCAGAGACGCCCTTCCCCTCACCGCCGCAGTCCCGGTCCGGCGTCTTCCTGCTCCCATGCTGCTGCTGTGGCGTGCACCGTGCGCAGCTTTCCGGGCACTGTTCTTAGGGCGCGCGCTCCCTCCCTCTTAAAGGGGCCGCGCGCGCCGTCCTAAAGAGTCCCCAGCCAGTGGCCGGAGGACTTCTCCTATATAAGGCACCTCCTCCAAAATGGAGGTCCCTGTGCAAGGTTGTTGTTTTGTGTGCTAACACTTTCCTCAGTCCTCAGGTGCCGCTGCCTGTCAGTCCTGCCCGCCAGTCTGTCTAACAGTCCTGCCCACCAGTCTGTCTAAGAGTCCTGTCTGCCAGTTACCTGCCGTGTCCGCCAGCCTGCCTACCTGGAGCACCTGTTGGTAATCTGCCATGCCCGCCAGCCTGCCTACCTGGAACACCTGTCGGTAACCTGCCATGCCTGACAGCCTGCCTACCTGGAGCACCTGCCAGTTACCTGCCATGCCCGCCAGCCTGCCTACCTGGAGCACCTGCCAGTAATCTGCTGTGCCTGCCAGCCGTCCTACCCGGAACACCTGTCTGGCTATCCGCCGTACCTGTATGCTTGCATTCCCGGAGCACCTGTCTGGCTATATGCCGTACCTGCCTGCTTATCTACCTGGACCACCCATCTGCCTTCCTGCCGTGCTCATCCGCTGTACCGGTCAGCTCCTGTCATCTGACCCGTGGGAGTCACCTGCTCTCACACAAGGTCGGTCCCAGAGTGGCACCTGGTTCACCTGCCCGGTCCCTCCCTGGTTCACGGAGTCGACTAAACTGCCGTGTGACCTGGGTCGGTTTGAGTAGGCACTTAGTTATGCCCCTCTGCTCCCTCCTTGCACTGAAGCACAGAGGTTCCACCACCCGGACCCGTAACATGCTTAATCTGGTGACGAGGGATATTAAGGATTTGGATAAAAGGAAAGTAGGAAGGCGGGTTAACCTTTCGAAAGTCGAGATGGATTGCCTCTGTAGACTTCAGCGGGAGAAAGAGATCACAAACAAACCGTCCGATAAGGGCGGGAATCTGGTCATTATGGATACCAAGATGTAACGTGACCTCTGCCTTTCCCTGCTCAATGAAGACATGGGGTATTCCAAACTATCCATGAATCCCTTAGTTATATCGGGAGGATCTGAAAAGGTTTATTAATGGTTATGAAAGAAAAGTCATCGATAAAAATGAGAGAGATTTTCTGTTTCCCCTACATCCTGTCATCTTTTATTGCCTCCCAAAGGTGCATAAGGAGATAAAGCACCTAAAGGGGAGACCAATTGTGTCAGGCATTAATAGCCTGAACCAAAATTTGGGAATCTATACCGACAAAATCCTCAGACCCTTTGTTCTTTCAATTCATATGTGTGGGACCAGATGAATTTATTGTGTAAATTGGACGAAATTATTATTGAGGATGACATGATCAAGTGCAGCATTGTTGTGGAGGCCATGTATTTTTCTATCCCCCATGACTGGGGACTAATGGCTGTTAAATATTTTCTAAAAATCAGAGGACAACAGTTTGGGGCACATAATAGCTTTATTATGAAAGCTTTGGAGTTTTGCCTCACCCGAAATGTCTTTGTCTTTGATCATGAGTACTTCCACCAGCTCAGGGGCACTGAGATGGGGAGCCCTTGTGCTCCTTCACACGGAAATCTGCTCCTGGGCTGGTGGAAGGAAAATTTGGTCTTTGGCGGACCTATGATGGACTATGCCAAAAACAAAGTAATTTGGTTAAGATGTATTGACGACGTGTTCGTCATATGGAGGGAAACCCCAAAAAATTTTGAGGGGTTTGTTTTGGACCTAAATAAGAATCCTATTGGATTAGCATTTACATACGAGGTTGGGATATTGAAACTTTCAGTCCTGGATGTAGTCATACAAAGGAATGAGGGGGGCTCTCTGACAACCAATATATATAGAAAGCCTACGGCCACAAACCCCCTCTTGAGATGGGACAGCTGCCATCCAGTCCCCCTCAAGAGGGCGATTCCAAAGGGACAGTACCTCAAAATGAGGAGGAACTGCTCTGATTTAGAAGGCTTTAGAACACAGGCGGATGATTTAAGAGCTATTTTTTCTGAGAGAGGTTATCCCAGCTCTGTTTTAAGTAGGGCATATAAGGAATCTCTCAACAGGGATAGATTCTCCTTCTTAACACCGAGGATTCGGAAGGAAAAAACGAACCCCAAACCCAGGTTCATTTCTCAGTTTTCAAATCAATCGGAACAAATTAGGGCTATCCTTCACAAACATTGGCCAATTCATCTTATGGACTAGGACCTGAAAGACAAGATTAAGCCCAGTCCCCTGGTCACATACTGATGGGGTGGATCACTGAAGGACAGACTAGTCTGCAGCCATTTTCAGTCTGAGGTCATCCGGTTGTGGTTGAATCGAGGAATTAGGGGGTGTTAAGGTGTAAAAAATGCAAATCCTGTAAATACATCATGCAAGGCAAACATTTTGAGAATAACAGCACAAGAACTGAGTACATTATCAGACACTTCATCAACTGTTCGTCCAAAGGCATCATATACAAGACCACGGGTGAATGCCAACTCGAGTACGTGGGTAAAACTAGGAGAGAACTACGTAAGAGGGTGGGTGAACACCTCCAAGACATAAGAATGTTATGCACCAAGGAAATGTCACGAAAATCTCATTTATGAGAATTGACAAAATTTTACCACCAGCTAGAAGAGGGGATTGGGATATTCGAATTGAACACCATTACCCCACATGGCATGAATGAACAACTTTCCTTCTCATCTTTTCTGAATAACTAGGCCATCATGAGGGTCATGCAGGGAGGGATAGCTGCAGTTGAGTGGGGGCTCCATCTGCACAGGACAATTAGGGTGCCAACCTCCACATTAGGTAGGGTACAGTATAGGTAGGGATGATTTCAATGCCTCTAAAGCAGGGCTTTTTGCTTTGTCATCTCTTTGAGTATGAATGCCCCCCCCCCACATATCCCTTTTATTCTGGGCCTCATGTCATGCTATGATTTATGATTGTCATTCCATTTACCCGTAATAGTTATATGTCATCTCTAATACTCATTTTTTATCTAGATCTGGGGATTCTGTCCTATATATGGCACCTTGACGTGACCTTCTTAGAATAAGAACTTTAATTGTTATCCCTGATGGTTGTTTTAAGTGGCTTACGGGCCTATTCTGGGGATTTCTCTCTTGCTATTTTCCCATTGACCCGCTTATTTGGAATCCACCGTAGGGTTATTGCTGACCATGCTTTAGCCTGCGAAAGTGTTTTGGCCATGTGTTCTGGCTGATTCAAGGTCTTGCTCTCCCCTGTCAGCAGGGGTTAATTATCTGGGGAAGCGATGAGATGCGGTCTGTGAAGCGTCTCATCACCATGGTGACAGGCGGCGAGCATACACCTATACCTTCCGGAGGCTGGGACGGGATGTGATGTAACCGACACATCTGGCGCATGAGACGTCTGCGCCCCAGACCACAGAGGATTGTGTTCCAAGGTCCAGAAGTAAGTAGGAGCTTACCGGAAGTTGCATCAGACTCCTCGGCCGGCAGGAGAGCAACTCTTAATTAGTGTTGAGCATTCCGATACTGAAATATCGGGTATCGGCCGATATTCGCGGTATCGGAATTCCGATACTTAATTCCGATACTTTTGCAATATCGTATACCGGAATCGGAAGTTCCCAAAATGCAATGAGCCATTTTCATTTTATTCAGCCAATGAGGATCCTAAGAAGTGTGGGCACATCCTGTTAGGCATGTAGGCATCTTAACTAATGGCATGGCTGTGATTGGCTGCTGAAATGATGTCATGATGCACTATAAAAGCCGCCGCCGCCATTTTGAGCTCACTCTGATGTGAATTCAGTTAGGGATAGGACGCTGTTGTTCTGAGGGACAGTTTTAGCTACCTATTTGGTCTATTCTGCTTTACCCAAGCTACTTTATAAATCGCTGTGCCTTGCAGCGCTAGTGCACAGTTCTCTGTGCTGTTCACCGCTTTCTGCAAGGTCTCTGTGTGTGAGTGCAGCTCACTCTGTAGTGTGTGCTTCAACCACGTCTGGTTGTAGTGCACTCAGTGTGTGTCACTGCCTCATACATTGTCCTTTTTTGCCAATTCATAATTTTTCCTGATATCTCCTATTAGTGTGGTGGTTCCATCCGTATTCAGCTAAATTGGTTCCAAACACACTATATAGGAGTAGATAGAGAAATTTTTTTGGTCTTGCAGCGCTAGTGCACAGTGCTCTGCATCTGTACTGTTCACCGCTGTCTGCAAGGTCTGGTGTGTGAGTGCAGCTCACCCTGTAGTGTGTGCTTCAACCACGTCTGGTTGTAGTGCACTCAGTGTGGGTCACTGCCTCATACATTGTCCTTTTTTGCCAATTCATAATTTTTCCTGATATCTCCTATTAGTGTGGTGGTTCCATCCGTATTCAGCTAAATTGGTTCCAAACACACTATATAGGAGTAGATAGAGAAATTTTTTTGGTCTTGCAGCGCTAGTGCACAGTGCTCTGCATCTGTACTGTTCACCGCTGTCTGCAAGGTCTTGTGTGTGAGTGCAGCTCACCCTGTAGTGTGTGCTTCAACCACGTCTGGTTGTAGTGCACTCAGTGTGTGTCACTGCCTCATACATTGTCCTTTTTTGCCAATTCATAATTTTTCCTGATTTCTCCTATTAGTGTGGTGGTTCCATCCGTATTCAGCTAAATTGGTTCGAAACACACTATATAGGAGTAGTTAGAGGAGCCTTTCTGCAGCCCCAGCCAGATTAGTATTAGCCTATTTTTTGTAGCCTCATCTATTGCATTGTAGGTTACCTTCCTACATTGTAATAGCTACAAAAAGTTTGTGATACTATCGTTATTACATCTTTAGGCACATCCAGTGTCTTTTTGTGACAAAAAAAACCTAAATAAAGTTCACCAAACACTCCACTTTACAGTTGTGTAGGCCACATTAGCTCATATTAAAGTCTAGTCCACACTTTATAAAATTAGTGTTTCTTATACCTGTTAGCAGCTGTTCAGGAATAAGCACACTAAGCTCTTAGTACTTTTCTGCCTATCCTTATCAGTCTACCAAGATGAAGAAGGCAGGGAGTAAGGCATGTGGTCATGGGCATGGGCGTGGAGTTTCTGCAGGGAGAGGATGTGAGGATTCTGTGCCTGCAGGGAGAGGACGTGGGGATTCTGTGCCTGCTGCGGGCACCAGTGACTCAGCATCCCCCAGTTTTACCAGGGAACAGTCCTTTATGCGCAGCTTTGTAGGAGCTAGCCGTACCCCACTGTTGCGGGAGGACCAAATTGAAGCCGTTGTCGGATGGATGGCAGCTAACGTATCGACTTCAATTAGTTCCAGATCCTCTCAGGTCCTGAGCACTGAAGAGCACCCATCTGTCTCTTCACAACCTGCCAAATTGCCCAGGCAATCAGAGAGCCCTGGACAGGAGCCATCTCTACTTCTGTTCTCGGAATCTCTTGGCTTGGAAAGAGGGGGCCAGCCAAGCAGAATTCGAGAATTTGAAGAAGAGGTAGTATGCAGTGATGCGCAACCGTTTTGTCTCTCTGAATCTGAAGAGGCGGGTGGGCCAGTGCCTATGGTCAGCAGCACACCTCAGTACGCATCTGATGATGAGACTCAGGTGCCGCTTTCTGGTGCGTACTGTGCTGTCGAGACTACCCAGGAGAAGCAGTTGTTTGAAGAGGGTGGTGTAGATGATGAGGTCCCTGACCCATCATGGCGTGAGGGACAGGAAGGTGGTGGGAGCAGCTCTGAGGAAGAGATTCCCTGAACAGCCCAAAAAGGAGGGAGAGGGAGGGGGCAGACTTGGTTGCCTGTAGCCTCCACTTCGGCACCCATTAGGAGCATGGCTCTTCCAAAATCCAAAGCGGGCGCTCCCAAGACTTGCAGTGCCTGGTCCTTTTTTGACACAGTTGCAGATGACATTTGCTTTGTCAAATGCAAGCTGTGTAATCAGAAGGTGAAAAGAGGGAAAAGTGTCAGCAACCTCAATACCACAAATATGTGGAAACATGTGCGGACCAAGCACGTGGTGGAGTTACAAAAACACACTGAAGACCTAGGCCAACCTACAGCGCCACCTACCACCTCTTCAGCTCGTGTTGTAGCCTCTTCCTCCAGCTCACACACAGCTGGTTCGGCTTCCTCACAGGATCGCCATGGAAGAATCTCTGGCACTGTTGTACAGAGACACAGTGTAATTCCACCCACAGCACCACTTTCCCAGTCATCCTCACACTCCCAGGCCAGTCTACAGCCATCGTTAGCACAGGCATGGGAGAAAAGGCGCCCATACTTGGCAAACCACCCCCGAGCACAGGCTCTGAATGCTGGCATTGCTAAACTACTGGCCCTTGAAATGCTATCATTCAGGCTGGTGGAGACTGACACATTCCGTAACTTTATGGCATTGGCAGTCCCACAATACAACGTGCCCAGCCGCTTTTATTTCAGCAGGCAAGCCGTCCCTGCCCTGCAACATCATGTGGAGGGAAAAATTAAACATGCGCTACAAAACGCCGTCAGTAGCAAGGTCCACCTGACCACCGATGCGTGGACCAGTAAGCATGGACAGGGACGATACCTTTCCCTCACTGCCCATTGGGTAAATGTTGTGGAGCTGGGTACAAATCTTGAGAGTGGTGCTGTACGTGTTCTGCCAACTCCAAGGATTGCAGGAATCCAGTCTGTACACATTGACTCCTCCTCATACTCCAGTTCCTCTGAATCAGCGCTGCAGGAGCCGTCACGGTCTACCTCCACATCGATCCGTGAACGGTTACCTGTTATGATGACCAATATGAGCACAGCTGTGGCCAAACGTCAACAGGCCATATTAAAATTAATTTCTTTGGGGAATCGAAGCCACACAGCGCAGGAGCTCTGGAATGCCATCAAGCAGCAGAGCGACGTGTGGTTTGTGCCAGCGAATCTCCAGCCAGGCATGGTAGTGTGTGACAATGGCCGAAATCTGGTGGCAGCTCTGGGCCTAGGCAACCTCACTCACATCCCATGTCTGGCACATGTGCTCAACTTGGTCGTGCAGAGTTTTTTGAGGGACTATCCAGATCTTGATGCACTGCTTCACAAGGTCCGCATAGAGTGCGCTCACTTGCGGCATTCCAGCAATGCAAGATCACGCATTGCAGCTCTGCAGCGCCGATTACGTCTTCCGGAACATCGCATCATATGTGACCTACCCACCAGGTGGAATTCAACGTTACATATGTTGGAGAGGTTGTGTGAGCAGCAGGCAGCAGTAATGGAGTACCAGCTGCAGCAGGCGCAAACAAGTCGCAGTGCGCGCCGTTCACACTTCACCACCACTGAGTGGGCCTCTATGAAGGACATTTGCCACGTTTTGCGTGCCTTCGATTATTCCACGCGGATGGCGAGTGCAGATGATGCACTAGTCAGCATGACTATCCCCCTTATCTGCCTGCTTGAAAAAACACTGCAAGCACTAAGGGATGAGGTTTTGGAAGAGGTGGAGGATGAGGAGTCACAAATGCCATCTGCTTCTCTACAGTCTGCGCAACGTGGTTCCTCACAAAGGCCTAGGCAGGGGACACTTTGTGAGGAGGATGAGGAGGAGTCAATGGATGAGGAAGACATCTGTCCAGAGGAGGGAGGTACACAATGCTCTAGTAATCAGTATCTAGAGCGAGGGTGGGGTGATGCAGAGCAGGCAGAGATCACGCCTCAAGCAGGGGACAGCGTTTCTTGGCCACTTGGCAGTCTGCAGCACATGGTTGATTTCATGCTGCAGTGCCTGAGAAACGACCGCCGCATCGCCCACATTCTCAACACGGCTGATTATTGGGTGTCCACCCTCCTAGATCCTCGCTACCGGGACAACTTACAAAGCCTCATAACACCGTTGAACCGGGAGCGTAAAATGCTGGAGTACCAAGACTCACTGGTGCATTCCATCATGTTCTCCATTCCAACCGAGAGCAGTGCTGCTAGTGCTTTACAAAGCAGCTCAGTGCGTCGAGGCAGTGGAGGAAGCTCTGCACAAAGAGGAAGCAGAAGCAGCGCCTCAGCACAAGGCAAGACCAGTATGGCCGAAATGTGGCAAAGTTTTGTGTCCCCGCCGCCACAAATGTCTACACCATCACAGACGGCTCCAGTCAGCAGGAGGCAATGTTTCCGTCAGATGGTGACAGACTACATGTCTTGCCCTCTTAGTGTACTCCCAGACGGCTCTTCTCCCTTCAAGTTTTGGGTCTGTAAGCTGGATACATGGCCAGAGCTTAGTCAGTATGCATTGGAGGTGCTAGCTTGCCCTGCTGCTAGTGTATTATCGGAACGCGTCTTTAGTGCCGCAGGTGGTGTACTAATAGACCGTCGCATGCGACTATCCTCCGATAACGTTGACCGGCTTACTTTTCTCAAAATGAACAAGGCCTGGATCTCTCATGAATTTGCGAGTCCTCTTCCAGAATAAATAATTGGTTGGCAACAGTATCCAGGTCTCCTGATCTGTTCATGTTTCTACCACCTGAACTGTTATCCCTGAGCTCCAACACCGCCAGTTGGCGCTCGGAAGTGCCGTCTGCACAGTCAACACTTGCTGCCGTGTTATTGGGGTTCAGTAACGTCAGCTGTTCCCCTGCTGTGCGGACGGCAATTTCTCCTGCTCTGTCCACATTCTCACTACTACAGATTTTAAAGTTGCTCCAATTACACCTCTGGCTCCTCTGTTTTCAGTATTATCCCTGAGCTCCAACACCGCCAGTTGGCGCTCGGAAGTGCCGTCTGCACAGTCAACACTTGCTGCCGTGTCATTGGGGTTCAGTAACGTCAGCTGTTACCCTGCTGTGCGGACGGCAATTTCTCCTGCTCTGTCCACAATCTCACTACTACAGATTTTAAAGTTGCTCCAATTACACCTCTGGCTCCTCTGTTTTCAGTATTATCCCTGAGCTACAACACCACCAGTTGGCGCTCGGAAGTGCCGTCTGCACAGTCAACACTTGCTGCCGTGTTATTGGGGTTCAGTAACATCAGCTGTTCCCCTGCTGTGCGGACGGCAATTTCTCCTGCTCTGTCCACATTCTCACTACTACAGATTTTAAAGTTGCTCCAATTGCACCTCTGGCTCCTCTGTTTTCAGTATTATCCCTGAGCTCCAACACTGCCAGTTGGCGCTCGGAAGTGCCGTCTGCACAGTCAACACTTGCTGCCGTGTTATTGGGGTTCAGTAACGTCAGCTGTTCCCCTGCTGTGCGGACGGCAATTTCTCCTGCTCTGTCCGCATTCTCACTACTACAGATTTTAAAGTTGCTCCAATTACACCTCTGGCTCCTCTGTTTTCAGTATTATCCCTGAGCTCCAACACCGCCAGTTGGCGCTCGGAAGTGCCGTCTGCACAGTCAACACTTGCTGCCGTGTCATTGGGGTTCAGTAACGTCAGCTGTTCCCCTGCTGTGCGGACGGCAATTTCTCCTGCTCTGTCCACATTCTCACTACTACAGATTTTAAAGTTGCTCCAATTACACCTCTGGCTCCTCTGTTTTCAGTATTATCCCTGAGCTCCAACACCGCCAGTTGGCGCTCGGAAGTGCCGTCTGCACAGTCAACACTTGCTGCCGTGTTATTGGGGTTCAGTAACGTCAGCTGTTCCCCTGCTGTGCGGACGTCAATTTCTCCTGCTCTGTCCACATCCACTGTACTACTGATTTAAAACCTCCTCCAAATACACCTCTGGCTCCTCTGTTTTCAGTATTATCCCTGAGCTCCAACACTGCCAGTTGGCGCTCGGAAGTGCCGTCTGCACAGTCAACACTTGCTGCCGTGTTATTGGGGTTCGGTAACGTCAGCTGTTCCCCTGCTGTGCGGACGGCAATTTCTCCTGCTCTGTCCACATCCACTGTACTACTGATTTAAAACCTCCTCCAAATACACCTCTGGCTCCTCTGTTTTCAGTATTATCCCTGAGCTCCAACACCGCCAGTTGGCGCTCGGAAGTGCCGTCTGCACAGTCAACACTTGCTGCCGTGTTATTGGGGTTCAGTAACGTCAGCTGTTCCCCTGCTGTGCGGACGTCAATTTCTCCTGCTCTGTCCACATCCACTGTACTACTGATTTAAAACCTCCTCCAAATACACCTCTGGCTCCTCTGTTTTCAGTATTATCCCTGAGCTCCAACACTGCCAGTTGGCGCTCGGAAGTGCCGTCTGCACAGTCAACACTTGCTGCCGTGTTATTGGGGTTCGGTAACGTCAGCTGTTCCCCTGCTGTGCGGACGGCAATTTCTCCTGCTCTGTCCACATCCACTGTACTACTGATTTAAAACCTCCTCCAAATACACCTCTGGCTCCTCTGTTTTCAGTATTATCCCTGAGCTCCAACACCGCCAGTGGGCGCTCGGAAGTGCCGTCTGCACAGTCAACACTTGCTGCCATGTTATTGGGGTTCAGTAACGTCAGCTGTTCCCCTGCTGTGCGGACGGCAATTTCTCCTGCTCTGTCCACATTCTCACTACTACAGATTTTAAAGTTGCTCCAATTACACCTCTGGCTCCTCTGTTTTCAGTATTATCCCTGAGCTCCAACACCGCAAGTTGGCGCTCGGAAGTGCCGTCTGCACAGTCAACACTTGCTGCCGTGTTATTGGGGTTCGGTAACGTCAGCTGTTCCCCTGCTGTGCGGACGGCAATTTCTCCTGCTTTGTCCACATCCACTGTACTACTGATTTAAAACCTCCTCCAAATACACCTCTGGCTCCTCTGTTTTTAGTATTTACCCTGGGCTCCAATACCGCTAGTTGCTGCTCAGAAGTGCCGTCTGCACAGTCAACGCTTGCTCCAGTGTTATTGGGGTTCAGTAACGTCAGCTGTTCCCCTGCTGTGTGTCCGGCAATTTCTCCTGCTTTGTCCACATCCACTGTACTACTGATTTAAAACCTCCTCCAAATACACCTCTGGCTCCTCTGTTTTTAGTATTTACCCTGGGCTCCAATACCGCTAGTTGCTGCTCAGAAGTGCCGTCTGCACAGTCAACGCTTGCTGCCGTGTTATTGGGGTTCAGTAACGTCAGCTGTTCCCCTGCTGTGTGTCCGGCAAATTCTCCTGCTCTGTCCACATCCACTGTACTACTGATTTAAAACCTCCTCCAAATACACCTCTGGCTCCTCTGTTTTCAGTATTATCCCTGAGCTCCAACACCGCCAGTTGGCGCTCGGAAGTGCCGTCTGCACAGTCAACACTTGCTGCCATGTTATTGGGGTTCAGTAACGTCAGCTGTTCCCCTGCTGTGCGGACGGCAATTTCTCCTGCTCTGTCCACATTCTCACTACTACAGATTTTAAAGTTGCTCCAATTACACCTCTGGCTCCTCTGTTTTCAGTATTATCCCTGAGCTCCAACACCGCAAGTTGGCGCTCGGAAGTGCCGTCTGCACAGTCAACACTTGCTGCTGTGTTATTGGGGTTCGGTAACGTCAGCTGTTCCCCTGCTGTGCGGACGGCAATTTCTCCTGCTTTGTCCACATCCACTGTACTACTGATTTAAAACCTCCTCCAAATACACCTCTGGCTCCTCTGTTTTTAGTATTTACCCTGGGCTCCAATACCGCTAGTTGCTGTTCAGAAGTGCCGTCTGCACAGTCAACGCTTGCTCCAGTGTTATTGGGGTTCAGTAACGTCAGCTGTTCCCCTGCTGTGTGTCCGGCAATTTCTCCTGCTTTGTCCACATCCACTGTACTATTGATTTAAAACCTCCTCCAAATACACCTCTGGCTCCTCTCTTTTTAGTATTTACCCTGGGCTCCAATACCGCTAGTTGCTGCTCAGAAGTGCCGTCTGCACAGTCAATGCTTGCTCCAGTGTTATTGGGGTTCAGTAACGTCAGCTGTTCCCCTGCTGTGTGTCCGGCAAATTCTCCTGCTTTGTCCACATCCACTGTACTACTGATTTAAAACTTGCTCCAATTACACCTCTGGCTCCACTCTGTTTTTAGTATTTACCCTGGGTTCCAGCACCGCCAGCTGGTTCTCGGCAGTGCCTTTGGATTAGGTGCCTCCTTCTCGGTATCCAAGTTCCACCAACGTCCTCTGGTCCTTGGTAGTGCTTTCTGGCACAGGTACCTCCTGCTTAGTAACCGAGTTCCAGTACCGTCAGCTGGTCTTCGGCAGTTCCATTGGCTCTTGTACCTTCTGCTACCCATCCGGGTTCCAGTACCGTCAGCTGGTCCTCGGTAGTTCCATTTGCTCTTGTACCTTCTACTACCCATCCGGGTTCCAGTACCGTCAGTTGGTTCTCGGCAGTGACTTTGGCATGGGTACTCCCTCCTGCCCAGCCTGGTTCCAGCACGCCAGCTGTTTCCGGGTAGTGTCAACGTCACTTTGCCTCCAATGCGTTGTCCTGTCGTGTTGCGGTCGGGTTAGCCGACTCTATGGTGCCTGCAGTTTAGGTGACTCCTATGTGGGCTGCGGGATCTGGCAATGAAGGCTGGTTCCATAGTGCCAATAGGACAAGCACCCCCTGTAGGACTGTGGGTTTTGGTAACTGCGGCCGGCTCGCGGCCTTGAACATTTTTTTACATGGGTACCTTCTGCTACCCATCCGGGTTCCAGTACCGTCAGCTGGTTCTCGGCAGTGCCTTTGGATTAGGTGCCTCCTTCTCGGTATCCAAGTTCCACCAACGTCTGCTGGTCCTTTGTAGTGCTTTCTGGCACAGGTACCTCCTGCTTAGTAACCGAGTTCCAGTACCGTCAGCTGGTCTTCGGCAGTTCCATTGGCTCTTGTACCTTCTGCTACCCATCTGGGTTCCAGTACCGTCAGCTGGTCCTCGGTAGTTCCTCAGCTTTCTTGTACCTTCTGCTACATTTCCAAGTTCAAGCTTTTTGAAATGGTTCTTGGTAATCACTCTAGATCTCCCTGACGAGGACCCTGAAGACGAGGACCCTGAAGACCAACCCTAAGAAGACGAGGACCCCGAAGATGACGACCCTGAAGACGAGGACCCTGAAGACCACCCCGAAGAAG
Source organism: Phyllobates terribilis (assembly GCF_046119375.1). Taxonomy (NCBI): domain Eukaryota; kingdom Metazoa; phylum Chordata; class Amphibia; order Anura; family Dendrobatidae; genus Phyllobates; species Phyllobates terribilis. The sequence goes on from NW_027362762.1 coordinate 208,722,140, forward strand.
ACGAGGACCCTGAATACTTTTTCGGTATCGGTCCGATCCAATCCGATCCGATATTTCCCGATATCAGAAGGTATCGCTCAACACTACTCTTAATACAAAAGGGCAGACTATTGTACCTGCCGTAGCAGCGCTTATGAGGGGCATTACATTACATGCTGCAAAGGCACCGGCCCCTAAGTGTATACTCTGAACCAGAGCTCCCCTGATGAGTCAAGGCTGATGAAACGCGTTGGGAGGTTCATGAGTGGAGAGTCACCCTTATGAAGCTTTATCTATGGGAATCCATGGCCCTTGGTGAGATCCATCCTATCTTTTCCTTTTTCAAATGCCCTGTTTAAACGCTGGATATGTGCAAATTAGGGGACATTTTTAAGGAAAAGTAAGTTTTTTTACACACAGTATCCATATGATTTTGCAATGTTAGTGTATGATCTCTGGATCCAGTTGGATGAATATGTAAGCGGGCTGCGCTGCTGGAGTAAATTAATTCTTCAGAGATGATTATGATGGAAAGGCTTTATATTCACAACACGTTTCAACGCCGTATCGGCTTCTTTTTCAAGTGAAAAAAACAAATATAGAGGTGTATGACCTCTATAACATTGGAGGATTTATGAGTTGGACATATTGGCTACTGTGAACTGCTGCTGCATTGTGGTCTATTAGTGCCATTAAATTGACCTACTTTACCATCTGTTTGCACACGTATGTATTAGAATATCATCAAAAAGTATATTTATTTCAGTTCTTTAATACAAAAAGTGAAACTCATATATTATATAGTCATTACAAACAGAGTGATCTATTTCAAGTGTTTATTTCTGTTATTGTTGATGATTATGGCTTACAGCCAATGAAAACACAAATCTCAGTAAATTAAAATAATTAACAAAAAACACCTGCAAAGGCTTCCTAAGCATTTAAAAAGGTCCCTTAGTCTGTTTCAGTAGGCTCCACAATCATGGGGAAGACTGCTGACTTGACATATGTCTAGAAGGCAGTCATTGACACACTCCACAATGAGGGTAAGCCACAAAAGGTCATTGCTAAAGAAGTTGGCTGTTCAGAGTGCTATATCCAAGCATATTAATGGAAAGTTGAGTGGAAGGAAAAAGTGTGGTAGAAAAAGGTGCACAAGCAACCGAGATAACTGCAGCCTTGAAAGGATTGTTAAGAAAAGGCCATTCAAAAATTTGGGGGAGATTCACAAGGAGTGGACTCTGCTGGAGTCATTGCTTCAAGAGCCATCACACAGACGTATCCAGGACATGGGCTACAAGTGTCTCATTCCTTGTGTCAAGCCACTCATGACCAATAGACAACGCCAGAAGCATCTTACCTGGGCAAGGAGATAAAGACCTGGACTGTTGCTCAGTGGTCCAAGGTGTTGTTTTCAGATGAAAGTAAATTTTGCATTTCATTAGGAAATCAAGGTCCCAGATTCTGGAGGAAGAGTGGAGAGGCACACAATCCAAGCTGCTTGAGGTCTAGTGTGAAGTTTCCACAATCAGTGATGGTTTGGGGAGCCATGTCATCTGCTGGTGTAGGTCCACTGTGTTTTATCAAGACCAAAGTCAGCGCAGCCATCTACCAGGAAATTTTAGAGCATTTCATGCTTCCCTCTGCTGACAAGCTTTTTGGAGATGCAAATTTCATTCTCCAGCAGGACTTGGCACCAGTCCACACTGCCAAAAATGCCAATACTTGGTTTAAAAACAACAGTATCACTGTGCTTGATTGGCCAGCAAACTCTCCTGACCTTAACCCCATAGAGAATCTATGGGGTATTGTTAAGAGGAAGATGAGAGACACCAGACCAAACAATGCAGACAAGCTGAAGGCTGCTATCAAAGCAACCTGGCTTCCATAACACCTCAGCAGTGCCACAGGCTGATCGCCTTCATGCCACACCGCATTGATGCAGTAATTGATGCAAAAGGAGCCCAGACCAAGTATTGAGTGCAGTTACTGAACATACATTTCAGTAGGCCAACATTTCAGATTTTAAAAACATTTTTCAAGCTGTTGTTATAAAGTATTCTAATTTACTGAGATAATGACTTTTGTGTTTTCATTGGCTGTAAGCCATAATCATCAACATTAACAGAAATAAACACTTGAAATTGATCACTCTGTTTGTAATGACTCTATATAATATGAGTTTCGCTTTTTTTTGTATTGAAGAACTGAAATAAATTAACTTTTTGATGATATTCTAATTTTGTGAGAAGCACCTGTAAATACTGTATGTCCACCTCGTTACTCTTTTGATGAGACAGTATAGGCAGACATCTGGAATGATTATAGATGTTAGATGTGCCAATTCCCTATAAGTTTATTCCTGACTCAACCACTACTTTGGAAGCATCGTCCAGAGGATAGAAAAGGGGATTTGAGACATCGATGTAGTGTATATCTTCTTGTGTTGTTATCCTGGTCTGCTATTGTTGAATGACCAGAGGATAATAAGCATTTTGATGGGTTTTGAGAAAGTGGGTCACGTGTGACTTGGTTTAATTGTTTGTCTTTGTGTATTTTGAGCACCAGCACTTTTTTATTATGCCGGTAACGGGTCATTTTAATATTGATCAATAAAGGTTACATATTAATTGAATTTATTGCTACATACTACTATTGTGTCAATAAGATAAATCAGCATAGGAAATTATTACTGTATCTTGTGATCTATTTATATGTAGCATGGCAAGATAAGAAACCCGGGTAATGGTGGCACTTTGACAATGGTAATTACATTGCAATCTTTTGTGTAGTTATGTAGATCAGGCTTACCTACTGTATATCAGTAGATGTTGGAAATCCCTTAATTAGAGAGTAAACTACAAACTTCATGTTCGTCAATGTCACCGGGGTAAGAAGTGATGTTTTAGCGTAATATCCCATTTTATTTTCTTTATCTGAAAGGCAGCTCGAATGAGAAGATCTCTGCTTTGACGAAGGGAAGGCAGTCTCAAGACGGGAAACCTCTCTTTGCCATCCATAAGTCCTTTTATGAATAAAACTTTGAATTTCAAATTGTGTCAAATATAAAAAGGAATTGTAGACCATAATACATTAGTCTGCACATACAAATATTTCTACAATTATGGAAAAAATGCACTTTAACTTTAGGGGGCTTTAACCTCTAGTATTTGTCTCAAGTTACATCTTTTAGTGAACATGTGTTTTTTTTTGGGATAGACGTTGTACCATTGGGTATGCTTAGAAAGCATTGACCGCTGCTGACATGCTGGGCGAAATTCATAAATACACTAAACTGAAAAAATCAACATAGAAATAGCTAAGTAAAAATTGGGACATCAACAAATGTCAATGTGCAGCCTTACTGAAGCACTTAAGGGACTTGGGAATAGCTTAGCCAAGGTTTTATGGTTATCTGAGTGGATATATATTTTTTTAGAAAATGTTCCAAAAGTAAAGTGATCAACCTAACTGTTTCATACAGTGATATAACCCCATAACCTCTTCCAGGAGATCGTAATACTAGCATAGAATGAACATTGTCACTGGAGACAAGTACATGTTTAACCATCTGAGAGATGAGTAATTCATGATGTACTTCGTGAGGGATATTTACACCTAGTGATATTATACACGTACTGAACATTGCACACATATTACATTGTTTTATTGCTGTTTACCTACAATATTAATCTGTCCTGTCATATTCATTGGCATAAATCATATGCTTGTAGCTTCCTTCTGTTTTTGTTTGCTTAAACATTGGATGTAAATTGAGACCAATTACGAAACTTGAGTTTAGTTCTTAATGATTGCTCAAAAATTCTACCTCGATAGACTTAAAACAGATTACCTCGGACAGACTTTGCACAAGAGACTTTGTTTAGCAGGTCCAAGTGGCACCCTGGTCTTCATACTTTAACTCTTATAAAGAGTACTTGAATTACAACGGGCCCCTTGGGAAGCAACCATAGAGTAGCTGTTAGCCAAGGTTATGAGGCAAAAATGGTCAAATTAGCCAGATCAACAACTAGAGAGACAATAACAAGGGCAAATTCAGGAAAAGCAGCGAATTCAGAGGAATATCTGGGGTCAGATACCAGAAGGTTAGTCAAGTCAGAGTCACACTAATTGAGTACAAGGTCAGAGGGAATTACAGAGTCAAATGGGGTCACAAGCTGGGTAAGGATCATGCAACAACAGCAAGGATCGCAGGAGAGTAGGGATAAACCAAATAAAACAACTCAATTTCCATCAGACTGCTCCTGCTGACCATCCCCAAAAATAGGCTGTTAAAGCAGAAACGCACACTACATGGAAAGCAACGTTTGGTGACAGAGGCAGACAGCGCTGGAGCAGGGCCAGATAAGTATGTTACAACTGTTAGATTATTCGATATTCTGGATGCTTATACACATGTACACCAACATATCGTTCAGAGCTCTAGTACTGGGAGCAAGGTCAGAAAAGTATGTTACAGTTGTCAGATTATTGGATATTCTAGGTTTCATATGCCTGTTTACATTCACACACCAACATATGGTTCAGTGATATAGCACTGGGATTTTACCATAGACTAAATATTTACTGGGTCTGCCCTATGCCTGAATATTAAACAATTAGATGTAATCATCTGGTGTTGGACTATTTTGTTGCATACTGGGTAATCAAGGTTTCTAAACCATACAGTTCTTGAGCAAACTGCTTTAGATGTAAAATTAATAAGTAAAGGTTTGCAGTTCAGATGGTGTCAGTTCTAGTTTCAATGAAGTAATAGAGTATGCCACTCCTAAGTTGTGTAGGTGCTCGGATAGGGTCCCACCCTGTTAAATATATGGCAAAGAATCCTGCACTTATAAGCGAATAGTGTAGAAAAATTCTTTAATATGTTATCCATTGGTCTCTATGGACTTCATTTACAACTGAAGTCTCTTTTAGTTTAAGCTATGTCACCCAATGCCAACCATCACTGACGTCACTTCCAAAAATCGCCCCGGTTGTGACTTTATAGCGATGTGTTTTAAAACACATGCCGGATCATGGATTAGTTGCACCTTGCTCCTATAAATGATAGTCGCGATCCCTACAGCACTTTCTAACGCTACCCCAGTGGCCTTGCACCATTAGTGAGTTGTTTTTTCACTTTCTCCACAGTGCAGTATGCCCAGATGGATATTGTGGAACCTGGTTCCCATATTGACCTAGATACCCCATACTTACCACTAAAGAAGAACAATGCATATTATGTATTTGATTATGCTGTCAACTTTTGTGTGTGTATCTCTGCAATTAATATACTTAACCTACAGTGTTTCAGCATTCTACCATATACATAATGCTTCTTAATTTTACTCGATTTCTTTTGGCGCATTAACCATTTGAGAAACCTGTCTACCTTCCTACTGATGTTTTATACATATGAATCACTGTTCAGGAACAAATTTTCTTGACATGCTGTGGTCTGCTTTTTCAATATATTCCCAGTTGTAAGGAATGTCTTGTGTATTTGTGTGTACTTTATTTTGTATTTTTTCCTATGGTATATTGTTTTCACAGTGTAGGTTTACCTTTTACCTACCTATGCTTGCTATTAAATTATGTTCCTTCTTCTAAGATATATGCAATGTTGCTCTCCACAATTGCCTATGATCTGTGTAAAAATAGTTTTTTTCCCCCAGAAATGTCTGCTTAAAAATTGGATAGAAGGTGAGGCGAGACTAGTGTCAATTGGCAATTTATACAGTTAGGTCCATATATATTTGGACAGAGACAACATTTTTCTAATTTTGGTTCTAGACATTACCACAATGAATTTTAAACAAAACAATTCAGATGCAGTTGAAGTTCAGACTTTCAGATTTCATTTGAGGGTATCCACATTAAAATTGGATGAAGGGTTTAGGAGTTTCAGCTCCTTAACATGCACCACCCTGTTTTTAAAGGGACCAAAAGTAATTGGACAGATTGAATAATTGTAAATAAAATGTTAATTTCTAGTACTTGGTTGAAAACCCTTTGTTGGCAATGACTGCCTGAAGTCTTGAACTCATGGACATCACCAGACGCTGTGTTTCCTCCTTTTTGATGCTCTGCCAGGCCTTCACTGTGGTGGTTTTCAGTTGCTGTTTGTTTGTGGGCCTTTATAGTCTGAAGTTTAGTCTTTAACAAGTGAAATGCATGCTCAATTGGGTTGAGATCAGGTGACTGACTTGGCCATTCAAGAATATTCCACTTCTTTGCTTTAATAACCTCCTGGGTTGCTTTGGCTTTATGTTTTGGGTGATTGTCCAAATGTAGTATGAAACGACGACCAATCAGTTTGGCTGCATTTGGCTGGATCTGAGCACACAGTATGGCTCTGAATACATCAGAATTCATTCGGCTGCTTCTGTCCTGTGTCACATCATCAATAAACACTAGTGACCCAGTGCCACTGGCAGCCATGCATGCCCAAGCCATCACACTGCCTCCGCCGTGTTTTATAGATGATGTGGTATGCTTTGGATCATGAGCTGTACCACGCCTTCGCCATACTTTTCTCTTTCCATCATTCTTGTAGAGGTTGATCTTGGTTTCATCTGTCCAAAGAATGTTCTTCCAGAACTGAGCTGGCTTTTTTAGATGTTTTTTAGCAAAGTCCAGTCTAGCCTTTTTTTCTTGATGCTTATGAGTGGCTTGCACCGTGCAGTGAACCCTCTGTATTTACTTTCATGCAGTCTTCTCTTTATGGTAGATTTGGATATTGATACTCCTACCTCCTGGAGAGTGTTGTTCACTTGGTTGGCTGTTGTGAGGGGGTTTCTCTTCACCATGGAGATTATTCTGCGATCATCCACCACTGTTGTCTTCTGTGCCCAGGTCTTTTTGCATTGATGAGTTCACCAAAATTATTATCTAATCGTTGTCTAAAAAACATACAACGTGATGATTTTTTTTCTTGCCATTTGCACAAATTCCAAAATTGAAACACTGATACTTTTGATAATTCGATAAATTTGTTTATCTCTCTTTCTTGTGAAATAAAGTCACCACAGTGAAATTCATCCATTACTTAGTAGCCTGAAATCTCCAAAAATATCTATACAAATTCATCTAAATTTAGTTGACAATCTGCTGTGTGTGAACACAGCCAAAAAGAATATTTACTCTTAGCAGATTTGTTAAAGAAATTTGTATGACTCAATCTGAATGAGGTTTTTGAAAAAAATGCACTTGCTACAAAAATAACCCCATTTAAACATACAGAATGTATTTTCAGGCACAGACATTTCTGCAACCCGTTTTGGTGTTGGTGCATATAAATGTGTACCCTAGGAGATTTCGGGTTTAATCTAGGGCTTCTGCTTGTGTAATATGGGCATTTTTAAAATAAATTTGTAAATGAGAGTTTTCCTGTTAGGCTGGGTTCACATGAACATCAACATTCTTGGACCATTCATTTAGGCAAAATGCAGACATGATTGTGTCTCTATGCAGCTCCATGAACTTTTCCGTATTGTGGATGAATGTGAAAGCAGCCTGACATTAAAGCAAGCAAAACAGGTGAGTTTAGTACATGCAGTGATTTTTTTCATCCATGTGTAAAATTGTTTCTCTGCAGTAACTGAAAGACAAACATTGATCAGTTATTTTGTACACTCAGACCTCCATACAGTATGATTATCACCACACAGCCATCCAACAGTGTAATTAGTCCCCATATAGCCCTTCAAATAGTATAATTGGCCCCACATAGCCCTTCAAACAGTGTAATATGTCCACACAAACCCTCTAAACAGTATAATGGCCCTTATATAGCCCCCCCCCAAACAGTATAATTGGCCCCCACACTGTCCTCAAAACAGTATAATTGGCCCCACTTAGCTCCCTAAACAGTATAATGGCCCACACATAGCTCTCCAAATAGTATAATAGCCTCCAAGATAGACCTCCAAACAAAATAATGACCCCCACATAACCCTCCATAAATTATAATGACCCCCACATAACCCTCCATAAATTATAATGACCCCTACACAGCCTTCCAAACAGTATATTGGCCACCACACAGTTTGATCCCCCCCACATTAGTCTACAAATAGTTTAATGACCCCCTTATAGCCATCCAAACAGCATAATGGCCCACACATAGCCCTTTAAATAGTATAATGGCCCCCAGCATAGCCCTCCAAATAGTATAATGGCCCACAACATAGCCCTCCAAATAGTATAATGGCCCCCAAAATGTACTCATTGATTAAAAAAAAAATACTCACCTCACCCTGTTCCCCTGCTGCTCCAGTCTCTGCAGCGTGTGGTCTGAAGCTCAGAACAGCAGGTGTTATGTAGTGATGTAATCGTACCCACTACACTGAGACTTCAGAGTTTAGACACACAGGGAGAATGATGGAGGAGGATGCTGACGGCTACCTGTTCCATCTTTGCTTTCAACTGTATCTGCACCCAGGAATCAGATACAGTTGAAAGTGTGATGCTATGGGTGCTGGCACTGGGTACTCTCAGACCCCACAGCAGCCGTATGGTCTGTAGCTATTCTTGGTGTATCACTGGTCGCTGGGTATGTAGAGGGCTCAGAAGCTAAGCTCCCTCCACAAGCAGTTGATGCCAGCGATGTTGTAAGTCGTGTACCGGGAGTCTTCTTCAGGACACGGCGGAGCCACGGGTGAGAAAACCAACTCTTACAGAGTTCGTTCCCAAAAGAACTATTTTACTTATTTAAGTAAATATTTTTACCCGAACAATTGAACACATTTAAACATTATGCAGACATAAGCCAATGGCTGGAACCTCTGTGCTATACAGCATGGTACCTAAGCAATCTGTATTTACTATTTTTCTATAGATTTGCCTGCTGGCGTGCCTGTCTAATCTCGCCTCCTATTACCGTTTCACACCCTGAGAATTGGATTAATTGTATACGTGTAATGTAAAGGCTAGCCTGTGGTACAGCACTGAAGTTTACAATCTTTCAAATATTTCCTCTATTTCCCCAACCAAATTTCCCTCTCCCTTCCAGTGGTGTCTACAGCAAACTCAGAGGAACTGTCCGTCCTCAACTGTATCGAAGATACCCAAAAAAATAAACTGCGGTGACTGTAGTTTAGTTGTAAATAAAGTCTTAGTTGAATAACTGTCTAGTACTAAAATGCTCCACAGAAACTTTCTCCTATAACAAAATGGAGTCCGTTGTATGCCGCGTCGGCACCTCAAAGTGGATTGGGATTTTTAGTTATGAAACAAACCGAAACCATGGCAGCGAATAAGAAAGTTCCGGATGATGCTATTAGCAACAAACGTATGAAGCAGTCAACATACCTAACTAACTAACTACAGGCTATATTTCAGCCTTAAATATTTTGGCGCCAAAATGTTATGTGATGCGTGAACAGCTATTCACTGCGGTGCCCCTTCAACCAATGAGCGGTACCATTGATGCTTGTAGCTTAATTCCTCAGCGGTGTCCAATACCCCTTCATTGTAGGTCCCAGCCTTTGTCATCTCTTAACAGCATTTCTGACAGGAATCTCCTCAAACCTGGACAAGTTCCAGTCGTGAGCTAGCTCAATATGCCGCTTCTCGCGTGTCCATGGTGTGGTCTCACAAGCAGATGCTGCTGAATTCTCTTCCAGCGCGTTCTCTCCTGTTCAGGACATATTTCAGACTACCCCCAAGATGGCCGCTCAACTACTTCCTGTCATGTACTTTCAATTGTCAACTTGGAAATCCCCTGAGCACATTAACTAAGCCCCTCCCATACTGGAGCTAGATCAATCACCAACTCTCTTGGTTGTTGGGCAAATTTTACTGTTACTATCCTCTAACAGCATGCACCGAATGCCCTGTAATCAATATATTAACTGCTTATTCTTACATCACTATATAATCATGTAATACAATGCATTTTAAATCATTCACACAGAATTAAAACCTTACATCAAAATATATACAGTCTTTCTACAATATTTAGACAACAGCGACATTGTTGTAAAGAAGCAATTCTATTTACAAGTGCAGTGTTGGTAAATCTGGTGTGGATACAGATTTACACAATTATATCACTTTGGTGAATCAACACACATCTCACATACCACCCCACTAGAGGTTGACGTCCTCGGCAACCCTCCTCATACAAATTTGTCTTGCGCATAGCGCTGTGGGGGTACACCAGCATTAGATGTAGCTGTTCTACACAGTCGTAGGTTCGGGGAAATTGGGCACATTCATTGGGGGAGGGGCTGGCGGCTGTGCAACTCTCTTTCTGAGTGGCAAGCTTGCAATGGCTGGAGTCCCCGTTGGTGCCAGGAAAGTAACAACTCACCATTCTTCATCTAAGTGGGGTTCCACTGTAGTCAAGATAGGGGTAGGCACCTCCTCCATGGCCATGGGCTCTTGAAAGGTGTAGCGTCTCAACATGTTACGGTGAAGGTTCCATGGGGGTCCCCAAGTCCTACTGGCTCCACCTCATAGACCGGAATGGTAGGGTTTACCCTCTTCTTCACTGTATATGGTACCGCCTCCCACCGCCCATCTAACTTCCCGGATGGCCTCTTGGCCCTGACCATCACTCGTCCTTCTGCATCTGGGTCTCGGGTTGGGGTGCACCACTTGTCTCAGGCGCTCCCACACGACCTTGTGGACAGCTCTCAGCTGGCGGTGGTGGGCTTGCGATCATGCAGTGGTATCTCTCAGTGGTGGCCCCATTGGATCGGGCATGTGGAGATCCTCACTCTCCCGTCCTGCTCTCGCGAACATGAGCATATGTGATGAGTAACCAGTGGTGCTGTGTACCCTGTTGTTATAGGCCCACATCAGTTCGGGTAAGTATTCCGGCCACTGATCCTTTTGACTATCCTCCAGAGTCCACAGCATCCGAAGCAGAGTGTGGTTAAACAGCTCACACGCCCCGTTCCCTTGGAGGTGATATGGGGTTGTGCAGGAACGCTCGATGCCATAAAGCTGATACAGCTCGGTCATCAGGGTGCCCTGGAAGCATGCCCCCTGATCCGAATGAATTCTCTGCGGACATCCGAACACTTGTATAAAGTGTTTGCAGACTGTCTCAGTGGCTGACTCTGCTGTCTGATCACTGTTGGGTACAGCCACTGCATATTTTGTGAAATGATCGGTCTTGACCAGACAGTACGAGTGTCCAGAGACAGAATGCCCAATTTGTACATAATCAATCATCAGGATCTCTGGGGGCACAGACGTTCGAATGGTCTGGACAGGGGCCTGCTGTTCGGGACTTTTACTTCGTCCACAAGGCTGACACCTGAAGCATGCCTCAGTTACCATGTCTTTCAAGTCAGGGCAATATACCAGGTGCTGGAGCCACCTCTATGTCTTATCGCTTCCAAAATGGGCGCCCCTCTAATGGGCCTTCCGGACGGCTGCCAGCCCCAAAGACATGGTAATGATTATATGCTGTCGTTATTGCAACTCCGATTGTAAGTAAACAGCTTGACACAACAGCCCCTGGGTAACAATCAACTTATCCCACTGCTTCAGCAGCTTCTGGCCTTCTGGGGATAGGCTAGGTTGCGCTAACACCCATGGACAGACCTTGATCCGGACCCACTCTTTCACTCTCCGTAGGTCCGGACAGTCATCCTGAATTTTTCCTCAATCAGCCAAAGTCTTCCCTAACACCATCGGCATCCCGGAAGCCACCCCACTTGCATGTGCCAAGTTTCAGAATGTAGGTAACCGGCTGAAATTCGGGGTTTTAATGTCTTCCAGCTCTTTATCGACATCCTGGATCGGTGATCCTACCGGAACTTGGGAGAGCGCATCAGCATTGCCGTTGTCTCTTCCCGATCAGAACTGGATGCGATATTGGTACTTGGAAAGGCGAGCCATCCACCTTTGTTCAAGAGCCCACGATTTATCATTTTCCACGTGCACTAATGGATTATTGTTCGTCATTACTGTCACTTCGGCACCTGTCAGATACCTGTCAGATACTCTGCAAATTTTTCGGTCATGGCCCACACTAGTGCCAAAAGCTCCAATTTAAAGGAGCTATAGTTATCAGGGTTGTGCTCTGACTCTATAAAATTTGCCTTTTAATAGATATATTTAAAAGTATCCTAGATAGTCTAAAAGGGACAATTATCCACATATATGAAGAGACTAGATGGTTGCCCGATTCTAACGCATCGGGTATTCTAGAATATGCCCCATGCAGGATGTGACCCCCCCCCCCCATATAATGCGCCATGCAGGATGTCACATCCCCCGTCCGTTATAATGCCCCATGCTGGATGTGACATCCCCCCCTCCCTTATAATACCCCATGCAGGATGTCACATCCCCCCAATAGTGCCCCATGCAGGATGTGACATCCCCCCCTCCCTTATAATGCCCCATGCAGGATGTCACATCCCCCCTATATAATACCCCATGCAGGATGTCACATCCCCCTCATAGTGCCCCATGGAGGATGTCACATCCCCCTTCCCTTATAATGGCCCCTCCACGATGTCACACTTCCCCACCCCACCATTTAATGCCCTATGGCCCCATACAATAAAAAAAAATAAAAAAAATCCAATATTCACCTCACTTGTCCGCTGCTCCTCTGGACTCTAGCGTAGCCCACATGTTCCCGCTGTGCGCTGTGACCGGTCAGGAGAGAGCGCGGTGTAAAGATGTCACTGGGCCCTCTGACCTGACACGTCACACAGCAGCAGCAGAAGACACAGGAGCTGCTGCGCAGGCACGGGGAGGGGTAAGTATGGCGCCGGGTGCCGGGGTCCTGAGCGAGCGGGGGGGGGAGGAGAGGGGAGGGGAGAGGAGGAGAGGGGAGGGGTAAGTATGGCGCCGGGTGCCGGGGTCCTGAGCGAGCGGGGGGAGGGACAGGAGGAGAGGGGAGGAGAGAGTAGAGGAGGGGAGGAGAGGGGAGGGGCGTCACTTTTACCGTCCGGAGATAAGCGGCCGTAGCCGCTGATCTCCCGACAGTAGCCGCATGGGGGTCAGCGGCACCTCCGGTCGGGGGACGTATGCTACGAGCAGCCGGCTTCATCTCCCGGCTGCATCGCCGCTCACCTCCGAGCGGCAGATCAGCCGCTAACGGCCGCCATCTTTTTGTGAAATGATTGGCCGCGGCCGGACCAATCAGCGACGCAGGATTTCCTGGACAGACAGACAGACAGACAGACAGAAAGACAGACAGACGGGATAAGACAATTATATAGATAGATATGGGGAAGGGGTGACAGGGTAGGATGTATTTTAACAGTCAGGCTTACCCTAAAGAGCCCTAATGGGAGAAAAAATACCCTGCCTGACAGCAGAGTTTTTTCACCCTAGCGAGTCGGTGTGGTGTCCCTGCTCCACGGAGGCTGTCCCTATCTGCCCCAAACAGACATACAAACATAAAAAATAGTAACACTAGTGAAAAAGCAGACAGCCATGTCACAGTTAACATGCTGAAAAAAGGCAATTTAAGAGATCACACACAAGTTATGTTGGCAAAGGTTAGATTTCACATATCATATAAATCTAAATATGGTTATCCCATATACCGGGTTCCCAATGTTAAAGTTGATGGCAAAGTTGGTCAGTAGAAGGGAATATTAGACAAGATATAATCTATCAAATAGACTGGCACAGTAACAATATAACCAATTGCCATATAGCATAAACCACACTAGCTGAGTGAATAAATATCCAATAAAATATTGATCAAAAGATCAACATCCATCTGTGCAGAGCAGTCCCTAGCGATATGACCGTATCGTCGGCAGCGCTAACATTGGGGCCCCCAACGGGGTCGTGGTCCCAATGTGACATGATCCACGGGATTTCGCATCCTGACTGGTCTTGCCGTAAGGCCTTGAGTCCGTGGAGCTGCTCTCGGTACATGGAGGGACTGAGTTCTTATCTGGTCTACTTCTAAGCGAAGATCCCGTATTTGTTCTTGCATTTCTGCCATCAAAGTCTGGACTGCCTCCCTCAGGGCCGCTGCCTCTTCTTATCGAGTCTGATTTTCCGTAATTAGGGCACTACTAACTGACTTCTTGATCACCAGATTTGGCTCTTCTTCCCGTTCTAAGGCAGCCAAGTAAATGTCATCAAACGTCAGAACCGAGTTACCTTGAGTCAACTCTCGAAGTTTGTACCATAAGAACTCATCAGCTATCCCAGCAATGAACTGGTCTCTCAGGAGCCGATCTAGCTCCTGAAAGGCGCCCACATCTGCTGGGTCACGTCTCCAGATCTTCTGCATTGCTTCCTGAAGGGCATTGGCATAACACATCAGTGTTTCCACCTCACGTTGCGGCCAGTTAAAGAATTCGCTCCTCAGCTGCACCACCTGCACATGGGTCCCATGGACCCTGTCCAGCAGAGCAAATATCTTCTCTATGGTGTCCCTCTCGGATTCAGAGTGCACCATCAATGTCCGCCTGACCTCACCCTCTAACGCATTCAGAGCTACCTCTGCTTGTAACTCCAGAGTCAGGTTACACACTTTGACTGCACTCTGAACCCCCTCCACCCAATACTGAAGGCCCATGTTATTGCCATCGAACTTGGCCATGTGATAGAGTAGGGTCTCTGCTGGAAAGTACCCTACCTGGGCTGATACCACGGGGTCAGACTGGTGTTGCTGGGCTGAGGCACCCTGAACAGGGCCCTGAGCTGACTCTGGGGAATTGCTTCCTGCCTATTTCCCGTCCATAACGATCGCCGCATCCTGCCGACTACTCCAAGTTGTAAGTCGTGTACCGGTAGTGTTCTTCATGACACGGCGGAGCCACGGGCGAGAAAACCAATTGTTACACAGTTCGTTCCCAAAAGAACTATTTTACTTATTTAATTGATTATTTTTACCCGGACAATAGAACACACATTTAAACATTATGCAGACATAAGCCAATGGCTGGAAGCTCTGTGCTATACAGCATGGCACTTAAGCAATCTGCATTTACTGTTTTTCTAGAGATTTGCCTGCTGGCATGCCTGTCTAAACCGGCCACCTATTACCGTTTTACACCCTGAGAATTGGATTAATTGTATACGTGTAATGTAAAGGCTAGCCTGTGGTACAGCACTGAAGTTTACAATCTTGCAAATATTTCCTCTATCTATCCATCTATATCTATTATCCATCTTTATATCCATGTATCTATTATCTATTTATCCTTCTATCTATTATCTATCTTTCCACCTATTATATATTCATCCATCTATTTATTTATTATCTGTCCATCCATCTATTTCTTTATCTATCTATTATCTATATACACTGCTCAGAAAAATAAAGGGAACACTTAAACAACAGAATATAACTCCAAGTAAATCAAACTTCTGTGAAATCAAACTGTCCACTTAGGAAGCAACACTGATTGACAATCAATTTCACATGCTGTTGTGCAAATGGAATAGACAATAGATGGAAATTATTGGCAATCATCAAGACACACTCAATAAAGGAGTGGTTCTACAGGTGGGGACCACAGACCACATCACAGTACCAATGCTTTCTGGCTGATGTTTTGGTCACTTTTGAATTTTGGTTGTGCTTTCACACTCGTGGTAGCATGAGATGGACTCTACAACCCACAGAAGTTGCTCAGGTAGTGCAGCTCATCCAGGATGGCACATCAATGCGATCTGTGGCAAGAAGGTTTGCTGTGTCTGTCAGCGTCGTAGTGTCCAGAGGCTGGAGGCACTACCGGGAGATAGGCCAGTATACCAGGAGACATGGAGGTGGCCGTAGGAGGGCAACAACCCAGCAGCAGGACCACTACCTCCGCCTTTGTGCAACGAGGAACAGGAGGAGCACTGCCAGAGCCCTGTAAAATGACCTCCAGCAGGCCACAAATGTGCATGTGTCTGCACAAACGGTTAGAAACCGACTCCATGAGGGTGGTATGAGGGCCCAACGTCCACAGATGAGGGTTGTGCTCACAGCCCAACACCGTGCAGGACGCTTGGCATTTGCCACAGAACACCAGGATTGGCAAAGTCGCCACTGGCGCCCTGTGCTCTTCACAGATGAAAGCAGGTTCACACTGAGCACATGTGACAGATGTGACAGAGTCCGGAGACGCCGTGGAGAGCGATCTGCTGCCTGCATCATCCTTCAGCATGACCAGTTTGGCAGTGGGTCAGTAATGGTGTGGGGTGGCATTTCTTTGGAGGGCCGCACAGCCCTCCATGTGCTTGCCAGAGGTAGCCTGACTGCCATTAGGTACCGAGATGAGATCCTCAGACCCCTTGTGAGACCATATGCTGGTGCGGTTGGCCCTGGGTTCCTCCTAATGCAGGACAATGCCAGACCTCATTTGGCTGGAGTGTGTCAGCAGTTCCTGCAAGATGAAGGCATTGAAGCTATGGACTGGCCCGCCCGTTCCCCAGACCTGAATCCGATTGAGCACATCTGGGACAACATGTCTCTCTCCATTCACCAACGTCACGTTGCACCACAGACTGTCCAGGAGTTGGCGGATGCTTTAGTCCAGGTCTGGGACGAGATCCCACAGGAGACCATCCGCAACCTCATCAGGAGCATGCCCAGGCATTGTAGGGAGGTCATACTGGCACGTGGAGGCCTCACACAATACTGAGCCTCATTTTGACTTGTTTTAAGGACATTACATCAAAGTTGGATCAGCCTGTAGTGTGTTTTTCCATTTTAATTTTGGGGGTGACTCCAAATCCAGGCCTCCATTGGTTAATAAATTTGATTTTCATTGATGATTTTTGTGTGATTTTGTTGTCAGCACATTCAACTTTGTAGAGCACAAAGTATTCAATGATAATATTTCATTCATTCAGATCTAGGATGTGTTATTTTGAGTGTTCCCTTTATTGAGTTGTGTATTTATCTATCTATTATCTATCCATCCCTCTATCTATCTATCTATTATCTAGCCATCCATCTATTTATTTATATATCTATTATCTATCCTTCCCTCTATCTATCCATCCATCCATCCATGCATCCATCTATATATGTGTCTATCTACAGTAGTATTCAAAATAATAGCAGTCCAATATGACCAACCAGATTAATCACTGTTTTTGGTTGTAAATTATATTACCACATATCAAACAATTTACCAGTTGGTGCAGTAGATTCTAAGAAACCCAACAGATTCGGCATTCATGATCTGCATGTTTTTGAGTCTGTGTATTTGAATAATTAATTGAAAAGGGGATGAGTTCAAAATAATAGCAGTGTGGAGTTCAATTAGTGAGGTCAATCATTCTGTGAAGAAACAGGTGTGAATCAGGTGGCCCTTATTTGAGGGTAAAGCCAGCACATGTTGTACATGCATTTCTCCTTGAAAGCCTGAGAAATATGAGTCGTTCAAGACATTGTTTAGAAGAACAGCATACTTTCATTAAAAATCGAGAGGGTAAAAGTTATAAAGAAGTGCAGACAATGATTTCCAATGCTTTAAAATGGAAAGCAAAACCAGAGAGACGTGGAAGAAAACGTAAGACTACCGTTCGAATGGATCGAAGAATTGCCAGAAAAGCAAAGGCTCAGCCAATGATCAGCTCCAGGATGATCAAAGACAGTCTCAAGTAACCTGTGAGTACTGTGACAATTAGAAGACGTCATGGGAGTGGAGAATATTCATGGCCGTTAATAGCGAGCACACTGACAGCCGAGCACAGCAGGAGCCGCACTGCGGATACAGCGTGCGAGCTATTAAGGAGAATGAATGGTCACTGCTCCCCACGCACGAAGTCCCGGCGTGGAGAGCAGTGACTATTCCGGCACAGAGCGAGATGCAGCGCTGGAGGAGAGAAGAGGTGAGTATGAAAGTTTATTTTTTTTCTGTGCAGAGTGATGGGGATCAGGGGGGGCCATACATACAGGGATGAAGGGTGACCGTGCAATATATATTGGGATGAGGGGGGCCATACATACAGGGATTAAGGGGGCCATACATACAGGGATGAGGGAGGCCATACATACAGGGATGAGGGGGGCCAAACATACCAAGAGCCATGCTGCGGGCAGAGATATTAAGGAAAATTTATATTCACTGCTCCCCATACCCATGGGCGTGGGGAGCAGTGAATATTCATTTTCTTTAGTAGCGGGCACAGTGTAGGCTGCAGCAGACGGCTGCTGCCTCCTGTGCACCGCTACTCTGCCACTGTCGCTACCCCCACATCCCCCACCACCCACAGCCACAGTCCATGTATATTGGACTATAAGACGCACCCCCCACTTTCCTCCAAAATTTTGGAGGAAAAAAGTGCGTCTTATAGTCCAAAAAATACGGTACTTACATTCTTGCATAGACACATCACTATAGACTTTTCACATCCCAGTATTCCTATGATGTGGGGACATGTGAAGCTCTATAACCACTGTGGATGTGGTGTGGAATGCAGGGATTGTGCTGCTTTCCCTAGATGAGGACACTCCTCTGTTATATCCAATTCTGGAGTGATGATGCTGGGGAAGATACTGACAGCCAATGAGTGGGCAGTGGGCGGGCAGAGGTCGGTGCTGGACATTGAGGCTGGGTGGTGCCATCTCTGACTGTGAGGTTAGGTAATACAGAATAGGGAGCTGTCAAGTTTGGTAGAGCCGCAGCTAAACAAAGTGTGTGCAAGGAATGAAGTGAAATTCAGGAGGAACGAAAGGCGGAAACAAAAAACAAAATTTATAGGGGTGTTGTATATTACAATACAGCACAGATTAGGTTAAAAAAAAATTGGATTTCGTGGTCGAACAGCTTCTTTAACCCCTTTACCTCTGCGGGTGGTTTGCACGTTAATGACCAGGCCAATTTTTACAATTCTGACCACTGTGGCTTTATGAGGTAATAACTCTGGAACGCTTCAACGGATCCCACTGATTCTGAGATAATTAGCGGACGCCATGCCGCGTTTGAAGAGCCCCTGATGTGCCTAACCTGTGGAAACCCCCACAAGTGACACCATTTTGGAAACTAGACTCCTCAGGGAACTTATCTAGATGTGTGGTGAGCACCTTGAACCCCCAGGTGCTTCACAGAAGTTTATAACACTGAGCCGTAAAAATAAAATTTTCACATTTTTCCCACAAAAATGTTTTTCAGCCCCCAATTTTGCATTTTCATAAGGGTAACAGGAGAAATTGCACCATGCAGATTGTTGTGCAATTTCTCCTGAGCAAGCCGATACCCCATATGTGGGAGAAAAACACTGTTTGGGCGCACTGCAGGGTTCGGAAGGGAAGGAGCGCCATTTGAATGTAAAATTTGGTTGAATAATTAGAGGACGCAATGCAGAGGTTGGAAAGCCCCTGATGTGCCTAAACAGTGGAAACCCCCCACAATTGACACCATTTTGGAAACTAGACTCCTCAGGGAACTTATCTAGTTGTGTGGTGAGTACCCTGAACCCCAAGGTGCTTCACAGAAGTTATAATATGGAGCTGTGAAAATAAAAAAAATCAAACTTTTTCAATAAAAATTATGTTTTAGCCCCAAATTCTTTATTTTCACTATGGTAAGATCAGAAAATGGACCCCAAAAACTTTTGTGCAATTTCTTCTAAGTACGCCAATGCTCCATACGTGCTGAAAACACACTGTTTGGGCGCACAGCAGGGTTCAGAAGTGAAGGAGCACTGTGTGACTTTTTGAACACAAAATTGGCTGGAATTGAGAGCGAACACCATGTCACGTTTGGAGAGCCCCCTGATGTGCCTAAATAGTGGAAACCTCCCACAAGTGACCCCATTTTGGAAACTAGACCCTTCAAGGATTTTATCAAGGAGTATAGTGGACATTTTGAACCCAGAGGAACGACACAGAAATTGTTAACATTAGGTCATCATATTGAATAAGTTGTCATTAGTCTTGAGCGCAAGTGCTCACTACTTGAGTTTGTATCGGCTACTCAGGTATGCATCATGTATCGTGGGTGTTCGAGTGAAATGCTCGAGTCCCCGCCACGCATGTTTCATGGTTGTTAGACACCCAAAACAAAACATACGGGGATCGCTCGTGCATGGCAGGCAATCCTCGCAAGGTTTTTTTGGTTACAAAGCATATGTTGCGGAGACTCGAGCATGCCACTTGAGCACCCGCGATACTCGGTGCATACCCAAGCACCCGATGCAAACTCAAGTAGCGAGCACTTGCGCTCAACACTAGTCCCCATATTGTCATTGTTTTTTTTCTTTACTTTTGAAAAAATTCCAACCCTAACCCTAGCACAACCCTAACCCTAGCATAACCCTAACGCTAGCATAACCCTAACGCTAGCACAACCCTAACCCTAGCACAATCCTAATCCTAGCACAACTGTAACCCTAGCATAACCCTAATCCTAGCACAGCTGTAACCCTAGCACAACCCTAACCCTAACCTTAGCACAACCCTAACCCTAGCACAACCCTAACCCCAGAGTTTATTTTTTACGCCTTTCCTCATACGGTAAAAGTGATTAGACAACTTTATTCTTCGGATGGGTGCGATTACAGCAATGACAGATTTATATCAGGTTTTTATGATTGACAGCTGTCACACACTAAAATCCGCTTTTTTTTGCAAAGACTAGTTTTTGCATCACCATATTTTGAGAGCTATAAATTTTCCATATTTCGGCCAACAGAGTCATGTGACGCTTGTTTTTTGCGGGACGAGTTGACGCTTTTATTGGTACCATTTTCAGGCACGTGACATTTTTTGATTGCTTTCTCTTCCTATTTTTGGTGAGGCAGACTAAACAAAAAACAACAATTCAGGAATTGTTTTTTTTTCTGTTTTTTTTTATGCCGTTCCGCGTGTGGTAAAATTGATAAGGCAGCTTCATTCTTCGGGTCAGTATGTTTACAGCGGTACCACATTTATATTTTTTTTATGCTTTGGCGCTTTTGCACAATAAAAACTATTTTATAGAAAAAATATTTTCTTTTTTGCATCGCTTTATTCTGAGAGCTATAACTTTTTTTTTTTCGCCCGTTGTAGCTATATGGTGGCTTGTTTTTTGCGGGAGAAGATGACGTTTTCAGTGGTACCATTTATATTTACATTTGTCTTTTTGATCGCGTTTTGTTTGGCTGATAAAGCACAGTTTTTTGCTTCTTTTTTTTTTTTACCGTGTTTACTAAAGGGATTAACTAGTGGGACAGTTTCATAGGTCAGGTCGTTTCAGACGCAACAATACCAAATATGTGTACTTTTTTTTAAATTTATTTATTTTTCATAATATTTAGTGATGGGTAGATTATATTTTTATTTTTGGGGGATTATTTTTTTCAATTTTTTTAATATTTTAATTTTTTTTTTTCACTTTCTGACACTTTTCTTACTTTTACACTTTTGTCCAACTATTCACTTTTTACATGCTAATCTGTATAGCACAGGAATGCAACAGCATCCCTGTTCTATCCAGGCTGTCAGCGGTGTACAGGCAGAAGATACTTTGATCGCGCACTATGCATGATCAAAGTATCTTCCTGCTGTCTGGTGACCCGGATGTCAGGTCACATGACAACCACCGGACCCAACCACAGACACCGTGGGACGCCGGAGAGGAGGTGAGTACTGGCGCCTACCTCCTCTTGCCACTGGAATGCTGCGATCAACTTCGATCGCAGCATTTCTGGGGTTAATGTGCAGGGAGCGGTGCAGGACCGCTCCTTGCACATTGTACCAGGTGTCAGCTGTGACAATCAGCCTTTGTGTGGGTGAAATCGCCAGGGCATACTAATATGTATCTGGCCCATAAGGCCCAGGGCACAGATACGTATTAGTACGCCTTGGGCCTGAAAGGGGTTAAAGGACAGAGAAAAAATAATAATTATTAACTGAAATGACACTAATGATCCTGTATAATAAAGATGTACTGTAGAAATATACCGTATGTTGTGTGATAAAAAAAATGGAAAATTTAGAAAAATAACCAGTTCAGGAAGAAGTTATTGTAAATAATATAATTTATAATTAACTCCTTCATGACACAGTGATTCTCTAATAATATGTAGAATATAATGTGCTGATTTGATATCAATAATGACATTTCAATTACTCTGTATGGAAAAGTAAAGTTTCAAATTATTAGCAGAATTCTAGCATATAATATACACTGCAGAGAAATAATAGCGTCCTGTACCTTTTAAATTCCGTGTGTTACATGACACTAGTCAGCAGCCAATAGGATCGCTGCGTTTGAATTTGAAAGAAAGCAAACTGCCAGTCATCCTCAGTCTGTTACAGGACAGCTAGCAGTGAAGATGGATGTCGGTGAGTGCTCCCATCCCATCATCTGGTGTAACTGACACTGATTTATCTCATCTGTCTGACGCTTCATTCATGTTATCTGGAATCCGCTGATGATTTTATCATTTCACCTCTACATAAAATAGAGAACAGCGGGCAGAACAGGCAAATCTGCCACAATGGCTGTTGTCATCTGCCACTAGGGGGAGCTATCAGCATAATATACATTTACTGGTGCACTTCACTCCCCCTAGTGGCCGCAGGAAAGCAGAATTGTATTATTAGGTTACACAGGACACTGCTGCCAGCATTAATTATTGATGGACCTTTTTTGCAACTATTGTGAATGGGATTAGTGTTCTGGCGCTGTTAACGGGGGTTAGGCTTTATGTGTTGTTATTAAAGTCACTTTGGCAGTCATTTTTGGGGAGATACCTGTACTTCATGGACATAGAAATACATGTATGTGTGTCACCCTGGCCTGGATGCCACAAATGTATAATAAAGCTGTGTCTGAGAGCAAGGGGGAGGTTCCCTAGTTAGGGACCATTAGCACGCAGCACCTCCTGTCCCAGGCCAGTAGGGGGAGCAGGCTGCCCCTATAAAAGCTGGAACTGGGGGCAGGGTTAGAGAGAACTGGACAACCTGTCTTTGAAGAAAGAGGTGTCCCAGAGCAGGGACAGACAGTTGTGTTGCAGCCTAAGAGGCCATGTGGCAGTAGGAGAGCCACGAGCCAGTGACAAGAGGAGAAGCGAGCCTGTCCTGGCAGATAGAGAAACTAATCTACTAGACTTTGGTGTCTGAGGCTGTGAGGATTCCAAGTCCTACAGCAAATAACCAGTCCGCAGGGGATTGTATGTTCCTTGGCCTAAGAAGCCCGGAGGTTCCGCCACAGCAGAAGGGACCAGCAAAGCCGTACCAGGCCGGGAGTAGAAAGGGACCCAAGTTGCAAGCCATACGGTCGAGAAGACACGGCAAGCTCAGGAACGTGGGCTATTACACCACGAGGAGGGAAATAGCCAGAAAGAGCGCAGAGAGCACGGTAGGCCTACACCCTCACCCTGACCAGGGCCAGCTTCCCACTTGTTCTCAGACATCCAGGCCCTCTCCTAGCCGGGACTGTTTTTGGGTCATCTCACCTGTTTTAATAAAGACCCTGAACTGTTTAAGAGGCCTCCGTTTCCTGGCTATCACGGTCGGAATCATCCCCTCCATCATCCATTATATACTGCTCTGGGGCCATACTCCTCCCGTGGGGAGTTGTACTATTCAGTGCTGCACCTTTACATCTGCCCCAGCGGTCTGCACTGCAGCGGCGGTTAGCCCTGACCGCAATCCATGGGTGGCGTAGTCGGACATTGCAAAACATATAGAAGACTGCCAGTGGTCTGACCACCCTGAGCCACGGGCCGGGTTGCCACTACTACCCCCATTATTGCCCTGTTGCCCGGATCCGAGTGTCCCACGGCCCAGGGGGCGAGTCAGCTTTGGCGTAGTCGGCAGGATTGTGACCAATACCACAAATGGGTATTGCGTGCCTGAAAAAGACTTCACACGTACCTTAAAAAGAGGTTTCCCGCCATCCGGAGCCATTTCCTGCCATTTTCAGCCGTCTCCCGCCATCTTCAGCCGTTTTCCCGCCATCGGACGCCATCTGCAGGACGCCGCGCGGGAAGAAGAGGGGTGTGGACGTCCAAACCGCGCGAGACCTGAAGCTCTGCCCTACGCACCGACGCTGCGCAAGGTCCTGGAAGGGAGTGAGAGCGACGCTGACGTCACCAGGACGCGACGCAAGGTCCTCGTCCGGAGCAGCACCAGCGGAGCCGCGGCCTACAGAAGAGGATCGTCGGAAGGTAGGCCACGCTTAACTAGGGGGGAGGAAGATGTCGGACGCGGAGGCTCCCACTACCACCAGCGCAGCTGCAGCAGCGGTGATGCCATTCTCCCTGCCTTACATCCCTGGAGCGGCCTGGCTTCCCAAGTATTCAGGGGAGCCCCATGCACTAACTGACTTTAAGGAAAGGCTGTACAGTTTATTCCAAGTTTACCCCCTGACAGAGGAACAGAAGATCAGCATACTGACAGGGCAGTTAACTGGCGCAGCCCAGCGGGAGGTAAAGTCATGGCCCGCTGAGGAGAAAAGAACTGTAAAGGACATTCTGGCCCGGCTGCGGGGTACCTTTGATACACGTACCTCCGCTGAAATTAAAATGCGGTTCTACGGATGTAAGCAGCGGGCACAGGACAGCATCAGAGACTAGGCCCTAAATTTGCAGGAAGCTTTCAGAGCCATCAAACAAGCTGACCCTGGCAGCGTGCAGGATACAGATAAGCTATTAACAGAACAGTTCTTAGAAGGTCTGCTGTCTAGCGCCCACAGGACCCAGCTGCGCCTCATGTTCTTTCAGAACTCTGATCTGACCTTTGCCCAATTCAAGGACAGGGCCATAAGGGTGCTCCGTGAACCCGCAACCAGTGGCGCTATAACCCCCCGGCGCCCTGCTCTCACCTACCACCAGGAGGCGGCGCCCTCCTCTATGGACTCTGTGGAGGCCGATGCACAGGCCCTGAACCAAGCCCCATCGAAAGATCTGCACCACCAAGTCCAGGAGCTGACCAGAAGCATCGTGGCGTTGACCAGGACCGTCCAGGCGTTACAAGTGGACCCGTCAAGACCCATCGAGTTGGCTTCAAGTCCGGAGGATGTCCCGTGGCGTCGACAGAGGAGGACCCCATCGTTCCGAGGGAGGCCCACAGACCGCTACGCGGAGGATGGACAGCCCATCTGCCCTCGATGCAACCAGCCCGGACACGTTTCCAGGTACTGTAATTTAAACGGGTCCAACCTGGGGCAGAGGGCCAACCCCCAGGCATAAGATCACCAGGCCCTTACAATTGGCGTAATAAGTACGTTGGGGGGCGCCCAGTTTTACTCGTGGTGCTGGACGGTATCCCCATGAGCGCCTTGCTGGATACCGGTTCGCAAGTAACTACTATCCCTTATGTACTTTTTAAGCAGTATTGGACTGATGCTGATATAACACGGTATCCAGACAATGACTTGAGCATCATCGCCAGCAATGGCTTGCCCGTGCCGCAGATGGGGTTCAAGGAGATGACCATTAAGATTGGTAAAGTTGAACTACCGGCACAGGGAGTGATTATTGTGGACATTGACCGTCGTGAAAGTCACCCTACAATAACTGTGGGTACTAATGTGATTGAAAATTGTCTTTCAGAGGTAATTGTAATTCTACAACAGGTGGCGGTGAAACTGTTTGCTGTCGAACACAAAGCTATCAGGGCTGTGGAGCCTTTGCCTCCATCTCCACAGGCGGAGGGTAATGGCTCCCAGAAACAAAAGGAGGACTGGTGCCAGAAACTCCATGTGGGTGTTGACTCCACTCCCCTGCACCAAACACAAGGAGTCTACTGGGTGGTTCAGGAGTACGAGAGAATTTTTAGTAAGCACCCGCTGGACTTCGGCTGAGTAAAGGGAGTGGAACACCACCAGGGCCAGCTTCCCACTTGTTCTCAGACATCCAGGCCCCCTCCTAGCCGGGACTGTTTTTGGGTCGTCTCACCTGTTTTAATAAAGACCCTGAACTGTTTAAGAGGCCTCCGTTTCCTGGCTATCGTGGTCGGAATCATCCCCTCCATCATCCATTATATACTGCCCTGGGGCCATACATCTGCCCCAGCGGTCTGCACTGCAGCGGCGGTTAGCCCTGACCGCAATCCACAGGTGGCGTAGTCGGACATTGCAAAACATGTAGAAGACTGCCAGTGGTCTGACCACCCTGAGCCACGGACCGGGTTGCCACTACTATCCCCATTGTTGCCCTGTTGCCCAGATCCGAGTGTCCCACGGCCCAGGGGGCGAGTCATATGCCATATATCTTTATTTACAGGGCACCAGTACAATCCAGTGCACCGTATGTTTTGGATGTGTTATTACCTATACTGGTGTCTCAACTATGAGGAGACTGTACAAGCACCCAATAAAGACTATGCTCCATGTGGTCATATTGCCTACATGTATGAGTGTAATGGGGGTCCGATACCATGGGGACGTTCACTATGAATATGTGTGGAAAGCTGTGTTGTTTGTGTCTTTTTCAGATCTGTGTCTAAATCTTTTTTGGATTCGCAGCTTTTCCTATGGATTTTACAGAAGAGGATATTTACAGGATTCATTATCACCGAGCCCCTTGTCCTATTCTCCATCCCTGATGAGTGATAAGTGGACACTCACCGGATTCTGTTTTCTTTAGGACGTCTACCTAAGCCAGGAAAGTGTCTTCGGGCCTGGACACTTCTCATGTGAGATTATTTTTTTTAAATAAAAAGAATTCCCAGTTAATCTGAAAATAAAGTACCATTCCTTTAATCCAGCATTTAATAATCCAGAACATCTATTAATCCAGCACTGAATTGCAACACAAAGTAGTTTGAGCAGAAAGTCAGACAATAGTTCTTAATAGTAGATCTTGCTTTTCTATGCTTGGAATAATTCCAAATCTATCAGGTCACGTTGATGTTTGGTTAAAGGAATTTTGAAGAAAGAAGAAAGGAGCTCCAGCCACAGGTAAGTCCAAAAAGTCTTCTTTATTAGATAAAATACAGATGCATCAGCACATGTCCAAGAAAATTTTGTAAGAGCAACGCGTTTCGAACGCTAGTGGTGCGTTCTTTATCCAAGCTACATACATATGGCGGTACCTGGTATATATATATGGCCCGACCAATAAAAGAAAGATATACAAATCACGTGACAATTAAAACCACACACTGCAATGGGGTGTTAACCTTAACAGAAAAAGGGATGGAGTAACGCAGAAAAAAACATATGATGTCCATTAGGGATACCCCCTTTTAGTGAGTTTACTTTTACATGCCTCAATTTCACTATGTAGTTCGGCAGTATTTTCACAATTTCTTTTTATGCGAGTGAATTCCCCCACTGGGATGGCTTTGATTGTGGAAAGTGGATGGCCACTGTTGGCATGTAAAATACTGTTACCTGCCATCGGTTTCACAAAAGTAGATGTAGTAATTTTACCCTCAATAATTTCCAATTTAAGATCAAAAAAAGAAATACAGACAGAATCAAAAGAATAAGTGAAAGACAAATTAAAGGTATTATTGTTAAGGTATGCCACAAATTCCAGTATGGCAGACACATCGCCCCTCCAAACAAACATTGTATTATTGATCCCATTATCTGCCTGTGTTTTGTTTCCAGCTTGTCCCAGCACAAAAGAAGAGAGAGATCATCTACTTCTGATATACTGCACCAGATTCCTACAATCTCTGACCTTCAACATGGAGGTCACTGATCATATTGTATATTATGTCGTCCATGTTCTGTCCAAAGATGTGAAGGAACATCTCAATAGACAACTGACTGAATCTATTCTGTTCTTAGCGCCTCATGCCAACCAACCGTGAAGCTCAGAAGAAATATTTACCTTTTCCTTTGGAAGAACAAAAACCTGAGCCGACATCAATGACACCAGAGCAGCCAAAAGAAGAAGAGATATGGATGCCCAAAGCGGCAATGAAGTATCGGGAAGTAAAAGAGCTGGAAGAAGATGAGGCAGAAGACGCCATGAGAAAAGAAGAGGAAGAAGATGAGAAGGCTTCAGAAGTGAACAAAGAACCAGCAACTGGGCCAGAAGAGTTCAGGACCAGCCGGCAAGAAGGCTGAAGATCCGCCAGCAGTCCATCCTCCAGTACGTGAACACTAACCTCAGAGGAAGGAGGAACATCATCTGGACCATCCTCCTCAAACCAATGAGACGCTGACGGACTGTATGGAATCAACCTTCCAGCTATAGTAAGATCGACAGCTTTAAATCTAATAATAATAAAAAGAATATCGTAATTATTAGATTAAAAAAGCTTTAAAATTTAGAAAACCATTAAAAAGACTTTTATAATATTAGGAGCAGTAATTCAGTATGTAATATTATAATAATAGCAATGACAATAACATTAATTGTATAATAATGGTAGAAACATAAAAATAACACCAGCAGGTTTGATCCAGTGTTCTAGGACTGATCGCCTTTTCCCGGGGTCAGGAAGGAATTTCCCCCCTGTGACACCAATTGGCTGAATGTGTCCAGGGGGTTTTGCCTTCTTCTGGATCAACAGCTTTAGGAAAAAGGACCTAGGTATTAATAAGGTTATAGGAGAATTAGCACTACTGGAATAGTAATATAATATAATAGACAGTATAATATTAATGAGCATAAAACAATAATAATTTCACTAGTAAAGTAATAAATAAATTATACTATAATATTAAAAATAAAATATTATTAATATTTAGTAAATGTTTAATAGATATTAGGGGAGATTTGATCCAGGGTTTTAGGACTGATCGCCTTTTCCTGGGGTCAAGAAGGAATTTTTTCCCCTGCGACACCAATTGGCCGAATGTGTCCAGGGGTTTTCGCCTTCTTCTGGATCAACAGCTTTAGGAATAGGGATCTAATTTATCATTTTAGTAACATATCAATACAAATGAAAGTAATAATAGTAATAATAAAATATCAATAATTTAAAAATAACTAGAATAAAGCATTAAGAGTAGAATATTAGTAATATAATAGTGATAATAGTAAAATAGCAGCAAGCTAAACATAACATAAATAATAGTACTAATAATATAACAATTAGTATAGGTTAATAATTATAATAATTAGTACATCATTAATAGGTATTAGGGGATATCATCCAGGGTTTAAGGACTGATCGCCTTTTCCCGGGGTCAAGAAGGAATTTTTCCCCTGTGGCCCGAATTGGCTGAATGTGCCCAGGGTTTTTTTTTGCCTTCTTCTGGATCAATAGCATTAGGAATAGGATCAAATGAATACTAAATACAGAGCTAATAGAAATATTAGTAATAATATTCATAATTTTAGTAAGAATAAGAATATAAATAGTATTTTTTTTTAAATAATGATAGTAATAATATAGTAATATAAATTCTTATAGCACATTATCAGAAATAGCATATTAATAGCATAGTACATTATTAGGCATCAGCAGGTTTGATCCAGGGTTTTTGGATTGATCGGTTTTTCCCGGGATCAAGAAGGAATTTTTCCCCTTGACACAAATTAATTTGTCCAGGGTTTTTTGCCTTCTTCTGGATCAACAGCTTTAATTCTAGGGATCTCATAGTACTAAAGTAATAATAGTAATATTAAGTATAATACTATTGTAATAGTAATGAATAGATTGTGATGATAATAAGAATAGTATAAAAACAATAAATAGGTTAGTCTGTTAGTGTAGGGCCCCATCTGATGAGGTCGCCTTGTCGTTGGCAGATGGGCTTGCACAGTTTGATTAAAATGTGCGCTAAGAACCTCAAGTATGTAAGTAAAGTAAGGAGTAAAGGAATTAATAAAATGCACAATATTAGAAATATAACTTTGTGTTGTTTCCTTTATTTTCCTGTAATAAAGAAAGATAGAAAATCCAAAACATTTGGAAAATTGCAATGCAACACCATTGGAAGTTATCAGATTCAGGGCTCTCTCAGACGAGCATATAAGTTGGACGAGTGCTCTCTGATGTTTATTGGATACCAATCTTATACTATGATGCAGTGCAGATCTGCGTTTTTTTCTCATTTTGATTCGGGTATATGAAGTCGGTCGGTATTTATTTATTTGACCTTTTAAGATAGGCCAACCATCGCACTTCCATGTGCTCTGAATGGAGTTGGTGTAAATCAATTTACATGACCCGGTATATTGGCCATGTCAGTGATCTGTGGCCGCTGGAAGTCCTGAGACCCGACTCCTACATCCTGGTACCGGTGGTTCTTCTTTTGATTAGCTGTCCTGGTCACGATCTTATTGTTGCGAGCTGCTGCGAATGCCGGGACGTAGGAGGCGGTTCTCAGGGCTCTCAGATTACTGATGGCTCTTAAGGCCCCGTCACACTTAGCGACGCTGCAACGATCCCGACAACGATACGACCTGTCAGGGATCGTTGCTGCGTCGCTATGTGGTCGCTGGTGAGCTGTCAAACAGGCAGGCTCACCAACGATCAGGGGAGCAGCGACATCGTGGAAAGAATCTTTCCACGATGTCCTGCTCCTGGTTACGAGCCTGCTGAAGCAGGAGCAGGCTGGTAACTATGGTAAACATCGGGTTACTAGGGGCACACGCGCACCTAGTAACTAGAGATGAGCGGTGTTCGACTAGAACTGTTCGCCAATCTCAAATTCGAGCTGTTTTGGGCGGTGTTCGAGTTGTTCGACGAACCCGAACGATTTGCAAAAAATTCGGCTGTTCGAGGTTATGTTCGATAACTGTTCGTGCACCAAAAGCGTGTCCTGCATGTCTGGCGCTATTTAGAGCACCAATCATGCAGGGATTGTCTGCCACTCACTGTAATGCCACAGCCATGGTGGTTGTGGCATTACAGTGATTGCCCAAATCGATGGGAACAGTGCCAACAGTGAAACATGAAAAGCCGGCAATTCAGCAGCGGCATACACCTGTACCCGACAATTTAGAACCGAAAGAATAGAGCTTCACACATAGATTAGATAGATATAAACATGTCAGCCACATATATACGAAGTACAGTGAAAGTGCTGCTTACTGTACTTGTCATTTAGCGTAAAGGATTTATCAAAAAATATAATAGTGTTTTCGTGCACCGTCTCTTTAAAAAAGCCGGCCGGCAATTCAGCAGCGGTACCCGACAATTTAGAATAGAAAGAATAGAGAATCACACATAGATTAGATAGATAGAAACATGTCAGTCACATATATATGAAGTACAGTGACAGTGCTGCTTACTGTACTTGTCATTTAGCGTAAAGGATTTATCAAAAAAAATAATAGTGTTTTCGTGCACCGTCTCTTTAAAAAAGCCGGCCGGCAATTCAGCATCTGTACCCGACAATTTATAACAGACAGAATAGAGCTTCACACATAGATTAGATAGATAGAAACATGTCAGTCACATATATATGAAATAAACACACAATTCTTTATTGTTCTAAATTAAACCATACTTACCATCACGCCCATTCCAGCTGAAGCCAACGATCTCCTGAAATAAAAGAAAAATAATAAAGCAACATCATCCTTACCTTTCCATGGTTCCCATGACAGCTTTAGCTCTGCTACATCGAGATGACAGGCTGGACCGCAGCAGAACGCTGCCATCCAGCCTGTCATCCCGCAGACACTGAGAAGCGCAGGCTTGCTTGCGCTCCACAGTGTCTCTCTGTGAGGGCATCCAGATGAGCCGAGTTAATGTCCAATGAACTCGGCTCACCTCATGCACGTCACTGACAGCGTGGGAAAATTCTCCTGCACTCAGCGCTTCAGCGTGGGAGAATTCTCACACTGAAGCGCTGAGTGCAGGAGAATTCTCCCACGCTGTCAGTGACGTGCAGGAGGTGAGCTGAGTTCATTGGACATGAGCTCACCTTATGCACGTCACTGACAGCGTGGGAAAATTCTCCTGCACTCAGCGCTTCAGCGTGGGAGAATTCTCACGCTGAAGCGCTGAGTGCAGGAGAATTCTCCCACGCTGTCAGTGACGTGCAGGAGGTGAGCTGAGTTCATTGGACATGAGCTCACCTTATGCACGTCACTGACAGCGTGGGAGAATTCTCCTGCACTCACCGCTTCAGCGTGAGAATTTTCCCACGCTGTCAGTGACGTGCATGAGGTGAGCCGAGTTCATTGGACATGAACTCGGCTCCTCTGGATGTCGTCACAGAGAGACGCTGAGCAGCGCAAGCAAGCCTGCGCTTCTCAGTGTCTGCGGGATGACAGGCTGGATGGCAGCGTTCTGCTGCGGTCCAGCCTGTCATCTCGATGTAGCAGAGCTGAAGCTGTCGTGGGAACCATGGAAAGGTAAGGATGAGGTTGCTTTATTATTTTTCTTTTATTGCAGGAGATCGTTGGCTTCAGCTGGAATGGGCGTGACTGTAAGTATGGTTTAATTTAGAACAATAAAGGATTGTGTCTTTATTTCAATTAAAGGACTTTATTCTGGGTGTTTGTGTTTTTTTTAACTTTGACTATGGGGTTAGTAATGGGGGTGTCTTATAGACGCCTCTCCATTACTAACCTGGGCTTGATGTCAGCTGGCATTATAAGCTGACATGAACCCCAACCCTATTACCCCCTGCCACCGCACCAGGGCAGCGTGGAAGAGCGAGGCTAAGTGCCAGAATTGGCGCATCCTATGAATGCGCCATTTCTGGGGCGGCTGACGGCTGGTGTTTCTAGCCTGGGAGGGGGCCAATATTCATGGCTCCCTTCCTGGGCTATTAATATCAGCCCCCAGCTGTCTGCCTAGCCTTTGCTAGCTATTAAATTAGGGGGGACCCCACGTCATTTTTTTTGGGGGGTCCCCCATTTTAATAGCTAGTAAAGGCTATGTATTCAGCTGGGGGCTGATATTAGTAGCCTGGGAAGCTCCGTGGGTATTACCCCCTTCCCAGGCTTCAAACATCTGCCCCAGCCGTCTGCTTAACCTCCGCTAGAGCCTAAAATTAAGGGGAACCCCACGCCAATTTTTTTAATAATAAATCCTTTATTTTAATACTAAATGACAAGTACAGTAACCAACACTATCACTGTACTTCATATATATGTGACTGACATGTTTCTATCTATCTAATCTATGTGTGATGCTCTATCTTTCTGTTCTAAATTGTCGGGTACCGCTGCTGAATTGCCGGCCGGCTTTTTTAAAGAGACAGTGCATGAAAACACTTATTTTTTTAAATAAATCCTTTACACTAAATGACAAGTACAGTAAGCAACACTATCACTGTACTTATTATATATGTGACTGACATGTTTCTATCTATCTAATCTATGTGTGAAGCTCTATTCTTTCTGTTCTAAATTGTCGGGTACAGATGCTGAATTGCCGGCCGGCTTTTTTAAAGAGACGGTGCATGAAAACACTAATATTTTTTTTAATAAATCCTTTACACTAAATGACAAGTGCAGTAACCAACACTGTCGCTGTGCTTCTTATATGTGTGACTGACATGTTTCTATCTATCTAATCTATGTGTGATGCTCTATTCCTTCTTGTCTAAATTGTCGGGTACCGGTGTATGCCGCTGCTGAATTTGCCGGCCGGCTTTTTTAAAGAGAGTGTCTTCTGAGCAGTTTGTCAGCTTTTGGACACCTTTGCACGTGTTTTCTATGTGTTTCTATGTGTTTTTGTTTGCCTGCCATTGGTTTTAACGGTGTTCGACGGTGTTCTAAGGTGTTCGACGAACAGTTCGACGAACAGTTCCTCGAACATCCCGGTGTTCGACGAACCGAACCGAACCCGAACACTACGGGGGTGGCTCAACACTACTAGTAACCCGTTGTTTATCATGGTTACCACTCTGCTACAGTGAGCGGGAGGTTACCGCTCACTTTAGCAGGCTTGTAACCATGATAAACAACGGGTTACTAGGTGCGCGTGTGCCCCTAGTAACCCGATGTTTACCATAGTTACCAGCCTGATCGCTGCTCCCGCTGGTCACACACAGCGATGTGTGCTGACCAGCGGGAGGGCAACGACCAAAAAATGGTCCAGGACACTTTGCAGCAATCAGCGACCTCACAACAGGGGCCTGATCGTTGCAAAGTGTCACACATAGCGACATCGCTGGTGAGGTCGCTGTTGCATCACCAAAACCGTGACACAGCAGCGATCTCGCTAGCGATCTCGCTATGTGAGATGGGGGCATTAGATTAATGACGTGGTCAATGGACTGGGTCCTGTGAATCATGTTGCATTATCTCTAGCACAGAACAATCATCGACACAATCGTTCTATGCACATAAAATATCATTGTTCTCAGCAGGACGTTGTGCTGCCAAGAATGAGGATTTTTAAGTAACCTGTCACCTGGCGAACATTTTGCTCGTTTATCGAGTAATTGACGTCCTATATATAAAGGCCAATAATCAGGAAATGAGCTTTTTTG
The DNA here is from genome assembly GCF_046119375.1 of Phyllobates terribilis. NCBI lineage: Eukaryota > Metazoa > Chordata > Amphibia > Anura > Dendrobatidae > Phyllobates > Phyllobates terribilis. Next base: position 208,756,297 of record NW_027362762.1, read on the forward strand.
GGAACACTCATTCCCAATTATCAGGCACTATAAATGCACCCTTAGTGTTATTTTAAGGTGTGGACATAATAGGGAAGGAGCTGGACACCCCTGTGGGAAAACATTTCTCTCCATTTAGGACACTTGGTAACATTTTTGATACTAGATGTTAGTTTTTGAAATCAGTATGTGTTGGTCCCATGTTTTCTTAAATTAAAAGGGCAGTCAAATACTGGTAATAGGTGCTCTGTATAGAGGTTCTGTCCCCAGGTTCTGTCACATTTTGCTCATGTGACAGGTGATTACCTTCAAGTTTACATGGGCAGGTAATTGGGAACAAGTGTTCATACGATGGTCGTCTGAGCTGCTGCTTGTAAATATGTCCCCATACTTACTAATGCCCGGTCACTAATGCACTGCAGGATGCAGCAAGCCCCAAGATAGAAGGCAGAGGTAGAACAGGGTGAAATACTGATGAGCCCCTACCATTCATGAAGTGGGCCGAGGCTCAGATGTCCCAGTATGATCGCCTTATCAATGAGCCAAGTAACGACTGGGATATATACTACTGGGCCACAGGTACCGGTGCTGTGATAGATTAAAACCTTCAGGCCACGGCCCCATTATCAGTATTTGGTCAGTATTCGGTCAGTATTTTTTCTCAGGAAGCCAAAACCAGGAGTGGGTGATAAATGCAGAATTGGTGACGTGTTTCTATTATACCTTTTCTCTAATTGTTCCTCACCTGGTTTTGGCTCCCATTTTGCTGAGAAAAAATACTGACCAAATACTGATAGTGTGGCCATGGCCTTATACTAAAAGTTGCTGTAGGGGTCAAGAATGTAAAGAGAAGCTGAGTGATTACAGGTATGTAACTCTAAGGAGCCGCTCTAAGGACAGAGATAGTTATAGAAATGTATCTACGCAATTCTATCCTGAAAGGGTTATTCCCATCTTCATAAATGGATAATGTTGGATAATGCTGGTACAAACAAGCACTATTGCAATTTACTGCTTATAAAAATTTTCAGCCGTACTTGTGATAGTAACATTTTTATTTTGTTTACAGTGTTGTGTCTTTGAGACCGACCACCACTGCTAGACAGCAGAACATGCCCAGCGCTTACAAGCTCTTTTTTATTGAGGTTGTAAACATTGTTTTGAAACTGGCCAGAATCGCTGGAGGGCGCTGTAACCTCCTAATCCTGGCCCACTTCAGCGCAGTGCTTACTAGACAGCAGAGGTGGTCGGTCTCCTAGGTAACAAGTTCTAAACAAAAGAAAAGTGTTAACATCTCAAGAGCAAGGGCAAATTTTAATGAACAGTAAATTGCAAAAGTGCTTGTTTTAGCCATCTATGAAGAAGAGAATCACCCTTTAAAGGGGTTGTCTGGGACATAACAAATAAGGATCACTCATCAATATAAGATTGCCTGTCACCCCAGCATTCTATTTAAGCGAGTAAGAAATAATGTGCAGCACTCAGCAGCAACAACTAAACACTGGACAACCCCTTTAAACATGGATGTAAGGACTCTCCTCCCCAAAGATTATGAGCATGATATTAAATAGCTTTTTCCGTCTTATAAAAAGATGGCTTATTGCTCATGGACTCCGATGATGTTATATGCCTGGACAAGGTATTTTGCTGCCCTAGGCATATGAAGCCAATGGTGCCACCCCACCCCCACCTCCGATGAACCCTCAGCTCCCAAGTAAAGGAATGGGTCACAGAATAAAGTAACAGGACCCCTAATGCCCCTTTCTTCCCTTCCGGTGGGTTAAGTAACAAGCTCTGACTTCTTTCACTAGAATGGTTACCTTTTTCACCCAGAATACCAGCAAAAGTAAAAAAAAGTAATCTACACTGACGGGGAAAGAGGTAACAATGTTTTGAACTTTTGACTCCATATCTCGCCATCCACTACTGCTTTTAACGTGAGACTAACATCATTTTATAGACAATCATTTTGGCTATCTCTGGCAGTATAAATTTAACTTGCAACTATTTAGCATATGATTAGTTAAAAATTATGAGGAACTGCAATGCACCTTGAAACAGACGTGGATTACAGCGTGCTAAAAACCTTCTACCCATTATTGGGGAGTGGGTCTCCCGTAGTGTTTGCCAATGCATTGAAAAGAAAAAGCTGACTAAAATTAGGAGGAAATTCAATGCTCGTTGGAAGAGTCATGGAGGTTAGAGGTAATTTAAAACAACATTTCAATGCCCCTTGGAAGAGCTGTGGAGTTCAGAGTGGTTTAAAAAGACGGTTTCAATGCCCCTTGGAAGAGACGTGGAGGTCACAGTAGCTTAACAAGATGGTTTTACTGCCCCTTGGAAGAGTGGTGGAGGTCGCAGTGGAATAAAAAGACAATATCAATGCCCCGTGGAAGAGATGTGGAGGTCACAGTAGCTTAACAAGACGGTTTTAATGCCCCTTGGAAGAGTGGTGGCGGTCGCAGTGGAATAGAAAGACAATATCAATGCCCCTTGGAAGAGTGGTGGAGGTCGCAGTGGAATAAAAAGACAATATCAATGCCCCTTGGAAGAGTGGTGGAGGTCGCAGTGGAATAAAAAGACAATATCAATGCCCCGTGGAAGAGACGTGGAGGTCACAGTAGTTTAACAAGACGGTTTTAATGCCCCTTGGAAGAGTGGTGGAGGTCGCAGTGGAAAAAAAAGACAATATCAATGCCCCTTGGAAGAGTGGTGGAGGTCGCAGTGGAATAAAAAGACAATATCAATGCCCCTTGGAAGAGACGTGGAGGACACAGTAGCTTAACAAGACGGTTTTAATACCACTTGGAAGAGTGGTGGAGGTCGCAGTGGAATAAAAAGACAATATCAATGCCCGTGGAAGAGACGTGGAGGTCACAGTAGCTTAACAGGATGATTTTAATGCTCCTTGGAAGAGACATGGAGGTCACAGTGGAATAAAAAGACAATATCAATGCCCCTTGGAAGAGTGGTGGAGGTCGCAGTGGAATAAAAAGACAATATCAATGCCCGGTGGAAGAGACGTGGAGGTCACAGTAGCTTAACAAGATGGTTTTAATGCCCCTTGGAGGAGTGGTGGAGGTCGTAGTGGAAAAAAAAGACAATATCAATGCCCCTTGGAAGAGTGGTGGAGGTAGCAGTGGAATAAAAAGACAATATCAATGCCCCGTGGAAGAGACGTGGAGGTCACAGTAGCTTAACAAGACGGTTTTAATGCCCCTTGGAAGAGTGGTGGAGGTCGCAGTGGAATAAAAAGACAATATCAATGCCCCTTGGAAGAGATGTAGAGGTCATAGTAGCTTAACAAGACGATTTTAATGCCCCTTGGAAGAGTGGTGGAGGTCGCAGTGGAATAAAAAGACAATATCAATGCCCCTTGGAAGAGTGATGGAGGTCGCTGTGGAATAAAAAGACAATATCAATGTCCCTTGGAAGAGTGGTGGAGGTCACAGTGGAATAAAAAGACAATGTCAATGCCCAGTGGAAGAGACGTGGAGGTCACAGGAGCTTAACAAGACGATTTTAATGCCCCTTGGAAGAGTGGTGGAGGTCGCAGTGGAATAGAAAGACAATATCAATGCCCCTTGGAAGAGTGGTGGAGATCGCAGTGGAATAAAAAGACAATATCAATGCCCCTTGGAAGAGTGGTGGAGGTCGCAGTGGAATAAATAGACAATATCAATGCCCCGTGGAAGAGACGTGGAGGTCACAGTAGCTTAACAAGACGGTTTTAATGCCCCTTGGAAGAGTGGTGGAGGTCGCAGGGAAAAAAAAGACAATATCAATGCCCCTTGGAAGAATGGTGGAGGTCACAGTGGAATAAAAAGACAATATCAATGCCCCGTGGAAGAGACGTGGAGGTCACAGTAGCTTAACAAGACGGTTTTAATGCCCCTTGGAAGAGTGGTGGAGGTCGCAGTGGAATAAATAGACAATATCAATGCCCCGTGGAAGAGACGTGGAGGTCACAGTAGCTTAACAAGACGGTTTTAATGCCCCTTGGAAGAGTGGTAGAGGTCGCTGTGGAATAAAAAGACAATATCAATGCCCCTTGGAAGAGTGCTGGAGGTCACAGTGGAATAAAAAGACAATATTAATGCCCAGTGGAAGAGATGTGGAGGTCACAGTAACTAAACAAGACGATTTTAATGGCCCTTGGAAGAGTGGTGGAGGTCGCAGTGGAATAAAAAGACAATATCAATGCCCCGTGGAAGAGATGTGGAGGTCACAGTAGCTTAACAAGACGATTTTAATGCCCCTTACAAGAGCCATGTGTGGCACCCCAGGGGTCTGGTTTCCACAGTAACAACAATGTTATGTCTGAGAGCAGGTGGGAGGTCTCTTGGTCAGGGATCCTATGCATGCCACACCTCCTGCCCAGTCCTGGGAGGGGAAGAACTTCCCCTATATAAACCTGGGGCTGAGGCAGGGTTAGGAGAAGAGTAGAGAGAAGAAGAGAAGCAGTAATAGGAAAGAAAGACCAGGAGCTCTGTGGGAATCGTGCTAAGAAGAGGTCAGGGGCTGGTAGCTGTAGAGCTCGCCCTGATCGAAGCTTTCTCACCGGACCCGGAGTCCGAGGCTGTGGGGACTAACTTTTACCCAGCAGCAGAATCCGTCAGGCAGGGGATTTCCGGTCCTCTGGCCAAGAAACCCGAAGGCACGGTCACACGCGTGGGACCAGCACCGCCGTCGTGGAGCGGAAGCAAATAGAAGGCCCCGAGTCACCGGCCATACGGGTGAGCACCACACGGTACACTCAGGGACGTGGGCTACTTTTACCCGCCTCTAGCAAGGTAGCCAGAAGAGTACAGTTAGTTGGGAAGGCCTACAGCTCCGCTTGGCCAGGGGAAATCCCATCTGCTCAAGGACTGACCAGGCCCCATTCGCTAGTCAGTACTCTGGGAGGGTCTGTCTTTGTCACCAGTAAAGACCCTGAACTACACCGTACCGTCTCCGAGTGGTTCCTGCTACCCCCCATCATCCACGTCGGCTGCCCTGAGGCCATACCCCTCCCGTTGGGGGTTATACCATCTCCGCTGCACAACTGTGTCACCGGCCTCAGCGGTCTGCCCTGCAGCGGCGGCTCCATAGCTGCATTCAACGGGTGGCGTAGTCGTCCAATATCTACTGCTACGTACACCGCCACTCAGTCTCACTCCCTGGGCACGGACCGGGTCACCGCCACAAGGACTACCACCCCTAATAGATCCGGCTCCGGGTAACCCCTGCGTGCGCAACGCTACACCAGAAAGCAGACCCAGGGGCGCGTCAACTTTTGGCGTAGTCGGCAGGATTTCGTGCCCGCAACCACCGGGTACTGCATGCCTGAAAAAGACTGTTCAAACTTACCAGTGGTGAAGATTCCCGCCATCCGGCGCCATCTTCTACCTTCTTCCCGCCATCCGCGAAGTTTTCCCGCCATCCGGCGCCATCTTCTGCCTTCTTCCCGCCATCCGTGGAGTTTTCCCGCCGTTGGACGCCATGTTGAAGACGCCGCGCGGGAAGAAGAGGGGCGTGGACTCCGAAAGCGCGCGAGAACTGAAGCCCCGCCTCACGTCCGGACGTTGCGTAAGGTCCTGGAAGGAGCCCAGCAGACGCCGACGTCACAGGAGCGCGACGGAAGGTCCTCAACCCTGACGATCCACTGCGGAGCCGCGGCCTATGGAAGAGGATCATCGCAAGGTAGGCCACGGTCCACTAGGGGGGAGGAGGATGTCGGATACGGAGGAAAGCTTCACCGTTCCAACCCCCGCCAGCGCCACCGCTGTTGCGGTCATGCCTTTCACCATGCCCTATATCCCGGGGGCAGCCTGGCTACCCCAGTACTCAGGGGAGTCACATACCCTGCATGACTTTAGAGAAAAGCTGGATAGCCTCTTCCAGGTGTACCCCCTCACAGAAGAGCAAAAAGTGAGCATTCTGGTGGCCCAATTAACCGGGGCAGCCCAAAGGGAGGTAAAGTCCTGGCCACCTGGGGGGAGGACTGTCGCAGGAATACTAACCCGGCTGAGGGACACCTTTGATACCCGCACCTCAGCCGAGATCAAGCTTAGATTCTACGGGTGCAAGCAGCGAGCACAAGAGAGTATAAGGGACTATGCCCTGAACCTACAAGAGGTCCTGAGAGCCATTAAGCAGACCGACCCTGACGGCGTGGGAGACGAGGACAGGCTGTTGACTGAACAATTTATAGAGGGTTTATATTGCAATGCCCACCGAACTCAGATGCGGGCAATGGCCTTACAGGACCCTCATCTGGGATTTGCACAGTTCAAGGACAGAGCCATCCGGGTGCTCCGAGAACCAGCACCAGGTGGCGTTGTGACCCACAGACGCCCCACTACCACTTACCACCAGGAGGCGGCGCCCTTGTCGGCAGGGCCTGTGGGAGCTGATGCGCAGGCTTTGAGCAATGACCCGGCTCCAGACCTGCACCATCAGGTCCAAGAGCTAGCTAAAAGCGTTGCTGCGCTAACCCGAACTGTGCAGTCTTTACAGGTTTCCACTTCGGGGAAGATCCAGCTGGCATCCGGACCGGAGGACATCCCGTGGCGTCGACCAAGGAGGACCCCACCGGCCAGAGGAAGACCCAGCGACCGATACAACGAGGACGGACAACCCATCTGCCGCCGCTGCAATCAACCCGGACATATGGCAAGGTACTGTCCTTTAAACTGGCCCAACCTAGGGTAGAGGGCCAACCCCTAGGAAAAAGATCATCAGGCCCATCGAACTGGCGTGACAAATACGTGGGAGGACGTCCAGTCTTGCCTGTGGTACTGGATGGCATTCCTATGAGTGCCCTACTGGACACCGGGTCACAGGTCACCACCATCCCGTACGTGCTATTCAAGCAGTACTGGAATGACTTGGATATAACCCGCTACCCTGACGACGACTTGAGTATCATCGCCAGCAATGGTCAGCCCGTGCCACAGATCGGATTTAAAGAGGTGACCATTAAAATCGGTAGAGTCGAACTGGCAGCACAGGGACTGATCATTGTAGACATTGACAAACACGAGAGTCACCCAAAGATAACTCTAGGAACTAATGTGATTGAAAATTGTCTTGCAGAAGTGATTTTCATTCTACAGCAGGTTGCCAAGAACGCCAGCTCCGGCGAGCAGCGAGTGCTCCAGAAAGAGATCCGGGCACTGATGCGACAGCAACAGGTGGAACTCTCCGGTGGTGAGATTGGTAGCGTGAGAATGTGTGACCCTTTCCCTATTGCCATGCCCCCAAAAAGTGAAATGATGATTTGGCCCGGGCAGCTATTGGTCTGAGAGGTAGAGATTACCAGGCAATGGTAGAACCAGTTTACTCAGACAGTAGGCCCACCATTTTGACAGCACGGGGGGTGGTCAATGTACGCCATGGGAGGGTGCCCGTTCGCGTAGTGAATATCGGGAAGAGGGAAGTGTACCTGCCCAGGTATGCCACGCTGGCCAAATTGTATACCATCAATCGAAATTCCATACAGTCCATAGAACCCTTGCCTCCATCTTCTCCGAAGGAAGGTAACGGCTCTGAGAAAACAATGGAGGACTGGTGTCAGCAACTACATTTGGGTACTGACTCCACTCCCTCACACCAGAAACAAGGAGTCTATCGGGTGGTTCAAGAGTATGAGAGAGTGTTTAGTAAACACCCGTTAGACTTCGGGCGAGTCAAGGGGGTAGAACACCACATCCCCACGGGAGATCATCCTCCCATAAAGGAGAGATACCGACCCGTACCCCCTGCACATTACCAACACGCCAAGGGGATGCTCAGAGACATGAAGGAGGCTGGGGTAATCAGGGATAGCTGTAGCCCCTGGGCAGCTCCACTAGTCTTGGTTAAAAAAAAAGACAACACCATGAGAATGTGTGTAGATTACCGGAAAATCAACCATATCACACACAAAGATGCGTACCCTTTACCAAGGATAGAGGAGTCTTTGGCTGCTTTAAGATCTGCTAATTTCTTCTCCACTTTGGATCTTACTAGCGGGTACTGGCAGGTTCCTGTAGCAGAGGCGGACCGGGAGAAGACCGCATTCACCACCCCGATGGGACTTAGCGAGTTTACCTGCATGCCGTTCGGACTCTGCAACGCACCAGGAACCTTCCAACGGTTGATGGAATGCTGTCTGGGACACCGAAACTTCGAGACGGTCCTGCTATACCTGGACGATGTCATCGTCTATTCCAAAACCTACGAGGATCACCTGAAACACCTGGCGGAAGTGTTCGAAGCTCTGGCAAACTATGGCCTAAAGGTGAAACCCTCCAAGTGTCACCTCCTGAAACCAAAGGTGCAGTACCTGGGACACGTGGTGAGCGCTGACGGAGTGGCTCCCGACCCTGATAAGATCACCGCAATTAAGGAATGGCCAAGTCCCTCCAGTGTAAAGGAAGTGCGGCAGTTCCTAGGGTTGGTAGGCTACTACCGCAGATTCATTCCCGGTTTCACCAAAAAGGCAGCTCCTATGCAGGACCTCCTGATAGGCCAGTCCCGGAAGGCCAAGAACCAGAAGCCGCCCTTCAGATGGGAGAAGTTAGAAGAAGAGTCCTTCCGCCAGCTGAAGATGGCCCTCACGGGGGATGAAATCCTGGCATACCCTGATTACAGCCAGCCCTTTATCCTCTACACTGACGCCAGTAACATTGGGCTAGGAGCCGTACTGTCCCAGACCCAGCAGGGGAAAGAACGGGTAATTGCTTACGCCAGCCGAAAACTGAGACCCACCGAAAGAAACCCTGAGAATTACAGCTCATTCAAGCTGGAGTTCCTGGCAGTGGTGTGGGCAGTCACCGAACGCTTTAAGCACTACCTCGCCTCTTCCCGGTTCACCGTGTACACGGATAACAACCCGTTGACGCATCTGGACACGGCAAGGCTCGGTGCCCTGGAGCAGAGATGGATGGCCCGCCTGTCCAACTATGAGTTCACAATCAAATACCGGGCAGGACGCTCCAATACCAACGCGGACGCCCTGTCTAGGATGCCAAACCTACCAGACGAGGGTGAGGATTCAGAAGATTTGGAAGAGGTCGAACTCCCTGCATTCCACCGTCATGGGACTGTCCAGTATTCCCACCGTGTAAGGGGTAAGCAAGCCGCTACGTTCAACCCCTTACCTCACTACAACTGGGCGGAAACGCAAGACAGTGACCCTGCCGTCCGGCTGGTGAAGGAGATGCTGACTCAGCCAGAAGCTCGCCTTGACCCGGACGCTCCGGAGGAGACCAAGCAACTGTGGGCTGAGAAGAGTCGACTGTTCCTTTACAAGGGGAAGTTGTGCCGCAGAATGGTTAACTCCCGGACGCATGAACTGGTCTGGCAAGTAGTGGTGCCAAGAAGGGACGCAGCTATGGTGATGGAGGCATACCACGACGGGGCTGGGCACTTCGGATGGAAGAAGCTGGAGTTCCTGCTGCGCGGGCGGTTCCATTGGGTAGGCATGAGAGGAACCATCGAGAGGTGGTGCAGAGACTGTGGCCCATGCAACCTAAGAAGGAAGGACCGTGCCAGCCAGAAGACCCCCCTTCAGTCCATCGTCACCCGGCAGCCGTTGGAACTGGTGGCCTTGGATCATGTAAAACTGACCCCAAGCAGAAGTGGCTACGTCTACGCATTAACTATCGTGGATCACTACTCCCGGTTCTTGGTTGTCGTCCCCGTCAAGGACTTAACGGCTCGAACAGCAGCTAGAGCCTTCCAGCAGCACTTCTGCCGTCCACACGGCTACCCGGAGCAGGTGCTGACGGACCAGGGACCTGCCTTTGAAGCGGAAGTCTTCCAAGAATTCTGTACTCTGTATTGCTGCCGGAAGATCAGGACGACACCCTATCATTCGCAAACTAATGGACTTTGTGAGAAAATGAACCAGGTGGTGATAGATCTTCTAAAAACATTGCCCCTGGAAGAACGCAGTCTGTGGCCTGAGAAACTGCCCGACCTGGTGGACCTATACAACTACATCCCTGTAGGTTCCACCAACTGTACCCCGGCTTACCTAATGAGGGCAAGGCCTGGTAAGCTACCTGTTGACCTGGAGATGGGAGTCCTGACACCCGAGGACACTTCACCGGAAGCAGATTGGGACACAGAGAGGCAGCAGCAGTACCGGAAAGTACAGGAGAGCGTGGAGCGAAGTCTCTGTCTGGCTAGGGAAAGACAAGAGAAAACTTACAACCAGTATGCTCCCGCTGTTCCCCTGGTACCCGGAGAGCAGGTCTTGAAGAGGAAGAGACGGCTCCACAAGTTGGACGACCAGTGGGAGAAGGACCCGTACACCGTACTGCCCTCAAGCCACGACAACCCAAAGGTTTGTACCATCAGTAAAGACGGAGGGGAAACCACAGCCATTGTATCCCGGGATCACCTGAAGAAGTGTCCCGAACAGCTACGGAACCCAGAAGGGGAACAAGAAGACCCTCGACCCGTAGAGGAAAGGGAAGATATGGTTAGTACTGTGCTCGGAGACTTCCCTCGGTCCTGGACTCAAGTCAATGGTGCAGTTGTGGTACCCGTCCTCACGTTCCTCCAACCAGCATCCCAAGTGCCTACGGAGCAACAGGTAGAGCTGGGAGAGCAGCCGGTCCAGGAGGCAAGAGACTCCACACAAGCAGAACAGGAGGATCAACCCTCTGCTTATAGTGAGCCTGCCGTACCCCTAGTGAGCCAAAGAGCCCGTAGACAGCTGCCCAGTTTACCCTTGACAGCTCCTACACCCTGTAGTTCAGGGCCAGACAGTCAGCTCCGTAGGTCCACTAGGGCCACTAGAGGCCAGTTACCCGCACGTTGGAGGATTTGAAGTGTTTAAATTGTTTTATTTGTGGTCACCTGTCTGTTACTTGTAAATAATTATGTGTTTCTAGTTATTTTTAGGAGTCCTTAGTGGATTTACCGGGAATCCTTGTACAATTGGTTGGAGCGTAACCTAGGAATGGACTAAAGACTGTTAAGGACTCGGGGCAGGACAGACCCCTACCTGGTTACTTCTCCCTGTTTGGTGAAATGGACACCTTGCTTTTCTTCAAAACTGCACCCGGTTGCAGACACGCCGTAACCATCTTTATGTGTTTTTCTTATTGTATTATTATTGTTTATACCTTGTTATGTTTTTCTAAAAATATGTTTAGTCCCGGAGTACTAAATTTCACTAGGGGGGAATGTGGCACCCCAGGGGTCTGGTTTCCACAGTAACAACAATGTTATGTCTGAGAGCAGGTGGGAGGTCTCTTGGTCAGGGATTCTATGCATGCCACACCTCCTGCCCAGTCCTGGGAGGGGAAGAACTTCCCCTATATAAACCTGGGGCTGAGGCAGGGTTAGGAGAAGAGTAGAGAGAAGAAGAGAAGCAGTAATAGGAAAGAAAGACCAGGAGCTCTGTGGGAATCGTGCTAAGAAGAGGTCAGGGGCTGGTAGCTGTAGAGCTCGCCCTGATCGAAGCTTTCTCACCGGACCCGGAGTCCGAGGCTGTGGGGACTAACTTTTACCCAGCAGCAGAATCCGTCAGGCAGGGGATTTCCGGTCCTCTGGCCAAGAAACCCGAAGGCACGGTCACACGCGTGGGACCAGCACCGCCGTCGTGGAGCGGAAGCAAATAGAAGGCCCCGAGTCACCGGCCATACGGGTGAGCACCACACGGTACACTCAGGGACGTGGGCTACTTTTACCCGCCTCTAGCAAGGTAGCCAGAAGAGTACAGTTAGTTGGGAAGGCCTACAGCTCCGCCTGGCCAGGGGAAATCCCATCTGCTCAAGGACTGACCAGGCCCCATTCGCTAGCCAGTACTCCGGGAGGGTCTGTCTTTGTCACCAGTAAAGACCCTGAACTACACCGTACCGTCTCCGAGTGGTTCCTGCTACCCCCCATCATCCACGTCGGCTGCCCTGAGGCCATACCCCTCCCGTTGGGGGTTATACCATCTCCGCTGCACAACTGTGTCACCGGCCTCAGCGGTCTGCCCTGCAGCGGCGGCTCCATAGCTGCATTCAACGGGTGGCGTAGTCGTCCAATATCTACTGCTACGTACACCGCCACTCAGTCTGACTCCCTGGGCACGGACCGGGTCACCGCCACAAGGACTACCACCCCTAACAGATCCGGCTCCGGGTAACCCCTGCGTGCGCAACGCTACACCAGAAAGCAGGCCCAGGGGCGCGTCACATGCAGTACCGCATATTAGAAACATTATTCCCATTATGGGGGAGTGGGTCTCCCATACTCATTGCTTATGCCTTCCAAGCAAAAGCTGCCAAAAATTAGGACGGAGGAACTTGCATTGCTGGCAACATGGACCATGGTTACCCTGGTGGTATAGTGGGGGTGGAGGCTGAGGATAAGGAGAAGAGCAAAAAACAGCCGAAATGAGGAAGCGTATACCCATGAGTGGGTGTGAAGTTGTGCATGGGAATACACCTCCCGAAACAACACAGTGGATTTGACTTTGTTACTCTGCTGTCATTTGGTGGTGAAGAGAAGTCTGGCCCAATCCAGCCCTTGTTCATTTTGATAAGCGTCAGCTTGTCAGCATTGACAGTTGACAGGCGAGTGCGCTTATCAGTTATAATTCCCCCAGCGGCACTAAAAACACTCTCCGATAACACACTAGCGGCAGGGCAGGCCAGGACCTCCAAGGCGTACAGAGCGAGTTCTTTCCAAGTGTCCAGCTTGAATACCCAATAATTAAAAGGCACAGTGGAATCACGGAGGATGCTGGTATGGTCGGCAAGGTACTCCCTCAACATCTTTTGAAACTTTCCACTCCTTGTGAGAGTACCCCGCGCCTCAGGTCCTGTAAGCTGGGCGAGTCTCAGAAAACTGTCCCAGAACGTTGACAGTGCTCCCCTGCCTCTGCTGGATTGGAGTTGCTTCTCTCTCGCCTGTACGCCTTGGTTGGGCAACGAACTGTGACCTCTGCCGCTAGCGTGTTCAGATGGGAATTTTTTTTAACAGTTCTACAGCAAGGGCCTTCTGGTACTGCCCCATTTTTGTAGACCTCCCCACCTCAGGAATAAGAGAGTGAAAGTTCTCCTTGTAGTGTGGGTCTAAAAGTGTCACCAACCAGTAATGACTGTCACCCAACATTTTGACAACGCGAGGGTCACGGTTAAGGCAGCGTAACATAAAGTCAGCCATGCGTGCCAGACTGGTAGTGGGCAAGACTTCCATGTCCTCACCAAGATGCTCTCCTCCTCCTCCTCTCCCCTGTCCTCAGGCCACCCACGCTGAACCGACGGTATGACAATTGTACAGGTAGTACCGTCTACAGCGCATGATACCAGCTCCTGTTCTTCCTCCTTCTCCTCCTCCTCTCCCTCATTGTCCCCCAATGCACGTTGGGATGAGATGAGGCTGGGCTGTGTGTAATCGCCCGCTACAGCTTCTTGATCCATCTCATCATACTCTGGCTGCAATGCCTCCTCTTTAATTCTCTGCAGAGAGCGTTGCAAAAGACAGACAAGTGGGATGCTGACGCTAATGATGGCGTCATCGCCACTCACCATCTTTGTGGACTCCTCAAAGTTTGTCAGGATGGTACATATGTCAGACATCCAGGTCCACTCCTGAGGTCTTATGTGTGGAGTCTGACCTGAATATCGACGGCCTTGTTGCAGCTGGTACTCCACAACTGCTCTCTTCTGCTCACAAATCCTTTGCAACATGTGGAGGGTAGAGTTCCAACGTGTGGGGACATCACACACCAGTCGGTGTGCCGGAAGCTGCAAACGCTGCTGCAACACAGCAAGGGCGGCGGAAGCTGTAGCCGACTTCCGAAAATGAGCTGACAGGCGGCGTACTTTGACGAGCAGATCTGGCAACTCGGGGTACGATTTAAGAAACCGCTGAACCACGAGGTTAAGCACATGAGCCAGGCATGGTACGTGTGTGATCTCGCCTCGCCTCAGAGCTGCCACCAGGTTACGGCCATTGTCACACACGACCATGCCTGGATGTAGGTTCAGCAGTCTCAGCCACAGATCTGCCTGCTCTTTCACAGCTGTCCACAACTCACAAGCAGTGTGAGGTTTATCACCTAAGCTTATGAGTTTCAGCACAGTCTGTTGCCGCTTGGCTGAGGCAGTACTGCAGTGCTTCCAGCTTGTAACTGATGTGATGATATCTGAGATGGAGGCTGAACATGAGGAGGAGGATGATGCACAGGAGCTGTATACTGTGGGGGCAACTCTGACTGACATAGGGCCCGCAATCCTCGGTGTGGGGAGGATGTGTTCCGTCCCAATGTCCGACTGGGTCCCGGCTTCCACTATGTTTACCCAATGTGCCATCAGGGAGATGTACCGTCCCTGGCCACGGCAGATGTTTTGGGACACGTGCTTGTGTAGTGCGGGGATGGCACACCGGGCTAATTAGTGTCGGTTGGGGACAGAGTGCCGAGGGACGGCTACTGCCATAAGGTTGCGGAAGGATTCCGTCTCCACCAGCCTAAAAGGCAGCATTTCCAACGCAAGCAGTCGTGAAATGTGCGAATTTAGGACTGTGGCCTGTGGGGCGTTGGCTGCAAATTTGCGCTTTCGTTCAAAGTTCTGGGATATGGACAATTGAACGCTGTGGTGGGACGTGGACGTTGATACTGTTTCTTGAGAAACTGCCATAACAAGTGAAGACTGAGAGGAGGGGGCATCTTTGCATGCAGTATGGACAGGGCATTGCCTTGCACGCACAACAGGGGGTTCTCTTACACGCACAACAGCGGAAGAAGCAGTGGTGACACCTGCCGACACTGGTCGTGGACCCTGGGGTTCGCCCCACAAAGTCGGGTTCTTTGCTGACATGTGCCTGATCATGCTGGTGGTGGTCAGGCTTGTAGTTTTGTCACCCCTGCTGATATTGGCCTGGCAGGTGGTACAAATGGCCTTTTTGGGGTTATCAGCAGAGTCTTTAAAAAAATTCCAGACTCTGGAAGACCTATCGGTTGTGCTGGCAACGTCCCCCGTGTTGGTGTTACGGGGAACGGTTGCCCGCCTTCTGTCTGCGGCCACCACACTGCTTCTTCCTGCCTGTTGGGGTACTCTGCCTCCCTCCCCCTGTGTGCTGCTGGCCTCGCTCTGCGTGTCCTCCTGCCACATTGGGTCAGTTACTAGATCATCCACCACCTCCTCCTCTTCCACTTCTGCACCACGGTCCTCCTCCTCACTTCGTGGCAATTGTGTCTCATCATCGTCCACCTCTTGTGACAAATTGTCAGCGTCGCCTTCCTGTGGCCGTGTCTGTTCAAATATTTGGCCATCGCTATATGGGATCTCCTCTTCCACCACTTCAAGCGGAGCAGGTGAGGGGCCCAAATCTGGAAATGGACCAGTGAACAGCTCTTCAGAGTGTCCAACTGTGGGATCAGTTGCTGTCTGACGACACTCGGCATGGTGGGAGGAAGGAGCATCAGGGTGAGGGGGAGTATGCAGTCGAGACTCACGGCTACTAACACTTGACCGTGTGGAAGACAGACTGGAGGTGGTGGTGCCCAGGTGACTGGAAGTATTATCTGCTATCCAATTAATAACCTGTTCACACTGATCAGTTCGCAATAGTGGTGCTGTTATGTGCTTCCCTAGTAATTCGGTCAAGAACTGGGAGCGAGAAGATGTGGCTGTTGGTTGTGGCACATTTTCACCTTGGCCACGGCCCCGTCCTCTGCACGCACCATCACCAGAATGTCCAGTTCCACTTCCCTTGCCACGCACCTTGCCCATTGTAAATGAAGTAAAATAGCTTACACTCGCACTATCAATGGCAAAAGGGTAATAAAAAGGAGATTCGAACCGTGGAAGAGGAAAAACACAGTTCTAGTTATCTGGCCTACACCAGACTCTTTTAAACAGATATATTTGTGTCTGAACAGTCAGCAAGACACTGAAAATGTTTTTTTTTAATGGAAAAAAGACAAAAAAGTCAATAATACAGAGATTTGAACCGTGGAACCGCAAAACCACAGTTATAATTTCCTGGTGTATACCAGACTTGTTAAAATAGATATATTTGTGTCTGAACAGTCAGCGACACACTCAAACTGTTTTTTTTATGGAAAAAAGGCAAGCAGGCTGATAACACCCAGATTTGAACCGTGGAAGAGGAAAAACACAGTTCTAGTTATCTGGCCTACACCAGACTCTTTTAAACAGATATATTTGTGTTTGAACACTCACAGACACACTAAATTTTTTTTTTTGGGGGGGGGGGATGCCAAAAGGTTAATAAGACGCATATTTGTACAGTCTGACTGGGGAAAAATAAAAAAACAGGATTTAGATGAAAAGAAAAGATTTTTCCTTGCCCCTGAGACCTGGGGACAAGTCTAGCAATTTGACCAGCAGGAGCACACAGGACTGTAATGCAGTGTTTGTTGGTATAACCACTGCGTCTCTTATACAGCCTGCCTGATATCTAGGATGGATATTAGTCCTGAGAAGGACTGTTTGTTTCATTTGGCAGGCTTTAGAGACCCTACACTAACTATTTCGCAGTATAAATCTCTCCCTAGCTCAGCAGCACTCTCTCTACACTGTCTGATCCGGAGCGGCTGTGTCCAACATGGCGGCGCCCAGTTTTAAATACTCGAGGTGACGCTGTGCGGCCAGCCAATCACTGTAATGCCCACAAACAACATGGCTGCGGCATTACAGTGACTGGCTGGCAATCCCTGCATGTTCATTAGCTCTGTAAAGAGCGCCAAACATGCAGGGTAGAGACCCGAGCTCCCGCCCGATTAACCCGGAAATGCTCGGTGCTCGCCGAACATCCAGAGTAGTGAGATGCTCGGGCGAGTACCGAGCAGTGTCGAGCATGCTCGCTCAACACTAAAAACGACACAAATGACACTATTTTAATGACACTAATGATCCTGTATAATAAAGATGTACTGTAGAAATATACCGTCTGTTGTGTGATAAAAAGATGGAAAATTTTAAATAATAACCTGTTCAGGAAGAAGTTATTGAAAATATAATTTATAATTAACTCTTTCATGACACATTGATTCATTAATAATATGTAATACCATGTAATGCAATGCATTTTAAATCATTCACACAGAGTTAAAACCTTACATCAAAATATATACACAGTCTTTCAACAATAGTTAACAACAGCGACATTTTTGTAAAGAAGCAGTTCTATTTACAACCAGTGCAGTATTATTCTGGTGTGGATACAGATTTACACAATTATATCACTTTGGTGAACTGACACACATCTCACAATGTTACATAGCTGCCATTTGTCTCAACTGAAATGATCTCTGATCGCCATGTTCACAATTTAGATGTTGCTGTCAATCTAAAATGTAGATGGTGGGGCACTAATGAGTTACAATGGCAGCTGGGAGCCTGCTGAAGGTCCCTATCTCAGTCCTCTTGGTACTACTGGAAATCTCTGCCATAGGCTCTATTTTCATACCATACTGCAATTCTATAGTATTACAGTATATATTATGCAAGATCAAACAATCGCAGGATCAATAAAGTAAAAAAATTAAGAAAAAAAAAGTTTTTAAAAAATCAAACATTTTTTCCCAATTAAAAATAATAAAAAAAAACTTATTAAGAATCTCCGGAAAAGTCTAGTTAAAATTAAAAATAAATGCAGTAAAAAACAAACAAATTGTCATTTATACTCCATATTAGTATCAATAAAACCATTTACTCACCTTGCAAAAATCAAGTTCTCACACAGCTCTAATAACAGGTATCGACAAATGACAACACAAGTAGAGATGAGCGTTGTTCGACTCGAACTGTTCGCCAATCTCAAATTCGAGCTGTTTTGGGCGGTGTTCGAGCCGTTCGGCGAACACGAACGATTTGAGAAAAATTCGGCTGTTCGAGGTTATGTTCGATAACTGTTCGTGCACCAAAATCATAACTGGATTTTTTCTCAGTAATGATGAAAATTAATGTTAATACGCAGTTTGAGTGTACAGCGGGGTGGGGGGAGGGGCAGGGGATGGATCTCTGCAGGAATAATGAAGATCTCCATTTTTTTTTCTCTTTCCCGCATTTACAGTGGGGAGGTGCAATCTGTCAGCCTATCAGCAGCGCACACACGGAGCGAAGTGTTTTTTTTCACACAAGCAAGAGCATGTGTCATTGGCAGTGTATGTCACATGTCCTTGCCCTATAAGACCAAGCCATTTTCCCCGTCGGCACCATTTTCTCACTGCTGCAGCTGCGTGTTAGACGGCACCGCTGTTGCTGTGTGTGCTATACCTTGTTAATTTCAAGCCAATTTTCGCACAAATCTACAGATAGCTTGGGAGTAGGGAATAGTTGTGATTGCAGTCCTTTTAAGGACTAGGTTACAGCATTTCCTACGACTTTTATCAGGCAGGTCTGTGCTCTTAAATAGATAGATTGTGGGAGTAAAGACTAATTGTAATTGCAGTCCTTTTCAGGACTAGGTTACATCAGTTCCTATCAGTTTTTACCAGGCAGGTCTGTGCCAGTGCTGTGCAAGTTTTTTCACAGCATTTGGCTGAATCTAGCAAAGCTAATCCTTTTTGGCCTATTGCAGAGTGTGTTAGTCAGTGGAGTAGCCTATCTGTGTTGCAAGATATACCACCTGTGTATAGAATACCAATTTTTTTACTGCACCTAGTGAAGTAAAATCTTTTGGGCATAGCATCATTCTATTAGTCCATCTATACTGACCTCCATCAGGTTGCAAATTGAATATAATTTTTTTCTGCATCTAGCTCTGAAAAAATATTTGGGCTTCTAGCAGTGTGTGGGACTTGTTCTATTAGTCCATCTATACTGACCTCCATCAGGTTGCAAACTGAATATAATTTTTTTCTGCATCTAGCTCTGAAAAAATATTTGGCCTTCTAGCAGTGTGTGGGACTTTCTCTATTAGTCCATCTATACTGACCTCCATCAGGTTGCAAATTAAAAATAATTTTTATCTGCATCTAGCTCTGAAAAAATATTTGGCCTTCTAGCAGTGTGTGGGACTTTCTCTATTAGTCCATCTATACTGACCTCCATCAGGTTGCAAACTGAATATATTTTTTTTCTGCATCTACCTCTGAAAAAATATTGGGTTTCTAGCAGTGTGTGGGACTTTCTCTATTAGTCCATCTATACTGACCTCCATCACGCTGCAAATTCAAAATAATTTTTTGTCTGCATCTAGCTCTGAAAAAATATTTGGCCTTCTAGCAGTGTGTGGGACTTTCTCTATTAGTCCATCTATACTGACCTCCATCAGGTTGCAAATTAAAAATAATTTTTATCTGCATCTAGCTCTGAAAAAATATTTGGCCTTCTAGCAGTGTGTGGGACTTTCTCTATTAGTCCATCTATACTGACCTCCATCAGGTTGCAAACTGAATATATTTTTTTTCTGCATCTACCTCTGAAAAAATATTTGGCCTTCTAGCAGTGTGTGGGACTTTCTCTATTAGTCCATCTATACTGACATCCATCAGGTTGCAAATTCAAAATAATTTTTTGTCTGCATCTAGCTCTGAAAATATATTTGGCCTTCTAGCAGTGTGTGGGACTTTCTCTATTAGTCCATCTATACTGACCTCCATCAGGCTGCAAATTAAAAATAATTTTTATCTGCATCTACCTCTGAAAAAATATTTGGCCTTCTAGCAGTGTGTGGGACTTGTTCTATTAGTCCATCTATACTGACCTCCATCAGGTTGCAAACTGAATATAATTTTTTTCTGCATCTAGCTCTGAAAAAATATTTGGGCTTCTAGCAGTGTGTGGGACTTGTTCTATTAGTCCATCTATACTGACCTCCATCAGGTTGCAAACTGAATATAATTTTTTTTTGCATCTAGCTCTGAAAAAATATTTGGCCTTCTAGCAGTGTGTGCGACTTGTTCTATTAGTCCATCTATACTGACCTCCATCAGGTTGCAAACTGAATATAATTTTTTTCTGCATCTAGCTCTGAAAAAATATTTGGCCTTCTAGCAGTGTGTGGGACTTTCTCTATTAGTCCATCTATACTGACCTCAATCAGGTTGCAAACTGAATATATATATTTTTTGCATCTACCTCTGAAAAAATATTGGGCTTCTAGCTGTGTGTGGGACTTGTTCTATTAATCCATCTATACAGACCTCCATCAGGTTGCAAACTGAATATAATTTTTTTCTGCATGTACCTCTGAAAAATATTTGGGCTTCTAGCTGTGTGTGGGATTTGTTCTATTAGTCCATCTATACTGACCTCCATCAGGTTGCAAACTGAATATAATTTTTTTCTGCATCTAGCTCTGAAAAAATATTTGGCCTTCTAGCAGTGTGTGGGACTTTCTCTATTAGTACATCTATACTGACCTCCATCAGGTTGCAAATTAAAAATAATTTATATCTGCATCTAGCTCTGAAAAAATATTTGGCCTTCTAGCAGTGTGTGGGACTTTCTCTATTAGTCCATCTATACTGACCTCCATCAGGTTGCAAATTAAAAATATTTTTTTGTCTGCATCTAGCTCTGAAAAAATATTTGGCCTTCTAGCAGTGTGTGGGACTTTCTCTATTAGTCCATCTATACTGACCTCCATCAGGTTGCAAACTCAATATATTTTTTTTCTGCATCTACCTCTGAAAAAATATTTGGGCTTCTAGCTGTGTGTAGGACTTGTTCTATTAGTCCATCTATACTGACCTCCATCAGGTTGCAAACTGAATACAATTTTTTTCTGCATCTACCTCTGAAAAAATATTTGGGCTTCTAGCTGTGTGTGGGACTTGTTCTATTAGTCCATCTATACTGACCTCCATCAGGTTGCAAACTGAATACAATTTTTTTCTGCATCTACCTCTGAAAAAATATTTGGGCTTCTAGCTGTGTGTGGGACTTGTTCTATTAGTCCATCTATACTGACCTCCATCAGGTTGCAAATTGAATATAATTTTTTTCTGCATCTAACCCAGCCAATAGTTTTGGCCTAATACCACAGTTTGGCCACTCAGCTCTGCTCGGTTCCCATCCATTGTTTTTTTGTGCAAACAACTCCAGAGTTGTGAATTAGTTAACCACCAAAATGAGTGGAAAAAGGCCTGCTGCTGGTGGAAAGGGGAATAGGCGTGTTGGGAAGGGGAAAAAAGGTTGTGTCCGTGGGGTAGGTGTTAAAGCAACAGTAACATCTGCAGAAGAAAGACCATCTTCCAGCCAAACTAAAATGTCTACTTCTTTTAGCGGACAATGTGATAAGATCCCTTTCTTACGGCCACGCCAATCGCTACAAATTCCAGATGAGGCACAAAAACAGCAGGTGCTTCAACGGATATCAAGTGCTCCTTTAAGTGGACTCTCCTCCACATCAACTTCAACATCACAAATACTCCAGTCCTCAAAGGTGTCACCCCAATCGCACTTGCTTCCTCACAGCTCCCAAATCTCCAGCTGCCCGTCTGAGTATGAGGTAGAACAGATGGTTGAGTCTGCAGAGCTGTTTACTCATACTATAGCCTGGGAATCAGAGGTCGACTCCAGCGCTTCTGTGAATCCAGACGAGGAAATGATCTGCACTGATGCCCAGAATCTTTATGAGTCGGATCCAGGACCAGACGCAGAAGGTTCTGACCATAATGTAGACCCTCATTCCCAAACTGTAACTCCTGTTGGTGGAGACAATGAGGAAGACGATGATGAGACTCAAATACCTGATTGGAGCGACAACTTTAGTTTTTTGTCAGGGCAGGAACAGGTTGGCTCTGAGGACGACGGGTGTGATAACGCACAGGGTGATGATGATGAGGTTGGAGATCCCACTTACTGTCAACCCACAGTCAGCTGACGCGCCCCCTGGGACATATTCCTTTTTGAGGGGAATACCCGGCACCGGATCAGATGGGGGGTTGTAGTCTCCGAGCGGCTGTGACCCGGTCCCGTGCCCAGGGCGTCAAGCTAAGTGTTATGTGGCAGTCCTTACTGATGTTATAAGAGTTCTTTTGTGTCGACTACGCCACCCGTTGTAATGCGGTCACTGTGGCCGCCGCTGCAGCAGGGTCCGCTGAGGCTGATGGTGGATGTGCAGCTTGGTGGGATAACCCCCAACGGG
The DNA here is from genome assembly GCF_046119375.1 of Phyllobates terribilis. Taxonomy (NCBI): domain Eukaryota; kingdom Metazoa; phylum Chordata; class Amphibia; order Anura; family Dendrobatidae; genus Phyllobates; species Phyllobates terribilis. Next base: position 208,778,314 of record NW_027362762.1, read on the forward strand.
AGGGGTATAGCCTCAGAGGGGACAGGCGCAGAGGATGGGGGTTGTGGTGGTGCGGTGCAGCCGGTAATGATGACAGACTCGGGTAGTGCAGTTAAGGGTCTTTACTTACTGCAGATGTTCCTGGTCACTCTAGCTCCAAGTGACCTCCCGAGCCGTGCTGCGTCCACCAGGTCCTGGATCCGGCCAACCCCCAAACAAGTCCGGAGCGTGGCCCTGAGCTCTCCCTCTGTCCTTCCTTCAGCCGTCCCCACCAGTGATTCACCTAAATCCAGCTCCCTCGGGCCTTCTGTTGGGCAACCTTTGGCCTCAGGTTCCCTGACCCTCCATGTGGTGTGCCTTCAGGGTGAATGTAGTGGGTGACCGTGACAGACTCTGCCCACGGTCTCCGGTCTCTGGCTGGGGAATGTCTTTACCCCCACCAGCTTGGGTTCCGGTACCCTTCTGCTGACTCCTCACCCGGTGTTCTTATTTGGGTTCTTGGGTCCCTTCTTTGTCCCCCTCTGGGTCTTTCTGTACTCCACTCTCTCACTCTTCAGGCTCAGGTCTGTTCTGCTCCCTTGCTGCAGGCTGACTTCCTCTGCAGCAGACTTACTCTCTGCGTCTGACCCTGATCCTAGTTGGTGCCCTCCTTATATATCCCTCTATGTGTGAGCTCAGGTGACCAGCACCCAATGAGCTCCTACCACTACCCAGACTGCTCCCCCTATCTGCCCCTACACTACTTGGGATGTTCCTCCCCCCTCCCACTCCAGCCAGGAACAGGCTCGGTCGCACCTGCACATTTCTAAGTGGGAGTGCCGTCGGCCTGCTCCTCTGGAATGGGATGTATGTAGTGCATGCAGTCTATCTGAGCTCAGTTCCACACTCCTTCCTTACCCGGGAGTGGAATATCACACCTCTGGGTTGAGGTGCAATACTCCTGTAGCAGCCGAATCCTCAGGGTGCTACATTCCCCCCTGGTAAATCACAGCACGTCCTCGGGCTGCAAAGACAAAAAACACCAAAACATACAACATTTTATAAACATGTAAAACATATTAAATATTATACGAAATACTATATAAATATATATATAAACTTTTTCAGGTAAACAACATTCTCGTCGTCTCTTTCTCTCTTCTGTTCCTCTGGTCACCGTGCAACTCGTGACCAGGTAGAGTGCGACAGTCTTTTAGAAAAATGGTTTTTCCTATAAAACCGGTAGGGGGCGCTTTAGCAAGCGCAACTATGTACAGGGAATTTTGGCCGTTCTCAGTCCCCGGCCAGGTAAAGGGAAAGGGATGGCTGCTCACAGTCCTCAGCCTGGTATGGAAAGGGTTACAGGTAACAGTTCGCTGGTCCCAACGGGGACTATTTTAGCAGCAACAACAGTTCCAGTTTCAGTTTCAGTTCCGATTCACTGTGCCCCGACAGGCAACTATATACAGTCTCCTGCTCTGCCGCACTCAACGGCGTCTGCCTCCTGCTCTTATCTTACGGCTGGTGGTTTCTTCAGACCCGTCCGGGTCCTCTTGCTCCTCCTCCTCGCACCGCAACTCCTCCTCCGTCAAGCGATGCACGTGGAGGGCGTAAGGTCCCTTGGCACACTTGTGCCGGGTGAACGTTACCTCATCACCGACGTAGAGGTCACGGCCTTTGTGACCCTCTGGCAGGTGGGACTCGACGTCCCGTCGTGTAACGAAGACGTCACCCATGGTGTTCCGGTCCCTTATGAAGCCCCACCCATGCTGCGCATTAAACTTTATTACCGTCCCGATGGTACGGGGACGATCTGCTGCACGGGGGTCCCTTCTGGTCCGACTCTTTTGCTCCGCGCTGCGGGTCTGGGCCCATTGCTCTTTGGCCTGCCTCTCCTCCCGCTCTCTCTTGAACTCTGCCAGCTGTTGACGGCAACACTCTGTGCGCGCTGCTGCAGCTGCCCGAGTCTCTCCGGTGAACCCCATCAGATCTTCTCCCTTGGGGTCCCACGCAAATTGAGCCTCTTCTAGGGGAGGCGAGACCCGAGTCACGGGCTTTGGAGCCGGGATCAGGGGCTCACACAGGGGACCTAGTTGCTTCTGCCGCTCCAGCTCCAAGAATCCTTCGGGCCAGATGAAAGGCCGACCGTCCGGCCACGTTAGCTGGCTGAAGGGGTCCTCTCCCAGATGTGGCACCCTAGGTATTACGGGCGCGGGCGCGGTGGTGGTGGCGCCCGGGTTGCCCAGGCCTTGCGGCCAGGCCTGGGGCACCTGGAAGGTGAAGGGCACCGTTAGGACGGCGGCGCCCTGGGTTACCTGGCCTTGCGACCAGGCCGGAGGCTCCGCGGAGGTAGATGGCTCTGCTTTGGATGCGGCGCCCGGAAATGCTAGGCCCTGTGACCAGGCCGGAGGCTCCTCTTCCGGCGCCACGCTCCGGGTCACGACGCGTGACGTCACTGGGGTCGCGACGGCGGCTTCCGGTCGGGGCCTAGTCGGTGGCGGTGTCATGGCGGTCTCGGGTACGGCAGGGGGACTTTCGGGCTCTGCGACGGGGAGCTGGGGCAGGTAAGCGGTCTTCCGGTATGGGGTATAGGCATCCCCCTTACCTGCTGCCATGCGTCTCGCTCCCTCTTCTGCGCCGTCTCCGGCCTTGGGTCCTCCCGCGTCATCCGCAGAGGCAGTCGATGTCTTCTTCCAAGGGAGCGGGTTAAGTGGACGGGTTCCAGCTTGCTGGGCCATCTCCCGGCCCCACTCCGCCAGGATCTCCCTCTGCACTCGGGCCATCCTTCCCGCGAGGCCCTCCAGGGCACTCCGCGCGCACTCCCGATCTCGGGGAAGCTGCGCCAGGATCTCCGCTAAGCCTAGCGGGGTTGTTGACTCCAGCAGGCTCCTGACCATCGGGTCGGTGCTGCTCTGCTCTGCTTCCGGCAGGCTCCTGGCCAGCGGGCCGGTGCTGCTCTGCTCTCCTCCTTCTTCCTCCAGCAGGCTCCTGGCCAGCGGGCCGGTGCTGCTCTGCTGCCGCTCCATTCCCGGGTCCACTCTTTCTCTCCTCGACTCCGGGTGAGCTTCTCCGCTACTCCTCATTAGACCTCTTGCCTCCGGGTGCGCTCGTTCTACACTGCTCCAAGCGACACCCATCTTTGCTCTTTTCTTTCGTCTCCTCCCACTTCGAGGGCGGTCCCGGGGCAACTCGGTGACTGTCAGCTCCAGGGGGAGTTCTTTCACGCTGACAGACACCTCCAGCATCACAGTCTCTGTTGGTGGGGGCGGTTTCCACTTTTGGCGCCATTTTCTGTCCCGGCCCACGATGGGAGGTGGCCTCTTGCCCTCCTTTGGCACGCCCATAATGGCGTCCGCTGCTCTTCCAAGGCGGGAAATCTGTGGTTTTGGCGGGAATCGTCGCCCAGTGGCGGGAAACTCTGCAGATGGCGGGAACAAGCTGGAAATGGCGGACAATCGGCGGGAAACGACTGGTGATGGAGTCCGATGGCGTGGACCCTCCGGAACCGGCAGGAGTCTTCTTTCTGAGGTAAACTTGCACTTTTCTTCAGGCACGCAGTACCCGGGTGTTGCGGGCACGTAATCCTGCCGACTACGCCAAAGTTGACGCGCCCCCTGGGACATATTCCTTTTTGAGGGGAATACCCGGCACCGGATCAGATGGGGGGTTGTAGTCTCCGAGCGGCTGTGACCCGGTCCCGTGCCCAGGGCGTCAAGCTAAGTGTTATGTGGCAGTCCTTACTGATGTTATAAGAGTTCTTTTGTGTCGACTACGCCACCCGTTGTAATGCGGTCACTGTGGCCGCCGCTGCAGCAGGGTCCGCTGAGGCTGATGGTGGATGTGCAGCTTGGTGGGATAACCCCCAACGGGAGGGGTATAGCCTCAGAGGGGACAGGCGCAGAGGATGGGGGTTGTGGTGGTGCGGTGCAGCCGGTAATGATGACAGACTCGGGTAGTGCAGTTAAGGGTCTTTACTTACTGCAGATGTTCCTGGTCACTCTAGCTCCAAGTGACCTCCCGAGCCGTGCTGCGTCCACCAGGTCCTGGATCCGGCCAACCCCCAAACAAGTCCGGAGCGTGGCCCTGAGCTCTCCCTCTGTCCTTCCTTCAGCCGTCCCCACCAGTGATTCACCTAAATCCAGCTCCCTCGGGCCTTCTGTTGGGCAACCTTTGGCCTCAGGTTCCCTGACCCTCCATGTGGTGTGCCTTCAGGGTGAATGTAGTGGGTGACCGTGACAGACTCTGCCCACGGTCTCCGGTCTCTGGCTGGGGAATGTCTTTACCCCCACCAGCTTGGGTTCCGGTACCCTTCTGCTGACTCCTCACCCGGTGTTCTTATTTGGGTTCTTGGGTCCCTTCTTTGTCCCCCTCTGGGTCTTTCTGTACTCCACTCTCTCACTCTTCAGGCTCAGGTCTGTTCTGCTCCCTTGCTGCAGGCTGACTTCCTCTGCAGCAGACTTACTCTCTGCGTCTGACCCTGATCCTAGTTGGTGCCCTCCTTATATATCCCTCTATGTGTGAGCTCAGGTGACCAGCACCCAATGAGCTCCTACCACTACCCAGACTGCTCCCCCTATCTGCCCCTACACTACTTGGGATGTTCCTCCCCCCTCCCACTCCAGCCAGGAACAGGCTCGGTCGCACCTGCACATTTCTAAGTGGGAGTGCCGTCGGCCTGCTCCTCTGGAATGGGATGTATGTAGTGCATGCAGTCTATCTGAGCTCAGTTCCACACTCCTTCCTTACCCGGGAGTGGAATATCACACCTCTGGGTTGAGGTGCAATACTCCTGTAGCAGCCGAATCCTCAGGGTGCTACACAGCCAAGAGATGAGGTCAGCAGAGGAGGTGGAGGAAGATGCTAGTGACGACGAGGTCAGGTTGCGCCTTCCTGGACAGAGACGTAGTACTGGAAGCACGTCAACAACTGCATCCTCAAACACAACTCTGCCTCTCACCACAAGTCGTGATGGCTCTTCAGGTCGCATGGGTGCTAAGCCTTGCATAGCCTGGGCATTTTTTCAGATCGATAAAGATGACCCAACTCGTGTTATCTGTAACATTTGTCAGCAAAAGCTAAGTAGAGGCCAAAAAATACATAGTTTGAGTACTTCATGCATGAACCGGCACATGGACATGAAGCATAAGTTGCAGTGGGAAGCTCAGTGTGCTACAATGCGGCCTAGCCGGCCGGGCCAACCACCGTCTGCCATATCTTGTGCATCCGCGGCCTCTTCATCCTCTGTGACTGGGGGGACAGCAGTCACACCTGTTTTGGGGCGCAGACCTGCCACCTCTTTACCCGCAACAGCCAGCGTGATTGGCAGGTCATAATTTTCTTTGGAGGTGGTAACACCAGCTGGTGTTGAGCGCTGTCCGACATCGATAGCACCACCTTTGGATCAAGGCAACCTAACATGTCCGCCTGCATCTTCCTCACAGACCGGCAGTTTGCCGGGGACACCCTTATCAACCCCGTCTAAGCACAATAGCCAGCCCTCGGTCCCTCAGATGTGGACAAGTAAAAGACCATTTCCTCCTAGCCATGAGAAAGCTAAGAGGTTGAATTTCACCATCTGCAAGCTCTTGGCTACAGAAATGCTGCCTTTCCGCCTGGTGGACACAGAGGATTTTCGAGACCTTATGTCCGTCACAGTGCCCCAGTACCAGATGCCCAGTCGGCACTACTTCTCAAAGAAAGGTGTGCCTGCGCTCCACCAGCATGTCGCACACAGCATCACCGCTTCTTTGAGAAACTCTGTGTGTGACAGGGTGCATTTCACCACAGACACTTGGACGAGTAGGCATGGACAGGGGCGTTACATGTCGCTGACTGGGCACTGGGTAACTATGGTGACAGCAGGACAAGGGGCTGCTGTCCAAGTCTTGCCGTCCCCACGAGTTGTGCGTCAATCCTCTTTATGTCAAAGTTCCTCCACTGCTTCTGCCTCCTCAACCTCCTCTCGGTCTTCCACCTGCACCCAAAGCCTGTCTGGTCATGCCACAAGCTTTCTAACTGCGCAGAAGGGATCCTGCACACCTCCTTACTATGCTGGCAGTAGGGCTCAACGTCATCAGGCGGTTTTTACTTTGAAATGTCTGGGAAATGTGAGTCACACAGCTGAGGAGTTGTGGTCAGCTCTGGAGAACCAATTTCATGAATGGTTGTCTCCACTGGACCTGAAACCAGCGAAGGCCGTGTGCGACAATGCTGCAAAACTGGGTGCAGCCCTTCACCGGGGCAATGTCACACACGTGCCTTGTATGGCTCACGTGTTGAACCTGGTTGTCCAGCAATTTTTAGCCCACTATCCCAGACTAGATGGCCTTCTGCAGAGGGCACGGTCGCTGTGTGCTCACTTCCGCCGTTCGCATCCCGCAACTCAGCGACTTACATCTCTACAGAAGTCGTTGGGCCTGCCACTTCACCGGCTAAAATGCGATGTGCCTACCCGGTGGAATTCAACTCTGCACATGTTGCAGCGACTGTGGCAGCACCGACAAGCCCTGGTGCAATACGTCTGACGTATAGCCTGGGCCAACGAGATCCAGAGGTGGGGCAAATCACGCTGGAGGAGTGGTCTCAGATCAGGGACCTATGCACCCTTCTGCACAGTTTTGAAATGGCGACGAAGATGTTTAGTGCTTGTAGTGAGCTGGCCGGCTCTGGCTGTTCTGTGATTATTGATATAGAGCCTGTTACAGAAGTCATTACACAGGATGATGTTGCCACCTTGTGGCCAGAGGTTGCACCTGCGCAGGGTGTGATGACAGAGAAAAAGACTGAGCCTCCTGTGTCCCGCCCTAGAGAGTCACGTGACCAAAGTGGGAAGCAGGAAAAAGCGCGCGAGGAGTTTGCTGTGGTCTGTGAAAAGAGCCAGGACGGTGTGCAGGCCCTCGTGCGTGGCGCAGGAGAGACTCTCAACGGGATTTCTTTTACCTGACACCATATCCTCGGGGCCTTCCCCAGCTTCTTCACTGCTGAGGGATACTGCTATTACACTCCCTGCTACTGGAGTGTGGACTACATAAGGGATCCACCAAAGCTGCTATCCGGATCAGAGAGACTGTAAGCGGGTCCTCTGGCGAGAGGCCGAAGTATTCCCTCCTTTCAGCGTAATTTGTTGTTCCTGTTTTTTTCTCCGGCTGGGACCCCTTCCTGCAAAGACAGACAGGCCTGCGACGGGGGACACATCCTTCTGGAGTAAAGGACTGGTAACGTGTGAGTAGGGACAGTGAGGGTCAGCTTATCACTACACGTTATTACTGTGCATATTTACGGTTGTCATTTATTGTTTTTTTTCTTTGCTGTGTTAAAAATGTATACGAGTAAAGATACGGTTATCAAGATAGAGTCTGTGTGTGGGGATCTTGCTTGGCCAGATCATAGATACCAATGCGCGGCCTTGCCCGCGGTCACTCCATCTGGCGTAGTCGGCAGGATCTGTAACCAACAAGATTCCCACCCAGGCCATGTGTACAGTCATAAACCCCCGCCGGTGTCTATTGTGAATCAGGTCAGGAAATTTGGCGGACGAAACTACCCTGTACCAGAGTGGGCGGAACAAGTACGGATACTGGGGGAAATGTATAATATTGACCCTAAGACCTTGGCAGAAATGGCGGTACTGACGCTAGAGGGGGAGGCATGGACGACAGTCAGACTGGAGACGGTCAGGGGCCAGCGTACAGTAGATGATTTGGTGCGGGTGCTGGAGAACACCTATGGGCCGACCACATACCAGGGAACACTGCGACACATGTTCTTTAGACGGATGCAGCTTGAATGGGAGGATATTCCCCAATATGCGAACGCCCTTCAGGTACTCCTTGAACAAACCTGTGGAAAAGGGGAGCAACTAGCTGGTATGGCTTCTCGTGACCTGGTACTGAGAGACCAATTTGTAATAGGACTGAGAGACCAGTATCTTAACCGCACGTTACAGGACTTGATCCGGATGATGCCGGCTCTTACTTTTGCTGAAGTCAAACAGGAAGCCATAGAACGTTCAAGGGGACCCGTCATGGATGTGGGGATTCAAGGTGCTGCGTGCAGATCCATATCTGACATTAAAAATCCGAACAGTGACACGGAAGACCTGAAACAGATGGTAGCAGACTTACAGAGACAGATATTACAGTTAACATTAGACCGACAGGGAGACCAGCGAAGACAGCCTAGTCGTCCCGTGGGACAGTGTTGGTCATGCGGTGATCCTCGCCATAGGGCAAATCGTTGTCCTCAACACTTCCCTCCGCAACAACCTCCGTCGCACCAACGAACAAACCCTCAGTCACCCCAGCGAAGGGAATTTCGATCAGACCAGCGAATTGAACCCCAGCCATATCCACAAGCAGAGCTACCACGCCGGGCCTCACCACAATGGCCGCCGTTAAACTAGACACCCCTGCAGCTGAGGCTCGCGCAGCAGGGGAGGCCAAGGAGAGGGGTGTGGAAAAACAGAGCCGATGGCGGAGTGCTCTTGCCTCGAATAGCCCGACACTTGAAGTTGTCCTGGAAGGAATTGCCGTACAGGGACTGATGGACACCGGGTCACAAGTGACCACGATCTCTGAACAGTTTTACGAAAATTACCTCAAACCAAGAACTGCTCCTGACCCAGACACCACCATTAAGATTATTGCGGCTAATAATCTACCCATTCCAGTGACCGGAGTTGCTTGGATGGACACAAAGGCCTGCGGACAGGACTTAGGGAAACGAGGGATCGTCATCGTCAAGGAAGGTTTCGGCTCCGAGACCCCAGTGATAGTTGGAATGAACATCTTGAAAGACCTGGATCTTATGCTGTTGACAAGAAAAGGACCCAAATACTGGCAGAAAGTCACCAAACATAAGCCGACTCGTCTGGCGTTCCAGCGCGTAATCCGGACCGTTGGACTTCAACAGATGGCAGAGGAACAACTACCCCTAGCCGCCATTACGGTGCCACGCCGTACCCGGATTACTTTGCCCGCTGAAAAAGAGACAGTCATTTCCTTACCCCTTAACACCCACCGACAACTTGAGGGGGTTGAAGTGTTGATCGAGCCGAGGACCCCAAGTGGGGGTAAGCTAAACCCACTAGTTGCTCGCACTCTAGCTGTCGTGCGGAACGGGAGAGTCCCTGTCAGGCTAAACAACACCGCAGACGTAGGCCTAGCCCTTGAAGCCGGCACTCAACTTGCCCGGGTATATGCTCTACCCACGGAAGTGAATCCCATTGGACCCCTAGAATTCACCCCGTCTACAGAAGGCGACTGGACGGTAACCGTCTCAGCCATAAACGCTCAAGTAGACGATGAAGACATTGGGCGAAAACTACGGGAAAAAGTGCAGCTAGACACGTCTCAGTACACCGAACAAGAAGTGTTTCAAGTGGAGGAACTTCTGCGGGAACACCAAGACTCCTTTGCAAAGCATGACACAGACTTTGGGTGTACCACCAGTATCCAGCACGAGATACCCACAGGCGATACCCCCCCTATCCGCGAGAGGTACCAGCAGATACCACCTCAGCAATACCAGGAGGTGAAAAGCCTGTTAGAATCTATGCTACACGCCGGAGTGGTACGTGAAAGCCAGAGCCCGTGGGCTGCACCCGTGGTGATAGTCAAAAAGAAAGATTGTTCCCTAAGGTTTTGCGTGGACTACCGTAGGCTGAACGCTTGCACTATCCGGGACTCATATCCACTTCCTCGGATCGAAGAGTCACTGACCGCCCTGAAGAAGGCCAAATATTTTTCGTCCCTAGACCTGGCCAGTGGATATTGGCAGGTTCCAATGAGTGAGAAGGACAGGGAAAAGACCGCCTTTATCCTTCCCATGGGCTTGTATGAGTTCGACCGGATGTCGTTCGGCTTGAATAACGCACCGGGGACCTTTCAGAGACTAATGGAACGCTGTCTGGGGGACTTCAACTTTGAGTTTACGCTGATATACCTTGACGACATCGTGGTATACTCCGCCACCTTTGAAGATCATCTTCACAAGCTTGGCCAAGTGTTCCAGCGCTTGAGGCGACACGGCTTGAAGTTGAAGCCCAGCAAGTGCCGTCTGTTCCAGCAGGAAATCGACTACTTGGGTCACCGGATCTCGGCCGAAGGCGTCCAGCCCTCTCCGGAGAAGATAGCAGCCGTTCAAGAGTGGCCGCAGCCAACTACCGTCAAAGAAGTCCGGGCTTTTCTGGGGCTAGCAGGCTACTACCGTCGGTTTGTCAAGGACTTTGCTCGGCTTGCTGAACCACTGCATGAGGTTCTCCGAGGGACCGCGAACAGCCCCAGAGGACGACGCATCAGTTGGGGGCCTGACCGAGAAAAATCCTTTCAGGCACTTAAGGCTGCTCTAACATCACCCCCTGTTCTGGCATATGCAGACTACACATTACCGTTTCAGTTGCACACCGACGCCAGCCTTCAAGGTCTAGGGGCGGTCCTCTCTCAAGTTCAAGATAATAAAGAACGCGTGATAGCCTATGCCAGTAGGTCTCTCCGTGACACCGAAAAGAATCCCGTCAACTACAGATCCTTCCGCTTGGAACTCCTGGCTCTGACTTGGGCTATGACGGAGAAATTTGCTGGCTATCTGACAGGAGCGGAAGTGCTGGTCATGACGGACAACAATCCTCTTGCCCACCTAGAGAATGCCAAACTAGGGGCAATGGAACAGCGCTGGATAGCCAGGCTCTCTAGATTCCAGTACAAAATTAAATACAGAGCGGGGAACGAGAATCAGAATGCTGACAGCCTGTCTAGAGTGACATCATCCCCGCCAGTGGGGGACCGGGATGAAGAGTTGGAGGAAGATGAGATGCCTGACTTTGCCCGGCTCGCAAAGCAAATAGAAGATAACCGCCAGTATGCTGTAGGAGGGATTGAAGCCGTAGTGGGATCTCCCCTGTCCCAGCAAGAATGGGCCAAGCTTCAAGATCGAGATCCCGAGCACGTCTTACTGAAACAGTATGTGAATAAACAAGAGAAACCGCCCTCCGAAGTGCGAGCCCGACTATCAACCGGAGCCTTGGCTCTGCTTGCCCAGTGGGATCGGCTGATTGTGAAAGATGGAGTCCTGTGTCGCAGGGCCCTTTTATCCCATATGCTGGAGGAGTGTTTGCAGATTGTCGTCCCGGTGCAGTTGGCCCATGAGATGGTGGGCGAAGCTCACAGGAGGAACGGCCACTTCGGCATAGACAAGACCCTCCGGTGGACCCAGCAGTTCATTTTTTGTCCGGGGCTCCGTAAGTTGGTTGAAAATGTCTGTCAAGCATGCCGTACCTGTGAATTCCACAAGTCTGCAGAGCAGCGTGCCCCCGTCCAGACTATTAAGACGTCGAGGCCCCTCGAGCTGTTGATGGTGGACTATCTGTTGATCGGAACGGCGAATAGTGGCTACCAATACTGTCTGGTGATGGTGGACCACTTCACAAAATTCGCTGTCGCTGTTGCTACGAAGGATTAGACTGCTGAATCAGCTGCACAGGCTATCTGTCAGCAATTCATTCGGGTCTACGGGTGTCCGGAGCGGCTACACTCTGATCAGGGGGCTTGTTTCGAAGGGCGAGTCATTGAAGAACTCCAACGGATGTATGGAATCAAGAAGTCCAGTACCACCCCTTACCATCCACAAGGGAATGGCGCGTGTGAACGCTTTAACCGGACCCTCTTACAACTGATCCGGACTTTGGCTGAAGACAAAAAGCCCGACTGGCCTCGATTCCTCCCGGAACTGCTGTGGGCCTATAATAATCAGGTCCATTCCGTCACCGGATACACCCCATACACCCTTCTCTTTGGCCGTCCAGGCAAAGACATCCATGAGTTGCAACTGTCTAGCTCGGAAGAAGATACCTGTGGTATCTATCCTTCCTGGCTACAAACACACCGCCAGAGAATGGAGACTGTCTACCGGCTAGTAGGCCGACAAATTCAGGATCAAGTGCACGCTGACCCACTTCCGGTACAAGAAGACCCACTGAATGCAGGTCAACTGGTCCTAGTCCGAATAAAGAAGCCGCAAGGGAAACTCCGGCCCAAGTGGGAGACCGAAGTCTATCGAGTAATTGGACAGCCGTACCCCGGCGGCCCCGTCTATCGAGTGCAGGGCGAAGACAGCGGGAGCATCCGAACTTTGCACCGTAATATGTTGCGCCCCTGCCGTTCCCAGCCTGACTCCCCTACTGTGATACCTAGAGAGATGGATATCACTAATACTGTCGGAGACACTGACCCCGGGGATGTGGAGGCTGAATACATGCCTACCCCTGTCCGTCCGACTGACGCACTTGAACCGATTACCTCCTCTACTGACATGTCGACTGGGAAAGAGAGTGGGGTGACTGATAGGAGAGAGGGGATCCAACCCGTTAGGCGGACAACGAGGACCACTGCAGGGGTACCTCCAGGACAGTCCTACACAGACCAATATGTGTGGCCCTCTTCCCAGCCGCCCCCTGTCACATCCACAGCCATCGCCGCCCTGGAGCCGGTCGTTGACAGGGACTGCCAACCTTTGAGTGGGGGGGGCGTGTAGTGAGCTGGCCGGCTCTGGCTGTTCTGTGATTATTGATATAGAGCCTGTTACAGAAGTGATTACACAGGATGATGTTGCCACCTTGTGGCCAGAGGTTGCACCTGCGCAGGGTGTGATGACAGAGAAAAAGACTGAGCCTCCTGTGTCCCGCCCTAGAGAGTCACGTGACCAAAGTGGGAAGCAGGAAAAAGCGCGCGAGGAGTTTGCTGTGGTCTGTGAAAAGAGCCAGGACGGTGTGCAGGCCCTCGTGCGTGGCGCAGGAGAGACTCTCAACGGGATTTCTTTTACCTGACACCATATCCTCGGGGCCTTCCCCAGCTTCTTCACTGCTGAGGGATACTGCTATTACACTCCCTGCTACTGGAGTGTGGACTACATAAGGGATCCAACAAAGCTGCTATCCGGATCAGAGAGACTGTAAGCGGGTCCTCTGGCGAGAGGCCGAAGTATTCCCTCCTTTCAGCGTAATTTGTTGTTCCTGTTTTTTTCTCCGGCTGGGACCCCTTCCTGCAAAGACAGACAGGCCTGCGACGGGGGACACATCCTTCTGGAGTAAAGGACTGGTAACGTGTGAGTAGGGACAGTGAGGGTCAGCTTATCACTACACGTTATTACTGTGCATATTTACGGTTGCCATTTATTGTTTTTTTTCTTTGCTGTGTTAAAAATGTATACGAGTAAAGATACGGTTATCAAGATAGAGTCTGTGTGTGGGGATCTTGCTTGGCCAGATCATAGATACCAATGCGCGGCCTTGCCCGCGGTCACTTCAGTGCTGACGATGCCATTATCAGCATGACTATTCCGGTGATTTACATGCCGGAGCACATGTTAAACAGAAATCGGAGTCAGGTGGTGGCACAAGAGGAGGTGGAGGAAGTAGAGGAGGAGGAGTTGTGTGCGAAAGGGCTAACATCTGCAAGGTCCAGACGGTCGGCAGCACCAAGGCGGCAGGCATGTGAGGGTGGGGGAGATGGTTTTACCAGGGCGCATGGTAGCAGCCAAACTAGTGAGGAAGGTGCAGGAGCCCAGGAAGAAGTGGAGGACGAACTGATGGAAGACTCATCAGATGAGGGAGACCTTGATCACATTTCTGTTGTGCGAGGTTGGGGGGAGAGGACAGAGGAAGGAAGCATGATTGTTACCTCGCCACCAACACAACAGGGACTTGGTGCTCCTGGATGCGCAACACACATGAGTGCCTTCTTGCTGCACTACCTGCAACATGACCCTCGAATTGTGAGAATTAGAAATTAATCCTGACTACTGGGTTGCCACACTGTTAGATCCCCGGTACAAAAGTAAATTTGCAGAAATTATTCCTGCCATAGAAAGGGATGCACGCATGCAGGAGTATCAGCAGAGACTGTTGCAGAATCTTACATGTGCTTTTCCACAAAACACCAGTGGTGCACGTAGTGAATCTCACAGTTCCAACTTGCCAACCATGGGACCGTCAAGTGTTCAGCACTCAAACCGTAACAGAACCACAGTATCTGCTGGTAACATCAATTTTGCGGAATCATTTCACCACTTTTTTAGCCCATCCTTTGCAAGGCCACAGGAGACAAGAAGTCTGACACATAGTCAACGCCTAGAGACGATGGTACAGGAGTATCTCCAAGTAAACATTGAAGCCATGACTGTGTCACTGGACCCTTGCTCTTTTTGGGCTTCCAATCTGGATAAATGGCCGGAGCTAGCGACTTACGCCTTGGAGATCTTGTCATGCCCCGCAGCCAGCGTTCTGTCTGAACGTGTGTTCAGCGCTGCTGGTGGTGTGCTGACAGATAAGCGCACGCGGCTCTCCACTGATAATGTAGACAGACTCACGTTCATAAAGATGAACAAATCATGGATCCGAAACGACTTTTCTACCCCTGTGTCATCCTGGGGAGAGTAAAAGCTTGATGATTGGTTAAAATCACCCTACCAACCGTTTTAAGCTTTCAAATTACTAATCATGTTTATCTGTATCTTGGCTGGAAAATAATTTGGGCTTTGTAGCAGTGTGCAGCACTGATTCTATTAGGCCATCTATAATAAGCTCCACTAGATTTAAAATTACTAATCATGTTTATCTGTATCTTGACTGGAAAATAATTTGGGCTTTGTAGCAGTGTGCAGCACTGATCCTATTAGGCCATCTATACTAAGCTCCACCAGATTTAAAATTAATAATAATTTTTAGCTGCATCTAGCCCGGAAAATAATTTTGGGGCTCCGAGATGCGCAAGACACATAAGTGCCTTCTGTTATGTTCTGCTACCAAAGCTAAGGAAAGAGACGAGATCTGTCCCTACTATAAGACTCAGCTGAATCCCTACGATGTAACAGGGAACCTGATCCTGCGATCAGACCTGCTAAAGTCCTAATCTAGTCTGTACGGAGACCTATAGATGTGAGGAGGGAATCCCTACAAGTACTAAGGACTGGGAGGAATATGGGACACCTCCTAACAGAAATAGTAGCAGACAGACGAACAAACAAAATAGATAGAACATAGAGGTCCGTAGACCAAGCAAACTAACAGAGTTAGATACAGAGCACAGGCTAGCTAGAAAGTAGATATACAATGAAGTCCAGCAAAGCCAGAAGGGCGGAGCAGGATTAAATAGGCCAACAAGGTCATGTGACCAGCAAAGGAAAAAAAACCTAACAGCAAGGTTCTAACAGTACCCCCCCTTCTAAGAGGATCCTCCGGATCCCCTAGGACCAGGCTTATCAGGAAATCTCCTGTGAAACGCTCTGATAAGTCTGGACGCGGAAACATCATCTGACCTCACCCAAGAGTTATCCTCGGGTCCGAAACCTTTCCAGGCCACAAGATACTGCAAACTACCTCTATACCGTCTAGAGTCAAGGATGCGAGAAATTTCATATTCCCCGTCCTCCACCACCGGAGGAACAGAGGCAGAGGCGTCACCATCCGACACAACAGCTTTTTTTAACAGAGAGACATGAAAGACCGGATTAATTCTCCAGGAGGTAGGAACCTCCAACCTAACAGCAGATTGGTTGACAACCTGAAGCACCTTAAAGGGCCCTACAAACTTGGGACCCAATTTTTTAGAAGGAATCCTCAACCGCAGATTCCTAGAGGACAACCAAACCATGTCACCAACAGCGAACAAAACCTCCTGTCGTTTCCTATCAAAGTAGTCTTTAGATTTTCTGTTGGCCTCCTGAAGATTACCACGCACATCCGTCCAAACTCTTTCCAAATCACCGGAAAAATTCTCCTCCTCAGGCACGGCAGATCCCAACTTGGAGAACGACCCAAACGACGGATGTCTCCCATAACAACAAAAAAAAGGCGAACAACCAGCAGAAGAAGATGTATGATTGTTCAGAGCAAATTCGGCAAGTGGCAGAAACTCAGACCACCCCTCTTGATTGTCTGCCACAAAACAACGCAAGAACTGCTCAACATCCTGGTTTTTCCTTTCTGTCTGGCCATTAGATTCAGGATGATATCCGGACGAGAACGATAAATGAACTCCCAACCTGTCACAAAAGGCACGCCAAAAACGAGCCACGAACTGAGGACCCCTATCAGAAACAATGTCAGTAGGAACGCCATGAAGTCTGACAATTTCCTTGACAAAGGCCTTAGCGAGAGTTTTAGCGCAGGGCAGTTTGACGAAGGGAACCAAGTGACACATCTTGCTAAAACGGTCCACGACCACCCAGATGACAGTAAAACCCTCAGAGGAGGGAAGGTCAGTAATAAAGTCCATAGCCAAATGTGTCCAAGGAGCACTGGGGACCTCCAAAGGACAAAGCAACCCCGCAGCAGGAGTATGTGAGGACTTAGATCTAGCACATATAGTACATTGGCGCACCCACTTAATGACTTCCTTCTGCCATCCAGGCCACCAAAAACTGCGACCCACCAGTCTCTTGGTCTCAGAGATTCCGGGATGACCTGCCAACCGAGATTCGTGACACTCAACAAACAAATCTCTCCTAAAGGTCCCAGGCACAAACAACCTCCCATGAGGAGTGTTAGATGGGGCATTCTCCTGAGCTTTAAGAATCTCATCTTCCAAAACGGAGTCTAAAGCAGCTATCACAACACCTTCTTGTAAAATGTTTTCCTCTTTCTCAGCACCGACTATGGGAGAAAAACTGCGAGACAAGGCATCCGCCTTAACATTCTTAGTACCAGGGATGTAAGTAACGGAGAAATTAAACCGCGAGAAAAACAGTGCCCACCTAGCCTGACGGGCATTCAGGCGCTTGGCAGCATCAAGATATATCAGATTTTTATGATCCGTAAGAACCTGAACGGGAAATTCCGCACCTTCCAAGAAGTGGCGCCAGTGTTCAAATGCGAGTTTAATAGCCAATAATTCCCGATTACCAATATCGTAATTCAGTTCAGTCTCCGAAAATTTTTTTGAAAAAAAGGCACAGGGATGTAATCCATCCCCGTTATCCTGAGACAATACTGCGCCAACCCCCACAGAGGAAGCATCAACCTCAACCAAAAACGGCCTAGTAACATCAGGCTGCATAAGGATGGGAGCAGAGGTGAACCTCTCCTTGAGATACACAAAAGCTTCAATGGCCTCAGAAGACCACTGAACCGCATCAGCACCTTTCCTGGTGAGATCAGTCAGAGGTTTGACAATACTAGAAAAATTTTTTATGAATTTTCTGTAGTAATTGGCGAAACCCAAAAACCTCTGTATCGATTTCAAACCAATAGGCCTAGGCCATTCCTGCACAGCCTGAACCTTAACCGGATCCATCTCAAAACCTTTGCTGGAGATAATGTAGCCCAAAAAACTAATTCTCTGTACAGCGAACTCACATTTCTCCAGCTTAGCAAAAAGCGAATTGTCCATTAATAACTGTAATACCTCACGCACGCTCCGCCAATGAGACTCCAGATCTGGCGAATAAATCAAAATGTCATCCAAATACACAACCACATTTTTACCGATCAAAGGTCTAAGGATGTCATTAATCAGATTCTGAAAAAATGCAGGAGCATTAGTAAGACCAAAAGGCATAACCAGATTCTCAAAATGACCCACAGGAGTGTTAAAAGCAGTCTTCCATTCATCACCCTCCTTCATGCGCAACAGATTGTATGCCCCCTTAAGGTCAATTTTAGAGAACCACTTGGCCCCCAATAACTGGTTAAACAGATCAGGAATCAATGGCAGTGGGTAAGGATTGCGTACCGTAATTTTGTTAATCTCACGAAAATCCAGACAAGGACGTAAACCGCCGTCCTTTTTTTTTACAAAAAAAAATCCAACCGCCACAGGAGACTTAGAGGGCCTAATGTGACCGGCGGCCAAACTTGTCTGTATGTATTCCTCCAAAGCCTTCCTCTCAGGAATGGTAAGGTTAAATAAACGACTTTTAGGAAGAGTCGCTCCAGGGACAAATTCAATAGAACAATCATAGTCTCTATGGGGAGGCAAAACCTGCGATTCCTTCTCAGAAAAAACTCTCCAAAAATCCTGAATAGGAACAGGCAATTCTCCCCTATCCAAAGCTGCAATACGCCCGTTACAACACTTGTCATAACATTTATGGCTCCAGGATTTAATTTCACTGGTAGACCAATCCAGTACAGGATTGTGAAATTTTAACCAGGGCAAACCCAATATTACTGGAGAAGGCAAGTTATTCAACACTACCAAATCCAATTTCTCATGGTGAACACCATTAATAGTGAGAGGAAATTCACTGACCTTGAGAGTAATATTCTTCAAAGGGGAGCCATCCACAGAAACCACAGCAATGGGGGATGATAAAGGTTCAGGTTTTAAATTGAGTTTTTCCACGAATCCCCCATCAATTACATTCAGTGTAGACCCGCAATCAACAAACACCCGAAATTCCATTAATTTTTCCTGAGCAATCGTGGAAGCAGCTAAAAATATACCCTTGGAATTTAAACAGGCAATACGGGCGTGACTGACCATTTTTTTTTCTTTCTTCATACGAAGCTCACAGCCTTTAATCAAATGACCAGATTTTCCGCAATAGAAACACAAGCCTTCTGAAAAACGACGGTCTTTTTCTTGAGAGCGAGGTGCCACCGATCCAATCTCCATCGGTTCACCACTGTTAGTACACACATTATCATAACCAGAAACTGACATAGCAGAGGATTTGCTCTCATTAACCCTAGCACGCAGTCTTCTATCCACCCGTATAGCTAATTGCATAGCCTGTTGCAAATCCTCAGGTGTAGGATAAGCAATTAGCAGGTCTTTAACCCTTTCACTGAGCCCAGCAAGAAATAGACTTTTCAGAGCAGAATCGTTCCACCCTGTTTGAGTGGACCAACGACGAAAATGAGTACAATATTTTTCGACATTACCTGATCCTTGTTTTAAACGTCTCAACTCAGTCTCAGCTGATGCCACACGGTCAGGATCATCATATAATAGTCCTAAAGCAGAAAAAAAACTATCCACTGATCTGAAGCATGTATCACTAGGTTGCAAAGAAAAGGCCCACTCCTGAGGCTCTTTGCGCAAAAGTGACATTATGAACCCTACGCGCTGGGATTCATCCCCAGAGGACTTGGGTCTCAAACGAAAATACAATAAGCAAGCATTTTTAAATGAAAAAAATTCTCGATGTTCACCAAAAAATAAATCCGGCAAACATACCTTAGGCTCCAAGAAATATGCTCCAGGACAGTTACTCACATGCTGACGGAGCTCGGCCACTTCCAGAGAGAGTCCCTGCAGGTGTTTAGCCAAATCCTGAACCGACACCATGATGGAACAAAAAAAAAAAAAAAAAATCTTTCCTTAGAGAATTTGCAGGCTGGACTTACTGTTATGTTCTGCTACCAAAGCTAAGGAAAGAGAGGAGATCTGTCCCTACTATAAGACTCAGCTGAATCCCTACGATGTAACAGGGAACCTGATCCTGCGATCAGACCTGCTAAAGTCCTAATCTAGTCTGTACGGAGACCTATAGATGTGAGGAGGGAATCCCTACAAGTACTAAGGACTGGGAGGAATATGGGACACCTCCTAACAGAAATAGTAGCAGACAGACGAACAAACAAAATAGATAGAACATAGAGGTCCGTAGACCAAGCAAACTAACAGAGTTAGATACAGAGCACAGGCTAGCTAGAAAGTAGATATACAATGAAGTCCAGCAAAGCCAGAAGGGCGGGGCAGGATTAAATAGGCCAACAAGGTCATGTGACCAGCAAAGGAAAAAAAACCTAACAGCAAGGTTCTAACACCTTCTTGCTGCACTACCTGCAACATGACCCTCATATTGTCAGAATTCGAAGTAATCATGACTACTGGGTTGCCACACTCTTAGATCCCCCAAACTTTTCGATCAACCTTTTCATTTAAATAAAGACCAAAAAAATGGTCATTTTTGAAATTATAAGCATTAGCAGGTTATTAGAAACTGAAATCAAACAGTTTTCAACTCAAAACTTTATTCTAGGTGATGTTACATTTTCACATAGGACCCCTTGTTCGAAAGGAGCTTCTGAACTCTCTCGTCCATTGAATTTGTCAGGTTTTGGATGGTTTCTGCTTCAATTGTTTTGCATGAGGACAGAATACCCTCCCAGAGCTGTTGCTTAGATGTGAACTGCCTCCCGCCATCATAGACACTCCTTTTGATGATGCTCCAGAGGTTCTGAATGGGGTAGAGGTCAGGGGAGCATGGGGGTCACACCATAAGTTTGTCCCCTTTTATGCCCATATCAGCCAGAGATGCAGATGTTTTATGTGCAGCATGAGATGGTGCATTATCATGCAAAAAAATGATCTTGCTGTGAAATACACGGTTCTTCTTCTTGAACCATGGCAGGAAGTGCTGTTTGAGAAAATCCACATACATTATGGAGTTCATCTTTAGCGCCTTCAGGGATCCTAAAGGGGCCGACAATCTCTCTCCCCATGATTCCAGCCCAAAACATTACTCCACCTCCTCCTTGTTGGCGCTGTAGCCGTGTTTGCGTGGGGTGTCCATCAACCAGCCATCCTCCACTCCATCCATCTGGACCATCGAGCGCTGCACGGCACTCATCCGTGAACAAAACAGTTTTGAAATCAGTCTTCATGTAATGTTTGGCCCACTGGAGCCGTTTCTGCTTGTGTGAAGTGGATAGAGGAGGTCGACAGGATGGCATATGCACAGCTGCAAACCTCTGAAGGACCCTGCATCTTGTTGTTCGGGGGACGTTGGAGGCACCAGCAGCTTCAAAAACTTGTCTGCTGCTATGACAAGGCTTTTTTGCCGCTGCTCTTTTAACCTGACGTAATTGCCTGTAGGAAAGAGTCCTCAATTTGCCCTTATCAGCACGCACACGTGTGTACTGTGAATCAGCTACATACTTCTTGATTGCCAAGACACTTCATCCTGATCATCGCACAATGTTGATTGTAGTCATGCCTTGACCTAAACACTCCACAATTTGTTGCTTCTCAGCAGCCGACACATCCTTTTTCTTTCCCATTTTGGCAGAAAATGTAGGCTGCTTAATAATGTGAGACAGCCTTCTTAAATAGTCTTGCCTTTCATTGGACACACCTGCCAAACTAATTAGCACAGGTGTCTGCAATTGCTTACAGTGATATAAAGAGCCCTGACACACATCACCATCAATGAGTTTAACTGACAAACAAACAAATTCTTCCCTTATCACTCCTAAACACTTTTTGCATAATAATTTGGAACACAGTGTACATGTGCTTTTCCACAAAACACCAGTGGTTCACGTAGTGAATCTTACAGTTCTAACTTGCCAACCATGGTCTGTATGGAGTTGTTCAATAAAGGGCCCAAAATTAAGATAACATAGATGGGAGAGGTCTCTATGAATAGGAATTCCTAAGTATTTGATACCCTGTGAGGGCCAGGCAAAGGGAAAGTTGGACTGGATGGAATCCTATATGGATTTGGGGAGGGAGACATCGAGGGCCTCAGACTTCGCTGCATTAATTTTAAAATTTTACCATGTAACAAAGTGATCTATTTCAGCCATAACAGCATGGATGGATATATGTGATTGAGTGATATATACTAGGACATCATCAGCAAATAGAGAGCACTTGTACTCGGTGCCTCCCACCTCAATCCACCTAATATTGGGGTTATGGCGAATTGATGAGAGCAGGTGCTCCATCACTAGGATGTATAAGAGAGGGGACAGAGGACATCCCTGCCTTGTCCCATTGGTGATTGTGAAAGGTGATGAAAATGTTCTGATGCACCCCCTGGGCCTTGGGACACCCGGAGCCGGACCCTTTTTGGTGGATGCTGGTGGTTGTAGTCTTCGTGGCGGCGACCCGATTCCGTGGCTCAGGGTGGTCAAACCAGTGGCGGAACTATTTATGTGGTTTTGATGTTTAAATGTCCGACTACGCCACCCGTGGATTGCGGTCAGAGTGAACCGCCGCTGCAGGGCAGACCGCTGAGGCTGGTGTTGTGGGTGCAGCAGAGCGTAGCATAACTCCCCACGGGAGGAGTATAGCCTCAGGGCAGTGTATGCGGAGGATGGGGGTGATGGTGCAGGGCAGCAGCAGTAACGACACGGAGTCAGTGATGCAGTCCAGGGGCTTTACTCACAGTTCTTATTATCCAGACCACGTCTGCAGGTAACGGCTGCCCACGTCGTACTGTGCTCACCAGGTGAGGGGCTCAGACAACTCCCAGATAACTTTGGAGCGCTTCACAGGACCCCCTTTGTGTGTCCTTTGTCTGGCCTTTCTTACCAACCCTTCTGTCCGGCTGCCTCGGGCCTCCTCTTGGTAAACTTGGCGCCAGTTTCCCTGACCCTATGTGGTGCCTTCCTAGCGGGTGTAGCGAGGGGCTGCGCCACATAAAATGTCACAGCCTCCGGTTTCTAGCTGAGGGTCGTTTCCTGCCTCCACTAGTTTCGGGGACCGGTCTCCCCCTTTGGCCTGACCCCTCCACGCAGGTGGATTCGGGCGTGCGGTGGCGACTCGCCCGTCCGCACCCCTGGGATCCCTTCATTCCTCGTTCCTGGAGCCTTCTCCGTTCCTCTTCCTTCCTTCTCCCTCTTCCAGGCCTGGGCCTCTGTTACTAGGCCCGCCTCCGGAGCAGAGCTCATGCAGAGCCCCTGCTCCCTGCCACTTCTGATCAGACTTCTCTGCACTGAACTAAGATGGTGCCCACCTTTTATACTCCCTTCTCAATGCACCCAGGAACTGCTTCCTCCCTGCTCCTGCACTACAGGGTTCCCCTTCCTCAGTGTTCCCTCCCCCCACTCCAGCCAGGGACAGGGACTGTCGTGCCCATCTCAGAGGCATATTGGTCGCCCTGCCCCACGGCAATGTGGTGTAATGCATGCAGGTGTCGGGTCCTGATCCACACTCCATCCTTACCTGAGAGTGAGATATCACACCTCTGGGTGAGGTGCAATACCTCTGTAGCAACCGAGCCCTCAGGGTGCTACAGTTCCATTTATCTTCAGCCTAGGTGACGTATTGTGATACAGGGCCGTGATTTTGGCTATAAAAGGGTCCCCTAGACCCCTACCCCAAGCTTTTTAAGAGAATCATATATGGCGTGCCAGGAGACTCTATGGAATGCTTTCTCAGCATCCAACGAGAGTATCTAATTACAAATTTTTAACTGCATCTAGCCCAGGAAATACTTTGTGCCTAGTAGCAGTGTCTGCTAGTCAGCGGATTATCCCGGCTGTTAAGCAAGCTATACCACCTGTAGTTTGGACTCTTAATTTTTTCAAAGGAAATGCTTCGGGACCACGGGATACTCAGTGAAGAGCTTCAGGAGGCACTCCAAGGCATAGGGGCTGGGACTGGCAGTAGGATGCCTTGCGGTGGACAGCCGAGCTCGATCCTTATAAAAGCTTTTTAACTGCAGCAGCTTTAGTGGACGCTACTGGAGCTGGAATTACGCGGCTGCTGGCATGAGACTTGCCCTCCAATAAATCCTTGTAAATGGATTTAAAGTGTATTCATTCAAATTAGAGAGACAATTTAAATTAAAAAGCTTAGAGCTGCCTCCACCACAGGGGGGCTCGCTCGACCCACCAGCAGACAGGCACCAGTATTGGGAGAGGGGGGCTGGCCGTCAGGGTTCACCGCGGCTCTGGCACAAACCCGGCGACACGGAGGTGGCACGGGCAGGAGCGGACTGAACGTGTCGGCTTCTCACTTTTTGGATTTTAGAAGGGCATGACATGCCTATATCTGTGTCTCCCCCTCCTTTTACTCCTCCACCTCTTTTCTTTTCGCATGACTATATGTACTTGTCACTTTTCCATGTGTTAGTTGTGTCTTCTGAGCAGTTTGTCAGCTTTTGGACACCTTTGAAGGTGTTTTCTATGTGTTTCTATGTGTTTTTGTTTGCCTGCCATTGGTTTTAACGGTGTTCGAAGGTGTTCGACGAACAGTTCGACGAACAGTTCGGCGAACACACGGGTGTTCGATGAACCGAACCGAACTCGAACACTACGGGGGTGGCTCAACTCTAAACACAAGTCAACATTTTCTTTTTTACACACATCTGATTTTTTTTCACAACTTATGTATGCAATTTGGTATAGCCGCATACGTACTGACATGGAGGATCATATTCCCTGGTTATTTTTACTATTCAATGAATGCAATAAAAACAAAACAATTGCGGATTTGCATTTTTTTCATCATTTCATCTAAGATTTTTTCCCTTTTTTCAGTATATTTTATGGCAAAAAGGATGATGTCACTAAAAACTACAACTTGTCTTGCAGAAAATAAGCCCTCATACGGATATGTCAATGGAAAAATAAAAAAAGTTATGGGTCTTGGAAGAAGGGGAGGGAAAAATGCAAATGAAAAATTTAAATTGGCTTCAGGGACCATTTCCCAAATGTTTTGTATTTCTTTTCTTTTCTTTTTTTCTTGCTAATGGTAAATGTAGTGATCACAATATTTAGCTTGTAACCATGACACAGATCTTGTCAACATAAATAATTGACAAAAATATCACAGTAATTGCAACAACTAAACAATTTTGTAATTTTATTTTTTAAAGTTGTTATGAATTCTGTGGAGAAATTATCTGTCTGGAACAAGTATGCGTTATGTACAAATGACAAGCATTACCCATGGAGAATGAAATTCCCTCCACTTGCAGTGGTCTTTAGAATCTGTTGCCAAAGTCATCTCTATTTTATTTGCTTCTTAAAGGGGTTTTCCCACGAAAAAAAGTCCATTTCAATCAATGGCTGTGTCTGACCGTGCAGGAACATGGTCTGATCATACCACATCTCCTGGGCAGGAGAGGAAGCAAAAGACAATAAAAACATCACAGCTGATTCTTTTTGTGAGGTAGAAAATTTCACTGCCTGTTTATAAACAATGTTTTACTTCAAATAAAGAATCAGCTGTGATCTCATGCTGTCCTGTCTGTAAACTCTTTCGCTTCCTCCCCTACTGAGGAGATGTGGTATGATCAGACCATGTTTTGTACATGGTCAGACACAGCCATTGATTAAAATTAACTTTTGTTTGTGGGAAAACCCCTTTAACACCTTTCTGACATGATACGTAATAATACGTCCCTGTGCCCTGGGCCTTAAGGACCAGGTAGATATTATTACGTCTCAGCGATCGCACCTGCACAGAGACTGTGCGGGGGCTCGATTGCTGCCGGGTGTCAGCTGATTCTGACAGCTGACACCAAGCACTCATGACGACATCCGGGTCACCAGGCACTAGCAAGATAGTTTGATCATACGCAGTGCATGAACAAACTATCTTGTGTCTGCAGGGCTGATAGGTTATAAGGTATAGCAGTGATCCTGCACTGTTATACCTTATAACTGCGGTCAGACTGCAGAAAGTGAAAGTCCCATAGTGGGACTTAGTAAAAAAAAGTGAAAAAAAAAGTTGTAAAAAAATAATAATAATAATACTAAAAAAACGATATATATATATATATATATATATATATATATATTGTACCTATAAATTTTATCATGTTAAAAAACAAAAAACAATAAAAGTACACATATCTGGCATCGCTAGCATTCCACTAGTTAACCTCTTTAGTGAACACGGTAAAAAATGAATAAAAAATAAAGCAAAAAATGGTGCTTTATCATCATACCGCCAAACAAAATTTGGAATAAAACGCAATGCAAATTAAAATGATACCACTGAAAACGTCATCTTATCCCGCAAAAAACAAGCCGCCATACATCTCCATCAGCTGAAAAGTAAAAATGTGATAGCTCTCAGAATAAAGTGATGCAAAAAAAATATTTTTTCTGTAAAATAGTTTTTATTGCGTAAAAGTGGCAAAACATAAAAAACTATATAAATGTAGTATCGCTGTAAACATAATAACCTGAAGAATAAAGCTACCTTATCAATTTTACCACACGCGGAACGGCTTAAACCCCTCCCAAAAAACAATTCCTGAATTGTTGTTTTTTGTTTAATCTGTCTCCCAAAATCAGAATAGAAAGCGATCAAGAAATATCACATGCCCTCAAATGGTACCAATAAAAACGTCAACTTGTCCGGCAAGAAAATAAGCCCTTACATGACTCTGTCGGCCGAAATATGGAAAAATTGTAGCTCTCAAAGTATGGCAATGAAAAAACTAGTCTTTGCAAAAAAAAAAAACGTTTTTTAGTGTGTGACAGCTGCCAATCATATAAACCTAATATAAATCTGGTATCGCTGTAATCGCACAGACCCGAAGAATAAAGTCGTCTAATCACTTATTCCGCTTGAGAAACGGCGTAAAAAATAAATAAAACCAATTCTTCACCTGCTGTTGATTTGTTCATTCTGTCTCCCAAAGATTGCAGTAAGGCTTGATTCACATTTATCTAGCGCACTACGCTGAGCGCTTACACTGGGGTTTCCATGTAAATCTCTGAAATACTTGATTCAGACGGAACCCCCGGCAGAAGATTCCATGTAATGAGGCTGATGAAGGCACCATGGACGTCGTCTGGCCTGTGATCCCGCAGTGGCCGTCTTTTTAATAGGCGTTCATAAAAGTGCCGTCGGCCACAGTTTTGTGAACCTCTAAAAAAAAGGACACCGCTAAACACAGGCTAGATGGAGTCTAGAGTAAGGCCTGTTGCATACGTCCTAATATCCGTGTCCATGTGCACCTTTGTGGCATACGTGTAGCATCAGTAGCCCACGTACCGGCGCCTGGGAATCAGCGGTGCAGTTAGTGCTGTTCCCAAGCGATGGGTGCTGAGCGCTGCCCTCATCATAGTCCCCTGCCGGCTCTGTGATCATCGCGAGCAAGGGACAATGTTGAGAGCAGTATTCTGCTCCTGCTGTGTACTGGTGTAAAATAAAAAAATCCTTATACTTATCTGTCCGAAGATGTCCCCCACTGTAACCCATCTGACTGCTCATGCCGAGGAGCTGGGGAGAATGACTCCAGCGAGCGAGCCCAGGAGCTGCGCTCAGCGAACGGTGTCCTGTCACTCACTGAGCTCAGCGCAGCTCCGGGGCTCGCTCGCTGGAGCAAGTCATTTTCCCTGGCTCCTCTGTGTGAGCGGTCAGGTGGATTACAGCGGGGGACATCTGCAGACAGGTGAGTATAAGGATTTTTTAAATTTTATTCTTATTTTTACACCAGGACACAGCGGGAGCAGAATACTACTGCTCTGCGTTCTCAGGAGAAATTTCACTACAAATTTTGGGGTCCACTTTCTCATGTTATCAAGGTGAAAATAAAAAATTGGGGCTAAAGATCATTTTTGTGGAAAAAAAGGGATTTTTTATTTTCACGGCTCTACGTTATAAACTTTTGTGAAACACTTGGGGGTTCAAAGTGCTCACCACACATCTAGATAAGTTCCCTGAGGGGTCTAGTTTCCAAAATGGTGTCACTTGGGGGGGGGGTTCCACTATTTAGGCACATCAGGGGCTCTCCAAACGCAAAATGGCGTCCGCTAATTATTCAAGCAAATTTTACATTCAAAAAGTCCTTCCCTTCCGAGCCTGACATGCGCCCAAACAGTGTTTTTCCCCCACATGTAGGGGAAACATCCACCAGCAGTTATTTCTATCAAGTAAAATAATATACAACTGCATGAAGTCTAATACACCTGAGTGATTTACTCCAAAGAGTATTTAAACTACAGGACCATGGGGAAAAATACACATTGTTCATCCTTATATTTTGAGAAATGTCTTTACACCAGAAAATTATAGCTAGTATTTAATCTTTTTATTAAGTGTTTTCCTACTAAAATCATGGCATTTTCGGCGTGCTCAGGAGAAATTGCGCAAAAAATTTTGGGGTCCATTTTTTCCTGTTACCCTTGCAAAAATAAAAAAATTGGGTCTAAAGCGTCGGCTTACTCAGGAGAAATTGCACACCAAATAGAATGGTGCAATTTCTCCTGTTACCCTTATGAAAATGCAAAATTAGGGGCTGAAAAACATTTTTGTGGGAAAAATGTGAAAATTGGATTGTTATAAATTTCTGTGAAGCACTTGGGGGTTCAAGGTGCTCACCACTCCTTGATAAGTTCCCTGAGGGGTCTAGTTTCCAAATTGTT
Source organism: Phyllobates terribilis (assembly GCF_046119375.1). Taxonomy (NCBI): domain Eukaryota; kingdom Metazoa; phylum Chordata; class Amphibia; order Anura; family Dendrobatidae; genus Phyllobates; species Phyllobates terribilis. Next base: position 208,806,329 of record NW_027362762.1, read on the forward strand.
GTCACTTGTCGGGGGGGTTGTACTGATTAGGCACATCAGGGGCTCTCTAAAAGCGACATGGCGTCCGCTAATTATTCAAGCAAATTTTATAGTCAAATAGCGCTCCTTCCCTTCCGAGCCATGCAGTGTGCCCAAACAGCTGTTTTCCCCCCACATATAGGGTATCAGCGTGCTCAGAGAAATTGCACAACAAATTTTGGGGTCCATTTTTTCCTGTTACCCTTGTAAAAATAAAAAAATTGGGTCTAAAGTAAAATTTTTGTGAAAGAAAGTTAAATGTTCACTGTTTTCTTCCACATTCCAAAAATTCCTGTCAAGCACCTGAAGGGTTTAATAAACTTCTTGAATGTGGTTTTGAGTACTTTGAGGGGTGCAGTTTTTAGAATGGTGTCAGTTTTTTGTATTTTCTGTCATAAAGGCAGCTCAAAATGACTTCAAATGTCAGGTGGTCCCCAAAGAAATGTTTTTGTAAATTTTGTTGGAAAAATTAGAAATCGCTGGTCAACTTTTAACCCTTATAACTTTCTAACAAAAAAAGATTTTGTTCCAAAATTGTGCTGATGTAAAGTAGACATGTGAGAAATGTTATTTGTTAACTATTTTGTGTGACATATTTCTCTGATTTAAGGGCTAATTAGGGACTGTATTTGAGTGTGACCTTGTATTCAATGAGTAAGAACAATGAAACACGAGCTATTGAACTTTTATTGTCTATCTCGCATTTCTTTTGTTTATACTTCAGAAATGTGAAATAATTGCCAACAGCATTATCAATCAACCTTTCCTTTCTTAATGTCTCGGTTGATATTTTTACACAAATGAAATGTCATTTAGATGAACAGAAAAAATAGATAGGAAATAGAAAACAAACTGTTCACATACCTCATCAGAAGAATGTGGGCAATAAATCACTTTGGTTTAGTGAAAAAAAAAACGTTTCTGCTAAGTGAGCCATGAAAATATACCGTATGTGTATTTTTTATAGAACCATGATAGAAAGAAAAACTGCAGTCAGAAAAGTAATGAGTATCACCAAAGATTGTGCACTTGTGAAGACGTTTGAGAGTAAAGGCCACACAGTGCAGGTGTGAGCCACATTTTGCATAAAAAGCGTGGTTTTGACTGGATGATGATTATCTGGATGATTACCACAGTTATTCCACATTGATTAAATTGGTGGTCTATTAAATTTGGGGCGCGCAGTAAAAAAGGCACCATCAAAATCAGTATTGTTAATTCAAAAACTGCATGCAGTCTTGGACTACATCTGAACTGCTTCATAACTGTACTGTTAGGCCACGTGCACACGTTGAGTATTTGATGAGTTTTTTTACCTCAATATTTGTAAGTCAGAACCAGGAGTGGGAAAAAATGCACTCCTGGTTTTGGATTACAAAAACTCACCGAATACTCAACGTGTGCACATGGCCTTGTTCTTAAATATTAAGGTGAAGCCTGAGTTCACGAATATATCTTCCAGTTGGGGTGTGGTCCCACAAAATTTGACGTCCATTCAGTGATAAAATTATACGGACCAGCGCTCCTCTGGTACTCACTGAATGCACAAGTGCACATATGCCATGATCAATATACAAAATATGTACTAACAATGTACCAGCACACTGCAATTTATGAATGCACAAAAATGCATGGTACACCTTGTCATGGTTGGACAGTTTATACATTTTTTTATCAAAAACTGTTACCTAAGTACCTCACATTTTTAAGTGTGTTAACAATAGTGGAATTCATGAATTCATTAATTGCAGTGTTCAGAGTTCATGTGGCTGCTTCTGTCCTCAGTCACATAATCGTGACTGAGTACCATTGGAAGCCATGCATGCCCATGCCATCACACTGCCTCCTCCATGTTGTACAGAGGATATGTAGAGATAATAATGTGGGCTCTTGACGGTAGAAACTTATTTTTTTGCTCGATGGTAGAGAGAACCAGGTACTATATGTAAATACTACGGCACAGAAGACTTTCTGTGTGGAAAATGCTTCGAGTTGTAAAGGAAACGTTCATAAGACTGTGTACCCACTATCCCTTCTATATAACCCTTATTAAAGTGCACCTGTCAGCAGGATTGTGCTCAGTAAACTACATACACTGTCAGGTGGGAGCCATTACACTGAGTAAAATGATACCTTGCTTCATGAAATCTGTCCTGTGGTTCTTTTATAATCCTTATTTTCAGTTTTGAGATATTGAGATTCTCGTGCTTCGGGGTGGCTTGTGGGGTGGGCTTGATCTGGTGCTCTGCTTATTTATTCATATGTATGCCTTCTGACAGGTTACTGTGCCTTCAGTGACCTGCCTCCCATTTTGTTGATTTTGACAAGGGTAACAGCAGAAAATAGACATACAATTTGTTGCGCAATTTATCCTGAATATGCTGATACCCCATATGTGATAGAAAACTACTGTTTGGGTGCACAGCAGGGCTCAGATGGGAAGGGTAACATAAGAAAATGAATATTGTAATTTATTGTGCAATTTCTCCTGAGTGCGCTGATAACCCATATGTGGGAGAGCTCGGAAAAGAAAAAGCGTTATTTGACTTTTCAAGTGCAGATTTGGCATGAATACACTGAGCGCGCCATGTTGCATTTGAAGAGCCGCTATGGTGCTAAAACAACAGAAACCACCCACATGTGACCTCATTTTGGAAAGTGCACCTCTTGAGGAATTAGTCTAGCAGTGTAGTGAGCATTTTAAACCTACAGATGATTCACAGAATTGTGTAACACTGGAAAATGAAACATTTAATTAATTAAACAATTTTTTTCCCCCTAAATGTTGTTTTAGCACCAAGTTTTTTGCGGTGAAACATGTTGGAGGGATGTGTGCTTTAAAATAATTGTCCTATCTCACCAAATAGGGTTTGCACCCTGGAGTGTCACCACTTGATAGCCTCTATACATAATTATATAATCATTTAGGCAGTGTAGGGACAAAATGTACAAATATCTATGTACCCCACTATTTTAAATTAATAATAAAAGTTAAGTGTTAGGGCTTGTTAGTGAGTTTTTTTCCCCCAAATGGTTTGAATATAATGACGTTTTCATTGGTACCATTTTCGGGCACACCTTTTTTTGATCCCTTTCTATTTTTGGGAGGCAGAATGAGCAAAAACAGGAATTGTTGTTTTTTGTTATGTCGTTCCGCTTGTGGTAAAATTGATAAGACAGATTTATTGTTTGGGTCAGTACGATTACAATGATGCCACATTTATATATTTTTTTGTTTTGCTGGTTTTGCGCAATGAAAACTATTTTATAGATAAAATAATTGTTTTTGCATCGCTATAATCTGAGAGCTATAGTTTTTTTATTTCTCTGCTGATGGAGCTGTGTGGTTGTTTTTTGCGAGACAGGATAATGTTTTCAGTGATACCATTTTTATTTACATTTGACTTTTTTTTTTACATTTTTTATTTAGGAACGAAACATAAAACTCAGCAAGTATATAGATAAAGCCATACACTAAACATATTTTTGGCAGATTAATACAGTAAAATACAAAAATATCATAGAACAGTCAATATATATATAAATATAATGTAATAAACATCTGTAACGTGATCAAGAATCCACATTGTGACTTTAGTTTCGTCCACATTTTTCATATTAAGACAGGAAGGAGATGAAGAGAAGAGAGAAAAGAGAAGAACTTCAGGTAAAATGGAAGAGACTAAAAGAGAAAAGTTGATGGGGTGGTTGGGAAGGGGTACATTTCACTTTTTGATCAAGTTTTTTAGTCCACTTTTTGTTTGACGGACGGTTTGGTGAAAAAGCATAGATTTTTTTACATGTTTTTTTTTTTACGGTGTTCACTGAAAGGGTTAAAGCACTGCAATGCATTATACCTGTCAGTGAGACACTAACAAAATGCCTTTTAGACCATGCTCTCATCATGGTGCAACAGGCACTCCGTAGCTGACTGACCAAGAAGTCATCATGTGAGTTCAGGTTGCCAAGGCAACGATCGGCAGCTCGCGATGACTTTGCGGGGGTGCCGATCATGCGAGAGAGGGAGCCCCCTCCATCTCCCAGCCTCTTAAATGCTGCGATCACTATTAATCACAGCATTTAGAATATTAAACAGCCCGGGGCGGTGCCGGCACCGCTCCTGGCGGTGACTTCCCAGGCTCGTCCATCACTCCTGTGCCCTGCATGATCTCCATGACATACCCAAACATCAAAAGTCAGGAACACCTTCCCGATCATGATGTATGGGTACATCAAAGGTCATGAAGGGGTTAATGAATCAGACTTGGCCATTAAAGTCTACGGGGATCCATGTAAAGTGGATGACACACTGAAGACATATTGTATACTTCAGTGTAATTTCATTTGTTTTTTAACTAATCCGTTCCTAATAGTCAATAGATAAAAAAGATATTCTACCTGCTTCAGTTGAAAAAAAGGATGAGAAAAAAACAGAAGCAACTAGGTTGACACCAGAGAAAAACATCTGTCCGTTTCTCTCATATGTAAGGCTAAATTCACACAAGCATATAAAATAATTGTGTAATTATCTTCCAGAAACACGAACATTTTTCATCTGTTTTGCCATCTGTATGGCATACATTTTTTATACAATCACAACTATTAATAATTCACAAGACCAAACACAGTTTCCTATGTAAAAGAATTGAAATGCATCCATAAAAATTGGATGCTGTACGGTTGATCTGTGTGGGATTTTTTTTTTTTTGTGCATCCATAGAATTGAATGGACAAGTCTCATCCAAGATTCGGAACAGACTAGTGTATGTTGCAATTTTTTTCACATAAACAATTGGTCCATTGAAAAAATGGTAATCTGAATAGCCCCAAATGGTTAACATTGGTCCAAATGCTGTAAGTTTTTTTCACGAACAGAACTTGGAAATACCAAAAATATGCTGGTGTGAAGTTAACTAAACACCAGTTATACGTGTGAAAAAAATTGCAGCATTGCAGTAAATAAAAAGGCCTATATCTCTGGAACCATATGGTGGATTTAAAAAAAATGAAGAACTCAAGGGATCAGAGGTAATAATATTACAGCAAAAACTATCCCCTTTGTCCTGGTGACAGGCCCTCTTTCTGAGTTCCATCCGAGTTTCATTCATTTTCAACTGATACATTGTTAAAAAAAAAAGTAAATTTTACCTGCTTCAGTCAAAAAAAAGGATAAAAGAAACAGAAGCAGCTTGAGCAGACCTGGGAAAACTGTGGCAGCCCTCTGGCTGTTCCAGTCTGGTCAGTGAACTGAGACAGACAAAGAGCTGAAACAGTGGCCAATGGGCCACACTATGCCCTCGCTCACCACCACCCACTGTCACCTCTATCTGTATCATTGGGATGCAGATAGTGAAGAATACAATGGTGGAGGAGGGAGCTGCCGACTATGTGGGTGCTCATTCTGTACATAGGGAGGCTATGTGGGTGCTCACACTGTATAGAGGGGGATATGTGGGGACTCATACTGTATATAAAGGGTCTATGTGGGGGCTCCTCCTGTATGTAGGTGGCTGTGTGTAGACTCTTACGGTATATAGGGCGGCTGTGTGTGGGCTCATACTGTATATAGGGGGCTATGTGTAACATACCTGGCGGCGTCCTTGCATGGTGGTCCATCTCCCACTGTGCAAGAGCGCGCACTTGATCTCCAGTCCAGAATGTCTCTCTGGCTTCCCTCCATGCTGTCTGTTTGTGTCTGTTTCTGCTGCTTAAGGGCGGCGCCCGATCACTTCCTGCTTTTTGTACCTGCTGTGGGTCACACCCCTTGTGCGTCCTCAGCCTATTGCTGTCTGTCACCTGGTATATAGCTCAGCTGCTCCCATCTATTCCTGCCTGAGCATAGTGTTTCATTCAGTGTGTGCTTGCACTCTGAAGGTGCCAGGTCCCGTTCTGTGTTCTCTTGTCTGCCTATCCTGGAGGCTGTTTTTCCAGGCCTGTCTGAACACGCTCCTAGCCTGTTCCTCCTGCCTTCTAGGGGCCGATTACCTAGACCCGTTCCTGTATCTTGTCTGACCTGTCTGAACACGCTCCTAGCCTGTTCCTCCCGCCTTCTAGGGGCTGATTACCTAGACCCGCTCCTGTATCTTGTCTGTCCTGTCTGAACACGCTCCTTGCCTGTTCGTCCTGCCTCTCTGGGGACCGTATTCCCAGACCCGCTCCTGTATTCCGCTGCAGTGTCGGTCTCCTCCGTACACTCAGTTCCAGTCTGAACTCTCTCCTATCCTTTACCTGTTTTGCCTCTATGTCCGTTCCCTTCCTTTTTCTGCAGAGTCTGAACTCGTACCTAACTCCTGCTTGTTGTCTCTGTACTCCCGTTTGTGAGTTTGTGGTCCACTCGCTACTTCTCTGCTAGTACCCTGTGGGTGTCTGGCTCTGCCTTTCCCTTCCTGTCTGTTCCGTGTGAACAGAGCCCTGTCTCCCCTACTCAGCCTAGCCTGCTCTGACTCCTTTGCTCACCGCTCCGGCGGTTCTAGCCTGCTCTGACTCCTTTGCTCACCGCTCCGGCGGTTCTAGCCTGCTCTGACTCCTTTGCTCACCGCTCCGGCGGTTCTAATCTGCTCTGGCTCCTTTGCTTACCGCTCTGGCGGTTCTAGCCTGCTCTGACTCCTTGCTCACTGCTCCGCAGCCTTGCTCCGCTCTGACCCTTTTGCTCACTGCTCCGGCAGCCTTGCTCCGCTCTGACTCTTTTGCCCGCTGCTCCGGCAGTCCTGTCCTGCCCTGCTTCTGCCCGCTGCTCCGGCAGTCCTGTCCTGCCCTGCTTCTGCCCGCTGCTCCGGCAGTCCTGTCCTGCCCTGCTTCTGCCCGCTGCTCCGGCAGTCCTGTCCTGCCCTGCTTTTGCCCGCTGCTCCGGCAGTCCTGTCCTGCCCTGCTTCTGCCCGCTGCTCCGGCAGTCCTGTCCTGTCCTGCCCTGCTTCTGCCCGCTGCTCCGGCAGTCCTGTCCTGCCCTGCTTCTGCCCGCTGCTCCGGCAGTCCTGTCCTGTCCTGCCCTGCTTGTGCTCGCTGCTCCTGCAGCCCCGTCCTGCTCTGTTCTTGCCCACCGCTTCGGGCGTTCCCTCTCTGCTGTGGTTGTCTACCGCATCTGCGGTTCTGTGACCCAGTCTGTACTGGGTCTTAACCTTTCTGTGCTCCAGCCCGTCCTTTCGGCCAGTACCTCCCTGCCTGCATACTCGCCTGTATCCACCCATCTGCATACCTGCCGTGTTTGCTTACATCCACCAGTCTGTGCCAGCCTAACCTGCCTGTTCCTGAGTCCCAGTGTGTACTGGGTCCTATCCCGCCTGTGTTCCTACCTGCTAGTGCCTCCCTGTCTGCACTCTACCTGTGCTTGCCTGTACCCCTCTGCCTGTATTGTTCCTGAGTCCCAGTGTGTACTGGGTCCTATCCCGCCTGTGTTCCTACCTGCTAGTGCCTCCCTGTCTGCACTCTAGCTGCGCTTGCCTTTACCCGCCTGCCTGCATACCAGTCGTGCCTGCCTATACCCTCCAGTCTGTGCGCCAGCCTAACCAGCCTGTTCCAGTAATCCCTGTGTGGGTCAACCCCCGTGTCCGGAGTTTGACCTGGAGTAGCACCTGGTCCCTCTGCCCGGTTTCTCCCTGGTGCACTGGCGTCGTATGCCGTCGTGCCATCTTGGTCGGATCGGCCAGATACTTAGTCACGCCCCTCCAGGCACTCTCCGGTTCATGGTCCAGTGGAACCACAACACCCGCACACGCCAGTCAGTCCGGGCGTGTGCATAACAGCATGCTCAGGCCATGGTTCCCGTTGAGCCCCACGGCCTTCGCTCTCTGAGAAGTTTTCCAGCGAATACATGCATTAAAAATAAATAAATAAAATTTTTTTTTTTTTTTTTTCTCAGCTGAGTTCCAGGCGAATTACGCACCCGTCCAGATGGATCTATCTGCTCTCGTTCCTGCGGATCCGCCACGTTACTATGGGGATCCAAGACAAAGTCGTGCATTTGTGGAGCAATGCATGCTACACTTCAAGTTCTACCCTCTATGTTTTCCCACCGATCGGGTTAAGGTGGCATTCATTATGTCTTACCTGGCGGGTGATGCCTTGGAATGGATCAACCCCCTATATGAAACACAGGATCCGATCCTCCTGGACCTAATGGCCTTCCTGGTGGCCTTTCTAATGGTCTTCGATGATCCTAACCCGGAGGCTCCTGCTGAAGCTTCACCTCCCAATATCCCGGAGCAGCCCCGATGGGTAATGTGTGTGGGTAGCGCAATAGTCCTCCAGCCCAATGAGACTACTGTCCACCCAGAATCTTCACAGGGTGACTACGCTTTCCGGAATACATCTCCCAACCTCAAGAGGCAGTCCAGACGTGCTAGACGTAGAGGCAAGCCGTCACGCCAGGGTCTGTCCTCCCTGAGACCTCCTGACCCCAACCTTGAAGTCCCTACTGAAGCTTCATCTCCCTGTATCCCGGAGAAGCCCCAACGGGTAATGTGCGTGGGTAGTGCTCCGGTTCTCCTGCCCGAAGAGACTTCTGCCCATCCAGACTCCACACAGGAGAACTTCCTGCACCCGGCATCAGATGCTTCACCCACTTTAACCGGTGTGCATGTCCAAGGATGCTCCAAAGCTGTGGTTACCTCTGAGTCTGTGCACCTCTACTACCTGGCGGAGGACCCCCTGTTGCCTCCTGAATCCTCCGGGATACCACTCGATGACAAATGGAGAGAGACTTCTCTACACTCGGTACTCGATACTTTGTCCGCTTCGTCCTGTGAGCCTGACAATCGGTACCCCAAAGTGGTAGTTACCCCCGAGTCTCTACACCCCTCCGACCAGGTGGAGGACCTCCAGTTGTCTCCAGAACCCTTCGGGGTGCTACCTGGTAGCGAAATGACAGAGACTCTACTATACTCTGTACCTGATACCTCGCTCGCTTCGTCCAGTGAGTCCAACCTAGTGTACTCCGAAGCAGAGGTTACTCCCGAGTCTCTACACCCCTCCGACCAGGTGGAGGACCTCCAGTTGTCTCCAGAACCCTTCGGGGTGCTACCTGGTGGTGAATGGACAGAGACTTTCCTATACTCGGTACCCGATACCTCGCCTGCTTCGTCCAGTGAGTCCGACCTAGTGTACTCTGAAGCAGATGTTTTCTCTGAGCCTCTGCACTCTTCTGACCCGGCGGAGGACCTCCAGTTGTTTCCTGAATCCTCCGGGGTACCACCAGATAACAAAGAGACAGTGACTTTTCCTCATTATGTACCTGATAACCCGTCTATTTCTTCCTGTGAGCTTGACAAGATGTACCTCGAAGCAGAGATTACCCCCAAGTCTCTGTCCCCCTCCAACCCGGTGAAGGACTTCCAGTTGTCTCCTGTACCTTCTGGGGTGCCACCTGAAAATATGTGGAGAGAGACTTCCTTGTGTGCTGTTCCTGGTACTCCACCCGTTTCGTCTGTTGCTGAGGATGGCTGGATAGGAGGTAGCATCCTAGCTAACCAGATGAGATCAGTTTTTCCTGTGGACAGTGGAAGTGATCTCCTTGAAGTGAACGACTGGTCCTCGAATTCCCTGCGGAAGATTCTGGCAGGCCTGAAGAAGAGGGGGCGTAAGGGGGGGGGGTACTGTAACATACCTGGCGGCGTCCTTGCATGGTGGTCCATCTCCCACTGTGCAAGAGCGCGCACTTGATCTCCAGTCCAGAATGTCTCTCTGGCTTCCCTCCATGCTGTCTGTTTGTGTCTGTTTCTGCTGCTTAAGGGCGGCGCCCGATCACTTCCTGCTTTTTGTACCTGCTGTGGGTCACACCCCTTGTGCGTCCTCAGCCTATTGCTGTCTGTCACCTGGTATATAGCTCAGCTGCTCCCATCTATTCCTGCCTGAGCATAGTGTTTCATTCAGTGTGTGCTTGCACTCTGAAGGTGCCAGGTCCCGTTCTGTGTTCTCTTGTCTGCCTATCCTGGAGGCTGTTTTTCCAGGCCTGTCTGAACACGCTCCTAGCCTGTTCCTCCTGCCTTCTAGGGGCCGATTACCTAGACCCGTTCCTGTATCTTGTCTGACCTGTCTGAACACGCTCCTAGCCTGTTCCTCCCGCCTTCTAGGGGCTGATTACCTAGACCCGCTCCTGTATCTTGTCTGTCCTGTCTGAACACGCTCCTTGCCTGTTCGTCCTGCCTCTCTGGGGACCGTATTCCCAGACCCGCTCCTGTATTCCGCTGCAGTGTCGGTCTCCTCCGTACACTCAGTTCCAGTCTGAACTCTCTCCTATCCTTTACCTGTTTTGCCTCTATGTCCGTTCCCTTCCTTTTTCTGCAGAGTCTGAACTCGTACCTAACTCCTGCTTGTTGTCTCTGTACTCCCGTTTGTGAGTTTGTGGTCCACTCGCTACTTCTCTGCTAGTACCCTGTGGGTGTCTGGCTCTGCCTTTCCCTTCCTGTCTGTTCCGTGTGAACAGAGCCCTGTCTCCCCTACTCAGCCTAGCCTGCTCTGACTCCTTTGCTCACCGCTCCGGCGGTTCTAGCCTGCTCTGACTCCTTTGCTCACCGCTCCGGCGGTTCTAGCCTGCTCTGACTCCTTTGCTCACCGCTCCGGCGGTTCTAGTCTGCTCTGGCTCCTTTGCTTACCGCTCTGGCGGTTCTAGCCTGCTCTGACTCCTTGCTCACTGCTCCGCAGCCTTGCTCCGCTCTGACCCTTTTGCTCACTGCTCCGGCAGCCTTGCTCTGCTCTGACCCTTTTGCTCACTGCTCCGGCAGTCCTGTCCTGCCCTGCTTCTGCCCGCTGCTCCGGCAGTCCTGTCCTGCCCTGCTTCTGCCCGCTGCTCCGGCAGTCCTGTCCTGCCCTGCTTCTGCCCGCTGCTCCGGCAGTCCTGTCCTGCCCTGCTTCTGCCCGCTGCTCCGGCAGTCCTGTCCTGTCCTGCTTCTGCCCGCTGCTCCGGCAGTCCTGTCCTGCCCTGCTTCTGCCCGCTGCTCCGGCAGTCCTGTCCTGCCCTGCTTCTGCCCGCTGCTCCGGCAGTCCTGTCCTGTCCTGCCCTGCTTCTGCCCGCTGCTCCGGCAGTCCTGTCCTGCCCTGCTTCTGCCCGCTGCTCCGGCAGTCCTGCCCTGCCCTGCTTCTGCCCGCTGCTCCGGCAGTCCTGTCCTGCCCTGCTTCTGCCCGCTGCTCCGGCAGTCCTGTCCTGCCCTGCTTCTGCCCGCTGCTCCGGCAGTCCTGTCCTGCCCTGCTTCTGCCCGCTGCTCCGGCAGTCCTGTCCTGCCCTGCTTCTGCCCGCTGCTCCGGCAGTCCTGTCCTGCCCTGCTTCTGCCCGCTGCTCCGGCAGTCCTGTCCTGTCCTGCCCTGCTTGTGCTCGCTGCTCCTGCAGCCCCGTCCTGCTCTGTTCTTGCCCACCGCTTCGGGCGTTCCCTCTCTGCTGTGGTTGTCTACCGCATCTGCGGTTCTGTGACCCAGTCTGTACTGGGTCTTAACCTTTCTGTGCTCCAGCCCGTCCTTTCGGCCAGTACCTCCCTGCCTGCATACTCGCCTGTATCCACCCATCTGCATACCTGCCGTGTTTGCTTACATCCACCAGTCTGTGCCAGCCTAACCTGCCTGTTCCTGAGTCCCAGTGTGTACTGGGTCCTATCCCGCCTGTGTTCCTACCTGCTAGTGCCTCCCTGTCTGCACTCTACCTGTGCTTGCCTGTACCCCTCTGCCTGTATTGTTCCTGAGTCCCAGTGTGTACTGGGTCCTATCCCGCCTGTGTTCCTACCTGCTAGTGCCTCCCTGTCTGCACTCTAGCTGCGCTTGCCTTTACCCGCCTGCCTGCATACCAGTCGTGCCTGCCTATACCCTCCAGTCTGTGCGCCAGCCTAACCAGCCTGTTCCAGTAATCCCTGTGTGGGTCAACCCCCGTGTCCGGAGTTTGACCTGGAGTAGCACCTGGTCCCTCTGCCCGGTTTCTCCCTGGTGCACTGGCGTCGTATGCCGTCGTGCCATCTTGGTCGGATCGGCCAGATACTTAGTCACGCCCCTCCAGGCACTCTCCGGTTCATGGTCCAGTGGAACCACAACACCCGCACACGCCAGTCAGTCCGGGCGTGTGCATAACACTATGTGAGGGCTTATGTAAATAGAGAGGCTATGTGGAGGCTCACACTGTATATAATGGGGTATATTGGGGCTCATTGTATATAGGAGGCTATGTGGGGGGCTCATACTGTATATAGAGAGGCAATGTGTGGGCTCATATTGTATTTATGAGGCTATGTGGTGGCTTATACTGTATACAGGGTGCTTCATTGGGGCTCATACTATATATAAAGAGGCTATGTGGGGGCTCATATTGTATATAGGAGGTTATCTGGGGGCTCATGCTGTATATAGGAGGCTATGTGGAGGTTCATACTGCATATAGAGAGGCTTTGCCGGAGTTTATGTGGGGGGTCATATTGTATATAGAGAGGCTATATGGGTGCTCACAATGTATACAGAGAGGCTATGTGGGTGCTCATACTGTATATAGAGGGCTATGTGGAGGCTCATACTGTATAAAGGGGGTTATGTTGAGGCTCATACTGTATAAAGGGGGCTATGTGAGGGCTCATATTATAAATAGAGGGGCTCATACTGCATATAGACAAGCTATGTTTGGGGCTATGTGGTGGCTCATATTGTATATAGAGAGGCTATGTGGGAGCTCATGCTGTACATTGGAAGGCTATGTGGGGGCTCATGCTGTACATTGGAAGGCTATGTGGGGGCTCATTCTGTATATAGGGAGGCAATGTTGGGGCTCATACTGTATATAGAGAGGCTATGTGGGGGCTCATACTATATGTAGGTGGCTGAGTGTGGACTCTTACGGTATATACGGGAACAGTCTGTCGGTTCATATGGCATATAGGGGTGTGTGTGCAGGCTCATACAGTACATAGGGAGATGTCAGCATACTTAATTCAGCTCAATATTAAGTGATACAATTAATATTATTATAAAATAATTATAATTAATATGTTAATATTAATTTTGAGCAGAATTAATTTCAGCCTATTGCTTCTGGCCTCCACAACAGTCACAGTCTCTCATGTGGCACCTCAGGAAGACTAATTGCCCACCCCTAAACTAGGATAACACCTGGGAAAAAAAATAGGTCCATTTCTCTTGGTTGGTAACACTCACACGGTTGTATGAATGTAGCTTTACTGCTGCTGCCAATGCATCACGTTGGCAATAGTAAAGCAATGTGTTTCAAATGAAATGCATTGACATTTTACTTTTGCGGCCACCTGCAAAAATAGTTTTTTTTTTTTAAACAAATGGATAAAAAAAAATACACATAGACCAAAAATGGATTAAAATTGGATCAAGTATACTGATAAAAATTGTGTTCTTTGTGTAAAAGAAAAAAAAACCTGATATGTGAATGGGACATCAATGTGGTTGTAGTGCCTTTCCAGTAAATGCTTCTGGGGTCTTCGTATCGCTATTCTGTCTTAGATATATATAGCTTATCAGCTTTATGATTCATTTTGTTAGTCTGTGATTTTGGGATAACTTGTCCACAATAAAAAGAAAGAATGATGTTAGTAACCCTGATAGAAGATGTATCACTGGAATGGCAGATATAGTCCAGGCTTCATCTGATCAGTGCTCCCCTCCCAGGATTGTCATCTGTCCAGAAAGTCCTGGACAGTATATAAAAATTGGACACTTTTTTTCATGGCAATTAAAAAAAGCTCAAGAAACTTATTTAGATTACTTTGGCTGTAATTATCAAAATTTGACAGTTTACAGTGAATGCAGCTGGTGTCCTCATATCAGAATTATCGGCAGCAGACATGTATAATTCATAATCATAATTATTTATTATGTTTTTTAAATGTGTCTTTAAAAATATTATCTGTCCGTCATTTTTTGATAAGCTGTCTAAAAAAATAAAAAGTCAAGTTAGCAACCCTGTCCCTTCCTATCATGGAAGCAGATGTTATATGCCTAATGCGTGGTCTCTGCTGACCTGGAGACTGAATAGAGATATAACCGTACATATCTGCATCTCTCTCCATTAATAACTATGGGAGTTAAATAAATAGGCAGGTGTGTGTATATTTATATCTATGGACTCATCTATGCCGGAAAAAAAACTTTTAAACAGTATTAGTTTAACAGCTGAAGGCTGAAAAAGTCAAAGGGTGGAGAATGAATATATATATTTTATATTTATAGTAAATGCATATCATTTTCTATTCTGAGGGCTATGCTATAGGTAAATAATATTTATATAAATCCATAATGGCAGAGAGCCAGGGGATAGGAAATGTATTGTTTCTGCCTTAATTTACAGTTTACAGCTTGAAGCATGGAACAGTTCAGTGATGTACATATAATACAGAAAAATGAAAGCATAGCACATAAATCAACCTGGGGCACATATTGCCCTCAAGTGCTTAAGTCTTTGATGGAAATTCAAAGAACGCAAAATTTGTGCATTGCCAGTTAAAAAAAAAGTAATAAATTGTACCCAGAAGCATAAGAAGAAGATCGAGCTGTTCTTTTACTAGTGATGCTAGCAGTTTTCAGCTTGGCACAAAGCAGCTCTCATTTATCTTGGACTAGATATTAGAAAATAATGTGCAATATGTCTTTGCAATTTGGCAACATACTTGTTATTTCAGATTGTGATGTAATTTCTGCTATCTTTCCTGTATCAATAGAACCCTAGGCTTTGAGTTATTTACCGGAAAATTTACTTAATGGAAACAAAAAATAATCACAGTGTACATTGATTTTGAGGTCATAGAACTATAGCTTAACACTCAGCAGAACTTATATAATAATGTTATAGGACAAGGCAATCCAAAAGAAGAATTAGTAGAGATCATGTGTAGAATCAGTAGAGGTCATGTATAGCATATAATAGTTGGTCCTGTGCTGAATCACAACACAAACATCTACCACAAAACACAAGACAAAAAGTAAAGAAACATACAAAATCATCTACACGGTACAGAAATTCACTAAATTATACAAACTATTAGACAAGACGCCTAATATATTAACTTCTATATTTTAGATTTGGTTACAGTGATCTATCTGCAATTTCCACCTGGTGAATTAGGGGTCCCAACCTATGGCTTGGGTGTAACATGTGGCTTGAAGGCCCAGGATGTCTTTCAGCTGTCACGGGTGTATCAGGTTTGACAGACAGTCGTTCTGGATCTGACTGTAGAAGGTCCCTGCGCTTGGCTTTGCAGACACCTTCTTGATCCTTTCATCTCTGTAGTGTAGTGGTTTCCTCTCGCTTGGACCCAGCAGTGATCTTCACCTTCTGCTGCTAATTGACACACCCTTGCTTGATATATAAAAACCCTCAGTGTCTCCAGAGAGTCGTCGGTGATAAAACTATTTTCCTCTGCTCAGGACTGGATCTCTAGCAGTCGGCTAGTTTTGTCTTGGAGTTTCTTGGTGGATTGCTGTCATCTTCTCTCTGGTGTCTTCTCAAAGATAAATATACCCCCTTGTCTGTTTTTCTTGTTTGTCTTTAGTTGCAGTGGGGGCTGACTAGTGCTCACCCCTTCCCCTCCCTACCTAGAGCATAGCTCTAGGGTCAGTTAGGGATTAGGTATCCAAATTAAGAAGAAAAAAAATACATTTAACTATGTGCACACACAAAATAAGTAATCAAAATTTTATTATAAGCAAGACAAATTAGACATGATTAAAACCTGACATAAAATCAACACGTGGTTGCAGATAAGGAATGCACGAATACACACAGGAACAGGATAAACTTTACATAAATTGCACCAGGCACAAATATACTTATGATGGTATTAATACATAAAGAATATACACATGTGGTCAAAATTGTTGGTATCCCTCATTTAATGAAAGAAAAACCCTCAATGGTCACAGAAATAACTTGAATCTGACAAAAGTAATAATAAATTAAAAATCCATGAGAATGAACAAATGAAAGTCAGACATCGCTTTTCAACACTGCTTGCACAGATTTTTAAAAATAATTAAACTCATGAAATAGGCCTGGACAGAAATGATGGTACTCTTAACTGAATATTTTGTTGAACAACCTTTTGAGGCAATCACTGCAATCAAACAATTCCTGTAATTGTCGATGAGACTTCTGCACCTCTCAACAGGTATTTTGGCCCACTCCTCATGAGCAAACTTCTCCAGTTGTCTCGTTTTTGAAGGTTGCCTTTTCCAGACGGCATGTTTCAGCTCTTTCCAAAGATGCTCAATAGGATTTAGGTCAGGGCTCATAGAAGGCCACTTCAGAATAGTCCAATGTTTTCCTCTTAGCCATTCTTGGGTGTTTTTAGCTGTGTGTTTTGGGTCATTATCTTATTGCAAGACCCATGACCTGCGACTAAGACCAAGCTTTTCTGACATTGGGTAGCACATTTCTCTCTAGAATCCCTTGATAGTCTTGAGATTTCATTGTACCCTGCACAGATTTAAGACACCCTGTGCCAGATGCTGCAAAGCAGCCCCAGAACATAACAGACCCTCCTCCATGTTTCACAGTAGGGACAGTGTTCTTTTCTTGATATGCTTCATTTTTGCAGCTGTGAACATAGAGCTGATGTGCCTTGCCAAAAACTTCCATTTTTGTCTCATCTGTCCATAGGACATTCTCCCAGAAGCTTTGTGGCTTGTCAACATGTAGTTTGGTGTAACATACCTGGCGGCGTTCTTGCATAGGGCACCATCTCCCACTATGCAAGATCGCAAACTTGGTCATCAGTCCAGTCTGCTAGCCTGGCTTCTTTCCATGCTGTCTGCTTGCCTCTGTTCTGGCTGCTTAGGGCGGCAGCCCGGTCACTTCCTGTTTCTTGCTGCTGTGGGCACACCCCTAATGCGTCCTCAGCCTATTGCTGTCAGTCACTGGATACTTAAACCAGCTTCACCTGGAAGCTGGGGCCTGAGCAACTTTAACATTCAGTGTGCTCCTTGACTCTGAATGTGCCAGGTCCTGTTCTGTTTCTCCTGCCTGTCTGCCTTCCTGGAGGCTGTATTTCCAGGCCTGTCTGAACACGCTCCTAGCCTGTTCGTCCCACCTTCTAGGGGCCGCATACCTAGATCTGTTATCTGTGTTTCTTGCCTGTCTGTCTGCCTTCCTGGAGGCTATATTTCCAGGCCAGTCTGAACACGCTCCTAGCCTGTTCGTCCCGCCCTCTGGCGGCCGCATACCCAGACTCGTTCTTGTGTCCCGGTGCAGTGTCAGTTCCTGTCTGAACACTCAGTTCCTGTCTGAACACTCTCCTAGCCTGTTTCCTGTTTTTCTCTATGTCCGTACCTTCCCCTTTTCTGCAGAGTCTGAACCTGCACCTAACTCCTACTCGTTGTTGCTGTACTTCCGTTTGTGAGTTTAGAGTCCACTCGCTACTTCATTGCAAGTATCTTGTGTGTATCTGGTTCTGCCTTTCCCTTCCAGTCTGTTCCGTGTGAACAGAGCCCTGTCCCCTCTGCTCTGCCTTTGCTCACCGCTCCGGCGGTTCCTGCCTGCTCTGCCTTGCTCACCGCTCCGGCGGTTCTTGCCTGCTCTGCCTTGCTCACCGCTCCGGCGGTTCTTGCCTGCTCTGCCTTGCTCACCGCTCCGGCGGTTCTTGCCTGCTCTGCCTTGCTCACCGCTCCGGCGATTTCTGCCCTCTCTGCCTTGCTCACCGCTCCGGCAGTTTCTTTCTGCTCTGCCTTGCTCACCGCTCCGGCGGTTCTCGCTCTGCTCTGCCTTTGCTCACCGCTCCAGGCGGCCTCGCTCTGCTCTGCCTTTGCTCACCGCTCCAGGCGGCCTCGCTCTTCTCTGCCTTTGCTCACCGCTCCAAGCGGTCTCGCTCTGCCCTGCCTTTGCTCACTGCTCCAGGCGGTCTCGCTCTGCTCTTGTTCACCACTCCGGCAGCCTCGCCCTGCTTTGCTCTTGTTCACCGCTCCGGTGGTCTCGCTCTGCTCTGCTTGTCTACCGCATCTGCGGTTCTGTTCCTGAGTCCCAGTCTGTACTGGACCTTATCCAGTCTGTGCTCCAACCTGCTAGTGCCTCCCTGTCGGCACTCCAGCCGTCTTGCCAGTACCCCCTGCCTGCATCCCAGTCGTGCTTACCAGTGCCCGCCTGTCTGCATGCCAGCCGTGCCTGCCTATACCCACCAGTCAGTGTGCCAGACTAACCTGCCTGTTCCTGTATTCTCTGGTGTGGATCAACAGCCGTGTCCGGAGTCTGACCTGGAGTAGCACCTGGCCCCTCTGCTCGGTTCCTCCCTGGTGCACTGGCGTCGTTAGCCGTCGTGTGACCTTGGTCGGATCGGGTAGATACTTAGTTACACCCCTCCAGGCACTCTCTGGTTCATGGCCCAGTGGGATCACTAAACACGCACATGCCAGTCAGTCCGGGCGTGTGCATAACATTTGGCAAATTCCAGTCTGGCTTTTTTATGATTTTTTTTTCAACAATGGTGTTCTCCTTGGTCGTCTCCCATGAAGTCCACTTTGGATCAAACTACGACGGATGGTGCAACCTGACAGTGATGTTCCTTGAGCTTGAAGTTCACCTTTATTCTCTTTAGAAGTTATCCTGGGCTCTTTTGTTACCATTCGTATTATCCGTCTCTTTCATTTTTCAGCAATTTTCCTCCTGTAGCCACGTCCATTGAGGATCGTTCCATGGATCTTAAATTTCTGAATATGTGCAACTGTAGTCACAGGATCATCAAGCTGCTTGGAGATGGTCTTATAATCTTTACCTTTAACATGCTTGTCTATAATTTTCTTTCTGATCTCCTGAGACAACTCTTTCCTTTGCTTCCTCTGGTCCATGTTGAATGTGGTACACACCATGTCACCAAACAGCACATTGAGTATCTGTAGCCCTATATACAGGCCCACTGACTGATTACAAGATTGTAGACACCTGTGATGCTAATTAGAGGACACAACTTGATTTATCATGTTCCTTTTGTAACATTATTTTTAGGGGTACCATCATTTCTGTCCAGGCCTATTTCATGAGTTTAATTTTTTTTAAAATTCATGGAAGCAGGGTTGAAAAGCAATGTCTGACTTTCATTTGTTCATTTTCATAGATTTTTAATTTATTATTACTTTTGTCAGATTCAAGTTATTTCTGTGACCATTGTGAGTTTTTCTTTCATTAAACGAGGGGTACCAACAATTTTGACCACGTGTGTACATATATGTTTCAGATCTAAAAATAAACAATCAATAATATTCCATTGGTTTAATGCACATGATTAATAAGCCTGACCACAGTGAATCAAAGCTGTCATTACATATAGGAATCAGTATATAAAAGGACGGCAGCTATATATGCAAACCTGCTGTAGTTCCCTGCATATTTAGTAAATGACATAACAGATGGATACAAATAAGCCACCCAATTTTAGAGTCAATATGTAATAGAAAACATCATAGTCAGAGGGAGAAAGTTAAACTAGTGCACTATGTATGATACCAGCGGCCACCTCATACATATCATGACAGGATGTAAGAAAGTCCTCAAATGAACCATATGGGAGCCCCCATCCCATCTGCAAACACAACCTCACAAGCCCACACATATCGCTGCACTCAGCAGCTTCCTCAGGGAAAGTGTCAAAGTGTCAGGAATTAGGTATCCTGCTCGGCGATAGGTGCAGAACCTATTTAGGGACGGTAGGGGAGTCAGGGTGTTGTAAGATCTGCCTAGGTTTCTCCACTCTCCCTTTCCCTAGTTGTTGGGCTTCTCCCCTTTTTCCATCGTTGTACACTTGGTCCTCCCCTCACCAGTTTGGTGGATTATGATTAGGTCTAGCAAACAGCTATGTTGAGAAGGTCTCCACATGATGGTTTTTAGGTCAGGGTCATAGATTTTCTCTTGCAAGAATGACACTCGGATCAAACTCTGATCACAGTTTGAGCCAATTGTCAGCTTAGCGTGATCCGATTCTCTCAGATGAGAGAATTGTATCACAGGTGCGGAGGAGAGGGATAGCTTAATTTTTCCATCTTCTCGATTGTCTGAGTCCGTGTGAATCCAAGTGCAGTCTGAAGTTTTACATGCACCCATAGACTTGAATGTGTTAGAACTCTCCTGTTAGGTTTTTTTCTAGTTTGCTGGTCACATTACCTTTTTTGCCTATTTAATCCTGCTCCGCCCTCCTGGCCTTGCTGGACTTCATTGTAATTTCTACTCTTGAGCTAGCTTGGTGCTCTGTTACCTTTCTCAGTCAGTTTTGCTAGGTCTTCGGACCTCTATGTTCTATGTTGTTTGTTTGTCTTATTTCTGCTACAATTTCTGCTAGGAGGTGTCCATCTTTCTCCCAGTCCCTAGTTCTTGTAGGGATCCCTTCCTCACATCAATAGGTCTTCGTTCAGACTAGCCGAGGACTTTAGCGGGTCTGATCGCAGGATCAGGTTCCCCGTTACATCGTAGGGATCCAGCTTAGTTCTATTGTAGGGACAGATCTCCTGTCTTTCCTTAGTGCTTGTAGCAGATCATAACAGTAAGTCCAGCCAAAAAATTTCTCTAAGGAAAGACCTCCAGTTTCCATCATGGTCTCGGTTCAGGATTTGGCTCAACGCTTGCAGGGACTCTCTCTGGAGGTGGCCAAGCTCCAACAACACGTGAGTAGCTGTTCTGGAGCACACTTTGTAGAGCCAAAGGTACGTCTGCCTGATCTATTTTTTGGTGAACAACAAGATTTTTTTTCCTTTAAAAATGCTTGTTTATTGTATTTTCGTTTAAGACCCGGATCCTCTGGTGATGAATCACAGCGCATAGGGTTCATAATGTCACTTTTGCACAAAGAACCTCAGGGATGGGCCTTTTCTCTCCAACCTAGTGATCCGTGCTTTAGATCAGTGGATAGTTTTTTTTTCTGCTTTGGGGTTGTTGTATGATGATCCTGATCGTGTCTCATCTGCTGAGTCTGAATTAAGACGTTTGAGGCAGGGATCAGGTAATGTGGAAAATTATTGTACTCAATTCCATCGGTGGTCTGCTCAGGTGGGGTGGAACGATTCAGCTTTGAAAAGTTTGTTTCTTGCAGGGCTAGGTGAAAGGGTTAAGGATCTGCTGATTGCTTATCCTTCACCTGGAAACTTGCAGGAGGCAATGCAATTAGCTATACGGGTGGACAGGAGACTGCGTGCAAGGGTTAATGAGAGTAAATCCTCTGCCATGTCAGCTCCGAGTCTTGAGAGGGTCTGTACTGACATTGGAGAGCCGATGGAGATTGGGGCGATGTCACCCCGCTCTCAGGAAAAAGACCGCAGATTTTCTGAAGGTTTGTGCTTTTATTGCGGTGGATCTGACCATTTCATTAAGAACTGTGTGCTTCGTATAAACAAAGAAAAAAAAAAGGTCAGTTACGCCCGTATAGCCTGTTTAAATACTAAGGGTGTACTTCTTTCTGCTACTACCACTGCTCAGGAAGAATTAATTGAATTTCGGATATTTGTGGATTGTGGTTCTACTCTGAATGTGATTGATGGGGGATTCTTGGAAAAACTTAAATTAAAACCCAAACCTTTGTCATCCCCTATTGCCGTGGTTTCTGTCGATGGCTCTCCCTTAAAGAGTGTTACTCACAAGATCTGTGAATTTCCCCTCACTATTAATGGTATTCACCAGGAGAATTTGGATTTGGTAGTATTAAATAATTTGCCTTCTCCCGTAGTTTTGGGGTTACCCTGGTTAAAATTGCACAATCCTGTACTGGATTGGTCTACCAATGAAATTAAGTCCTGGAGCCCTAAGTGTTATGACAAGTGTTGTAACGGGCGCATTGCTGCTGTGGATAAAGGGGAATTACCTGTACCTATTCAGGATTTTTGGAAAGTTTTTTCTGAGAAGGAATCGCAAATTTGGCCTCCCCATAGAGACTATGATTGTACCATTGAATTTGTCCCTGGAGCGACTCTTCCTAAAAGTCGTTTATTTAATCTTACTATTCCTGAGAGAAAGGCTTTGGAGGAATACATACAGACAAGCTTGGCCACCGGTCACATTAGGCCTTCCAAGTCTCCTGTGGCTGTTGGATTTTTTTTTGTTAAAAAAAAGGACGGCGGTTTACGTCCTTGTCTGGACTTTCGTGAGATTAATAAAATTACTGTACGCAATCCTTACCCACTGACATTGATTCCTGATTTGTTTAACCAGTTAGTGGGGGCCAAATGGTTTTCTAAAATTGATCTCCGGGGGGCATACAATTTGTTGCGCATGAAGGAGGGTGATGAATGGAAGACTGCTTTTAACACTCCTGTGGGTCATTTTGAGAATCTGGTTATGCCTTTTGGTCTTACCAATGCTCCTGCATTTTTTCAGAATCTTATTAATGACATCCTTAGACCTTTGATCGGCAAAAATGTGGTTGTCTATTTGGATGACATTTTGATTTATTCGCCGGATCTGGAGTCTCATTGGCGGAGCGTACGTGAGGTATTACAGTTATTGATTGACAATTCACTTTTTGCTAAGCTAGAGAAATGTGAGTTCGCTGTACAGAGGATTAGTTTTTTGGGCTACATTATCTCCAGTCAAACCACTGACCGATCTCACCAGGAAAGGTGCTAATGCGGTTCAGTGGACTTCTGAGGCCATTGAAGCTTTTGTGTTTCTAAAGGAGAGGTTCACCTCTGCTCCCATGCTTATGCAGCCTGATGTGACTAAGCCGATTTTGGTTGAGGTTGATGCTTCTTCTATGGGGGTCGGTGCGGTGCTGTCTCAGGAAAACAAGGATGGAGTACATCCCTGTGCCTTTTTTTCAAAAAATTTTTCTGAGACTGAACTTAATTACGATATTGGTAATTGGGAATTGCTGGCTATTAAACTCGCATTTGAACACTGGCGTCATCTCTTGGAAGGTGCTGAATTTGCCATTCAGGTTTTCACTGATCATAAAAATCTGATCTATCTTGATGCTGCCAAGCGCTTGAATGCCCGTCAGGCTAGGTGGGCACTTTTTTTCTCGCGGTTTAATTTTTCCGTTACTTACATCCCGGGTACCAAGAATGTTAAAGCTGATGCTTTGTCTCGCAGCTTTTCTCCCATGGTCGGTGCTGAGGAGGAGGAGAGCATTTTACAAGAAGGTGTTGTGATTGCTGCTTTGGACTCCGTTTTGGAGGATGAGATTCTTAAAGCTCAGGAGAATGCCCCATCTAACACTCCCCATGGGAGGTTGTTTGTGCCTAGGACCTTTAGGAGAGATTTGTTTGTTGAGTGTCATGAGTCCCGGTTGGCAGGTCATCCAGGAATTTCTGAGACCAAGAGACTTGTGGGTCGCAGTTTTTGGTGGCCTGGATGGCAGAAGGAAGTCATTAAGTGGGTGCGTCAATGTACTGTGTGTGCTAGATCTAAGTCTTCGCATGCTCCTGCTGCGGGGTTGCTTTGCCCTCTGGAGGTTCCAAGTGCACCTTGGACACATCTGGCTATGGACTTTATTACTGACCTTCCCCCCTCTGAGGGTTTCATGGTCATCTGGGTGGTCGTGGACCGTTTTAGCAAGATGTGTCACTTGGTTCCCTTCATCAAACTTCCCTGGGCTAAGACACTCGCTAAGGCCTTTGTCAAGGAAATTGTCAGACTACATGGCATTCCTACTGACATTGTTTCTGATAGGGGACCTCAGTTCGTGGCTCGTTTTTGGCGTGCCTTTTGTGACAGGTTGGGAGTTCATTTGTCGTTTTCATCCGGATATCATCCTGAGTCTAATGGCCAGACAGAAAGAAAGAACCAGGATGTTGAGCAGTTCTTGCGTTGTTTTGTGGCAGACAATCAAGAGGGGTGGTCTGAGTTTCTGTCGCTTGCTGAATTTGCTCTTAACAACCATACATCCTCTTCTGCTGGGTGTTCGACTTTTTTTTGTTGTTCTGGGAGACATCCGTCTTTTGGGTCATTCTCCAAATTGGTATCGGCTGTGCCTGAGGAGGAGAGTTTTTCCGGTGATTTGGAGAGAGTTTGGACGGATGTGCGTGGTAATCTTCAGGAGGCTAACAAAAAATCTAAGAGGTACTTTGATAGGAAACGGCAAGAGGTTTTGTTTGCTATTGGTGACATGGTTTGGTTGTCCTCTAAGAATCTGCGATTCAGGATTCCTTCTAAAAAATTGGGTCCCAAGTTTGTAGGGCCCTTTAAGGTGCTTCAGATAGTTAACCAATCTGCTGTTAGGTTGGAGGTTCCTACCTCCTGGAAGATTAATCCGGTGTTTCATGTTTCTCTGTTGAAAAGAGCTGATGTGTCGGATGGTGACGCCTCTGCCACTGTTCCTCCGGTGGTGGAGGACGGGGAATATGAAATTTCCCGCATCCTAAATTCTAGACGGTATAGAGGGAGTTTGCAGTATCTTGTCGCTTGGAAGGGTTTCGGACCCGAAGATAACTCATGGGTGAGGGCGGATGATGTTTCTGCTTCCAGACTTGTCAGAGCGTTTCACAGGAGGTTTCCTGATAAGCCCGGGCCTAGGGGATCCGGAGGATCCTCTTAGAAGAGGGGTACTGTTAGAAGTCTCCTGTTAGGTTTTTTTCTAGTTTGCTGGTCACATTACCTTTTTTGCCTATTTAATCCTGCTCCGCCCTCCTGGCCTTGCTGGACTTCATTGTAATTTCTACTCTTGAGCTAGCTTGGTGCTCTGTTACCTTTCTCAGTCAGTTTTGCTAGGTCTTCGGACCTCTATGTTCTATGTTGTTTGTTTGTCTTATTTCTGCTACAATTTCTGCTAGGAGGTGTCCATCTTTCTCCCAGTCCCTAGTTCTTGTAGGGATCCCTTCCTCACATCTATAGGTCTTCGTTCAGACTAGCCGAGGATTTTAGCGGGTCTGATCGCAGGATCAGGTTCCCCGTTACATCGTAGGGATCCAGCTTAGTTCTATTGTAGGGACAGATCTCCTGTCTTTCCTTAGTGCTTGTAGCAGATCATAACAGAATGGTTGTGTGTGATCTGATTTGCACAGCAACTCGCAGCATGCTGCCATTTGTTTCTCGTGCCGAATCAGCATGACAAAAAAACTCTGATCAGCACTACCCCATATAATAACATTGGTCCATGTGCTATCCGATAATAAAACATCAGATATCACTTGTCCGAGTTATACACTTGTGTGAGCGAGCCCTAATGAGTAGTCCTGCACAGAAGAACAGATCTGGATGTTCATATGCTGGGGAAGAGCGTGTGATGGGATTGTACTGCCAATTAGATTGGTGCTTGAAGTTGGCTGCAGTAATGTGGTGAGTTTGCTTGATGTAAAAATACTGAATGGGGTTCTTGAGGGTGACGCACCCCCTGGGCCGTGTGTGTGTGGGGATACCCGGAACCGGACCCGTTGTGGAAGCTGGGGGTTGTAGTCCTTGCGTGGCGGGGACCCGGTCCCGTGGCTCTGGGTAGTCAACTCAAATGGCAGTCTATTTGTGTGGTTTTATGGTATTAAATGTCCGACTACTCCACCCGTGGATTGCGGTCAGAGTGTACCACCGCTGCAGGGCAGACCGCTGAGGCTGGTATTGGGAATGCAGCAGAGAATAGTATAACTCCCCACGGGAGGAGTATAGCCTCAGGGCAGTAAATAGGGATGTTGGTGGTGATGGTGCGCGGGAGCAGCATTAACCACACGGAGTCTGTCATGCAAGTCAGGGTCTTTACTGTTGGTGGTATTAAAGGACCCGTCCGGAATACAGGTTAACAATGGAGGCCTGGTCAGTCTGAGAGCAACTGGGAAATCCCGCTGGTCAGAGGGAGTTTGTAGGCCTACCATGCTGACTTCACTCTTTCTTGGCTATCCTGCTGTAGTGTAGTGGTAGCCCACGTCTCTGAGTGTACCGTGTTGTTCTCACCCGTATGACTGGCAACTCGGGCCTTCCATGCTTCTTACCCCTCCAGGGCAGTAGTGGTTCCTCTCGTGTGGCTGAGCCTCCAGGCTTCCTTGGGCCAGAGGACTTGAAGTCCCCTGCGTGGTGGTTTTCTGCTGCTTGGCTTATAACCCTCACAGCCTCGGACTCCAGTGTAAGTCTCTAGGCCGGACGAGCTCTGCTAGCTCCCCTCCTGGCCTCGATTTCCTCCTCTGCCTACAGGGACTCCTCAGCCTGCTGCTGACCTGTCCCTGTCTCTGGAACTAGACTCTGGCTGGTCTCTCACTGGTCTCTCTAACCCCGCCCCAGATCCAGGTTATAAGGGGAAGTTTTCTCCCCTCCCTGGACTGAGGCAGGAGGTGGTGCATGCTAATTGTCCCCCAACCAGGGAACCTCCCACCTGCTCTCAGACATTACATTGCTGCCACTGTGGCGACCAAACCTGGGGTGCCACATTGGCACTCCTGGATGTATGTATACTGCCTATAAGAGAGGGGGGCACAACATCTTCTGCTTTTTGTGGGCACATTCAATGTCTTCATACCAGGTTTTGGGTGTCAGTACTGTGGGGGTATTGGGGGTTTCGCTGAATGTTGCTTGCTTCAATCTCTCAGCATTAAATGTGGCTCTCACAGTAAGAAAGATTCGGGAACCAATGCACTAAGTGATTTTCAACTGATACAAAAAATAATGAATTTTTAATACAGCATTTAATACAGCATTTTTAAAGTCCAATCAACACTAACAGGAGTATAGCTTGTATTCATAGGGCCCCATAACAAGTCAGGAATGGTGTCTTGTATAGTTTTAATGTAGACAGCAGATAACTATACTTGAGCAGGAGCGGATGAATATGTAATAACGTGGAGAAAAACCCACATAGTAATGGAATGCTACATAGCAAAAAGCCACTACCACCCTTTTTCTACACTAAGGTTACGGTCACACTATCAGTATTTGGTCAGTATTTTCCACCAGTATTTGTAAGCCAAAACCAGGAGTGGAACAATAAGAGAACAAGTATAATAGAAACACGTGCAACACTTCTGCATTTTTGACCCACTCCTGGTTTTGGCTTACATATACTGATGTGAAATACTGACCAAATACTGATAGTGTGACCGTATCCTAAAAGGAACAGTGGTCCTGGTCCTCGGTGGAAGCCTTTTAAATATATGTAGTTATGCCCATTCATCTCAATAAAGCAGGTAATTTAGGTGATGAGTATTGAAATAGCTCTATAAGCAATATTATATAGAAATATATATATATATACACAGTGCCTACAAGTAGTATTCAACCCCCTGCAGATTTAGCTGGTTGACACATGCGGAATTAACTTGGCATTGTGACATTTGTACTGTAGATCAGCCTGGAAGTGGGAAATGCACTGCAGCAAATTTTTTTTTTTTTTTTTTTTTTTAAAACGTTAAAAGTTAATTCAGAGTGTCATTTATTATTCAACCCCTCAAACCACAAGAATTCTGTTTGGTCCCCCTAAAGTATTAAGAAGTAGTTCAGGCACCAAGAATAATGAGCTTCACATGTGTGGATTAAAGATCTCTTTTGCCAGCCTTTTCTGACAATTTAAGACTCTCCCCAAACTTGTGAACAGCACTCAGACATGGTCAACATGGGAAAGACAGAGGATCATTCCAAGGCCATCAGAGACAAGATCGTGGAGGGTCACAAGGCTGGCAAGGGGTACAAAACCCTTTCCAAGGAGTTGGGCCTACCTGTCTCCACTGTTGGGAGCATCATCCGTAAGTGGAAGGCTTATGGAACTACTGTTAGCCTTCAACGGCCTGGACAGCCTTTGAAAGTGTCCTCCCGTGCCGAGGCCAGGCTTGTCCGAAGAGTCAAGGCTAACCCAAGGACAACAAGGAAGGAGCTCCGGGAAGATCTCATGGCAGTGGGGACATTGGTTTCAGTCAATACCATAAGTAACGTACTCCACCGCAATGGTCTCCGTTCCAGACGAGCCTGTATGGTACCTTTACTTTCAAAGCGTCATGTCAAGGCTCGTCTACAGTTTGCTCATGATCACTTGGAGGACTCTGAGACAGACTGGTTCAAGGTTCTATGGTCTGATGAGACCAAGATCGAGATCTTTGGTGCCAACCACACACGTGACGTTTGGAGACTGGATGGCACTGCATACGACCCCAAGAATACCATCCCTACAGTCAAGCATGGTGGTGGCAGCATCATGCTGTGGGGCTGTTTCTCAGCCAAGGGGCCTGGCCATCTGGTCCGCATCCATGGGAAGATGGATAGCACGGCCTACCTGGAGATTTTGGCCAAGATCCTCCGCTCCTCCATCAAGGATCTTAAGATGGGTCGTAATTTCATCTTCAAACAAGACAACGACCCAAAGCACACAGCCAAGAAAACCAAGGCCTGGTTCAAGAGGGAAAAAGTCAAGGTGTTGGAGTGGCCTAGTCAGTCTCCTGACCTTAACCCAATTGAAAACTTGTGGAAGGAGCTCAAGAATAAAGTCCACATGAGACACCCAAAGAACCTAGATAACTGGGAGAAGATCTGCATGGAGGAGTGGGCCAAGATAACTCCACAGACCTGTGCCGGCCTGATCAGGTCTTATAAAAGACGATTATTAGCTGTAATTGCAAACAAGGGTTATTCCACAAAATATTAAACATAGGGGTTGAATAATAATTGACCCACACTTTTATGTTTAAAATTTAATAAAATTCAACTGAGCAACATAACTTTTTTGGTTTGTAAGATTTATGCTTCTGTTCATAAAACCTACTCTCGTTTGCAGTTTGAAGGCTCTAACTTATTTGCATCTTATCAAACCAGCTAAATCTGCAGGGGGTTGAATACTACTTGTAGACACTGTATATATATATATATATATATATATATAGTAAGGTGGCTAATGGTTGCGTAGTCAATGGGAGCTATGTGTCACAGACATGGCTGGTCTCTGTGATGTAACCCGGAGTGTTTCTCTAGTGCATGTAGCACTAAGAGGATCGTTTGGTGCACCTGGGAGCCGGGGCACGGGTAGTTTATAGAGTTGGGCGGGTCCAGCTACCCGGGGAGAAGGCCTCCTATGTGTTGTCTCCAGACTGAGCTGTGTGCTGGATGCTTACCAGCCTGTGTAACTGCAGGTCAGGTTTACCAGAGACTTTGCTTAAAAGACTGTTTTCTTTTGCTTTTGCCTGGACTAAAGGCTGTTTGTTTCCATTTTGCTTTTGATGGTTTATGAAGTCAATAAACTGCTATGGACATTTAAAGGAACATGCCTCTTGTTTGCCTCTCATCGCACCTAAGTGAGTACAATCCCTACAATATATATATCTATATCTATATATCCAGTCATGGCTGAAAGTGTTGGCACCCTTGAAATTGATCCAGAAAATTAAGTATTTCTCCCAGAAAATTATTGCAATTACACATATTTTGTTATACCCATGTATATTTGAACAACACAAAAAACTGAGAAAATAAGGCAAATTGGACATAATTTCACACAAAACCCCCAAAATGGGCAGGGCAACATAATTGGCACCCTCAACTTAATATTTGGTTGCACACCCTTTGGAAAAAATAACTGCAATCAATCGATTCTTATAATCATCAACAAGCTCAACTGGAATTTTAGACCACTCTTCTTTTGCAAACTGCTCCAGGTCTCTCATATTTGAAGGGTGCCTTCTCCCAACAGCAATTTTATGATCTTTCCACAGGTGTTTAATGGGATTTACATGTGGACTCATTGCTGGTCCCTTTAGAACTCTCCAGCACTTTGTTTCTATCCATTTCTGTGTGCTTATTGAAGTATGTTTGGGGTCATTGTCCTGCTGGAAGACCCATGACCTAGTGCGCTAAACAAGCTTTCTGACACTGGGCGCTGCAATGCAACCCAAACTGTTTTGGTAATATTCAGATTTCATGATGCCTTGCACACAGTCAGTACCGTTAATTCATTGCACTCTCATAATTATGATACAAAGTATGATTTATTTATACAGCATATACCAAAACAATTAATCAAACCAGAGGTGGGTGGCGACAATAGATTGAGACGTTTCGGCCTGAATTGGCCTTATTCAATTCAGTCGCTACTGTAAGAAAAAAAATAGGTGCATAAATAAAGGTGGTATTGCTAAGTTCAATACAATCGTTTAGTGACAGTGGTACAACAAATAAAACAATGAAACAATAAAACATAGAATTCCAAGGTGTTCAGGGAGAGCATCTAATGCCAGGGACAGGGGGAGGGGGAGGAAAGGGAGAAAGGAATAGGGGAGAGAGACATCAGTATGTATTGTATAAGTACATATTTCACATAATCATAGTATGGCTATGAGACAAAAACAAACACAAAAGCAAAAACCTTACTTTCTGCTGGATAATGTGTATAAAAAGGTTTAGGCTGTGCTTTCAAGCAAGTAGGACTCCTGTGGTAGAAAACTGTGGGGTAGAGGTATGATAACATTGCAGGATCAGGTGCGGTCGTTATGAGTAAAGAGGTGAAGTATAGGAGGTACCTTATTGTAATCCAGGTGGCGCTGCCTTTGGGTAAGTCTAAGGGGAATGGGACAATGATTGTTGGGGTTAAATGAATATAGGTTATATAGAAATATATATTGTGGATATAGGTATATTGGTAGCCATAGGAAAGTTATTACCTTATGTGTGGAAGTGGGTTGCAGCGTCGGTGTCCCTGCCTCCTGCTAGGCAGGGACGCCGTTCCCCTCACCTCTCCGCTCCGTGCCCGGCGTCTTCCTCCCGCTCTGCTGGCAGCGCGCGCTGCTTCCCGGCCTCTGTGCTTAGGGCGCGCGCGCGCTCCCCCTCTCTTAAAGGGGCCATGCGCGCCGTCCTAAGGAGTCCCTGGCCAATGGCCGGAGGACCTCACCATATATAAGGCACCTCCTCCAAAATGGAGGTGCCCGAGCAATGTTGTTGCAAAGCCTTTCAACTCTGCTTCGGCCCTCAGGTCCCGTTACCAGTTACCTGCCAGTCACCAGCCAGATTCCTGCTTAATACCTGCCTGATATTTGCTTACCTGCTTGCTATCCTGTGGTCCGACAGTCTGCCTACCAGCACCTGCCAGTCTGTCTATGGATCAGTCCGCCTGCGGACCAGGAAGTACCTGCCAGATACCTGCCTGCCTGTCCAGAGACTCTTACTCGCTCACCTGGGAGCGCTCACCTGCTACCTGCCTGCTAGCCTACCTGGAGGCTTAGCCGTCACTTGCTGTGACCACCTGCCTGTCCAGAGACTCTTGCCCGCTCACCTGGGAGCGCTCACCTGCTACCTGCCTGCTAGCCTACCTGGAGGCTCTGCCGTCACTTGCTGTGACCACCTGCCTGTCCAGAGACTCTTGCCCGCTCACCTGGGAGCGCTCACCTGCTACCTGCCTGCTAGCCTACCTGGGGGCTCTGCCGTCACTTGCCGTGACCACCTGCCAGTCCAGAGACTCTTGCCCGCTCACCTGGGAGCGCTCACCTGCTACCTGCCTGCTAGCCTACCTGGAGGCTCTGCCATCACTTGCCGTGACCACCTGCCAGTCCAGAGACTCTTGCCCGCTCACCTGGGAGTGCTCACCTGCTACCTGCCTGCTAGCCTGTCTAGAGACTCTTACCCTGCTGTCACTTGCCGTGATCACCTGCCCGTCTAGAGACTCTTACCCTGCTGTCATTTGCCGTGATCACCTGCCCGTCTAGAGACGCTTACCCTGCTGTCATTTGCCGTGACCACCTGCCCATCTAGAGACTCTTACCCTGCTGTCACTTGCCGTGACCACCCGCCTGTCAAGAGACTGCCCCCGTCACTTGCCGTGACTTCCTGCCCTTCTACCCAGAGACTGTCCCTGTCACTTGCGTGACTACCTGCCCGCCTTCCCTGGGAGCCACCTGCTTCCTTACAAAGACTGCCCCTTTGTATAGTTGCTCAGAGGTTCCACCTCCCAGACCCGTTACAGTTTGCTCGGGCCCTGGAACCCGGTGGCACCCAAGCTCCCTCACTCTCTGACCTATGCCATGAACTGTCCCGTCAGAGGTCCCAACAGGAGTCCATCCTGAGCCACCTGCATAGTGTTAACTCCCGCCTGGACACACTGACTACATCTTCAGGACCGGCTTCCAGTCGCACGACTCCTACCCCGGCAGCACCGCTGCTCATCAATTCCATGGCATCTCTTCCCGGTCCCCGCCTCACCGCCCCGCCTCGTTTTGGCGGAGATCCCGGTCAGGCACGGGGCTTCATTAACCTGTGCACTCTGCACTTCGAACTGTTGGCACACCAGTTTTCCACCGACCGAGCCAAAGTAGCCTTCATCATGTCCCATCTCACGGGGGAGGCGCTGGCTTGGCTAAATCCTCTATGGGAGAGAGGAGACCCCCTGGTGTCCAATTTGCCAGCCTTTCTCTCGGCTTTCCGGAAGGTCTTCGACGAACCAGGACGGAGGACCTCATCCGCCTCATCTCTGCTACGCCTCCGCCAAGGAAGTCTCACCGTGGGCCAATATGCCATACGGTTCCGTACCTTTGCTTCGGAGCTTGCATGGGATAACGACGCCCTGGTGTCCGTCTTCTGGGAGGGTCTGTCCGGCCGTATTAAAGATGAACTCGCCGGTCGGGACATTCCTACCACTCTCGACAACTTGATTACACTTGCCACCCGGATTGACATCCGGTTCCAGGAGCGCACCAAAGAGGCCACCCATGAGAGGAGGTTTCCACGCCTTGCCCCTACCTTCCAGAGACCCGTCACTTCCTCCGTTACTCCCCCGGCGCACTCACCCGAGCCTATGCAGGTCGACCAGACCAAGATGGTCAAGACCCGTCAAGAATTACGCCGTGCCGAGGGGAGCTGCTTCTACTGTGGCAGTAAGGAGCACCGGATCCGTTCCTGCCCGGAGAGGTCGGGAAACGCCTGTGTCTAGGGTCGCTCAGAGAGGTCGCCCAAGACAGAAATAAACCCTCTCCATCTCTAATGCTGTCGGTCTCTATCATCTGCGGGGAAAACCGTTATTTTGAACTGGCTCAACTGGACTCTGGAGCTGCCGGAAATCTCATTTCTCAGTCCCTGGTAGAGAAATACCGCATTCCCACCAAACCTCTGGCTGTACCCTTATCTGTCGCCGCCGTGGATGGGGGCCTCTTACCACATCCCATCCAACTCATCACCGAATCCATAACTCTGCAGGTGGGAATGCTGCACTCTGAGAGCATCTGCTTCCATGTTCTGCCTGGACTCTCTCACGCCCTCTTGCTAGGCCTACCTTGGCTCCAGAGACACGCACCCGTGCTTGATTGGCAGACCGGAGAAGTTCTTCGCTGAGGACAGGACTGCCATAAGACTTGTTTAGTTCCCGTTCATCCTGCTCGTCCTTCTCCTACCCCAGCCAATCTACCCGGCCTACCGGCTCCCTATTGGTCTTTTGCGGATGTCTTTAATAAAAGAGAAGCAGAGACATTACCCCCTCATAGACCATACGACTGCCCAATTGACCTGATGCCCAGTGCTACTCCTCCCCGTGGGCGTATTTACCCTTTGTCCGCTGCTGAGACCCGGTCCATGTCTGAATATATTGAGGAGAATCTGGCCGGGGATTTATCTGGAAATCTACCTCCCCGGCGGGAGCAGGCTTCTTCTTCGTCAAAAAGAGGATGGCTCACTCCGTCCCTGTATAGACTATAGAGGCCTTAACCAGATCACAGTGAAGAATAAATACCCCCTTCCGCTCATTCCAGAATTATTTGACCGTCTGAGGGGGGCTAGAATCTTCACCAAGCTGGACCTCCGTGGCGCGTATAATCTGGTCCGCATCCGTCACAGGGATGAATGGAAGACGGCATTCAACACCCGGGACGGCCACTATGAATATCTTGTAATGCCCTTCGGTCTCTGTAACGCTCCCGCCGTCTTTCAAGAGTTGGTCAATGACATCTTCCGTGACCTTCTCTACTCCTGCGTGGTGGTGTACCTGAACGACATCTAGGTATTCTCTCCGGATCTTCTCACTCACCGGAGGGACGTTCGTCAGGTCCTGCTCAGGCTCAGGCAGAACCACCTCTACGCTAAATATGAGAAGTGCCTCTTTGAGCAGACCTCGCTTCCGTTTCTGGACTACATAATCTCTCAGACCGGCCTACAAATGGACCCTGAGAAACTGTCTGCCATCCAGAAGTGGCCCCGACCAGAGGAGTTGAAGGCTATTCAGCGGTTCCTGGGCTTCGCCAACTACTACCGCCTCTTCATTCCGCACTTCTCTTCCCGGACTGCCCCTATCTCGGCGCTCACCCGTAAGGGCGCTAATCCCAGAGAATGGCCGCCCGAAGCAGAGGAGGCCTTCCTTTCCTTAAAACGAGCTTTTTCCTCTGCCCCTGTGCTGCATCGTCCGGACGGCAACAAACAATTCTTTCTAGAAGTCGACGCTTCCTCCTCCGGAGCCGGAGCAGTACTTACCCAAAAGTCGTCTTCCGGAAGAATGGTAACTTGCGGCTTCTTCTCCAAACTCTTCTCCTCTTCTGAGCGCAATTATTCTATAGGAGACCGAGAATTGTTGGCCATTAAGCTGGCACTGGAGGAGTGGCGTTACCTGCTCGAGGGGGCTCTTCACCCGGTAATAATTTACACGGACCACAAGAACTTGGCTTACCTCCAGAGTGCCCAGAGACTTAACCCGCGCCAAGCCCGGTGGTCCTTGTTCTTCGCCCGCTTTAATTTCATTCTTCATTTTCGCCAGGCTGACAAAAACATCAAAGCTGATGCCTTATCCCGATCCTTTTTGGTCTCTGATCTTGAAGAGGAGCCTAAACACATCATTGACCCCGCAAAAGTAATGCAGGTGGCCCCCGTGAATCTAAATCGTCTTCCACCCGGTAAGACGTTCGTAACTGTTCCTGATCGTGAGAAGGTTCTACACTGGGGACACTCGTTCAAGCTAGCTGGCCACGCTGGTCAGAAAAAGACCCTCCAGCTTATTACCCGGCATTACTGGTGGCCTACCCTGCCCAAGGACGTAATAGACTTTGTTTCAGCCTGTGTGTCCTGCGCCCTCAACAAGGTTCTGAGACATCTGCCAGCCGGCTGTCTCCTTCCACTTCCTGTACCTGCTGCCCCGTGGCAGCATATAGCTATGGACTTTATAACGGACCTCCCTGTCTCTGCCGGTTGTACGGTCATATGGGTGGTCGCTAACCGCTTTTCCAAAATGGCTCACTTTATTCCCCTGCCGGGTCTCCCATCTGCATCAGAGTTAGCTAAAGACTTTATCCATCATGTCTTCCGTCTTCATGGTCTTCCTCTCCACATCGTATCCGACCGAGGGGTTCAGTTCACCTCTCGTTTTTGGCGAGCCATGTGTAAACTGCTGGGTGTCACCTTGGAATTTTCTTCCGCTTATCACCCACAGTCCAATGGCCAAGTAGAACGGATCAACCAAATTTTAACCAGTTACCTCCGGCACTTTGTTAATGCTCACCATTCCGACTGGGTGGATCTTTTACCGTGGGCCGAATTTTCCTACAATAATCACGAGAGCGAATCTTCCTCCAAATCCCCGTTTTTTGTAGTCTTCGGTCAGCATCCTCAGATCCCTTTTCCCGTCTCCGCCTCGGTGGACAATCCGGCTGCGGAATCTCTCGTTAACGAATTTTCCTCCATTTGGGAAAGTACCAGATCCGCACTTCTTCAGTCATCCGAGCGGATGAAAAAACAGGCTGACAAGAGACGTCTGGATCCACCACAATTCCGTCCTGGAGATAAAG
Source organism: Phyllobates terribilis (assembly GCF_046119375.1). Taxonomy (NCBI): domain Eukaryota; kingdom Metazoa; phylum Chordata; class Amphibia; order Anura; family Dendrobatidae; genus Phyllobates; species Phyllobates terribilis. Next base: position 208,841,879 of record NW_027362762.1, read on the forward strand.
TCTGGCTCTCGTCCAAATATGTCCGGCTCAAGATTCCTTCCTACAAGTTAGGGCCTCGGTTCATTGGCCCACTGGAAGTTATCAAACAAATCAACCCGGTGGCCTATAAATTGAAACTCCCGGCCAACTTGCGGATCCCTAACTCCTTCCATGTATCTCTACTCAAACCCGTGATACTTAACTCTTTTTCCAAGTCTACAGGTACGCCTCCTGCTCCGGTTTCCGCTGAAAACGAGTTTGAGGTAGAGAACATTCTGGCCACCAAAAGGGTAAGAGGAAGGACCTTTTTTCTAGTGGATTGGAAGGGGTTTGGTCCTGAGGAGAGAACGTGGGAGCCCCGGGAGAACATCCATGCCCCGCTCATCCTAGATAAATTTCTGTCTGGCCTAAAAAAGGGGGGGGCCTAAAGGGGGGTACTGTAGCGTCGGCGTCCCTGCCTCCTGCTAGGCAGGGACGCCGTTCCCCTCACCTCTCCCTTCAGTGCCCGGCGTCTTCCTCCCGCTCTGCTGGCAGAGTGCGCTGCTTCCCAGCCTCTGTGCTTAGGGCGCGCGCTCCCCCTCTCTTAAAGGGGCCGCGCGCGCCGTCCTAAGGAGTCCCCGGCCAATGGCCGGAGGACCTCACCATATATAAGGCACCTCCTCCAAAATGGAGGTGCCCGAGCAATGTTGTTGCAAAGCCTTTCAACTCTGCTTCAGCCCTCAGGTCCCGTTACCAGTTACCTGCCAGTTACCTGCCGGTCACCTGCCAGATTCCTGCTTGATACCTGCCTGATATCTGCTTACCTGCTTGCTATCCTGTGGTCCGACAGTCTGCCTACCAGCACCTGCCAGTCTGTCTATGGATCAGTCCGCCTGCGGACAAGGAAGTACCTGCTAGATACCTGCCTGCCTGTCCAGAGACTCTTACTCGCTCACCTGGGAGCGCTCACCTGCTACCTGCCTGCTAGCCTACCTGGAGGCTTAGCCGTCACTTGCTGTGACCACCTGCCTGTCCAGAGACTCTTGCCCGCTCACCTGGGAGCACTCACCTGCTACCTGCCTGCTAGCCTACCTGGATGCTCTGCCGTCACTTGCTGTGACCACCTGCCTGTCCAGAGACTCTTGCCCGCTCACCTGGGAGCGCTCACCTGCTACCTGCCTGCTAGCCTACCTGGAGGCTCTGCCGTCACTTGCCGTGACCACCTGCCAGTCCAGAGACTCTTGCCCGCTCAGCTGGGAGCGCTCACCTGCTACCTGCCTGCTAGCCTACCTGGAGGCTCTGCCGTCACTTGCCATGACCACCTGCCTGTCCAGAGACTCTTGCCCGCTCACCTGGGAGCGCTCACCTGCTACCTGCCTGTTAGCCTGTCTAGAGACTCTTACCCTGTTGTCACTTGCCGTGATCATCTGCCCATCTAGAGACTCTTACCCTGCTGTCATTTGCCGTGATCACCTGCCCGTCTAGAGACTCTTACCCTGCTGTCATTTGCCGTGACCACCTGTCCATCTAGAGACTCTTACCCTGCTGTCACTTGCCGTGACCACCCGCCTGTCAAGAGACTGCCCCCGTCACTTGCCGTGACTTCCTGCCCTTCTACCCAGAGACTGTCCCTGTCACTTGCCGTGACTACCTGCCCGCCTTCCCTGGGAGCCACCTGCTTCCTTACAAAGACTGCCCCTTTGTATAGTTGCTCAGAGGTTCCACCTCCCAGACCCGTTACACCGGTTTGTGGCCGGTAGCGGGGCTTGGGTGCCACTGGGACGTCAAGTGTGGACAGCGGCGCTCACTGCGCCTTGCTTCTGGGATGCCGTGGTGTGTAAGGGGAGGAGGGCCCTTCTTAAAGTCCGCGCGGTCGCCGGACCGGAAGGGGCGGGCCGCTGGATATGGCGTGGCTGTGCAGGGAAGGTTGCTATGGGTACCGGTTGAACAGTGGGCCCAGTGGTGCCTGCGCAGTGTGCGTGGTTGTGGGGGCGTGTGCATCACAGCGCAGTAAGAAGTACAGGATACTTGTAGGTGGCTGTATTTAGACTGCAGGAGGGGCACCACATGAGTGCTAGTGCAGCATACATCATAGGCACATGTGTAGAGGGAATGGGTGCATGTATCCAGGGAGTGGGAGCACAGTCAGATTTGCATATGGATTGGGGAGGGGAGGAGGTATGATGTTGTTAATAGGGGTTGAGCTATTAAGGGAACGGGGGCATAGAGAATCCTGAGGGTGGACAGAGGCTGGTTAGTGCTATTTGGGGAACGGGGGTACCTAGACTACTTACCCCAATGGAGGAGTTGGATCATTGTGTCTGTAAGGGAGAAAAATTAAAATGATTAGTAGTTGATCCAATCGATTTCCCTATTCAGACCTTCTGGGGAAAGCGTTTGTAGGGTATAGATGCAGTATGCCTCACGTTCCTTCAATATCCTAATGTGGTTACCTCCCCTCCTTGGTCTAGAGGACATGTTCAATAACCTGGAATCGTAGTTGCGCTACGGTGTGTTTAAATTTGGTAAAGTGATCTGGTAGTAGAAGCCAGTTTTTACCCCAGCGGATTGTAGATTTGTGGCTGGCTATGCGATCCCTTATGTGCTGCGTTGTCTCGCCTACATAGAGTAAGCCACATGGACACTTGATTACATACACAACAAAGTTATTGAGGTAATTTGGCCGTGATATATTATGCCACATGCCGTGCTCCAAAATATATGTAGGGCTTACCACCAGACAATTAAAAGTTAGAATACGTGAACATGTTTTGGGGATTGTGGCAGCAATTGACGCAACTGATACTTCGGCACTTAAAACGATTCCAAGGCATTTTCGTTCACACCACAATTGTGATGCATCCCTGTTAAGAGTTCGCGGCATAGACCAAATTACCACCAACATTAGGGAAGGGAAACTTAGTCAGTTACTGGCACAAAAAGAAAGCAGATGGATATAGAAGTTGAATACCCTCCATCCACTTGGTTTGAACGAACTGATTAGCTATGCCCCATTTCTCTGATTGCCTTTACATTGAGGTTTTAGTATTTCAACATTTTGAAATATTTTTTTATTTTATTTCACCCTGTATATCCTTAGGCTAGGGTTGCCTATCTAACCATTTATCATTAATAGTTCATGTCTTTCTTTTTTAGTATTCTTCTGTGTGATAATATTGTTTTCCATGAAATATATGGAGCACCCAAACATACTGCTCTTTGGCGGCACAGCCTCATGATGATATTACAACTATAAGAAATCATCTCTGGATGGCCTTTATATATATCTTCACAAAGGCATGTTGGCGCTTTTTCTATTGGACACCATTATATGTATCAATTTGACATCATACTTATTTATGACCAGCTAATTTCTGAACATGTTTTTGTATATATTTGTATGGCGGTATAAGACGCTTTTGTTAAGTTGGACGTTTATAGGACATATAAATCATATTATAATGAAAAGTATTATGTTTATTGTATTTATTTATTTATTCTTTATTCATGCACTGTCACTTTTATATGTTTTTGTGGCTGCACATCTTTTTTCTTTAAATTTTATTAATTATGCCACCTTTACACATATTATGTTGTTATTTATATAATCATGTGTGTATCGCTCATTTACATACTCTTTTATATATATATGGTTGTTTACTTCTTATATACACATATATGCACTGTCACTTTATTATTTCTTATATAATTGTTGTTATTATATTTTCCATTTTATTACATTAGTATTTCACATTGGGGATTATAATAGGCCACTGGATTGAATATCTAATGTTCTGTAGCTCTACCTGGAATGACACCTTCAATATACCAATCATGTCTGTGTAATGAGTTGTACGCATGCTCTCGGTGCGTCCCGTGGTGTCTCCGTCGGCCTTGTCTTTATGTGTCCGGCGGCGCCCGGTCACGTGTCACCCATGTGATCAGAGCGTCATCGGTCACATGACGAGGTTGCCGTGGATGTGGACGTCGATCAGCATGCATCACCAAAAGCTCGTCCCACACACATTGGCCTAGCGTCTTCACGCCCCCATTTACTATTGGTTAGATGGACCTTTTAAACCCTGCCTATTCTCATTGTACCCCCCCCGACCAAGGCAGCTGAGCCGAAACGTGCGTCGGGGTGTGTGCCATTGAGGAGGTTGCTTACACCCACAGTGGATGTAAGTAATTGCTAACTTCCATAGATATGGATACTCCCGCTGCTCTACTTAGTTCCCGGTGAATATGTAGGCTGAGGGCCCCTTATATTAATTCTTTAGTTGTTATTTTTTTGTACATTTGATATATCTGATGGTATGCCTTTTGTTTGTACTTTACTCTACTAATCCATTTAAATCTATGATCTATAGGCATATGCCACTTGGCATTATCTATTTCTACATAATACCTGCACTTTACTACACTGTTAGGCTCTGGCATATAGAGTAAATTTATTCTTTACCTGCATAAATTTTATTCAGCAGTGTACATTTATGGATGCCTGATATACTGTATACTACATATTCAATGTCATTTCTTGGCCATACTTTATCTGACTAATTTTGTTTATTCACGATTAGATTTATAGGCATCTGCCACTTGGCATTATCTTTTATTATGTAATATTTGCCCTTATATTATATTGTTAGGCACCGGCACCTTTTTACAAAGTTCACTCCTTATGCATACAAATGTTTTTCAGCAGCATACTGTATATAGATGAACGTCTTTTGTTGTTATCATTGCACCTCCGTCCATTGGTGCCTCTCCACCGCATTGTTTTTAATATTTCCTGTGTCCTGTGATTCATCACCTATGCTTGTCAAAATGTAATAAATATTTTTCTATGATATATTTGACCAGTTTCGAAGTCTGTTTCTCTTGTCCTTCATTAGCAGTTTTTGCTTCGATGGTCACATTCCTCTTATATGTCCATGACTGGGTTAATGTAGATTGTTCTTGTATATAGTATGCACCCATTTGTGTCTCTCTTTTGTGTCATTTTTACACAGTAATGTTGAAGGTTGTGTGTTCAAATACCGGAGAGACTCACAAAAAAGAAAAGAAAATGACATTTTTGTAATTGCCTTTTATTATTTTTAGCACTTTTATTGGAACAAAAAAATCGGACTTTTTCTTCATCTCTAGTGTATGGGAAACATAGAAATACATTATTACAATGATACAATGTATCTCTATGGACATGTATAATCTGCTTCTTGGTTCACTGCCTGCAATACAGCTCAAGATTACCAAATTTGCCTATCTACATTATTGTGGGCTGTGGCATGCAAGCATGGAGATGTGAGTTTTATTGATTATATTTATGTGTATATATACAGTGTATATATATATGTATATATACTCATTTTTATGTTTGTAACATTGTTTCAGTAGCGCGATCTCACTTCCTTTATGTTTGGCAATGAACACATGCAGCTTTTGCTTCTATAATGTGATATGTACTTCTCTGCAGTGATTGGCTGTTTGCTTTTAAATCCCTCGTTCCATGATTTAATCGCATATCCTATGATTAAGGGCCTCTCACAACCTTCTAAATGCAGTGATTCATAGATAGATAGCGATGGCGGCATCTGGATGGTTAATCAACCAGTGGCAGTGTGGGCACCAGCTCTGCCTGTTGCCGCAGGAACTCGGTTGTCAGCTGCACTGAGCTCCCAGCGGTGATCGTGTAGGGAAGTGCTGATATATATCTCCTCCCAGCAATCACATACTGTGATCGAACAGTCAGATTGACTGACAGATTGCAGGAATCAGAGAGCCAGGACTGCTGAAATGGGTCCCTAGATGGTCTAGCTGTGCTCGTCAGCTGTCAGTAAAAGTCATGACGGATATAATATACACGTTGTCAAAATTGTTGGTACCCCTCATTTAATGAAAGAAAAACCCACAATGGTCACAGAAATAACTTGAATCTCACAAAAGTAATAATAAATTAAAAATCTATGAAAATGAACAAATGAAAGTCAGACATTGCGTTTCAACCCTGCTTCCACAGAATTTTTACAAAAATTTAACTCATGAAATATGCCTGGACAGAAATGATGGTACCCCTGAAAATAATGTGACAAAAGGGACATGTTAATTCAAGTTGTGTCCACTAATTAGCATCACTGGTGTCTACAATCTTGTAATCAGTCAGTGGGCCTGTATATAGGGCTACAGATACTCACTGTGCTGTTTGGTGACATGGTGTGTACAACACTCAACATGGACCAGAGGAAGCAAAGGAAAGAGTTGTCTCAGGAGATCAGAAAGAAAATTATAGACAAGCATGTTAAAGGTAAAGGTTATAAGAACATCTCCAAGCAGTTTGATGTTCCTGTGACTACAGTTGCACCAGTGGCGTACCGCCAATGGCGGCAGACCACGCGACTGCTATGGGGCCCGTGAGCCGGTGGGGCCCCATAGCAGTCCAGGGGTGGACATACCGCCGCCGGTGCCCGCAATGTGCAGCTGCTCCCTGCACGTGGCGGTCAGTGAGCGATCCCTGGAGCTCTGCCGCTGTCAGGAGGAGAATAGCAGCGGAGCTGGAGGGTTCGTCCTCTGCTTCCTCCCTGACCCAGGCGCACGCAGCTTGATGACATCATCATGCAGCGTGCGCCTGGGTCAGGAAGAAAGCTGCCGGCAACCAGGAGGATGCTGCAGGGAAGCGAGCTGAGGTAAGTTTTTTTTTTTTTTTTTTTTTTTTTACTGAAACGCTGGGGAGGGGAGGTGGGGGGAGAGCAATGGTGGGATGGTGTGGCTGGGGAGAGCAATAATGGGGCTGATGGGGCTAGGGAGAAGAATTATGGGGCAGGGAAGAGCAATAATGGGGCTGATGGGGCTGGGGAGAGGAGTGATGGGGCTGTGAAGAGCAATAATGGGGCTCATGGGGCTGGGGAGAGCAATATTGGGGCTGACGGGGCTGGGGAGAGGAATGGTGGGGCTGGGAAGAGGAATGATGGGGCTGAGAAGAGCAATAATGGGTCTGGGAAGAGCAATAATGGGGCTGGGGAGAGGAATGATGGGGCTGGGGAGAGGAATGATGAGGTTGATGGGGCTGGGGAGAGGAATAATGGGATGGTGGTGCTGGGGAGAGCAATGATGGGGCTGGGGAGAGGAATGACGTGGGCTGGGGAGAGCAATGATGGGGATGGTGGGGCTGGGGAGAGCAATGATGGGATGGTGAGGCTGCAGTGAGCAATAATGGGGCTGGAGAGAGGAATAATGGAGTTGATTGGGCTGGGAAGAGGAATGATGGGATGATGGGGCTGGGGAGAGGAATAATGGGGCTGATGGGGCTGGGGAGAGGAATGATGGGGCTGGGAAGAGCAATAATGGGGCTGATGGGGCCAGGGAGAGGAATGATGGGGCTGATAGGGCCGGGAAGAGGAATGATGGGGCTGATGGGGCCGGAAGAGCAATAATGGGGCTAATGGGGCTGGGGAGAGGAATAATGGGATGGTGGGGCTGGGGAGAGCAATAATGGGGCTGGGGAGAGGAATGATGGGGTTGGGGAGAGCAATAATGGGGCTGATGGTGATGGGTCCGGGAAGAGGAATGATGGGGCGGATGGGGCCGGGGAGAGCAATAATGGGGCTGGGGAGAGCAATAATGGGGCTGATGGTGCTGGGGAGAGCAATGATGGGGCTGATGGGGCTTGGGAGAGCAATGATGGGGCTGGGGAGAGGAATGATGAGGTTGATGGGTCTGGGAAGAGCAATGGGTCTGGGGAGAGGAATGATGGGGCTGGTAAGAGCAATAATGGGGCTGGGCAGACAATGATGGGGGTGCTGGGAGAGAGCAATGATGGAGATGCTGGGAGAGCAATGATGGGGGGCTGGGAGAGAGCAATGATAGAGGTGCTGGGACAGAGCAATGATGGGGTGCTGAGAGAGCAATGATGGGGGTGCTGGGACAGAGCAATGACGGGGGTGCTGGGACAGAGCAATGACGGGGGTGCTGGGACAGAGCAATGATGGGGGTGCTGAGAGAGAGCAATGATGGAGGTGGTGGGAGAGAGCAATGATGGGGGTGCTAGGAGAGAGAAATTATAGGTGTTTCACTTTGCTTGTACTGTGAAGCCTTGCATGTTTTCCGTGTGCACATAGCCTTACAGTTAATTGGGGAGAGTCACAGAGACTGAATAATTTATATTATTGGCTGGTGAAGATTATAGTTAATGGGGGGCATCACTTTATATTTTGATTACTAAGTGGCTAATAGTACAGTTATATGAAAAAGTTTGGGCACCCCTATTAATCTTAAGCTTAATGTTTTATAAAAATTGGTGTTTTTGCAACAGCTATTTCAGTTTGATATATGTAATAACTGTTGGACACACTAATGTTTATGCCTTGAAATGAGGTTTATTGTACTAACAGAAAATGTGCAATCTGCATTCAAACAAAATTTGACAGGTGCATAAGTATGGGCACCTCACCAGAAAAGTGACATTAATATTTAGTAGATCCACCTTTTGCAAAAATAACAGCCTCTAGTCGCTTCCTGTAGCTTTTAATGATTTCCCGGATCCTGGATAAAGGTGTTTTTGACCATTCCTCTTTACAAAACAATTCCAGTTCAGTTAAGTTTGATGGTCGCCGAGCATGGACAGCCCTCTTCAAATGATCCCACAGATGTTCAATGATATTCAGGTCTGGGGATTGGGATGGCCATTCCAGAACATTGTAATTGTTCCTCTGCATGAATGCCTGAGTAGATTTGGAGCGGTGTTTTGGATCATTGTCTTGCTGAAAGATCCATCCACTGCGTAACTTCAACTTTGTCACTGATTCTTGAACATTATTGTCAAGAATCTGCTGATACTGAGGGGAATCCATGCGTCCCTCAACTTTAACAAGATTCCCGGTGCCAGCATTGGCCACACAGCACCAAAGCATGATGGAACCTCCACCAAATTTTACTGTGGGTAGCAAGTGTTTTTCTTGGAATGCTGTGTTTTTTTGCCGCAATGCATAACGCCTTTTTGTATGACCAAACAACTCAATCTTGGTTTCATCAGTAGAGATGAGCATTGTTCTACTCGAACTGTTAGCCAATCTCAAATTCGAGCTGTTTTGGGCAGTGTTCGAGCCGTTCGGCGAACACGAACAATTTGAGAAAAATTCGGCTGTTCGAGGTTATGTTCGATAACTGTTCGTGCACCAAAATCATAACTGGATTTTTTCTCAGTAATGATGAAAATTAATGTTAATACGCAGTTTGAGTGTACAGCGGGGTGGGGGGAGGGGCAGGGATGGATCTCTGCAGGAACAATGAAGATCTCCATTTTTTTTTTCTCTTTCCCGCATTTACAGTGGGGAGGTGCAATCTGTCAGCCTATCAGCAGCGCACACACGGAGCGAAGTGCTTTTTTTCACACAAGCAAGGGCATGTGTCATTGGCAGTGTATGTCACATGTCCTTGCCCTATAAGACCAAGCCATTTTCCCCGTCGCCACCATTTTCTCACTGCTGCAGCTGCGTGTTAGACGGCACCGCTGTTGCTGTGTGCGCTATACCTTGTTAATTTCAAGCCAATTTTCGCACAAATCTACAGATAGCTTGGGAGTAGGGAATAGTTGTGATTGCAGTCCTTTTAAGGACTAGGTTACAGCATTTCCTACGACTTTTATCAGGCAGGTCTGTGCTCTTAAATAGATAGATTGTGGGAGTAAAGACTAATTGTAATTGGAGTCCTTTTCAGGACTAGGTTACATCAGTTCCTATCAGTTTTTGCCAGGCAGGTCTGTGCCAGTGCTGTGCAAGTTTTTTTCACAGCATTTGGCTGAATCTAGCAAAGCTAATCCTTTTTGGCCTATTGCAGAGTGTGTTAGTCAGTGGAGTAGCCTATCTGTGTTGCAAGATATACCACCTGTGTATAGAATACCAATTTTTTTACTGCACCTAATGAAGTAAAATCTTTTGGGCATAGCATCATTCTATTAGTCCATCTATACTGACCTCCATCAGGTTGAAAATTGAATATAATTTTTTTCTGCATCTAGCTCTGAAAAAATATTGGGCTTCTAGCTGTGTGTGGGACTTGTTGTATTAGTCCATCTATACTGACCTCCATCATGTTGCAAACTGAATATATTTTTTTCTGCATCTACCTCTGAAAAAATATTGGGCTTCTAGCTGTGTGTGGGACTTGTTCTATTAATCCATCTATACAGACCTCCAAAAGGTTGCAAACTGAATATATTTTTTTCTGCATCTACCTCTGAAAAAATATTGGGCTTCTAGCTGTGTGTGGGACTTGTTGTATTAGTCCATCTATACTGACCTCCATCAGGTTGCAAACTGAATATATTTTTTTCTGCATCTACCTCTGAAAAAATATTGGGCTTCTAGCTGTGTGTGGGACTTGTTCTATTAATCCATCTATACAGACCTCTATCAGGTTGCAAACTGAATATATTTTTTTCTGCATCTACCTCTGAAAAAATATTGGGCTTCTAGCTGTGTGTGGGACTTGTTGTATTAGTCCATCTATACTGACCTCCATCAGGTTGCAAACTGAATATATTTTTTTCTGCATCTACCTCTGAAAAAATATTGGGCTTCTAGCTGTGTGTGGGACTTGTTCTATTAATCCATCTATACAGACCTCCATCAGGTTGCAAACTGAATATATTTTTTTCTGCATCTACCTCTGAAAAAATATTGGGCTTCTAGCTGTGTGTGGGACTTGTTGTATTAGTCCATCTATACTGACCTCCATCAGGTTGCAAACTGAATATATTTTTTTCTGCATCTACCTCTGAAAAAATATTGGGCTTCTAGCTGTGTGTGGGACTTGTTCTATTAATCCATCTATACAGACCTCCATCAGGTTGCAAACTGAATATATTTTTTTCTGCATCTACCTCTGAAAAAATATGTGGCCTTCTAGCAGTGTGTGGGACTTTCTCTATTAGTCCACCTATACTGACCTCCATCAGGTTGCAAACTGAATATAATTTTTTTCTGCATCTAGCTCTGAAAAAATGTTTGGCCTTCTAGCAGTGTGTGGGACTTTCTCTATTAGTCCATCTATACTGACCTCCATCAGGTTGCAAATTAAAAATAATTTTTATCTGCATCTAGCTCTGAAAAAATATTTGGCCTTCTAGCAGTGTGTGGGACTTTCTCTATTAGTCCATCTATACTGACCTCCATCAGGTTGCAAATTAAAAATAATTTTTATCTGCATCTACCTCTGAAAAAATATTTGGGCTTCTAGCTGTGTGTGGGACTTGTTCTATTAATCCATCTATACAGACCTCCATCAGGTTGCAAACTGAATATAATTTTTTTCTGCATCTAGCTCTGAAAAAATATTTGGCCTTCTAGCAGTGTGTGGGACTTGTTCTATTAGTCCACCTATACTGACCTCCATCAGGTTGCAAATTCAAAATAATTTTTTGTCTGCATCTAGCTCTGAAAAAAATATTTGGCCTTCTAGCAGTGTGTGGGACTTTCTCTATTAGTCCATCTATACTGACCTCCATCAGGTTGCAAACTGAATATATTTCTTTTCTGCATGTACCTCTGAAAAAATATTGGGCTTGTAGCTGTGTGTGGGACTTGTTCTATTAATCCATCTATACAGACCTCCATCAGGTTGCAAACTGAATAAAATTTTTTTCTGCATCTACCTCTGAAAAAATATTTGGGCTTCTAGCTGTGTGTGGGACTTGTTCTATTAGTCCATCTATACTGACCTCCATCAGGTTGCAAATTGAATATAATTTTTTTCTGCATCTAACCCAGCCAATAGTTTTGGCCTAATACCACAGTTTGGCCACTCTGCTCTGCTCGGTTCCCATCCATTGTTTTTTTGTGCAAACAACTCCAGAGTTGTGAATTAGTTAACCACCAAAATGAGTGGAAAAAGGCCTGCTGCTGGTGGAAAGGGGAATAGGCGTGTTGGGAAGGGGAAAAAAGGTTGTGTCCGTGGGGTAGGTGTTAAAGCAACAGTAACATCTGCAGAAGAAAGACCATCTTCCAGCCAAACTAAAATGTCTACTTCTTTTAGCGGACAATGTGATAAGATCCCTTTCTTACGGCCACGCCAATCGCTACAAATTCCAGATGAGGCACAAAAACAGCAGGTGCTTCAACGGATATCAAGTGCTCCTTTAAGTGGGCTCTCCTCCACATCAACTTCAACATCACAAATACTCCAGTCCTCAAAGGTGTCACCCCAATCGCACTTGCTTCCTCACAGCTCCCAAATATCCAGCTGCCCGTCTGAGTATGAGGTAGAACAGATGGTTGAGTCTGCAGAGCTGTTTACTCATACTATAGCCTGGGAATCAGAGGTCGACTCCAGCGCTTCTGTGAATCCAGACGAGGAAATGATCTGCACTGATGCCCAGAATCTTTATGAGTCGGATCCAGGACCAGACGCAGAAGGTTCTGACCATAATGTAGACCCTCATTCCCAAACTGTAACTCCTGTTGGTGGAGACAATGAGGAAGACGATGATAAGACTCAAATACCTGATTGGAGCGACAACTTTAGTTTTTTGTCAGGGCAGGAACAGGTTGGCTCTGAGGACGACGGGTGTGATAACGCACAGGGTGATGATGATGAGGTTGGAGATCCCACTTACTGTCAACCCACAGTCAGCCAAGAGATGAGGTCAGCAGAGGAGGTGGAGGAAGATGCTAGTGACGACGAGGTCAGGTTGCGCCTTCCTGGACAGAGACGTAGTACTGGAAGCACGTCAACAACTGCATCCTCAAACACAACTCTGCCTCTCACCACAAGTCGTGGTGGCTCTTCAGGTCGCATGGGTGCTAAGCCTTGCATAGCCTGGGCATTTTTTCAGATCGATAAAGATGACCCAACTCGTGTTATCTGTAACATTTGTCAGCAAAAGCTAAGTAGAGGCCAAAAAATACATAGTTTGAGTACTTCATGCATGAACCGGCACATGGACATGAAGCATAAGTTGCAGTGGGAAGCTCAGTGTGCTACAATGCGGCCTAGCCGGCCGGGCCAACCACCGTCTGCCATATCTTGTGCATCCGCGGCCTCTTCATCCTCTGTGACTGGGGGGACAGCAGTCACACCTGTTTTGGGGCGCAGACCTGCCACCTCTTTACCCGCAACAGCCAGCGTGATTGGCAGGTCATCATTTTCTTTGGAGGTGGTAACACCAGCTGGTGTTGAGCGCTGTCCGACATCGATAGCACCACCTTTGGATCAAGGCAACCTAACATGTCCGCCTGCATCTTCCTCACAGACCGGCAGTTTGCCGGGGACACCCTTATCAACCCCGTCTAAGCACAATAGCCAGCCCTCGGTCCCTCAGATGTGGACAAGTAAAAGACCATTTCCTCCTAGCCATGAGAAAGCTAAGAGGTTGAATTTCACCATCTGCAAGCTCTTGGCTACAGAAATGCTGCCTTTCCGCCTGGTGGACACAGAGGATTTTCGAGACCTTATGTCCGTCGCAGTGCCCCAGTACCAGATGCCCAGTCGGCACTACTTCTCAAAGAAAGGTGTGCCTGCGCTCCACCAGCATGTCGCACACAACATCACCGCTTCTTTGAGAAACTCTGTGTGTGACAGGGTGCATTTCACCACAGACACTTGGACGAGTAGGCATGGACAGGGGCGTTACATGTCGCTGACTGGGCACTGGGTAACTATGGTGACAGCAGGACAAGGGGCTGCTGTCCAAGTCTTGCCGTCCCCACGAGTTGTGCGTCAATCCTCTTTATGTCAAAGTTCCTCCACTGCTTCTGCCTCCTCAACCTCCTCTCGGTCTTCCACCTGCACCCAAAGCCTGTCTGGTCATGCCACAAGCTTTCTAACTGCGCAGAAGGGATCCTGCACACCTCCTTACTATGCTGGCAGTAGGGCTCAACGTCATCAGGCGGTTTTTACATTGAAATGTCTGGGAAATGTGAGTCACACAGCTGAGGAGTTGTGGTCAGCTCTGGAGAACCAATTTCATGAATGGTTGTCTCCACTGGACCTGAAACCAGGGAAGGCCGTGTGCAACAATGCTGCAAACCTGGGTGCGGCCCTTCGCCGGGGCAATGTCACACACGTGCCTTGTATGGCTCACGTGTTGAACCTGGTTGTCCAGCAATTTTTAGCCCACTATCCCAGACTAGATGGCCTTCTGCAGAGGGCACGGTCGCTGTGTGCTCACTTCCGCCGTTCGCATCCCGCAGCTCAGCGACTTACATCTCTACAGAAGTCGTTGGGCCTGCCACTTCACCGGCTAAAATGCGATGTGCCTACCCGGTGGAATTCAACTCTGCACATGTTGCAGCGACTGTGGCAGCACCGACAAGCCCTGGTGCAATACGTTCTGACGTATAGCCCGGGCCAACGAGATCCAGAGGTGGGGCAAATCACGCTGGAGGAGTGGTCTCAGATCAGGGACCTATGCACCCTTCTGCACAGTTTTGAAATGGCGACGAAGATGTTTAGTGCTGACGATGCCATTATCAGCATGACTATTCCGGTGATTTACATGCTGGAGCACATGTTAAACAGAATTCGGAGTCAGGTGGTGGCACAAGAGGAGGTGGAGGAAGTAGAGGAGGAGGAGTTGTATGCGGAAGGGCTAACATCTGCAAGGTCCAGACGGTCGGCAGCACCAAGGCGGCAGGCATGTGAGGGTGGGGGAGATGGTTTTACCAGGGCGCATGGTAGCAGTCAAACTAGTGAGGAAGGTGCAGGAGCCCAGGAAGAAGTGGAGGACGAACTGATGGAAGACTCATCAGATGAGGGAGACCTTGATCACATTTCTGTTGTGCGAGGTTGGGGGGAGAGGACAGAGGAAGGAAGCATGATTGTTACCTCGCCACCAACACAACAGGGACTTGGTGCTCCTGGATGCGCAACACACATGAGTGCCTTCTTGCTGCACTACCTGCAACATGACCCTCGAATTGTGAGAATTAGAAATAATCCTGACTACTGGGTTGCCACACTGTTAGATCCCCGGTACAAAAGTAAATTTGCAGAAATTATTCCTGCCATAGAAAGGGATGCACGCATGCAGGAGTATCAGCAGAGACTGTTGCAGAATCTTACATGTGCTTTTCCACAAAATACCAGTGGTGCACGTAGTGAATCTCACAGTTCCAACTTGCCAACCGTGGGACCGTCAAGTGTTCAGCACTCAAACCGTAACAGAACCACAGTATCTGCTGGTAACATCAATTTTGCGGAATCATTTCACCACTTTTTTGCCCATCCTTTGCAAGGCCACAGGAGACAAGAAGTCTGACACATAGTCAACGCCTAGAGACGATGGTACAGGAGTATCTCCAAGTAAACATTGAAGCCATGACTGTGTCACTGGACCCTTGCTCTTTTTGGGCTTCCAATCTGGATAAATGGCCGGAGCTAGCCACTTACGCCTTGGAGATCTTGTCATGCCCCGCAGCCAGCGTTCTGTCTGAACGTGTGTTCAGCGCTGCTGGTGGTGTGCTGACAGATAAGCGCACGCGGCTCTCCACTGATAATGTAGACAGACTCACGTTCATAAAGATGAACAAATCATGGATCCGAAACGACTTTTCTACCCCTGTGTCATCCTGGGGAGAGTAAAAGCTTGATGATTGGTTAAAATCACCCTACCAACCGTTTTAAGCTTTCAAATTACTAATCATGTTTATCTGTATCTTGGCTGGAAAATAATTTGGGCTTTGTAGCAGTGTGCAGCACTGATTCTATTAGGCCATCTATAATAAGCTCCACCAGATTTAAAATTACTAATCATGTTTATCTGTATCTTGACTGGAAAATAATTTGGGCTTTGTAGCAGTGTGCAGCACTGATCCTATTAGGCCATCTATACTAAAGCTTCACCAGATTTAAAATTAATAAAAAATTTTAGCTGCATCTAGCCCGGAAAATAATTTTGGGGCTCCGAGATGCGCAAGACACATAAGTGCCTTCTTGCTGCACTACCTGCAGCATGACCCTCATATTGTCAGAATTCGAAGTAATCATGACTACTGGGTTGCCACACTCTTAGATCCCCCAAACTTTTCGATCAACCTTTTCATTTTAATAAAGACCAAAAAAATGGTCATTTTTGAAATTATAAGCATTAGCAGGTTGTTAGAAACTGAAATCAAACAGTTTTCAACTCAAAACTTTATTCTAGGTGATGTTACATTTTCACATAGGACCCCTTGTTCGAAAGGAGCTTCTGAACTCTCTCGTCCATTGAATTTGTCAGGTTTTGGATGGTTTCTGCTTCAATTGTTTTGCATGAGGACAGAATACCCTCCCAGAGCTGTTGCTTAGATGTGAACTGCCTCCCGCCATCATAGACACTCCTTTTAATGATGCTCCAAAGGTTCTGAATGGGGTAGAGGTCAGGGGAGCATGGGGGGTCACACCATAAGTTTGTCCCCTTTTATGCCCATATCAGCCAGAGATGCAGATGTTTTATGTGCAGCATGAGATGGTGCATTATCATGCAAAAAAATGATCTTGCTGTGAAATACACGGTTCTTCTTCTTGAACCATGGCAGGAAGTGCTGTTTGAGAAAATCCACATACATTATGGAGTTCATCTTTAGCGCCTTCAGGGATCCTAAAGGGGCCGACAATCTCTCTCCCCATGATTCCAGCCCAAAACATTACTCCACCTCCTCCTTGTTGGCGCTGTAGCCGTGTTTGCGTGGGGTGTCCATCAACCAGCCATCCTCCACTCCATCCATCTGGACCATCGAGCGCTGCACGGCACTCATCCGTGAACAAAACAGTTTTGAAATCAGTCTTCATGTAATGTTTGGCCCACTGGAGCCGTTTCTGCTTGTGTGAAGTGGATAGAGGAGGTCGACAGGATGGCGTATGCACAGCTGCAAACCTCTGAAGGACCCTGCATCTTGTTGTTCGGGGGATGTTGGAGGCACCAGCAGCTTCAAAAACTTGTCTGCTGCTATGACAAGGCTTTTTTGCCGCTGCTCTTTCAACCTGACGTAATTGCCTGTAGGAAAGAGTACTCAATTTGCCCTTATCAGCACGCACACGTGTGTACTGTGAATCAGCTACATACTTCTTGATTGCCAAGACACTTCATCCTGATCATCGCACAATGTTGATTGTAGTCATGCCTTGACCTAAACACTCCACAATTTGTTGCTTCTCAGCAGCCGACACATCCTTTTTCTTTCCCATTTTGGCAGAAAATGTAGGCTGCTTAATAATGTGAGACAGCCTTCTTAAGTAGTCTTGCCTTTCATTGGACACACCTGCCAAACTAATTAGCACAGGTGTCTGCAATTGCTTACAGTGATATAAAGAGCCCTGACACACATCACCATCAATGAGTTTAACTGACAAACAAACAAATTCTTCCCTTATCACTCCTAAACGCTTTTTGCATAATAATTTGGAACACAGTGTACATGTGCTTTTCCACAAAACACCAGTGGTTCACGTAGTGAATCTTACAGTTCTAACTAGCCAACCGTGGTCTGTATGGAGTTGTTCAATAAAGGGCCCAAAATTAAGATAACATAGATGGGAGAGGTCTCTATGAATAGGAATTCCTAAGTATTTGATACCCTGTGAGGGCCAGGCAAAGGGAAAGTTGGACTGGATGGAATCCTATATGGATTTGGGGAGGGAGACATCGAGGGCCTCAGACTTCGCTGCATTGATTTTAAAATTTGACCATGTAACAAAGTGATCTATTTCAGCCATAACAGCATGGATGGATATATGTGATTGAGTGATATATACTAGGACATCATCAGCAAATAGAGAGCACTTGTACTCGGTGCCTCCCACCTCAATCCACCTAATATTGGGGTTATGGCGAATTGATGAGAGCAGGTGCTCCGTCACTAGGATGTATAAGAGAGGGGACAGAGAACATCCCTGCCTTGTCCCATTGGTGATTGTGAAAGGTGATGAAAATGTTCTGACGCGCCCCCTGGGCTTTGGGACACCCGGAGCCGGACCCTTTTTGGTGGATGCTGGTGGTTGTAGTCTCCGTGGCGGCGACCCGGTTCCGTGGCTCAGGGCGGTCAAACCAGTGGCGGAACTATTTATGTGGTTTTGATGTTTAAATGTCCGACTACGCCACCCGTGGATTGCGGTCAGAGTGAACCGCCGCTCCAGGGCAGACCGCTGAGGCTGGTGTTGTGGGTGCAGCAGAGCGTAGCATAACTCCCCACGGGAGGAGTATAGCCTCAGGGCAGTGTATGCGGAGGATGGGGGTGATGGTGCAGGGCAGCAGCAGTAACGACACGGAGTCAGTGATGCAGTCCAGGGCCTTTACTCACAGTTCTTATTATCCAGACCACGTCTGCAGGTAACGGCTGCCCACGTCGTACTGTGCTCACCAGGTGAGGGGCTCAGACAACTCCCAGATAACTTTGGAGCGCTTCACAGGACCCCCTTTGTGTGTCCTTTGTCTGGCCTTTCTTACCAACCCTTCTGTCCGGCTGCCTCGGGCCTCCTCTTGGTAAACTTGGCGCCAGTTTCCCTGACCCTATGTGGTGCCTTCCTAGCGGGTGTAGCGAGGGGCTGCGCCACATAAAATGTCACAGCCTCCTGTTTCTAGCTGAGGGTCGTTTCCTGCCTCCACTAGTTTCGGGGAACGGTCTACCCCTTTGGCCTGACCCCTCCACGCAGGTGGATTCGGGCGTGCGGTGGCGACTCGCCCGTCCGCATCCCTGGGATCCCTTCGTTCCTCGTTCCTGGAGCCTTCTCCGCTCCTCTTTCTTCCTTCTCCCTCTTCCAGGCCTGGGCCTCTGTTACTAGGCCCGCCTCCGGAGCAGAGCTCATCCCTGCCACTTCTGCTCAGACTTCTCTGCACTGAACTAAGATGGTGCCCACCTTTTATACTCCCTTCTCAATGCACCCAGGAACTGCTTCCTCCCTGCTCCTGCACTACAGGGTTCCCCTTCCTCAGTGTTCCCTCCCCCCAGTCCAGCCAGGGACAGGGACTGTTGTGCCCATCTCAGGGGCATAATGGTCGCCCTGCCCCACGGCAATGTGGTGTAATGCATGCAGGTGTCGGGTCCTGATCCACACTACATCCTTACCTGAGAGTGAGATATCACACCTCTGGGTGAGGTGCAATACCTCTGTAGCAACCGAGCCCTCAGGGTGCTACAGTTCTGTTTATCTTCAGCCTAGGTGACGTATTGCGATACAGGGCCGTGATTTTGGCTATAAAAGGGTCCCCTAGACCCCTACCCCAAGCTTTTTAAGAGAATCATATATGGCGTGCCAGGAGACTCTATGGAATGCTTTCTCAGCATCCAACGAGAGTATCTAATTACAAATTTTTAACTGCATCTAGCCCAGGAAATACTTTGTGCCTAGTAGCAGTGTCTGCTAGTCAGCGGATTATCCCGGCTGTTAAGCAAGCTACACCACCTGTAGTTTGGACACTTAATTTTTTCAAAGGAAATGCTTCGGGACCATGGGATACTCAGTGAAGAGCATCAGGAGGCACCCCAAGGCATAGGGGCTGGGACTGGCAGTAGGATGCCTTGCGGTGGACAGCCGAGCTCGATCCTTATAAAAGCTTTTTAACTGCAGCAGCTTTAGTGGACGCTACTGGAGCTGGAATTACGCGGCTGCTGGCATGAGACTTGCCCTCCAATAGATCCTTGTAAATGGATTTAAAGTGTATTCATTCAAATTAGAGAGACAATTTAAATTAAAAAGCTTAGAGCTGCCTCCACCACAGGGGGGCTCGCTCGACCCACCAGCGGACAGGCACCAGTATTGGGAGAGGGGGGCTGGCCGTCAGGGTTCACCGCGGCTCTGGCACAAACCCGGCGACGCGGAGGTGGCACGGGCAGGAGCGGACTGAACGTGTCGGCTTCTCACTTTTTGGATTTTAGAAGGGCATGACATGCCTATATCTGTGTCTCCCCCTCCTTTTACTCCTCCACCTCTTTTCTTTTCGCATGACTATATGTACTTGTCACTTTTCCATGTGTTAGTTGTGTCTTCTGAGCAGTTTGTCAGCTTTTGGACACCTTTGAAGGTGTTTTCTATGTGTTTCTATGTGTTTTTGTTTGCCTGCCATTGGTTTTAACGGTGTTCGAAGGTGTTCGACGAACAGTTCGACGAACAGTTCGGCGAACACACGGGTGTTCGACGAACCGAACCGAAATCGAACACTACGGGGGTGGCTCAACACTATTCATCAGACCACAGGACCTTCTTCCAAAAAGAAATTGGCTTCTCCAAATGTGCTTTTGCATACCTCAGCCGACTCTGTTTGTGGCGTGCTTGCAGAAACGGTTTCTTTCGCATCACTCTCCCATACAGCTTCTCCTTGTGCAAAGTGCGTTGTATAGTTGACCGATGCACAGTGACACCATCTGCAGCAAGTTGATGCTGCAGCTCTCTGGAGGTGGTCTGAGGATTGTCCTTGACTGATCTCACCATTCTTCTTCTCTGCCTTTCTGATGTTTTTCTTGGCCTGCCACTTCTGGCCTTAACAAGAACTGTCCCTGTGTTCTTCCATTTCCTTACTATGTTCCTCACAGTGGAAACTGACAGGTTAAATCTCTGAGCAGCTTTTTGTATCCTTCCCCTGAACAACTATGTTGAATAATCTTTGTTTTCAGATCATTTTACAGTTGTTTTGAGGAGCCCATGATGCCACTTTTCAGAGGAGATTCAAACAGGAGAACAACTTGCAAGTGGCCACTTTAAGTAGCTTTTCTCATGATTGCATACACTAACAGGTAGGAGTATTTAAAACAAGAAAATAAGGGTGCCCATACTTATGCACCTGTCAAATTTTGTTTGAATGCAGATTGCACATTTTCTGTTAGTACAATAAACCTAATTTCAAGGCAGAAACATTACTGTGTCTAACAGTTATTACATATATCAAACTGAAATAGCTGTTGCAAAAACACCAATTTATATAAAACATTAAGCTTAAGATTAATAGGGGTGCCCAAACTTTTTCATATAACTATATATTATTGGGGGGGGGGTACATATCTGTATTCGAGGATGCAGAGCGGGGGAGACACATAAATGCATACAATATGTGACCTTGTTATTTTCTAAGCTTGAGATCATCGTGACAAGATGAGTCGTGACTGGGAGATGTCGACATGAAAGTCTGACCAGATGGAGAACAAGCAGCAGAAACCAACTCTGATCAGACGAGACGTCAGCGGTAAGTGCCTGGATGTAAATATGATTCTGTATTTGCACTGTGTGACTTGGAGTGATAATGTTATCTGTAAAATCCCTTAGGCTGCATTCTCACATTTGTGTGAAATGTCCGTGTGCTGCCAGATTTTTTTATAGGATGATCTACGGACTCGTACAGTTTTATAGATCCATTCACACATCCATGAAAATCACTGATCTGAGAATGAGATCTAAGAGGGTCAGAGAATGTCCTCTCCTGATCCGATTTTGAGGATTAGAATAGGACATGTTCAATGCATCGGTAAAACAGGGCAGCACACCGACACTGCACACAGATGCAGGAATGTAGCCTTATTATGTATAGCACAGTCCCTTAGTATATAGTGTACTCACTTATTATGTATAGCGCCATCCTTAGTTATATAGTTTCCTCTTTTATTATGTATAACACCCTCCCTTATTATGTACCATCCTCTCTAGCTCTAGGGGCTCACAGTTGGGGGATCATACTGTGTTGGGGTCAGCATACTTTGCCCTGTGAGTTGAGGTGAGGTATAGTAGGGTCATTATACTGCGTATGTGGAGGAATTCACCATGGGGGTATCATACTGTGTTTGGGGGGCCCTTTTATTGGCATCACACTTTAAGGGGCAATGAAAGAGAGATCTAGGACTTCAGCAGGAGGAAAATTACTATGTAAAGGATGGAAAGTTGTGAGATCTGATCTTTGGTGACCCCAACTATTATTTACATTTTCTTTTGGGGGGGGGAGCAATTAGAGCTTCAGCTATGGGGCCCCATGATTCCTGTGTACGCCCCTGAGTTGCACATATTATTCAGAAATTTAAGATCCATGGAACTGTAGCCAACCTCCATGGATGTGGCCACAGGAGGAAAATTGATGACAAAACAAAGAGACGGATAATACGAATGGTAACAAAAGAGCCCAGGATAACTTCTAAAGAGATTAAAGGTGAACTTCAACCTCATGGAACATCAGTGTCATATCGCACCATCCGTCGTTGTTTGATCCAAAGTGGATTTCATGGGAAACGACCAAGGAGAACACCATTGTTGAAAAAAAATCATAAAAAAGCCAGACTGGAGTTTGCCAAATTACATGTTGACAAGCCACAAAGGTTCTGGGAGAACGTCCTATGGACAGATGAGACAAAAATGGAAGTTTTTGGCAAGGCACATCAGATCTGTGTTCACAGACGGAAAAATAAAGCATATCAAGAAAAGAACACTGTCCCTACTGTGAAACATGGAGGAGGCTCTGTTATGTTCTGGGGCTGCTTTGCTGCATCTGGCACAGGGTGTCTTGAATCTGTGCAGGGTACAATGAAATCTCAAGACTATCAAGGGATTCTAGAGAGAAATGTGCTGCCCAGTGTAAGAAAGCTTGGTCTTAGTTGCAGGTCATGGGTCTTGCAACAGGATAATGACCCAAAACACACAGCTAAAAACACCCAAGAATGGCTAAGAGGAAAACATTGGACTATTCTGAAGTGGCCTTCTATGAGCCCTGACCTAAATCCTATTGAGCATCTTTGGAAAGAGCTGAAACATGCCGTCTGGAAAAGGCAACCTTCAAACACAAAACAACTGGAGCAGTTTGCTCATAAGGAGTGGGCCAAAATACCTGTTGAGAGGTACAGAAGTCTCATTGACAATTACAGGAATCGTTTGATTATTTCATGAATTTAATTTTTTTTAAAATTCTGTGGAAGCAGGGTTGAAAAGCAATGTCTGACTTTCATTTGTTCATTTTCATAGAGTTTTAATTTATTATTACTTTTGTCAGATTCAAGTTATTTCTGTGATCATTGTGGGTTTTTCTTTCATTAAACGAGGGGTAACAACAATTTTGACCAAGGGGTAATTTCACTTCGTAAATCAGGAGTAAATTTGAAACTAAGAAACTTTGTAATATATATCAGTAGAGAAATCTGCTTCTTATCAATGTATTCACTAAAACAGTTGTATAGTACTATGTATGTACAATAAATAAAAATAGTCCCAAAAATTATCATATAATGCAAGACACTTCACCAAATATATACATGGTGTAAAATGTAACTGGCTCTTTGGAAAATGAAAGGTGGAATCTGATTGGTTGCTAAGGGCAACTGAGCCAGTTTCACAGATCTAGTTTTCACAGATTGATCTCCCCCAAATCTGTTTTCTTTTCAGATAACACATAATGGCAAATAATTTAAATACAGATCAAAGAAAATGGATTTTAACAGAGTATTAGAAATCATAAAATGCTGAACCCGTTAGAGCAAATTGGGTTGAAACATTTTGAAACATTTGGTACTCAAGCCCCAAAGAGACAAACCATTTACCGCATTCGTGACAAATTCAATGCCACTGGCTCAATCCTTAATGCTCCAAAAACTGGTCGACCCAAAACAGTCTGTACAGAAGATAATAAACAACTTGTTGCTGAAACATTTGTTCAAAGTCCAAAAGAGTCTACCAGAAGAGCCTCTTTGGAATTGGGAATTTCACGAGCTTCTATCATGCGAATCCTGAAATCTATTGGGTGGAAAGCTTATCGTCCACATCTAATTCATGGTTTATTGGATGATGATCCAGACAGGCGGCTGCAATTTAGTGTCTGATAAATCTCCCCCTTCATAGCCTTATTACACTTTCTGTCCTCCTACTTTTGGACCACCCTGTAAATGTATATGTATGTATATACAGTACAGACCAAAAGTTTGGACACACCTTCTCATTTAAAGATTTTTCTGTATTTTCATGACTATAAAAATTGTACATTCACACTGAAGGCATCAAAACTATGAATTAACACATGTGGAATTATATACTTAACAAAAAAGTGTGAAACAACTGAAAATATGTCTTATATTCTAGGTTCTTCAAAGTAGCCACCTTTTGCTTTGATGACTTCTTTGCACACTCTTGGCATTCTCTTGATGAGCTTCAAGAGGTAGTCACCGGAAATGGTCTTCCAACAATCTTGAAGGAGTTCCCAGAGATGCTTAGCACTTGTTGGCCCTTTTGCCTTCACTCTGCGGTCCAGCTCACCCCAATCCATGTCGATTGGGTTCAGGTCTGGTGACTGTGGAGGCCAGGTCATCTGGCGTAGCACCCCATCACTCTCCTTCTTGGTCAAATAGCCCTTACACAGCCTGGAGGTGTGTTTGGGGTCATTGTCCTGTTGAAAAATAAATGATGGTCCAACTAAACGCAAACCGGATAGAATAGCATGCCACTGCAAGATGCTGTGGTAGCCATGCTGGTTCAGTATGCCTTCAATTTTGAATAAATCCCCAACAGTGTCACCAGCAAAGCACCCCCACACCATCACACCTCCTCCTCCATGCTTCACGGTGGGAACCAGGCATGTAGAGTCCATCCATTCACCTTTTCTGCATCGCACAAAGACACGGTGGTTGGAAACAAAGATCTCAAATTTGGACTCATCAGACCAAAGCACAGATTTCCACTGGTCTAATGTCCATTCCTTGTGTTCTTTAGCCCAAACAAGTCTCTTCTGCTTGTTGCCTGTCCTTAGCAGTGGTTTCCTAGCAGCTATTTTACCATGAAGGCCTGCTGCACAAAGTCTCCTCTTAACAGTTGTTGAAGAGATGTGTCTGCTGCTAGAACTCTGTGTGGCATTGACCTTGTCTCTAATCTGAGCTGCTGTTAACCTGCGATTTCTGAGGCTGGTGACTCAGATAAACTTATCCTCAGAAGCAGAGGTGACTCTTGGTCTTCCTTTCCTGGGGCGGTCCTCATGTGAGACAGTTTCTTTGTAGTGCTTGATGGTTTTTGCAACTGCACTTGGGGACACTTTCAAAGTTTGCCCAATTTTTCGGACTGACTGATCTTCATTTCTTAAAGTAATGATGGCCACTTGTTTTTCTTTACTTAGCTGCTTTTTCTTGCCATAATACAAATTCTAACAGTCTATTCAGTAGGACTATCAGCTATGTATCCACCAGACTTCTGCACAACACAACTGATGGTCCCAACCCCATTTATAAGGCAAGAAATCCCACTTATTAAACCTGACAGGGCACACCTGTGAAGTGAAAACCATTTCCGGTGACTAAAAAATCTTTAAATGAGAAGGTGTGTCCAAACCTTTTGGTCTGTACTGTATATATATGTATGTACAATGTATGTATTTCTGCAAAGATGTATAATGACTGTTAGGATTGATGCACTTTTAAATATACTACAGATATATTTGTTGAACTTCTTGAGAAAGGTTCACTCTATGAACCGAAATGTTCCACAATGGGTATTAAAACTCAGCTTTTTTTCTTTTTTTCTAATTGCTCTGCTGCATCCATTATTATTTTTATACTCTCCTATGAAGAGATATTAGTTTGTCAAGTTTAGGTTATAATTTATGTTATAGTTCAACTGAGCATTACCAGAGATTTGTCTCAGGAGGTGTGGACTTCTTCCCCTGCATGAGGTTGACCAATCATAAGCAGGCTGCGTCATGCAGAGAAGACAGGAACAAATCTCTGGTAATGCCCAGTCGAACTATAACATAAATATTGTAGGAATTCACTCACAGGTAGGCAGAAGGTGGCGTTCACACAGGCACTGGATTCTTGTATCAAATCAATGTAACATTTATTTCTCACTAGTTGCACAGCACCAAAATAAAACCATGAACATAAATAAGTAGCCAAGTCCAGGTGCTAACACAGACCCTGGCTACTCATACACGGCTGAGCTGGGTCCCAATCCAGTCAAACAAAACAGCTATCATCCATAGCAACCAATGATACTTGCAGTTTGGTGTACATGGTCTGTGCAGTCTCTTCTAAGAGAGAGATTTCAGCTTGTCTCTCTCTTTAGTTCAAACACAAATGCACTTTGGTCAGCTTCCCCCAGCTGACTAACTAATGTAAACAGCTCGCCTGGTTATATGCAGAGCCAGCCAGGTGCAAATAATCAGAGCCTGTAGAGCTATGATTTAACTCTAGCCTACCTGGCTTTACTACATACCTCTCCCCCTCTTCTGCCCAAAGCCGGGGGCTGGGTACCATCTGCCAGCACACAGAGCCTGCAGTGCTTTAAATTAACCCGAAGTGAGGCTCATGCTTGATGACATAAGGGTGACCTCATTCTTCCAAAAATCTGCCCGTCTTTTTGGGTACCAATTTTTGGTCACACTGATTTTGGATGGTGGCAAATTTCCTGTCACTTTGACACCCGAATGTTGGTCAACTAGCAAGGGGTTTAAAGCAGGTCCCTACCCTTCCAGGGTTTTAGTAGGTTGCCACAAATATAATTAAGGCCTTCCTTTTCTCTGGTCAGTGTACTTTATAGTTAACCTCTCCCACCTTTTTTTCCACCACCCTATAGGATCCCTGCCACTGGGTAAGGAACTTGTTCTCCCCATGGGCACTAACACAAGTACCCGATTCCCATGCTTAAATTGTCTCACTCGAGCTGATCAATTATACCCCCTGGATAGTGTTGAGCGATACCTTCCAATATCGGGAAATATCGGATCGGATTGGATCGGACCGATACCGAAAAAGTATCGGATATCGCCGATTCCGATACCGGAAACCAATGCAAGTCAATGGGACAGAAATATCGGAATGAAAATAAACCCTTTCTTTCCTTGTAGGTTAATTCTACATGAAGGAAAACAACTAAGAATAATGTAGAATGTATTGGGGGAGGTGGGGGAGACAATAAAGGCATGGAGGTTTAGCCCAATCAAATGGAATAGCAGGAATTAATATTTTTTTTAAGACGTTCTGAGTTACGGAAATATTGACTATGTTAAGTATTTTTATATTTTGTCAGATATTTATGTTTCACTACTTCCATGCTCTTCACCTTCTTTTTTACTTCTCCCACACTTTCTCCTTCATCATCCTCAGCATCTTTTTCATCCACTTCTTCTTCACCTTCTTCATCTTCTTCTTCTTCACCTTCTTCGTATTATTCTTTTTTTTTTACATTCTTCATATTCTACTTCTTCATCTTCTTCATATTCATCTTCGTGACAGGCATTCCTGTAGTTGTTATCTATAAAAGGTTGGACATTACATCTTTCGTTCTGCCCGTCACAAAAGATTTACAACAGGATTTGTCCGCGTTCAGTTTGGCCTGCAGCAGCAGGTCTTTTCCAGGGGCACCACGAGGAGGAACGGACTCACCCCCATACACTGCTTAGTCATCTTCTGCTTATAATTTAGATATTATCTTTTGCTCTGATTTTTAGTCTTATGCTTAATGTTCTTCCGCTTTTTGTTCTGCAGCTTCTTGTATTTCTGCTTCTTGGTTTTCTGTCTCTTGTTCTTCTGTATCTTGGTGCTTGTCTTCTCTTCTTTGTCCTCTTGGTCAACTTCTTCAGGATCATCTTCTTGGTCTTCTTCGGGGTGGTCTTCAGGGTCATCGTCTTCGGGGGTCCTCGTCTTCGGGGTCCTCGTCTTCTTCGGGTTGGTCTTCTGGGTCCTCATCTTCGGGGTCCTCGTCTTCTTCGGGGTGGTCTTCAGGGTCCTCGTCTTCTTCGGGGTGGTCTTCAGGGTCCTCATCTTCTTCGGGGTGGTCTTCAGGGTCCTCGTCTTCAGGGTCGTCGTCTTCGGGGTCCTCGTCTTCTTCGGGTTGGTCTTCAGGGTCCTCGTCTTCAGGGTCCTCGTCAGGAAGATCCAGAGTGATTACCAAGAACCATTTCAAAAAGCTTGAACTTGGAAATGTAGCAGAAGGTACAAGAAGGCTGAGGAACTAACGAGGACCAGCTGACGGTACTGGAAACCGGATGGGTAGCAGAAGGTACAAGAGCCAATGGAACTACCGAGGACCAGCTGATGGTACTGGAACTCGGTTACTAAGCAGGAGGTACCTGTGCCAGAAAGCACTACCAAGGACCAGCAGACGTTGGTGGAACTTGGATACCGAGAAGGAGGCACCTAATCCAAACGCACTGCCGAGAACCAGCTGACGGTATTGGAACCCGGATGGGTAGCAGAAGGTACAAGAGCCAATGGAACTACCGAGGACCAGCTGACGGTACTGGAACTCGGTTACTAAGCAGGAGGTACCTGTGCCAGAAAGCACTACCAAGGACCAGCAGACGTTGGTGGAACTTGGATACCGAGAAGGAGGCACCTAATCCAAAGGCACTGCCGAGAACCAGCTGACGATACTGGAACCCGGATGGGTAGTAGAAGGTACCCATGTAAAAAAAAGTTTCAAGGCCGCGAGCCGGCCTCAGTTACCAAAACCCACAGTCCTACAGGGGGTGCTTGTCCTATTGGCACTATGGAACCAGCCTTCATTGCCAGATCCCGCAGCCCACATAGGAGTCACCTAAACTGCAGGCACCATAGAGTCGGCTAACCCAACCGCAACACGACAGGACAACGCATTGGAGGCAAAGTGACGTTGACACTACCCGGAAACAGCTGGCGTGCTGGAACCAGGCTGGGCAGGAGGGAGTACCCGTGCCAAAGACACTGCCGAGAACCAGCTGACGGTACTGGAACCCAAGGTGAATACTAAAACAGAGTGGAGCCAGAGGTGTATTTGGAGGAGGTTTTAAATCAGTAGTACAGTGGATGTGGACAAAGCAGGAGAATTTGCCGGACACACAGCTGGGGATCAGCTGACGTTACTGAACCCCAATAACACTGGAGCAAGCGTTGACTGTGCAGACAGCACTTCTGAGCAGCAACTAGCGGTATTGGAGCCCAGGGTAAATACTAAAAACAGAGGAGCCAGAGGAGTATTTGGAGGAGGTTTTAAATCAGTAGTACAGTGGATGTGGACAAAGCAGGAGAATTTGCCGGACACACAGCTGGGGATCAGCTGACGTTACTGAACCCCAATAACACTGGAGCAAGCGTTGACTGTGCAGACGGCACTTCTGAGCAGCAACTAGTGGTATTGGAGCCCAGGGTAAATACTAAAAACAGAGGAGCCAGAGGTGTATTTGGAGGAGGTTTTAAATCAGTAGTACAGTGGATGTGGACAAAGCAGGAGAATTTTCCGGACACACAGCTGGGGATCAGCTGACGTTACTGAACCCCAATAACACTGGAGCAAGCGTTGACTGTGCAGACGGCACTTTTGAGCAGCAACTAGCGGTATTGGAGCCCAGGGTAAATACTAAAAACAGAAGAGCCAGAGGTGTATTTGGAGGAGGTTTTAAATCAGTAGTACAGTGGATGTGGACAAAGCAGGAGAATTTGCCGGACACACAGCTGGGGATCAGCTGACGTTACTGAACCCCATTAACACTGGAGCAAGCGTTGACTGTGCAGACGGCACTTCTGAGCAGCAACTAGCGGTATTGGAGCCCAGGGTAAATACTAAAAACAGAGGAGCCAGAGGTGTATTTGGAGGAGGTTTTAAATCAGTAGTACAGTGGATGTGGACAAAGCAGGAGAATTTGCCGGACACACAGCTGGGGATCAGCTGACGTTACTGAACCCCAATAACACTGGAGCAAGCGTTGACTGTGCAGATGGCACTTCTGAGCAGCAACTAGCGGTATTGGAGCCCAGGGTAAATACTAGAAACAGAGGAGCCAGAGGTGTAATTGGAGCAACTTTAAAATCTGTAGTAGTGAGAATGTGCACAGAGCAGGAGAAATTGCCGTCCGCACAGCAGGGGAGCAGCTGACGTTACTGAACCCCAATAACACGACAGCAAGTGTTGACTGTGCAGACGGCACTTCCGAGCGCCAACTGGCGGTGTTGGAGCTCAGAGATAATACTGAAAACAGAGGAGCCAGAGGTGTAATTGGAGCAACTTTAAAATCTGTAGTAGTGAGAATGTGGACAGAGCAGGAGAAATTGTCGTCCGCACAGCAGGGGAACAGCTGACGTTACTGAACCCCAATAACACGGCAGCAAGTGTTGCCTGTGCAGACGGCACTTCCGAGCGCCAACTGGCGGTGTTGGAGCTCAGGGATAATACTGAAAACAGATGAGCCAGAGGTGTAATTGGAGCAACTTTAAAATCTGTAGTAGTGAGAATGTGGACAGAGCAGGAGAAATTGCCGTCCGCACAGCAGGGGAACAGCTGACGTTACTGAACCCCAATAACACGGCAGCAAGTGTTGACTGTGCAGACGGCACTTCCGAGCGCCAACTGGCGGTGTCGGAGCTCAGGGATTACAGTTCAGGTGGTAGAAACATGAACACAACAGGAGACCTGGATACTGTTGCCAACCAATTATTTATTCTGGAAGAGGACTGGCAAATTCATGAGAGATCCAGGCCTTGTTCATTTTGAGAAAAGTAAGCCGGTCAACGTTATCGGAGGATAGTCACATGCGACGGTCTGTTAGTACACCACCTGCGGCACTAAAGACGCGTTCCGATAATACACTAGCAGCAGGGCAAGCTAGCACCTCCAATGCATACTGACTAAGCTCTGGCCATGTATGCAGCTTACAGACCCAAAACTTGAAGGAAGAAGAGCCGTCTGGGAGTACACTAAGAGGGCAAGACATGTAGTCTGTCACCATCTGACGGAAACGTTGCTTCCTGCTAACTGGAGCCGTCTGTGATGGTGTAGACATTTGTGGCGGCGGGGACACAAAACTTTGCCACATTTCGGCCATACTGGTCTTGCCTTGTGCTGAGGCGCTGCTTCTGCTCCCTCTTTGTGCAGAGCTTCCTCCACTGCCTCGACGCACTGAGCTGCTTTGTAAAGCACTAGCAGCACTGCTCTCGGTTGGAATGGAGAACATGATGGAATGCACCAGTGCGTCTTGGTACTCCCGCATTTTACGCTCCCGGTTCAACGGTGTTATGAGGCTTTGTAAGTTGTCCCGGTAGCGAGGATCTAGGTGTGTGGACACCCAATAATCAGCCGTGTTGAGAATGTGGGCGATGCGGCGGTCGTTTCTCAGGCACTGCAGCATGAAATCAACCATGTGCTGCAGACTGCCAACTGGCCAAGAAACGCTGTCCCCTGCTTGAGGCGTGATCTCTGCCTGCTCTGCATCACCCCACCCTCACTCTAGATACTGACTACTAGAGCATTGTGTACCTCCCTCCTCTGGACAGATGTCTTCCTCATCCATTGACTCCTCCTCATCCTCCTCACAAAGTGTCCCCTGCCTAGGCCTTTGTGAGGAACCACGTTGCGCAGACTGTAGAGAAGCAGATGGCATTTGTGACTCCTCATCCTCCACCTCTTCCAAAACCTCGTCCCTTAGTGCTTGCAGTGTTTTCTCAAGCAGGCAGATAAGGGGGATAGTCATGCTGACTAGTGCATCATCTGCACTCGCCATCCGCGTGGAATAATCGAAGGCACGCAAAACGTGGCAAATGTCCTTCATAGAGGCCCACTCAGTGGTGTTGAAGTGTGAAAGGCGCGCACTGCGACTTGTTTGCGCCTGCTGCAGCTGGTACTCCATTACTGCTGCCTGCTGCTCACACAACCTCTCCAACAAATGTAACGTTGAATTCCACCTGGTGGGTAGGTCACATATGATGCGATGTTCCGGAAGACATAATCGGCGCTGCAGAGCTGCAATGCGTGATCTTGCATTGCTGGAACGCCGCAAGTGAGCGCACTCTATGCGGACCTTGTGAAGCAGTGCATCAAGATCCGGATAGTCCCTCAAAAAACTCTGCACGACCAAGTTGAGCACATGTGCCAGACATGGGATGTGAGTGAGGCTGCCTAGGCCCAGAGCTGCCACCAGATTTCGGCCATTGTCACACACTACCATGCCTGGCTGGAGATTCGCTGGCACAAACCACACGTCGCTCTGCTGCTTGATGGCATTCCAGAGCTCCTGCGCTGTGTGTCTTCGATTCCCCAAAGAAATTAATTTTAATACGGCCTGTTGACGTTTGGCCACGGCTGTGCTCATATCGGTCATCATAACAGGTAACCGTTCACGGGTCGATGTGGAGGTAGACCGTGACGGCTCCTGCAGCGCTGATTCAGAGGAACTGGAGTATGAGGAGGAGTCAATGTGTACAGACTGGATTCCTGCAATCCTTGGAGTTGGCAGAACACGTACAGCGCCACTCTCAAGATCTGTACCCGGCTCCACAACATTTACCCAATGGGCAGTGAGGGAAAGGTATCGTCCCTGTCCATGCTTACTGGTCCACGCATCGGTGGTCAGGTGGACCTTGCTACTGACGGCGTTTTGTAGCGCATGTTTAATTTTTCCCTCCACATGATGTTGCAGGGCAGGGACAGCTTGCCTGCTGAAATAAAAGCGGCTGGGCACGTTGTATTGTGGGACTGCCAATGCCATAAAGTTACGGAATGTGTCAGTCTCCACCAGCCTGAATGATGGCATTTCAAGGGCCAGTAGTTTAGCAATGCCAGCATTCAGAGCCTGTGCTCGGGGGTGGTTTGCCGAGTATGGGCGCCTTTTCTCCCATGCCTGTGCTAACGATGGCTGTAGACTGGCCTGGGAGTGTGAGGATGACTGGGAAAGTGGTGCTGTGGGTGGAATTACACTGTGTCTCTGTACAACAGTGCCAGAGATTCTTCCATGGCGATCCTGTGAGGAAGCCGAACCAGCTGTGTGTGAGCTGGAGGAAGAGGCTACAACATGAGCTGAAGAGGTGGTAGGTGGCGCTGTAGGTTGGCCTAGGTCTTCAGTGTGTTTTTGTAACTCCACCACGTGCTTGGTCCGCACATGTTTCCACATATTTGTGGTATTGAGGTTGCTGACACTTTTCCCTCTTTTCACCTTCTGATTACACAGCTTGCATTTGACAAAGCAAATGTCATCTGCAACTGTGTCAAAAAAGGACCAGGCACTGCAAGTCTTGGGAGCGCCCGCTTTGGATTTTGGAAGAGCCATGCTCCTAATGGGTGCCGAAGTGGAGGCTACAGGCAACCAAGTCTGCCCCCTCCCTCTCCCTCCTTTTTGGGCTGTTCGAGGATTCTCTTCCTCAGAGCTGCTCCCACCACCTTCCTGTCCCTCACGCCATGATGGGTCAAGGACCTCATCATCTACACCACCCTCTTCAAACAACTGCTTCTCCTGGGTAGTCTCGACAGCACAGTACGCACCAGAAAGTGGCACCTGAGTCTCATCATCAGATGCGTACTGAGGTGTGCTGCTGACCATAGGCACTGGCCCACCTGCCTCTTCAGATTCAGAGAGACAAAACGGTTGCACATCACTGCATACTACCTCTTCTTCAAATTCTCGAATTCTGCTTGGCTGGCCCCCTCTTTCCAAGCCAAGAGATTCAGAGAACAGAAGTAGAGATGGCTCCTGTCCAGGGCTCTCTGACTGCCTGGGCAATTTGGCAGGTGGTGAAGAGACAGATGGGTGCTCTTCAGTGCTCAGGACCTGAGAGGATCTGGAACTAATTGAAGTCGATGCATTAGCTGCCATCCATCCGACAACGGCTTCAATTTGGTCCTCCCGCAGCAGTGGGGTACGGCTAGCTCCTACAAAGCTGCGCATAAAGGACTGTTCCCTGGTAAAACTGGGGGATGCTGAGTCACTGGTGCCCGCAGCAGGCACAGAATCCCCACGTCCTCTCCCTGCAGGCACAGAATCCTCACGTCCTCTCCCTGCAGAAACTCCACGCCCACGCCCACGACTACATGCCTTACTCCCTGCCTTCTTCATCTTGGTAGACTGATAAAGATAGGCAGAAAAGTACTAAGGGCTTAGTGTGCTTATTCCTGAACAGCTGCTAACAGGTATAAGAAACACTAATTTTATGAAGTGTGGACTAGACTTTAATATGAGCTAATGTGGCCTACACAACTGTAAAGTGGAGTGTTTGGTGAACTTTATTTAGGTTTTTTTGTCACAAAAAGACACTGTATGTACCTAAAGATGTAATAACGATAGTATCACAAACTTTTTGTAGCTATTACAATGTAGGAAGGTAACCTACAATGCAATAGATGAGGCTACAAAAAATAGGCTAATACTAATCTGGCTGGGGCTGCAGGGCCCAATGCTGCAGGAAGGCTCCTCTAACTACTCCTATATAGTGTGTTTGGAACCAATTTAGCTGAATACGGATGGAACCACCACACTAATAGGAGAAATCAGGAAAAATTATGAATTGGCAAAAAAGGACAATGTATGAGGCAGTGACACACACTGAGTGCACTACAACCAGACGTGGCTGAAGCACACACTACAGGGTGAGCTGCACTCACACACACAGACCTTGCAGACAGCGGTGAACAGTGCAGATGCAGAGCACTGTGCACTAGCGCTGCAAGACCAAAAAAATTTCTCTATCTACTCCTATATAGTGTGTTTGGAACCAATTTAGCTGAATACGGATGGAACCACCACACTAATAGGAGATATCAGGAAAAATTATGAATTGGCAAAAAAGGACAATGTATGAGGCAGTGACACACACTGAGTGCACTACAACAAGACGTGGCTGAAGTACACACTGCAGGGTGAGTTGCACTCACACACACAGACCTTGCAGACAGCGGTGAACAGTACAGATTGAGAGCACTGTGCACTAGCGCTGCAAGACCAAAAAAATGTCTCTATCTACTCCTATATAGTGTGTTTGGAACCAATTTAGCTGAATACGGATGGAACAACCACACTAATAGGAGATATCAGGAAAAATTATGAATTGGCAAAAAAGGACAATGTATGAGGCAGTGACACACACTGAGTGCACTACAACCAGTCGTGGTTGAAGCACACACTACAGGGTGAGCTGCACTCACACTCCAGACCTTGCAGACAGCAGTGAACAGTACAGATGCAGAGCACTGTGCACTAGCGCTGCAAGTCCAAAAAAATTTCTCTATCTACTCCTATATAGTGTGTTTGGAACCAATTTAGCTGAATACGGATGGAACCACCACACTAATAGGAGATATCAGGAAAAATTATGAATTGGCAAAAAAGGACAATGTATGAGGCAGTGACACACACTGAGTGCACTACAACCAGACGTGGTTGAAGCACACACTACAGGGTGAGCTGCACTCACCCACAGAGACCTTGCAGACAGCGGTGAACAGCTCAGAGAACTGTGCACTAGCACTGCAAGGCACAGCGATTTATAAAGTAGCTTGGGTAAAGCAGAATAGACCAAATAGGTAGCTAAAACTGTCCCTCAGAACAACAGCGTCCTATCCCTAACTGAATTCACAGCAGAGTGAGCTCAAAATGGCGGCGGCGGCTTTTATAGTGAATCATGACATCATTTCAGCAGCCAATCACAGCCATGCCATTAGTTAAGATGCCTACATGCCTAACAGGATGTGCCCACACTTCTTAGGATCCTCATTGGCTGAATAAAATGAAAATGGCTCATTGCATTATGGGAACTTCCGATTCCGGTATACAATATTGCAAAAGTATCGGAATTAAGTATCGGAATTCCGATACCGCGAATATCGGCCGATACCCGATATTTCAGTATCGGAATGCTCAACACTACCCCTGGATTTTTTTTTTTTGTGAGCTTTGAGGAAGCACTCTTTTACCTGTCCTTTCACTTTGTTCCCACTAGACAACAAATCATTATGCCTAGCCCCTTGCAGAAACAGACTATCGGCTTCTGTCTCCTGGGGATCCCCATCTATATTTTCCAGAGTATCTTTTACTGTTAAGTCCCTGAACTGGGCAGTCCGAAAGTTTTCCTGGGACTCCTCCAGGTCAGGGTTATTGGCTTCAGGGGATGCTTCCTCATATTCTTTTCTAACCATTACAATGAACGGATATTCACCATTTACATCGTAAGCCCATAAGTCCCAAAACAAAGGAAAATCTCGACCCTCTGCATAAATGTCAGTGCTTTTCTCAGACTCCAGCAGGGTCTGAGCAGCACATGCAACATCTTCTCACCTTGCAAAACACACAGACAGAGTGAGACAGAACCAGCTGCCCTAAATGAGGACATTTCAAGACCTGGACTGGAGGTAAGTGAGCAGCCGATCCCACCCACCTTTTTCAGCTGCTCGTAAAACCCGGACCCATAATTCGGGCCCATTAAAATACCTCTCAGCACTATGTGTGCTGGAACCTAATTCTCCAGGTCCTACATCACTGAGGCTTGGCATCTCGGGGACACATACCTCCCGTCCACGGCCTGTCCAGCTGCCACCTTACAATGTGTGTATATATATATATATATATATATATATTTATACATATATATACAGTACAGACCAAAAGTTTGGACACACCTTCTCATTTAAAGATTTTTCTGTATTTTCATGACTATGAAAATTGTACTTTCACACTGAAGGCATCAAAACTATGAATTAACACATGTGGAATTATATACTTAACAAAAAAGTGTGAAACAGCTGAAAATATGTCTTATATTATAGGTTCTTCAAAGCAGCCACTTTTTGCTTTGATGACTGCTCTTGGCATTGTCTTGATGATCTTCAAGAGGTAGTCACCGGAAAAGGTTTTCACTTCACAGGTGTGCCCTGTCAGGTTTAATAAGTGGGATTTCTTGCCTTATAAATGGGGTTGGGACCATCAGTTGTGTTGTGCAGAAGTCTGGTCGATACTCTGCTGATAGTCCTACTGAATAGACTATTACAATTTGTAATATGGCAAGAAAAAAGCAGCTAAGTAAAGAAAAACGAGTGGCCATCATTACTTTAAGAAATGAAGGTCAGTCAGTGCGAAAAATTGGGAAAACTTTGAAAGTGTCCCCAAGTGCAGTTGCAAAAACCATCAATCGCTACAAAGAAACTGGCTCGCATGAGGACCACCCCAGGAAAGGAAGACCAAGAGTCACCTCTGCTTCTGAGGATAAGTTTATTCGAGTCACCAGCCTCAGAAATCGCAGGTTAACAGCAGTTCAGATTAGAGACCGGGTCAATGCCACACAGGGTTCTAGCAGCAGACACATCTCTTCAACAACTGTTAAGAGGAGACTTTGTGCAGCAGGCCTTCATGGTAAAATAGCTGCTAGGAAACCACTGCTAAGGACAGGCAACAAGCAGAAGAGACTTGTTTGGGCTAAAGAACACAAGGAATGGACATTAGACCAGTGGAAATCTGTGCTTTGGTCTGATAAGTCCAAATTTGAGATCTTTGGTTCCAACCACCGTGTCTTTGTGCGACGCAGAAAAGGTGAACGGATGGACTCTACATGCCTGGTTCCCACCGTGAAGCATGGAGGTGGAGGTGTGATGGTGTGGGGGTGCTTTACTGGTGACACTGTTGGGGATTTATTTAAAATTGAAGGCATACTGAACCAGCATGGCTACCACAGCATCTTGCAGCGGCATGCTATTTCATCCGGTTTGCGTTTAGTTGGACCATCATTTATTTTTCAACAGGACAATGACCCCAAACACACCTCCAGGCTGTGTAAGGGCTATTTGACCAAGAAGGAGAGTGATGGGGTGCTACGCCAGATGACCTGGCCTCCACAGTCACCAGACCTGAACCCAATCGAGATGGCTTGGGGTGAGCTGGACCGCAGAGTGAAGGCAAAAGGGCCAACAAGTGCTAAGCATTTCTGGGAACTCCTTCAAGATTGTTGGAAGACCATTTCCGGTGACTACCTCTTGAAGCTCATCAAGAGAATGCCAAGAGTGTGCAAAGCAGTCATCAAAGCAAAAGGTGGCTACTTTGAAGAACCTAGAATATAAGACATATTTTCAGCTGTTTCACACTTTTTTGTTAAGTATATTATTCCACGTGTGTTAATTCATAGTTTTGATGCCTTCAGTGTGAATGTACAATTTTCAAAGTCATGAAAATACAGAAAAATCTTTAAATTAGAAGGTGTGTCCAAACTTTTGGTCTGTACTGTATATATATATATATATATATATCTACTATATTATCGGCTTATCCCGTCTGTCTGTCCATCCAGGAAATCCCGCGTCGCTGAGTGGTCCGGCCGCGGCCAATCAGCAACGCGGGATTTCAGAACAAGATGGTGGCCGTTAGCGGCTCATCTGCCACACGGAGGTCAGCGGCTGCTCGCAGCAGTAGTACCCCGACCGGCGGCCTAGGCGGCGCCGCTCCCCGGTCCTCCCTTCACACTTGCCATCGGGAGATCAACGGCCCTAGCCCCTGATCTCCCGATGGTAGCCGCATGGAGGTCAGCGGCGATGCAGCCGGGAGATGACCGCTCCCCGGTCCTCACTAACACGGTTCACTGATTGGTCGCGGCCGGCTGCCACGACCAATCAGTGATATTGGCGCAAAATTTAAAACACCGCAGTCCTGATTGGTCGCGGCCGGCGGCCGCCACCAATCAGCAACAAGCACAGTCCGGCCGCGAATTGGCGCCGGATTTGAAACATGCTTCGCTGATTGGTCGCGGCCCCCCGGCCGCGACCAATCAGCGATATTGGCGCGAAATTTAAAACACCGACTGGCGCAGCCCGGCCGCGAATTGGCGCCGGATTTGAAACATGCAGGCCATCGTCGGGAGATTAGCGGCGACGCAGCCGGGAGATGACCGGTGCTAGCCGGTCATCTCCCGGCTGCTCGCAGCAGAAGTACCCCGACCGGCGGCCTCGTTCTCCGGTCCTCCCTTCACACTTGCCGTCGGGAGATCAGCGGCCCTAGCCGCTGATCTCCCGATGGTAGCTGCATGGAAGTCAGCGGCGATGCAGCCGGGAGATGACCGGCTGCTCACAGCGGAAGTACCCGCACAGGCAGCGCTGCTCCCCAGTCCTCACTAACACGGTTCGCTGATTGGACCAATCAGCGATATTGGCGCCAAATTTAAACACCGCTCTGCTGATTGGTCGGGAGATTTTGGCGCCAAATTTAAACACGCTCTCCGGCCAATTGGCGCCGGATTTAAAATAAGTATGCCACTGTCGGAAGATAGCAGTGCTGACTCCGCCCATGTGGTCATGTGACTCACCAACTGCCCATGACGTACTGAACATGTTTTGTCAGTCACAGTGTGTGATGTACTTCTGTCACGTTTAATGAATACGTTCTGTCAGTCACAGTGCGACATAGTTCAGTCACGTTTACTAAACACGGTCAGTCAGAGTGTGATGTACTTCTGTCACGTTCAGTGAACACGTTCTGTCAGTCACAGTGTGACGTACTTCTGTCACGTTTACTGAACACGTTTTGTCAGTCACAGTGTGATGTACTTCTGTCACGTTTACTGAACACTTTATGCCAGTCACAGTGCGCTGAACGGATACTTCTTTACTGCACATTATCATGATTTACGCTTCCTGTCTTCCAATGGGTCGTAAGCGAAAATACGCCACTGAGGATGACAGAAAAGCAGCAGATGTTATGATCTGCTACAAGCACTAAGGAAAGACAGGAGATCTGTCCCTACAATAGAACTAAACTGGAACCCTACGATGTAACGGGGAACCTGATCCTGCGATCAGACCCGCTAAAGTCCTCGGCTAGTCTGTACGAAAACCTATAGATGCAAGGGAGGGATGCCTACAAGAACTAGGGACTGGGATAACGTTGGACACCTCCTAGCAGAAATTGTAGCAGTCAAAGACAAACACACAACAAAGAACATAGAGGTCCGAAGACCTAGCACAACTAACAGAGAACAGTAACAGAGCACCAAGCTAGCTCAAGAGTAGTAAATACAATGAAGTCTAGCAAGGCCAGGAGGGCGGAGCCGGATAAAATAGGCAACAATGGTCATGTGACCAGCAAACTAGAAAAAACCTAACAGGAGACTCCTAACAGCAGAAGCAGCAAGGAAGCGACAACGTCAAGAGCAACAGACACCACAACAAACTGCTGCCAGACAAGCCCAGGATGCGGAATCTCACAGACAACGTCGGGAACGAGAGACACCGCAACACACTGCCGCTAGGCAGGAACACGATGCAGAATCCCATAGACAATGTCGGGTGAATGAATCTCCAGAATCCAGGGAAAACAGACAACAACACGATCGTCAAATTTATAAAAAAGGAATGCTCTACCAACTAAGGCAAACCCAGCAGAATATTCAACAACTTGCACGTTACGTAACAGACAATGAAACTATAATTATTCAACACTACTGTGGGAATATGAATGCAGTTTGTTCTAAATGCGACTCTCTGAATTTCATTGATGAAAAACCATCTGACAATCAATTTACTCAATGCTGCCAAAAAGGAAAAGTTATTCTACCGAGACGTCACTACTCAGATCTGTTTGAGCAGTTGATGAAAGGAACGCATGAACACAGTGGAAATTTTATGGAAAATATCTGAAGTATTAACAGTTCTCATGCATTTGCTTCATTTGGTGCCAACATTGCACCACCCCCTGGATTCGGACCGTATTGTTTTAAAATTCACGGCCAGATCTACCACCGCAGTGGAACACTTCACCCAGAAAAAGGACAACCACCAAAATTTGCATAATTATACATCTTTGATATAAATGAGGCTACAGAACAAAGGATGAACCTGAAAGAAAATGAAAAGTGTAATGCTGAACTGATGAACCTAATTGCCGTACATTTACAAAAAATCAGCCCATTTGCTGCCGCATATCGCATGCTAAAAGACGTCGAAGCTGAGGAGGAACAGAGGGCTATACAAAATGGGACTGAAATGCCTTCTATTATCATGGCCATTAAACAAGAACGTAAACAAGATCCCCGATGTTACAACAAACCATGTGTAAGTGAGGTCGCAGTTGTTTTTCAAAACGATGATGGAGAGCCTCCTTTTCAAAGGGATATATTAGTCCATCTTAAGCCAGACCAAAACAACCCTTTTGTTCCTAAAACACAACGAATTAGCATTTTGCACAGCAACCTTGATGCTGTTCTGTATCCGCTATTCTTTCCAAGAGGTGATCAAGGGTGGCATGAAAACCTACACCAGCAAGGAACTTCAAGAAGAATTACACAACTGCAGTACTACAGTTTTCTTCTGTCTGTCCGAAATTACTTCCATCCTATTTTAAATGGTGGGAAACTGACACTACAGTACTTAGTCGACGCATCGTCTAAATTTCATACGAATGAACCAAAAACAACTTAAAGTTGAAGACTACTGCGTTCTTCAAAAACATTTGCAAAAACAATCAATTCAAAAGGGAATTCCAATTGGAAAAACAGTAATTCTCCCGTCGTCCTTTAAAGGTAGCCCCCGCAACATGCAACAGCGTTATCAAGATGCAATGGCAATAGTAACAAAGTATGGAAGACCTGACATTTTTGTAACAATGACGTGTAATCCTAAATGGCTGGAAATTACCGAAAAACTAGAACCCTGGCAGCAAGTTGAACACAGGCCGGACTTAGTTGCACGCGTATTTCGACTAAAACTCAGCAGCCTTTTTAAAGACATCAAAAATTAGCTTTTTGGAACAGTCATAGCAATGGTACACGTCATAGAGTTGCAGAAACAAGGTCTTCCACATGAGCATATACTAATTATCTTAGACGCGGATTCCAAGTTTCGCACGGAGGAAGAAATTGGCAACATAGTGTGGGATGAAATTCCTAACCAAGAAAAGTATCCTGAATTGTATAATATTGTAGTCTGTCATATGGTTCATGGCCCATGCGGTGTAGCAAATCCAAAAAGTCCATGCATTCAAAACGGAAAGTGTACAAAAGGGTTTCCAAAACAGTTGAAACAGCACACTGTTAAAGACTTGGATGGCTACCCATCCTACCGACAACACATTGATAACATTGTACACAACAAAAAAATTATAAATAACTCGTGGATAGTCCCATACAACCCGTACTTATTCAAACGCTACAACTGTCACATCAACGTTGAAATCTGCGCTTCAATAAAAAGTGTTAAATATCTTTTCAAGTACATCTACAAGGGGCATGACAAAGCTAATGTTGAAATACAACAGAAAACAGTCAATCACGATGAATCATCAAGTTTTGTTGACTCAAGATATGTGACTGCTCCAGAAGCTGCTTGGAGGATATTTGCGTTTCCAATGCATTCACAGTCCCATGCCATTATACGTTTAGCTATTCATTTACCAAATCAACAGCAGCTTTATTTCTTTGAAAATGCTCAAGTCGATGATGTCTCAAAAACTTTAAGCACTACGTCAACATTAATGGAATGGTTTTTGCTGAACCAACGTGACGAAAAAGCAAGGCAGTATTTGTATCGAGAGATTCCAGAGCATTACATTTGGAATAAAACTTGGAATCCAAGACAACGAGGACTTAGCAGAATAATTGGACGCATGTATACTGTTAGTGTCAAAGATCAAGAAAGATATTGCCTTCGGCTGTTACTACTGCATGTCAAAGGAGCTAGAAGTTACGACGATTTGAAAACAGTTAACAGAGTATTGCACAATACATTTAAAGCTGCAGCTTTGGCTTTAGGACTTCTATTGGATGATACTGTGTGGACACTTACTTTATAAGACGTAGTTACCCTACATATGCCTAAGAAACTTCGTGAATTGTTTGCCTACATTTGTGTATTTGGACCGCCTACAAATCCGGCTCAACTTTGGACAAATTTCAAAGAATATATAATTGAGGATTACTGCTTATGCTTACGTCTTCACAACAGAAGTGGAAATTGTCACAATTGCGAATC
This sequence comes from Phyllobates terribilis, assembly GCF_046119375.1. Classification (NCBI taxonomy): domain Eukaryota; kingdom Metazoa; phylum Chordata; class Amphibia; order Anura; family Dendrobatidae; genus Phyllobates; species Phyllobates terribilis. The sequence goes on from NW_027362762.1 coordinate 208,884,425, forward strand.
TTATGCCATGCAAGATGTCCAAAATGTCCTACTACTGCATGGAAAAACGTTTTCAGACTTTAATTTGCCACAGCCTGCAAGTCAAGTTCCACAAATTCCAGAGTATGACGAAGCTTATGAATTATTGTTGGCAACAGAGAAGAAAAACTCTTTAAATGAACAACAACGGATTGCATATGACACTATTGTGAGCGCTGTAGAAAACCAAGCAGATCCAAGGCCAAAATGTTTCTTTATTGACGGTCCAGGAGGCAGCGGTAAAACATACCTCTATGAAGTTTTAATGTATCACGTTAGAGGGTTGGGAAAAGTCGTATTGCCATCTGCTACAACAGGTATTGCAGCAAACCTTTTATGAGGCGGTCGCACTATGCATTCACTCTTTGGGATACCAGTTCCAGTCAAAGAAATCTCCATTTCCAGAATAAAACAAGACACATTTGCAGGAAGACAGTTAAACAGTGCAAATCTTTTGATACTTGATGAGTGCACCATGGCACCCAAATATGCTTTGAGCTAAATTGACAGACTTCTGCGTGAAGTTATGACTACAAATGTTGCTGAAAAAAATGAAATTCCTTTTGGTGGTAAAGTTTTTGTAATTGGCAGAGATTTTAGGCAATGCCTTCCAGTTATACCAAATGGAACAAAAGAACAAATGTTATCGAGTCCAGCTTAAAAATGTCTGACCTTTGGAAACAGTTTAATAAACTCCAGCTAATTAACAGCATGCGATCTTCTAACCCAGAGTACAGCAACTGGCTTCTTAAACTTGGTAATGGTGAACTTAGCAATGAATATAACCTTGGAGAAGACATTATTGAAATACCAGAAGGCATGTTGTGCACTGACTGCATCGTAAGTGATGTTTTTGGACAACGTGTTGAAATTGATGTGAACGACCAAAGCAGTGTTGAGAGAGCCTCTTCCTATGCAATTCTCTGTCCCAAGAATGATGACGTAGCTCTGCTAAATTCCCGCGTGATGGATAGAATGCCTAGAGATTATAAATTGTACAAAAGTGATGATTTGGTGGATTTAGACAATGAAGATGAATGACAGCATTATCCAGTTGAATTTTTAAATAGTGTTACGCTATCAGGAATGCTATCCCGCACACTACAACTTAAAGTTGGAACAATCGTAATGTTGCTGCGGAATCTAAATACAAGAATGGTTTATGTAATGGAACTCGCCTTATTGTTACTGGACTCCATTGCCACATAATTCAATCAAGAGTGATCACTGGATCAGCAAAAGGAGACGAAGTGTTCATTCCACGCATTGATTTATGTCCTTCGGACACCGGTCTTCCATTTAGGCTTCAGCGTCGACAGTTTCCAGTAAAACCAGCATTTGTAATGACAATAAACAAGTCACAAGGTCAAACTCTACACTGTGGTCATGGACAACTCTATGTTGCATTTTCAAGAGTTAAAATGAGATCCAACGTCAAGGTGCAAGTTTTGGATACCCCTTTACAAGGAAAGTTGCTTAGAGATAGTCAAAAAGTATTCACAAAAAATGTAGTGTACAAAAATATTTTGGGTTGATATTCTTAAGAAATATATTATAGGGTCGTACTTCTTTTGTCCTATGATTTATTTAAAAATATAGTTAGATATTCATGTAATAGTTTATATATTTTGATCATCTGTTTAATAATTTTGTTCAGTTGTATTAAGTTTAATAAGCCATAATATTTAATGATAAAGTATTATTTTACCTAGAAAATCCTGTGTATTCATTGCATTATTCTTAAATCTTCATAGCGGCATCTGCAGCATCTGCTACTAAAGTGAATGCAGATTTGTGCCTCTCAACGCACTTAGTCCCGGCGTGGAGAGGAGCAAATCTACAGACAGCAGCAACTCAGGGCAGTATCTGAGAGCGCGTGCTGTGCCTCAGATCCTGCCAGGAGCTGCTGTAGACAGGACAGACAGCGCTGGAGCAGAGGTAAGGAAAACAAGGTGAGTATTAGTGTTTATTTTTTAACTGTGCTGTGGGGATGGGGGAATGAGGAGGTTATACAAAACCAGGATGAGGAGGTCATACAAAACCAGGATGAGAGGGCCATACAAGCCAGGATGAGGAGGCCATACAAGCCAGGATGAGGGGGCCGTACAAGCCAAGATAAGGGGGCCATACAAACCAGGATTAGGGGAATGACGGAGCCTTACAAACCACAATTAGGGGATGAGGCAGCCATACATACTAGGATATGGAAATTTAACAGTAGCTGCTGCATTTCCCACCCTAGGCTTATACTCAAGTCAATAAATTTTCCCAGTTTTTTGTTGTAAAATTAGGGGTCTCGGCTTATACTCGGGTCACCACGCACAGGCAGCATGTGACCCCCGGCTGCAGCTGGCTCTTGCTTCCGCTTATGTCACGACTATTTGCGGCTGCAGCCAAGGGGTCTCCTGTTTCGCGTTTCACGGTGAGTGATGGGCTGTGGGCGGGGTTATCCCCCATTCCGTCACACGCGGCATCCACCGCACGCGCATTCATTGACAGAGGGCGCGGTGGATGCTGGGTGTGACATGATGGGGGATAACCCCGCCCACAGCTCGTCATTCACCGTGGTACGCGGAACAGGAGACCCCTGGCTGCAGCCGCAAATAGTCGTGATGTAAGCGGAAGCAAGAGCCGGCTGCAGCCGGGGGAATTACGTGCTGGCTGTGCGTGGTCAGCGATGTTGTCACAAGCAGTATTGACAACATGACGTAATTAAAAAATTCATTAGGGGCCCCGGGGGATACATTGGGGGGTTAATTTAAAGTAGTGCACAATCCACTTAAACACTGCTTCGCTGATTAGTCGCGCTCGGTCGGCCGCATACATATTCTGCACTCCCTGACAGAAGTTATGTGGCTTATCCATGTTATGTAAATAAGAGCTTATAACCTGTCATTAAATTCATCCATTGGTTTTATAAATTACTCTTTTGAAAGCTGAAACCCTCCCAAATTTGGTTTAGGTTAAGAAAATAAATTGGCATCAATGCTGAAATATTGATCATTTAATGAACACCGAATGGTCAGATTTTGGCAAGACAAAAGTTTTGTCGCCCACAGAGAGTAATGTGATATTCAAACAAATAATTATCTTAAAATACAAATATATGTTGCATAACATGGGTGAATGGAGTTGTGGTGCTATTAGAGTCATATTTAATATTTTGTGTGACTTCCATGAGCTTGTAGGACTGCATCCATGCGGTTCAACAATGATTCATACAATTTATTAATGAAGTCATCAGGAATAGCAAAGAATGCAGTCTTACATGCCTCCCAGAGTTCATCTAGATTCTTTGGTTTTGTCTTCCAAGCTTCCTCTTTCATCCTACCCCAAACATGCTCAATGATGTTCATGTCTGGTGACTGGGCTGGCCAGTCCTTGAGCACCTTGATCTTTTTTGCCTGGAGAAACTTTGTTGTAGAGATGGATCTATGAGATGGAGCACAATCCTGCTGTAGAATTTGACCCCTTTTATGATTTGGAATGTAAGAGGTAGCTAATACTTCTTGATATTTTAGGCTATTGATATTGCCTTCCACCTTGCAAATGTTTTGCACACCCCCATACTGAATGTAACCCCAGACCATGATCTTTCCACCACCAAATGTAACTGTTTTCTGGGTGTATTTTGGATCCATACGGGCTCCAGTAGGTCTCCTGCACTATTTGCGGTGGCTGTGGTGTAATTCTACTCAAGATTCATCAGAGAAATCCACCTTCTGCCACTTTTCCAGCATCCATCTGTTTAGCAGGCTGTGGGACTTTGCAAATGCCACACTTTTTTTTATTTGCCTTTTGTTTAGTGCTGGCTTCTGGGCACTGATTCGACCATGGAGGCCATTTCGAGACAGAATCCTACAAACTGTTCTAGTTGACACGGGGACTTGATTTGACCAGGCCTGTTGGAGCTCTGCTGCAGTGGAAGAGGGGCTTGCTTTGGATTTTCTAACCAACAAACGTTCCTCCTGAGCAGTTGTCTTGGGAGTTTGCAGGACCTGGGCTTGTCAAACACATCTCCAGTCTCTTCAAGTCTTTTTTTTAATTCTTTGTACTTGACTCTGAGACACATTAAAGGTGCCAGTCACCTCTGCAGTCTATCTGGTCTTCAGCCTCTTGATAATCAACGCTTTGGTCGCAGGGTGGATTTTTGGCATGTTGTCAGAGCTCAAGTTGCAGTTCAAGTGAAGGTCTGGGGTGCTGGGTTTCTTTTTATACACACCCACTAATTAACCGATCATTTACTGAGCACTGGTGAGGATGTAAACTAGGATTGGGTGCATTATATGAGCAGGCGACAAAACTTTTGTCTTGTCAAAATCTGACCATTCTGTGTTCATTAAATGATCAATATTTCAGCATTGATGCCAATTTATTTTCTTAACCTAAACCAAATTTGGGAGGGTTTCAGCTTTCAAAAGAGTAATTTATAAAACCAATGGATGAATTTAAGGTCAGGTTATAAGCTTTTATTTACATAACATAGATAAGCGACATAACTTCTGTCAGGGAGTGTAGAATACCCGATGCGTTAGAATTGGGCCACCATCTAGTATATATATATATATATATATATATATTATATATATATATATACATATACATACATACAGTACTTACTTGTGTTATGAGGTGGATATGCATGTATGTCTTCATGTATTTTTATGTGTGCACGTGCAATTACAATTTGCACTTTACAATGCAAGTATGTATATGGCTATCTTCAAGGAGTTTGTATGTTCTCCCCGTGTTTGTGTGGGTTTCCTCTAGGTTCTTTGGTTTCCTCCCACACTCCAGAGACATATTGATAGGGAATGTAGATTGTGAGCCCCAATGGGGACAGTGATGATGATATATGTAAAGTGCTGTGGAATTTATGACACTATATAAGTGGGTAATATAAATAAATAAATAAAATGTTAATGGCTATTAACTAGAAATGAGTGGATCTGATGAGAGTCGAAATTCATAAATAGTGCAAATTTTACTGGAAAATTCAATTAATAGGAAATGTATTTTCTGTGAATTGAATGTCCCTTTATTATGCTCTGGGGCCTGTAGAAAAAAAAACACAACTCTTACTTCAGCACTCACCTCAGCCCAGTAACAAAAATATATGTATGTTTAGCTCACCTTGTACACAGCTCCATTATGAACTGATAGAACCACAAGTGGTGCTTGGACAAATAGATCTGGGTTGAAATTAGATAAGCGTAAAGATAATTTGCAAGAAAGCAAGGTGTGGGGGCTCTGGCACTTAATCTCCAGAACTTGTATAATAAATATGTAACTTTATTCACTCTATATTAGGGTAAAACATCCAAAAGTTTAAAAACAGTACATCCTGGAAAAAAAACTAACACTGGATTACGCATTTCAAGTCAGTGTGCCTGCATGGCTCTTAATCATGGCATCAATATGGACTGAATAAAGGTACATTTTTTATTACACAGGTTTTTGGAGTTTGAGTGCTGGACCATGCACCTTTTGCTATCTTGGGAATGATCTTCTCACTGTCCCCAGTAAGGTCCTCGTCTTACAGCCGTCGCACATACTGAAATCCCTGGTATCTTGATGCTAGGGTGGGACTTTCGGCCCATACGCAGGAAAGTCCTTAACATAGTAGTGGACAGAAGTCCTGACTCATAGTGCACAGAGTAAGGTTGTGGCATATGTTAGGATATGCTAATGCATGATCTCTCATCCTTCCTACATGGCAGCGCAGAATTAACCCATTTATTTCTCCTTTACCTGCACTTTCACTCACTGGTGGGTCTGCAGCAGCCAAAGCGTTATCAGTGGTTGTGTGCACACAATCTGACCAGGTGAGCCCCATTATGCTAGTCTCTTAACATTGTTACCCAGATAAGACCCTATTTTTGAGCTTTGTGTCTTTCCAGTCTTTCTTTTATTAGGATATGCTAATGCACAGATACATACCGAATTCAGAGCACAGCAATGGTAAGAAGAGGTGCTGAGGATCCTATGAGGGAGAGCAAGCAGCGAAGGTGGCCGGAGATGTGAACTGTGAGGTATTATTTTTTTAAGTTATTTTTAACCCTTTGTTGGCACTCTCTGGTTCAGCAAAATGTCGGTCATCCTACTGCCATTTTGCTGAATTTGCGTGGAGTGAATTACAAAAAAGTCCACATTCTGGAGAATATAAATTTTTGTAACATTCGAGTAGAATTCCATTCCACTCAAATAAATGTACCCAACTCTACTGTTTACCCCCCTCATTACAAAATCCAGCATACACCTTTACTATGGGCAGGTTTTTCTTTTTATTATTATTCTTTTCTAGGTTTCGTGTCGCTTTAAACTTAGGCTGTATGCTGTATCCTAAAAAAGACAGCCATATTAGAAAGCATCACAGCTGATGAAGAACACATTATCTCAGTCCTGATAAAGTGGAACATATTTTAAAACAAATACTATAATGAATACAGTACACAAACACAACACTGACAGGTCCCCAATGACCTAATTTTTCACGAAATGCCTTTGCAGACAGCATGAGCTGTTACGTGAGAATAAATGTATATGTGGCGCCCCTGTGGGTTCAGTCGCCACAGAGGCACTGCATCTCACCCAGAGGTGTGGTATCTCACGCTCAGGTAAGGAAGAAGTACTGACCAGGACCCTAACACCTGCATCCAACACTACACTACTCCAGACCAGCAGGAGGGGCAAGATGCGTCGCTTCCCTGCTGAGCCCTGTCCCTGGCTGGAGTGGGGGGAACCAAAGTAGGGGGAACCATGTAGTGAGTGTGGGTGGAGGAAGTAAATCAGGGGAGCATTGGAAGAAGTGATATAAAACGAGGGTGGAACATTCTAGAGAGAGTTCAGTCAGATCAGTCTGAGAGGAGAGGTAGAGGGAGCAGGAGCTTCTGCTCTGGAGGAGGGCCTAGCCAGAGAGGCCTAAGACTGGAGAGAGAGAGAGAGAGAGAGAGGAGCAGGAAAGGCTCCAGGAACGTGGAAGGGACCCTAGGGGTACGGGAAGTGCTGGAGGCCACCCGTACGCCCGAATCAACCAGGAGGTGGAGGGATCAGGTCGCACAGAGGGAACTGGTCCCTAAACTAGCATAGTTCTTTAAGCCTCAACTAGGAAACCGGAGGCTGCAGTATTTCAGGTACTGTAGCCACATGCCACATCTAATCACGAGAAAGGTGGCCATAGAGGACCCAGGGGACAGAAAAGACGTCGCCCGGCAAGGTCCGCGGTCACTGGCCTGAGACACTAGGTGTGAGGTGCAGGCAGACGGCCAGATGGAATGCACAGAAGGGGGTCCCATTATGTACTCCGGAGAGACCTGGGAGTTTGCTGAACCCCTCCCTGATTGAGCACAGAACGCCGTGGGAAGTTACTCTAGTACTGGTAACTGGAAGTCTAAAAAAACCATGAGTAAACCCTGAGGACTGCACCTTACTGTCTCTGTGATCATTATCTGTGTAACACCGGTACTTTAGATGCAGCAACACAGAAACACAGAGCAGCCAGTACAGGGTTAATAAACAGGGGGAAGTTTATAATAACAGGGTAAATCTCCACGTAGGGAGTAACAGGGGAAAATATGGGGAAAAACAAGGAAAGTAGCAGGAAAAGTCTTTAACTGACATTTCACAGTTTAACTAGATGTAGCAGAGCCAAACCGGTTGTAAACGACAGTTTTTACACTTAGCTGACTCTTTTCCTCCACAAGGCAGTTGCCAGCTGGGGCCGGTGTTGATTTCTTCAGGCTTCCCCGCCCAAACAATGCTCCGTCTTCTGGCAGAAGCGGGCGGTCTCCGGTTTTACCCGCTGAGCCCCTAGTCCATAACACGGCACCTCACGTGCCCGGCTCCACAGACCCTGCGTCTCTTCTCTAGTCGGCTTGACTCCTCCAGTCCACTGCACTCGGCTCTTGCTCCCAGTCCTGGGGCCAGGAGCCTGGACCCTCTCACACTGCTCTGCTGAGCAGGACCCAGCTCCGCTTTCCCGCGCAAACATCCTCGTCTCTTTCTCGCTCTACCCACGTCACCAGTCTCTCGGTCACCTGACCTCCCAGCTCTCACTCTGGACATGCCCCCAGCTTCCCAGTCACCTGACTCCTGTGCTCGCAGTCTGTCTTCCCCCTGCAACCAGAGGCACGGCCCCGGCAGTTCCGGATCCCTTGCTCTGAAAGTACTTACACCCCGGTCTTCCCCTTTACATCTGCGCCATCCTCTGCACTACACCATAACAGCAACATCTACATTGCCTTGGAGCTAAGCTCTACCTGTGGAGAGCTGAACCAACTCTGCTGCATTCACACCAGCTCCAGAGGACCTGCTCCGTAGCGGCGGCTCTATATAGCCGCATACCACAGGTGGCTTCACGAACTGTATATAAGAACTATAAATATCCTTGTAAATATTCCCCTTTTATTGACCGCCCTGGGTCACGGACCAGGTCACCGCCACTGTGACATCTCCCCTAGCAACAACCGGCCCGGCACCGAGTACCCCACAGCCCAGGGGGCTCGTCATATACATTTATATAAAACAACAGAAGTTAAAAGACAGATAACTTGCTGTCAAAAAAATTTAGAATCTATACATCTGAACAGGACCGTTTTCAAAACATAAAACAAAATGCTGAGCTCTGGAATGATTTTGGGAGTTGAAGTTTTAGAGCACCATATATTAGAATACAACCTAATTAATACATTGCTGCATGGATTCCTTGTCTAAATGTTAACTTCCACAGAAAATTATGATAATTTTGTTTTGCAAAACAAACAATGCAAATGTAATCAATGTCTTATTAGGCAAGTGAACATTATGGTATACACAAACAATTTTATCAGAAAATGTCTGTTTAGTTTGTAATTTCTCTAGTAGGGAGTAGTGTACGGTGATTGTTGACTAGAGATGAGCGTTGTTCGACTTGAACTGTTCGCCAATCTCAAATTCGAGCTGTTTTGGGCGGTGTTCGAGCCGTTCGGCGAACACGAACGATTTGAAAAAAATTCGGCTGTTCGAAGTTATGTTCGATAATTGTTCGTGCACCAAAATCATAACTGGATTTTTTCTCAGTAATGATGAAAATTAATGTTAATACGCAGTTTGAGTGTACAGCGGGGCGGGGGGAGGGGCAGGGGATGGATCTCTGCAGGAATAATGAAGATCTCCATTTTTTTTTCTCTTTCCCGCATTTACAGTGGGGAGGTGCAATCTGTCAGCCTATCAGCAGCGCACACACGGAGCGAACTGCTTTTTTTCACACAAGCAAGGGCATGTGTCATTGGCAGTGTATGTCACATGTCCTTGCCCTATAAGACCCAGCCATTTTCCCCGTCGCCACCATTTTCTCACTGCTGCAGCTGCGTGTTAGACGGCACCGCTGTTGCTGTGTGCGCTATACCTTGTTAATTTCAAGCCAATTTTCGCACAAATCTACAGATAGCTTGGGAGTAGGGAATAGTTGTGATTGCAGTCCTTTTAAGGACTAGGTTACATCATTTCCTACGACTTTTATCAGGCAGGTCTGTGCTCTTAAATAGATAGGTTGGGAGTAAAGACTAATTGTAATTGCAGTCCTTTTCAGGACTAAGTTACACCAGTTCCTATCAGTTTTTGCCAGGCCTTTCTGTGCCAGTGCTGTGCAAGTTTTTTCACAGCATTTGGCTAAATCTAGCAAAGCTAATCCTTCTTGGCCTATTGCAGAGTGTGTTAGTCAGTGGAGTAGCCTATCTGTGTTGCAAGCTACACCACCTGTGTATAGAATACCAATTTTTTTACTGCACCTAGTGAAGTAAAATCTTTTGAGCATAGCATCATTTTATTAGTCCATCTATACTGACCTCCATCAGGTTGCAAATTGAATATAATTTTTTTCTGCATCTAGCTCTGAAAAAATATTTGGGCTTCTAGCAGTGTGTGGAACTTGTTCTATTAGTCCATCTATACTGACCTCCATCAGGTTGCAAATTGAATATAATTTTTTTCTGCATCTAGCTCTGAAAAAATATTTGGGCTTCTAGCAGTGTGTGGGACTTGTTCTATTAATCCATCTATACTGACCTCCATCAGGTTGCAAATTGAATATAATTTTTTTCTGCATCTAGCTCTGAAAAAATATTTGGGCTTCTAGCAGTGTGTGGGACTTGTTCTATTAGTCCATCTATACTGACCTCCATCAGTTTGCAAATTGAATATAATTTTTATCTGCATCTAGCTCTGAAAAAATATTTGGGCTTCTAGCAGTGTGTGGGACTTGGTCTATTAGTCCATCTATACTGACCTCCATTAGGTTGCAAATTTAATATAATTTTTTTCTGCATCTAGCTCTGAAAAAATATTTGGGCTTCTATCAGTGTGTGGGACTTGTTCTATTAGTCCATCTATACTGACCTCCATCAGGTTGCAAACTGAATATATTTTTTTTCTGCATCTAGCTGTGAAAAAATATTTGGGCTTCTAGCAGTGTGTGGGACTTGTTCTAATAGTCCATCTATACTGACCTCCATCAGGTTGCAAATTGAATATAATTTTTTTCTGCATCTAGCTCTGAAAAAATATTTGGGCTTCTAGCAGTGTGTGGGACTTGGTCTATTAGTCCATCTATACTGACCTCCATCAGGTTGCAAATTGAATATAATTTTTTTCTGCATCTAGCTCTGAAAAAATATTTGGCCTTCTAGCAGTGTGTGGGACTTGGTCTATTAGTCCATCTATACTGACCTCCATCAGGTTGCAAATTGAATATAATCTTTTTCTGCATCCAACCCAGCCAATAGTTTTGGTCTAATACCACAGTTTGGCCACTCAGCTCTGCTCGGTTCCCATCCAGAGTTGTGAATTAGTTAACCACCAAAATGAGTGGAAAAAGGCCTGCTGCTGGTGGAAAGGGGAATAGGCGTGTTGGGAAGGGGAATAAAGGTTGTGTCCGTGGGGTAGGTGTTAGAGCAACAGTAACATCTGCAGAAGAAAGACCATCTTCCAGCCAAACTAAAATGTCTACTTCTTTTAGCGGACAATGTGATAAGATCCCTTTCTTACGGCCACGCCAATCGCTACAAATTCCAGATGAGGCACAAAAACAGCAGGTGCTTCAACGGATATCAAGTGCTCCTTTAAGTGGGCTCTCCTCCACATCAACTTCAACATGAGAAATACTCCAGTCCTCAGAGGTGTCACCCCAATCGCACTTGCTTCCTCACAGCTCCCAAATCTCCAGCTGCCCATCTGAGTATGAGGTAGAACAGATGGTTGAGTCTGCAGAGCTGTTTACTCATACTATAGCCTGGGAATCAGAGGTCGGCTCCAGCGCTTCTGTGAATCCAGACGAGGAAATGATCTGCACTGATGCCCAGAATCTTTATGAGTGGGATCCACGACCAGACGCAGAAGGTTCTGACCATAATGTAGACCCTCATTCCCAAACTGTAACTCCTGTTGGTGGAGACAATGAGGAAGACGATGATGAGACTCAAATACCTGATTGGAGCGACAACTTTAGTTTTTTGTCAGGGCAGGAACAGGTTGGCTCTGAGGACGACGGGTGTGATAACACACAGGGTGATGATGATGAGGTTGGAGATCCCACTTACTGTCAACCCACAGTCAGCCAAGAGATGAGGTCAGCAGAGGAGGTGGAGGAGAATGCTAGTGACGACGAGGTCAGGTTGCGCCTTCCTGGACAGAGACGTAGTACTGGAAGCACGTCAACAACTGCATCCTCAAACACAACTCTGCCTCTCACCACAAGTCGTGGTGGCTCTTCAGGTTGCATGGGTGCTAAGCCTTGCATAGCCTGGGCATTTTTTCAGATCGATAAAGATGACCCAACTCGTGTTATCTGTAACATTTGTCAGCAAAAGCTAAGTAGAGGCTAAAAAATACATAGTTTGAGTACTTCATGCATGAACCAGCACATGGACATGAAGCATAAGTTGCAGTGGACAGCTCACTGTGCTACAATGCGGCCTAGCCGGCCGGGCCAACCACCGTCTGCCACATCTTGTGCTTCCGCGGCCTCTTCATCCTCTGTGACTGGGGGGACAGCAGTCACACCTGTTTTGGGACGCAGACCTGCCACCTCTTTACCCGCAACAGCCAGCGTGATTGGCAGGTCATCATTTTCTTTGGAGGTGGTAACACCAGCTGGTGTTGAACGCTGTCCGACATCGATAGCACCACCTTTGGATCAAGGCAACCTAACATGTCCGCCTGCATCTTCCTCACAGACTGTCAGTTTGCCGGGGACAACCTTCTCAACCCCGTCTAAGCACAACAGCCAGCCCTCGGTCCCTCAGATGTGGACAAGTAAAAGACCATTTCCTCCTAGCCATGAGAAAGCTAAGAGGTTGAATTTCACCATCTGCAAGCTCTTGGCTACAGAAATGCGACCTTTCCGCCTGGTGGACACAGAGGATTTTCGAGACCTTATGTCCGTCGCAGTGCCCCAGTACCAGATGCCCAGTCAGCACTACTTCTCAAAGAAAGGTGTGCCTGCGCTCCACCAGCATGTCGCACACAACAAAACCGCTTCTTTGAGAAACTCTGTGTGTGACAGGGTGCATTTCACCACAGACACTTGGACGAGTAGGCATGGACAGGGGCGTTACATGTCGCTGACTGGGCACTGGGTAACTATGGTGACAGCAGGACAAGGGGCTGCTGTCCAAGTCTTGCCGTCCCCACGAGTTGTGCGTCAATCCTCTTTATCTCAAAGTTCCTCCACTGCTTCTGCCTCCTCAACCTCCTCTCGGTCCTCCACCTGCACCCAAAGCCTGTCTGGTCATGCCACAAGCTTTCTAACTGCGCAGAAGGGATCCTGCACACCTCCTTACTATGGTGGCAGTAGGGCTCAACGTCATCAGGCGGTTTTTACTTTGAAATGTCTGGGAAATGTGAGTCACACAGCTGAGGAGTTGTGGCCAGCTCTGGAGAACCAATTTCATGAATGGTTGTCTCCACTGGACCTGAAACCAGGGAAGGTGCCTTGTATGGCTCACATGTTGAACATGGTTGTCCAGCAATTTTTAGCCCACTATCCCGGACTAGATGGCCTTCTGCAGAGGGCACGGTCGCTGTGTGCTCACTTCCGCCGTTCGCATCCCGCAGATCAGTGACTTACATCTCTACAGAAGTTGTTGGGCCTGCCACTTCACTGGCTAAAATGCGATGTGCCTACCCAGTGGAATTCAACTCTGCACATGTTGCAGCGACTGTGGCAGCGCCGACAGGCCCTGGTGCAATACGTTCTGACATATAGCCTGGGCCAACGAGATCCAGAGGTGGGGCAAATCACGCTGGAGGAGTGGTCTCAGAACAGGGACCTATGCACCCTTCTGCACAGTTTTGAAATGGCGACGAAGATGTTTAGTGCTGACGATGCCATTATCAGCATGACTATTCCGGTGATTTACATGCTGGAGCACATGTTAAACAGAATTCGGAGTCAGGTGGTGGCACAAGAGGAGGTGGAGGAAGTAGAGGAGGAGAAGTTGTATGCAGAAGGGCTAACATCTGCAAGGTCCAGACGGTCGGCAGCACCAAGGCGGCAGGCATGTGAGGGTGGGGGAGATGGTTTTACCAGGGCGCATGGTAGCAGCCAAACTAGTGAGGAAGGTGCAGGAGCCCAGGAAGAAGTGGAGGACGAACTGATGGAAGACTCATCAGATGAGGGAGAACTTGATCACATTTCTGTTGTGCGAGGTTGGGGGGAGAGAACAGAGGAAGGAAGCATGATTGTTACCTCGCCACCAACACAACAGGGACTTGGTTCTCCTGGATGCGCAAGACACATGAGTGCCTTCTTGCTGCACTACCTGCAACATGACCCTCGAATTGTGAGAATTAGAAATAATCCTGACTACTTGGTTGCCACACTGTTAGATCCCCAGTACAAAAGTAAATTTGCAGAAATTATTCCTGCCATAGAAAGGGATGCAAGTATGCAGGAGTATCAGCAGAAACTGTTGCAGAATCTTACATGTGCTTTTCCACAAAACACCAGTGGTGCACGTAGTGAATCTCACAGTTCTAACTTGCCAACCGTGGGACCGTCGAGTGTTCAGCACTCAAACCGTAACAGAAACACAGTATCTGCTGGTAACATCAATTTTGCGGAATCATTTCACCACTTTTTTAGCCCATCCTTTGCAAGGCCACAGGAGACAAAAAGTCTGACACATAGTCAACGCCTAGAGACTATGGTACAGGAGTATCTCCAAGTAAACATTGAAGCCATGACTGTGTCACTGGACCCTTGCTCTTTTTGGGCTTCCAATCTGGATAAATGGCCGGAGCTAGCCACTTACGCCTTGGAGATCTTGTCATGCCCCGCAGCCAGCGTTCTGTCTGAACGTGTGTTCAGCGCTGCTGGTGGTGTGCTGACAGATAAGCGCACGCGGCTCTCCACTGATAATGTAGACAGACTCACGTTCATAAAGATGAACAAATCATGGATCCGAAACGACTTTTCTACCCCTGTGTCATCCTGGGGAGAGTAAAAGCTTGATGATTGGTTAAAATCACCCCACCAACCGTTTTAAGCTTTCAAATTACTAATCCTGTTTATCTGTATCTTGGATGGAAAATAATTTGGGCTTTGTAGCAGTGTGCAGTACTGATTCTATTAGGCCATCTATACTAAGCTCCACCAGATTTAAAATTACTAATCATGTTTATCTGTATCTTGGCTGGAAAATAATTTGGGCTTTGTAGCAGTGTGCAGTACTGATTCTATTAAGCCATCTATACTAAGCTCCACCAGATTTAAAATTACTAATCATGTTTATCTGTATCTTGGCTGGAAAATAATTTGGGCTTTGTAGCAGTGTGCAGCACTGATTCTATTAGGCCATCTATACTAAGCTCCACCAGATTTAAAATTACTAATCATGTTTATCTGTATCTTGGCTGGAAAATAATTTGGACTTTGTAGCAGTGTGCAGTACTGATTCTATTAGGCCATCTATACTAAGCTCCACCAGATTTAAAATTAATAATAATTTTTAGCTGCATCTACCCCGGAAAATAATTTTGGGGCTCCGAGATGCGCAAGACACATAAGTGCCTTCTTGCTGCACTTCCTGCAACATGACCCTCAGATTGTCAGAATTCAAAGTAATCCTGACTACTGGGTTGCCACACTCTTAGATCCCCCACACTCTTCGATCAACCTTTTCATTTTAATAAAGACCAAAAAAATGGTCATTTTTGAAATTATAAGCATTAGCAGGTTATTAGAAACTGAAATCAAACAGTTTTCAACTCAAAACTTTATTCTAGGTGATGTTACATTTGCACATAGGACCCCTTGTTCGAAAGGAGCTTCTGAACTCTCTCCTCCATTGAATTTGTCAGGTTTTGGATGGTTTCTGCTTCAATTGTTTTGCATGAGGACAGAATACCCTCCCAGAGCTGTTGCTTAGATGTGAACTGCCTCCCGCCATCATAGACACTCCTTTTGATGATGCTCCAGAGGTTCTGAATGGGGTAGAGGTCAGGGGAGCATGGGGGTCACACCATAAGTTTGTCCCCTTTTATGCCCATATCAGCCAGAGATGCAGATGTGTTATGTGCAGCATGAGACGGTGCATTATCATGCATGAAAATGATCTTGCTGTGGAATACGCGGTTCTTCTTCTTGAATCATGGCAGGAAGTGCTGTTTGAGAAACTCCACATACATTATGGAGTTCATCTTTACCCCTTCAGGGATCCTAAAGGGGCCGACAATCTCTCTCCCCATGTTTCCAGCCCAAAACATTACTCCACCTCCTCCTTGTTGGCGCTGTAGCTGTGTTTGCGTGGGGTGTCCATCAACCAGCCATCCTCCACTCCATCCATCTGGACCATCGAGCGTTGCACGGCACTCATCCGTGAACAAAACAGTTTTGAAATCAGTCTTCATGTAATGTTTGGCCCACTGGAGCCGTTTCTGCTTGTGTGCAGTGGATAGAGGAGGTCGACAGGATGGCGTACGCACAGCTGCAAACCTCTGAAGGACCCTGCATCTTGTTGTTCGGGGGACTTTGGAGGCACCAGCAGCTTCAAAAACTTGTCTGCTGCTATGACAAGGCTTTTTTGCCGCTGCTCTTTTAACCTGACGTAATTGCCTGTAGGAAAGAGTCCTCAATTTGCCCTTATCAGCACGCACACGTGTGTACTGTGAATCAGCTACATACTTCTTGATTGCCAAGACACTTCATCCTGATCATCGCACAGTGTTGATTGTAGTCATGCCTTGACCTAAACTCTCCACAATTTGTTGCTTCTCAGCAGCCGACACATCCTTTTTCTTTCCCATTTTGGCAGAAAATGTAGGTTGCTTAATAATGTGGGACAGCCTTCTTAAGTAGTCTTGCCTTTCATTGGACACACCTGCCAAACTAATTAGCACAGGTGTCTGCAATTGCTTACAGTGATATAAAGAGCCCTGACACACATCACCATCAATGAGTTTAACTGACAAACAAACAAATTCTTACCTTATCACTCCTGAACACTTTTTGCATAATAATTTGGAACACAGTGTACATGTGCTTTTCCACAAAACACCAGTGGTTCACGTAGTTTATCTTACAGTTCTAACTTGCCAACCGTGGTCTGTATGGAGTTGTTCAATAAAGGGCCCAAAATTAAGATAACATAGACGGGAGAGGTCTCTATGAATAGGAATTCTTAAGTATTTGATACCTTGTGAGGGCCAGGCAAAGGGAAAGTTGGAATGGATGGAATCCTGTATGGATTTGTGGAGGGAGACATCGAGGGCTTCAGACTTCGCTGCATTGATTTTAAAATTTTACCATGTAACAAAGTGATCTATTTCAGCCATAACAGCAGGGATGGATATATGTGATTGAGTGATATATACTAGGACATCATCAGCAAATAGAGAGCACTTGTACTCGGTGCCTCTCACCTCAATCCACCTAATATTGGGGTTATGGCGAATTGATGAGAGCAGGTGCTCCGTCACTAGGATGTATAAGAGAGGGGACAGAGGACATCCCTGCCTTGTCCCATTGGTGATTATGAAAGGTGATGAAAATGTTCTGACGCGCCCCCTGGGCCTTGGGACACCCGGAGCCGGACCCTTTTTGGTGGATGCTGGTGGTTGTAGTCTCCGTGGCGGCGACCCGGTTCCGTGGCTCAGGGCGGTCAAACCAGTGGCGGAACTATTTATGTGGTTTTGATGTTTAAATGTCCGACTACGCCACCAGTGGATTGCGGTCAGAGTGAACCGCCTCTGCAGGGCAGACCGCTGTGGCTGGTGTTATGGGTGCAGCAGAGTGTAGCATAACTCCCCACGGGAGGAGTATAGCCTTAGGGCAGTGTATGCGGAGGATGGGGGTGATGGTGCAGGGCAGCAGCAGTAACGACACGGAGTCAGTGATGCAGTCCAGGGCCTTTACTCACAGTTCTTATTATCCAGACCACTTCTGCAGGTAACGGCTGCCCATGTCGTACTGTGCTCACCAGGTGAGGGGCTCAGACAACTCCCAGATAACTTTGGAGCACTTCACAGGACCCCCTTTGTGTGTCCTTTGTCTGGCCTTTCTTACCAACCCTTCTGTCCGGCTGCCTCGGGCCTCCTCTTGGTAAACTTGGCGCCAGTTTCCCTGACCCTATGTGGTGCCTTCCTAGCGGGTGTAGCGAGGGGCTGCGCCACATAAAATGTCACAGCCTCCGGTTTCTAGCTGAGGGTCATTTCCCGCCTCCACTAGTTTCGGGGACCGGTCTCCCCCTTTGGCCTGACCCCTCCACGCAGGTGGATTCGGGCGTGAGGTGGCGACTCGCCCATCCGCACCCCTGGGATCCCTTCGTTCCTCGTTCCTGGAGCCTTCTCCGCTCCTCTTCCTTCCTTCTCCCTCTTCCAGGCCTGGGCCTCTGTTACTAGGCCCGCCTCCGGAGCAGAGCTCATGCAGAGCCCCTGCTCCCTGTCACTTCTGCTCAGACTTCTCTGCACTGAACTAAGATGGTGCCCACCTTTTATACTCCCTTCTCAATGCACCCAGGAACTGCTTCCTCCCTGCTCCTGCACTACAGGGTTCCCCTTCCTCAGTGTTCCCTCCCCCCACTCCAGCCAGGGACAGGGACTGTCGTGCCCATCTCAGGGGCATATTGGTCGCCCTGCACCACGGCAATGTGGTGTAATGCATGCAGGTGTCGGGTCCTGATCCACACTCCATCCTTACCTGAGAGTGAGATATCACACCTCTGGGTGAGGTGCAATACCTCTGTAGCAACCGAGCCCTCAGGGTGCTACAGTTCCATTTATCTTCAGCCTAGGTGGCGTATTGTGATACAGGGCCGTGATTTTGGATATAAAAGGGTCCCCTAGACCCCTACCCCAAGCTTTTTAAGAGAATAATATATGGCGTGCCAGGAGACTCTATGGAATGCTTTCTCAGCATCCAACGAGAGTATCTAATAACAAATTTTTAACTGCATCTAGCCCAGGAAATACTTTGTGCCTAGTAGCAGTGTCTGCTAGTCAGCGGATTATCCTGGCTGTTAAGCAAGCTACACCACCTGTAGTTTGGACACTTAATTTTTTCAAATGAAATGCTTCGGGACCACGGGATACTCAGTGAAGAGCATCAGGAGGCACCCCAAGGCATAGGGGCTGGGACTGGCAGTAGGATGCCTTGCGGTGGACAGCCGAGCTCGATCCTTATAAAAGCTTTTTAACTGCAGCAGCTTTAGTGGACGCTACTGGAGCTGGAATTACGCGGCTGCTGGCATGAGACTTGCCCTCCAATAGATCCTTGTAAAAGGATTTAAAGTGTATTCATTCAAATTAGAGAGACAATTTAAATTAAAAAGCTTAGGGCTGCCTCCACCACAGGGGGGCTCGCTCGACCCACCAGCGGACAGGCACCAGTATTGGGAGAGGGGGGCTGGCCGTCAGGGTCCACCGCGGCTCTGGCACAAACCTGGCGACACCGAGGTGGCCCGGGCAGGAACGGACTGGCCATGTCGGCTTCTCACTTTTTGGATTTTAGAAGGGCATGACATGCCTATATCTGTGTCTCCCCCTCCTTTTACTCCTCCACCTCTTTTCTTTTCGCATGACTATATGTACTTGTTACTTTTCCATGTGTTAGTTATGTCTTCTGAGCAGTTTGTCAGCTTTTGGACACCTTTGAAGGTGTTTACTATGTGTTTCTATGTGTTTTTGTTTGCCTGCCATTGGTTTTATCGGTGTTCGAAGGTGTTCGACGAACAGTTCGACGAACAGTTCGGCGAACACACGGGTGTTCGACGAACCGAACCGAACTCGAACACTACGGGGGTGGCTCAACACTATTGTTGACTAGTGATGGGCAAATATAGCCGAACAACAAATTGTTTTTTAAAATGTTGACTACATATTAAATCAAATTACAAAATAACTAATCTTAAAGGAGTTGTCCACTACTTGGGCAACCCCTTCTCATTCCCCATTTTTGGCCACTTTAATATAAAAAAGGTTATACTCACCTCCTTGGTGTCACTCTCCCCGCCTTCGGATATATTAGTAATTAGGAGGAAGTGAGCCGCTCTCACAACCTCTTGATTACATACATGTACAAAGGAGGAGACAGTGACACCAGCGCTGATTGGGCACCGGGCACCACGTGTCATAGCAATCGCAAGTGAGCCCAGGGAACACGAGTACTGTCACCGTTGGACCGGCACCGGCACGGGAGGTGATGATAGGTGTTTTCCTTTTATAGGAGCCAAACATGGGGAATGAGAAGGTGTTATCCTAGTAGTGGACAACTCCTTTAATGTCTCTTGGAAGAGATTTTGGCAATTTTTTTGTGAGGGCACTTATCCATGAGACATCTATTCCTGTAGTGATGATCTCCTTCTGATAAAACACAGATTTTATTGAAACATCAACACACAGCCTTGTAAGTGACACATCACTGGAATCAGGGTCTTGGCAGGCCCCTGGCAGATTACATAAGAAACACCTGATGACAGATTCGCTTTAACAGTACTACTGGGGAAATTTTCTTGTATGTGCTTTTGTTTTTCCTTCTACTTCTTCCAAAAGTCATTAATTTTTAATTTTAAATTGACATAGTCATATATGGGTTTATTTTTGCGGGACGAGTATAGTTTTACCAAATAATGTACTGTATTGATAAAAGGGAAAAAAATCCATTTGGGGTGAAATGGTGGAAAAAATTCCGTTTTTTTTTCTCCAGGTCAGTACAATTACAGTGATACCAAACTTATATGTTTTTTTTTTTTTTTTTTTTATTTCATTGGTGAAAAAAGTTTCAGATCTGTTTAAATTTTTTTTTACCTTTTACCACTTTCTGAGACACATAGCATTTTTATTTTTCTGTCAATAGAGCAATCTTAGGGCTTGATCTTTGCATGATCAGTTGTAGTCTTTACTAATACCATTTTGAGGTACCTAGGGTGCTTTGACTGCTTTTTATTGTATTTATTTTTTAAGGTGCTGTGATCAAAAAATTCTGGTGTTTTTTGTATTTTTTTTTACCACTGTTCCCCTATGGGTTAAATAAATCTAGGTGTTGATAGTTTGGACTTTTATGGATGTGGCAATAGTAAAATGGTTTTGCTTTATTTTTTAACTGAGTAAAACTGTTTATTTTTCATAATTTTTTAAAACCTTTTTGTACCTTTTACTGTATTTGACGCGCCCTCTTGGCCGTCGGGTACTCAGTGCCGGGCCGGTCGTTGCTAGCGGAGATATCACAGTGGCGGTGACCCAGGGCAATCAATCCAAAGGGGAATATTTACAGGGGATTTATAGTTTTTATATACAGCTCGTGACGCCACCTGTGGTATACGGCTAAAGGGAGCCGCCGTTGCGGGGCAGGTCCTCTGGAGCTGGTGTAAATGCAGCAGAGTTGGTTTAGCTCTCCACAGGTAGAGCTTAGCTCAAGGGCTGTGTTGAGTTGTTATGGATGTTGCGGTGTAGTGCAGGGGGTGATGGCGCAGCAATAACTTCACAGAGACAGTGGGGTGCAGTCTTCAAGGTTTACTCACAGTTGTTACGTTCATCAGGTTGCACTGTCCAGCTTACCGCCTCCCACGTCGTGCTGCGTTCACCAGGCAGGGGTTCAGCAAACTCCCAGGTGTTTCAAGAGTGTCTGACAGGACCCCGTTCTATATGACCTTCTCAGCCATCTTTCTGCGCTGGCCCTCACCCTTCTTGCCCTGCGCCTTGCCAAACAATGTCCCAAGCCGGTATCCTCGGATCTTTCTGGGCAACCTGGAGTTCCCTGGATCCTACGTGGTTACCTTTTTGGCGACTTGAGTGCGGATGTGGCAACTGCACCCTGAAAGTACAGAAGCCTCCAGTTTCCAGTTGAACCTTGTAATTCTCACTGGTCAGGGGCCGGTCCCCTCTGTGGCTCGATCCCTCCATCGCCTGGCAGATTCGGGCGTACGGGTGGCCTCCAACACTGCCCGTACCCCTGGGATCCCTTTCACTTCCCTGGAGCCTTTCTCCTGCTCCTCTCTCTTTCCTCCTCTCCTTCTCAGTCTTGGGCCTCTCTCCTAGGCCCTCCTCCCGAGCAGAGCTCCTTCTGACCACTGTCACTTTATGAGGTAATTACTCTGGAACGCTTCAACGGATCCCACTGATTCTGAGATTTTTTTTTCGTGACATATTGTACTTCATGATTGTGAATAATCTAAACAGGTTCCGGATAGTATCCAAACGGAGGAAATTAACCTCCACCACCAAACTCAATCAATATAGTAACTGTTAGAACCTTGCTGTTAGGTTTTTTTTCCTTTGCTGGTCACATGACCTTGTTGGCCTATTTAGTCCTGCTCCGCCCTTCTGGCTTTGCTGGACTTCATTGTATATCTACTTTCTAGCTAGCCTGTGCTCTGTATCTAGCTCTGTTAGTTTGCTTGGTCTACGGACCTCTATGTTCTATCTATTTTGTTTGTTCGTCTGTCTGCTACTATTTCTGTTAGGAGGTGTCCCATATTCCTCCCAGTCCTTAGTACTTGTAGGGATTCCCTCCCCACATCTATAGGTCTTCGTACAGACTAGATTAGGACTTTAGCAGGTCTGATCGCAGGATCAGGTTCCCTGTTACATCGTAGGGATTCAGCTGAGTCTTATAGTAGGGACAGATCTCCTCTCTTTCCTTAGCTTTGGTAGCAGAACATAACAGTAAGTCCAGCCAGCAAATTCTCTAAGGAAAGATTTTTCTGTTCCATCATGGTGTCGGTTCAGGATTTGACTCATCGCCTGCAGGGACTCTCTCTGGAGGTGGCCGAGCTCCGTCAGCACGTGAGTAACTGTCCTGGAGCACATTTCTTGGAGCCTAAGGTATGTTTGCCGGATTTGTTTTTTGGTGAACACCGAGAATTTTTTTCATTTAAAAATGCTTGCTTATTGTATTTTCGTTTGAGACCTAAGTCCTCTGGGGATGAATCCCAGCGCGTAGGGTTCATAATGTCACTTTTGCGCAAAGAGCCTCAGGAGTGGGCCTTTTCTTTGCAACCTAGTGATTCATGCTTCAGATCAGTGGATAGTTTTTTTTCTGCTTTGGGACTATTATATGATGATCCTGACCGTGTCGCATCAGCTGAGACTGAGTTGAGACGTCTAAAACAAGGATCGGGTAATGTGGAAAAATATTGTACACATTTTCTTCGTTGGTCCACTCAAACAGGGTGGAACGATTCTGCTCTGAAAAGTCTATTTCTTGCTGGGCTCAGTGAAAGGGTTAAAGACCTGCTAATTGCTTATCCTACACCTGAAGATTTGCAACAGGCTATGCAATTAGCTATACGGGTGGATAGAAGACTGCGTGCTAGGGTTAATGAGAGCAAATCCTCTGCTATGTCAGTTTCTGGTTATGATAATGTGTGTACTAACAGTGGTGAACCGATGGAGATTGGATCGGTGGCACCTCGCTCTCAAGAAAAAGACCGTCGTTTTTCGCAAGGCTTGTGTTTCTATTGCGGAAAATCTGGTCATTTGATTAAAGGCTGTGAGCTTCGTATGAAGAAAGAAAAAAAAATGGTCAGTCACGCCCGTATTGCCTGTTTAAATTCCAAGGGTATATTTTTAGCTGCTTCCACGATTGCTCAGGAAAAATTAATGGAATTTCGGGTGTTTGTTGATTGCGGGTCTACACTGAATGTAATTGATGGGGGATTCGTGGAAAAACTCAATTTAAAACCTGAACCTTTGTCATCCCCCATTGCTGTGGTTTCTGTGGATGGCTCCCCTTTGAAGAATATTACTCTCAAGGTCAGTGAATTTCCTCTCACTATTAATGGTGTTCACCATGAGAAATTGGATTTGGTAGTGTTGAATAACTTGCCTTCTCCAGTAATATTGGGTTTGCCCTGGTTAAAATTTCACAATCCTGTACTGGATTGGTCTACCAGTGAAATTAAATCCTGGAGCCATAAATGTTATGACAAGTGTTGTAACGGGCGTATTGCAGCTTTGGATAGGGGAGAATTGCCTGTTCCTATTCAGGATTTTTGGAGAGTTTTTTCTGAGAAGGAATCGCAGGTTTTGCCTCCCCATAGAGACTATGATTGTTCTATTGAATTTGTCCCTGGAGCGACTCTTCCTAAGAGTCGTTTATTTAACCTTACTATTCCTGAGAGGAAGGCTTTGGAGGAATACATACAGACAAGCTTGGCCGCCGGTCACATTAGGCCCTCTAAGTCTCCTGTGGCGGTTGGATTTTTTTTTGTAAAAAAAAAGGACGGCGGTTTACGTCCTTGTCTGGATTTTCGTGAGATTAACAAAATTACGGTACGCAATCCTTACCCACTGCCATTGATTCCTGATCTGTTTAACCAGTTATTGGGGGCTAAGTGGTTCTCTAAAATTGACCTTAAGGGGGCATACAATCTGTTGCGCATGAAGGAGGGTGATGAATGGAAGACTGCTTTTAACACTCCTGTGGGTCATTTTGAGAATCTGGTTATGCCTTTTGGTCTTACTAATGCTCCTGCATTTTTTCAGAATCTGATTAATGACATCCTTAGACCTTTGATCGGTAAAAATGTGGTTGTGTATTTGGATGACATTTTGATTTATTCGCCAGATCTGGAGTCTCATTGGCGGAGCGTGCGTGAGGTATTACAGTTATTAATGGACAATTCGCTTTTTGCTAAGCTGGAGAAATGTGAGTTCGCTGTACAGAGAATTAGTTTTTTGGGCTACATTATCTCCAACAAAGGTTTTGAGATGGATCCGGTTAAGGTTCAGGCTGTGCAGGAATGGCCTAGGCCTATTGGTTTGAAATCGATACAGAGGTTTTTGGGTTTCGCCAATTACTATAGAAAGTTCATAAAAAATTTTTCTAGTATTGTCAAACCTCTGACTGATCTCACCAGGAAAGGTGCTGATGCGGTTCAGTGGTCTTCTGAGGCCATTGAAGCTTTTGTGTATCTCAAGGAGAGGTTCACCTCTGCTCCCATCCTTATGCAGCCTGATGTTACTAGGCCGTTTTTGGTTGAGGTTGATGCTTCCTCTGTGGGGGTTGGCGCAGTATTGTCTCAGGATAACGGGGATGGATTACATCCCTGTGCCTTTTTTTCAAAAAAATTTTCGGAGACTGAATTGAATTACGATATTGGTAATCGGGAATTATTGGCTATTAAACTCGCATTTGAACACTGGCGCCACTTCTTGGAAGGTGCGGAATTTCCCGTTCAGGTTCTTACGGATCATAAAAATCTGATATATCTTGATGCTGCCAAGCGCCTGAATGCCCGTCAGGCTAGGTGGGCACTGTTTTTCTCGCGGTTTAATTTCTCCGTTACTTACATCCCTGGTACTAAGAATGTTAAGGCGGATGCCTTGTCTCGCAGTTTTTCTCCCATAGTCGGTGCTGAGAAAGAGGAAAACATTTTACAAGAAGGTGTTGTGATAGCTGCTTTAGACTCCGTTTTGGAAGATGAGATTCTTAAAGCTCAGGAGAATGCCCCATCTAACACTCCTCATGGGAGGTTGTTTGTGCCTGAGACCTTTAGGAGAGATTTGTTTGTTGAGTGTCACGAATCTCGGTTGGCAGGTCATCCCGGAATCTCTGAGACCAAGAGACTGGTGGGTCGCAGTTTTTGGTGGCCTGGATGGCAGAAGGAAGTCATTAAGTGGGTGCGCCAATGTACTATATGTGCTAGATCTAAGTCCTCACATACTCCTGCTGCGGGGTTGCTTTGTCCTTTGGAGGTCCCCAGTGCTCCTTGGACACATTTGGCTATGGACTTTATAACTGACCTTCCCCCCTCTGAGGGTTTTACTGTCATCTGGGTGGTCGTGGACCGTTTTAGCAAGATGTGTCACTTGGTTCCCTTCGTCAAACTGCCCTGCGCTAAAACTCTCGCTAAGGCCTTTGTCAAGGAAATTGTCAGACTTCATGGCGTTCCTACTGACATTGTTTCTGATAGGGGTCCTCAGTTCGTGGCTCGTTTTTGGCGTGCCTTTTGTGACAGGTTGGGAATTCATTTGTCGTTTTCGTCCGGATATCATCCTGAATCTAATGGCCAGACAGAAAGGAAAAACCAGGATGTTGAGCAGTTCTTGCGTTGTTTTGTGGCAGACAATCAAGAGGGGTGGTCTGAGTTTCTGCCACTTGCCGAATTTGCTCCGAACAATCATACATCTTCTTCTGCTGGTTGTTCGCTTTTTTTTGTTGTTCTGGGAGACATCCGTCGTTTGGGTCGTTCTCCAAGTTGGGATCTGCCGTGCCTGAGGAGGAGAATTTTTCCGGTGATTTGGAAAGAGTTTGGACGGATGTGCGTGGTAATCTTCAGGAGGCCAACAGAAAATCTAAAGACTACTTTGATAGGAAACGACAGGAGGTTTTGTTCGCTGTTGGTGACATGGTTTGGTTGTCCTCTAGGAATCTGCGGTTGAGGATTCCTTCTAAGAAATTGGGTCCCAAGTTTGTAGGGCCCTTTAAGGTGCTTCAGGTTGTCAACCAATCTGCTGTTAGGTTGGAGGTTCCTACCTCCTGGAGAATTAATCCGGTCTTTCATGTCTCCCTGTTAAAAAAAGCTGTTGTGTCGGATGGTGACGCCTCTGCCTCTGTTCCTCCAGTGGTGGAGGACGGGGAATATGAAATTTCTCGCATCCTTGACTCTAGACGGTATAGAGGTTGTTTGCAGTATCTTGTGGCCTGGAAAGGTTTCGGACCCGAGGATAACTCTTGGGTGAGGTCAGATGATGTTTCCGCGTCCAGACTTATCAGAGCGTTTCACAGGAGATTTCCTGATAAGCCTGGTCCTAGGGGATCCGGAGGATCCTCTTAGAAGGGGGGGTACTGTTAGAACCTTGCTGTTAGGTTTTTTTTCCTTTGCTGGTCACATGACCTTGTTGGCCTATTTAGTCCTGCTCCGCCCTTCTGGCTTTGCTGGACTTCATTGTATATCTACTTTCTAGCTAGCCTGTGCTCTGTATCTAGCTCTGTTAGTTTGCTTGGTCTACGGACCTCTATGTTCTATCTATTTTGTTTGTTCGTCTGTCTGCTACTATTTCTGTTAGGAGGTGTCCCATATTCCTCCCAGTCCTTAGTACTTGTAGGGATTCCCTCCCCACATCTATAGGTCTTCGTACAGACTAGATTAGGACTTTAGCAGGTCTGATCGCAGGATCAGGTTCCCTGTTACATCGTAGGGATTCAGCTGAGTCTTATAGTAGGGACAGATCTCCTCTCTTTCCTTAGCTTTGGTAGCAGAACATAACAGTAACAATGAGTGTGGGATATATAAATCCAAACCACCACGAAGAGTAACTAAGGTTTAAAATATATTATATTTATTAATATTCTTTAAAATTAAAGATATAAAAACAGTGGATAACCCATACCACAGATGTAGGGTGTTAAACCATGAATCATTACAAGAGATGTATATACATGCTACTACTTGGCAATATATTTGGGAGGTAAATGATACTGAATTGGGCCCTAATGTGCATAGAGAAATATCCTATTTAACAGGTGAACAGATCAATCCACATCAAAAGATATACACATGCATAATAAATAAGAGCCAACATTACCTTAAGCCAATGTTTGTATGAATGAAAGCATGGTAAACACCCACCGCTCTGACGATCGTTTCGACACCTTTTTCAAGGAGCGCTGCCTTGTTACGACTTTTACTTCCTCTAGATAGTCAAGTTCGATCGTCTTCTCGGCTCTCTACCAGGGTCTTGGCGGATGCCGGCGGGGCCGATCCAAGGACCTCACTAAACCATCCAATCGGTAGTAGCGACGGGCGGTGTGTACAAAGGGCAGGGCCAATTTTTACAATTCAACCACTGTCACTTTATGAGGTAATAACTCTGGAACGATTCTGAGATTGTTTTTTTTCATGGCATATTGTACTTCATGATTGTGGTAAAATTTATTCGATATCACTTGCGTTTATTTGTGAAAAAAACGTAAATTTGGCGAAAATGTTGAAAATTTTGCAATTTTCAAAATTTTAATTTTTATGCCCTTAAATCAGAGAGATTTGTCACACGAAATAGTTAATAAATAACATTTCCCACATGTCTACTTTACATCAGCACAATTTTGGAACATTTTTCCAACAAAATTTACAAAACTATTTTTTTAGGGACCACATCATATTTAAAGCCACTTTGAGAGGTCTTCATGCCAGAAAATACCCAAAAGTGACACCATTCTAAAAACTGCACCCTTCAAGGTGCTCAAAACCACATTCAAGAACTTTATTAACCGTTCAGGTGCTTCACAGGAATTTTTGGAATGTGGAAGGAAAAAATTAACATTTAACTTTTTTCATAAAAATGTTACTTTAGATCCAATTTTTTTATTTTTGCAGGGGTAACAGGAAAAAATGGACCCTAAAATTTGTTGTGCAATTTCTCTTGAGTAAGCAGATACCCCATATGTGGGGGAAAACCATTGTTTGGGCGCACGGCAGGGTTCGGAAGTGAAGGAGCGCTATTTGACTTTTTGAATGTAAAATTTGCTTGAATAATTAGCGGACGCCATGTTGCATTTGGGGAGCCCCTGATGTGCCTAAACAGTGGAAACCCCCCACAAGTGACACCATTTTGGAAACTAGACCCCTCAGGGAACTTATCTAGATGTGTGGTGAGCACCTTGAACCCCTAGGTGCTTCACAGAAGTTTATAACATTGAGCCATAAAAATAAAATTTTCACATTTTTCCCACAAAAATGTTTTTCAGCCCCCACTTTTGCATTTTCATAAGGGTAACAGGAGAAATTGTACCATGCAGTTTGTTGTGCAATTTCTGCTGAGTAAGCAGATACCCCATATGTGGGGAAAAACCACTGTTTGGGCGCACGGCAGGGTTCGGAAGGGAAGGAGCGGCATTTGACTTTTTGAATGCAAAATTTGCTTGAATAATTAGCGGACGCCATTTTGCATTTGGGGAGCCCCTGATGTGCCTAAACAGTGGAAACCCCCCACAAGTGACACCATTTTGGAAACTAGACCCCTCAGGGAGCTTATCTAGATGTGTGTTGAGCACCTTGAACCCCCAAGTCCTTAACAGAAGTTTATAAAATGGAGCCGTGAAAATAAAAAAATCTAACTTTTTCCACAAAAATGATGTTTTAGCCCCAATTTTTTTATTTTCACAAGGGTAAGAGGAGAAAATGGACCCCAAAAACTTTTGTGCAATTTCTCCTGAGCACGCGCTATACTCAATGCATACCCGAGCACCCGATGCAAACTCAAGTAGCGAGCACTTGCATTCAACACTAGTTGCCATATCGTCATTTATTTTATTTTTTCTTTTTACTTTTGAAAAAAACAACAACCCTAACCCCAACCCTAACATTAGCACAACCTTAACCCCAACCCCAGCCCTAGCGTTTATTTTTTACGCCGTTCCTAGTACGGTATAAGTGATTAGACAACCTTATTCTTTGGGCCGGTGCGACTACAGAGATTCCAGAATGATATCGGGTTTTTATGATTGACAGCTGTCACACACTAAAAGACACATATTTTGTAAAATCTAGTTTTTGCATCGCCATATTTTGAGACCTATAATTTTTCCATATTTTGGCCGACAGAGTCATGTGAAGGCTTGTTTTTTGCGGGATGAGTTGACGTTTTTATTGGTGCCATTTTCTGCCACGTGACATTTTTTGATCGCTTTCTATTCCAGCTTTTGGGAGGCAGAATAAACAAAAACGAACAATTCAGGAATTGTTTTTTTTTATTTTTTTTTTATTCTACTCCGCGTGTGGTAAAATTGATAAGGTACCTTTATTCTTTGGGTCAGTACGTTTACAGCGGTACCACATTTATATAGTTTTTCTATGTTTTGGCGCTTTTACACAATAAAAGCTATTTTATAGTAAAAAAATATTTTTTTGCATCGCTTTATTCTGAGAGCTATAACTTTTTGATTTTTCAGAAGATGGAGCAGTATGGCAGCTTGTTTTTTGCAGGACAAGATGACGTTTTCAGCGGTACCATTTCTATTTATATTTGTCTTTTTG
The DNA here is from genome assembly GCF_046119375.1 of Phyllobates terribilis. Classification (NCBI taxonomy): domain Eukaryota; kingdom Metazoa; phylum Chordata; class Amphibia; order Anura; family Dendrobatidae; genus Phyllobates; species Phyllobates terribilis. The sequence continues at coordinate 208,913,893 of NW_027362762.1, forward strand.
ATCGCGTGTTATTCCATTTTTTGTTTGGCGGTATGATGATAAAGCATTGCTTTTTGCTTAGTTTTTTTTTTTTTTTTTTACCGTGTTCACTGAAGGGGTTAACTAGTGGGACAGTTTTATAGGTCAGGTTGTTATGGATGCAGCGATACAAAATATGTGTACTTTTATTGTTTGTTTGTTTTTTCCATAATAATATTTATTGATGGGTACATTATATTTTTATTTTTGGTGGATTATTTTTTTTATTTTTTTTTTAAATATTTTTACAATTTTTTTTTTTTTTTTCACTTTCTGACATTTTTTTTTAACTTTTTTACTTTGTCCCACTCTGGGTCTTTCACTTTTTTTATTCTGATCACCTGCATAGCATAGGGATGGAGCACCATCCCTGTGCCATGCAGGCAGTCAGCGCTGCACAGTGAGAAGATTGTTTGGTCATGCACTGCGCATGACCAAAAAATCTTCCTGCTGTCTGGTGATCCGGATGTAGTCATGATGACATCGGGTCATCATGGCAACACCCGGGAAGTCGCGGCAGACAGCGCTGGAGGCCGGAAGAGGAGGTGAGTATTGTGATCACCTCCCCTTAGCCACCGCAATGCTGCAATCGACTTCGATCGCAGCATTGCAGGGGTTAATGTGCCGGGAGCGGTGCGGGAACGCTCCCTGCACATAGTACCGGGTGTCAGCTGTGACAATCAGCTGACACCCGGCGGCGATCGCTCCCGCACAGCCTGTGTGCGCGCGATCGCGATGACATACTAGTACGGGTCAGGCTCTTAAGTCCCAGGGCACAGACGCGTATTAGTACGTCATGGGCTTTAAATGGGTTAAAGAGAACCTGTCACCATGAAAATGCAGTCCAATCTGTAGGCACAATGCTATAGAGCAGGAGGAGCTGAGTAGATTGATATATAGTTTTGTGAGAAAAGATTCAGAATAACCTGTGCTTTCATAATTTACACCTCTTATCTTTCTGGGATTTCCGGTCCAGTGGGCGGTCCTATCAGGGACTGACAGCTTTCTTTGCATAACTGTGCATTGAGCATACATGTCAAACTCTGGCCCGTGGGCCAAATCTGGCCCGCAGGGTTGTTTTTTTTGGCCCGTGACACCAGAACCACCACCCTTATGTGGGGCCATTATTCTGTATGGAGGACTATGTAGGGCCCATTATTCTGTATGGATGACTTTGTGGGGTCCATTATACTGTATACTCATTGGCAACGACTTTATCCAAGTTTTTCATTTTGGCCCTTTATGTATTTGAGTTTGACATCCCTGGCATAGAGAGATTGCTGTCAGTTACAGATATGATCTCCCACTGGACCGAAAATCCTAGAAAAGAGTAGAAGTTTTAAATATTAAATCACAGGTTATATTGAATATTTTCTCACTAAACTAGACATCAATCTGTTCAGCTCTATAACATGCTGCCTACAGATTGGACAGCATTTTTATGATAGGTTTCCTGTAAATGCTGCTGTAAGAAATTAAACATTACATTTAAGTGGTTAAGCAGCAATCAGAGCTAGCTCTGAGTGCTGCTGTAAGAGGCAGGTACTGGTTGTATGCCATAGCTAGCGCCTGCTGTGTATGGATTGATTTAGGCTCCATACACCAGATCTCACATTGGAAGTACCAGGGTTAAAGCCTCACTTTGTTCTCTGGGATACATTAAAAGAGGCGTAGATGGTAATGACAAGAACATCACTTTGCATCTCTATAAGTCACCATTGTGGTCACATTTAGAATACTGTGTACAATTTTGGGCTCCAGTATTTAAGAAGTTGAACTACACTGTGTGCAGAATTATTAGGCAAATGAGTATTTTGATCACATGATACTTTTTATACATGTTGCCCTACTCCAAGCTTCATAGGCTTGAGAGCCAACTACCAATTAAGTAAATCTGGTGATGTGCATCTCTGTAATGAGAACGGGTGTTGACTAATGACATCAACACCCTATATAAGGTGTGCTTAATTATTAGGCAACTTCCTTTCCTTTGGCAAAATGGGTCAGAAGAGAGATTTGACGGGCTCTGAAAAGTCCAAAATTATGAGATGTCTTGCAGAGGGATGCAGCAGTCTTAAATTTCCAAACTTTTGAAGCGTGATCACCGAACAATCAAGCGTTTCATGGCAAATAGCCAACAGGGTTGCAAGAAGCGTGTTGGCCAAAAAAGGCGCAAAATAACTGCCCATGAATTGAGGAAAATCAAGCATGAAGCTGCCGAGATGCCATTCGCCACCAGTTTTGCAATATTTTATAGCTGCAACGTTACTGGAGTATCAAAAAGCACAAGGTGTGCGATACTCAGGGACATGGCCAAGGTAAGGAAGGCTGAAAAACGACCACCTTTGAACAAGAAACATAAGATAAACCAACAAGAATGGGCCAAAAAATATCTTAAGACTGATTTTTCAAAGGTTTTATGGACTGATGAAATGAGAGTGACTCTTGATGGGCCAGATGGATGGGCCAGAGGCTGGATCAGTAAAGGGCAGAGAACTCCACTCCGACTCAGATGCCAGCAAGGTGGAGGTGGGGTACTGGTATGGGCTGGTATCATCAAAGATGAACTTGTGGGACCTTTTCGGGTTGAGGATGGAGTGAAGCTCAACTCCCAGACCTACTGCCAGTTTCTGGAAGACAACTTCTTCAAGCAGTGGTACAGGAAGAAGTTTGTATCGTTCAAGAAAAACATGATTTTCATGCAGGACAATGCTCCATCACATGCATCCAACTACTCCACAGCGTGGCTGGCCAGTAAAGGTCTAAAAGAAGAACAATTAATGACATGGCCCCCTTGCTCACCTGATCTGAACCCCATAGAGAACCTGTGGTCCATCATAAAATGTGAGATCTACAGGGAGGGAAAACAGTACACCTCTCTGAACAGTGTCTGGGAGGCTGTGGTGGCTGCTGCACGCAATGTTGATCAAAAACAGATCAAGCAACTGACAGAATCTATGGATGGAAGGTTGTTGAGTGTCATCATAAAGAAAGGTGGCTATATTCATCACTAATTTTTGGGGTTTTTGTTTTTGCACGTCAGAAATGTTTATTTCTAAATTTTGTGCACTGATATTGGTTTACCTGGTGAAAATAAACAAGTGAGATGGGATTATATTTGTTTTTTATTAAGTTTCCTAATAATTCTGCACAGTAATAGTTACCTGCACAAACAGATATCTTTCTAAGATAGCCAAATCTAAAAAAAACCCACTCCAACTTCCAAAAATATTAAGCTTGGATATTTATGAGTCTTTTGGGTTGATTGAGAACATAGTTGTTGAGCAATAATAAAAATAATCCTCTAAAATACAACTTGCCTAATAATTCTGCACACAGTGTATAGCAGATGCAATAAAGAGCGACCAGTGTTATTAAGGTAATTAATTAGGAATTATTTAGTTTGGAAAAAGTGATGGCTTTAGGGGGATGAGGAATCTTATTAAATTGTTCAAATACTGTTAGGTCCATATATATTTGCACAGAGACAACATTTTTCTAATTTTGGTTCTAGACATTACCACAATGAATTTTAAACAAAACAATTCAGATGCAGTTGAAGTTCAGACTTTCAGCTTTCATTTGAGGGTATCCACATAAAAATTGGATGAAGGATTTAGGAGTTTCAGCTCCTTAACATGTGCCACCCTGTTTTTAAAGGGACCAAAAGTAATTGGACAATTGACTCCAAGGCTATTTCATGGACAGGTGTGGGCAATCCCTTTGTTATGTCATTCTCAATTAAGCAGATAAAAGGCCTGGAGTTGATTTGAGGTGTGGTGCTTGCATTTGGAAGGTTTTGCTGTGAAGTAAACATGCGGTCAAAGGAGCTCTCCATGCAGGTGAAACAAGCCATCCTTAAGCTGCAAAAACAGAAAAAAAACATCCGAGAAATTGCTACAATATTAGGAGTGGCAAAATCTACAGTTTGGTACATCCCGAGAAAGAAAGAAAGCACTGGTGAACTCATCAATGCAAAAAGACCTTGGCGCCCACGGAAGACAACAGTGGTGGATGATCACAGAATAATCTCCATGGTGAAGAGAAACCCCTTCACAACAGCCAACCAAGTGAGCAACACTCTCCAGGAGGTAGGCATATCAATATCCAAATCTACCATAACGAGAAGACTGCATGAAAGTAAATACAGAGGGTTCACTGCACAGTGCAAGCCACTCATAAGCATCAAGAATAAAAAGGCTAGACTGGACTTTGCTAAAAAACATCTAAAAAAGCCAGCACAGTTGTGGAAGAACATTCTTTGGACAGATGAAACCAAGATCAATCTCTACCAGAATGATGGAAAGAGAAAAGTATGGCGAAGGCGTGGTACAGCTCATGATCCAAAGCATACCACATCTTCTGTAAAACACGGCGGAGGTAGTGTGATGGCTTGGGCATGCATGGCTGCCAGTGGCACTGGGTCACTAGTGTTTATTGATGATGTGACACAGGACAGAAGCAGCCGAATGAATTCTGATGTATTCAGAGCCATACTGTGTGCTCAGATCCAGCCAAATGCAGCCAAACTGATTGGTCGTCGTTTCAAGCTACAGATGGACAATGACCCAAAACATAAAGCCAAAGCAACCCAGGAGTTTATTAAAGCAAAGAAGTGGAATATTCTTGAATGGCCAAGTCAGTCACCTGATCTCAACCCAATTGAGCATGCATTTCACTTGTTAAAGACTAAACTTCAGACAGAAAGGCCCACAAACAAACAGCAACTGAAAACCACCACAGTGAAGGCCTGGCAGAGCATCAAAAAGGAGGAAACACAGCGTCTGGTGATGTCCATGAGTTCAAGATTTCAGGCAGTCATTGCCAACAAAGGGTTTTCAACCAAGTACTAGAAATGAACATTTTATTTACAATTATTTAATCTGTCCAATTACTTTTGGTCCCTTTAAAAACAGGGTGGCACATGTAAAGGAGCTGAAACTCCTAAACCCTTCATCCAATTTTAATGTGGATACCCTCAAATGAAAGCTGAAAGTCTGAACTTCAACTGCATCTGAATTGTTTTGTTTAAAATTCATTGTGGTAATGTCTAGAACCAAAATTAGAAAAATGTTGTCTCTGTCCAAATATATATGGACCTAACTGTATATGAATGGACAGTACAGAGATCTTTCTAATGATCTTTTTACATCTAGGCCTGCGACAATGGCAAGGGGACATCCTCTATATCTAGAGGATAGAAAGTTTAATCAGAATCACAGACGGCGATTCTCTACTGTGAGAGCAATGAGACTGTGGAACTCTCTGCCGCATGATGTTGTAAAGGTTGCTTCACTACAAAATTTCAAGGAGGGCCTGGATGCCTTTCTTGAAATATATAATATTACAGCTCATGGATACTAGATTCTTTGATCCAGGGAACTAGTCTGATTGCCGTATATGAAGTCAGGAAGGAATTTTTTCTCTAATATGGGACAATTAGCATCTGCCTCATGGGTTTTTTCCTTCCTCTCGATCAACATGTTAGGTTATAGGTGAAATATGATCGACTTGTGTCTTCTGTCAAACTTAAAACTTTGAAAACCACTTTTTGCAAGTTACTGAAAATAATTACTATGTAACATTATCCTTGCCTAAAGAAAATGTGAACTTCCACTTTTAAATGCTTCATTATCTTTATTGTTATTATTGCATACATAGGACATATATTCAATGAGGTCTAATAGATTTTTTTGTGAGTGAACTCATAAGCAATTAGTGGTAAGTGACTCCAAGGTCAGCTCAAAATTGGTTTGTCTATTGTTGGACCATTGGACCTATTACTTTATCAGAGTTTCACCCACCAGGGAATGTTCAGGGACTCTGGTTCAATCCCTGTAGAATATGCTGATGTTTTTTTTTCATTGAAACCCTCCCTTCTACATGGTCTGATGGCCTTTCCAATTACCAATCTTATTATTTCACATTTAACAGACACTTCCATTTTCGTGTAGGAAAAATGCTGCTGACCTGCTTATAAATTTTCTTTAAGGAAAGATAAATTGGTTCTTAACATGCTTATAAGATTTTAAAGAGTTTTTACATTATTTACTTTGACCATTGGCTGATTTATTTTAACTTATGTTTAAAATAGGATATGCCAGAAATATGCTGAGAAGACTGAAATATATTCATAATGGCAGTACAATAAACACATTTCTCAGATTCCCTAGTTACCAGCTGTCCTAAAAATCTCCTTCTCAAGGCAGCTGGCAGAAATGATTTGAAATACAGAAAAAAATTGTGAAAGGTAAAGGAAAGGATTCACTACTCAAAAGTCCAAGCTAAGTTGGTTTGATTTTGCAGTTCTTACCATAACCTCGTAGAATAGTAAAAGACAAAATCTGACGCTGGAAGAAACACAATATAAATTAAGCATAAATTCAGGTGACTAGAAGCCTAAGGTCTGACAAACAAGGAGGGTGAAGACTCTAAACAACTTGACTGTTCAGACAAATTTTCTAGAATAGATTCTTTTTTTGGAGATGCCCTTGACTTTAGCTAAATATAAAACTTAGTGAACAGTGCAGACATCTGTATGACAATGTACGACATTGCTTCATTTTAGGTTTTCTTTTTGTAGAACACAAAACAGAAGCTATAGCAAGTGCTCATTTATGTTAATTATATTCATGTTATGTTTTACTAAAAAGACCCTCTATTTGGGCTGAAAACTTATATTAATACATATTAACACGTTGTATAGTGAATAATTGTGAGCTGGATGTGTTAAAAAAAGCCATGGTTAGTACATAGATCCTTGCAAAATGCATATTATTGACTCCAGTAGGTTCTGCAGAGCTGTTGTGTACAAAAAAGGGCTCCAAGGCAAAGGATTCCCACTCCCTCCCACCTCAAAGGTGATTTCAATTAGAGCAGTATATAGTTTGTTCTTATCTGTCCCAAGTTCATTTTGCAAATATATGCCCAAGAGAAAGGGCTAAGTCTCCTGTTCAATCCTGAGTATACATATATTATGTCCTCCATCCTGGTATATATGTCCCTCATCCTAACCCCATCCTGTTATATCTATCACCCATCCTGCTATGTGTCCCTTATGCTGGGCTCCATCCTGATATATATATCCCCCATCCTGGTATATGTCCCTTATCCTGGGCCCCATTCTGGTATATATATCGCCCATCCTGGTTTATGTCCCCCCATTCTGCCGCTGTTCTTTAATGTATAGAAAAAAAAATAAACCATTATACTCACCAGGGGCTTATATAAAAGTCATGGGGACCCATAGCAGAAATATAATGCACAGCTCACAGTCCTCCATATAATATATGCACCCCCATAGTCCTCCATATAATATAATGCATCCCACAGTCCTCCATACAGTATAATGCACCCCATAGTCCTTCATATAGTATACTGCATAGCCCATATTCATCCATAAAGTATAATACATGCCATAGTCCTCTATGTAATACAATGCACCCTCCATAGTCCTCCATATAGTATAATGCACCCCATAGTCCTCCGTATAGTATAATGTACCTCCATATTAGTGTAATACACAGCCCATATCCTTCATATAATATAATGGACAGCCCATAGTCCTCTATACAGTATAATGCACAGCCCATAACCTTCATATAATGCACAGCCCATAGTACTCCATAAAGTATAATGCACTGATTTTTTTTAAAAAATACTCACCTTCCCTTCACTCCCCCACCACACGGCATTCTCTTCTGAAGCCGACATCTGACTTCAGTGTGCCATTGACAAGAGAGCATGACGTCACTGCCATGCGCCCCCAGTTACATCCACTCTGACATTAGCTGCTTGCCTCTGATTGGCCCTAGGCGTGTATTGTTTCCGCGCACGGATCCGATGGGTCTGTGTGCCGCAATACACTTCAACTGGATGTGCGTTCGAGGATGCACATCCAGTTGAGGTTCTGCTGGCGTTGGCGGGCCCCCACCCGCACAGGCCCAGTTGTGGTCTCGACCTCTGTGACCACAGTCATTGCGCTCCTGATTAGATGGGCTTCTATTAAGATCAGTCCTGCATATTTGGCCTATGACCCAATGAGTATGTGTTTTGGAGTGTGGGGGAGAAACCCAAACACAGGCAGAACATACAACCTTCATGCAAATGTAGTCCTTGGTAATATTTTAGTCATTGACCCCAGCAAGGTAACAGTAATACCACTAGGTTACCCTGCTGACAAATTCACTCACCTCTTACCCAGCCAAATAGCATGTCCACTAGAGATGAGCGAATAAATACAAGTGGAACTCAATTCTACTCAAACTTTACAAGAATCCGCATTAGTCAATATGCAGAAATTTTGTAATTCACTTTTGTGTGGATTCAACAAAATGGAGGCTTTTGGCCGCCATTTTTCTGTACCATAAAAGGCCATCAAAATGTAAAAAAAAATCCTTATATTTACCTTACCTTTCCCTCTCCGGCCCCTCTTCTGCTCATCGTCACCTGTCTGCTCCTCATCACATCTTCAGATCACTAATCCCACTGAATTATTGAATTCCCCGAAACTCTCATGCTGGGCCAGGGCATCCTGGTTTGATTAGGCCCAGGAGAGTTCTGCACATGTGCACATCATGATGCCAATACCTTTGGCAACCGCTTGGGCTGAACACTTGGCTCAGTGGTTAGCACTGTTGCTTTTCACCGCTGGGGTCCAGGGATCAAAGGAGACCAAGGAGAACATCTTCAAGGGGTTTGTATGTTCTCTCTGTGTTTGTGTGGGTTTCCTCAGGTGCTCTGGTTTCCTTCCACAATCCAAAGACATACTGATAGGATATTTAAATTGTGAGCCCTAATGGGGACAGTGATGACAGTATATGTAAAGTGCTGTGGAATATGATGGCGCTATATAAGTAAGCATAATAAGCCATCTCATGCCTCATCAGACCTGGAAGTCTGGGCTCAACATGAGAGGCCTCGGAAATTCAACACAACGAGACCGGACAGGTGTCGGTGAGGAGTGGAAGGGCCGGAGAAGTGAGTTGAGTATGAGCATTTTTTTTTTTACATACTACTGGGGTCTGGGATCTGGAGAGTATGATAAGGGACATTAAATTTGCAGAGAATAAATTTTACGTAAACTGAATTTCCCAGGAAAATCAGCTGCAAACCGGGGAATTCAAATTTTGATCCGCTCATCTCTGGTGTCCACCACTCAGTGCATATACATAATGAAAAGGTATTGCAAAGTTTTATAACATTTGCTTGGCAGGCAATGTGGTAACATAGTAAAATATCCATAAGTAAAGATGAGCGAATCTTCTGAAATTTAAATTTAACAGATCCACTCAAATTCGATGTAGAAATTCAATTTGCAGAGAATTGACTAGATGTGAATAGAAAGTGGCCAATTGTCCTTAAAACTCATAAATGACATTAAGTTCTCCTAGGAATGTATGCAACCTCATTTAGCAAGCTCTTTAATGCATACACAATTTTAGTAATATCAAAATGTCCATATTAAATTTACTACAGCTATGGGTAAATGGATGGTGATTTGTGGCAACAAACAGACAGTTTAGTAACACAGTCACAAAATGTTTTCTTTCACCAATGTGAAAAATAAATTGCCAAGTAAAATGGAGTAAATGAGTACATTGATGTGCAAAGAGTAGAGAATGATTGAATTGAAGCAATGGAGGCCCATGTGCAAACACTGCTGTAATCTATCCCACTGTCTATGGCCTCCTTCACATGTCCTCTTAAAAAAAAGTACGCTTGAGACAGTCCGTTTTTACTATCCCTGTGGTTTTCTGTTGGCCCTCCTTGTGCTATCAGTGTGCACGTGCGTACCATGCATGTGCCATCCATGTGGAATCCATGTGAAATGTACCGGAAAAAATGCATTCAAGAAATTACAGATTTTTATGTGGTAAAAATGTGCAAAGAAAACAGATAGATAGATTGATAGATATCCTTCAGACATATCAATTGTGCCATGCATGTTGTAGCTTATTGTACAGCTATTAACCTAATAAATAAATACATAAATTAATAAAAACAATGATGTCAAGTCCCCCCCCCCATTTTTGTTAACCAACAAAGGTAAAACAGACAGCTGAGAGCTGATATTATTATTGGGCCCTTCCCAGCCTAAAAATACCAGCCCGCAGCCATCCCAGAAGTGGAGCATCACATGAGATGCTCCAATTCTGGCGCTTGGCCCAGCTCTTCCCGATGCCCTGGTGTATTGGCAATTGGGGTAATGGTGCTTAGGGTTGATGTCAGCTGTGAAGTGTCCAAAAACACAGTTGACATCAAGCCATGGTGGTAGTAATTGAGAGGTGTCTATCAGACACCCATATTACAAACCAGTAATAAAAAGAAAACACACACACAAAAAATACTTTATTGAAATACACACTTCCCCACACTACTTGTAAATATATTCTGTGTGTATTATGTCCCTCTCTTCCTGATTATAATGTCCTATCTCTTATCCACATTCCCCATAAAATTGCTGATGCATTTCCTTCTTCTGCTTTCATACAGGCTATGATTAATCAGCTATTGTACCTACTGATTGGCTGTGCTATAACATGTGATGTTAACTATCCCAAAGCATTATAGGGAAGCCTGCCTGGACCATGGCCGAGGCCATGTGATGTTCTTTATTTATCTTCTCCTATCTCTTTTGGTGGTGGTCATTTTAGGGCATTAGCACAAAGCAAATTTTGATATATTCAAAATTGTCGACTTTGGCAAATCTCTCAAAATGTGAGTCAAATTTGATTATATTTTAATTGACTTGTTCATCTCTATTCATAAATTTCCTTTGATATCCACAACCATTCCTGCACCCTGTCATGTGCCATACATAATTCACTTGACTGCTACATTTAGTTTTGACACTAGCAGCTATGGCATGTCACCACTAATTGGACACGGATTGTCTGCAGCAGCCACTTCATGTATGGCATTGACCAGTTGCAGGACTAAGATCGCCAAAGTGGCAGTGGAGAAGTGAAAAGGAATTTGAAAGTTGAATTATGGACATTTCATGTAGCCACATTGTCTACTATTAAGAAACTCACAGAAAACCTCAGAAAACCTCTTCAAAAATGCAATGCCTGGAATAAAATGGTTTAAACGGCACATATCCCCATACATAACATAACATGGCGTCACAAAACAAATCTACCTGAAACGTCACGAGTGGTTTACAGTTTAATACATACATCAAGTAGGAAGGTGCTGGCTTAATGCTCTCACAGTCACCTTGAAGGTCTCCCTTACAATCTTGTTTTGTAAAGGACTGACAAGAAGCCGCCACCCCCCTCCATGATGGTTAATTGCAACATTTTGAATATTGTATTGAATTAATTTATTAATGTGACATTGAGAGTTTGATATTGCTTCCTCAAGTGTACTGTAATTGCTATAAAACTGCTGTTATTGAGAACATTGCACTGTATAGAGAACGTGACAGCTGATACAGGCAGCATGTATCAGACACTGGCTGTATGATTTCAGCCATATATGTGTAACTCTGAAGTTCTGAAGCATTTCAGAGAAAAACATAGTTTAACATAGTTTAATAGTCACTGGGAGCTGAGCCAAACGGGAGACTAGTTGGACAGGCGAGCCCCATGCTGCTTCTCCCCTCCCGCTGGCCTTTGTCAGGTCAGGTCTTTCCCTACGTGTGTGTATAGGTAACGACCTATCACTGAAGGGGAGCGGGCGGAGAGAAGCACTCATCATTGCTTTTGCACCTGTTTTTTGTCTAGTTTTGTGTGTTTCATGCCTTTTTATTTGTTTGCACCCAATTCATTATCCTATTGGAGCCTTTTTAGATGTCTGTTTTATATGTGCTCGCTTGTTTTTTTTATTTTGTGAGTTTAGCAATTCCAGATGTTTTTGGCTAATTACTACTTTTTAAAATGTTACAAAATTTGGCACAACTCTACTCCAGTCCTTCCATGGTGTAGTTTTACATACATTTTTTTAAAAAGTTGCATGTTTTGCGACTTTTTGAAACTTTTTAAACATACACACAATGATTATTGCAATTTCCTTCCAGGTAACTATATACAGTCTTTAAACTTTTTAACCCCTTAACCCACGAGGGTGGTTTGCACGTTAATGACCAGGCCAATTTTTACAATTCTGACCACTGTCACTTTATGAGGTAATTACTCTGGAACACTTCAACGGATCCCCCTGATTCTGAGATTGTTTTTTCGTGACATATTTTACTTCATGATTGTGGTAAAATTTCTTCGATATCACTTGCGTTTATTTGTGAAAAAATGGAAATTTGGTGAAAATTTTGAAAATTTTGCAATTTTCAAAATTTAAATTTTTATGCCCTTCAATTTGTGAAGCACCTCGTGCATGGCAGGCAATCCCCGCAAAGTTTTTTGGGCCGTGAAGCATATGGGGCGGAGACTCAAGCATGTCACTCAAATACCCACGATACTCAATGCATACCAGAACACCCGATGCAAACTCAAGTAGCGAGCACTTGCGCTCAACACTAGTCGCCATATCGTCATCTTTTTTTCTTACTTTTGAAAAAAATCCCAACCCCATCACAACCCTAACCCCAACCCCAGCCCTAACCCTAACCGTAGCACAACCCTAACCGTAGCACAACCCTAACCGTAGCACAACCCTAACCGTAGCACAACCCTAACCCTAGCACAACCCTAACCCTAGCACAACCCTAACCTGAGAGTTTATTTTTTACGCCGTTCCTCATGCGGTATAAGTGATTAGACGACCTTATTCTTCGGGTCGGTGAGACTACAGTGATACCAGAATCATATGGGGTTTTTATGACTGACAGCTGTCACACACTAAAAGTCTCATTTTTTGTAAAATCTAGTTTTTGCATTGCCATATTTTGAGAGCTATAATTTTTCCAGATTTTGGCAGACAGTCATTTGACGGCTTTTTTTTTGCGGGATGAGTTGACGTTGTTATTGGTGCCATTTTCAGGCACGTGACATTTTTTGATCGCTTTCTATTCCAATTTTTGGGAGGCAGAATAAACAAAAACCAACAATTCAGGAATTGTTTTTTTTTTATTTTTTTTATTCTGTTCCGCGTGTGGTAAAATTGATAAGGTAGCTTTATTCTTCGGGTCAGTACGTTTACAGCGGTACCACATTTATATCGTATTTCTATGTTTTGCACTTTTACATAATAAAAGCAATTTTATAGAAAAAATTATTTTTTAGCATAGCTTTCTTCTGAGAGCTATAACTTTTTTATTTTTTGGCTGATAGAGCTGTATGGTGGCTTGTTTTTTGCAGGACGAGATGACGTTTTCAGCAGTACCATTTTTATTTATATTTGTCTTTTTGATCGCGTGTTATTCCATTTTTTGTTTGGCAGTATGGTGATAAAGCATTGTTTTTTGCTTCGTTTTTTATTTTTATTTTTTACCGTGTTCACTGAAGGGGTTAACTAGTGGGACAGTTTTATAGGTCAGGTTGTTCCGGACGCGGCGATACCAAATATGTGTACTTTTATTGTTTTTTTTTTGTTTTTTTCTCTAATAATATTTATTGATGGGTACATTATATTTTTATTTTTGGTGGATTATTTTTTTTTTTTTTTTTTTTTTTAGATTTTTACAATTTTTTTTTCTTTTTCACTTTCTGATAGTTTTTATACTTTATTACTTTGTCCCACTGTGGGACTTTCACTTTTTTTTCTCTGATCGCCTGCATGGCACAGGAATGCAGCACCATCCCTGTGCCGTGCAGGCTGTCAGCGCTGGACAGGGAGAAGATTGTTTGGAGATGCACTGCGCATGTCCAAAAAATCTTCCTGCTGTCTGGTGACCCGGATGTTGTCATGACGACATCGGGTCGTCATGGCAACATCCTGGAAGCCACGGCAGTCAGCGCTGGAAGCCGGAAGAGGAGGTGAGTATCTGCGATCACCTCCCCTTGCCACCACAATGCTGCGATCGACTTCGCGGGGGTTAATGTGCTGGGAGCGGTTTAGGACCGCTCCCTGCACATAGTACCGGGTGTCAGCTGTGACAATCTGCTGACACCCGGCGGCGATCGCGCCCGCACAGCCTGTGTGCGCGCGCGATCGCCATGACGTACTAATACGGGTCTGGCTCTTAAGTCCCAGGGCACAGACGCGTATTAGTACGTCAAATGTTGTTAAGGGGTTAAAGGAACAGTTTAGTAGTGGTGCCCCTTCCGGGGAAATGATTCACCACTATATGGCCCAGCCGGGTCTGGGGTGCTGATGGTGGGACTCAGCGTGGATCGCTGGCGGGTCAGCTTCACCAGCAGCTCATCGTTCCACCGCGTGATGGCGGCCAGCTGGGCTTTTTCCATCCGCTGGCCCAGCTCCTGTACTTCGTCGCGGAGGAACCCTGTATCCTCCAGGGAAAGTCACCCGGTAAAAGTACAAGGACTCATAGGTTGTGGACGGTGAACAACCAAAAAAAAAAACCTTTCATTTGTACATAGTTAGCATTTCTTAAGGTGCTTCTTGTTGGTTTTATCAAGACCTCTGAACAAAAACCCGTTTGGCATGGCCGAAGACATGGTCCAACAACTGGATCAGTTATGCCCTGCAGCCACGCCCAGGGCCTACGTTGGGGGTTTGTGGTGGACGGGTCCCCCCACTTTGCACCTTCCCCAGTGAGATGGACACCCGGTTATGGATCTCACTGTTGCTTGCTAAAAAATGTTTTATATGTGTGAAGAAAAATGTTATTTAAAGAGGTTTTTTATAGTAACCTGAAACGTTTAAGAAAAAGTGCCTCCCATAAAGGGAAGAAAAGTTATTATTGTTTTTCTATGTGATGCATCTAAAAATTTTGTATGTCTAAAACACCTGTGTTTTTGCTCTGTTCCAGCCCGCGGACGTGCTGTGTTTAATGGGGGGAATATGTGGCGCCCCTGCGGGTTCAGTCGCCACAGAGGTACTGCATCTCACTCAGAGGTGTGGTACCCCACTCTCAGGTAAGGAGGGAGTACTACCCAGGACCCACACACCCACATCCAATACACTCCACTTCAGTAGGGAAGGGCGAGATTGCTCCTAAGGGAGAGTACAATCCCTGGTCCCTAGCTGGAGGGTGGAACTAGGTAGAGGAGGTGGGTGGAGGAAATAGATCAGGGGAGCACCGACAGAAGGAGTATAAGAAGGAGGGGAACCATCTAGAAGGAGTTCAGTCAGATAGTATAGAGGAGAGTGAGTTGAGAGGAGTTGGAGACAAGAGAGTGACGAGGAAGAATCTGGGGAAGGGAGCTGTGTACAAGCTCGCCCCAGAAGAGAGAAGCGCAAAGGAACCGGACACCGGAGTCCATGGTTGTGGGACACTGAAGGCCCAGCAGTAGAATCCAGAAGGCAGGAGACTGCAGGTCTCCTGGCCCCACCAGACGCCCGGCGGCACAGCAGAATCGTAGGGCCCAGCACCGCCACGTGGGAGCGACACTTGAGGAAGGCCCGAGCTGCCTGCCATACGGGTTAGAATAAAGACGGTTTACTCAGGGACGAGGGCCGCAGCATAGCTTAAAGCAGCAGGGCCAAAGAGATTAGCTCAGAGGGAAGGCCTACGACTGTACCTGGCGAGGTGGATCTCCAACTTGCTTCCAGGCCGCCCGGATCTCTACTACCAGCAAGTACCCATGCCCCAGTCTGCTTAACAAACCCCAAGTAAAGATAAGAGGAAACCGCTATTAAGCTGTGCACTGGTCATTATCTGCGCCATCACCTGCATTACACCGCATCAACAACATCTACCTCATAAAATCACCATCTACTGCCCTGGAGCTAAACTCTGCCTGTGGAGAGCTGAACCAACTCTGCTGCATCACCATCAGCTCCAGAGGATCTGCACTGCAGCGGCGGCCCCATATAGCCACATACCACAGGTGGCGTCACGAGCATTATCTATAAAAACTATATTCCCATTTTACCTTTTCATTTAATTGACCACCCTGGGTCATGGACCAGGTCACTGCCACCGTGACATCCCCAGCACCGACCGTCCCGGCTACCAAGTACCCCACGGCCCAGGGGGCGCGTCACCTTCTGTGTGGGAGAAGCTACGGCTGCCTTACAAGACCCTAAACTGTTTGTTTACTCTATTTTAACTGTGTTTGCCCTTCTTTCTTGTGCAGAATTGGACACTAAAACAGCAGACTTTCTCTTCTCCTCAAAGCTGGTGCCTGCAGGCGGCTGCAATTCTGCTTGGTCAGTGTCTAATAGATATGCTGAGCAACTAAAGGCTGCTCAGACAAGATTTGAACACCATCAAGACAGCTGCTGCTCAGACTCACCGATGACCAGTCCAGGGTTGACCGATTGTGAGCTGTGCTGATAGGAGCCCCTAACATCAGCGGTCGCGTGACCCGTCACATAACTAAATGACGTCATGGCAGGTCCTTTTTAGACCATCGCGAGCTGCTGGCAAGCCAGGACGGATCGCTGAGGAGACCGGGGGCCATCAGAAGGTAAGTAAAATGTATATTTTTTATTTTATTATTTTTTTTACAGGTACTATGGTACCCGGGTCCGGAGGAGAGTCTCCTCTTCTCCAAACCCGAGTACCATCTGCACATTAAACCGCATGGTATCTGAAATCTGCAGATGCAGTGATGCGGATTGCATGGGGTCCAATGCAAGTCAATGGCGGCAAAAGCGCTGCGATTCCGCAAAATAATTGGTAGTGCTGCGGATTTTTCCGCAATGATAATCCACTGCGGAAACTCTTAAAAACACATAGTGGGCACACAGCCTCAGAGTTACTTTGAGGCAGTTACAAAAGATGAGTTCTAGTGGAGATCGCTTCAGGAAATGCTTCATCTTTGGGGAGTTTTTCATTTACTGAAATGGTTTTAAAGTGTTTTGAAAGATTTGTTTTAATGAAGCATATTTTTTGCAGCCTTTTGATTGGACAATCCCTTCTTTGTAGTGGATTCCATTAGCCACTACTTCAAATAAATGACATATATTTTCTTTACTCACACCAGTAATTTTTCACAACCTGAAGTGGAAAAAAACACTGAAAACACTGCTCATAATAACAGCAAAATGGTTTTACAATTTAAATAAATAGGAAGAGTTTTTGAAGCAATTTATTTTCGTTTTTTTCTGAGTGGATGTGCTACTGAAAACTTGTTAGAAAACTCTGTGTACACAGTCTGTTAATTATATTCTGTATTAAACATGCTCAACATTCTGCTGTCTGCATATTACAAGCACAGCTCTGCGATACACATATTACATGCTTTCACATCTCTGTGGACAGAGGTGGGAAAAAGGAGTCCAGCCTAAATAATTTCTGTAAAATTTCTGTAAACCGTTTGTTGGTCTTGGCGCCAAGAATAACACCGGGATTTTTTACCATGTGTGGTTTTATGTTTATAAGACCGTTTGATGAATCGGTCTACATCAGCTATGTACCTGGGGAAGTGGACGGGATGTCCACGAAACGCGTAGTAATCGTAGCTTTTAGCAATAAACTACAAGATTGTTTAATTATACAATCTCTCTACTTATTTTCAGCCTAAGTAATGTAGTAGATATTAACTGCAGTTCTATGTAGCACCACATATAACACAGTGATATATTTTTGGGCATAGATAATATAGTATATGTCACATGCAGTCCTATGTAACACCACAGATAACACATGTCAGTGATAACTCTGATTACAAAAAATGTAGGTGATGTTCTATGCAATTCTATGTAACATCATTATTATCAACATACAGTGACCATATAGTGGTAGATACCAGTTTTACACAGGCCTTCTGCAGACCTCATATGTGTATAATGTACAGATAATTCCAGTGATTCACCAGTGTTGTTTTCTGTGATAATAGTTCTTCACTTTCCTTTTCTTGTCCATCATGCCCAGACCTTCATGACAACTTCTTCCACCTATGACTCATCACTGCAGGATATCACATACAGACTTCTTTGGTCAATCTTTTTTCCTGAACTGATACACAAACCACATATTCTGAAATGCATGCATTATTATTAACTACCTCATTTTGCCCTTCACAATAACAGTGATCCCAACAATAACACTTCACATTTTGTGTCTCCATACAGTAGTAATGCCCCTTCTGTGGCTCCACATGGAAATAATGCCTCTTCTGTGCCACCACATGGAAATGATGCCCCCTCTGTGTAATCACATTGTAATAGTACTTTTATTATCTCCATATGATAATAGTGCTCATGTCCTCACAGTCATGTCCCAATTTGTGCCACCACTTAATGATGTCCCCATTTGTACCCATCAGATAATATTGTCCATGCAAAGTTATATACCTCATTATCACCCCTCTACAATAGTAAGTGTCCCTCCATAGTATAATTAGTACCCCAAATGACAATAATGCTTCCCACAGTATAACTAGTGCCTAATATAATAGTAATTGTGCCCCCACAGAGTAATATCTCTCAACTCTGTACCACTTGTGCCACTTAAAAAAAAAAACAATGCAAACTTAAAACTACCTGACAATGCTCCTGCGATGAGTGGTGATTCGCTCTGTTTCCTTTTCCTATGCAGTTTGTACTTGGCACAGGCGGTAGGATAATGTGACGTCGTTACGTCCTGTGATGTACTCCAGTGTTCTGAGCCTAAAACAGTCTGTAACTGGCTGTAATAAGTCATGGGGCAGGTAGCCGATGGCTCTCTGCTTCACCATCATACAGTCTATGTCTGGAAGACTTGCCAACTCCCCCTGTAGTCCGGCAGGCCTCCTTTATTTCCAGGTCTCTCCTGAATGTTCTGGTTGAGTTGGCAAGTTTGATTAATGATTATATTACGGCAAGAAGCTCATTACGTCTCATGTTAATTGTGACATATATATATATGCAGTGTTTTATACCGAATAATAATACCTTAGTCTTTCAAAATTAAAGAGGCAAAAAATAGCACAGTAAAAACTGGCTGGTGAAAATTCACATTAGCAAGTTGGTTAACACATACAGTATGTATTTCAAAAAGTGATTTAATACATTTACAAATTTTAGAGTTGAGCAAAGAGATTTACAGGACTCTGGTTGGGAGGCCACGTCAGTAGTCTGTGGCCACCAAACTGGAGCCCTGCGAACCCCCTCTTACCTGACAACATCCCCCCGTACATCTTCTAATTAATACCCTCCCCTCTTCCCAAAGTAAAAGTTCATTCCAACTCTAACAAATATTTAAGGCATGCCTCTGCTCTGATGTTATCCATGATAAGAAGGTGACAGATTATACAGGTATATTCAGTTACCACATTATTCTTAATCATTACTTAAGTGATCAGTTGTTAGCTTTTCTACTGTCTAAATGATGTACAGTATTTAGAGTTTTACATAGACATATGGGCAGAAAGATTACCACCATCACATCTTTTAACATAGCACTCATAAATCTATTTGACAAGTGTTGGTAATGATTAATCTGGAATAGAAATGCATTTATAGCAAATACATATGGAAAAAGTCATATTTCCTTGGCAATATATGAAAAAGACAGTTATATAATTTTATGTGAACTACAGGGGTATGGAACTGAAAATGTAATGTTCAAAAATATATATTGTAGTTGATGTTAAGGAAAAGTGTAGATTATGTTATTTTAGGTCCTCTTGCTTCATTTCTGCCCTCAAAGAGGATTATTCACTAGTTTCATCATGTTAAACTAGACAATTCATGGAATAGTGGCTGTAAGGCTAAACAAAATGTACTTTTTCTTTTTTAATTTTTTAATTTTATATCTGTGTTGCTGTGACTACAATGCATTAACATACACACAAATAAAACTACACTCTGAGCACACTAAGATATACAGTGGTGGCCAAAAGTATTGGCACCCCTGCAATTCTGTCAGATAATACTCCGTTTCTTCCTGAAAATGATTGCAATCACAAATTCTTTGGTATTATTATCTTCATTTAATTTGTCTTCAATGAGAAAACACAAAAAGAATTGTCCTAAAGCCAAATTGGATACAATTCCACACCAAACCTAAAATAGGGGGTGGACAAAAGTATTGGCACTGTTTGAAAAATCATGTGATGCTTCCCTAATTCGTGTAATTAACAGCACCTGTAACTTACCTGTGGAACAGGTGTTGGCAATAACTAAATCACACTTGCAGCCAGTTAACATGGATTAAAGTTGACTCAACCTCTGTCCTTTGTCATTGTGTGTACCACATTGAGCATGGAGAAAAGAAAGAAGACCAAAGAACTGTCTGAGGACTTGAGAAACCAAATTGTGAGGAAGCATGAGCAATCTCAAAGCTACATGTCCATCTCCAAAGACCTGAATGTTCCTGTGTCTTCCATGCGCAGTGTCATCAAGAAGTTTAAAGCCCATGGCACTGTGGGTAACCTCCCTAGATGTGGACGGAAAAGATAAATTGACAAGAGATTTCAACGCAAGATTGTGCGGATGGTGGATAAAGAACCTCGACTAACATCCAAACAAGTTCAAGCTGCCCTGCAGTCCGAGGGTACAACAGTGTCAACCCATACTATCCGTCGGCGTCTGAATGAAAAGGGACTGTATGGTAGGATACCCAGGAAGACCCCACTTCTTACCCCGAGACATAAAAAAGCCAGGCTGGAGTTTGCCAAAACTTACCTAAGAAAGCCTAAAACGTTTTGGAAGAATGTTCTCTGGTCAGATGAGACAAAAGTAGAGCTTTTTTGGGAAAAAGCATCAACATAGAGTGTACAGGAAAAAAAAAGAAAAGAACACGGTGCCTACAGTCAAACATGGCGGAGGTTCCTTGATGTTTTGGGGTTGCTTTGCTGCCTCTGGCACTGGACTGCTTGACCGTGTGCATGGCATTATGAAGTCTGAAGACTACCAACAAATTTTGCAGCATAATGTAGGGCCCAGTGTGAGAAAGCTGGGTCTCCCTCAGAGGTCATGGGTCTTCCAGTAGGACAATGACCCAAAACACACTTCCAAAAGCACTATAAAATGGTTTGAGAGAAAGCACTGGAGACTTCTAAGGTGGCCAGCAATGAGTCCAGACCTGAATCCCATAGAACACCTGTGGAGAGATCTCAAAATGGCAGTTTGGAGAAGGCACCCTTCAAATATCAAGGACATGGAGCAGTTTGCCAAAGAAGAATGGTCTACAATTCCAGCAGAGCATTGTAAGAAACTCATTGATGGCTACCGGAAGTGGTTGTTCGCAGTTATTTTAGCTAAAGGTTGTGCAACCAAGTATTAGGCTGAGGGTGCCAATACTTTTGTCTGGCCCATTTTTGGAGTTTTGTGTGAAATAATCAATGATTTGGTTTTTGCTTCATTCCCTTTTGTGTTTTTTCCTTGCAAGCAAATTAAATGAAGATAATAATACCAAAGAATTTGTGATTGCAATCATTTTCAGTAAGAAACTGAGTTTTATCTGACAGAATTGCAGGGGTGCCAATACTTTTGGCCACCACTGTATGTGAACATTTTGAACTGTATTACTGCTGAAAACTATACATATAAAATATAGGTACTTACAGTTTGATCAAATTGTATGAGCCCATCTGCCTGTGACAAGACATCCTCTTCAGATGGGAATTTACACTGTCAAAGGGTAAGTAACCGCCTTTACATTGTCTGGGGACTCTCTTCATCTGTCCAAGGATATTTTTAATTACAGCTAGATCCTATTTGCCCTTTAAATTTGTAGGGTTAGGCCCAGGAGATATAAGTCTGATATTTTAGGTTCCCATCTGAAGAGGTGGTCCTGTACCGGGCAGATGGGCTTATGTAGTTTGATCAAACTGTGCACTAATTTTCAAAATTTTATACGTGTAGGCTACATAGCAGTAATACAGTTCAAGACTCATGAATTCATTGTTCACGTACACCTTAGAACGCTCAGAGTGCGGTTGTATTTGTTACAATGTGAATTAGGCCGTGATGTAAACAAGAGGTTCACTCTTATTAAACCCTCCTTCAACATCAATAGGATTGATGTTTTTTCTCCCATCTTGAACAATGCACCCTATACTATAACACCACTGGTGGTGTTCTAATATGTTTTATGCAATTCCCCAAGTCCAAGCATCACTTTCTCGTACAAAATTGATTTGCGGGTTAAAATTTAGCTTAAAAGGGTTTAATTTATTCATGTGGTGAAAAACAAGCTCTGAAAAGTGAAGACACAGAAGTCTGAAAAATTATTGCCATCAGCCAAGAAGCGCAGATCATAAGTAATATGCAGACAGCAGATAAATGTGATCGTCTGAGGCTATATGACCTTTCGATTTTCTGCTATTGTGCTTTGCTATGATACACATGAACATATACTTTACATATTATAAAGGCCTTTTAGCACAGTCATTTGCACTTGTGGCATTAGCAACATTGTTTTAATGGATCAACCAAGGTCAGCCATAACAATTGAGTTATTAAAGTGGAACAATCAATGAGTATTGACTATTTTGTATGTTCTAGATTTATAGCAGACAGCTTTTATTCGTCAGCAAGAAACACTTTAAAAAGAACAATGCAATTCAATTACTTTCCCTTTTTTTTCACCCTGTTTAGCAAAAAACAATATCATTGCTATTTGTAAGTATTTCAATTGATGCATTTAAAATTGAATTGAGCCCATTCTTCATTTATTACAATATGGGTATTACTTTGGGAGATTTAAAGTACTATACTTTTAAATTCTCCTAGAATTAGTGATTGTACAATACTTCAGACATTCTGACTACTGACAGTTAAAGGGAACCTGTCGCAATGAGAATGCAGAACAATCTGCAGGCAATACATTGAGTAAACTGATATATAGTTTTATGAGAAAAGATTCAGTATAACTTGTGTTTTAATCATTTAAATCTCTGCTCTTTGTGGGATTTGTCGTCCAGTGGACAGTCCTATCAGTGACGGACAGCTTTCTATGTTTAAGGCTGTGTGCCCACGATGCGTTTTTTAAGCTTTTCCACAGGAGCGGCAATTCTGCTGCAGAAACGCTTAAAAAAACGCTTGGTAGAAGGTCTGCCATGTTCCCCAATGATAATCCGCATGTGCTGTGCACATGCTGCGGAAATTTCGGCTGCGGATTATCATTGCGGAAAAATCTGCAGCATTAGCAATTATTCTGCAGCATCTCGGCCTTTTCGCCACCATTGACTTGCATTAGACCGTATGACATCTGCATCACTGCATCTGCAGATGCGGATACCATGCGGTTCAATGTGCGGATGGTACCCGGGTTAGGAGAAGAGGAGACTCTCCTCCAGACCTGGGTACCATAGTACCTGTAAAAAAGAGAATATAATAAAAAATATACATTATACTTACCTTCTGATGGCCCCCGGTCTCCATAGCGATGTGTCCTGGCTTGCTGGCAGCTCGTGATGGTGTAAAAAGGACCTGCCATGATGACGTCATTTAGTCATGTTAAGGGTCACGCGACTGCTGACGTCGGTGGTCACGTGACCCGTCACATGACTAAATGACATCATGGCAGGTCCTTTCAGTCCACCGCGAGCTGCCAGCAAGCCAAGACGGATCGCTAAGGACACCGGGGGCCATCAGAAGGTAAGTATAATATTTATTTTTTACCATTCTTTTACGGTCACACTATATAAATCCATGCCGGTTGCATGGATTTCTATAGTGTGACCAAGTTGTCAAGCACTTTCCAAGTGATGCTAAAATCGCTTGGAAAGCGCTTGACAACCCGCATGCGGAAATGCATGTGAAGAACGCTTCACTTCCGCATGTCCCTGGCAGGAAAAACGCATGTAAAATCCGCATGCGTTTTTTCTGCCATGGAGATGCAGAAACGCTCAGGAAAAATCCGGAGCATTTCTGCATCGTGGGCACATAGCCTAAGAGTGCATACAGAAATAGCTGTAGTCTGTAATAGGACCGCCCATGGGATGAAAAATCCCAGAAAGAGCAGAGATTTAAATGATTAAATCACAGAATCATATAATGTTAGAGTTGGAAAGGACCTCCAGGGTCATCGTGTCCAACCCCCTGCTCAATGCAGGATCCACTGAACCATCTAAGACAGATGTCTGTCCAGCCTCTGTTTGAAGACGTCCATTGAAGGAGAACTCACCACCTCTCGTGGCAGCCTGTTCCACTCATTGATCACCCTCACTGTCAAAAAGTTTTTTTCTAATATCTAATCTGTATCTTCTCCCATTCATAATAATAATAATACTTTTTTTATTTATATAGCGCCAACATATTTCGCAGCACTTTACAATATTAGGGGGGGCTTGTACAGACAGAAAGAAGTTACAGAATAGGCATAACTCAGATATCAAAAGGAGTGAGGGCCCTGCTCGCAAGCTTACAGTCTATAAGGAAATAGGGGAGACACAAAAGGTAAAATGTACATATATTGCATAATACAGGCATAATATACTAAATAGGGTAAATACATAACACTACATGTCCTGGTCGCCAGCCAGTATGTGTACAGTCCAGACAGAGGCTATTCAGTGCATGGATGGTATGAGCATGATTCTGAAGAAAATTTTAACATGAGCCAAACTGGGGCAGTTAGATAAGTGTGTTGAGGTGATAGACCAGTCTAATGACTTTAAGGGCACGCTTAAAACTGTGGGTTTTGAGAATTAATCGAATTGTCCTGGGTAGTGCATTCCAAAAAATTGGCGCAGCACGCGAGAAATCTTGGAGATGAGAGTGGGAAGTTCGGATTATGGAGGATTTTAGTTTTAAGTCATTAGCAGAACGGAGGGCACGGGTAGGGTGGTAGACTGAGACAAGGGAGGAGATGTAGAGTGGTGCTGAATCATGGAGAGCTTTGTGGGTAAGAGTGATAAGTTTATATTGAACTCTGTATTGGATGGGAACCAGTGACTGGCACAGGGAAGAGGCGTTTCATTCCCATTCAGTTTCATTCCAATGCTTCTCATGTTTCCATGTGTAAGTGAGAACAAGGATGATCCCTCTACATTGTGACAGCCCTTCAGATATTTGTAGACAGCTATTAAAGGGATTCTGTTACCCCATGGGAGATTTGAAACCTCTAATATGGGCATACAGGTTATAGAAAAGTAAATCTATACATACCTGTATGGCTCATAGTAGAGGTCTGCTTGCAGAGAAATGTAGTTTTATAAAAATCTATTTTCACATGCTTGGCTTCCCCCGGACACCAAGAAATCCCCGCCTATCTCTTTAGTTAGCCCAAAAATCCCCGCCTATCTGTTTATTTAGCATATTCCCCCCCTCCCCTGTACGTCACAGGGCCCTGTGATGTGCCTTTGTCCCACTCACTTCCCGCGCATGCGCAGAGCATCGGGAGTGCTTCTTTTTCTCCCAGCCCCGTTGTTCTCTGCAGTGTTGTAATGCGCAGCGCGACATGATCTAGACTCTATACTTCTCTTACTACATCCCAGAACTGTGTTTGTCTTTTTTGCTGCTGCATCACACTGTTGACTCATGTGCATGCTGTGATCTATTAGTATACCCAAGCCTTTTTCACACGTGCTGTTGCTTAGTTCTATTCCTCCCATTTTGTAGATGTAATTTTCATTTTTCTTGCCCATATGATCAACTGGGAGTGGGGGGAGCACATGATGAACTGGGGGTGGGGAGAGCAAATGATGAATTGGGTTTGGGGGGTGGGGAGAGCAAATGATGAATTGGGATTGGGGGTGGGGAGAGCTAATGATGAATTGGGAGTGGGGGGTGGAAAGAGCAAATGACGAAGTGGGGGTGGGGAGAGCAAATAATAAATTGAAGGGTGTGAGAGTGCAAATAATGATGACATGAGGGTGGGGGATGGGGACAGCAAATTATGAATTGAAGGTGGGGTGGGGAGAGCAAATGATGATGAAGTGGGAGAGAGAGAGGACATGACAAAGTGAACTGGGGTGGAGGGGGGCATGTAAATATAATGAATCAGGAGAGTAAGGGGCATTGAGGATGCAGGAGTGTGACTGGTAATGAATTGGGGGAAAGAGTACAGGTTCTAATTAATTTATATATTTATTAGATGGGGAAAGTGGCTATTTACAGTTAGTGGGGGCACAGTGATGGATTACAATTTATATTTGGAATGGTGGGTTGCATAATAACTATTATATATTAATGGAGGGTGCACATGTGTAGACTCTTGAATTTCTCCCTGTTAAATACCATTCTATTAGTTGCTGCCCATTGTTCAAGCTTATCTAAATCCTTCTAGGTAAGCTTGAATCTTTTCTACCAAAACTACATATAAATCTACTCAGCTCCCCCTGCTTTGTAACATGATATCTGCAGATTGGATAGTATTTTCATGGTGACAGGTTCCAATTCACTGCTTAGAATCAATGCATAAAAAAATAGTCAGCTGCAAATATTATGAATTAAAAAATCCCCTATTATTTTGTGCCTAAAGCTTCTCTGCCGAGTTATGTGTCTCTGTGGCAAGCAAGATAGTGGTACACTAGAAGTCTATGTCCCATAATCACCGATCACATTGTTAATTACCTGTAGCATTGCTTTCTTTCCATTGTTTTTCTTTGTGCAGTACCCAAATTTTGCTCCAAAGACAGAGAATGATGTATTAGTTATTCCGTGGATATGCCATAAAGGTGTAAGGTGATAATTCTCCATTAATTCTAGGGTGTGTTTTAATTATTTTGGGGACTGTAGTCGATCTTAAAAAGGTTGTCCAAACCTGAAATCCAATTTTTTAAATAAATAACCCCTGTGTTCTCTGTTAATTTTCTACAACACTGTATCAAGAACATGCAGAAAATCCTACATACTGACAATATCCTGCATACTTTAAGGCTATGTGCCCACGATGCAGAAATGAAGCAGAAAATTTCTGCAGCATTTCTGCATCTCCCTGGCAGAAAAAACGCATGCAGATTGTGCATGCGTTTTTCCTGCAGAATACATGCGGAATACATGCGGATTCACATGCGTATCCACATGCGTTAACACATGTGTTTCCGCATGCGGACTGACAAGCACTTTCCAGGCGATAGTGTGACGCCCTGCTGTGCATGGAGTCACAGACCCAAGTGGGGTGCATTTCAGGTTTTCTCCACAAGAGGCCCTCAGAGCATGCACACACCTCCACCCTACCTCAGAATCACCAGAGGGAGCCCTACAGGGAGATATAAATAGGGATGGTGGAGCTAGGCAGGAGGCGACTCAGCAGGTTTCTGCAGTGAGAGAAGAGTCCGGAGTCTGCTGCAGCCTGAGACAGAGAGACAGTGTGTCAGCAGGTTCTGCAAGCAGTCTAGCAGAGCAGAGAAGGAGACAGCTAGGAGCGTTGCCGACGCTCTAGAGAGCGGCAGAAGAGGCAGCCAGCTAACAGCCAGTGTGTATAGCCTAGTGAGGGCCCAGAGTAGGCCGAAGGCTAGTGGAACAGTAGTGTTGGGGACAGAGGAGCTTCATAAGCTTACCCCAGAAATATACCGGACACCGGCTCCGAGTCTGCAGAGCAGTATACCCTCTGTGGAAAATAGCCGGATCTTTCCTGGAAGACTTCAGGTCTCAAGATAGCCCAGGAGCTGACATGTAGCAGGACCAGGAGGCACAGAGGCTCCGCCATACCAGGAGCGTGCTCTTCAGCAAAAGGCCCTAGCACCAAGTCGGCCGGCGCATCACAAGGACTAAGTTGGGCCTAGTTTCAGACGAGTCATAAACTACACGAAGCGGCAAGGATACAGGAGGCCCTATACCTGCTCACTGGGGAGAGACCTGCAGTGCACCCCTCACCCTACAGTGCTCCGGGCGGTACCGCAACTCCACCAGTAAAAAGGTACTGAAGCCAAACGTGAGTGTGTCTCCCATTTTTCCTTGGACCCGGCTGGGTCACCGCCATATCGTGCACCTTACCAAACACCGCTGCCCTGAGGCCTAGTTCCACCTGTGGGGAGCTACACTATCATAGCTGCCGTAACACCGGCCTCAGTGGACTGCGGCAGCGCTGGTGGTCCTCACCAGACACCACAGGTGGCGTCACGAACTTCGACATTTCATTTTCCTTTTTCCCCTTTTTAAGAGAGACCCCAGGGTACGGGCCTGGGAGCCGACCACCGCAATATCCTCCAAAACCAGGCATTAAGGCTCGGGCGCCGAGTAGTCTCCATCCCCTGGACGCTACAATAGCATCACTTGGAAAGTGCTTGACAACTAGGTCACACTGTATAAATCCATGCAAACGGCATGGATTTATACTGTGTGACCGTAAAAATAAAAAAAATAAAGCTATACTCACCACCGATGCCCCAGCGTGTGCTGCAGCGCTCGTCCTGGCTTCTTCCGGGTTGCCGGCACATCGCGAGACAGCCTGCAGTCACATGACCGCGACGTCATCTCAGGTCCTGGAAGGAGAAGCGCTGCCGGCAAGCAGAGAGAAGCCGCCAGACAGGTGAATAAAAACTTTATTTTTTATTTTATTCTTTTTTTCACAGGTACAATGGTACCCAGGTCTGGATGAGAGTCTTCTCTCCTCCAGAACTGGGTACCATCCGCACATTGAGACGCATGTTATCCTCTTGTACAAATGTACAGACGCGGATATTATGCGTCTCAATGCAAGTCAATGGCGGCGCTTCCGCTGCGCTTCCGCAAAATTAATGAACATGCTGCGGATTTATGAGCGCTGCAGAAACGCTGCGGAAAAATCCGCAGCATGTGCATTGACATTGCGGAATGCCATTGGGGACCATGGGGTGCGGATTACCATGCGTTTTTGAAGCGTTTCCGCTGCGGAAATTCCGCAGCGGAAACGCATGAAAAACGCATCGTGTGCACGCAGCCTAAAGGCATTCTCCAGTGAAAACAAGTTATCAACTCACTATATAACAATTTTACATATATTTTTTGTTCCCATATGTTAAGTATATTTTCCTAATTCTTTGTGCCTAAAATGAATAGAAAAAGGTTATTATTCCCCATAAACTTTGCTTTTTTTGTTAGCACAATGATATTTTGAAATTTATCTATTCACAAAATATTCAATTCACAAAATATTCAGAGTATAGACTTTGAGAAGCTTCTGCAACTGCGAGAACTATCAAGAAGTTTCTAGAACTCTCCAGAATTGTCAAGAACTTTCTAGAACTTTTTGAAGTGTCCAAAAGTGTACGTAGTAGTATAAATACATTTATCTTAAACTAAACAATTAATTTGCTGTTCTGCAGTGTAAGTGAACTTACAGTTAATTTAGCTGGCATCAAGAGGTTGCATATATCCGGTAGATGCAATTGCTACATCTATGGCCAATGTATAAAGACAAAAGCGAAAAAGTACTCTTTGAAAGCAATGCCTGTTGGGGATCAAGACAAATCGTCGGCACCTCATTTCACGTGTGAGCACTGCAAGAAAACTCTTGAAGGTAATTAGACGACTGCTGCTCTCTTAGATGGCAGATTTCTAGTTTGCAAAATTTTGAGATCTATTAAACTTTAAAAGAGCTGTAATTAAGAACTTTTTCACAAATTTCAATGTTCTAGCAAAATATAAAATACAATACACAGTATATACTGTGTTAATATCTTACATATCACTAGTAATGTGTGAAATAAGTCAAATTCTCTATCCAAATTGTATTTTATTTTCTTACAGGTTGGTAGGGGAGAAAAGAGAGAAAAGAAACAGAAATCAACCACCTTGAAGAGAAAGCAGCAAGTCAGACACTGAGGAATACAGCTGCAGAATAGAAGCCATACTGCCCTAACCAAAAAGATCTCAACGATCTGATCAGAGACCTCGATCTCACCAAGTCGAACGCTGAGCTTCTGACATCAAGACTCAAGCAATAGAACTTATTAGATGAAAGCATCCAAGTCACAGATCAGAGGACGTGTCACCAAGCTTTTTCCAGCTTTTTAATTTGTTAAGATAGACTGTGCTTCTGCAACAATGTGGCCTGTCTATTCGTGGTTATAGGAATCATCTGTTACCCCAACGAGTGGCGCTTGTAAATAGATAGTTCATGCAGGGGCCTCAAAGCCTTGCTGCTTTACAACGGAAAAAAGTATCCGTCTATTCCTGTGGCTCACTCTGTACACCTGAAAGAGGAATACACCAGCGTCCAGATGGTACTAGGTGCCTTTAAGTATGATGAGTATGGCTGGGAGGTTATCGGAGATTTCAAAATGGTGTCATTCTTGATGGGCATCCAAGGCGGTTTTGTCTTGCTTTATTTGTCTTTGGGACAGTTGGGACACTCAGGCGCACTATCACAGGCAGGACTGGTCTCAGCAGGCAGAGTTCTCTGTGGGGAAGAACAGCGTAAAGTGGGAGCCACTGGTGGACCCGGGCAAGGTGCTGATTCTACCACTACACATTAAGTTAGGGCTCATAAAACAATTTGTCATGGCTCTCACGAAGGAGTCGACAACTTTTAACTACCTCTAAGATCTATTCACTAAGATGTCTGAGGCAACTGTCAAAGCTAGTGTCTTCGTCAGACCAAGAAGTGGAATAGGAAGCAGAACGCGGCTTTAAACAGTTTTGTCGCAGTGGTTCTCTGCTTCCAAGGCAATCACAAGAATAAAAACTATGTACAGCTGCTACAGACTCTGATAAAGAACTATGCTACAATGGGTTGCAGGATGTCACTCAATGTTCATATCCTTGATGCCCATCTTGATAAATTCAGAAGAAAACATGGGAGCTTATTCAGAGGAGCAAGGCTAGCGCTTTTGTAGCGCCCCAAGGGTTCGGTTGCTACAGGGGTATTGCACCTCAACCAGAGGTGTGATATTTCACTCCCAGGTAAGGATGGAGTATGGACAAGGGCTCAGTAGCTGCATACACACACTCACCCCATTTCCGGGGGACAGCTCGACGGTGCTCCCATTTGAATGCAGGCACAACTGACCATGTCCCTGGCTGGTGTGGGGAGGGGGGAGAGAACCCAGTGATGTAGGAGCAGAAGGGGACGGTTTCTGGAGCATAGGAAGGAGCTCATTGGGTGCTGGTCACCTGAGCTCAGACACAGAGAAGCAGATAAAAGGTGGGAGCCATCTTAGTTCAGTGTTCAGTACAGTAGAGAGGTGACAGGGAGCAGAGGCTCTGTAGGAGCTCTGCTCAGAAGGCAGGCCTGGAGAGAAGGCCGGGGCCAGAGAGGAGAAGAGGAGAAGGAGAAGGAAGGAAAGAGGAGAGACAGAGGAGTAGAAAGGCTCCAGAAACAAGAAGGCAGAAGGGACCCTAAGAGAGAGCAGAACGGACAGCAACCGATGCAAACCCGCGTTATATTGGGTGAAGGGTCAGGCTATAGAAGGGTACCGGATTCCCAAGTTGGTGGAGGTAAATGATCCCTCAGCCAAGAACCGGAGGTCGTGATCATCTATTGGTGCGACCACCCGCCAAACCTGCTAGGAAGGCACCATATATGATAGCGGGAAGTGGAGGCCAACGTTTGCCTGCAAAGGTCTGCGGTAGCTGGACAGAAGTTTGGTCACTGGTGGGGCACGAGAGGCCAGAGAAAGGACAGAAGGGAGTCCTGTGCCATACTCCTGAATTGCCTGGGGGTTGACCGAGCCCCTCACCTGGTGGACGCAGCACGGCTTGGGCAGTCATTGCTGACAGAAGTGACATGGATAACAACTGTGAGTAAAAACCCTAGACTGCATCATTGGACTCTGTGTGATTTCTGCTGCGCCTGCACCATCACCCCCAGCATCCACCTACACTGCCCTGAGGCTACACTCTTCCCGTGGGGAGTTATCCTACCCCTGTGCTGCACTCTAACATCAGCCTCAGCGCTCTGCCTTGCCCCACGGCCCAGGGGTCGAGTCACTTTCACCAGGACTTAATGAACGTTGAACACCGTTACCAATGACAGTATGATGAGAACATGATA
Source organism: Phyllobates terribilis (assembly GCF_046119375.1). Classification (NCBI taxonomy): domain Eukaryota; kingdom Metazoa; phylum Chordata; class Amphibia; order Anura; family Dendrobatidae; genus Phyllobates; species Phyllobates terribilis. Next base: position 208,945,673 of record NW_027362762.1, read on the forward strand.
GGAGACTATATTTGGAGACTATATTTGGAGAAAGTGATACACAATACAGTCGCAAATCCAGAAAATAGAATCACTTTTGAGCTATTATACACAGCACTGATTGAGTTCCATAATAATGGTATATTTGTAGTGAAATGTTGATTGCTTCTATGATAAATCAAAAGCACAAGTCAAAATTTTGTGTTTCATCTCAATAGATACAAAACTAGCGTAGACCATTGTCTCAAAACTGTTACGGATCCGGGTGGTGGAACCTCTGTGCTGCGGTGCAAGGAGGGACCAGAGGTGCGTAACTAGGTATCAACTCGGACTGACCAAGGTCGCACGGCAGCTTAATCGACTCCGTGAACCAGGGAAGGACCGAGCAGAGGGACCAGGTGCTACTCTGGGCTAGTCCTTGTATAAGAGCAGGTGACTCCCACGGGTCAGAAGGCAGGGACTGACCGGTACAGCAGAAGAGCACGGCAGGCAGGCAGATGGGTGATCTGGGTAGACGGACTGGCAGACACCACGAGTAACTGGCAGGAGTCTCCAGGTAGGCTGGCTGGTAGGCACGGCAGTTAACGGGTATGTTCTCTGGGTAGGCAGGCAAGACTGGCCCATAGACAGACTGGTGGGTTGGGACCGTAGGCAGACCATCGGGCTGGAGAGTATACTTGCTGGCGGAGACAGGTAGTCAGGCTGGCGGACTGGACAGGTAGTCAGGCTGGCGGACTGGACTAATAGTCAGGCTGGCGGACTGGACTGGTAGTCAGGCTGGCGGACTGGACGTCAGGCTGGTGGACTGGACTGGTAGTCAGGCTGGCGGACAGGACTGGTAGTCAGACTAGCAGCGGGACCAGAGGGCTGAAACAGAGTTTAGAACACAAAGCTACAACCTTGCACGGGGACCTCCATTTTGGAGGAGGTGCCTTTTATATGAGAAGTCTTCGTGGCGGTAAGGGGGACTGCGTCTCTGCCTGTCAGGGGGCAGAGACACCGATGCTACAAAAACCAATGTTCATGAGGAATGTTGGTGATTTTTTTTATCAAGTTTATTTGTGAGCAGTTGAAATATAACAGTTAGAACCCAGTAAAAAAATTGTGTTACATAGCTATCAATAGGACAGGTAATAGCATATCAAGTAATGGAGAATCGATTGCTAGGACACACACTGATCAGCAGAATAGAGATGTTTCATCCTCATTGATGCTCCTTTATGAGCATTACAAAATGGAACAGCAGGTCAGATGCCCAACCACCACTCAATTTATTATCTATAGTGCTGCCAGAAAAAATCAAGTGCAGCACTCGACAACTCCATAAGGAATGCATGGCGTGCAGGTTGAGCATGTGCACTGCTGCTCCATTATAGAAAGGATAAATGTGCCCTGTTCTGCTGATGTGCTTCCCAGTGGTAGGACTCCCACCCAGAGGCAATAACAATCACCGTTGCCTGCTGATACCAGCGTCAATTTCACCTGGATGAGCCTCCTGGGTCGCACATTCAGCTAAAAAGTATTGCGGCACAGAGACATCCCTGGGCTGCAATACACACTGCAGAACAATAAGAGACTGGCAGCAGACGTCGGCTTGCCTGTTATGGCGGCACATGGCAGTGATATCATGTGCTGCCATTGCCGGCACATCGCAGTCAGCTGCATATCATGCGAATGGGGGAAGGTAAGATTTATCTTTTTTTTTTAAAATGTGCTGGAGAATAATGGAAGGAGCCAAAATGGGGGGCATTATAACATGAAGGGGTCTAGAATGGGGGGCATTATACAAGGATGGGGCCAAAAATAGGGGGTATTGTACCGGGCAGAGGCCCAAGATGGGGGACATTATACCAGGAAGGGGCCCAGGATAGGGGCCATAATACCAGGAAGGGGCCCAGGATGTACCAGGATGGGGGACAAGTATTGTCCCAGGATGGGGGACAATGTACCAGGAAAGGGCCATGATGGGGGCCATTATAACTGGTAGGGGCAAGGATGGGGACATAATTACTGGAAGGGGTCCATGATGGGGGGTATTGTACCAGGATGGGGGACAATGTACCAGGAAAGGGCCCAGGATGGGGGAAATTATTATAGGAAGGGGCCAGGATGGGGGAGATTACAGGAAGGAGCTGGGAAAGGGGACATTATTACACATGGGGTGCCGGGCACCCACTGATCTGCTTCTGATGACCTATCCTGTCCAGACCACTCCTTTAAGTGAACCCCAGCTTTATTTTCACAATCAAAAGAAACAAAGACTTCAGATTACGAAGAAAATAGCATATTTAGGAGCTGAGGAAAGAACAGTACCCTGAGATTTTATAAAGAGAGCCTTCAGTGTGATGCAATTTATAAAAAATGCATACTTCCTTCAACATTTTTCTTTGCAATCTATTTTTTTGGCAAACAGAAATTCCCTCACATGCAGCTCTCTTTCTGATCCATTACAGAGTTAAGACATAAGAGCTCAGAAAAATGACATGTGCGTTTAATTCAATTCTCCCTTTATCCTTACCCTTTTGATTACATTTTATTTGTCCTCTGCAGAAGAGTTCTAGTTTTTGAGCATCTTATAAGATTTGTTGTTTCTGTCAGATCAGTGAAGGTCTGTGCTCCAATAAAGCCTCTGGTGTTTATGAAATGTCATTTAAGTGACCTACATTACAACGACCAAAACATAGCTTCCAGCGCAGATAGGTTCTGTCAGAGCCGTCCCTGTACACTTGTACCTAATTGGTCAGACAATTGTTTTTTTTCTCAGGATTGCATGTCATCAGATTGCACAATTACATACACGTGGATAGTATAATGCAGTTGGATGAGGTTACTAATAATAAGCTAACCCAAATATACATTCATCATTTTTCATCTACTTGCATCTGAGCGACAAAGGACATTTGAGGATAGCAATAATACATTCTTCAACACTGAAATTTCAACACTAAGAAGGAAAAATCATGGGTTAATGGAAATCAAAGGATCAATAAACATGTTAATGAAATGAAAATATAATTAACATTTCTGGTGTGTTGGAAAACAGCTCCTGGGAGATTTTGGAGAAATGGCTGTACCTCTGGTTATGCGACCAAATCAATGTATTGCCATGCTGTAAGTGTACCTGGAATGAAGATTAGAAGGCTCTGGCTACTGTACATCATGTCGCCACACACAGTAATCCCGGGATTAGGACTAATGTGACGTTCCCTCATGAAGACCTCTTCATGGTGCTGTCCACGTGGTTTCCAGATTGAGACTGGAGGTTGAAATGGAGGTCTGTCCTTTTCAGCGATGAATCCTGCTTTTGTCGTGGACACAATGATAGCTGGAGATTTGTCTTGAGACCACATGGGCAATTCCATGAAGAGGCCTTCACAAGAGAATGACAAACTGGTCCTACTCTCAGGATTATGATGTGCATTGGCAGAATGTATAGTAGCTATACCCTTTAGTCTTTATTCCATATACACTTACAGTTCAGCATTACATTGCTTTCGTGGTTGCAGCTGTGGTATGAGGATTTCTCCAAAGTGTCCCAGTAGTCATTTTTCAACCTTTTGCCTTGTACTGTGATAATATTTAATGTATAAAGCATAGAGTAAGACATAGGTTAAGATTTAGAACATAAGGTAGTGACTATAGGGTAAGATAGATATTGATAAGCATTGTAAGTGTAATATGTTTAATGTACAGAAATGTAATGCAAAGTGTTTGTGAGAGAGAACTAGCTACAGACTGTAGGGACAGATATAGTTAAAGTTCAGGACTAGCCCATAGTGGGAGGGGTAAGTCCCAGTAAAAAGGAACTGCTTCCTAATAGTTAGTCAAATAAGGAGTTTGTTAACTAAGGTGACAGGGTCAAGTTCAAGGTGCAATGTGCTGATAGCAAAAGCGAGAACCTAAAATGTTCTGAGCACCACAAGGTCTTATAAAATCCTATTTGGACATTCCTTCAACATTTGGAGCTCAAGGCTCAATACAGTTGGTACTAAGAGCATCTCATCCCCTGGCGTACAAAGGAAGATGGACGTGGAACCACATGTAGGGGAGGTAACGGATGTAGGATGTACTGTGGAACTGGACTGGGAATCCATGGGGCTGAAAGGATCAGTGGGCATAGGGATAGTCTGGGAAGAATGGATAGAAATGCCAAAAATGTACTGTATTAAGGAAACAAGAAATGAGAAGTTTTGTGACCGATACAGTGTATTATAATCTGATGAACTTGAACTGTCCAATAAACTTCTGTGTTTTGAAACGAACTGGGGGTCCCCTCAGTTATGTGCGGTGGCTCCTGAAAACAGAGGCCTGGAGACAGTGGAGGCCTGCAGCCTACACACAGTGAATGTAACGCACCCCACACACACCAGCACATTGGGACTGAGACATGATTTTTCTGTAAAGTGCTACGGTGTCATGGAGCAGCAGCTACCGCCCTCCAACACTTTAAATAATCGTACTATCATGGCCACAGACAGAAAAGGGCCCCTGTGCAAGGACAATATATTTGGCCCCTTTGCAGCCCAAGAGCTCCTAAAAATGTAAAATTGCACCTGCTTTGTAGGTAGAAATACCCCCCTTACCTCTTGGGCCCCTGTGCGGCTGCACAGGTTGCACCAATGATATGTCCGCCCCTACTTGAGTACATCAGGGAGGTCATTGGTCGGCAGATGCAAAAGAAACTGTCAGCCGAGTAAGAGTATCTTCATGATTTGCTTGCACAAGTGCATTCAGAGCGGCAGAACATTCTGTGCAATTGTTACATCTTTTTTTACTTTTAATCCATTCATGAGCTTTGACATAAATTTACATCAAAGGTCGTATCTCTGCCTCCCTGACTTTGATGTGGGCTCCGACACTGAGCCTGCATCTTTCCCCACACTTGATAGTTGATTTAATTATCCATCAAGTCCCTTTACCAGCCGCCGAGCTCCTCCCACGACAGTAAACCTGTTAAGTCCTGCTGTCAATCACTAACAGGGGGATTTATCAGACACCGTCTGGAAGCGCTTCACAAATCCTGCCCATTGGCATTCTGACACGTGATCGCAGGGTGCCGATGGGTTATCATGACAGCCGAGGGGTCTGCAGGAGAAAAAAAAAGTTCAAATCACCCCCCTTTTGCCCCAATGAAAATAAAACAATAAAAAATGCAGATATTAGATATTACTGCGTTCAGAAATGTTTGATCTAATCTGATTGGTAAACGGCATAACGAGAAAAAAATCAGAATGCTAGAATTGCCAATTTTTTTTTAAATTAAAATGCAATAAGAGGCAATCAAAACATCGTATCTATCCCAAAATGGTATCAATAAAAACATCAGCTCAGGGCACAAAAAATAAGCCCTCATTCAGCTCTAGATCCCAAAAAATGAAAATGCTATGGTGACATAAGCAAAAAAAAAATTTCGGACAAATTTCTGAATTTTCTTCACCACTTAAATTAAAAAACTTTATACATGTTTGGTATCTGCGTATTCATACTCATCTGGGGAATCATATTGTCAGGTCAGTTTTACCATATAGTAAACATGGTAAAAAATTTTTAAAAAAAATTGTGGAATTGCACTGTTTTTTCAATTTCACCTCATGTGGATTTTTTTCCCCTTTATGGTAAAATCAATGGTGTGATTCAAAAGTACTACTCATCCCGAAAAAAACAAGCCCTCATATGGCTACATTGACAGGAAAATAAAAAAGTTATGGCTCTTGGAAGAAGGGGAGGAAAAAACGAAAACAAAAAAATGGAAAATCACAAAATCAAGAAGAGGCTAACTGCTTCAGGCTCAAAAGCTGTGAAGCGGCTAAAAGAAGTGACCTGACCATTCTTCAGGAGGGATCCTATTGGAAGACGGCATTATTCTGTATACAGAATAAAAAAAATTAAACTGGCGCAGCAAAAACTACAGAAAAAATTACAAAGACGTTTTAGGAAAAACACTGGCTGAGTTTTCCTGAAGCGTCTTGTGCTTAAAAAACTATGCCATCATCTGTGCATATATCCTAGAGGTGGTTTATATTGATTGTACCCTCCCTTGTCTCTGGGCAGCTCTCTATATAATTTTTATAGCCTTGTGACTAGTGATACAAAGGCCCTTATATATCCCTATGCACTGGTAATCTAACATAGCCTTAGTTAAAAGCATTGAGGAAGACGCAAACACCTTACTATAAAACATCTTGCTATAAATTCCATGACAAAGGAGGAAACATTGCTATAATGGAGAAGGAATATTATACAAATGAGGCAAAGTGCCAATTGCAGAATGAGAATAGAAATAATAAATTGTCCTGGGATTCCAGATTGGAAAAAGTACTCTTCTCGGGAAAAAAAATCTAACCCAATTGGCATTTCTTGACAAAAATCCACAAGAAATTAATCAATGAAGTGGGCAGCAGTGACCCAGTTACTGAACCGCTTTCTCATTACTTAGATGGTATCTGAGACCACTATAGAAGAGCATCCTATTTTACCTAATTGACGTTATAGCTTTGTTGCAGAATTTTACAAATTCAATTTAGAATGCGTCATATAGACTGGCCCTGATTGATGTGGTCATCCTGAATAATAGGATTCAAAATGTATATGACAGAGCAGCCATTAGGACGTTTTTGAGTAAAATGGGAAAATAAAATTTTGTAATTTTATATGTGAAGCCCTTTATTATATTTTATCCTGTAACACTTTTTAATTTTGGTGACCACTGGTATACATAAATCACTGGAACCCCAATGATTGTGGAGTTATGGCAGGAACAATTCATCTATAATAAAGAATTAATTTGTGTCTAGTATACAGTAATGAAGAAGATTAATTGATAATGCATTTTTTAGGTTTGCTCAACATTGTAGGTGTGGTTTCCATTATGCAGATGTTTTCAGATAATTCATCATTGAAGACTTTTTGAAATAATGCAAATGTTTGTTCAGTAGTACTGCAATATCATAGTGTAGTGCAAAACATGTCTATTTCTTTCATGAGGCTGAAGACCAACATGTAACATTTTAAAGATTATTCAAAGGGTTGTGAGATATTTCACTCAAAAAAGGTGCAAATAAAGCAAAAGAGCCAAATTGTTCCAAGATCATGCGTAATTTTAAGAATTTTGATGCAGAATTTGCCAGCGCAAAAAGAAAGGAGAAGCAAAATATTTATTTAAAAATGAAAATGATGAATCAGGGCCTTACGATTAATCAGGATTGTAGTGAACTGATATATGGTGTTCGCACAGTATGTAAAAATATAACATATATGTTTTAATTTAAATACAATCCGTTAGTGGAGAAATATTAAGGGTTATTCTCAGAATCACTTTATTTTTCACAAAAGCACAGTAAACATGTACTTATTGTAAATATACAGACTAAGCACAACATAAAGATTGTTTCTTGTACCTTTGTGTCTTTTTTAACTTTATCTGCCAGCAGAATGAGCTATCCTATACTTTTCTGCTAAAACTTCATTTCCCAGCAGAACTTGCTTCTCCGCCGTGCTGCAAACACTCCCCCCTCTCATGTGTGCTCCAGCGAAGCTCCACCTGTCTGAGTTATCATCAAGCTTATCTACCGTAATTGTAGACTTCACCGTATGCCTCCATTCACTCTCTGCTCCTGCACAGTATCCTGCCTCACCAATTGTATTTTCTGTTATATAAATCAGTATAGCTGCAATGGGGTTTTACATTATTAGTTGATTACAGCAGAGCTCAACTTGTTAGAACTCTCCTGTTAGTTTTTTTTTAGTTTGCTGGTCACATGACCATTTTTGCCTATTTAATCCGGCTCCGCCCTCCTGGTCTTGCTGGACTTCATTGTATTTACTACTCTTGAGCTAGCTTGGTGCTCTGTTGCCGTTCTCTGTTAGTTTTGCTAGGTCTTCTGACCCCTATGCTTTTTGTTGTGTGTTTGTCTTTGACTGCTACTATTTCTGCTAGGAGGTGTCCAACTTATCCCAGTCCCTAGTTCTTGTAGGGATCCCTCCCTCACATCTATAGGTCTTCGTTCAGACTAGCCGAGGACTTTAGCGGGTCTGATCGCAGGATCAGGTTCCCCGTTACATGGTAGGGATCTAGTTTAGTTCTATTGTAGGGACAGTTCTCCTGTCTTTCCTTAGTCCCTGTAGCAGATCATAACAGTAAGTCCAGCCCTAAAAGAAAAAAAAAAATTTTCTCTAAGGAAAGACCTCCAGTTTTCCATCATGGTCTCGGTTCAAGATTTGGCTCAACGCTTGCAGGGACTCTCTCTGGAGGTGGCCAAGCTCCAACAACACGTGAGTAGCTGTTCTGGAGCACATTTTGTGGAACCAAAGGTACGTCTGCCTGATTTATTTTTTGGCGAACAACAAGATTTTTTTTCTTTTAAAAATGCTTGTTTATTGTATTTTCGTTTGAGACCCGGATCCTCTGGTGATGAATCACAGCGCATAGGGTTCATAATGTCACTTTTGCGCAAAGATCCTCAGGGATGGGCCTTCTCTCTCCAACCTAGTGATCCGTGCTTTAGATCAGTGGATAGTTTTTTTTCTGCTTTGGGTTTGTTGTATGATGATCCTGATCGTGTCTCATCTGCTGAGTCTGAATTGAGACGTTTGAGGCAGGGATCAGGTAATGTGGAAAAATATTGTTCTCACTTCCGTCGGTGGTCTGCCCAGGTGGGGTGGAACGATTCAGCTTTGAAAAGCTTGTTTCTTGCAGGGCTAGGTGAAAGGGTTAAGGATTTACTGATTGCTTATCCCACACCTGGAAACTTGCAGGAGGCTATGCAATTAGCTATACGGGTGGACAGGAGACTGCGTGCAAGGGTTAATGAGAGCAAATCCTCTGCTATGTCAGCTCCGAGTCTTGAGAGGGTCTGTGCTGACAATGGAGAGCCGATGGAGATTGGAGCGATGACACCCCGCTCTCAGGAAAAAGATCGCAGGCTTTCTGAAGGCTTGTGCTTCTATTGCGGAAATTCTGGTCATTTTATTAAGAACTGTGTGCTTCGTTTGAAGAAAGAAAAAAAAATGGTCAGTTATGCCAGTATTGCCTGTTTAAATTCTAAGGGAGTATTCCTATCTGCCACTACTGCTGCTCAGGATGAATTAATTGAATTTCGGGTATTTGTGGATTGTGGTTCTACTCTGAATGTGATTGATGGGGGATTCTTGGAAAAACTTAGATTAGAACCTAAAACTTTGTCATCCCCTATTGCTGTGGTTTCTGTTGATGGCTCTCCCTTGAAGAGTGTTACTCATAAGGTCTGTGAATTTCCCCTCACTATTAATGGTATTCACCAATAAAATTTGGATTTGGTGGTATTGGATAATTTGCCTTCTCCAGTAATATTGGGGTTACCCTGGTTAAAATTGCACAATCCTGTACTGGATTGGTCTACCAATGAAATTAAGTCCTGGAGCCCTAAGTGTTATGACAAGTGTTGTAACGGACGTATTGCTGCTGTGGATAAAGGGGAATTGCCTGTACCTATTCAGGATTTTTGGAGAGTTTTTTCTGAGGAGGAGTCACAAATTTTGCCTCCCCATAGAGACTATGATTGTACCATTGAATTTGTCCCTGGAGCGACTCTTCCTAAAAGTCGTTTATTTAATCTTACTATTCCTGAGAGAAAGGCTTTGGAGGAATACATACAGACAAGCTTGGCCGCCGGTCACATTAGGCCTTCCAAGTCTCCTGTGGCTGTTGGATTTTTTTTTGTAAAAAAAAAAGATGCCGGTTTACGTCCTTGTCTGGACTTTCGTGAGATTAATAAAATTACTGTACACAATCCTTACCCACTGCCATTGATTCCTGATTTATTTAACCAGTTAGTGGGGGCCAAGTGATTCTCTAAAATTGATCTCCGGGGGGCATACAATTTGTTGCGCATGAAGGAGGGTGATGAATGGAAGACTGCTTTTAACACTCCTGTGGGTCATTTTGAGAATCTGGTTATGCCTTTTGGTCTTACCAATGCTCCAGCATTTTTTCAGAATCTTATTAAGGACATCCTTAGACCTTTAATCGGCAAATATGCGGTTGTGTATTTGGATGACATTCTGATTTATTCGCCTGATCTGGAGTCTCATTGGCGGAGCGTACGTGAGGTATTACAGTTATTAATGGACAATTCGCTTTTTGCTAAGCTGGAGAAATGTGAGTTCGCTGTACAGAGAATTAGTTTTTTGGGCTACATTATCTCCAGTGAAGGTTTTGAGATGGACCCGGTTAAAGTTCAAGCTGTGCAGGAATGGCCTAGGCCTATTGGTTTGAAATCGATACAGAGGTTTTTGGGTTTCGCCAATTATTACAGAAAATTCATAAAAAATTTTTCTATTATTGTCAAACCGCTGACCGATCTCACCAGGAAAGGTGCTAATGCGGTTCAGTGGACTTCTGAGGCCATTGAAGCTTTTGTGTTTCTAAAGGAGAGGTTCACCTCTGCTCCCATCCTTATGCAGCCTGATGTGACTAAGCCGTTTTTGGTTGAGGTTGATGCTTCTTCGGTGGGGGTCGGTGCGGTGTTGTCTCAGGAAAACAAGGATGGAGTACATCCCTGTGCCTTTTTTTCAAAAAAATTTTCTGAGACTGAACTTAATTACGATATTGGTAATCGGGAATTGCTGGCGATTAAACTCGTATTTGAACACTGGCGTCACCTCTTGGAAGGTGCTGAATTTCCCATTCAGGTTTTCACTGATCATAAAAATCTGATCTATCTTGATGCTGCCAAGCGCTTGAATGCCCGTCAGGCTAGGTGGGCACTTTTTTTTCTCGCGGTTTAATTTTTCCGTTACTTACATCCCGGGTACGAAGAATGTTAAAGCGGATGCTTTGTCTCGCAGCTTTTCTCCCATGGTCGGTGTTGAGGAGGAAGAGGAGAGCATTTTACAAGAAGGTGTTGTGATTGCTGCTTTGGACTCCGTTTTGGAGGATGAGATTCTTAAAGCTCAGGAGAATGCCCCATCTAACACTCCCCATGGGAGGTTGTTTGTGCCTAGGACCTTTAGGAGAGATTTGTTTGTTGAGTGTCATGTGTCTCAGTTGGCAGGTTATCCAGGAATTTCTGAGACCAAGAGACTTGTGGGTCGCAGTTTTTGGTGGCCTGGATGGCAGAAGGAAGTCATTAAGTGGGTGCGCCAATGTACTGTGTGTGCTAGATCCAAGTCTTCGCATGCTCCTGCTGCGGGGTTGCTTTGCCCTCTGGAGGTTCCTAGTGCACCTTGGACACATCTGGCTATGGACTTTATTACTGACCTTCCCCCCTCTGAAGGTTTCACGGTCATCTGGGTGTTCGTGGACCGTTTTAGCAAGATGTGTCACTTGGTTCCCTTCATCAAACTGCCTTGCGCTAAAACACTCGCTAAGGCCTTTGTCAAGGAAATTGTCAGACTACATGGTGTTCCTTCTGACATTGTTTCTGATAGGGGACCTCAGTTCGTGGCTCGGTTTTGGTGTGCCTTTTGTGACAGGTTGGGAGTTCATTTGTCGTTTTCATCTGGATATCATCCTGAGTCTAATGGCCAGACAGAAAGGAAGAACCAGGATGTTGAGCAGTTCTTGCGTTGTTTTGTGGCAGACAATCAAGAGGGGTGGTCTGAGTTTCTGCCACTTGCTGAATTTGCTCTTAACAACCATACATCCTCTTCTGCTGGGTGATCGCCTTTTTTTTGTTGTTCTGGGAGACATCCGTCTTTTGGGTCATTCTCCAAATTGGTTTCGGCTGTGCCTGAGGAGGAGAGTTTTTCCGGTGATTTGGAGAGAGTTTGGACGGATGTGCATGGTAATCTTCAGGAGGCTAACAAAAAATCTAAGAGGTACTTTGATAGGAAACGGCAAGAGGTTTTGTTTGCTGTTGGTGACATGGTTTGGTTGTCCTCTAAGAATCTGCGATTGAGGATTCCTTCTAAAAAATTGGGTCCCAATTTCGTAGGGCCCTTTAAGGTGCTTCAGATAGTTAACCAATCTGCTGTTAGGTTGGAGGTTCCTACGTCCTGGAAGATTAACCCGGTGTTTCCTGTTTCTCTGTTGAAAAAAGCTGATGTGTCTGATGGTGACGCCTCTGCCACTGTTCCTCCGGTGGTGGAGGACGGGGAATATGAAATTTCCCGCATCCTAAATTCTAGACGGTATAGAGGGAGTTTGCAGTATCTCGTCGCTTGGAAGGGTTTCGGACCTGAGGATAACTCATGGGTGAGGGCGGATGATGTTTCTACTTCCAGACTTGTCAGAGCGTTTCACAGGAGGTTTCCTGGGAAGCCTGGGCCTAGGGGATCCGGAGGATCCTCTTAGAAGAGGGGGTACTGTTAGTTTTTTTTTAGTTTGCTGGTCACATAACCATTTTTGCCTATTTAATCCGGCTCCGCCCTCCTGGTCTTGCTGGACTTCATTGTATTTACTACTCTTGAGCTAGCTTGGTGCTCTGTTGCCATTCTCTGTTAGTTTTGCTAGGTCTTCTGACCTCTATGCTTTTTGTTGTGTGTTTGTCTTTGACTGCTACTATTTCTGCTAGGAGGTGTCCAACTTATCCCAGTCCCTAGTTCTTGTAGGGATCCCTCCCTCACATCTATAGGTCTTCGTTCAGACTAGCCGAGGACTTTAGCGGGTCTGATCGCAGGATCAGGTTCCCCGTTACATCATAGGGATCTAGTTTAGTTCTATTGTAGGGACAGTTCTCCTGTCTTTCCTTAGTCCCTGTAGCAGATCATAACACAACTCTCCTCTACAATGGCTGTGTAGAGGTGTGTTTGCCTGCGGCTGACAGATAAGTTTTGTGAAACTGAAAATGCCACTCTATTGATGCATATGGCAGAAAATAATTCTCTTTTTGCAGTTTCACATCACTGATCCCTGATCATCAGGTAACACTGCTCAACTAATCTCAACCTCTGCACACAAAGACCCCTCTTGCAGTATATCTCTCTTCTCAGCCCCTCTATAGAGAGCCCCAACCAGGGTTGTCAACTGTCCAGAAATTCCAGGACAGTCTGGAAAAATAGGGCACTTATTTTGTTCTGTCCATTCAAAATTTTTAGGGCATCCATGATTTTTATTAAGCTGAAGAAACTTATACAGATTATTTTGACTGTAATTATCATAATTCTACAGTTTACAGTGAATGCAGATAATGTCTTCATATCAGAATTATGGGTTGTAGACATGTATCACTTATAGTCATAATGATTTGTAATGGATTTAGAATTTGTAAAAAAAAAAATATTGTCTGCCCGTGACTTTTTGATAAGTTGTCCAGAAAAAAACAAAAAGTCAAGTTGGCAACCCTGGCTCAAACCTGTTGAATATCACTTCATTTAGCCCTTTTCCGCAATATATCTCTCCTCTCAACCCTTGTAAATGAAGCCTCTTCCTGCAGTATATCTCTCTCCTCTTAGCCTCAGTACACAGAGCCTCTCCTACAGTATTTCTCTCCTCTCAGCCCCCTATTTATGAGCCATCCTGCAGTACATCACTTCCTAGTTACCCGTACACTGATGCCTCCTGGAATGAGCTCTATACTGTAATGAAGGAGGCTCTGACCCTTTTGTGGCATCATCCCTCACAGTAGAATCTCTGTTCTAGCCACAGGACAGGTTTGCTGAAAAGATGCCAGTTGAGAGAGAGTGACTGCACTGTTCATGATTGACCATGAACTGAAACTACAGAAGAACAGTACCAATGACAAATATAAATGTGGTTTGAAACTACAGTTTCGGCACATGGCAGAGCAGGGGACGGAAGGTACACCATTTAACTTTCTTAGCACAAATTTGGCTGAAAAATATTGTGAATGCCAAATAACATTTTCAGAGCTCATGATGTGCCAAAATAGTAGAAACGTTCCACAAGTGACCCCATTTTGAAAACTCCACCTCTCAAAGCAGAGGTTTTCCGGCACCCGGTGCAAGAATTCAGTTTGGCGCCACCCCCCCCCAAGCACATATGCAATTTGTACACTTAGTCATGTGCCGACGAGCTGCTCTTCTCTCAATGTTCAGTGAAAAACTGAGAGAAGCAGAGGAAGAAAAGCGAGTTGTCACGTGACCGTAAGTATGAAAATCGCATATGAATGAAGTTGCCATGTGATGATGACTGCTGGAACCAGCAAGCAGAGCTGAATCCTGAGTATATTACACGCTGTTAGGATTGGCATGCTACAGGGCTGTGAATAAGAAATGTTAAATTTTCCATGAAAATGTTGTTTTAGAGAAGAAAATGGAACCCACAATTTGTTATTCAATTTCTCCTGAGTATGCTGATACCCATATGTAGTCAGAATCTACAGCAGGGCTCCAAAGGGAAGGAGTGTGATTTAACTTTTGGAGTGCAATTTTAGCTAAAATAGATTGTGGGCACCATGTCGCATTTGCAGAGCCTCCAAGATGCTGAAACAGCAGAACCACCGAAAAGTAACTACATTTTGGAAGCTACATTTGTAAAGGAATTCATCTAAGGGTGTAATGACCTTTTTGGACCCACAGGTGCTCCACAAAAGTTTACACTGGGATGTTAAAATGAAAATTAAGTTTTTCCCACAAAAATGTTGTTTTAGCCCCAAATTTTTCCTTTTCAAAAGGGTGCAGTATGATTACAGAGATCCCATGGTTATCTACAGTAGCTTTTTTATATTTTTATATTTTTGCACACTAAAAACTCTTGTACAAAATATATTATTTATATTATTATTTATATTTTTATATAGTTTTTATGTTTTGTGACTTTTGAACACTAAAATCTATTTTTTAAAACAAATATTTTTTTTGCATTGTCATGTTCTTACAGTGCTGGCCAAAAGTATTGGCACCCCTGCAATTCTGTCAGATAATACTCAGTTTCTTCCTGAAAATGATTGCAATCACAAATTCTTTGGTATTATTATCTTCATTTAATTTGCTTGCAAGGAAAAAACACAAAAGAGAATGAAGCAAAAATCAAATCATTGATCATTTCACACAAAACTCCAAAAAAGGGCCGGACAAAAGTATTGGCACCCTCAGCCTAATACTTGATTGCATAACCTTTAGCCAAAATAACTGCGAACAACCGCTTCCGGTAACCATCAATGAGTTTCTTACAATGCTCTGCTGGAATTGTAGACCATTCTTCTTTGGCAAACTGCTCCAAGTCCCTGATATTTGAAGGGTGCCTTCTACAAACTGCAATTTTGAGATCTCTCCACAGGTGTTCTATGGGATTCAGGTCTGGACTCATTCCTGGCCACCTTCGAAGTCTTCAGTGCTTTCTCTCAAACCATTTTATAGTGCTTTCGGATGTGTTTTTTGGGTCATTGTCCTGCTGGAAGACCCATGACCTCTGAGGGAGACCCAGCTTTCTCACACTGGGCCCTACATTATGCTGCAAAATTTGTTGGTAGTCTTCAGACTTCATAATGCCATGCACACGGTCCAGCAGTCCAGTGCCAGAGGCAGCAAAGCAACCCCAAAACATCAGGGAACCTCCGCCATGTTTGACTGTAGGGACCGTGTTTTTTCTTTGAATGCCTCTTTTTTTTTCCTGTACACTCTATGTTGATGCTTTGTCCCAAAAAGCTCTACTTTTGTCTCATCTGACCAGAGAACATTCTTCCAAAACGTTTTAGGCTTTCTCAGGTAAGTTTTGGCAAACTCTAGCCTGGCTTTTTTAAGTCTCGGGCTAAGAAGTGGGGTCTTCCTGGGTATCCTACCATACAGTCCCTTTTCAGTCAGACGCCGACGGATAGTACGGGTTGACACTGTTGTACCCTCGGACTGCAGGGCAGCTTGAACTTGTTTGGATGTTAGTCGAGGTTCTTTATCCACCATCCGCACAATCTTGCGTTGAAATCTCTCGTCAATTTTTCTTTTCCCTCCACATCTAGGGAGGTTAGCCACAGTGCCATGGGCTTTAAACTTCTTGATGACACTGCGCACGGAAGACACAGGAACATTCAGGTCTTTGGAGATGGACTTGTAGCCTTGAGATTGCTCATGCTTCCTCAAAATTTGGTTTCTCAAGTCCTCAGACAGTTCTTTGGTCTTCTTTCTTTTCTCCATGCTCAATGTGGTACACACAAGGACACAGGACAGAGGTTGAGTCAACTTTAATCCATGTTAACTGGCTGCAAGTGTGATTTAGTTATTGTCAACATCTGTTAGGTGCCACAGGTAAGTTACAGGTGCTGTTAATTACACCAATTAGAGAAGCATCACATGATTTTTCAAAGGGTGCCAATACTTTTGTCCACCCCCTTTTTTAGGTTTGGTGTGGAATTATATCCAATTTGGCTTTAGGACAATTCTTTTTGTGTTTTTTTCATTGAAGACAAATTAAATGAAGAGAATAATGCCAAAGAATTTGCGATTGCAATCATTTTCAGGAAGAAGCTGAGTATTATCTGACAGAATTGCAGGGGTGCCAATACTTTTGGCCAGCACTGTATAGCTATAACTTTTTTACTTTTTTGCCGACAGAGTCATATAAAAGGGCTTGTTTTTTTGTGGCATGAGATGACATTTTCAGCGATGCCATATTTTTATCACGTATCATTCCATGTTTTATGCATGTGTTTGACAATTATAGGAGGCGTGTTAGACCAAGCTTATGAGAAGAACTAACAGGCCACCATAGCTGGCTGACCCTGAGGATGTATATTATCCTGGGGTTGCCACATAGCCATCTGCACCATGTGATCATGATCAATGGGTACTGATGCTACTGAGCTACTTAAATGCTGCTGTCACTATTGATGGCAGCATTTAATGGATTAAAGAAGCACTCTGTCACACTTGCTAGGGGGAGAACCCAGCATATAACAACGGGAACAGGGGACGGAGCCCTACAACTAGGGAAAGAGAGAGTGGAGACCCCTAAGCAGATCTAATGACACCCTGACTCCCCTATCGACCCTAAATAAGTTCTGCACCTATCGTCGAGCAGGATACCTTAGCCCTAGCTGACCCTAGTGCTAGGCCCTAGATAGGAGGGGAAGGGATGAGCACTAGTCAGCCCCACTGCAAACTAAACCAGGGAAACAAACAAGGGAATAAACTTAGCTTTAAGATGACACCGGAGAGAACATGGCTGCAATCCACAAAGGAACTCCACGGGAATTCTAGCCGACTACTAAAATTCCAGGCCTGAATAGAAGAGGAAACTATCACCAGCAACTCTCTGGAGAAACTAAGTGTATATAAGGATCCAGCAAGGGTGTGGTAATTAGCAGCAGAAGGTGAGGATCACCGCTGGGGCCTAAAGGTGTAACCCCCAAGCAAGGTGAAGATCACCGCTGGGTCTTAGAGAGAGAGGAATAATGAAAAGATCAGGAAGATGTTTGCAAGGCCAAACGCAGTGACTTTCCACAGCTGAATCCAGTATGAATGTCTGTCAAACCTGAGACACCCGTGACAGTAACCTCATCCTTCTATGAGTGGTCACTCAGGATCAGGTTTCTCTGGATGTGAGGCATGGAATGAATGAGCCCAACCTAGGGGCATTTACCTCTGATGCTGAAACCCACATCCTTTCCTCTGGACCATAAACGCTCCAGTGCACTAAGTACTGAAGGGAACAGCGCTGAAGACGAGAATCCACAATCTTCAAAAGTTGGAACTCTAAATTGCCATCAACCATGATTGGGGGTGGCGAAAGGGGGGAGGGCTCAAGAGGTACCACATACTTCTTGAGCAGAGACCTGTGAAACACATTTTGGATCCTAAGAGCCTGAGGGAACTAAAGACAAAACGCTGCTGGGTTAATGACGCGGTTATTTTATAGGGACCAATAAATCTAGGTCCCAGCTTCCAGGAAGGAACCTTCAACTTGATATTCCTGGTAGACAACCACACAAAGTCATTCACACTTAGGTCTGGACCTGGCGAGCGTTTCCTGTCAGTCATACGTTTGTATCTGTCTCCCATGATCTTCAAATTACTCTGAACCACCCGCCACACATAAGAGAACGACGAAGCAAAACGCTCCTCCTCAGGAACTCCCGAAGCACCTCCACCACTAAAGGTACCAAACTGTGGATGAAACCCGTATGCACCAAAGAAAGGTGACCTGCGAGTAGACTCTTGGCGATGATTGTTTATAGCCAACGGTAAGTAAGATGCCCAATCCTCCTGGTTCTCGGAGACAAAGCACCTGAGGTAAGTCTCCAAATTCTAATTTATGCGCTCGGTCTGTCCATTCAACTGAGGATGGAAGGCAGAAGAAAAAGACAACTGCACCCCTAATCGAGTACAGAAAGCTCTCTAGAATTTAAAAATGAACTGGGTCCCCTGATCTGACACCACATCGGAAGGAACCCCATGAAGCTTCACGATCTAATTAATGAATACCTGAGCAAGAGTTTTGGCATTCGAAAGTACTAGTAAGGCAATGAAATGTACCATCTTACCACAGTCTTGCCTTCAGATACCTGTAGGTCAGTAATAAAATCTATAGACAAGTGTGTCCATGGTCTGATAGGAATAGGTAGCGGCAGAAGAGAACCAAACGGATGGGTACGCAATACTTTAGAACACGCACAAGTACTGCAAGCAGACACATGTTCAACCACATCCTGATGCAATTCCGGCTACCAAAAATGACAAGAAAGGAGGTCTGCAGTTGCCTTACTACCTGGATGACCAGCAAGCACAGAGTTGTGTTGTTCCCTAGTTGCTTTATGGCACAGATTAGATGGTACAAATAACCTCCCCGAAGGGCAGGAGACAGGGGCATCCCCCCTTAGCCTCCAACACCTCCCTCTCCAGGTCAGGGCACAAGGCCGAAATGACTACCTCCTTCTGCAAAATAGGGGCAGGGTTCTCATGGTCACTACTACCAGGGAAGCTCCGGGAAAGAGCATCAGCCTTGATTTTTTTTAACCTCTGGACGGAAAGTGACAACAAAATTGAACCTAGTAAAAAACAGAGACCTCCTAGCCTGCCTAGGGTTGAGACGTTTAGCAGACTGAAGATATGACAGGTGTGACGATACAGCCTATAATCTTAATCAACCAGACATTTAGATTTTTTAATCCAAGAGAAATGCACTATTATCTTTGTGTTGACTTGTAATGTATGTGTATTTGTGTGGCTGGGGAAGGTCAGACCAGTATTTGTATAACCTTGATTGTTGTCTCCTCTTTGATTCTGCAACAATGATGTTGATTTAAAAGCCCTCCACTATACCAACTATGTAGAGGGACATGTGATTCTGTAGCAGTGAGACTTGAAACAGAGGCTGAGGACTGTGTAATGCTGTACCATCTTGGGTATTTTCTGGGATTGTTCTATCTGATTATTGTTCACTGTGTGGTTCAATAAAGTATTACCACACTGTTTTACTCTCACCCTGTGTTGTCTGAGTAGTGTTCTGCCCACAGTAAAAGAGAGTGGGCGTTCAGTGGTATGAGCCCTGGTCCATGCTGTCTTTCTAAAGACAGCTGGGCCAGTAGACAAGAGCACCCACTGACCCCTGAGTCTTGACATTTTGGTGGTAAGGTGGGATACTACTCAGCAGCAAGGAGACTGGTGTTAGCACACCCCATCCAAAGGGCTCCACAACAAGGGAGTCATGTAGACTGACCCAGTAGACCATAGGTGAGGCATACACAGTGAGTTTCGGATGTTACCATGTCCAACCCCACCTGCCCGGCCTTAGGAGGAGGACTGGAGAGGATATTCAGCAGCAACAAGAAACAGCAACTACAAGAGCTGTACCAGCTTCAACGGATTGAATACCAGGCCACCGACACTCATCGGATTTAATCCAGGAATCACAGAATGCTGAGAACGGCATGTGTGGACGCAATGGATACCAGTCTGTTTTCGTCAATTACGTATGGAGTTTATTCGCAAGTAAGACATGGAATATGCTCTGAGGAAACTGGATGATGCAAAGTTTTGTTCTCATAACGGTGAGACCTCTTACATTTGTGTCTTAAAGACATGCTTATGGACTGTCTCTAATAAGTTGAGAAGGATGATTGGGATCCTATCATGTCTGGCTGATTAAGATTGGGGGAGCAATGTGACGATACAGCCTATAATCTTAATCAACTAGACGTTTAGATTTGTTAATCAAAAAGAAATACACTATTATTTTTGTGTTGACTTGTAAATGTATGTGTATTTGTGTGGCTGGGGGAGGTCAGATCAGTATTTGTATAACCCTGATTGTTATCTCCTCTTTGATTCTGAAACAATGATGTTGATTTAAAGTGCCCCCTACTATACCAGCTATGTAAATTGATTAGCTCAAACAATGAGACCTTAGCCCTGTGAGTAATGCCCTCCCTATCCCCTTGACCTGTGGATGTGTACTTAAAAAGGGACATGTGCTTCTGTAGCAGTGAGACTTGAAACAGATTGGAAAGAGACTTTACAAGGAGAATCAAAGATCAGACTCTCTTAACACCATCAGCTTGGTAGGACGGCTTTACCCAAAGAGACACAGATTTGGATTCTACATGATTCTAGCCTAAGGGTATGTAGCCCTGACTGGAACAATACGGATCTGCTCCATTGACCTTCAGAGAGACCAGGAATACATTTGGGGAGACCAGGTTGGGATGATGAAGTTACCTGCCCCATGAATATGTTGCTTGGGGCTACTAGGTGGAAGCCTCCGGTCGCCTGGAACCCATGGGGACTTTCGGTGAAGCCAGATTGGGACCAGCTGGTCATCTGGCCCTAGTGAAACTCTTGGAGAGGCCAGGGTGGGACCCTCAGGTCTCCTGGCCTTGTACCTCGAAGTACTGCTAGCTTCTTAAGCTTGCAGCTACCTTCTCTCTGTGGGGGCCCGCCAGAAGTGGGGGACCACTGGTTGAGGTAATTGGCCCTGGAAGTCCCAAAGTCGCAGCTATTCTATCCCAGGTGGGCGGAGCGGAAGGGTGAGGACTGTATAATGTTGTACCATCTTGGGTATTTTCTGGGATTGTTCTATCTGTTTATTGTCCGCTTTGTGGTTTAATAAAGTATTGCCACACTGTTTTACTCTTACCCTGTGTTGTCTGAGTAGTGTTACGCCAACAGAAGATGCCGTGTCTTCACAACAGGTTCTTATGGTCCGTGACAACAGTAATAGGATGGACTGCCCCCTCCAACCAATGTCGCCATTCCTCGAAAGCCAATTTAATCGCCAAAAACTCCCTATTACCTGCATCATAATTTCTCTTGGCCGAAGACAACTTTTTGGAAAAGAAAGCGCATGGACGCAATTTACCAGGATACGGAACCAGAGACAACACAGCCCCAACCCCCACTTCCGATGCATCAACTTCGA
This sequence comes from Phyllobates terribilis, assembly GCF_046119375.1. NCBI lineage: Eukaryota > Metazoa > Chordata > Amphibia > Anura > Dendrobatidae > Phyllobates > Phyllobates terribilis. The sequence goes on from NW_027362762.1 coordinate 208,966,878, forward strand.
CGATGAAAGGTTTAGAAACATCGGGTTAACTGAGTATAGATGCTGTGGTAAAACATCTTTTTAAAGAGGAGAAAGCATGCTGGATGGCATTCGACCATTTAGAGAAATCTGACCCCTTTCTTGTCATGTCAGTGAGGGGTTTCACAATTACCGAATAATTTTGGATAAATTTCCGGTAAAAACTAGTAAAGCCCAGAAAGCGCTGTAATGCCTTCAGGTTCTCGGGACGGTTCCAATCAAGTACAGCACAGATCTTCTCCGGATCCATCTGAAAACCCAACGATGACAACAGGTACCCCAAAAATTGCACCTCATGAACAGCGGAAACACATTTCTCTAGTTTGGCATATAGGTTATCAAAGTATCATCCAGATAGACCTCCACAAACCTGCCCACTAATTGGTGAAAATTATCGTTTATGAAATGCTGGAAAACCGCAGGTGCATTGGTGAGACAAAAAGGCATAACCAGACTCCTGAAATGCCCCTCAGGGGTATTGAAAGCCATTTTCCATTCATCCCCCCTCTCTGATTCTAACTAGATTATAGGCTCCCCTTATATCCAACTTGGAGAACACTTTAGCTCCCAAAACCTGGTTGAATAAATCTGGAAACAGAGGAAGAGGATAAGGATCTTGGACGGTAATTTTATTCAATTCCCAGAAATCTAAACAGGAACAGAGACTGGTGAAGATGAAGGTTTGATATGTCCCTTCTCCAGACTCCCAGCAAACAAATCCTTCCTGCTTTGTCTCTCAGAACTAGAAAGATTATACAGTCTGGACTTGGGTAGATTAGCTCTGGGAATCAGGTTAACAGGACAGTCATATGCACGATGAGGAGGCAAATCCTGACACTCTGTCTCAGAAAATATGTCCTTAATACCAGACAAAAATGCAGGTAAGGTCTCCGTAGAGACCGCAGAAAGGGAAATGTTTAAACAGTTCTTATGACAGTAATCTCCCCATTCCACAATTTCCCTGGATTGCCAATCCACTACCGGATTATGTTTCACCAACCAGGGTAAACCCAGTACAACCGGAGTGGGAAGGCCCTCCAGGACATAACAAGGAATTACTTCATAATGAAAAGGCCCCACCTTCAGTCTTATATTATGTACAATCTGTGTCAGACATCTCTGAGCAATGGCGCAAAGTCAATGGCATAAATAGGAATGGGCTTTGTAACGTACAGTATGTAAGCCCATGAATTCTCACAAACTCAGCATAAACCATGCTAACTCCAGCTCCACTGTCCTAAAACACATAAATGTTCTCAGTCCTGCTCTCTAGCACCACCTCTGCTGTCAGGACAAACTGAGAACTGCATGTTGAAGATAAACACACCCCCTGATTATCCAACCCCTCATTACCAAGAGTCAATGGAGTTCCAAATGTTCCTTTTTGCTTAGGAACTGAAGGACAGACCGCAATAATATGTCCCTTTTTACCACAAATAAAACACACCCCCTTTCTCTTGCAGATCTCAGGGGAAATATGCGATGCAGAAGCTCCCCCTAACTGCATGGGTTCCTCCAAATCCGTGATAACAGGTTCACCCCCAGACCACCACCCCGGCAATGCCCCGAAAAAGGGGCTCAGGAGAAGATGGTTTCACCCACCTATCCTGAAGGTGTCTATAGACGTGTATAGGTAATGACATGGCAGCCTCCAAGGACCCAGGGTTTTTGTAAACTACCAAGGCATCCTTCCACCTTTCTGGAAGGCCCTGACAAAATTGGCTTCTAAGAGTTGGGTCATTCCACTTGGTATTGGTTGCCCATCTACGGAATTCGGAACTATAAGTCTCCACTGATTGATCCCCCAGCTGAAGGCGACACAGCCTGGATTCAGCCAAGGAGATTCGGTCAGGATCATCATAGATGAGGGCCAGAGTCCCGAAAAAAATTCAACCGATCGGAGACAAGCAGAGCCTTGTGGCAAAGAGAAAGCCCAGAATTGAGGATCTCCTTGTAACAGTGAGATCACAATCCCCACTCGCTGCTCCTCATCTCCCTCGGAGTAGGGTTGAAGCTTAAAATACAATTTACAAGCTTCTTTAAATACAAAAAACTTGTCTCTATCTCCTGAAAACCTGTCCAGAAGGGCAATTTTGGGCTCAAGCTGGACCGGCCTACCTGCAGAGTCCCTAAAATTTGGAGTCTGCAGCCCCTGCAGTTGCTGCTGAACAGCTGATCTAAGGTCAGCTACCTCCTGTAGGCCTGTAGATTACTATTCTTCACAGTGACCTTGTGTGAACAGCTTCACTGACACACTGCAACAAAATGTAAATGGAGGCCAATATTTTCCACATTCACTACAAATTTCTGGATTTTTATCCCTGTAATATGGAAAAAATCTGGCTGTATTCTGTAGTGCTGACAAGCAAATGGAGCATAAAAATTGTGTACTCTGGATTGCTTTTTAAGCAAATAATCAGGATTAAGATAAAAAAAAATAATTAGCCCTCACCCCTGATACCTGGGGCTATGTGTACAAATATCTGTAACATCAGGATCAGTCAGAATCCAGGGTCACCTCTTGTGCTGTATACACTGTCTGCCACAAACCCTGCCTGCCTTGCTTTATATGCAAAAGACCATGATTAATATAAAAAAAAATTGCCCTGGCCCGTGATATCTGGGGCTATGTCTATAAATATCTGTAACAACAGCAGCAGCAGCAGCAGACAGAACGTGCAATGGACCACCTTGTGCTGCACTGCAGTCTGCCACAAACCCTGCCTGCCTAACTTCTGCTATCAGCACTGAATATATGCAGCTGGATTAGTCCTCAGAAGGACTGTTAGTTCAGATGGATACATAGATATGTTGTGGAATACTTTTACTAACTATAAACAAGCAAATCTCTCTCTGATTCAGCAGCAGCTCTCCCTTCTCTGCCTGTTTCCGGGTAGACTGTGATGAGCCTAGCGTCACCGGGTCTTAAATAGACCCAATGACGCTTTGTGGCCAACAAATCACTGTAATGCCACAACCAACATGGAATTACAGTGTGTGGCAAGCAATCCCTGCATGTTCATTGGCTCTCTAAAGAGTGCCAAACATGCAGGGCAGGAACCCGAGCTCCCACCTGAGCAACCCAGAAATACTCGCCGAGCACCGAGCTTGTCGAACACTGTGATGCTCGGGCGAGTACCGAGTAGTGGCGAGCACATTCGCTCATCACTAATGAGCACTATTCAGCCCCACTGCAAACTAAAGTTCAAACCAGGGAAACAAACAAGGAAATAAACTTAGCTTTAAGATGACACTGGAGAGAACACGGCTACAATCCACAAAGGAACTCCAAGGAAATTCTAGCCGACTACTAAAATTCCAGGCCTGAATAGAAGAGGAAACTCGATCACCAGCAACTCTCTGGAGAAACTGAGTGTATTTAAGGATCCAGCAAGGGTGTGGTAATTAGCAGCAGAAGGTGAAGATCACTGCTGGGTCCTAAAGGTATAGTCCCCAAGTGTAACGGGTCCGGGAGGCGGAACCTCTGAGCTATTATACAAGGGGGCGGCCCTTGTAAGGGAGCGGGTGGCAGTCTCTGGGTGAACGGACAGGGAGTTACGGCAAGTGATCAGGGCAGTCTCTGGGTAAGGGGTAGGTACGACCTGTGATGGCAGAGCCTCCGGGTAGGCTAGCAGGCAGATGGTAGATGTGTGCTCCCAGGTGAGCAAGCGAGAGTCTCTGGAATAGCAGGTGGTCACGGCACGTGACGGCGGAACCTCCGGGCTGGCAGGCAGGTAGGTAACGGAGAAGCGCTCCCAGGTGAGCGGGCAAGAGTCTCTGGAATAGCTGGTGGTCACCGCACGTGACAACGGGACCTCCGGGCTGGCAAGTAGGCAGGTAACGGAGATGCGCTCCCAGGTGAGCGGGCAAGAGTCTCTGAGATAGCTGGTGGTCACAGCACGTGACAACGGAGCCTCCGGGCTGGCAAGCAGGCAGATAACGGAGAAGCGCTCCCAGGTGAGCGGGCAAGCTGGTCCATAGACAGACTGACCGGAGTAGTAAGGCAGACCGTCGGACCTCAGGCAAGCAGGCAGGTAGCTGATATGCGCTCCCAGGTGAGCGGGCAGGCTGGTCCTTTAGACAGACTGACAGGAGTAGTAAGGCAGACCGTCGGACCTCAGACTGGCAGACAGGTAACAAGTATACAGGCAGGAATCAGGCAGGTAACTAGCAGGAAACTGGCAGGAAACTGGCAGGTAACTGGCAGGTAACTGGCAACGGGACCTGAGGGCTGAAGCACAGGTGAGACACAGGTGCAAACAACATTGCTCGGGCACCTCCATCTTGGAGGAGGTGCCTTATATATGATGAAGTCCTCCGGCCATTGGCCGGGGACTCCTTAGGACGGCGCGCGCGGTCCCTTTAAGAGGAGGGGAGCGCGCGCGCGCGCGCCCTAAGCACAGGGGCCGGGAAGGAGCGCGCGCTGAGAGCAGAGCGGGAGGAGGACGCCGGGAAGGAGCGCGCGCTGACAGCAGAGCAGGAGGAGGACGCCGGGACGGAGCGCGCGCTGACAGCAGAGCGGGGAGAGGACGCCGGGCACGGAGCAGAGCGGTGAGGGGAGCAGCGTCCCTGCCTAGCAGAGGGCAGGGACGCCAGCGCTACAGTACCCCCCCCTTTAGGCCCCCCCTTTTTTAGGCCAGACAGAAATTTAGCTAGGATGAGAGGGGCATGGATGTTCTCCCGGGGCTCCCACGTTCTCTCCTCAGGACCAAACCCCTTCCAATCTACCAGAAAAAAGGTCTTTCCTCTTACCCTTTTGGTGGCAAGAATGTTCTCTACCTCAAACTCGTCCTCAGCAGAAACCGGAGCAGGAGGCGTACCTGTAGACTTGGAAAAAGAGTTAAGCACTACAGGTTTGAGGAGAGACACATGGAAGGAGTTAGGGATCCGTAAGTTGGCCGGGAGTTTCAATTTATAGGCCACCGGGTTGATCTGACTGATGACCTCCAGTGGGCCGATGAACTGAGGCCCTAACTTATAGGAAGGGATCTTGAGCCGGACATATTTGGACGAGAGCCAGACTTTATCCCCAGGGCAGAATTGAGGAGGGTCCAGACGTTTTTTGTCAGCGTGTCTTTTCATACGGTCGGATGACAGAAGGAGTGCGGACCGGGTACTCTCCCATATGGAGGAAAATTTATTAACAAGAGATTCCGCAGCCGGATTGTCCGCCGAGGTGGAGACGGGAAACGGGATCCGAGGATGCTGACCGTAGACTATAAAAAACGGGGATTTGGAGGAAGACTCGCTCTCGTGATTGTTGTACGAGAATTCGGCCCATGGCAGGAGATCCACCCAGTCAGAATGGTGGGCATTAACGAAGTGCCGAAGGTAACTGGTCAGGTTCTGATTGATCCGCTCCACTTGACCATTAGACTGTGGGTGGTAAGCGGAGAAGTCCAGGGTGACGTCCAGCAATTTACAAGTGGCTCTCCAGAAACGGGAAGTGAACTGTACCCCACGATCCGACACGATGTGACGGGGCAGGCCATGAAGACGGAAGATGTGGTGGATAAAGTCTTTAGCCAGCTCGGGTGCAGACGGAAGACCTGGCAGTGGAATGAAGTGAGCCATCTTGGAGAAGCGGTCAGCGACCACCCAAATGACCGTACAACCGGCAGAGACGGGTAGATCAGTAATGAAGTCCATCGCTATATGCTGCCAGGGGGCAGCAGGTACTGGCAGAGGTAGGAGGCGGCCGGCCGGCAGGTGTCTCGGAACTTTGTTGCGGGCGCAGGACACACAGGCAGAAACAAAGTCTATTACATCCTTGTGCAGGTTAGGCCACCAGTAGTGCCGGGTAATAAGCTGGAGGGTCTTTTTCTGACCGGCGTGGCCAGCTAGTTTAGACGAATGACCCCAGTGTAGGATCTTCTCCCGATCAGGTACTGGTACGAACGTCTTACCAGGAGGAAGACGATTTAGACTCACGGGAGCCACCTGCATTACTCTGGCGGGATCGATGATATGTTTCGGATCCTCCTCGAGATCAGACACCAGAAAGGACCGAGACAAGGCGTCCGCCTTGACGTTTTTGTCAGCCGGGCGAAAATGAAGGACAAAATCAAAACGAGCAAAAAACAAGGACCACCGGGCTTGGCGCGGGTTAAGTCTCTGGGCATGCTGGAGGTAAGCCAAGTTCTTGTGGTCAGTGTAAATTATTACCGGGTGAAGAGCCCCCTCGAGCAGGTAACGCCACTCCTCCAATGCCAGTTTGATGGCCAATAACTCTCGGTCTCCTATGGAATAGTTGCGCTCAGAGGAGGAGAAGAGTTTAGAGAAGAAGCCACAAGTTACCATCCTCCCGGAAGATGATTTTTGAGTAAGTACCGCTCCGGCTCCAGAGGAGGAGGCGTCAACTTCCAGGAAGAACTGTTTGTTGCCATCTGGGCGATGCAGCACCGGGGCGGAAGAGAAGGCCTGTTTAAGGGAAAGAAAGGCCTCCTCTGCTTCGGGTGGCCACTCTTTGGGATTAGTACCTTTACGGGTGAGCGCAGAAATTGGGGCCGTCCGGGAAGAGAAGTGTGGTATGAAGAGGCGGTAGTAGTTGGCGAAGCCCAGGAATCGCTGAATGGCCTTCAACCCCTCCGGTCGGGGCCATTTCTCGATGGCAGACAGTTTCTCAGGATCCATTTGTAGACCGGTCTGAGAGATAATGTAGCCCAGAAACGGAAGCGAGGTCTGCTCAAAGAGGCACTTCTCAAATTTAGCGTAGAGATGGTTCTGCCTTAGCCTGAGCAGGACCTGACGAACGTCCCTCCGGTGAGTCTGGAGATCCGGAGAGAAGACCAAGATGTCGTCCAGGTACACCACTACGCAGGAGTAGAGAAGGTCCCGGAAGATGTCATTGACCAACTCTTGAAAGACGGCAGGAGCGTTACAGAGACCAAAGGGCATTACCAGGTATTCATAGTGGCCGTCCCGGGTGTTGAATGCCGTCTTCCATTCATCCCCCTGACGAATACGAACCAGGTTGTACGCCCCACGAAGGTCCAGTTTGGTGAAGATCCTAGCCCCCCTCAGGCGATCAAATAATTCTGGAATGAGCGGAAGGGGGTACTTATTCTTCACCGTGATCAGGTTTAGGCCTCTATAGTCTATACAGGGACGGAGAGAGCCGTCCTTCTTTTTGACGAAAAAGAAGCCTGCTCCCGCCGGGGAGGTAGATTTCCGGATGAATCCTCTGGCCAGATTCTCCTCAATATATTCGGACATTGACCGGGTCTCAGCAGCGGATAAAGGATAGATACGCCCACGGGGAGGAGTAGTACCGGGTAGCAGATCGATGGGACAGTCGTATGGTCTATGTGGTGGTAATGTCTCTGCCTCCTTTTTATTAAAGACATCTGCATAAGACCAATAAGGAATCGGAAGTCCAGGTAGATTAGCTGGGGTAGGAGAGGGACGGACGGGATGGACGGGAACCAGGCAGGTTTTATGACAGTCTTGTCCCCAGCGAAGGACCTCTCCGGTTTGCCAGTCTAGCACGGGTGCATGTCTCTGGAGCCAGGGCAGACCTAGCAAGAGGGCGTGAGAGAGTCCAGGCAGAACATGAAAGGAGATACTTTCAGAATGCAGCATTCCCACCTGCAGGGTAATGGATTCGGTGATGAGTTGAATGGGGCGAGGTAAGAGGCCCCCATCCACGGCAGCGACAGACAAGGGTACAGCCAGAGGTTTGGTAGGGATGCGGTATTTCTCAACCAGGGACTGTGAAATAAGGTTCCCGGCTGCTCCAGAGTCAAGTTGGGCTAGTTCGAAATAACGGTTCTCCCCGTAGATGATCGAAACTGACAACAGCAGGGATGGAGAGGATTTATTCTTGTCTAGGTGGACCTCTCTGAGCGAACCTAGACACAGGCGTTTTCCGACCTCTCCGGGCAGGCACGGATCCGGTGCTCCTTACTGCCACAGTAGAAGCAGCTCCCCTCGGCACGGCGTGAGTCCTGACGGGTTTTGACCATCTTGGTCTGGTCGACCTGCATAGGCTCAGGAGAGTGTACCTGGGGAGAGATGGAGGGAATGACGGGTTTCTGGAAAGTAGGAGCTAAACGTGGAATCCTTCTCTCACGGGTGACCTCTTTGGCACGCTCCTGGAACCGTAGGTCAATCCGGGTGGCAAGGGTTATTAGATCATCGAGAGAGGTAGGAATGTCCCGACCAGCAAGTTCATCTTTAATACGACCGGACAGACCCTCCCAGAAGACGGATACCAGAGCGTCGTTATCCCAGGCCAGCTCCGAGGCAAGGGTGCGGAACCGTATGGCATATTGGCCCACGGTGAGACCCTCCTGACGGAGGCGTAGCAGAGAGGATGCGGATGAGGTCTTCCGTCCGGGTTCGTCGAAGACTTTCCGGAAAGCCGAGAGAAAAGCAGGCAAGTTGGACACCAGGGGGTCTCCTCTCTCCCATAGAGGATTTAGCCAGGCCAGGGCCTCCCCGGTGAGATGGGACATGATAAAGGCAATTTTGGCCCGGTCGGAATTAAACTGATGGGACAAAAGTTCAAAGTGCAGGGTGCACTGATTTATGAAGCCCCGAGCCTGGACGGGGTCGCCTCCGAAGCGAGGAGGTGCAGAAAGCCGGGGTCCGGGGTAGGATACCATAGTATTAGTGGGCAGCGGAGCTGCCGGATTGCAAGATATGGCACTGGCGGAGGTTGTTGGTGGATCAGACAGGGTGTTCAGGCGAGTATTAACATTCCGCAGATGGCCCAGGATGGCCTCCTGTTGGGACTTCTGACGGGACAGTTCAAGACAGAGGTCCGAGAGCGAGGGAGCTTGGGTGCCACCGGGTTCCATGGCCCGAGCAAACTGTAACGGGTCCGGGAGGCGGAACCTCTGAGCTATTATACAAGGGGGCGGCCCTTGTAAGGGAGCGGGTGGCAGTCTCTGGGTGAACGGACAGGGAGTTACGGCAAGTGATCAGGGCAGTCTCTGGGTAAGGGGTAGGTACGACCTGTGATGGCAGAGCCTCCGGGTAGGCTAGCAGGCAGATGGTAGATGTGTGCTCCCAGGTGAGCAAGCGAGAGTCTCTGGAATAGCAGGTGGTCACGGCACGTGACGGCGGAACCTCCGGGCTGGCAGGCAGGTAGGTAACGGAGAAGCGCTCCCAGGTGAGCGGGCAAGAGTCTCTGGAATAGCTGGTGGTCACCGCACGTGACAACGGGACCTCCGGGCTGGCAAGTAGGCAGGTAACGGAGATGCGCTCCCAGGTGAGCGGGCAAGAGTCTCTGAGATAGCTGGTGGTCACAGCACGTGACAACGGAGCCTCCGGGCTGGCAAGCAGGCAGATAACGGAGAAGCGCTCCCAGGTGAGCGGGCAAGCTGGTCCATAGACAGACTGACCGGAGTAGTAAGGCAGACCGTCGGACCTCAGGCAAGCAGGCAGGTAGCTGATATGCGCTCCCAGGTGAGCGGGCAGGCTGGTCCTTTAGACAGACTGACAGGAGTAGTAAGGCAGACCGTCGGACCTCAGACTGGCAGACAGGTAACAAGTATACAGGCAGGAATCAGGCAGGTAACTAGCAGGAAACTGGCAGGAAACTGGCAGGTAACTGGCAGGTAACTGGCAACGGGACCTGAGGGCTGAAGCACAGGTGAGACACAGGTGCAAACAACATTGCTCGGGCACCTCCATCTTGGAGGAGGTGCCTTATATATGATGAAGTCCTCCGGCCATTGGCCGGGGACTCCTTAGGACGGCGCGCGCGGTCCCTTTAAGAGGAGGGGAGCGCGCGCGCGCCCTAAGCACAGGGGCCGGGAAGGAGCGCGCGCTGAGAGCAGAGCGGGAGGAGGACGCCGGGAAGGAGCGCGCGCTGACAGCAGAGCAGGAGGAGGACGCCGGGACGGAGCGCGCGCTGACAGCAGAGCGGGGAGAGGACGCCGGGCACGGAGCAGAGCGGTGAGGGGAGCAGCGTCCCTGCCTAGCAGAGGGCAGGGACGCCAGCGCTACACCAAGCAAGGTGAAGATCACCGCTGGGTCCTAGAGAGAGAGAGAGATAATGAAAGGGTCAAGAAGATGTTTGCAAGGCCAAATGCAGCAACCTTCTACAACCGGATCCCGTATGACTGTCTGTTAAACCTGACTCACCTGTGACACACTCCCATCCAAATGGCTAATTTTGCCTTTCAACACAATTCTTGTGTTTTCCCTTAGGTCTATGGCATCACGTGAATAAAAACTGACTAGCTGAATACTTCTAAGCACTATGTAGAAACAAGAGGTCAATTTTCTCTGTATGACTCATCAGTGATGGCAATAGTTAATGGTAGGGGGGAGGGGTGGAGCAGCTGTGTCAGGAGATGAAGAGAGGAATGATTTCTACAGGGGATAAGATACTTCCTGTTTCTACATAGAGCAGAGAAAAGAGAAGAATTAACAGGGTAAAAAGGCAAAATGAGCAATTGTAAGTACACAGTGCAATATAATATGATGATTGCAATATATTAAGAGGGTAAAAACTTTGATGGGAGTACTTCTTTATGAGGCCACAATTGGTGCTGGCACCAATCACAGCCATTGCAGCAAGGTGTTAGCTATGATATATAGCTGATATTGGCTGAAAATGAAGCCAGATCTCCTTGTGAGTCAGCAAAATCATCATGCCATACATGTATGGTGGTTTGTGGGAATGCATTGCTTGCTGCGCCATACATGTATTGCAGATGGAGAGGGGCTAAAGATTGGGTTAAATGAGAGATATAGGAAAAACTGTCACATTAGTAAAGATAATAAGATTGTTGCTGATTAGTGATGAGCGAGCGTGCTCGTTTAACCCTTTAAACGAGCACGCTCGGGTACTCGCCGAGTATTTGCGGCGTGCTCGGCATCTAGGTTTGATCCGCCGCAGCTGTTAGACAGCTGCAACACATGCAGGGATTGCCTGTTTGTTAACAGACAAAACCTACTGCAGCCAATAGAGATGGCTGTGACCAGCACTGTGCAGGGGACAAAGTGATTGTATCTGTGTGACAGAAGTGCTGCTGACCCAGCATACTGTAGCAAGTACAAGCAAACTGTCCCAAGTGTTAGCTTGTTGCGATATTTTTTTTACTCACTTATATAGCGCCATTAATTCCACAGCACTTTACAGACATCATTGCTGTCCCCATTGGGGCTCACAATCTACATTCCCTATCAGTATGTCTTTGGAGTGTGGGAGGAAACCGGAAAACCCAGAGGAAACCCACACAAACAAGGGGAGAACATACAAACTCCTTACAGATGTTGTCCTTGGTGGGATTGAACCCAGGACCCCAGCGCTGCAATTCTGCAGTGCTAACCACTGAGCCACCATACTGCCTATCAATCATCTGCCTGTATTAAGCCTGTTAAATCTTAAAAAGACTTTGTAACCATCAAGCTTGTTGTCCTCAAATTAGTAAAATCCATTTAAACCATTTTTGGCATCCATCGCTATTATTTTTTGTGATCCTTAAATGGGGAAACTACTCTGTCCAATGAGAGCATGCTTATGTTTTAAAGCTACGCACCACACTATTTGGTGCGCTCTTTCAAGGCTATTAGATAAGTGGTTGTGAGTCTGTTTCTGTTAGTAAAAAAAAAAAGGAGAGACAACCACTTTAAGCTACAACTCATGTGTGATCTGTAATTGTGGCCTTACTAATTGTTGCCCATTTTAAATTTCAAAGATGTTTTAGTAAAAAGTAATGGAATTCTATAAATTTTTCTTAAAGGGAAATGTTCTTTTCAATAAAGTTGATTTACCCACTATTGATTGAATTGTAATCATGGATCTTCATCTGGTGTCCATTCCCTTTTCTTACACAAAGACTAAGGCTGCGTGCCCACGATGCGGATTTAACGCATTAAAAATACATGTTAAGTTGTCTGCCATGTTTCCCAATGATAATCCGCATGTGCTGTGCACATGCTGCGGAAATTTCCGCTGCGGATTATCGGGATGGTGCGAAATACAGGGATTTTCTTGCGTAAAACCGGTTTCAGTCTGTCAGTGATTCAAGACTGGGACAGAGGTTCACCTTCCAACAAGACAATGACCCAAAGCATTCTGCTAAAGTAACACTCGAGTGGTTTAAGGGGAAACGTGTAAATATTTTGGAGTGGACTAGTCAAAGCCCAGATCTTAATCCATTGGAGAATCTGTGGTCAGACTTGAAGATTGCTGTTCACCAGAAAAAAACATCTAACTTGAAGGAGCTGGAGCAGTTTCCCTTGAGGAATGGGCAAAAATCCCAGTGACAAGATGTGGAAAGCTCATAGAGACTTATCTAAAGCGACTTTCATCTGTAATTCCCGCAAAAGGAGGCTCTACAAAGTACTGACTTTAGGGGGTGAATAGTTATGCAGGCTGAAGTTTTCAGTTATTTTGTCCTATTTCTTGTTTGCTTCACAATAAAAAGAACACAAAATGTTCACAGTTGTAGGCATCTTCTTTACATGAACTGATGGAAACCCTCAAAAAAACAGTGAAATTCCAGGTTCTGAGGTACCAAAACATGAAAAAATCCCAAGGGGGGGGGGGGGTGAATACTTTCACAAGCCACTTGTATATGAGTCCAGTGGGTGGTACAATTCAGTGACTGACAGTATTTCCTGTATGACTGTGCTTGCAGAAATAGTTGTCAATCCTTGAGTCACGGACCACCCCCTCGACTCATGCATACAGGCACCAGGGATTTTAATGAATTTTACAACAAACACTGTGCTGTCCACAGATCAGATTGCATGTGACAAGTTCCCTTTTAAACACTGGTGATTGGTACTTAACACCCAGCACCATGAAAGTTTGTCATTTTCATAGTGTCAGTTTAGAAGCAGATCCGGTGACATCAACAGTGGTGCCAGAACAGGCTGCTGAACTCCCGGCTGCAATCTACTGTAACCTCAATCCCGGCCATCATTTGTGTCCATGGGATCTAAGCAATTAGACTAAGGGAAGTCGCTCCATCTCCACTTCTAAACTTCTTATTACTACTTTCATTGAAAATTTATATAATTGTCAATTTTGGACTTCATTCACATGACAATGCTTATTTTCAGATTTTCAGTTTTTTTCCACTGACTGCACACTTACACATTATATTTTGTGAGATTTTCACATTTTAAGTTTTAATTTTTTTGCTGATTGATGGTCCACATACAGTAGAAAATAGAGACATGTTCTACTTTGATTTGCAAAACCAAACTCACCCATTCAATGGGTTCTCAAAAAAACAGACAGCGCACGGATTCTATCTGTTTCTTCACTGATTGGTTACCAGAAGTAGTATGGGTAACCTCCGTCACTTTTTTTTGCATACCAGCAAAATGCATGACCCAAAGATTGAAAATTTATGACACACAGATAGTAAAAACATACACGGACTAAAAGTGAATGATAAATGAATCCAGCACACTGTCAGTTTGTTTTTACAGACATGAAAAATCATTGAAGTATGAATAAGGTCTTACTTGGTTGCATTTTACATGTATTGGTTATGTTCTTATATTTAATGCAAAGTGGTTTGTACGTTTTTTATCATGCAAGGGTTCTGAAAAGGCTAATGTAATATACTTAATTTGTATTATTTCAATCAAGAACAAGGATATGTTCTTTCCCAAAATGTTATGCGTCAATCATGATTTAAATTCCCTGTCCGGCCTCGCTGAATGAATGATTGGTTTAAATTATATCAGGCACCTGTCAAAGTATGCCATTATTAGAATGTTTTGGAATCTTGTTTTGGAATTTTAAATGTGAAAATAAAGATTTTAGATTTTACTTGTTTTACTAATACCAATGGATCTACAATTAAATTTTTCACTCTTGTAAACTATAGCTGCTGGAAAAATATGAAAACAACTTATCATGAATGTATCACTTATCACTTTAATGTTCGGATTTGACTACAGGATGTTTTCACTATAATAATCAGAGTATAAGGAAGAATATGTCCATACTGTATACAGGTTTCCCTTTTATCTGCACATTGCTGTTTAAAATGATTATTCAACAATACCACAATGCTTTTGTATGTCATGTTGCATTACATAGCTTAAAAGTATGACATCTAGGGAATCATTACAGGACAATGCTTGTAGCTATTAGATGTTACATTGTTTTGACAACTTGCAAATCTACATTATTGCAATCTTAGGCAATCTAGTTTAAGCAGTATAAAATATATACATACTAATGCACTATTTCATACTCTACCTGCATTTCTAAGATGTTAAATGAGTTTTGCAAAATCACAATTATTGCAGTGCTGGAGTCGTGCTACTATGTAATCTAATTTCCCTGCCCCTATTCTTATACTTACCAGATGCCGTCTTCTTCCGTTATCAGCGCCGCTCTGGTCGGTCTCTGGCAGTTTGTGAGCTGCAGATCAACCCCAGTATTTGCTGGGCAATATGGAAGTCATAACTCAATGTAAGTCTATGACAACCAGAATGGGTCATAGACTTACCTTGAGAGATCGTGACCGTTACCTCTGATTTACGGTCAGAAGTTGTGGTCACAAGATGGCGCCACGGAACAGGAGCAGCGCTGGGAACAGCTGAAGTATGTATAAGACTAGGCTCAGGGATCTTAGATTAGTAGCACCACTCCAGTGCTGAAATAAAAAAAAAGTTGTGGTGCTTTAAAATACTGTAATGTACAAAGATATTGATTCATTTGTGCTAATATAACCCAATTTTAAATCTGCTCCTTTTTGCACATATCACCCCCCAAGGGTAATCTTCATAGCACTGTTTACCCTCCAGTTGCCACTGAACCTTTCTGCTGTAGTTCCAGCTCATGCTTGATCATGCACAGTGCAGTCTCTCTTGGCTGCCTTCCTGCCAGACTACTGTAGCGGTGCTTTGTCTAGAATGAACTTTCTACTGTGAAAGATCATGTCAATGAGAGAGGCAGAGCTGCCTTCTCTACAGCGCAGAGCTCATACCAGGAATCAGGGGTGTGCTGGTAACTAAGAAGCGATGTACAGCAGGATGGGCTGTTAACAGGGGGCTGAGAGAAGAGATACAGTTAGGTCCATATATATTTGGACAGAGACAACATTTTTCTAATTTTGGTTCTAGACATTACCACAATGAATGGTGACTGAGACATGGTTTCACACTTGACTTGTTATGTTTTCTGTACAGCTTAACAAAAAATCACAGACATACAATATTTTTATGGACACATTTGAAAACTAAAATAAATAATGGGGCTCTATTTACAGTGGCTGAGAGGACAAATACACTGTACGAATGGCTAAAAGAGATTATGTACAAAAAGGATTGGGGCATTATATAGAGAGGCTGATAGGAGGGATATACTGCAGGATGGGGCTCTGTGCACAGGGACTGACATTAGTTAAGTTGTGTTAGTTATTTGTTGCTCAGATATCAGTGACGTTAAACTACTGAGAATTATCTTTAGCCAAATGGATCAATAAAGCATTTGCAGTTTTACAGCAGCAGGCAACCAATACAGATCCCTGCCAGCATATCTGTGCTCTGGAACGTGTCTAGTACAGAGCATCTATTGTGAGGAATGATGTTATGGAGAAGGGAAGAGAGCTAATAGCAGGAAGCAGTGGTGTTTGGGAGTTCTGGTAACTAAGAGGAGCAAAATACTGTATGAAACGGCTATATTCAGGGGGGCTGGTGGGAGAGATATACTTCAGAAGGGGGCTCTGTGTACAGGAACTTAGAGAAGTGATTTCCTGCAGAAAGTGGCTTTGTATGTAGGGGCTGAGAGGAGAGAAATACTGCTTGATGCACTGTATAAAGTGGGCTAAGACAAGAGATTTATTACAGGATGGAGTTTGGTTTGCAGAGGCTGATACTAGTTTAGCTCTGTCTTTTGTCTGCTATGGAGAGACCAGTAATGTGAAACTGTAAATGATGCTCTATTGATGCATGTGGCAGAGGATTATCTTCTGCAGTGTGCATCAATTCCACAAATTTTGCAGTTTCACAAATTGATCTGTCAGTAGCAGGCAAAAAGCACAACTCTACACTGCCCTTGAGGATGAGTAAATGAGAGTTAAACTCTGCTATACCCATCTACTGATGCAGGAACACACAGATAGCTACATTGATGCAGGTAGAAGAAGACAAAATTGGGTTAGCAGAGTCAAGAACAGAGAGTGCATATGAGCATTAGGTGAATTCAACATTTAGATTAACTGGCTGATAACTCAGATGGTACTAGTCAGGAGCACTCAGGGAAGGGGTGGGAGGAGATGAAGAAGCAAGTTCTGCTGGAAAATGTAGTTATAACAGATAAGAATAGGACTGCCCATTCAGCTATATGAAGCTGGATGCACCAAGGGGCAAAAAGAGATGAAAAAAGACACAAAGATTCAAGAAAGAAACTAGTCTGTGCATTAACAGTAAATATGCTTTTACTGTTTTTCTTGAAAAATAATGCAATTCTGTGAATATCCCTTTACTAATATTTCATAGATTTAACTAAACTAATTAAATCCACATATAGACTTTTCCATTGGCATTTGTCCTAATCTACTGTATCTTTATAGCTTAGCAGCCATAAACATATGACAGCCTTCAATCCTTCTGTATTATTCATAACTTGTTTACAAACTTTGAGACTAATGGACGTGGGTAAGAATTTGTGTATTTGTACTGCTAAGTGCATATTTGTCATTCACTAAGCAAAATTTATCCACAATATTAGCTCAGTAAATTAGACACTGGACTCCTATCAATAAATAATGAATTTTTGTCAGCTCCAGTAAGCAACAGAATCTGTGCATACCATCTATATAATTATTAAATTGAATATCTTTTATAGTTTATTTAGCTGTTGTTAAGTGAAATAATCCATTGTACAAAAATATTGGACCCAATATCTTTTTATACAATAATATAGGTAGTATAAGGCCAAATTCATAGTGGATTTGTGGAATAGATTACACACTGCAGATCTGAAGTAATTTCTAGTAAAATTCTTGTATATATGGTTTGCAGAAAATTTCACATGTAAAAATAAGCATATTGTTGACTTCTACATTTTCAGAATGATTATAGTTTTGTGAAAAAATGGCTGTTTTTCACTGAAGATTTTACCCATGTATAGTGTGAAATCTACAGTGAATTTGCATGTAACTTTTTTGCTGAAGAATTGCTGTGAATTTACCACATATGAAATACACTAATAGGTACAGTACGGCACATAAATTTTAGGCAGATGTGAAAAAACTGCTGCAAAGAATCCTTTAAAAAGAGATTTGCCCTGGCTCAGTGTTACTACCACAAACAATGTTCCAACACCAATTGATGACATACAGTGGGGAAAAAAAGTATTTAGTTAGCCACCAATTGTGCAAGTTCTCCCAGGAGAAAGGCCTGTAATTGATATCATAGGTAGACCTTTTCCACCAAAATTTGAAAAAAATGTCCTTCCAAATCAGACAATGTGATTTTCAGGTTTTGTTTTCTCATTTTGTCTCTCATAGTTGAGGTCTACCTATGATGTAAATTACAGGCCTCTCTCATCTTTTTAAGTGGGACAACTTGCACAATTGGTGGCTGACTAAATACTTTTTTCTCCACTGTAGAATCATATTGTCCACAGAACAACAGTATTGGCAAAGTTGCCACTGGCGCCCTGTGCTCTTCACAGATGAAAGCAGGTTCACACTGAGCACATGTGACAGACGTGACAGAGTCTGGAGATGCCGTGGAGAGCGATCTGCTGCCTGCAACATCCTTCAGCATGACCGGTTTGGCAGTGGGTCAGTAATGGTGTGGGGTGGCATTTCTTTGGAGGGCCGCACAGCCCTCCATGTGCTCGCCATAGGTAGCCTGACTGCCATTAGGTACCGAGATGAGATCCTCAGACCCCTTGTGAGACCATATGCTGGTGCGGTTGGCCCTGGGTTCCTCGTAATGCAAGACAATGCCAGACCTCATGTGACTGGAGTGTGTCAGCAGTTTCTGTAAGATGAAGGTATTGAAGCTATGGACTGGCCCACCCGTTCCCCAGATCTGAATCCGATTGAGCACATCTGGAACATCATGTCTCGCTCCATCCACCAACCACACCACAGACTGTCCAGAAGTTGGCGGATGCTTTAGTCCAGGTCTGGGAGGAGATCCCACAGGAGACCATCCGCAACCTCATCAGGAGCATGACCAGGCATTGTAGGGAGGTCATACAGGCACGTGGAGGCCACACACAATACTGAGCCTCATTTTGACTTGTTTTAAGGACATTACATCAAAGTTGGATCATCCTGTTGTGTGTTTTTCCACTTTAATTTTGGGGGTGACTCCAAATCCAGGCCTCCATTGGTTAATAAATTTGATTTCCATTGATGATTGTTGTGTGATTTTGTTGTCAGCACATTCAACTTTGTACAGAACAAAGTATTCAATGAGAATATTTCATTCATTCAGATCTAGGATGTGTTATTTGAGTGTTCCCTTTATTTTTTTGAGCAGTGTACATTCAATTATGACCACCACTTCCTCCTCACTAATGTGTTTGCCAGACTTTGCAAAGGAGTCCAAATGTTACTTGCATTTGGCATTACTACTGTGGGGACAGTTGCTATCAGCACTAATGGTCATGTTAGAGCTTCTGCTAGTGGCAACCACATTCTTATTCATGATATTATGTTTTTGCCCGTCTGTGTTTGGATTTAGCATATGTTTTAGACAAAATTATACTGTTTAATTTATTTCTAAATTTTGTTAACTTACTTAACCAATTTTTGGTTTAAAATTCTCCCACCGTTGACAAAAAAACGTAACCCTAAATAAAGTGGTCGCGTCGCTACACAAGTACACTCCCGGAAAGTAATTTGCGATAACAGCCCACAGTATTGTTGTGGCGCCTACCATTGTTAAATGGGACTTTTCAAACAGTTTTAAAACCTTAACCTTTTATTGTTGTTTTTTTAAATAATGACATTCAATCAAAATGAAAAGTAAGTTCATGAAGCCTAATATTCTACGTTGCGAAGTTGCTACACATAGGATCACGACCGGTAACAAATATGTGGCTATAACAGCAGTATGGCCGTGGATTTTACGGTATCTAGAGTACACAATTAAAGCAGGTATTCAAAATATAAAGACACCTTTTACCATGTTTTATGGACCATAAGACGCATTATTTTTTCCCCAAACGACTTCAGGAAGATGGCCCTCGAGATCCCAGTCTGTGCATGCGCCGGCTCGGGTGGCCATTTTCCTGTAGATCACAGCTTCAGGAAGATGGCTGTGGCTGCTGGAAAAGCAGCGCACGACGCTCTGCCTCACCACCAACAGCCAGACACCGGCCCCACAGCATCTAACCGCTTCTGCTCCAGCCACCGGGTTCCTGCAATCCTCCTTGCTTCCTGCGATCCTGCTCAACCATCACCTCAACCCCCTGCTGCTGGGGCACCCCCTTCTCCCACCCAGGGTCTGCAGAATTCCTCCACTTCTGCCGGCTTCATGAGGGACCCTGCCTCCTGTGACCCCTGCTCCACCACCCCCCAGGTAAGATACCTATTTGGATTATATAACGGATCCCAATTTTATAAAAAACTTTTTATTCCTATTTTCCACCCCAAAATTTGGGCTTCGTCTTGAAAAATACGGTATATTGAAGTTGAAGAAAATAAAAAAGTCCATGCGCCTTCACAAAATCGGATGGAACCAGAAAATGTAGGTAGATTTGTTGCACAGCTTCTGGATACCCACAGTTGCAGTAGAAACTTCATAGAGCAGATTACACGGGATAACAAGCTTTTACTTCTCAGAACATGAGGTAAAGAAAAAAACGCACAGTCACACAGTAATGCACCAGGAAGTAAGAACAAACAGAAAATACAAGAGAGACTTTTTTCTTTTACAATACAGTAAACAAGGAAACTTTACATAACATCACCATCTACTGTCAGATGAGCATAAAGTCTTCATTTACACAAAGAAGTCCACAACTGTTGCATATACCAACACCCTTTCTCAACAGTAAGGACTTATTCAGTCAAACCCAATTTCTTCATTAGTCTCTGATGTTTTTCAGCATTCAATGCCTTTGTGAAAATGTCTGCTGTCTAATCTTCAGTTGGACAATATTCTAATTTCAGGATTCCTTGTTCCTGATGGTCCCTCAAGAAATGATACTTCACATCAATGTGCTTGGTTCTTGGGTTAACTCTTTACATCTGAGAAAGAACAAAACATCCCCGATTGTCCTAATTTATTTTTGTTGGTTCCAACTGTGCTTGTCCTAGGTCTGTTAGCAATTGTCTTAACCATAGAACTTCTTGACTCGCATGTGCTTCTGCAACATATTCTGCTTCTGTTGACGACAGCGTTACTATTGATTGTTTTTTACTAGTCCAACTAATTGGTCCACCTGAAAGAAAGAAAAGATAGCCACTGGTAGATTTTCTGTCAGTTGGATCTCCAGCCCAATCTGCATCAATGTATCCAGTTAAAATGCATTTATCACTTGTAGGCAGTTTCAGTTTAACATTGCTGGTTCCTTTCAAATAACGTATTACTCTCTTCACAGCATTCCAATCCGCTTTATTTGGCTTGGACACTTTTCTACTCAGAATTCCTACTGCTGCTGTAGTGTCTGACCTTGTAACAATCACTAGATACAGTCATTTTTCTATCGCCATTCTGTACTCTTCATTATTTGGTAACACATTTTTCTCACTACTCATCTCTTTAAGATAATTGGTTTCCATTGGAGACTTTGCTGGTTTTGCATCCTTCAATCCAAATTTTTCAGTTATGTCTTGAATCATGTGATTTTGATTAAGTGGGAAACTTCCATCTTCTTCTCTTTCTATCTGTATTCCTAAGTACTGTTTCACATTTCCCAAGTCTTTGATCTCAAAATGTTGATTCAGGATTTTTAGTATGTCCTCTTTATCCCTTTCTTTTTCAAAACAAACTAAAATGTCATCAACATATATGAGTACATAGATCCATCTGTCCGTTAGTCTTTTTGTGTACAGGCAAGGATCAGCTTTGCTTCTTTTACATTTTTCATTTGTGAGCACCTCCGTGATTTTATCATTCCACGCTTTAGCAGCTTGTTTTAAACCGTATATACTTTTCTGTAATTTGCAAACCATGTTTCATCTTTGAATCCTGGAGGTTGTTCCATGTAAATATCTTCTGTTAAACTTCCATTCAAAAATGCTGTCTTTACATCCAGATGTTTCAGTTCCATTTGTTTCATTGCTGCAACTGCAAACAAAGTTCTTATTGTAGTATGTTTGACAACTGGAGCAAATGTTTCATCATAGTCTACTCCATATTTTTGAGAATAACCTTTAGCTACGAGTCTTGCTTGGTATCGTTCAGCTGTGCCATTTGGTCGGTACTTTACTTTAAAAACCCATTTACATCTTATAGCTTTTCTTCCTTCTGGTAATTCTGTTAGTTTCCATGTTTTTGAGTCATGCATGTATTTTATTTCTATTTCTGTTGCCTCTATCCATTTATTGGCTTCTTCTTCAGGAAGTCGAGATATGTCTTCCCAAGAGGTAGGCTCATAAATTTTACTTGTACTTGCCTTGCATGAAAAGTGTATTGGTGGTTTTCCTTTGTTTTCTCTTATTGAACGTCTTGGTTCTGTGTCTGTTTGTAGTTGTATCTCTTCACTTTCAGTATTCTGTTTTTTATTAATTTCAACTTCTTTTTCATCAGATATTCCTTCAGCTATATCATTGCTGTTTTTCTCACTTTTTGTTTCCAGTGAAATCATAGTGTCCTCATTTAGATCCTCAATGAATGTCACACTGTTACTCACCATGACTCTGTCTGTTTTGGGATCTAGGATTCTATATCCTTTGCAATTTTCACTTTATCCAACAAATATTCCTTCCATGGACCTATTTTGAAGTCTGGAATGTTTTGAATACAAATACATGAATGAATACAAAAACTTTACAACCAAAAACTCTTAAATGATTTACACTTGGTTTCGCACCTTGCCACAGTTCATATGTTTTTTTTTTCAGTTTTCTAGAAAAAAGTCGGTTCTGTAGATATGTAGCTGTCATTGCTGCTTCACCCCAATATTTCTCTGATAGTTTGGAATCTGTCAGCATACATACTTATCATTTCAGTCAGAGTTCTGTTTTTCCTTTCTGCTACTCCATTTTGTTCAGGTGTGTATGGAACAGTCTTTTGATGCTCTATACCATTTTTTCTTAAGTAGTTTTCTATTTGGTGTCCTGTCAATTCACCTCCATTATCACTTCTAATGACAATTGGCTTCCTCTGAAACTTGTTTTTTGACTTTGTCACGTAGTCTACTTGTTAGAACCTTGCTGTTAGGTTTTTTTTCCTTTGCTGGTCACATGACCTTGTTGGCCTATTTAATCCTGCTCCGCCCTTCTGGCTTTGCTGGACTTCATTGTATATCTTTTTTCTAGCTAGCCTGTGCTCTGTATCTAACTCTGTTAGTTTGCTTGGTCTACGGACCTCTATGTTCTATCTATTTTGTTTGTTCGTCTGTCTGCTACTATTTCTGTTAGGAGGTGTCCCATATTCCTCCCAGTCCTTAGTACTTGTAGGGATTCCCTCCCCAAATCTATAGGTCTCCGTACAGACTAGATTAGGACTTTAGCAGGTCTGATCGCAGGATCAGGTTCCCTGTTACATCGTAGGGATTCAGTTGAGTCTTATAGTAGGGACAGATCTCCTCTCTTTCCTTAGCTTTGGTAGCAGAACATAACAGTAAGTCCAGCCAGTAAATTCTCTAAGGAAAGATTTTTTTTTTGTTCCATCATGGTGTCGGTTCAGGATTTGGCTAAACACCTGCAGGGACTCTCTCTGGAAGTGGCCGAGCTCCGTCAGCACGTGAGTAACTGTCCTGGAGCACATTTCTTGGAGCCTAAGGTATGTTTGCCGGATTTATTTTTTGGTGAACATCGAGAATTTTTTTCATTTAAAAATGCTTGCTTATTGTATTTTCGTTTGAGACCCAAGTCCTCTGGGGATGAATCCCAGCGCGTAGGGTTCATAATGTCACTTTTGCGCAAAGAGCCTCAGGAGTGGGCCTTTTCTTTGCAACCTAGTGATACATGCTTCAGATCAGTGGATAGTTTTTTTTTCTGCTTTAGGACTATTATATGATGATCCTGACCGTGTCGCATCAGCTGAGACTGAGTTGAGACGTTTAAAACAAGGATCAGGTAATATGGAAAAATATTGTACACATTTTCGTCGTTGGTCCACTCAAACAGGGTGGAACGATTCTGCTCTGAAAAGTCTATTTCTTGCTGGGCTCAGTGAAAAGGTTAAAGACCTGCTAATTGCTTATCCTACACCTGAGGATTTGCAACAGGCTATGCAATTAGCTATACGGGTGGATAGGAGACTGCGTGCAAGGGTTAATGAGAGCAAATCCTCTGCTATGTCAGTTTCTGGTTATGATAATGTGTGTACTAACAGTGGTGAACCGATGGAGATTGGATCGGTGGCACCTCGCTCTCAAGAAAAACACCGTCGTTTTTCAGAAGGCTTGTGTTTCTATTGCGGGAAATCTGGTCATTTGATTAAAGGCTGTGAGCTTCGTATGAAGAAAGAAAAAAAAATGGTCAGTCACGCCCGTATTGCCTGTTTAAATTCCAAGGGTATATTTTTAGCTGCTTCCACGATTGCTCAGGAAAAATTAATGGAATTTCGGGTGTTTGTTGATTGCGGGTCTACACTGAATGTTATTGATGGGGGATTCGTGGAAAAACTCAATTTAAAACCTGAACCTTTATCATCCCCCATTGCTGTGGTTTCTGTGGATGGCTCCCCTTTGAAGAATATTACTCTCAAGGTCAGTGAATTTCCTCTCACTATTAATGGTGTTCACCATGAGAAATTGGATTTGGTAGTGTTGAATAACTTGCCTTCTCCAGTAATATTGGGATTGCCCTGGTTAAAATTTCACAATCCTGTACTGGATTGGTCTACCAGTGAAATTAAATCCTGGAGCCATAAATGTTATGACAAGTGTTGTAACGGGCGTATTGCAGCTTTGGATAGGGGAGAATTACCTGTTCCTATTCAGGATTTTTGGAGAGTTTTTTCTGAGAAAGAATCGCAGGTTTTGCCTCCCCATAGAGACTATGATTGTTCTATTGAATTTGTCCCTGGAGCGACTCTTCCTAAAAGTCGTTTATTTAACCTTACTATTCCTGAGAGGAAGGCTTTGGAGGAATACATACAGACAAGTTTGGCCGCCGGTCACATTAGGCCCTCTAAGTCTCCTGTGGCGGTTGGATTTTTTTTTTGTAAAAAAAAAGGACGGCGGTTTACGTCCTTGTCTGGATTTTCGTGAGATTAACAAAATTACGGTACGCAATCCTTACCCACTGCCATTGATTCCTGATCTGTTTAACCAGTTATTGGGGGCCAAGTGGTTCTCTAAAATTGACCTTAAGGGGGCATACAATCTGTTGCGCATGAAGGAGGGTGATGAATGGAAGACTGCTTTTAACACTCCTGTGGGTCATTTTGAGAATCTGGTTATGCCTTTTGGTCTTACTAATGCTCCTGCATTTTTTCAGAATCTGATTAATGACATCCTTAGACCTTTGATCGGTAAAAATGTGGTTGTGTATTTGGATGACATTTTGATTTATTCGCCAGATCTGGAGTCTCATTGGCGGAGCGTACGTGAGGTATTACAGTTATTAATGGACAATTCGCTTTTTGCTAAGCTGGAGAAATGTGAATTCGCTGTACAGAGAATTAGTTTTTTGGGCTACATTATCTCCAGCAAAGGTTTTGAGATGGATCCGGTTAAGGTTCAGGCTGTGCAGGAATGGCCTAGGCCTATTGGTTTGAAATCGATACAGAGGTTTTTGGGTTTCGCCAATTACTATAGAAAATTCATAAAAAATTTTTCTAGTATTGTCAAACCTCTGACTGATCTCACTAGGAAAGGTGCTGATGCGGTTCAGTGGTCTTCTGAGGCCATTGAAGCTTTTGTGTATCTCAAGGAGAGGTTCACCTCTGCTCCCATCCTTATGCAGCCTGATGTTACTAGGCCGTTTTTGGTTGAGGTTGATGCTTCCTCTGTGGGGGTTGGCGCAGTATTGTCTCAGGATAACGGGGATGGATTACATCCCTGTGCATTTTTTTCAAAAAAATTTTCGGAGACTGAATTGAATTACGATATTGGTAATAGGGAATTATTGGCTATTAAACTCGCATTTGAACACTGGCGCCACTTCTTGGAAGGTGCGGAATTTCCCGTTCAGGTTCTTACGGATCATAAAAATCTGATATATCTTGACGCTGCCAAGCGCCTGAATGCCCGTCAGGCTAGGTGGGCACTGTTTTTCTCGCGGTTTAATTTCTCCGTTACTTACATCCCTGGTACTAAGAATGTTAAGGCGGATGCCTTGTCTCGCAGTTTTTCTCCCATAGTCGGTGCTGAGAAAGAGGAAAACATTTTACAAGAAGGTGTTGTGATAGCTGCTTTAGACTCCGTTTTGGAAGATGAGATTCTTAAAGCTCAGGAGAATGCCCCATCTAACACTCCTCATGGGAGGTTGTTTGTGCCTGGGACCTTTAGGAGAGATTTGTTTGTTGAGTGTCACGAATCTCGGTTGGCAGGTCATCCCGGAATCTCTGAGACCAAGAGACTGGTGGGTCGCAGTTTTTGGTGGCCTGGATGGCAGAAGGAAGTCATTAAGTGGGTGCGCCAATGTACTATATGTGCTAGATCTAAGTCCTCACATACTCTTGCTGCGGGGTTGCTTTGTCCTTTGGAGGTCCCCAGTGCTCCTTGGACACATTTGGCTATGGACTTTATAACTGACCTTCCCTCCTCTGAGGGTTTTACTGTCATCTGGGTGGTCGTGGACCGTTTTAGCAAAATGTGTCACTTGGTTCCCTTCGTCAAACTGCCCTGCGCTAAAACTCTCGCTAAGGCCTTTGTCAAGGAAATTGTCAGACTTCATGGCGTTCCTACTGACATTGTTTCTGATAGGGGTCCTCAGTTCGTGGCTCGTTTTTGGCGTGCCTTTTGTGACAGGTTGGGAATTCATTTGTCGTTTTCGTCCGGATATCATCCTGAATCTAATGGCCAGACAGAAAGGAAAAACCAGGATGCTGAGCAGTTCTTGCGTTGTTTTGTGGCAGACAATCAAGAGGGGTGGTCTGAGTTTCTGCCACTTGCCGAATTTGCTCTGAACAATCATACATCTTCTTCTGCTGGTTGTTCGCCTTTTTTTTTGTTGTTCTGGGAGACATCCGTCGTTTGGGTCGTTCTCCAAGTTGGGATCTGCCGTGCCTGAGGAGGAGAATTTTTCCGGTGATTTGGAAAGAGTTTGGACGGATGTGCGTGGTAATCTTCAGGAGGCCAACAGAAAATCTAAAGACTACTTTGATAGGAAACGACAGGAGGTTTTGTTCGCTGTTGGTGACATGGTTTGGTTGTCCTCTAGGAATCTGCGGTTGAGGATTCCTTCTAAGAAATTGGGTCCCAAGTTTGTAGGGCCCTTTAAGGTGCTTCAGGTTGTCAACCAATCTGCTGTTAGGTTGGAGGTTCCTACCTCCTGGAGAATTAATCCGGTCTTTCATGTCTCTCTGTTAAAAAAAGCTGTTGTGTCGGATGGTGACGCCTCTGCCTCTGTTCCTCCGGTGGTGGAGGACGGGGAATATGAAATTTCTCGCATCCTTGACTCTAGACGGTATAGAGGTAGTTTGCAGTATCTTGTGGCCTGGAAAGGTTTCGGACCCGAGGATAACTCTTGGGTGAGGTCAGATGATGTTTCCGCGTCCAGACTTATCAGAGCGTTTCACAGGAGATTTCCTGATAAGCCTGGTCCTAGGGGATCCGGAGGATCCTCTTAGAAGGGGGGGTACTGTTAGAACCTTGCTGTTAGGTTTTTTTTCCTTTGCTGGTCACATGACCTTGTTGGCCTATTTAATCCTGCTCCGCCCTTCTGGCTTTGCTGGACTTCATTGTATATCTTTTTTCTAGCTAGCCTGTGCTCTGTATCTAACTCTGTTAGTTTGCTTGGTCTACGGACCTCTATGTTCTATCTATTTTGTTTGTTCGTCTGTCTGCTACTATTTCTGTTAGGAGGTGTCCCATATTCCTCCCAGTCCTTAGTACTTGTAGGGATTCCCTCCCCAAATCTATAGGTCTCCGTACAGACTAGATTAGGACTTTAGCAGGTCTGATCGCAGGATCAGGTTCCCTGTTACATCGTAGGGATTCAGTTGAGTCTTATAGTAGGGACAGATCTCCTCTCTTTCCTTAGCTTTGGTAGCAGAACATAACACTACTAGTTTATTGAAAACTTTGCTTTTGTTCTTGATCAAGTATGTGATTGTGTATCTTGAGTAGTCATCTATAAATGTCACCATATATCTATTGCCTCCTGATGTAGTCACTTTCATGGGTCCACATACATCAGTATGCACCAAATCAAGTGGTCTTGTGCTTTTCGTTTCACTTTCTTTAGGAATAGATATCCTTGTGGCTTTGGATTTTATACAACATTCACATGTTACTGTAATTGAGCAATCAGATGTCAATAGATCCTTTGTCAATTCTTTCCTTTGTAGCTCCATTATACTTTCAGGATGTCTGTGTCCTAGACATCTATGCCACATGTGAATACAATTCTTGTGATCATGTGTACACAACTTCATCTGTTCCTTTAATGTGTCTAGATGATATAATTGTTCACCTGCCTTGACATTGGTTAATACCTTGTTTCCTGCTAGGATTGTACACTCATCATCTTTGAATTTTACAGTAAGTCCTTTAGTTGTTAGATGTTTTACAGATAACAATTGTCCTTCTAATCCTGGAACATATAAGACATCCTGTACAAGTGTTTTTGAATCATGCCCAAACTTGTTAAAACAGTTTAGCGTTCCTTGTCCAACACCTTCTGCAGTTATTTGGCTTCCACCTGCAAGATAAATGGCTTCGTTCTTGTTTAAATTAAGTTTAGTAAAGAAATTTTTATTACTTGTCATGTGACTTGTTGCTCCTGAGTCAATAAACCAACCCAACAATGATTTCTTATCAGTCACTTTAAATGTGCCATTACAATTATTTTCACATGAATCAGAAATTGTGTTTTTCACCTTCTGTGTATTCTCTTTATGATGTAATTTCTGTTGTTCTGCTTTCCATATAGTACAGTCTTTCTTTAAATGTCCTTTTTTCTTACATCTGAAACATTCTCTTGTCTCTTTATTATAGGGTCTTTCTGATTCTGTAGCTTTAAGAGCATTTCCATTATCTTTTTTCAGTAGAAGAATCATTTGTTTGTTCTTTCCTTCTTTGATATTCATCTATGAGTCTGGACTTCACAAACTCTAATGTAATGTCTGTTTCAGGTCTTGTCTCTAGTGCATTTATCAAAGCAGTATATGAATCCGGTAAACTGCACAATAATATTGCTGCTACATGGCTTTACTTAATATCTTCACCAATTGATCTCAGCTGTGATATCACTTCCATAATAGAGAATATATGCTTCTGAATGTCATTGTCTGCACTTAGTCTCATACTGTAAAGCTTTCTTAGCAGAAATAACTTGTGATTTAACATGGGTCTTTCATGTAGCTTTCTTAGTGCTTCCCACATTCCCTTTGCTGTATCCTCATTCCTTATGTGGATTAATTGAGCATCATCCACTAATAGGCTGATGGTAGCTCTTGCTTGTCTATTTTTCTTATCCCATGTCTGATTATCCTCATCAGGTCTATCTGTAGTGATTACTTCCCATAAATCATCTTTAGACAATAACATTTCTACTTTGAACTTCCATAACTGATAATTCTCATTATTCAGCTTAGCTACTGTGAGTTTTAGCTCTGTGCTACTTGTCATCTTTAACTTGTCTTACTTGTTTGGAGAGAATTGTACTGAAGAATTCTTCTGCATTCACCAGGGTCTTGCTGAGAGTCCCGGTGTCCTGGGTGTCTGGGGTCCTTGGTACCTGGGCCCATAACCTGTTGCACAGCTTCTGAATACCCACAGTTGCAGCAGAAACTTCACAGAGCAGAATACATGGGATAACAAGCTTTTACTTCTCAGAACATGAGGTAAAGGAAAAAACGCACAGTCACACAGTACTGCACCAGGAAGTAAGAGCAAAACAGAAAATACAAGAGAGACTTTTTTCTTTTACAATACAGTAAGCAAGGAAACTTTACGCAACATCACCATCTACTGTCAGATCAGCATAAAGTCATCCTTCACACAAACAAAGAAATCCACAACTGTTGAATATACCAACAAAATTCACTTGCCATAAGCAACCAAATGCAACTGACTGCTGTACTGAAGTGGCATCTGCACATGTCTAATATTGTCACCATGTGATGCAGCACTGTTGAAACATGTGTCAGGTGTTTGATGGGTAATCCTTAACTTGTCCTCATTATTGTATGCACTGTCTGCCCTTGATATTATTTATTGTAACTTTTACATTGTTGCTCTATTTATTATATTTTCTACCCTCTTTTATTGGGTTAATTATTAATTTATCCTTTGACTGCAGCTTCTGGTATTTATATCACTCATATTTATTGGAACAAGCCACTATTCAGTGTTTACTTATTTTGTGACAAACATTAAGGGTTATGTATTCTTCTGCTTAGGGGTCCTCTTCTATTGCTTTGATTCTTGGGGTAATTTTTTTTCCATTTGGCTCACCCACCATTCTTGTCTATGTTTTTTATGATGGATATTAATTTTGCTTTTTTAGCAAATTAGATATGATCTCTTGAAAACTTTTTATCTATTCAGCCCTTGCACATTCCCTTTTTGGTTTTGCATGTCTAATATTAGAGTAATTGGAGCAATGAAGATGGCTCAACAAATTATTTCAAACAACGCACACATATTAATAGGTGACCACTTTGTTTAAGTTTCAGTATTATGTAGTTTTTTTCTCTTTAAAAAAACAAACAAAATGAAAAAAAAAATAAAGTCCATGTCCCTTTAGCAAACAGGATAGGACAATTTTTTTTAAGTGGGATCACATTCCAATAGCAAACACAAATAACTGGCCAGTGTACTCAGGTGGCATGTGTACATCGCTACAACATTTATTTTAAACAATGCGCATACTTTGGTGTGTAAATACTTGTGTTTAAGTGTCAGAATGTGAGCGATTTCTCTTTAAAAAAATGGTGATTCTGAAAACACAGGGATCGCACCCTCATTTACAAACAGAAACAACTCTTGAATTTACATTTAGTTGCAAAATCTGCAATGAGTGGTTTAATACTACCTTTGCTTGCTGTCACTGGTTGAGTCCCCAACCCATTCCAAAAAAACAGCTATTAAGGTGCTGTTGCTGCTGTATATCACAGATGTATTAATTCCCAGTTATACACTGAGTGGTGATGATTAGAGATGAGCGGTGTTCGACTCGAACTGTTCGCCAATCTCAAATTCGAGCTGTTTTGGTCGGTGTTCGAGCCGTTCGGCGAACACGAACAATTTGAAAAGAATATGGCAGTTCGAGGTTATGTTCGATAACTGTTCGTGCACCAAAATCATAACTGGATTTTTTCACAGTAATGCTGAAAATTAATGTTAATATGCAGTTTGAGTGTACAGCGGGGCGGGGGGAGGGGCAGGGGATGGATCTCTGCAGAAATAATGAAGATCTCCATTTTTTTTCTCTTTCCCACATTTACAGTGGGGAGGTGCAATCTGTCAGCCTATCAGCAGCGCACACACAGAGCGAAGTGCTTTTTTTAGCACAAGCAAGGGCATGTGTCATTGGCAGTGTATGTCACATGTCCTTGCCCTATAAGACCCAGCCATTTTCTCAGTCGCCACAATTTTCTCACTGCTGCAGCTGCGTGTTATACGGCACAACTGTTGCTGTGTGTGCTATACTTTCAGTGTTAATTTCAAGCCAATTTTCGCACAAATCTACAGATAGCTTGGGAGTAGGGAATAGTTGTGATTGCAGTCCTTTTAAGGACTAGGTTACATCATTTCCTACGACTTTTATCAGGCAGGTCTGTGCTCTTAAATAGATAGGTTGGGAGTAAAGACTAATTGTAATTGCAGTCCTTTTCAGGGCTAGGTTACATCAGTTCCTATCACTTTTATCAGGCAGGTCTGTGCTCTTAAATAGATAGGTTGGGAGTAAAGACTAATTGTAATTGCAGTCCTTTTGAGGACTAGGTTACATCATTTCCTACGACTTTTATCAGGCAGGTCTGTGCTCTTAAATAGATAGGTTGGGAGTAAAGACTAATTGTAATTGCAGTCCTTTGAGGGCTAGATTACATCAGTTCCTATCACTTTTTGCCAGGCAGGTCTGTGACAGTGCTGTGGAAGTTTCTTCCACAGCATTTGGCTAAATCTAGCAAAGCAAATCCTTTTTGGCCTCTTGCAGTGTGTGTTAGTCAGTGGAGTAGCCTATCTGTGTTGCAAGCTACACCACCTGTGTATAGAATACAATTTTTTTACTGCACCTAGTGAAGTAAAACCTTTTGGGCATAGCATCATTCTATTAGTCCATCTATACTAACCTCCACTAGGTTGCAAATTCAAAATAATTTTTATCTGCATCTAGCTCTGAAAAAATATTTGGGCTTGGGCTTGTAGCAGTGTGTGGGACTTGTTCTATTAGTCCATCTATACTAACCTCCACCAGGTTGCAAATTCAAAATAATTTTTATCTGCATCTAGCTCTGAAAAAATATTTGGGCTTGGGCTTGTAGCGGTGTGTGGGACTTGTTCTATTAGTCCATCCATACTAACCTCCACCAGGTTGCAAATTCAAAATAATTTTTATCTGCATCTAGCTCTGAAAAAATATTTGGGCTTGGGCTTGTAGCAGTGTGTGGGACTTGTTCTATTAGTCCATCTATACTAACCTCCACAAGGTTGCAAATTCAAAATAATTTTTATCTGCATCTAGCTCAGAAAAAATATTTGGGCTTGGGCTTGTAGCAGTGTGTGGGACTTGTTCTATTAGTCCATCTACACTAACCTCCACCAGGTTGCAAATTCAATATAATTTTTTTCTGCATCTAGCTCTGAAAAAATATTTCGGCTTGTAGCAGTGTGTGGGACTTGTTCTATTAGTCCATCTATACTAACCTCCACCAGGTTGCAAATTCAAAATAATTTTTATCTGCATCTAGCTCTGAAAAAATATTTGGGCTTGGGCTTGTAGCAGTGTGTGGGACTTGTTCTATTAGTACATCTATACTAACCTCCACAAGGTTGCAAATTCAAAATAATTTTTATCTGCATCTAGATCAGAAAAAATATTTGGGCTTGGGCTTTTAGCAGTGTGTGGGACTTGTTCTATTAGTCCATCTACACTAACCTCCACCAGGTTGCAAATTCAATATAATTTTTTTCTGCATCTAGCTCTGAGAAAATATTTAGGCTTGTAGCAGTGTGTGGGACTTGTTCTATTAGTCCATCTATACTAACCTCCACCAGGTTGCAAATTCAAAATAATTTTTATATGCATCTAGCTCTGAAAAAATATTTCGGCTTGTAGCAGTGTGTGGGACTTGTTCTATTAGTCCATCTATACTAACCTCCACCAGGTTGCAAATTCAATATAATTTTTTTCTGCATCTAGCTCTGAAAAAATATTTTGGCTTATAGCAGTGCGTGGGACTTGTTCTATTAGTCCATCTATACTAACCTCCACCAGGTTGCAAATTCAAAATAATTTTTATCTGCATCTAGCTCTGAAAAAATATTTCGGCTTGTAGCAGTGTGTGGGACTTGTTCTCTTAGTCCATCTATACTAACCTCCACCAGGTTGCAAATTCAAAATAATTTTTATCTGCATCTAGCTCTGACAAAATATTTCGGCTTGTAGCAGTGTGTGGGACTTGTTCTATTAGTCCATCTATACTAACCTCTACCAGGTTGCAAATTCAAAATAATTTTTATCTGCATCTAGCTCTGAAAAAATATTTCGGCTTGTAGCAGTGTGTGGGACTTGTTCTATTAGTCCATCTATACTAACCTCCACCAGGTTGCAAATTCAAAATAATTTTTTTCTGCATCTAGCTCTGAAAAAATATTTCGACTTGTAGCAGTGTGTGGGACTTGTTCTATTAGTCCATCTATACTAACCTCCACCAGGTTGCAAATTCAATATAATTTTTTTCTGCATCTAGCTCTGAAAAAATATTTTGGCTTGTAGCAGTGTGTGGGACTGGTTCTATTAGTCCATCTATACTAACCTCAACCAGGTTGCAAATTCAAAATAATTTTTATCTGCATCTAGCCCTGAAAAAATATTTCTGCTTGTAGCAGTGTGTGGGACTTGTTCTATTAGTCCATCTATACTAACCTCCACCAGGTTGCAAATTCAAAATAATTTTTATCTGCATCTAGCTCTGAAAAAATATTTCGGCTTGTAGCAGTGTGTGCTGCTTGTAGCAGTGTGTGGGACTTGTTCTATTAGTCCATCTATACTAACCTCCACCAGGTTGCAAATTCAATATAATTTTTTTCTGCATCTAGCCCTGAAAAAATATTTCGGCTTGTAGCAGTGTGTGGGGCTTGTTCTATTAGTCCATCTATACTAACCTCCACCAGGCTGCAAATTAAAAATAATTTTTATCTGCATCTAACCCAGCCAATACTTTTGGGCTAATACTACAGTTTGGCCACTCAGCTCTGCTCGGTTCCCATCCATTGTTTTTTGTGCAAACAACTCCAGAGTTGTGAATTAGTTAACCACCACAATGAGTGGAAAAAGGCCTGCTGCTGGTGGAAAGGGGAATAGGCGCGTTGGGAAGGGAAAAAAAGGTTGTGTCGGTGGGGTAGGTGTTAAAGCACAAGTAACATCTGCAGAATAAAGACCATCTTCCAGCCAAACTAAGATGTCTACTTCTTTTAGCGGACAATGTGATAAAATCCCTTTCTTACGGCCACGCCAATCGCTACAAATTTCAGATGAGGCACAAAAACATCAGGTGCTTCAACGGATATCAAGTGCTCCTTTAAGTGGGCTCTCCTCCACCTCAACTTCAACATCACAAATACTCCAGTCCTCAGAGGTGTCACCCCAATCGCACTTGCTTCTTCAAAGCTCCCAAGTCTTCAGCTGCCTGTCTGAGTATGGGGTAGAACAGATGGTTGAGTCTGCAGAGCTGTTTACTCATACTATAGCCTGGGAATCAGTAGTCGTCTCCAGAGCTTCTGTGAATCCAGACGAGGAAATGATCTACACTGATGCCCAGAATCTTTATGAGTCGGATCCAGGACCAGACGCAGAAGGTTCTGACCATAATGTAGACCCTCGTTCCCAAACTGTAACTTCTGTTGGTGGAGACAATGAGGAAGACGATGATGAGACTCAAATACCTGATTGGAGCGACAACTTGAGTTTTTTGTCAGGGCAGGAAGAGGTTGGCTCTGAGGACGATGGGTGTGATAACACACAGGGTGATGATGACGAGGTTGGAGATCCCACTTACTGTAAACCCACAGTCAGCCAGTCGATGAGGTCAGCAGAGGAGGTGGAGGAGGATACTAGTGACGGCGAGGTCAGGTTGCGCCTTCCTGGACAGAGACGTAGTACTGGAAGCACGTCAACAACTGCATCCTCAAACACAACTCTGCCTCTGACCACAAGTCGTGGTGGCTCTTCAGGTCGCATGGGTGCTAAGCCTTGCATAGCCTGGGCATTTTTTCAGATCGATAAAGATGACCCAACTCGTGTTATCTGAAACATTTGTCAGCAAAAGCTAAGTAGAGGCCAAAAAATACATAGTTTGAGTACTTCATGCATGAACCGGCACATGGATATGAAGCATAAGTTGCAGTGGGAAGCTCACTGTGCTACAATGCGGCCTAGCCGGCCGGACCAACTACCGTCTGCCACATCTTGTGCATCCGCGGCCTCTTCATCCTCTGTGACTGGGGGGGACAGCTCTCACACCTGTTTTGGGACGCAGACCTGCCACCTCTTTACCCGCAACAGCCAGCGTGATTGGCAGGTCATCATTTTCTTTGGAGGTGGAAACACCAGCTGGTGTTCAGCGCTGTCCGACATCGATAGCACCACCTTTGGATCAAGGCAACCTAACATGTCCGCCTGCATCTTCCTCACAGACCGTCAGTTTGCCGGGGACACCTTTCTCAACCCCTTCTAAGCACAACAGCCAGCCCTCGGTCCCTCAGATGTGGACAAGTAAAAGACCATTTCCTCCTAGCCAAGAGAAAGCTAAGAGGTTGAATTTCACCATCTGCAAGCTATTGGCTATAGAAATGCGGCCTTTCCGCCGGGTGGACACAGAGGATTTTCGAGACCTTATGTCCGTCGCAGTGCCCCAGTACCAGATGCCCAGTCGGCACAACTTCTCAAAGAAAGGTGCCTGCGCTCCACCAGCATGTCGCACACAACATCACCGCTTCTTTGAGAAACTCTGTGTGTGACAGGGTGCATTTCACCACAGACACTTGGACAAGTAGGCATGGACAGGGGCGTTACATGTCGCTGACTGGGCACTGGGTAACTATGGTGACAGCAGAACAAGGGGCTGCTGTCCAAGTCTTGCCGTCCCCACGAGTTGTGCGTCAATCCTCTGTATCTCGAAGTTCCTCCACTGCTTCTTCCTCCTCAACCTCCTCTCGGTCCTCCACCTGTACCCAAAGCCTGTCTGGTCATGCCACAAACTTTCTAACTGCGCAGAAGGGATCCTGCACACCTCCTTACTATGCTGGCAGCAGGGCTCATCGTCATCAGGCAATTTTTACTTTGAAATGTCTGGGAAATGTGAGTCACACAGCTGAGGAGTTGTGGTCAACTCTGGAGAACCAATTTCATGAATAGTTGTCTCCACTGGACCTGAAACCAGGGAAGGCCGTGTGCGACAATGCTGCAAACCTGGGTGCGGCCCTTCGCCGGGGCAATGTCACACACGTGCCTTGTATGGCTCACGTGTGGAACCTGGTTGTCCAGCAATTCTTAGCCCTCTATCCCGGACTAGATGGCCTTCTGCAGAGGGCATGGTCACTGTGTGCTCACTTCCGCCGTTCGCATCCCGCAGCTCTGCGACTTACATCTCTACAGAAGTCGTTGGGCCTGCCACTTCACCGGCTAAAATGCAATGTGCCCACCCGGTGGAATTCAACTCTGCACATGTTGCAGCGACTGTGGCAGCACCGACAAGCCCTGGTGCAATACGTTCTGACGTATAGCCTGGGCCAACGAGATCCAGAGGTGGGGCAAATCACGCTGGAGGAGTGGTCTCAGATCAGGGACCTATGCACTCTTCTGCACAGTTTTGAAATGGCGACGAAGATGTTTAGTGCTGACGATGCCATTATCAGCAAGACTATTCCGGTGATTTACATGCTGGAGCACATGTTAAACAGAATTCGGAGTCAGGTGGTGGCACAAGAGGACGTGGAGGAAGTAGACGAGGAGGAGTTGTATGCGGAAGGGCTAACATCTGCAAGGTCCAGACGGTCGGCAGCACCAAGGCGGCAGGCATGTGAGGGTGGGGGAAATGGTTTTACCAGGGCGCATGGTAGCAGCCAAACTAGTGAGGAAGGTGCAGGAGCCCAGGAAGAAGTGGAGGACGAACTGATGGAAGACTCATCAGATGAGGGAGACCTTGATCACATTTCTGTTGTGCGAGGTTGGCTGGAGAGGGCAGAGGAAGGAAGCATGATTGTTACCTTGCCACCAACACAACAGGGACTTGGTGCTCTTGGATGCGCAAGACACATGAGTGCCTTCTTGCTGCACTACCTGCAACATGACCCTCGAATTGTGAGAATTAGAAATAATCCTGACTACTGGGTTGCCACACTGTTAGATCCCCGGTACAAAAGTAAATTTGCAGAAATTATTCCTGCCATAGAAAGAGATGCACGCATGCAGGAGTATCAGCAGAGACTGTTGCAGAATCTTACATGTGCTTTTCCACAAAACACTAGTGGTGCACGTAGTGAATCTCACAGTTCCAACTTGCCAACCGTGGGACCGTCAAGTGTTCAGCACTCAAAACGTAACAGAAACACAGTATCTGCTGGTAACATCAATTTTGCGGAATCATTTCACCACTTTTTTAGCCCATCCTTTGCAGTGCCACAGGAGACAAGAAGACTGACACATAGTCAATGCCTAGAGAGTATGGTACAGGAGTATCTCCAAGTAAACATCGAAGCCATGACTGTGTCACTGGACCCTTGCTCATTTTGGGCTTCCAATCTGGAAAAATGGCCTGAGCTCACCACTCACGCCTTGGAGATCTTGTCATGCCCCGCAGCCAACGTTCTCTCTGAACGTGTGTTCAGCGCTGCTGGTGGTGTGCTGACAGATAAGCGCACGCGGCTTTCCACTCATAATGTAGACAGACTCACGTTCATAAAGATGAACAAATCATGGATCCGAAACGACTTTTCTACCCCTGTGTCATCCTGGAGAGAGTAAAAGCTTGATGATTTGTTAAAATCACCTCACCAACCATTTTAAGCTTTCAAATTACTAATCATGTTTATCTGTATCTTGGCTGGAAAATAATTTGGGCCTTGTAGCAGTTTGCAGTACTGATTCTATTTGGCCATCTATACTAAGCTCCACCAGTTTTCAAATTAATAATAATTTTTAGCTGTATCTAGCCCGGAAAATAATTTTGGGGCTCCTAGATGCGCAAGACACATGAGTGCCTTCTTGCTGCAGTACCTGCAACATGACCCTCAGATTGTCAGAATACGAAATAATCCTGACTACTGGGTTGCCACACTCTTAGATCCCCCACACTCTTCGATTAACCTTTTCATTTTAATAAAGAACCAAAAAATGGTCATTTTTGAAATTATAAGCATTAGCAGGTTATTAGAAACTGAAATCAAACAGTTTTCAACTCAAAACTTTATTCTAGGTGATGTTACATTTGCACATAGGACCCCTTGTTCGAAAGGAGCTTCTGAACTCTCTCGTCCATTGAATTTGTCAGGTTTTGGATGGTTTCTGCTTCAATTGTTTTGCATGAGGACAGAATACCCTCCCAGAGCTGTTGCTTAGATGTGAACTGCCTCCTGCCATGATAGACACTCCTTTTGATGATGCTCCAGAGGTTCTCAATGGGGTTGAGGTCAGGGGAGCATGGGGGTCACACCATAAGTTTGTCCCCTTTTATGCCCATATCAGCCAGAGATGCAGATGTGTTATGTGCAGCATGAGATGGTGCATTATCATGCATGAAAATGATCTTGCTGCGGAATACACGGTCCTTCTTCTTGAACCATGGCAGGAAGTGCTGTTTGAGAAACTCCACATACATTATGGAGTTCATCTTTACCCCTTCAGGGATCCTAAAGGGGCCGACAATCTCTCTCCCCATGATTCCAGCCCAAAACATTACTCCACCTCCTTGTTGGCGCCGTAGCCGTGTTTGCATGGGGTGTCCATCAACCAGCCATCCTCCACTTCATACATCTGGACCATAGAGCGTTGGACGGCACTCATCGGTGAACAAAACAGTTTTGAAGTCAGTCTTCATGTATTGTTGGCCCACTGGAGCCGTTTCTGCTTGTGTACAGTGGATACAAGAGGTCGACAGGATGGCTTACGCACAGCTGCAAACCTCTGAAGGACCCTGCATCTTGTTGTTCGGGGGACGTTGGAGGCACCAGCAGCTGCAAAAACTTGTCTGCTGCTATGACAAAGCTTTTTTGCCGCTGCTCTTTTAACCTGATGTAATTGCCTGTAGGAAAGAGTCCTCAATTTTCCCTTATCAGCACGCACACGTGTGTACTGTGAATCAGCTACATACTTCTTGATTGTGCGATGATCAGGATGAAGTGTCTTGGCAATGTTGATTGTAGTCATGCCTTGACCTAAACACTCCACAATTTGTTGCTTCTCAGCAGCCGACACATCCTTTTTCTTTCCCATTTTGGCAGAAAATGTATGCTGCTTAATAATGTGGGACAGCCTTCTTAAGTAGTCTTGCCTTTCATTGGACACACCTGCCAAACTAATTAGCACAGGTATCTGCAATTGCTTACAGTGATATAAAGAGCCCTGACACACATCACCATCAATGAGTTTAAGTGACAAACAAAAAAATTCTTACCTTATCACTCCTAAACACTTTTTGCATAATAATTTGGAACACAGTGTACATGTGCTTTTCCACAAAACACCAGTGGTTCACGTAGTGAATCTTACAGTTCTAACTAGCCAACCGTGGTCTGTATGGAGTTGTTCAATAAAGGGCCAAAAATTAAGATAACATAGACAGGAGAGGTCTCTATGAATATGAATTCGATACCCTGTGAGGGCCAGGCAAAGGGAAAGTTAGACTGGATGGAATCCTGTATGGATTTGGAGAGGGAGACATCGAGGGCCTCAGACCTCGCTGCATTGATTTTAAAATTTGACCATGTAACAAAGTGATTTATTTCAGCCATAACAGCAGGGATGGATATATGTGATTGACTGATATATACTAGGACATCATCAGCAAATGCAGAGCACTTGTACTCGGTTCCTTCCACCTCAATCCACCTAATATTGGGGTTATGGTGAATTGATGAGAGCAGGTGCTCCGTCACTAGGATGTTTAAGAGAGGGGACAGAGGATATCCCTGCCTTGTCCCATTGGTGATTATGAAAGGTGATGAAAATGTTCCATTTATCTTCAGCCTAGGTGACGTATTGCGATACAGGGCCGTGATTTTGCCTATAAAAGGGTCCCCTAGACCCCTACCCCAAGCTTTTTAAGAGAATAATAGATGGCGTGCCAGGAGACTCTATGGAATGCTTTATCAGCATCCAACGAGAGTATCTAATTACAAATTTTTAACTGCATCTAGCCCAGGAAATACTTTGTGCCTAGTAGCAGTGTCTGCTAGTCAGTGGATTATCCCAGCTGTTAAGCTAGCTACACCACCTGTAGTTTGGACACTTTGAGGACACCTGTGCCTTGAGGCACCCCAAGGCACAGGGGCTGGGACTGGCGGTAGAACGCCTTGCGGTGGACCGCAAAGCTCGATCCTTATAAAAGCTTTTTAACTGCAGCAGCTTTAGTGGACGCTACTGGAGCTGGAATTACTGCGGCTGCTGGCATGAGACTTGCCCTTCAATAGATCCTTGTAAAAGGATTTAAAGTGTACTCATTCAAATTAGAGAGACAATTTAAATTAAAAAGATTAGACCTGCCTCCACCGCAGGGGGGCTCGCTCGACCCACCAGCGGACAGGCACCAGTATTGGGAGAGGGGGGCTGGCTGTCAGGGTCCACCGCGGCCCTGGCACAAACCCGGCGACACGGAGGTCGCACGGGCAGGAACGGACTGGCCGTTTCGGCTTTGCACTTTTTTGGTTTTAGAAGGGCATGACATGCCTATATCTGTGTCTCCCCCTCCTTTTACTCCTCCACCTCTTTTCTTTTCGCATGACTATATGTACTTGTCACTTTTCCATGTGTTAGTTATGTCTTCTGAGCAGTTTGTCAGCTTTTGGACACCTTTGAAGGTGTTTTCTATGTGTTTCTATGTGTTTTTGTTTGCCTGCCATTGGTTTTAACGGTGTTCGAAGGTGTTCGACGAACAGTTCGACGAACAGTTCGGCGAACATACGGGTGTTCGACGAACCGAACCGAACTCGAACACTACGGGGGTGGCTCAACACTAGTGATGATGAGACTGCTAGAACACTTCACTGTATATCACTTGAATCTTGGATTTCTATTCACAGACTAAGACTATCACTACCATTTTCAATATGGTACATCAGCACTACACCACAATTGCATTAGATCTTTATCTATCCCTATTCTGTGTGCTCTGAGCTTCTATCCCTACACAGTTCATGCATACAATTATATTCTTTGTCCATCTGCTATGTTTTATATTGCCTGTGATAGCTGCCTTGATTGTCTGTGCTACACTATGTGATCGGATTGCTGCAGAGTCTTATGGGGAAGCTCGCTATTCCACGCCAGATACCATTAGCCCACTCACTGAGTATGCAGCATGTGTGAAATGGCACTGGATATTTTTTTTAATTGCAAACTGTGTACCTTATCGCAGATTGTTCGAATTTGCCTGAAACCACAGATTTCAGTAAATTTGTCTCAAACTCGATCTCTTTTGGATCCATCTGCTCATCTCTAGTAGAGACCAGTTATGCCCATAAACAATGCAAGAAACAGAATATTTAAAGTTCATAGTGATGTGAAGTATGTTATGTACAAGCTACTGTGAAGACATGTGGCTAAATGTGACCTGTGGGTTCTGTGGTGTGGTGCTGCATGGCTCTTTCTGTAGGTAGTAGCCTAGTCTATGTAAATGATTTTTAACACTTTTAAAAATAATTATTGTGAAACAGTGTGCCAGGTGGAGAGTTTTATCACAGCGGGCATGACAAAAGCCTAGAGAGCAGTCCGCTCTATGAAATTGCTGGACCTTTGTGTAGGAGTAGAACCGGTGGATTGCCATAGAGCATGAAAGCCATAGTGTAAGTGAGACTGCAAACTATCCTTTATAAATTATCACCAAAGATTCTATAAATTGTGACTGAATGGCGATTTGGCACATCTCTGGCTGACCAGGGGTGGATATATCATTGGTGCAACCTGTGCAGTCGCACAGGGGCACAAGAGGTAAGGGGGCCCATTCCTACCTCCAAAACATGTGCAATTTTGCATTTTTAGGAGCTCTTGGACTGCAAAGCACCCATATATTGTTCTTGCGCTATGTCCACCAGTGTGGCAGACTGTCAGTGGAATCCAGATACCTGCAACACAGGCTACAACAGAGAGAGCCTGAGCCTTCATAGTGTTCTGATTTTCTCGATTTGTTCAGGTTCAAAAAGGTTATGTTTAAGAGGTGTGTACAATCTCCTGTAATCACCAAGCTGTGTAACATTGACTGAAACCACCAGGATTTGTGCCCCTTTAGATTAAGGTTAAGATTGGCTGTATCAGGATTGAGTATTGAATATTAACCATGTCCCAAATTACATCAAACAGGGTAACAAGTGGCTCAGTGATTAAAAATGGACGGTGATTGATAATATTGCACCTTCAGAATGGCTGACGATAGAAGTGAGTTCAACAACTATGTATTAAATAGTAGCAGCACAGTGGCTCAGTGGTTAAAACTGCAGCCTTGCAGCGCTGGGGTCCTGGGTTCAAATCCCACCAAGGACAACATCTGCAAGGAGTTTGTATGCTCTTTCTGTGTTTGTGTAGTAAAGTGCAATAAAGGAGGGTTCTTAAAGGATGTGTCAGAGATGAGGAAAGGTTGCCATCTGCTGGCCACAAGAAATGCAGTGGACCCAAGTTATGCCAGAAGAGTTGGAGGGGGAAGAGATTCAGATGCTACACCTGATCAGGTGACCTCCAGGAAGGATTTCCTGGATATAAAAGCCTAGCACGCCAAGATGCAAGGAGATTTGGCACCAGGCTGCAGAGTGGAGCAGACATGTTCCAGAGGGCCGCAGGCCCCAGCCAGAGGCCTGTGCTGCATCAGAGTCAGGCGCCACCTGAGAAGTGCCCTGAGCCCTGCAAGTGTGGTCCAGAGTCAGGACCTGCGCCACACACAGAGTAAGTTCCTAGGATCCGACGCCGCCTGTCAAGAGCCGATGTCTGGATCCCCGCACCCCAAGCGTGAGAGACAACCATTGATGGTCAAGCCGAGAAGAGCTGAGAGAGGACTGTGACAGGAGAGACGCGGCACCAACAGCGGACGAATCGCACAAGTGAACTGGCCGTCACTTCCAATTTCAACTCATGGTACCTGGGACAGTTGGGATTAGGATTTCAGTGGAGGGGGCCATTTGGTGCATGGGAGGCTAAACGGAAAGACAGACTTTATCCAGAAGAGACTTGTGGCCTAGC
The DNA here is from genome assembly GCF_046119375.1 of Phyllobates terribilis. Classification (NCBI taxonomy): domain Eukaryota; kingdom Metazoa; phylum Chordata; class Amphibia; order Anura; family Dendrobatidae; genus Phyllobates; species Phyllobates terribilis. The sequence goes on from NW_027362762.1 coordinate 209,009,684, forward strand.
GGGAATAACCGGTGACCCCCGCTAGAGCCATACGAAGAGAAATCACATGGTGACTCCCACGACTGGGTTCATCACATTTATGCAGAGAACTTGACCCTTATTCACTGAAACTGTTTCTCATTGTTATTCCAAGTTGTTGTTTATTATCCCTGTTACTAACCCCCTTGCATAATACTTGTTATACTTATAATGTGGTTTTAGCAATCCCTAACTGTTCCCGCCTTGTGTCTCTGTGCATTGCATCCCGGCACCTGCTTTACATTTGTGTGGGTTTCCTCTGTATTGTTCAGTTTCCTCCCACACTCCAAAGACATACTGATAGGGAATTTAGATTGTGAGCCCCAATGGGGACAATGCCCATAATGTCTGTAAAGCACTGTGGAATTAATGGCGCAATATACAGTGGGGAAAAAAAGTATTTAGTCAGCCACCAATTGTGCAAGTTCTCCCACTTAAAAAGATGAGAGAGGCCTGTAATTGACATCACAGGTAGACCTCAACTATGAGAGACAAAATGAGAAAACAAATCCTGAAAATCACATTGTCTGATTTGGAAAGAATTTTTTTTTCAAATTTAGGTGGAAAATAAGTATTTGGTCACCTACTAACAAGCAAGATTTCTGTCTCTCACAGACCTGTAACTTCTTCTTTAACCCTAGAACGCATGACCATAAAAATCTACACTTTCACATACCTGGGGCCTTTTAGGCCCGTGTGCAAATAACATGGAATAACTCAAACAAAAATGACAAACAACTATATACCTGAGGAATACCTAGAGTTTCAAAATTCTAAAGTAATCTTGCAGAAAATAGAAAATAATTAACAGGGCGGGCCTGCGAGGCCCCAGGTATGCGTTCTAGGGTTTTTGGAAAAAAATGTAAACCCCTACTTTTTTTATATGGAGAGCAATGCTTGTTAAGTAAACAACATTCTTAGACTTCTATGTGATAAGGCAATTCTATTATATATTACAATACATACATCTAAAATTCAAAATGTTAACAGATTCTTTAATTATTGAGATATGCATTTAAAAATTCAATGACATGGACATGGAACCATAATAGTAATTTATTGATCGTAATCTACACAAAAGATCTTAAAAGTTGAGCAATTTGTAGGTTTTATTTTTCAGAATATGCAACATTAATGTCTCAATTACTGTTAGTTTCCACACATTCCTAATGATTGCATATTTTACTTAGATTCCAAAGTGGATAAATAGCGCACTCGAGAATTAGATCTGTCACTCCATTGCACAGGAACACACTGCTTACTTGATTAAAATATATCCATTAATATGAGATTTTGATGGGAAATTGCTAGGGAACTAATTTACTTTTTGTAAAAGCAACAAATTAAAAGCATGAGAATATAATGGTCCTTTTTGCATGATAGCGCATGAAAAAGCAGCTGGTTAGACAATTATCATTCTTGCTTCATTTCTTAAAAATACAGCTTGATAAGTTTTGCATTCAAAGACATGTATGTCAAATATGTCAGAAAAATATGATTTGTAGAATTCAAGTTGCATATGCCTGACAGATCCCATTACCTGCTCCTGAACAGTTCCTATCTTTAAAAAAATTACAATAATTTCTTAGGCAGTTATAGATGTATGTTGGATTTCATGAAGTCTGAAATTGTATTTTACTTCTATTTTGCCTTCATGGTCATGAAGTGGGCAGTCACTTTTTCAGGTGTGATGCTAGGTCTGTACACAGGGCTCTAAGCCTTTCTGATATTTAAAGATATTTAAAAAATATTTACAGCTGAGCATTAATAATGACCATGATGTCACAATGTAGGGATGATGCACACAGTTTTGTCACATTATGGGAAGAAAGCCACAAACGATGTCACAGAGCTGTTATAAGAAATCTAGTGATGTCACAACGAAAGGGAAAGGACCACATTGATGTCACAGCTCAGGGATAATAAACACTGTCCAGAGAAAAATGTACATGTTGTGTTGAACTATTACCTCTTATAGTGAAGGTCAAAGGTTTTAAGACTGACACAAACTTATGTTTTCACAAAGTGTGCTGCTTCAGCTTTTAAATTGTCAGCTTGCATTAACTATAGATTATTGTGAAGAGTGATCAGATTAATTTAAAAAAGTTGCTAAATCATTCCTTGCCATGAAAATAGACATAATCACAAAAACCCCATTTCCAATAAATTTTCGCCCTATGACAAAATTACCATCTTACATCATTTCAGTGATCTTATTGTTAACTCAGGAGAAAGTGGTAATGGGGACAAGGCAACTGATATCACTCTATCATATTGATTAAATAATAAGAGCAGACTGATTGCTTTAAAAGCGTGCTGGTGCTTGAAATCATTGACTTCTTTTGATAACCATGGTTACCTGCAAGGAAATACGTGCAGTCAAGAATATTGCTGCTTATAAGATCAACCATTTATCGGATCCTCCACAACAGTGAGTCCCAAACTCCAGTCCTCACGGCTACCAACAGATCATGTTTTCAGAATTTCCCTAGTATTGCACAGGTGAGAGAACCTATGTCAGTTTCTGGTGCCTTGATAATAATTCCATCATCTGTGCAATACTAAGGAAATCCTGAAATCATGATCTGTTGGGGACCGTGAGGACTGGAATTTGGGAAACATTGCTTAAGAATTACAAGAAAGTCCCCCATGTTGCTCCAAACTCTGTGGATGCGCCAATCCCAAGTAGACCTGATGTTGAGATAATCGTTCTGGGGGGGCCATATCATCACTTCCAGATCTTGTTTGTCTTTATACTGAGCATAGTTCTTAATGGTATTGGCTATAAGTTCGGGGTCCTGCTGCAGAATAAATTTGGAACCTCCCTAATTCTGTTGCATGATTGATAAGTATCTTCCTCAGCAGTGAGGACTCCATTAATCTTAACTCAACCACCTACTTCATTTTCTGAAATGGAGCCCAAAGCTTGCAAGGAACCCTCACCATGCATTACTGTTGCCTGAAAACACTCATTATTGTACTACTTTTTAGCTCTTCAAAAACAAGTTTCCATGTGTTAGCACCAAATATTTCAAATTTTGACTTATCATTCCAAAGTACCAGCTGCCAATTTTCTGTACCCAGTTCACTTTGCCTTGTTTCAATCTCGAAGGTATGGTTTCTGCCTACAATTCTTCTATTCAGACCATTTTTGGCCAGACTTCCCGAACTGTAGATGAGTGTAGCTGTGTCCCACTGGTTACTGATGGCACTGGGTCCTATAACAGTTCTGAGCTGATGCCACAACCTCCCTGCTGAGTTCCATCAAAAACTGTGTCCAAGTGTACCTAGAATTGATGCTGTGAAGGCAAAGGTTTGCCACACCAAATTGATTTTAATGTTTCCTTTATTCACTTTGTATTTTGATAATTGATTAAAAAGACTATTAACACTTTCTATTTTTTAAAGCATTCTTACTTTGCTGCATTTTTTTCCGCAACTGCCTAAAACTTTTTTTAACAGTTTTGTATATTCATACATATGTATATTCCCTGACATATAAATATTTTTAGCAAACTCCCTTAGCAATGTCATAATCTTCCAGTGTGTAGTCTCTGTTCACAAAGAATGTCCATTTTCCTCTTTTGCGCCACTAAAGTCCAGGTATTGATGCAATCTATGCTTCTTCTAGTTTTATACTCATGCCTCCAAAATTTGAAAATAGGAAGGTGGCACAACATCACGAGGAAGGGTAAAGTGAACCTATGCTGTCTTTTTTCACAGTACTAAGAAAGCAAATGTGATTTACAAAATGGTAATATGAGTAAACTAAGTATATCCACCAGTCTTCTTACACTGTGTAAGTTCTTCTCTCCCCGGTTCTCTGCTACCAAAGAAATATTTTCTCATATTTGCATTTGAAATGCAACTTGTTTGTGTAATTTCCTGAGTAAGGTAATATGCTCACATTGCTACTTGATGAAAAATGCTTGTCTTTAGACAGTATGTTTGCCACTGGGAGATCAAGTTAGATATTTTGTACATATTATGATATAATGTGGAAATGATAACATATACTGACTTCATCTCCAATGAGGTTTGAGTTATTTATAAATGTTTAATTCTTGGCAATGGTTACTTCATCGCTAGATTATAAAATTTAATCAAGGCTACAATTAGCCAAAATTGTTGACATTATCTTAATGCTGTCACAATGTCTGAAGCATCATAATAATAAACACATTACTGGTTTGTAGAATTGCATAATAATACTAATAATGATAATAACACTGTAATTAATATTGTATTATAAACCTGATTACAGCAATTATAACATTAGTCTCAGGATAATCTTCATGAAGCTGTATCTATTTGTTGGGAATGTTGGAGTTCTTCCTTCTAGGACATATCAGATTTAACCTCTTAACGACCAAGGATTTTTTCACTTTTGTGCTTTTGTTTATTTCCTCCCCTTTTTCCAAGAGACATACCTTTTTTATTTTTTTGTCGACATACCCTTATGAGGACTTGTTTTTTACAGAATGAGTTACAGTTTTGAAGTACTCTGCGTGTCAGAGATCTAAATTTTATTGTTGGTGTCATGAATTCAGAGATGTACTGATTTAAGAGGTTGCTCTTGAGAAATTAAAAAGATAGATGATGCAATATGTTAGCAACTTGTTCATTCCATTCTTAGAAGATGTGGTGCTGTCTTTAAAAATCATGGCGGTCATACAAAATACTAGATATAGTTGTTTTTGATGTGGGGTGTATGTGACTAATTTGAGTACAACTGTAAAGTGCTGCAGAACGGTAGGCATGACCAAGTTGCTGTCCAGTTTCGCTCTGGTACTTTACAGACAAACGGGTGTCCCAGTCCCAGTGTGCTGTAGTGTGTGGGGTACATCGCACTCACTTGTAGGCCGCAGGCCTCCGCTGCTTCCAGGCTTCCATCCTCAGGAGCCGCCACAAAAAACTCAAGGGACACTAAGTTCTTTACAACAGGCAAAAGTTTACTAGTCAGACCAAGTTCATCAGGTGGGCACAAGTGGGATAGGGCTCAGCCATTCACGTTATTTTACTCCTTAGTGCAACTCCTCTTCAGTCCTGTCGCTAGTTTGTCTTGGACTACCTCCAAGTCCACTGATTCTGTCAGTCTGAAGGATTTCCTGTCCACCTTGCCAATGCACCCAAGACTGGCCATCACTTTCAGGTCCCTATGCATCTTCCACTGGACGCCAGAGGACACGATGTGTCCAGCAGCCCCTATGCCAGACCTTAGGCTCCAGATGTGACAGTAGCAACTGCTCGGGATCCCAGTACTGCCTCCCACTGCCTGGAAAAGGCGACATATGATGCCCCTAGAAACCCACCGCACCTGAACTTGACCTTCACTATGCACTTCACTATCTCTTCCTAACTGCCTTTACAACAGTAAGTGCCCCCCTTTTTATTAACACTAGTGCCCACCCACTGGGCTAGATCTATCATTAACTATTTCCTATCTCAGATGCTAAACTTATTATCCTTATCCTATGTCTTATGTTGTTGCTAAACCACTTACTGTATAAACCGAACTTATGCTATCCTAAGCTTATCCTTTACTATACTCTGCTCACATTATGCATTAACACTTCACATGCTATACATTAACATAATACATAACATAGAAGGCACATCATTTTTACACATAAAACCGCATGACAGTATTCACATGTCGCGTTTTGTCATCTTCAGGGGCAAGAACAGGGTAAGACAGTCCACATCCCTACACAACTGAAGATTTTGTTATGAAAGTTATATTATTAACCTTATTTTCATTTTATTGGTTTAAAAATGTTGATTAAAATCTTACTTTTCCAGATGAGATGTACTCATTTATGCTAAGCACTATATATATACATGCACACTGTTAGGTGTTGGTCTGTTGCTGGATTTGAAATGGTTTCAGAACCTTCTGTGGTCTCCCATTTCAGTCCAGCCAGGGCTGATGCTGCTAAGCATCATCATCAGCCCCAACACCTAGCTAGTCCACGAGATGTACAGATTGTCTCTTGGGTATTTGTGCCTAGCAATGTTAAGCATAGGTTGCGGAGGGAGACAGGACTTTTGGAGTCTAAGTCGGATTGTGATTGGTGGTTTGGCACCCACCTGACCCGGTGACCTGGCACCGCCTGATTGGTCCACTGGTGGCGTCACCAATGGCGCATCGGTGGGCAGGGCTTAGTCTTTAAAAAGCCCACCCACAAACATGGCGGCGCGCTCTGATCATTGAGCAAGTGTTGCTGTTCTGTGGACGACTGTGTTCCACGTAGTTTCCATAGGCAGGTGTAGGGAAATAGGCAGGCTAGTGGAAATAGGCAGGTAGCTTCGTCTAGCAGTCTGGCTCTGCCAAAGGGGTCGCCTAACACCCCGAGCAGCCTGCAGACGTCCTATCCACAGCTATCACCTGTCTGCCACGTGGAGTAGTACCCTTCAGTCCGGTAGCACACCGGTTGGAGGCACGTGTACCCGTCGGCGTAGTCACACACGCATCCTAGCGCCGCCAGTGTAGTCCCTGTGCGGTAACAGGACTACAGATAGTTTCTCACCGCCTATCTCTCGTGCTGCTAACGGAGATAGTGTGAATTGCTATACCCATTCCAGTGTGCAGAAACACGGAAGGGTTTATCAGTTAAGTTGGTTGCTTTCCTTTTCACCTGGAAAGTGTTCGGCAGCAGTCTCCCAGGCTGCATCGCGGACCCCGGGGTCGGTTGCGTTCCATTTTAATAAAGTTGCTTGCAACCGCACACACTGTGTGCAGAATTATTAGGCAAGTTGTATTTTAGAGGATTATTTTTATTATTGATCAACAATTATGTTCTCAATCCACCCAAAAGACTCATAAATATCCAAGCTTAATATTTTTGGAAGTTGGAGTGGTTTTTTTTTAGATTTGGCTATCTTAGGAGGATATCTGTTTGTGCAGGTAACTATTACTGTGCAGAATTATTACGCAACTTAATAAAAACCAAATATAATCCCATCTCACTTGTTTATTTTCACCTGGTAAACCAATATTAGTGCACAAAATTTAGAAATAAACATTTCTGACATGCAAAAACAAAAACCAAAAAATGTAGTGATCAATATAGCCACCTTTCTTTATGATGACACTCAACAGCCTTCCATCCATAGATTCTGTCAGTTGCTTGATCTGTTTTCGATCAACATTGCGTGCAGCAGCCACCAAAGCCTCCCAGACACTGTTCCGAGAGGTGTACTGTTTTCCCTCCCTGTAGATCTCACATTTTATGATGGACCACAGGTTCTCTATGGGGTTCAGATCAGGTGAACAAGGGGGCCATGAGATTATTTTTTCTTCTTTTAGACCTTTACTGACCAGCCACGCTGTGGAGTAGTTGGATCCATGTGATGTAGCATTGTCCTGCATGAAAATCATGTTTTTCTTGAACTTCTTCCTGTACCACTGCTTGAAGAAGTTGTCTTCCAGAAACTGGCAGTAGGTCTGGGAGTTGAGCTTCACTCCATCCTCAACCCGAATTGGTCCCACAAGTTCATCTTTGATGATACCAGCCCATACCAGTACCCCACCTCCACCTTGCTGGCGTCTGAGTCGGAGTTGAGCTCTCTGCCCTTTACTGATCCAGCCTCTGGCCCATCCATCTGGCCCATCAAGAGTCACTCTCATTTCATCAGTCCATAAAACCATTGAAAAATCAGTCTTAAGATACTTCTTTGCCCATTCTAGACGTTTCATCTTATGCTTCTTGTTCAAAGGTGGTAATTTTTTGCCTTCCTTACCTTGGCCATGTCCCTGAGTATCGCACTCCTTGTGCTTTTTGATACTCCAGTAATGTTGCAGCGCTGAAATATGGCAAAACTGGTGGCGAATGGCATCTTAGCAGCTTCACGCTTGATTTTCCTCAATTCATGGGCAGTTATTTTGCGCCTTTTTTGGCCAACACACTTCTTGCGACCCTGTTGGCTATTTGCCATGAAACGCTTGATTGTTCGGTGATCACGCTTCAAAAGTTTGGAAATTTCAAGACTGCTGCATCCATCTGCAAGACATCTCACAATTTTGGACTTTTCAGAGCCCGTCAAATCTCTCTTCTGACCCATTTTGCCAAAGGAAAGGAAGTTGGCTAATAATTAAGCACACCTTATATAGGGTGTTGATGTCATTAGTCAGCACCCCTCCTCATTACAGAGATGCACATCACCAGATTTACTTAATTTGTAGTTGGCTCTCAAGCCTATGCAGCTTGGAGTAGGACAGCATGTATAAAAAGTATCATGTGATCAAAATACTCATTTGCCTAATAATTCTGCACACAGTGTATATATATTGTGACCGAGTCACTGGTGTTATATGTGAGGTGAGGTATGTTTTGCTACGGCTGCTAGCGTTGGCGAACTGAACCTACAACTTTCCTCCAGCATGTTATATGTTGGGGGTTAAATCACCTAATGGGAGTGGTTTTGTGTGAATGACATAGAGATGGGAGGAAAGTCATTCACCCTACCTCCACCTCAGGGTGTGACTGAGCAAGGTTAAATGCTCAGCCACTATTTTTTTTCAGTGGTTGTGTGTCTGGAGAAGCAAAACTCCAGACTGGAAAGCTTCAGCTCAGGAGGAGCTGAAGTGTTTGCTATAACTTGTGCGGGCGAGCCCCACACACATGTGGACTGTGCTATCGTTTATTTTTTGTTTTGCCGTTATGCCAGGAAGGCCGTGTTTATTTTGCTGAACCTGCAGTGTTTTATGCCGTTACAGTCAACCTGCAGAGGAAACCATTTTCCTGAGTCTACTTCTGAAATCAGCCTTGTGAGTTGTCTTACCACAGTTGGTGTGAGAGTGTGAGCAAGATTCCGGGAACACGTGTACTTGCCACAAAGATCGGTGGATGTCCTGGGTAAAGGCCGCCAGCCAGCCAGAGATGTCCGGCAGCATGGAGGAACTCCTTAAGCACCTGCTTCAAAGTCAGCAACAGCAGCACCAGCAACACTTGCACAGCCAGCAGCACTGGGAGCAACAGCAAATGCAGCAGGAGACGAATAAACTCCTGATACTACAGCTCCAACAACAACAACGGCAGATGGATCTCCTGGCAGTGAAGATTCGCACAAGAGAAACCGCCCCTCCCCCAACTCCAGGTGATGTCTCCTGCGTCCGGAAGGTGGTAAAGCGAGTGATGCAAAAGATGACCCCAGGGAATGATGTTGAGGCTTTTCTCTCTGTTTTTGAAATGGTAGCAGAGCGGGAAAAGATGCCGGAGCAGTAGATGGAGGTGCTAGCCCCCTATTTAAAGGGTGAACCCCAAAAGGCCTACTATAACCTGGCCCTACAGGATGCACAGGAGTATGCCAAATTAAAAACAGAGAGATTGGCACACTCAGGAGTGACAATGTCGGTCAGAGCGCAAAGGGTCCACCACTGGACGTATACTGGTGACAAACCTCCCCGCTTACAGATGTTTGACTTGCTGCATCTAGTCCAGAAGTGGCTGCAGCCAGAGTCTTCCTCTCCTGTCCAGATGGTTGAGCACGTAGTGATGGACAAGTTCATCCATTCCCTACCCAGGCTGGTGCAGACCTGGGTTGCTCAGTGCAGCCCTCGGAACGCGGACGACCTCGTGGGCCTGGTAGAGAGGTACCAAGTGGTCGAAAAATCCCTCGGGAAACCATACATTGTCAATTCCCTTACTAGAACACCAACATGGGGCCGGCTCACCATGTAAGGGGTCTAGAGTCCCAAACAGGGGTAGTCCAAATCTTACTGAGGGCCCGGCAAAGACTGCTGTGAGGGATGTGGTATGTTGGCGGTGTCATAGTTCTGGACACATAGCCGCCCAGTGCCATATGTCCCCTGAACCAATGGACTGCAGCCTAGGCTGGCGTTGCTCCTATTATGCCTATCCGGCCTGTAGCGTGGATGGTCAACCTGGTGAGGGGCCACAGGCATTTGCCATGTCCATTAATGGGGTGATGGTGCTTGGACTGTTGGACTCTGGGGAGTCTGGTAACCTTAATCAGCGCCACCCTTCCCCACCAGCTGATCCCTGCCAAAACTGTAGGCATCCACTGCATACATGGGGACACCAAGAATTACCCGGTGGCCAGAGTGACAGTGGAAACAGACTGTGGTGCCCAATCCCACAAGTTCGGGGTGGTCAAGGACCTGATACATCCCGTCATATTGCGGCGCAATTTTTCTTTGTTCTGGGACCTGTGGGGGAAGGGAACAGGACTGAGTTGCGTGGACAAAAGCCAGGTCCCTAGGGAAATACCCCCATCAAAATCTGAAGTGGATGAGTTCCCATTGTGTGTCCTTGTCGGCGATGAGGACGAGACTGTGACCGAGGAGGCTGCCTTTCCTGAGTTAGAGGTGCCCGGGGAGAACTTTGGGTCTGCTCAAGTTTGGGACTTGACCTTGAATGGGGAAAGGGATAATGTTACTGTTTGTAATGGGGTTGTTCAAGAACCGGGGAAGACACCAGGTTCCCACACTTTGCAGTTCAGGGGGAGTTATTCTACCAGGTGACTAAACTAAGAGGTGAAGAGATAATGGAACAGCTATTAGTTCCAGGGCCATACCGACGGAGGGTATTAGATATGGCCCACTCACATGTTCTGGGGGGACACCTGGAGGTTGGAAAAACTCAGGAGAGAATAATGAGGAGGTTCTATTGGCCAGGATGTTACCTAGAGATCCTAAACTATTGTAGGTCCTGCCCCACTTGCCAGATAACCACGCCCTCCTCCCACTTCCATAGTCCCTTAGTTCCGCTACCTGTGATAGAGGTTCCCTTTGAGAGGATTGCCATGGACCTCGTGGGTCTCTTAGTTAAATTGGCCCGGGGTCACCAATACATCCTGTTGGCCATGGACTATGCGACCCAGTACCCCGAAACAGTATCCCTAAGGAACTCGTCAAGTAAGAGCACAGCCCGGAAGCTGGTCCATATTTTTGCTCGGACAGGTCTGCCAAAAGAGATTTTGACAGATCAGGGAACCCCCTTCATGAGCAAGTGATGAAAGAGCTATGTAAAGTCCTTCAGATTGCCCAGATACGGACCTCAATTTACCATCCACAGACGGACGACCTAGTGGAACGCTTTAACAAGACCTTAAAGACGATGCTCAGGAAGGTCATTGAAAAGGATGGGCGAGACTGGGACTACCTGCTTCCATTTCTTCTCCATCAGAGAAGTTCCTCAAGCCTCCACTGACTTCTCTCTGTTCGAGCTCCTGAATGGTCGGCATCCAAGAGGTCTCCTAGACATCACCAATGAAACCTGGGAGGCCGAGATCACGCCCCCCCAAAGTATCATCAAACATTTCTCCCAGTTGCAGGAGAGATTGGCGAAAGTGATGCCCATCGTGAAGGAACATCTCCTCCATGCGCAGGAAGCCCAGGCGATGGTGTATAACCGGTCGGCGAGGCTGAGACAGTTCCAGCCTGGAGATTGCGTTCTGGTTCTTATTCCCACCGTGAAAAGCAAGTTCCTGGCCAAGTGGCAAGGCCTGTATGAGGTGGTGGAGAAACTCAGCGAAGTGAACTACAAAGTCCACCAGCCTGGCCGAAGAAAGCTGCACCAAGTGCACTATGTAAACTGCGGCGAGATTGGGAGCCCGTGGGAGCTCCTTGCCTCGGAGCCGCTCCCGAAGGCAAGGTGGAAGATATCACGATAGCAGAGACTCTATCACCAGCCCAGAAGCAACAGTGTCGAGAACTGCTCCAGCCGAATCAGGACCTGTTCTCAGAGTTGCCGGGGCATAAGCAGGTGGTAGAGCATGACGTGTTAACAGAGCCGCATGTCAGAGTGAACCTAAAGCCCTATAGGATTCCTGAAGCACGTCGGGAGGTGATCTCATCCGAAATGAAAAGGATGTTAGACCTCGGCGTGATAGAGGAGTCAAAGAGTGGGTGGTTGAGTACTATCGTTCTTGTGCCAAAACCCAATGGGGAGTAGAGGTTCTGCAATAGCTACTGCCGGCTGAATGAGGTATCCAAGTGTGATGCATAACCGTTACACTCATCGAGAGGCTTGGACCTGTGAGATATATTACCACCCTTGACTTGACGAAGGGCCACTGGCAGATCCCCATGGCCCAGAGGGCCAAGGAGAAGACAGCGTTCTCAACACTTGATGGGTGTTTCCAATACACCCTAATGCCTTTCGGACTGCAGGGGGCCCCAGCCACCTTCCGGAGGGCCATGGATCGGATCCTAGCCCCACATAAGAAGTATGCCGCAGCCTACCTTGATGACATTGTTGTCTTTAGCCCAAACTGGGCTAGTCATCTGACTAAGGTACAGGCGATTCTGGATGCTCTGAGGGAGGCGGGTTTTACTATAAATCCAAAAAAAATGTGCCGTTGGAAAGGAGGAGGCCAAGTACTTGGGCTATGTCGTCGGGAGAGGTGAAATTAAGCTACAAGTCAATAAAGTCGAGGCAATCCAGAACAGGCCGCAATCACTCTCCAAGAAGCAAGTGAGAGCATTTCTGGGAATTGTGGGGTATTACTGGCAGTTTATTAAAAACTTTGCCATGATGGCCGCAACAATTACAGATCTCCTCAAAGGCACCAGATCAACAATGGTGAAATGGACGGATGAAACGGAGACGGCGTTCCAACAGCTGAAGCTGGCACTGTGCAAGCAGCCGGATCTGGTCGCACCAGACTTTGAGAAGGAATTCGTAGTCCAGACAGATGCTTCAAAAGTTGGCCTAGGAGCCGTGCTCTCTCAAGAGATAAATGGGGAAGAACATCCCATTCTCTATCTGAGACGGAAGCTCTCTTCCTGCGAGAAGAACTACGCTATAGTAGAAAAAAGTGCTTAGCCATAAAATGGGCCATAAATACACTAAGATATTACCTACTAGGCCAGAAGTTTAAACTGGTGTCAGACCATGCCCCTTTGAGATGGTTGAGGGAAAAGAAGGGTAAGAATGCCCAGGTAACTAGGTGGTTCTTGGGTCTCCAGAACTTTAGATTTCACGTGGAGCATAGGCCCGGGAAGTTACACGGAAACACTGATGCCCTCTCTAGAATTCCATGTTTGATGTCTGAAGGTGCCTAAACCCCCGGCTTTGGGCAGAGGGGGGGAATATATGATAGAGTCACTGGTGTTATATGTGAGGGGAGGTATGTTTCGCCACGGCTGCTAGCTTTTGCGAACTGAAACTACAATTCTCCTTCAGCATGTTATAGGTTGGGGGGTTAAATCACCTAATGAGAGTGGTTTGTGTGAATGACATGGAGATGGGAGGGAAGTCATTCACCCTACCTCCATCTCAGGGTGTGGCTGAGCAAGGTTAAATGCTCAGTCACTATTTTTTTTTTGGTGGTTGTGTGTCTGGAGATTCAAAACTCCAGACTGTAAAGCTTCAGCTCAGGAGCTGAAGCATGTGCTATAACTTGTGCGGATGAACCCCACACACATATGGACTGTGCTATCATTTATCTTTTGTTTTGCCGTTATGCCAGAAAGGCTGGTGTTTACTTTGCTGAACCTGCAGTGCTTTATGCCGTTAAAATCAACCTGCACAGGAAACCGTTTTCTTGGGTCTACTTCTGAAAGCAGCTGAGTGAGTCGTCTTACCACAATATGCATATACTGTATATAAGTATACAGTACAGACCAAAAGTTTGGACACACCTTCTCATTTAAAGATTTTTCTGTATTTTCATGACTATGAAAATTATACATTCACACTGAAGGCATCAAAACTATGAATTAACACATGTGGAATTATATACTTAACAAAAAAGTGTGAAACAACTAAAAATATGTCTTATATTCTAGGTTCTTCAAAGTAGCCACCTTTTGCTTTGATGACTGCTTTGCACACTCTTGGCATTCTCTTGATGAGCTTCAAGAGGTAGTCACCCACCAATTGTCTCCCAACAATCTTGAAGGAGTTCCCAGAGATGCTTAGCACTTGTTGGCCCTTTTGCCTTCAATCTTCGGTCCAGCTCACCCCAAACCATCTCAATTGGGTTCAGGTCTGGTGACTGTGGAGGCCAGGTCATCTGGCGTAGCACCCCATCAATCTCCTTCTTGGTCAAATAGCCCTTACACAGCCTGGAGGTGTGTTTGGGGTCATTGTCCTGTTGAAAAATAAATGATGGTCCAATTAAACGCCAACCCGATGGAATAGCATGCCACTGCAAGATGCTGTGGTAGCCATGCTAGTTCAGTATCCTTCAATTTTGAATAAATCCCCAACAGTGTCACCAGCAAAGCACCCCCACACCATCACACCTCCTCCTCCATGCTTCGCGGTGGGAACCAGGCAAGTAGAGTCCATCCATTCACCTTTTCTGCGTCACACAAAGACATGGTGGTTGGAACCAAAGATCTCAAATTTGGACTCATCAGACCAAAGCACAGATTTCCACTGGTCTAATGTCCATTCCTTGTGTTCTTTAGCCCAAACAAGTCTCTTCTGCTTGTTGCCTGTCCTTAGCAGTGGTTTCCTAGAAGCTATTTTACCATGAAGGCCTGCTGCACAAAGTCTCCTCTTAACAGTTGTTGTAGAGATGTGTCTGCTGCTAGAACTCTGTGTGGCATTGACCTGGTCTCTAATCTGAGCTGCTGTTAACCTGCGATTTCTGAGGCTGGTGACTCGGATAAACTTATCCTCAGAATCAGAGGTGACTCTTGGTCTTCCTTTCCTGGGGCGGTCCTCATGTGAGCCAGTTTCTTTGTAGTGCTTGATGGTTTTTGCAACTGCACTTGGGGACACTTTCAAAGTTTGCCCAATTTTTCGGACTGACTGACCTTAATTTCTTAAAGTAATGATGGCCACTCGTTTTTCTTTACTTAGCTGCTTTTTTCTTGCCAGAATACAAATTTTAACAGTCTATTCAGTAGGACTGTCAGCTATGTATCCACCTGACTTCTGCACAACACAACTGATGGTCCCAACCCCATTTATAAGGCAAGAAATCCCATTTATTAAACCTGACAGGGCACACCTGTGAAGTGAAAACCATTTCCGGTGACTACCTCTTGAAGCTCATCAAGAGAATGCCAAGAGTGTGCAAAGCAGTCATCAAAGCAAAAGGTGGTTACTTTGAAGAACCTAGAATATAAGACATATTTTCAGTTGTTTCACACTTTTTTGTTAAGTACATAATTCCACATATGTTAATTCATAGTTTTGATGCCTTCAGTGTGAATGTACAATTTTCAAAGTCATGAAAATACAGAAAAATCTTTAAATGAGAAGGTGTGTCCAAACTTTTGGTCTGTACTGTGTATATGTATATATATATATATATATATATATATATATATATATATATATACACTGTGTGCAGAATTATTAGGCAAGTTGTATTTTAGAGGATTATTTTTATTATTGATCAACAACTATGTTCTCAATCAACCGAAAAGACTCATAAATATCCAAGCTTAATATTTTTGGAAGTTGGAGTGTTTTTTTTTTTTAGATTTGGCTATCTTAGGAGGATATCTGTTTGTGCAGGTAACTATTACTGTGCAGAATTATTAGGCAACTTAATAAAAACCAAATAGAAATTCATCTCACTTGTTTATTTTCACCAGGTAAACCAATATCAGTGCACAAAATTTAGAAATAAACATTTCTGACATGCAAAAACAAAAAACAAAAAAATTAATGATGAATATAGCCACCTTTCTTTACGATGACACTCAACAGCCTTCCATCCATAGATTCTGTCAGTCGCTTGATCTGTTTTCGATTAACATTGCGTGCAGCAGCCACCACAGCCTCCCAGACACTGTTCTGAGAGATGTACTGTTTTCCCTCCCTGTAGATCTCACATTTTATGATGGACCTCAGGTTCTCTATGGGGTTCAGATCAGGTGGACAAGGGCGCCATGTCATTATTTTTTCTTCTTTTAGACCTTTACTGACCAGCCACACTGTGGAGTAGTTGGATCCATGTGATGGAGCATTGTCCTGCATGAAAATCATGTTTTTCTTGAACGATACGGACTTCTTCCTGTACCACTGCTTGAAGAAGTTGTCTTCCAGAAACTGGCAGTAGGTCTGGGAGTTGAGCTTCACTCCATCCTCAACCCGAAAAGGTCCCACAAGTTCATCTTTGATGATACCAGTCCATACCAGTACCCCACCTCCACCTTGCTGGCGTCTGAGTCGGAGTGGAGCTCTCTGCCCTTTACTGATCCAGCCTCTGGCCCATCCATCTGGCCCATCAAGAGTCACGCTCATTTCATCAGCCCATAAATCCTTTGAAAAATCAGTCTTAAGATATTTCTTGACCCATTCTTGACATTTCATCTTATGTTTCTTGTACAAAGGTGGTCGTTTTTCAGCCTTTCTTACCTTGGCCAT
The DNA here is from genome assembly GCF_046119375.1 of Phyllobates terribilis. Classification (NCBI taxonomy): domain Eukaryota; kingdom Metazoa; phylum Chordata; class Amphibia; order Anura; family Dendrobatidae; genus Phyllobates; species Phyllobates terribilis. The sequence continues at coordinate 209,026,000 of NW_027362762.1, forward strand.
GTCGCTGAGTATCGTCCACCCTGTGCTTTTTGATACTCCAGTAACGTTGCAGCGCTGAAATATGGCAAAACTGGTGATGAATGGCATCTTGGCAGCTTCATGCTTGATTTTCCTCAATTCATGGGCAGTTATTTTACGCCTTTTTTGGCCAACACGCTTCTTGCGACCCTGTTGGCTATTTGCCATGAAACGCTTGATTGTTTGGTGATCACGCTTCAAAAGTTTGGAAATTTCAAGACTGCTGCATCCATCTGCAAGACATCTCACAATTTTGGACTTTTCAGAGCCCGTCAAATCTCTCTTCTGACCCATTTTGCCAAAGGAAAGGAAGTTGCCTAATAATTAAGCTCACCTTATATAGGGTGTTGATGTCATTAGTCAACACCCCTCCTCATTACAGAGATGCACATCACCAGATTTATTAATTGGTAGTTGGCTCTCAAGCCTATGCAGCTTGGAATAGGACAATATGTATAAAAAGTATCAAAGTGATCAAAATACGCATTTGCCTAATAATTCTGCACGCGGTGTATATATATATATATATATATATATATATATATATTATAGTAAATATCTATATATACACACACACTGGATATAAAATTGATATAAAAAGTTTACACACCCCTGTTAAAATGCCAGGTTTTTGTCATGTAGGAAAGTATCTACAAAGATAATTTCAGAAATTTTCCATTGAAAAACAAACTAAAATAAATTTGAGAGGGAAAATAAAATAAAAACAAGTCTAAAATTTAGTGGTGGCATAAGTGTGAACACCCTTTTATAATTGGAAATGTGCTTGCGTTGACAATTACACAATCTCATGTTAAATAGTAGTCAGTACACAGCTGCCATCATTTAAAGCAGTGGCGGACACAGACAGAAGAGGGCCCCCATGTAAGAACAGTAAATGGGCCCTTTGCAGCCCAATAGCGCATCATAATGCACAATTCCACCTGCTTTGGAGATGGATGTTGCCCACTTACCTCTTGGGTCCCTGTGCGGCTGCAAAGGTTGCACCAATGATATGTCCGCCCTTGATTTAAAGTTATTCTGATTAGCCCTATATAACATTTAGCTGTTCTGATAGGATTTTCCTGACATTTTCTTAGTTGCATTTTACATCAAAAGACATGGTCTATAAACTGCTTACAACACAGCAAAGGGATCTCATTGTGGAAAATTGTAAGTAGAAGGGTACAATTTTTTTTCCAGGGTATTAGATATATCATGGAACAATGTGAAGATGGTCATCAAAAAGTGGCTTAAATTTGTCGTAATGGTGACAGTACCTAGAACTGGACGTCCCTCAAAAATTGATGTAAAACAAGATGAAAATTGTTTTGAGAGGCTGCTGAGAGGCCTACAGCAACGTCAAAGTAGCTGCAGAAATTTCTGACAACTGGTTGTGTACTGCATGTAACAAAAACCTCCAGTATTTCTTCAAATGTCTGGCGTGTGGGGTAAGGTGGCAAGCCTTTTCTTACAAAGAAAAACATCAAGGCCCGGCTATGCTTTGCCAAAACCTACATCATGTCTGCCAAAAACCTGTGGGAAAATGTGGTATGGTCTGATGAAAACAAATTTAAACTTTTTGGCCAAAATACCAAAAGGTATGTTTGGCGCAAATTAAACACTGCACATTGCGAAAATATCACAATACCAACAGTAGTATGCTTTAACCCCTTAGTGACGGAGCCAATTTTTACCTTAATGACCAAGCCAAATTTTACAATTCTGACCAGTGTCACTTCATGAGATAATAACTCTGGAACTCTTCAAAGGATCCCACTGATTCTGAGATAGTTTTTTCGTGACATATTCTTCATGATAGTGGTAAAATTTATTCAATACGACTGCCATTTATTTGTGAAAAAAACTGAAATTTGGCAAACATTTAGAAAATTTTGCAGTTTTCAAACTTTTAATTTTTATGTCCTTAAATCAGAGACTTATGTTAAATGAAATAGTTAATAAATAATATTTCCCAAATGTCTACTTTATATCAGCACAATTTTTGGAACATATTTTTTTTTGTTAGGAAGTTGTAAGGGTTAAAAGTTGACCAGCGATTTCTCATTTTTCCAACAAAATTTACAAAACCATTTTTTTAGGGATGACATCACATTTGAAGTGACTTTGAGGGGCCTATATGACAGAAAATACCCCAAAGTGACGCCGTTGTAAAAACTGCACCCCTCAAGGTGCTCAAAACCACATTCAAGAAGTTTGCTAACCCTTCAGGTGCTTCACAGGTACTGAAGAAAAAAATGGACATTTTACTTTTTTCACAAAAAGTTTACTTTAGACCCAACATTTTTATTTTCCCAAGGTTAACAGGATAAAATGGACTTCAAAATTTGTTTTGCAATTTCTCCTGAGCATGCCGATATCCCATATGTAGGGGAAAACCACTGCTTGGGCACATGGCAGGGCTCGGAAGGGAAGAAGCACCGTTTGAGTGTTTGAACGCAAAATTGACTGGAATCATGAGTGGATGCCATGTAGCATTTGGAGAGCCCCTGATGTGACTAAACAGTGGAAACCCCACACAAGTGACCCGATTTTGGAAACAACGCCCCCCTCAAGGATTTTATCCAGGGGTATAATGAGCATTTTGAACCCACAGGTACAACAAAGAATTTGATAACATTAGGTCATCATATTGAAGTTCATTATTTTCACAAAAATCTTGCTTTAGCCCCAAATTTCTCACTTTTACAAGAGGTAACACCAAAAAGTGAACCCCACAGTTTGATACCCACTTTATTACAAGAGCAGCGATACCCCACATGTAGTCAAAAGGTTCTGTTTGGACAAATGCCAGGGCTCAGGACAGAAGGTGCAATATTTGAATTTTGGAACACAAATTTGGCTGAAAGGGATGACGGGCATCATGTCTCATTTGCAGGGCCCCTATGGTGCCTAAACAGCAGAAACCTCCCACAACTGACCCCATTTTGAAAACTACACCCCTCGAGGATTTTATCCAGGGGTATAATGAGGATTTTGAACCTAAAGGTACAACACATATGATAATGGTAGGTTGTCATATTGAATATGTCGTCATTAGTGTTGAGTGCAAGTGTAGTGATCCGGTCCAGACTGTGTATGTCGCTTTAAGTACCCCTGGACTGTGAGTAGCCTCTGTACACTGCAGCTCACTCCTTAGCTACCTCCCTACCAGTATTACTGAGTGTTAGATATGCAGTTCAAGTAAATCCATTTATACGCAGTGTACTTTTCAGGCATTGTTCCAGATATGTTTCATTTGTTATATAAATGCACTTTTCATTTGCTGTGCTCCAGCATATCTGTTGGTAAAAGTGTATGATTTATATCCCCTTTGCAATGTGAAGATCTGACAAGAGAATTGAAGATTCAGTAGGGAGAGGTACCTCCAGTCTCTTGTCTAGACAGACAGAGCTGGGAAAGTCCCAGTCGGGCACAATATGCCACAGGGAGCAGAGCACATGTGGAGACTCCCTTACCACAGGATTTCCTGCCAGGCCTTAAGGCTCAGCACCCTTCCCTATCTTCCACAGACAGTATGCCAAGGATTTTCTATCCTGGATCCTCATTGTACGGACCTACATGTGCTTTCCCCAGAGGTAATTCTGCATGTGCTAATGTGACACCCCAGGGGTCTGGTTGCCACAGTAATAGAGATATTATGTCTGAGAGCAAGTGGGAGGTTTCTCTGGTCAGGATCCCTAAACATGCAACACGGTCCGCCCAGACCTGGGAGGGGAGGAATCTGCCCTTATAAACTGGGTCTGGGGCGGGATTAGTGAGTGAAGCTGCAGACAGAGTCAGAGTCTGGAGAGGGAAAGTGAGATCAGGAGCTCTGGAGGAGCAGTAGCTGAAGTCCAGGGGCTGGAGCTGAGCAGAGCTCGCCCTGGACGAAGACACTAAAACCGGACACAGGAGTCCGAGGCTGTGGGGACTGATATACACCCAGCAGCAGAAACCAGCCGGCAGGGGATTCCAGGTCCTCTGGCCATAGAAGCCCGGAGGCTCAGTCACAAAGAAGGGACCAGCACCGCCATCCAGGAGCGGAGGCTAACAGAAGGCCCCAAGTCACCAGCCATACGGGTGAGCACCACACGGTATACTCAGGGACGTGGGTTACTTGTAACCGCTGACAGCAAGGTAGCCAGGAAGAGTGCAGATAAACGGGGAGGCCTACAACTCCACCTGGCCAGGGGAACTCCTGCTTGCTCGCAGACTGACCAGGCCCCTTATACTAGCCAGTACTCCCGGGAGGGTCTGCCTTGTACCATCAGTAAAGACCCTAAACTGCACCTCCCGTCTCTGTGATTCCTTGCCGCTCCTGCACCATTAGCACTGGGACCCTCAGACCATCACTCCCATCATCTTCCACATTAGCTGCCCTGAGGCAATACTTCTCCCTTGGGGAGTCATCCCATACTCGGCTGCGCAAACAACATCAGCCTCAGCGGTCTGCAGCGCAGCGGCGGTCCCCACTGACCGCAATCCACGGGTGGCGTAGTCGGACACTTATTACAATACAAATAGACTGCCACTGGTTTGACCACCCTGGGCACGGACCGGGTCACCGCCACACGGAGACTACAACCCCCAGCATTCTACAACAGGCCCGGTTCCGGGTCCCCCTGCACAGCAGCAGCACAACACAGGCCCAGGGGGCGCGTCACTGGGACAAGCTGGGAAATTAACCTAGGACTCTCAGGTCTGTAAACCTCTCTTGCTATATATAATCTCCTGCATACAACTACAAAAAGACTGAACTGCTTCATCACAATTTAAAAGCCCTATGTCTAAAGAATCTGGTTCTTAAAGCTCCGGAATCTCAATTCCATGTCAGAATCTAACTCTGGACTGTATCCGTTGTGGACTATCCCCATGAACTGTGAAGTATTCCCTCCATGTTATATTGCCCCGTTCTGCTGAATTAAAGTGGCTATTATCTCCAAGACTGAAGTCTGTGGTCCTTCCATCGTCCGCCGGACATTGCGTGATTTCAACCAGGGCCGGCTGCAGGTTTTCGTGGGCCCCGGGCGAAAGAGTCTCAGTGGGCCCCGTTAGCACATACCACCATTCATGATACACAGATACGGCAGAGAAATATCGGTATAGTACACAGGGCCCAGGCTGTCCCCTCATCCTTCACATATGCAAACATGCACACACAGTACGCAGACATGCACACATACCCACAATACGCAGACATGCATGCACACACACAGTACGCAGACACGCGCGTGCACACACACAGTACGCAGACATGCACACACATAGAACGCAGACATGCACGAGCACACACACAGTATGAAGATATGCACGCACCCACAAAGTATGCAGACTTGCACGCACACACACAGTATGCAGACATGCACGCACTTGTGGCACCCCAGAGGGTCTGGTTGCCACAGTGGTAGTAATACCATGTCTGGGAGCAAAACAGGAGTTTCCTGGTCAGGGACACATGACATGCAACACTTCCTGCTCCAGACCAGAAAGGGGAGGATCCTGCCCTATATAACTGAATCTGGAGGCGGGGTTAGCCAGTGAAGTCTAGTTTAGTTCAGTGTCAGGAGTCTGATAGGACACTGAGGAGCAAGGAGCTGAGGACTGGAGCTGTGCAGAGCTCGTCCTAGCCAGAGTACACACCGAGAACCGGACACCGGAGTCCGAGGCTGTGGGACCCTTCAAGCCCAGCAGCAGATACCGCAGGGCAGGGGATTTCAGGTCTTCTGGCCCAACAGAAGCCCGGGGGCTCAGCCACACGAGAGGACCAGTACCGCCACAGAGGAGCGAGGAATACACGGGATCCGAGTCGCCAGCCATACGGGTGAGCAGCACGTTACACTCAGGGACGTGGGCTACAACACGACTATAAGCGAGATAGCCAAAAGAGTACAGTCAGAATGGCAGGCCTACAACTCCACCTGGCCAAGGGACGTCTAGGATTGCTCCCAGACTGACCAAGCCCTCATCCCTAGCACGTACTCCCGTCGGGGCCTATATACTTGTCACCAGTAAAGACCACAGGACTGCACTGCAAAGACTCCGTGTCATTATTACTGATCCAGGCACTATCACCACCATCATCCACTCATGCTGCCCTGAAGCTACACTCTTCCTGTGGGGAGTTATACTACCTTGCTGCGCATATCACCAGCTTCAGTGGACTGCTCCGCAGCGGCGGTTACCAATAACCGCAATCCACAGGTGGCATAGTCGGACATTGATATTAGTACACATAGACTACCCTGGTTTGACCGCCCTCGGTCACGGACCGGGTCACCGCCACGGTGACTACAACCCCCAGCATCTACGAGGCCCGGCTCCAGGTATCCCCACTGCCCAGGGGGCGCGTCAACTTTGGTGTAGTCGGCAGGATTACGTGGCCGCTACCACTGGGTACTGCGCGCCTTTACAGACTGTGTTGCATACCGTGGTGAAGATTTCCCGCCATCTGTCGCCGTTTTCCCACGATTGTCCGCCATTTTTGGGTCGCCGGGCGGGAAGGAGAGGGGCGTGATCGCTGAAAACGCGCAAAGTCCAAAGCCTCGCCCCACGCACTGACGCAGCGCCAGGTCCTGGAAGGAGCCACAGCGCACGCTGACGTCAGACGCGTGCGACGCGAGGTCCTCGACGGAGACCATCGCCTGCGGAACTGCGGCCTACGGAAGGGAGGTAGGCCACGGTTCACTAGGGGTGAGGAAGACGCCGGATATGGAGGGAACTTCCACCGCCAGTGCGGCCGCTGCCGCAGTGATGCCATTCACAATGCCCTATATCCCGGGAGCGGCGTGGCTGCCCTGTACTTAGGAGAGTCGCACACCCTGAGTGACTTCAAAGAGAGACTGAGCAGCCTGTTTAAGGTATATCCCCTATCCGAGGAGCAGAAAGTGAGCATCCTTATAGGCCAGTTGATTGGTGCAGCCCAGAGAGAGGTAAAATCCTGGTCAGCCAGAGAAAAAGGGACTGTAAAGGAGATACTGGCCTGCCTAAAGGACACTTTTGACACCCGCACCACCGCAGAGATAAAAATGAAGTTTTATGGGTGCAAACAACGGGCACAGGACAGTGTATGGGACTATGCTTTAAACCTGCAGGAGGCGCTGAGGGCCATCAAACAGGTAGACCCTGACAATGTGCGTGATGAAAACAGACTGTTAACTAAGCAATTTATTGAGGGTTTACTGTCCAGCGCCCACCGAACCCAGCTGCGCATAATGGCTCTGCAAAACCCTGACTTAGACTTTGCTCAGGTTAAGGACAGGGCCATCCGGGTGTTACGAGAACCGGCACCAGGTGGCGCTACAGCTCACCGCCGCCCAGCTATCACCTACCACCAGGAGGTGGCACTCTTTTCCCCGGAGCCTGTAGGAGCTGATGCACAAACTCTGGACAGTGCCCCGTCAACAGACCTGCACCATCAGGTCCAAGAGCTAACTAAAAGTGTAGCGGCGCTAACCAAAACTGTACAGTCCTTGCAGGTGTCTCCCAAAGGAAAGATCTAGCTGGCTTCCAGTCCGGAGGACGTCCCGTGGCGTCAACAGAAGAGGACTCCACCATCCAGAGGGAGGAACAGCGACTGCTACGACCAGGACAGACAACTTATCTGCCGCCGCTGCAACCAGCCAGGACATTATGCAAGGTACTGTCATTTAAACGAGCAAAACCTGGGGCAGAGGCCCAACCCCCAGGCATAAGTCCACCAGGCCCATCAAGCTGGCGAGACAAATATGTGGGGGACGACCGGTCCTACCTGTCGTGCTGGACGGCTTTCCAATGAGTGCGTTGCTGGACACTGGATCCCAGGTGACCACCATCCCCTACATTCTTTTCAAACGGTACTGGACTGACTCTGACATCACCGGCCATCCAGATGAACATTTGAGCATTTATGCCAGCAATGGTCAACCTGTACCTCAGGTGGGGTTCAAAGAAGTGACCATAAAGGTTGGCAAAGTTGAACTGCCAGCACAAGGACTGATTATTGTCAACATTGATCGCCGAGAAAGTCATCCTATGATAACTTTAGGCACTAATGTCATTGAAAATTGTCTTGCAGAAATAATTGTCTTGTTACAGCAGGTTGCGGAGACCGCCAGTTCCAGCCAGCAGCAGGTTCTACAAAGAGAGATCAGAGCCCTGATGAAAAGGCAGCAGGTAGAACTGTCTGGTGGTGAAATTGGTAGTGTTAGGATGAGCGACCCATTCCCAATCGCCATGCCCCCCAAAAGTGAAATGATGATATGGTGCCGGGCAGCTATTGGTCTAAGGGGTAGAGACTACCAGGCTGTGGTAGAGCCCGTCTACTCTGACAGTAGGCCCACCATTTTGACAGCCCGTGGGGTGGTTGATGTCCACCATGGGAGGGTACCAGTCCACATTCTAAACATTGGGGAGAGAGAAGTCCATTTGCCCTGGTATGCCACCCTAGCCAAACTGTTCACTGTCAACCAGAATTCTATAAAGGCAGTGGAACCCTTGCCTCCATCCCAACAGGCGGAGGATAACGGCTCCAAGGGACAAATGGAGGACTGGTGTCAGAAGCTGCATGTGGGCACTGACTCCACCCCTCCACACCAAAAACAAGGAGTGTACCGGGTGGTACAGGAATACGAAAGGGTCTTCAGTAAACATCCACTTGACTTCGGGCAGGTAAAAGGGGTTCAACACCATATCCCCACGGGAGACCATCCACCCATTATCCCCTGCACACTACCAAAATGCCAAAGGGATGTTGCGAGAAATGAAGGAGGCTGGGGTAATAAGAGACAGTTGTAGCCCCTGGGCAGCTCCATTAATTCTTGTAAAGAAAAAGGATGGCACTATGAGAATGTGTGTAGACTAGAGGAAAATCAACCACATAACACACAAAGATGTATACCCGCTACCCAGGATAGAGGAATCACTGGCTGCATTAAAGTCTGCTAACTATTTCTCTACTTTGGATCTTATTAGTGGGTACTGGCAGGTTCCTGTAGCAGAGGTGGATAAGGAAAAAACCGCATTCACCACCCCGATGGGCCTCAGCGAGTTCAACTGCATGCCATTCGGGCTCTGCAACGCCCCAGGAACCTTCCAACGGTTGATGGAGTGCTGTCTGGGACATAACAATTTCGAGACAGTCCTGCTGTACCTGGATGACGTCATTGTATACTCCCAGACGTATGAGGACCATCTGAAGCACCTGGCGGAAGTGTTTGACGCCTTGGCTGGCTTTGGTCTAAAGGTGAAGCCCTCAAAATGTCATCTGCTGAAGCCCAAGGTACAGTACCTGGGGCACGTGGTGAGCGCTGACGGTGTAGTTCCAGACCCCGATAAAATCACAGTAATCAAGGACTGGCCGAGACACTCCACCGTAAAGGAAGTGCGGCAGTTCCTCGGGTTGGTAGGCTACTACCGAAGATTTATTCCAGGCTTCACCAAGATGGCAGCACCCATGCAGGACCTCCTGATAGGCCAGTCCAGGAAGGCCAAAAAACAGAAGCCGCCATTCAAATGGGACAAGCTGGAAGATGAGTCCTTCCACCAGCTGAAAATGGCCTTCACGGGGGACGAGATCCTGGCTTACCCTGATTATGGTCAGCCCTTCATCCTCCACACGGACGCAAGCAACGTGGGACTGGGAGTGGTGCTGTCCCAGATCCAGCAGGGCAGAGAACGGGTAATCGCTTATGCCAGCAGGAAGCTCTGGCCCACAGAAAGGAACCCTGAAAATTACAGCTCCTTCAAGCTAGAGTTCCTTGCAGTGGTATGGGCAGTGACAGAACACTTTAAACATTACCTCGCCTCTTCCAAGTTCACCGTATTCACAGACAACAACCCGCTGACACACCTGGACACTGCGAAACTTGGTGCCCTGGAGCAGAGATGGATGGCCCGACTCTCCAATTATGAGTTCACCATCAAGTACCGGGCTGGGCGCAAGAATTCCAACACAGATGCACTGTCCCGGATGCCTAACTTGCCAGATGGGGGAGAAGACCCGGAAGAACTGGAAGAGATAGAAATCCCCGCTTTCCACCGTCATGGGATAACTCAGTGCTCCCACTGTGTGAAAGACAGGTACTCTGCCACCAAAGAGGCCACGTTCAATCCCTTGCCCCACCACGGCTGGGCAGAAGACAGTGACCTGGCCATCCACCTAGTCAAAGTGTTGCTGACACGAACCGACTCATACCCTGACCCAGATGCTCCAGAGGAGGCCAAACAGCTGTGGAAAGAGAAGAGTAAGCTGTTCATCTATGAAGGGAAGCTGTGTCGAAGAACTGTCAACTCCCGGACGCACGAGCTGGTCTGGCAGGTGGTAGTCCCGAGGCGGGACGCGTCTATAGTCTTGGAAGCATACCACGATGGAGCAGGACACTTCGGATGGAAAAAGCTGGAAGTCCTGCTGCGTGAACGGTTCTATTGGGTTGGCATGAGAGGAACAATCGAGAGGTGGTGTAGAGAATGCGGACCGTGCAATCTGAGAAGGAAAGACCGTGCCAGCCAGAGTGCTCCCCTGCAGCCCATCATCACCAAGCTGCCGCTCGAACTGGTAGCCCCAGACCATGTGAAGCTGTCCCGGAGCAGGTCAGGCTATGTCTACGCTCTCACCATCGTAGACCACTACTCCCAGTTCCTGGTAGTAGTGCCACTCAAGGACCAAACGGCTCAGACAGCAGCCAGAGCTCTCCAGCAGCACTTCTGCCGCCCGCATGGTTACCCAGAATGCGTGCTAACTAGTGTTGAGCGAGCACTAAAATGCTCGGGTGCTCGACGCTCGGGCTGAGCTCACTGTGATACTCGGGTGCTCGACCCGAGCAACGAGCCCAATGTTAGTCTATGGGAGACCCGAACATTTTTGCGGCGGCTCCCCCGGCAGTCTGTAGAAAGACTAAAAAGTGCCCAAAACAATAGTGACAGTGCTCAAATGACATGGGGACAGCATGGGGATCGCCCCTGGAAGCATTTCTGACCCCCAGGTCACTGCTGTCAACAACGTGGTCAGAGGTATTAAGCCACTTTTACAGGCTCACAATAAAACGTTCAAAAACGAAAGTGAAAGTGCTTTCCTGTGAAATATGTTAACCCCTTAACGACCATGGGTCTTTGTGTTTTTGTGTTTTCCTTTTTTGCTCCCCTTCTTCCCAGAGCCAGAACTTTTTTAATTTTCGTTCAATATGGCCATGTGAGGGCTTATTTTTTGCGGGACGAGTTGTACTTTTAAACACCATCACTGGTTTTACCATATCGTGTGCTGGAAAATGGTAAAAAAATTCCAAGTGCAGTGAAACTGCAAAAAAAATGCAATTCCACAGTTGTTTTTTGGGTCCTTTTTTTACCACGTTCACAGATTGCTAAAACTGACCTGCCATCATTATTTTCCAGGTCATTACGAGTTCATAGACACCAAACATGTATAGGTTCTTTTTTATTTAAGTGGTGAAAAAAAAATCCAAAGCTTGCTAAAAAAAAAAAAAAAAATGACGCCATTTTCAGAGACCCTTAGCTTCTCTATTTTTCGGGATCTGGGGCCAGGCGAGGGCTTATTTTTTGCGTGCCGGGCTGACGTTTTTATTGATACCATTTTGGGGTAGATCCGATGTTTTGATCGCCCGTTATTGCATTTTATTGCAAAGTTGTAGCGACCAAAAAAACTTAATTCTGGCGTTTAATTCTTTTTTCTCGTTACGCCGTTTACTGATTGTATTAATTCTTCTTTTATATTGATAGATCGGGCGATTCTGAACGAGGCGATACCAAATATGTGTATGTGTTTTTTTTTTTATATATATATATTTTATTTTGAATGGGGCGAAAGGGGGGTGACTTAAACTTTTATATATTTTTTATCTTTTTTATTTTTTTAAAAACTTTTTTTTACACTTTCTGCTTGCTTCTATAGTCTCCAGAGGAGACTAGAAGCAGCAGTTGTCTGATTGCTTCTACTGCATACAAGCGATGAGCAGATCGCTTGTATGCAGGAGAAATGCTCACTTGCTATGAGCGCTGACCACTAGGTGGCACTCATAGCAATTGAGACATGACAACCACAGGCATCTGCTGCAGACCCTGAGTTGTCATGCCCACCCATTGGTGACCCGCGATCACGTGACGGGGTCACTGATGGGCGGGGCTTAGGACTCCCGGAAGCGCGAGTTAAATGCCACTGTCAGAGATTTAACATGTTAACAGCCGCGGGTGGATTGCGATTCCAATAATCAGCTGACATGTGCTCGCTTCAGTGCGGGCTCACCGCCGGAGCCCCCGCTGAACCGGCCTTCCCGACCTGTTGCGTACTATTACTGACCAGGTCGGAAAGGGGTTAAGGAACATCCTTTCCAGGGTAAAGACTTGTGTATAAGGTAAAATAAATAACCAAAAACAAAAATACTCCTCCACACCTTGGGCTATGTTCACAAGTAGCATTTTTTATGCGTTTTTGCACGTTTGTATTGCTTTCAACCGTGACAAATGCATTCACCGGGAAATGTCATTTTAACATTTTACAACCTTATCTGGCCATGTGCTGTGTGACACATGCATACAGTGCTAAAAAGACATGGGAACAGCATGGGGAAGACCCCTGGAAGCATTTCTGACACCCAGGTCACTGCCTAAAAGTGTGCCCATCAGAAGTGATCCTTGCCGCATCAGAAGATGCAGACTTGCAACTATCCCCGTGCAAGTCCTTGTCCCAGGGCAGTGTTCAATTGTACCTCCCCCATAACTTGCAATACAAGCGCAAGTATGCAGCCTGCCACCCACCCACCCGCAGGCTGCAATACCATACTGCTAGCTTGCTTGCACTTGAAATTGGGCCTTTTAGGCATGTGGAGGTGGAATCTGGCCACCACGTCATGGCTGCGTCGGTAGCCTGGTATTCATACTCAGTCCCCAGCCACCCGGCGGCTGGGTGTCCACTCTTGGTCCCCAGCCACCAGGGGGCGGCCGGGTGTCCATACTCAGTCCCCAGCCGCCCCGCGGCCGGGTGCCCACACACAGTCCCCAGCCGCGTGGGGGTGGCCGGGTGTCCATAAACGGTCCCCAGCCGCCCCTATTTGTCCCGGTGTGCCTTATACACAAGCGCGCATACCAAAACATTACCTGTGCCCTCCCCAGTGCATTTAGTGAGAAGGACAGCCTAACCACAAACACGTGGACAAGTGAATGTGGCCAGGAATGGTCCATCTCACTGACGCCTTCACACTGGGTTAATATTATGGAAGCCGGGACACAGTTGGACACTGGGATGCAACACGTCCTCCAGACATAGAGGATTGCGGGTCCTGGGTCAATCAGGCTTCAACACAAAGTTCAGAAGGTAGACAGCAGCAGTGGTCGGCCTCCTACACAACGAGTAAATTATTCATGATCATGAGGCCATCCACCTCCTTAGCTTTCTGTTCCTTGGAATGCAAGCGCATGTATGTAGTAGCAGCTAGGCCTGAGGTGGTCAGCGTTTTGGCGCATATTCTACCTCCTTCGAGGATTGCTGGATGTTTTCCTGCTACTATCCCAGTTCTATGACTCCCGTTAAAACAAAGCTTCAGGTGATGAATGATGGATGAGGTGGTGGCAAAGGAGAAAGAGCAGGAGGAACAGGGACCATTCACATCAATATCAGGCCAGCCAACCACACATGTCTTGTAAGATATGTTTCTGTACCAAAAGGAGCGGTTCAGCTACACAGTTATAAGGCATACAGTGAATGCAATGCCTACCAAAAATTTCGAGGCACTCCAATGCCCCTTGGAAGTGACATGGAGGTCAGAGGGCCTTAATTAAACCGTTTTTTCCATTTATAGCAACTGGATCTCCTGTACACTGTTGGCCTAAGCAGGGAATGGAAGGCTTTCCAAAAATTATTAGGCACTGCAATGCCCCTTGAAACAGACGTGGATTACAGCGTATTAAAAACCTTCTACCCATTATTGGGGAGTGGGTCTCCCTTAGTGTTCGCCTATGCATTGAAAAGCAAAAGCTGACAAAAATTAGGAGGAAATGCAATGCCCGTTGCAAGAGTCGTGGAGGTTAGAGGTAATTAAAAACAACATGTCAATGCCCCTTGGAAGAGCTGTGGAGTTCAGAGTGATTTAACAAGACGGTTTTAATGCCCCTTAGAAGAGACGTGGAGTTCAGAGTGGTTTAACAAGACAATTTTAATGCCCCTTGGAAGAGATGTGGAGGTCACAGTAGCTTAACAAGATGGTTTTAATGCCCCTTGGAAGAGACGTGGAGTTCAGAGTGGTTTAACAAGACAGTTTTAATGCCCCTTGGAAGAGTGGTGGAGGTTACAGTGGAATAAAAAGACAATATCAATGCCCCGTGGAAGAGACGTGGAGGTCACAGTAGCTTAACAAGACGGTTTTAATGCTCCTTGGAAGAGTGGTGGAGGTCGCAGTGGAATAAAAAGACAATATAAATGCCCCTTGGAAGAGTGGTGGAGGTTACAGTGGAATAAAAAGACAATATCAACGCCCTGTGGAAGAGACGTGGAGGTCACAGTAGCTTAACAAGACGCTTTTAATGCCCCTTGGAAGAGTGGTGGAGGTTGCAGTGGAATAAAAAGACAATATTAACGACCCTTGGAAGAGACGTGGAGGTCACAGTAGCTTAACAAGACGATTTTAATGCCCCTTACAAGAGCCATGCAGTACAGCATATTAACCCCTTAATAACATCTGACGTACTAATACGCGTCTGTGCCCTGGGACTTAAGAGCCAGACCCGTATTAGTACGTCATCGCGATCGCGCGTGCACACAGGCTGTGCGGGCGCGATCGCCGCCGGGTGTCAGCTGATTGTCACAGCTGACACCCGGTACTATGTGCAGGGAGCGGTCACGCACTGCTCCCAGCACATTAACCCCCGCGATGCTGCGATCGAAGTCGATCGAAGTCGATCGCGGCATTGCGGGGGCAAGGGGAGGTGATCGGCGATGCTCACCTCCTCTTCCGGCTTCCAGCGCAGTCTGCAAAGGCTTCTCGGGTGTTGCCATGACGACCCGATGTCGTCATGACAACATCCGGGTCACCAGAGAGCAGGAAGATTGCTTGGACATGCGCAGTGCATCTCCAAGCAATCTTCACACTGTGCACTTCTGACAGCCTTCATGGCATAGGGATGGTGCTCCATTCCTGTGCCATGCAGGCGATCAGAAAAAAAAAGTGAAAGTCCCAGAGTGGGACAAAGTAATAAAGTGGATAAACTGTGTGAAAGTGAAAAAAAAAAAAAAAAAAATGTGCAAAAATATTATAAAAAAATAAAAAAAATAATACACCAAAAATAAAAATATAATGTACCCATCAATAAATATTATTATAAAAAAAATTAAAAAAAAACAATAAAAGTACACATATTTGGTATCGCCGCGTCCGGAACAACCTGACCTATAAAACTGTCCCACTAGTTAACCCCTTCAGTGAACACGGTAAAAAAAAAAAAAAAAAAAAAACAAGCAAAAAACAATGCTTTATCACCATACCGCCAAACAAAAAGTGGAATAACACGCGATCAAAAAGACGCATATAAATAAAAATGATACCGCTGAAAATGTCATCTCGTCCCGCAAAAAACAAGCTGCCATATAGCTCCATCAGCCGAAAAATAAAAAAGTTATAGCTCTCAGAATAAAGCGATACTAAAAAATATTTTTTTCTATAAAATAGCTTTTATTGTGTATAAGCGCCAAAACATAGAAAAATGATACAAATGTGGTACCGCTGTAAACATACTGACCCGAAGAGTAAAGCTGCCTCATCAATTTTACCACACGCGGAACAGAATAAAAAAAAAAAAAAAACAATTCCTGAATTGTTGGTTTTTGTTTATTCTGCCTCCCAAAAATCGGAATAGAAAGCGATCAAAAAATGTCACGTGCCTGAAAATGGCACCAATAACAACGTCAAGTCATCCCGAAAAAAACGAGCTGTCACATGACTGTCTGCCAAAATCTGGAAAAATTATAGCTCTCAAAATATGGCGATGCAAAAACTAGATTTTACAAAAAATGCGTCTATTAGTGTGTGACAGCTGTCAGTCATAAAAACCCCATATGATTCTGGCATTGCTGTAATCACACCGACCCGAAGAATAAAGTCGTCTAATCACTTATACCGCACAAGGAACGGCGTCAAAAATAAACTCTTGGGTTAGGATTGGGCTAGGGTTAGGGCTGGGTTTGGGGCTAGGGTTGTGCTAGGGCTAGGGTTGTGCTGGGGCTAGGGTTGTGCTGGGGCTAGGGTTGTGCTGGGGCTAGGGTTGTGCTAGGGTTAGGGCTGGGGTTGGGATTTTTTTCAAAAGTAAGAAAAAAAGATGACGATATGGCGACTAGTGTTGAGAGCAAGTGCTCGCTACTTGAGTTTGCATCGGGTGCTCTGGTATGCATTGAGTATCGTGGGTATTTGAGTGACATGCTTGAGTCTCTGCCCCATATGCTTCGCGGCCAAAAAACTTTACGGGGATTGCCTGCCATGCACGAGCGATCCCCGCATGTTTTTTTTTGGGTGTCTAATAACCGTGAAACATGCGGAGCAGGGACTCGAGCATGTCACTCGAGCACACGCTGTACATGGTGCATACCTGAGTACCCGATGCAAACTCAAGTAGCGAGCACTTGCGCTCAAGAATAATGACAACTTATTCAATATGATGACCTAATGTAAACAAATAATGTGCCGTACCTCTGGGTTCAAAATGTTCACTATACACCTTAATAAAATCCTTGAGGGGTATAGTTTCCAAAATGGGGACACTTGTGGGGGAGCTCCACTGTTTATGCACATCACGGGCTCTCCAAACGCGACATGGTGTCCGCTAACAAATTGAATGGAAAATCGGCTCAAATTGTTAGCGGACGCCATGTTGCGTTTGGAGAGCCCCTGTGTGCCCAAACATTGGAGCTCCCCCACAAGTGACCCCATTTTGGAAACTAGACCCCCCAAGGCACCTATCTAGATGCATAGTGAGCACTTAGAACCCCCAGGTGCTTCACAAATTGATTCGTAAAAATGAAAAAGTGAAAATAAAACACTTTTTCATTTTTATGAATCAATTTGTGAAGCACCTGGGGTTCCAAGTGCTCACTATGAATCTAGATAGGTGCCTTGGGGGGTCTAGTTTCCAAAATGGGGTCACTTGTGGGGGAGCTCCAATGTTTGGGCACACAGGGACTCTCTAAATGCAACATGGTATCCGCTAACAAATTGAATGGAAAATCGGCTCAAATTGTTAGCGGACACCACATTGCGTTTGGAGAGCCCCTCTGTGCCCAAACTTTGGAGCTCCCCCACAAGTGACCCCATTTTGGAAACTAGACCCCCCAAGGCACCTTTCTAGATGCATAGTGAGCACTTGGAACCCCCAGGTGCTTCACAAATTGATTCGTAAAAATGAAAAAGTGAAAAAAAAAACACTTTTTCATTTTTATGAATCAATTTGTGAAGCACCTGGGGTTCCAAGTGCTCACTATGAATCTAGATAGGTGCCTTGGGGGGTCTAGTTTCCAAAATGGGGTCACTTGTGGGGGAGCTCCAATGTTTGGGCACACAGGGACTCTCCAAATGCAACATGATATCCGCTAACAAATTGTCGGCTCAAATTGTTAGCGGATATCATGTTGCATTTGGAGAGTCCCTGTGTGCCCAAACTTTGGAGCTCCCCCACAAGTGACCCCATTTTGGAAACTAGACCCCCCAAGGCACCTATCTAGATGCATAGTGAGCACTTGGAACCCCAGGTGCTTCACAAATTGATTCATAAAAATGAAAAAGTGTTTATTTTTTTCACTTTTTCATTATTACGAATCAATTTGTGAAGCACCTGGGGGTTCCAAGTGCTCACTATGCATCTAGAAAGGTGCCTTGAGGGGTCTAGTTTCCAAAATGGGGTCACTTGTGGGGGAGCTCCAAAGTTTGGGCACAGAGGGGCTCTCCAAACGCAATGTGGCGTCCGCTAACAATTTGAGCCGATTTTCCATTCAATTTGTTAGCGGATACCATGTTGCATTTAGAGAGTCCCTGTGTGCCCAAACATTGGAGCTCCCCCACAAGTGACCCCATTTTGGAAACTAGACCCCCCAAGGCACCTATCTAGATGCATAGTGAGCACTTGGAACCCCTAGGTGCTTCACAAATTGATTCGTAAAAATGAAAAAGTGTTTTTTTTTTCACTTTTTCATTATTACGAATCAATTTGTGAAGCATCTGGGGGTTCCAAGTGCTCACTATGCATCTAGAAAGGTGCATTGCGGGGTCTAGTTTCCAAAATGGGGTCACTTGTGGGGGAGCTCCAAAGTTTGGGCACAGAGGGGCTCTCCAAACGCAATGTGGTGTCCGCTAACAATTTGAGCCGATTTTCCATTCAATTTGTTAGCGGATACCATGTTGCATTTAGAGAGTCCCTGTGTGCCCAAACATTGGAGCTCCCCCACAAGTGACCCCATTTTGGAAACTAGACCCCGCAAGGCACCTATCTAGATGCATAGTGAGCAGTTGGAACCCCCAGGTGCTTCACAAATTGATTCATAAAAATTAAAAAGTGTTTTTTTTTTCACTTTTTCATTGTTACGAATCAATTTGTGAAGCACCTGGGGGTTCCAAGTGCTCACTATGCATCTAGAAAGGTGCCTTGGGGGGTCTAGTTTCCAAAATGGGGTCACTTGTGGGGGAGCTCCAAAGTTTGGGCACACATGGGCTCTCCAAACACAACATGGCGTCCGCTAATTATTCAAGCAAATTTTACAATCAAAAAGTCAAATGGCGCTCCTTCCCTTCCGAGCCCTGCCGTGCGCCCAAACAGTATTTTTTCCCCAAATATTGGGTATCTACGTGCCCAGGGAAAATTGCTCAACAAATTTTGGGGTCCATTTTTTCTTGTTACCCCTGTGAAAATAAAAAAAATTGGGTCTAAAGTAACATTTTTGTGAAAAAAGTTAAATATTCATTTTTTTCTTCCACATTCAAAAAATTCCTGTGAAGCACCTGAAGGGTTAATAAAGTTCTTGAATGTGGTTTTGAGCACCATGAGGGGTGCAGTTTTTAGAATGATGTCACTTTTGGGTATTTTCTGTCATAAAGACCTCTCAAAGTGACTTCAAATGTGATGTGATCCCTAAAAAAATGGTTTTGTAAATTTTGTTGGAAAAATGAGAAATCGCTGGTCAACTTTTAACCCTTATAGCTCCCTAACAAAAAAAAATTTTGGTTCCAAAATTGTGCTGATGTAAAGTAGACATGTGGGAAATGTTATTTATTAACTCTTTTGTGTGACATATCGCTCTGATTTCAGGGCTTAAAAATTCAAATTTTGAAAATTGCAAAATTTTCAAAATTTTCGCCAAATTTCCATTTTTTTCACAAATAAACGCAAGTGATATCGAAGAAATTTTTCCACAATCATGAAGTACAATATGTCACGAAAAAACAGTCTCAGAATCAGGGGGATCCCTTGAAGCGTTCCAGAGTAATTACCTCATAAAGTGACAGTGGTCAGAATTGTAAAAATTGGCCCGGTCATTAACGTGCAAACCACCCGCGGGGCTTAAGGGGTTAAAAACATTATTCCCATTATTGGGGAGTGGGTCTCCCATAGTCTTTGCCTATGCCTTCCAAGCAAAAGCTGCCAAAAATTAGGACAGAGGAACTTGCAATGCTGGCAACATGGACCACGGTCACCCTGGTGGTATAGTGGTCGTGGAGGCTGAGGATAAGGAGAAGAGCAAAAAACAGCCGAAATGAGGAAGCGTATACCCATGTGTGGGTGTGAAGCGATGCATGGGAATACACCTCCCGAAATAACACAGTGGATTTGACTTTATGTTACTCTGCTGTCATTTGGTGGTGATGAGAAGTCTGGCCCAATCCAGCCCTTGTTCATTTTGATAAGGGTCAGCTTGTCAGCATTGTCAGTTGACAGGCGAGTGTGCTTATCAGTTATAATTCCCCCAGCGGCACTAAAAACACGCTCCGATAACACGCTAGCGGCAGGGCAGGCCAGGACCTCCAAGGCGTACAGAGTGAGTTCATTCCAAGTGTCCAGCTTGGATACCCAATAATTAAAAGGCACAGAGGAATCACGGAGGACGCTGGTACTCCCTCACCATCTTTTGAAACTTTCCACTCCTTGTGAGAGTACCCTGCGCCTCAGGGCCTGTAAGCTGGGCAGGTCTCAGAAAACTGTCCTAGAACATTGACAGTGTTCCCCTGCCTCTGCTGGATTGGAGTTGCGTCTCTCTCGCCTGTATGCCTTAGTTGGGCAGCGAACTGTGACCTCTGCCGCTACCGTGTTCAGATGGGAATTTTTTTAATAGTTCTGCAGCAAGGGCCTTCTGGTACTGCCCCATTTTTGTAGACGTCTCCAACTCAGGAATAAGAGAGTGAAAGTTCTCCTTGTAGAGGGGGTCTAAAAGTGTCATCAACCAGTAATGACTGTCACCCAACATTTTGACAATGCGAGGGTCACGGTTAAGACAGCGTAACATAAAGTCAGCCATGGGTGCCAGACTGGTAACGGGCAAGACTTCCGTGTCCTCACCAAGATGACGACTGATAGTGTTGAGCAATCACTAAAATGCTCGGGTGCTCGAAGCTCGGGCCGAGCTTACCGTGATACTCGGGTGCTCGACCCGAGCAACGAGCCCAATGTTAGTCTATGAGAGACCCGAGCATTTTTGCGGCAGCACCCCCGGCAGTCTGTAGAAAGCCTAAAAAGTGCCCAAAACGATAGTGACAGTGCTAAAAAGACATGGGGGCAGCATGGGGATTGCCCCTGGAAGCATTTCTGACCCCCAGGTCACTGCTGTCAACAACGTGGTCAGAGGTATTAAGCCACTTTTGCTGGCTCACAATAAAACGTTCAAAAACGAAACTGAAACGGTTTTCCTGTGAAATATGTTAAGGAATTTCCTTTCCAGGGTAAAAACTTGTGTATAAGGTAAAATAAATAACCAAAAACAAAATACTCCTCCACGCCTTGGGCTATGTTCACAAGTAGCATTTTTCATGCGTTTTTGCACTTTTGTATTGCTTTCAACCGTGACAAATGCTTTCACCGGGAAATGTCATTTTAACATTTTACAACCTTATCTGGCCATGTGCTGTGCGACACATGCATACAGTGCTGAAAAGACAAAGGATCAGCATGGGGAAGACGCCTGGAAGCATCTCTGACCCCCAGGTCACTGTCTAAAAGTGTGCCCATCAGAAGTGATCCTTGCCGCATCAGAAGATGCAGACTTGCAACTATCCCCGTGCAAGTCCTTGTCCCAGGGCAGTGTTCAATTGTACCTCCCCCATTCCTTGCAATGCAAGCGAAAATATGCAGCCAACCACCCACCCACCCGCAGGCTGCAATACCATACTGCTAGCTTTCACTTGAAATGGGGCCTTTTAGTTTGGAGGAGGCCGAAGCTGGCCACTACCTCATGGCCGCTTCAGCAGCGAGGTATCAATACTCTGTCCCCAGCCGCCCGGCGGCCGGGTGTCCACGCTCGGTCCCCAGCCGCCAGGTGGCGGCCAGGTGTCCATACTCGGTCCCCAGCCGCCCTGATTTCTCCTGTCACCTTCCTCCACACTTTTCTTAGCCTGGCCTGCTTTAGGGCAGCATTGGACGAGCCCACCAGAGAACCAGACTCCTCCGGTGGGCCCTGGCTTCTCCATCAGGGGAGTTGAGAGTGCCTAGGTGAGGAGCATGATGATGATGATAGAAGTTAGCATCTGCTTTGTTTTCTTGGAATGCAAGCGCATGTATGTAGTAGCGGCTAGGCCTGAGGTGGTCCGCGTTTTGGCGCATATCCTACCTCCTCCGAGGATTGCTGGATGTTTTCCTGCTACTATCCCAGTTCTATGACTCCCGTTAAAACAAAGCTTCAGGTGATAAATGATGGATGAGGTGGTGGCAAAGGAGAAAGAGCAGGAGGAACAGGGACCATTCACATCAATATCAGGCCAGTCAACCAGATATGTCTTGTAGGATATGTTTCTGTAACAAAAGGAGCGGTTCGGCTACACAGTTATAGGGCATACAGTGAGTGCAATGCCTACCAAAAATTTTGAGCCACTCCAATGCCCCTTGGAAATGACATGGAGGTCAGAGGGCGTTAACTAAACCTTTTTTTCAATTTATAACAACTGGGTCTCCCGTGCACTGTTGGCCTAAGCAGTGAATGGAAGGCTTTCCAAAAATTATGAGGAACTGCAATGCCCCTTACAAGAGCCATGTGTGGCACCCCAGGGGTCTGGTCACCACAGTAATAGAGATATTACGTCGGAGAGCAAGTGGGAGGTTTAATGGTCAGGATCCCTTAAACATGCAACATCCTCCTGCCCCAGTCCTGGGAGGGGAGAATTCTGCCCTTATAAACTGGATCTGGGGTGGGGTTGAGTGAGTCAGAGAACAGTCAGAGTCAGAGTGAGAGCAAGGGAAAGTAACAGCAAGGAGCTCTGTAGGAGCTAGGAGCTAAAGACCAGGGGCTGGAAGCTGAGCAGAGCTCGCCCTGGCAGAAGACAATAGGAACCGGACACAGGAGTCCGAAGCTGTGAGGACTTATATATCCAGCAGCAGAAACCAGCTGGCAGGGGATTTCAGGTCCTCTGGCCATAGAAGCCCGGAGGCTCAGTCACAAGCAAGGGACCAGCACCGCTGTCGTGGAGCGGAGGCTAACAGAAGGCCCCAAGTCACCAGCCATACGGGTGAGCACTACACGGTACACTCAGGGACGTGGGCTACTTCTACCCGCTTACAGCTAGGTAGCCAGGAAGAGTGCAGACAGACGGGGAGGCCTACAACTCCACCTGGCCAGGGGAACTCCTGCTTGCTCACAGACTGACCAGGCCTCTTATGCTAGCCAGTACTCCCGGGAGGGTCTACCTTATAATCATCAGTAAAGACCCTGAACTGCACTGCAAAGACTCTGAGTCGTTCCTGCTGCGCTCGTGCACCATCACCCCCATCATCCACACTCACTGCCCTGAGGCTATACTCCTCCCGAGGGGAGTTATCCCATTCTATGCTGCGCATACAACACCAGCCTCAGCGGTCTGCCTCGCAGCGGTGGTACTCCCTGACCAAAATCCACGGGTGGCGCAGTCGGACAATTAACCTCAAAACCTAAGAAAGACTGCCACTGGTTTGACCAGCCTGAGCCATGGGACAGGGTCACCGCCACGGAGACTACAGACCCCAGAGACCCGGCACCGGGTATCCCACACACGTGTACACACGGCCCAGGGGGCGCGTCACATGCAGTACAGCATATTACAAACATAAGTCCCATTATTGGGGAGTGGGTGTCCCATAGTATTTGCTTATGCCTTGCAAGCAAAAGCTTCCAAAAATTAGGACGGAGCAACTTGCAATGCCCCTTACAAGAGCCATGCAGCACAGCATATTGCAAACATAAGTCCCATTATTGGGGAGTGGGTGTCCCATGGTATTTGCTTATGCTTTCCCACCAAAAGCTGCCAAAAATTAGGACGGAGCAACTTGCAATGCCCCTTACAAGAGCCATGCAGTACAGCATATTACAAACATAAGTCCCATTATTGGGGAGTGGGTGTCCCATAGTATTTGCTTATGCCTTGCAAGCAAAAGCTGCCAAAAATTAGGACGGAGCAACTTGCAATGCCCCTTACAAGAGCCATGCAGTACAGCATATTACAAACATAAGTCCCATTATTGGGGAGTGGGTGTCCCATGGTATTTGCTTATGCTTTCCCAGCAAAAGCTGCCAAAAATTAGGACGGAGGACCTTGCAAAGCTGGCACCCTGGTGGTATAGTGGTGGTGGAGGCTGAGGATAAGGAGAAAAAGATTAAACAGCTGAAACGAGGAAGCGTATACCCATGTGTGGGTGTGAAGCGGTGCATGTGAATACATCTCCCGAAATAACACAGTGGATTTGACTTTATGTTACTCTGCTGTCATTTGGTGGTGATGAGAAGTCTGGCCCAATCCAGCCCTTGTTCATTTTGATAAGGGTCAGCTTGTCAGCATTGTCAGTTGACAGGCGAGTGCGCTTATCAGTTATAATTCCCCCAGCGGCACTAAAAACACGATCCGATAACACGCAAGAGGCAGGGCAGGCCAGGACCTCCAAGGCGTACAGAGCGAGTTCATTCCAAGTGTCCAGCTTGGATACCCAATAATTAAAAGGCACAGAGGAATCACGGAGGATGCTGGTACGATCGGCAAGGTT
This sequence comes from Phyllobates terribilis, assembly GCF_046119375.1. Classification (NCBI taxonomy): domain Eukaryota; kingdom Metazoa; phylum Chordata; class Amphibia; order Anura; family Dendrobatidae; genus Phyllobates; species Phyllobates terribilis. The sequence goes on from NW_027362762.1 coordinate 209,050,189, forward strand.
TCCACTCCTTGTGAGAGTACCCCGCGCCTCAGGGCCTGTAAGCTGGGCGGGTGTCAGAAAACTGTCCCAGAACATTGACAGTGTTCCCCTACCTCTGCTGGATTGGAGTTGCATCTCTCTCGCCTGTACGCCTTGGTTGGGCAACGAACTGTGACCTCTGCCGCTAGCGTGTTCAGATGGGAATTTTTTTAAGAGTTCTGCAGCAAGGGCCTTCTGGTATTGCCCCATTTTTGTAGACCTCTCCACCTCAGGAATAAGAGAGTGAAAGTTCTCCTTGTAGCGGGGGTCTACAAGTGTCACCAACCAGTAATAACTGTCACCCAACATTTTGACAACGCGAGTTTCACGGTTAAGGCAGCGTAACATAAAGTCAGCCATGCGTGCCAGACTGGTAACGGGCAAGATTTCCGTGTCCTCACCAAGATGACGACTGACCATGCTCTCCTCCTCCTCCTCTTCCTCCTCTTCCTCCTCACCCCTGTCCTCAGGCCACCCACGCTGAACCGACGGTATGACACTTGTACAGGTACTACCGTCTACAACGCATGATAGCAGCTCCTGTTCTTCCTCCTCCTCCTCCTCTCCCTCATTGTCCCCCAATGCACGTTGGGATGAGATGAGGCTGGGCTGTGTGTAATCGCCCGCTACGGCTTCTTGATCCATCTCATCATACTCTGGCTGCAAAGCCTCCTCTTTAATTCTCTGCAGAGAGCGTTGCAAAAGACAGACAAGTGGGATGCTGACACTAATGATGGCGTTATCGCCACTCACCATCTTGGTGGCCTCCTCAAAGTTTGTCAGGATGGTACATATGTCAGACATCGAGGTCCACTCCTGAGGTCTTATGTGTGGAGTCTGACCTGAATATCGACGGCCTTGTTGCAGCTGGTACTCCACAACTGCTCTCTTCTGCTCACAAATCCTTTGCAACATGTGGAGGGTAGAGTTCCAACGTGTGGGGACATCACACACCAGTCAGTGTGCCGGAAGCTGCAAACGCTGCTGCAGCACAGCAAGGGCGGCGGAAGCTGTAGCCGACTTGCGAAAATGAGCTGACAGGCGGCGTACTTTCACGAGCAGATCTGGCAACTCGAGGTACGATTTGAGAAACCGCTGAACCACGAGGTTAAGCACATGAGCCAGGCATGGTACGTGTGTGATCTCACCTCGCCTCAGAGCCGCCACCAGGTTACGGCCATTGTCACACACGACCATGCCGGGATGTAGGTTCAGCGGTCTCAGCCACAGATCTGCCTGCTCTTTCACAGCTGTCCACAACTCACAAGCAATGTGAGGTTTATCACCTAAGCTTATGAGTTTCAGCACAGCCTGTTGCCGCTTGGCGGAGGCAGTACTGCAATGCTTCCAGCTTGTAACTGATGTGGTGATATCTGAGAAGGAGGCTGAACATGAGGAGGAGGAGGATGCGCAGGAGCTGTACACTGTGGGGGCAACTCTGACTGACATAGGGCCCGCAATCCTCGGTGTGGGGAGGATGTGTTCCGTCCCAAGGTCCGACTGGGTCCCGGCTTCCACTATGTTTACCCAGTGTGCCGTCAGAGAGATGTACCATCCCTGGCCACAAGCACTTGTCCACGTGTCCGTTGTCAGGTGGACTCTCCCAGTAACTGCGTTGTTGAGGGCACGGCAGATGCTTTGGGACACGTGCTTGTGTAGTGCGGGGATGGCACACCGGGCAAAATAGTGTCGGCTGGGGACCGAGTACCGAGGGACGGCCACCGCCATAAGATTGTGGAAGGATTCCGTCTCCACCAGCCTAAAAGGCAGCATTTCCAATGCAAGCAGTCGTGAAATGTGCGAATTTAGGACTGTGGCCTGTGGGGCTTTAGCTGCGAATTTGCGCTTTCGTTCAAAGGTCTGGGATATGGACAATTGAACGCTGCGGTGGGACGTGGACGTGGACGTTGATGCTGTTTCTTGAGAAACTGCCATAACAAGTGAAGACTGAGAGGAGGGGGCATCTTTACTTGCAGTATGGACAGGGGATTGCCTTGCACACACAACAGGGGGTTCTATTGCACGCACAACAGTGGAAGAAGCAGTGGTGACACCCGCTGACACTGGTCGTGGACCCTGGGTTTCGCCCCACAAAGTCGGGTGCTTTGCTGCCATGTGCCTGATCATGCTGGTGGTGGTCAGGCTGGTAGTTTTGTCACCCCTGCTGATGCTGGCATGGCAGGTGGAACATATGGCCTTTTTGGGGTTATCAGCAGAGTCTTTAAAAAAATTCCAGACTCTGGAAGACCTACCGCTTGTACTGGCAACGTCCCTCGTGTTGGTGTTACGGGGAACGGTTGCCTGCCTTCTGTCTGCGGCCACCACACTGCTTCTTCCTGCCTGTTGGGGTTCTCTGCCTCCCTCCCCCTGTGTGCTGCTGGCCTCACTCTGCATGTCCTCCTTCCACGTTGGGTCACTTACTAGATCATCCACCACCTCCTTCTCTTCCACTTGTGCACCACAATCCTCCTCCTCACTTCCTGGCAATTGTGTCTCGTCATCGTCCACCTCTTGTGACAGATTGCCAACGTCGACTTCCTGTGGCCGTGGCTGTTCAAATATTTGGGCATCGCAACATGGGATCTCCTCTTCCACCACTTCAAGCATATCAGACGAGGGGCCCAAATATGGAAATGGACCAGTGAACAGCTCTTCACAGTGTCCAAGTGTGGGATCACTTGCTGTCTGACGACACTCGGCATGGTGGGAGGAAGGAGCATCAGGGTGAGGAGGAGTATGCGGTCGAGACTCACGGCTACTAAGAGTTGACCGTGTGGAAGACAGACCGGAGGTGGTGGTGCCCAGGTAACTGGAAGTATTGTCTGCTATCCAATTAATAACCTGTTCACACTGATCAGTTCTCAGTACTGGTGTTGTTCTGTGCTTCCCTAGTAATTCGGTCAAGAAGTGGGAGTGAGAAGATGTGGCTGTTGGTTGTGGCACATTTTCACCTTGGCCACGGCCCCGTCCTCTGCACGAACCATCACCAGAACGTCCACTTCCACGTCCCTTGCCACGCGCCTTGCCCATTGTAAATGAAGTAAAATAGCTTACACTTGCACTATCAATGGAAAAAGAGTAATAAAGAGTAGATTAGAACCGTGGAAGAGGAAAACCACAGTTATTGTTTACTGGGGTATACCACACTTTTTTAAATAGAGATATTTGCGGCTGAACAGTGAGCGACACACTCAAACTGCTTTTTTTTTAGATACCAAAGGCCCAAAACTGGATAGTACAGCGATTTGACCCGTGGAACTGCGAAACCACACTGGGATGTCGGGCCTACACAGGACTACTTTCAACAGATATATTTTTGTGTCACAACAGTCAGGAGACACTACTGTTTTTCTTTACGGAAAAAACTACCAAAAGCTGAATAATAGAGATTTTTTACCGTGGGATGGCAAAACCACAGTTATTGTTTACTGGGGTATACCACACTTTTTTAATTAGAGATATTTGCGGCTGAACAGTGAGCGACACACTCAAACTGCTTTTTTTTTAGATACCAAAGGCCCAAAACTGGATAGTACAGCGATTTGACCCGTGGAACTGCGAAACCACACTGGGATGTCGGGCCTACACAAGACTATTTTCAACAGATATATTTTTGTGTCACAACAGTCAGGAGACACTACTGTTTTTCTTTACGGAAAAAACTACCAAAAGCTGAATAATAGAGATTTTTTACCGTGGGATGGCAAAACCACAGTTATTGTTTACTGAGGTATACCACACTTTTTTAAATAGAGATATTTGCGGCTGAACAGTGAGCGACACAGTCAAACAGTTTTTTTTTTAGATACAAATGGCCCAAAATGGATAATACAGAGGTTTGACCCGTGGAAGTGCAAAACAACACTTCTGTTTCTCTAGCCTACAACAGACTATTTTCAACAGTTATATTTGTGTCTGAAAAATCAGAGACTCGCTTTTTTTTGGGGGGGGGGGAGGGGGGACACACCAAAAGGTTAATAAGACGGGTATTTGTACAGTGTGAAGGAGGAAAAAAAAAGGAGGATTTAGATGGAAAAAAAAGGATTTTTCCTGGCCCCCGACACCTGGTGCTAAGTCCAGCAATTTGAGCAACAGGAGCACACAGGACTGTAATGCAGCGTTTGCTGGTATAACCACTGTGTCTCCTATACAGCCTGCCTGCCTGGTGTCTGGGATGGATATTAGTCCTGAAAAGGACTGTTTGTTTGTTCTGGCAGCCTTTACAGACCCTACACTAACTATTTCGCAGTTTATATCTCTCCCTAAATCAGCAGCGCTGTCCCTACACTGTCTAATCCGGAGAGACTGTGTCCAAGATGGCGGCGCCCGGTTTTAAATACTCGAGGTGACGCTGTGCGGCCAGCCAATCACTGTAATGCCCACAACCAACATGGCTGCAGCATTACAGTGACTGGCTGGCAATCCCTGCATGTTCATTGGCTCTGTAAAGAGCGCCAAACATGCAGGGCGGAGACCCGAGCTCCCGCCCGAGTAACCCGGAAATGCTCGGTGCTCGCCGAACATCCCGAGTAGCGTGATGCTCGGGCGAGTACCGAGCAGTGTCGAGCATGTTCGCTCAACACTAGTGCTAACTGACCAAGGTCCGGCCTTCGAGGCAGAAGTATTCCAGAAGTTCTGCAACCTGTATGGCTGCAAAAAGATCAGGACAACGCCTTATCACCACCAGACCAACGGGATGTGTGAAAAGATGAACCAGGTGGTGATAGACCTACTGAAGACATTGCCCCTGGAGGAACGCAGCCTGTGGCCAGAAAAGTTGCCAGACCTGGTGGATCTCTACAATCATATCCAAGTGAATTCCACCAATTGCACGCCAGCTTACCTGATGCGAGCGAGACCTGGTAAGCTGCCCATCGGCCAGGATATGGGAGTTCTGACGCCAGAGGACGCCTCACCGGATGCAGATTGGGACAGTGAGCGGCAACAGCAATACCGTAAGGTACAGGAAAGTGTTCAAAGAAGTCTGTCTCAAGCAAGAGAAAGGCAAGAGAGGACTTACAATCAACATGCACCTGCTGTTCCCCTGTCACCTGGAGAGCAAGTCCTAAAGAGGAAGAGGCGACTCCACAAGTTGGATGACCTGTGGGAAAAAGAGCCGTACACCATTCTACCATCAAGTCATGATAACACCAAGGTGTGCCTCATAAGTAAGGACGGAGGTGAGACAACAGCAACAGTTTCCAGAGACCACCTGAAGAAATGTCCTGAGCAGTTACAGAATGCTGAAGAAGGCCAAGATATCCCTCAACCCGCAGAGGAAGTGGAAGAAATGGTCAGCACAGTACTTGGAGAATTTCCCCGGTCATGGACACAAGTAAATAATGCAATAGTTGTGCCAGTCCTTACATTTCTCCAATCAGCCCCTCAAGAAGCTGTAGAAGTCCCAGTAGAGTTGGAAGAACCATTGGCCCCGGAGACAGAAGATTCCTCATCAGCAGACCAGGAGAATCTACCCTCTGCTAGTAGCGAGCCTGTCGTACCCACGGTAAGCCAAAGGATCTGTAGGAAGCTGCCCAACCTACCAGTGACACCTCAAAATACCAGTAGTGCAGATCACACAGTGCCCACTACACCAGGGGTAGGGAAAGGGGACCAGAGCGGAACACAGACAGTGTGTTACGCAGGTCTAACAGAAGCACCAGAGGTCAAATTCCTGCTCGTTGGAGAATTTAAGTGTAATGTGTAACTGTAATGTTGAAATGTTTTATGTGTGCATTTAACCTGTTTTTCCAGTTACCCAACAGGTTTCAGAGACTTTTTAGGTTATGGACAATGGATAACCAAAAACTTTGCCTGTAAATAGTTGCACCTGTAAAGTGCCCCTATGTGCCAGACCACAGAACAAAAACTCGTGGAGGTGGCTGAAGACGTGGTCCAACATCCAGATCATCAATGCCCTGTAGCCACCCCAGGGCCTCTGGGGAGGGTTTGGGATGGGTCCCTCAAACTACATCTTCAGTGGAATGGACACCTGGTTGCGGATTATACCGTGACCTATAAAGACTGTAAAGTTTGTAATATTCTAATGTACCTTGTATTGTTAATGTATTGTTATCTGTTATATTTTTGCAAATTATATTCAGTCCCGGAGTACTGAAATTTACTAGGGGGGAATGTGGCACCCCAGAGGGTCTGGTTGCCACAGTGGTAGTAATACCATGTCTGGGAGCAAAACAGGAGTTTCCTGGTCAGGGACACATGACATGCAACACCTCCAGCTCCAGACCAGAAAGGGGAGGATCCTGCCCTATATAACTGAATCTGGAAGCGGGGTTCACCAGTGAAGTCTAGTGTAGTTCAGTGTCAGGAGTCTGATAGGACACTGAGGAGCAAGGCGCTGAGGACTGGAGCTGTGCAGAGCTTGTCCTAGCCAGAGTACACACCGAGAACCGGACACCGGAGTCCGAGGCTGTGGGACCCTTCAAGCCCAGCAGCAGATACCGCAGGGCAGGGGATTTCAGGTCTCCTGGCCCAACAGAAGCCCGGAGGCTCAGCCACACGAAAGGACCAGTACCGCCACAGAGGAGTGAGGAATACACGGGATCCGAGTCGCCAGCCATATGGGTGAGCAGCACGTTACACTCAGGGACGTGGGCTACAACATGACTATAAACGAGATAGCCAAAAGAGTACAGACAGAACGGCAGCCCAAAAACTCCACCTGGCCAAGGGACGTCTAGGATTGCTCCCAGACTGACCAGGCCCTCATCCCTAGCAAGTACTCCCGTCAGGGCCTATATACTTGTCACCAGTAAAGACCCCAGGACTGCACTGCAAAGACTCCGTGTCATTATTACTGATCCAGGCACTATCACCACCATCATCCATTCATGCTGCCCTGAAGCTACACTTTTCCTGTGGGGAGCTATACTACCTTGCTGCGCATATCACCAGCTTCAGTGGACTGCTCCGCAGCGGCGGTTACCAATAACCGCAATCCACAGGTGGCGTAGTCGGACATTGATATTAGTACACATAGACTACCCTGGTTTGACCGCCCTCGGTCACGGACCGGGTCACCGCCACGGTGACTACAACCCCCAGCATCTACGAGGCCCGGCTCCGGGTATCCCCACTGCCCAGGGGGTGCGTCACACACACAGTATGCAGACATGCGCGCGCACACAGTATGCAGACATGCGCGCACGCACACAGTATGCAGACATGTGCGCACACGGTACGCAGATGTGCGATCACACACACACGGTACGCAGACATGCAATCACTCACAGTATGCAGACATGCGATCACACACACAGTACGCAGACAGGCACACACACAGGGTACGCAGAAATGTGATCACACACGGTACGCAAACATGTGATCACACACAGTACGCAGACATGCGATCACACACACAGTATGCAGACATGCGATCACACACACAGTATGCAGACATGCAATCACACACGGTACGCAGTCATGCGATCACACAACACACGGTATGCAGACATGCCATCACACACATGGTATGCAGACATGCGATCGCATACACAGTACACAGACATGCGATCACACACACAGTACGCAGACATGCACACACACAAACACACAGATATGTACACATACAGACATACACACATATTTGAGCACATTCTTAAAAACACATAAAACAGACATAAATATACACTGTGTTCCAAATTATTATGCAAATAATATTTTCTCAGATTTTCCCAAATTACCTATATGAATTGCAGTCATTGTAATTTTCCAGTCAAATAACTACTAGAGTGCAATTGAAAGGTTTTTGTACAAACTGCCTATGATAACAGTATATTTTTTAAAAAATAAAAAACTCAAACTGCACTCAAAATGTATGTTCCAAATTATTATGCACAGCAGAGTTTTCAACCTTTTCATTTTAATAAAGAACAAAAAAATGGTCATTTTTGAAATTCTAAGCATTAGCAGGTTATTACAAACTGAAATCAAACAGATTTCAACTCAAAACTTTATTCTAGGTGATGTTACATTTGCACATAGGACCCCTTTTTCGAAAGGAGCTTCTGAACTCTCTCGTCCATTGAATTTGTCAGGTTTTGGATGGTTTCTGCTTTAATTGTTTTGCATGAGGACAGAATACCCTCCCAGAGCTGTTGCTTAGATGTGAACTGCCTCCCGCCATCATAGACACTCCTTTTGATGATGCTCCAGAGGTTCTCAATTGGGTTGAGGTCAGGGAAGCATGGGTGCCACACCATAAGTTTGTCCCCTTTTATGCCCATAGCAGCCCGAGATGCAGATGTGTTATGTGCAGCATGAGACGGGGCATTATCATGCATGAAATTATCTCAATGGTCCAGATGGATGGAGTGGAGGATGGCTGGTTGATGGACACCCCATGCAAACACGGCTACGGCGCTAAGAAGGAGGAGGTGGAGTAATGTTTTGGGCTGGAATCATGGGGAGAGAGATTGTCGGCCCTTTTAGGATCCCTGAAGGGGTAAAGATGAACTCCATAATGTATGTTGAGTTTCTCAAACAGCACTTCCTTCCATGGTTCAAGAAGAAGAACCGTGCATTCCGCAGCAAGATCATTTTCATGCATGATAATGCCCCGTCTCATGCTGCACATAACACATCTGCATCTCTGGCTGCTATGGCATAAAAGGGGACAAACTTATGGTGTGGCACCCATGCTCCCCTGACCTCAACCCAATTGAGAACCTCTGGAGCATCATCAAAAGGAGTGTCTATGATGGCGGGAGGCAGTTCACATCTAAGCAACAGCTCTGGGAGGGTATTCTGTCCTCATGCAAAACAATTGGAAGCAGAAACCATCCAAAACCTGACAAATTCAATGGACGAGAGAGTTCAGAAGCTCCTTTCGAACAAGCGGTCCTATGTGCAAATGTAACATCACCTAGAATAAAGTTTTGAGTTGAAAACTGTTTGATTTCAGTTTGTAATAACCTGCTAATGCTTATAATTTCAAAAATGACCATTTTTTTGTTCTTTATTAAAATGAAAAGGCTGAAAACTCTGCTGTGCATAATAATTTGGAACATACATTTTGAGTGCAGTTTGAGTTTTTTATTTTTTAAAAAATATACTGTTATCATAGGCAGTTTGTACAAAAACCTTTCAATTGTACTCTAATAGTTATTTGACTGGAAAATTACAATGACTGCAATTCATATAGATAATTTGGGAAAATCTGAGAAAATATTATTTGCATAATAATTTGGAACACAGTGTATATACTAAGTCATGCACACACACACAAGAGACATTAAAAATATATTTAAAATGGGGATTGGGGACAAGCCTCACTTACCTGCCCCCGGCCTGTCTCCCGTTCAGCTGTGCAGGGCCGCCGGCATGTCTGATGGCCATCACAGACATGGCCCTGGACCATCAGGGGGGGCTTGTTCGCTGTCGGGGCCCTGGAACATCAGGGGGCCCCCTCACCATTGGGTCCCCTGGACCATCAGGGGGGCCCCCTCACCGTCGAGGCCCTGAACCATCAGGTGGGCCCCCTCGCTGTTGGGGCCCTGGACCATCAGGGGGGCCCCTCACCATTGGGGCCCTGGACCATCAGGGTGGTCCCCTCACCATCAAGACCCTGGACCATCAGGGTGGTCCCCTCACCATCAAGGCCCTGGACCATCAGGTGGGTCCCCTCACCGTCTGGGTCTGGGCCGCTCCCCCAGCATCTGTACAGCCAGGACCTCACTCCGGCGCTGCACTTCCCCAGACATAGCCGCGCTGTGTGTGGCTGTGTCTGCTAGTAATGACGCGGCAGGGGCGACATACAAGCACAATTAAAGGTGCAGTGTCACCCCTGCGTGTCATTACTACCATACACAGCCGCATAGTGCGCCGCTATGCCTGAGGAAGTGCCGGCGGATCAGGGGGGCAGGAGCAGGGGGGGGTCCGATGCAAGGGTGGCGGGAACTGCGATGCAGGTACACGGTGCAGGCGACTGCTATAGAGCCCCCTGGCTCTCGGGCCCCATAGCAGTCGCGTGGCCTGCCGCCATTGGCGGTACGCCACTGCTTGCCAGTGAATACTGCTAAAGACTGTCTCCTGGTAAATACTGTGCTGCTGCTGCCCATATTTTTGTGTGTGGAGCAAAGAACTGTGATCTCTGTCTTTCCCACTGTTGGACTGCCTGCCTGTTTTGCACACACTATGACTATTCCTCTGCACCAGTTCCTCTGCTTTTCTGCCAAGTTATACAGACAAGTTCAAGTTCTCATTCACAGCAGTTTATTCAAAAGGGGGAGCCTTCCATCTTAGAGACTGTGATACCTCATAATTGTACATTTCTTAAAGCTACGGCACCGGCATTATTCTTAAAGAGACAGTTCCAGCATTATCACCAAAATGTCTGATCCTCTACTTAATGACCAGGCAGAGTCTGCTAACTCTGCATCATCCTCGTCATCAGCTAATGTCCCAGTTCCGCAGGCTAATGCCGCCAACCCGGCTCCAGGCGCTGTCTTGGCTACCGGTGATGGCTTTACACAAGTGCTCGCTGTTCGAGCTTGCATCGGGTGCTTGGGTAAGCACAAAGTATTGCGGGTGCTCAAGTGATATGCTTGCATCTCGGCCACGCTTGTTTCGCAAGCATACCCGAGCACACAATGCAAACTCAAGCAGCAAGTACTTGCGCTCAACACTAGCTGTCCTATCGTCATCATTTTTTTTTTAACTTTTGGAAAAAAAAACAATCCTGACCCCAACTCTAAGCCCAAGCCCAACCTTTAAGGGGTTTTCTCACGAACGAAAGTTGATTTTAATCAATATGGCACATTCGGATTCATGATCACAAAGGCGAGCAAATTTTCTTAAAATCTGAAAAGTTTGACGAATTTGCGTGGGACTGCGAATACAGGGCAACCACGGCATTTTGAACAGTTTTGCTAGCATAGTGCAAGTGTCTGATGAGCGGTGACATGTGCCAGGTGAGTGTGGGGGCTGTGGAGAGCTTAGAACAGGTCAGATCAGAAGCGCAATGTTTTTTTTTCCTGTAGGCGATAACTTTAACTGAGGAAAGATCGGCCAGCCAATCATAGCGCAGGAAGCATCTACACTGTCCACACATAAGGGCTTCTGCAATTGGCTGCAGAAATCACATGTCCTCTCAATATAAAAAGCGGCCATGTTCCCTCAGCGCCATTATATCCATGTCATTGCTGGAGACAGATGCAGCTCAGTGTTCTCCTGTGTAATGAGAAATATTAGCTAGATAGATGGGCGCTTGTGTGGTAGTCAGATAGTGTACATAATTCCTGGCCTGTGTACCTCTGCGACCGCTGGTGCAGCACATTTTTGGTGTTCTTGTGCAAGTACTGAGATTCTGACAGAAACAGAGGGTCCATGCCATGCAATAGTGCTGTGCACCGCTGGTATAGAGCTCCATGTCTGAGTATACCTTGAATCTTTTTTTGCACTTGCTAATGTGATCAAGCAAGCGCAGTGCACCTTTTCATTTAGTGGGGTTGAAATTGTGCTCTGCACAGTCTGCAGAGCTTCTTATTGCAAAATCTGTTTTTTTTCAGTTGCTATTGTGATATTGAAAGCTGTGTGCACTAAAGTTTTTTTTAGTGTCAGATACTATTTTAGTGGAGTTGAACTTCAGGTGATTTCAGAGTAAAAAAATACATTTTTTCTCTTGCTGCGCCCAGTCCAAAAAATATTTTTTCCTGTGCCAAAAGTCATACAGTGCTATAATTCAGCTACTACGTCAGTGGCGGTCAAATTCAGCTTGTACGCACAGTCAAACCTATATATATTTTTGGTTAGCAGGCAGAGACCACCAAAGGTTTTTTACTGTGGCAAAGTTGATCCAGTCTGCTAAAAGACATATCCGATTTTAGTGGCGTTGAACTTGTCCTGGTTTCACAGTAAAAAAAAAACTTCTCTTACTAGGCCCAGTCCAAAACATATTTTTTCCTGTGCCAAAATTCATACAGTGCTATAAGCCAGCTACTACGTCAGTGGCGGTCAAAGTCAACTGAACGCAGAGCTTATGCAGAGTAACCCAAAAATATTTTTTGCTCTGAGTAAAGTGATACAGCTGGCTAGATCTGAGTTTGAAATATTTTGGAGCATATATTCTATGTCATACTGGCCTCATCCACATTCAAAAAAAATTTCTTCTCTTCCTAAAGTAATACAGCAGGGGACATCTCAGTTTGAAATTGTTTGGAGAATATCTCTTAGGTTTTATCAGCCTCATGCACACTAACAAATTTCTTTTGTCTGTTAGTAACGTGATATGGCAGGCCATATCTTACCTTGTCATTTACTGTCGCTGAAATTCAGGTGTGTGCTGAGCTATTGTACAGTAAAAAAAGTATTTTTCTATAGTTAATTGCATGCTCCTACCACTGTATCTGACCAACATGAGTGGGGAAAAGAGAGGGCGTGTTGGAAGGGGGAATAAGCTTGCTGTTCAAGGTGTACGTGGGGTACGTGGTAATGTTAGTAAAAATACTAGTGAACCAACAAAAACAGGTCCTATCCAAAGACAACTGACAACTTATGTTAGTGGACAGCCTGCTGCACTCCCTTCCTTTGGCAGCCGCACAACGATATGCCTTGTTGATAAGGCCCAGAAAGAGCAGGTGCTCCAGTGGATTGCAAGCTCTGCTTCCAGTGCCCTCTCCTCTTCTTCCTCAACCTCAACATCACACGCAGTACAGTCCACAGAGGTGGCACCCCAATTGCCCATGCTTCCCCCCGCATCACAACTGGCCAACTGCCCAAGTAACTGTAGCGAACCACAGGTGGGTGAGTGTGTAGAACTCTTCACCCATTCTACACCATGGGCATCAGAAGTGTACTCCAAACAGTCACAGAGTCAAGGCGAGGAAAGCATCTGCACCGATGCCCAAAATTTTTTTAGCCTGGATTCGGGGCAGGACGAAGTAGGGTCCGAGCAGGTTCCTGACCTTCGTCACCAGACGTTAACTGCAGGGGAGGGAGGTGATCCCGATGAGACTCAGATACCCGAGGCTCATGCGGACTGTACTGTGCTGTCACGGCAACAATAGGCGAGGGGTCACTCTGAGGGCGAGGAATGGGATAACACATTGGATGATGACAAGGTTGAAGATCCTACTTGGTGTGAACCCAGAATCATGGAGCTGAGTAGCTCATCTGAGGAGGTGGAGGAGGAAGATAAGGAGGTTACATTTCGCCCAATGGCGCAGACACGGAGTGATGCAAGCACAAGGAGCACTGCATCCTTAGCCACAACCGTGGCTGTGGCCAGCAGCAGTCACGGGTCTGCAGCTTGCAGGGATAGCAAGGGTTGCATAGCCTGGGCCTTTTTTGTCACTGCAAAGGATGAGCCAACTCACATTATCGACAAAGTTTGCAATAAAAAACTCAGTAGAGGGAAAAACTGCAATAATTTGACTACTACATGCATGTGTAATGTAGCACCCTGAGGATTCGGCTGCTACAGGGGTATTGCACCTCAACCCAGAGGTGTGATATTCCACTCCCGGGTAAGGATGGAGTGTGGACCTGAGCTCGGTAGGCTGCATGCACTACACACATCCCATTTCCGAGGAGCAGACCGACGGTACTCCCACTTAGAAATGTGCAGGTACGACCGAGTCTGTTCCTGGCTGGAGTGGGAGGGGGGTGGTACATCCCAAGTAGTGTAGGGGCAGATAGGGGGAGCAGCCTGGGTAAAGATAGGAGCTCATTGGGTGCTGGTCACCTGAGCTCACACATAGAGGGTGTATATAAGGTGGGCACCATCAAAGAACAGGGTCAGTTGCAGAGAGAAAGTCAGCGAGCGGAGGAGAAGAGAGACCCAGAGTGAGAGAGGAGAGAGAGAGACCCAGAGGGGGAAACAGAAGAAAGGACTCTAAGACCCCAAATTAAGTCCTCGGGTGAAGAGTCGGCATCAGGGTACCGGAACCCAAGCTGGTGGGGGTAAAAACACTCCCCAGCCAGAGACCGGAGACCGTGGGCAGCGTTTGCCACGGTCACCCACCACATCCACCACGAAGGCATACCACGAGGAGGGTCAGGGAACCCAAGGCCAAGGGTCTCCCAACAGAAGGCCCGAGGGAGCTGGACCTGGGTGGATCAATAGTGGGGACGGCCAGAGAAAGGACAGAAGGAGAGCTCAGGGTCACGCTCCGGACTTATTTGGGGGTTGGCTGGATCCAGAACCTGGTGGACGCAGCACGGCTCGGGAGGTCACTCGAAGCTGGAGTGACCGGAACATCAGCAGTGAGTAAACATCCTAAACTGCATAACCCGACTCTGTCTCTGATTGCCGTCTACACTGCATCACCACAACCCCCATCCTCTGCACCTGATCCCCCTGAGGCTATACCCCACCCGTTGGGGGTTATACCACCAAAAGCTGCACCTACACCATCAGCCTCAGCGGACCCTGCTGCAGCGGCGGCCATAGTGACCGCAATACAACGGGTGGCATAGTCGACAATAAAGAACTTAGTAACATCTGTAGGACTGCCACATACAACTGAGTTTGACACCCTGGGCACGGACCGGGTCACAGCCACTCGGAAGACTACAACCCCCATCTGATCCGGCTCCGGATATTCCCCCTAAAAGAATATGGCCCAGGGGGCGCGTCAACTTTGGCGTAGTCGGCAGGATTACGTGCCCGCAACAACCGGGTACTGCGTGCCTGAAGAAAAGAATGAGTTTACCTCAAAAAGAAGTCTCCTGCCGGTTCCGGAGGGTCCCCGCCATCGGACCCCATCACCAGTCGATTCCCGCCGGTTGTCCGCCATTAACAGCGTTTTCCCGCCATCTGCAGAGTTTCCCGCCACTGGGAAGCGATTCCCGCCATTTCCAAAGGTTTCCCGCCTTGGAAGAGCGGACGCCATTATGGGCGTGCCAGAGGGTGGCGAGAGGCCACCTCCCATCGTGGGCCAGGACCGAAAATGGCGCCAAAAGTGGAAACCGCCCCCACCAACAGAGACTGTGATGCTAGAGGTGTCTGTCAGCGTGAAAGAACTGCCCCTGGAGCTGACAATCACCAAGTGGCCCCGGGACCGCCCTCGAAGTGGGAGGAGACAAAAGGAGAGAACAAAGATGGGTGCCGCTTGGAGCAGTCTAGAGCGAGCGCACCCGGAGGCAAGAAGCCTGGAGAGGAGTAGCAGAGAAGCTCACCCGGAGATGGCCAGAGAGCAGAGCAGCACCGGCCCGCTGGCCAGGAGCCTGCTGGAAGAAGAGCAGAGCAGCACCGACCCGTTGGTCAGGAGCCTGCTGGAAACCACGACCCCACTAGGCCTAGTGGAGGTCCTCGCACAGCTCCCCCGAGACCGGGAGTGTGCACAGACTGCCCTGGAGGGCCTCGCACGGAGGATGGCCCGGGTACAGCGAGAGACATTGGCGGAGTGGAGCCGAGAGATGGCCCAGCAAACCAAGACCCGGAGCATGCCAGCCAAGATGAGGAGACAGACCGCCTCTGAGGATGGCGCGGGAGGACCCAAGGCCGGAGACGGCGCCGAGAAGGGAGCCGAACGCATGGAGGCAGGTAAAGGGGACGTCTATACCCCAAACCAGGACACCGCTTACCTGCCCCAGCTCCCCGTCGCAGAGCCCGAAAGTCCCCCTGCTGTGCCCGAAAACGCCATGTCACCGACGCAGACTAGGCCCCAACCGGAAGCCGCCGCCGCGACCCCTGTGACGCCATGCGCACCGACCCCGAGCGTGGCAAAACAGGAAGTAACACCAGCCTGGTCGCAGGGCCTAGAATTCCCGGGCGTCGCATCACCAACAGCGCCCCCTACCTCCGCGGAGCCTCCGGCCTGGCCGCAAGGCCAGGTAGCCCAGGGCGCCGCCGTCCTGACGGTGCCCTTCACCTTCCAGGTGCCCCAGGCCTGGCCGCAAGGCCTGGGCAACCCGGGCGCCACCACCACCGCGCCCGCACCCGTAAAACCAAGGGTGCCGCGTCTGGGAGAGGACCTGTATGCCCAGCACACGTGGCCGGACGGGCAGCCTTTCATCTGGCCCCAGAGATATTATGAACTGGAGCACCAGAGGAGAGTTGGGGCCATGTGTGCACCCCTGATTCCGGCTCCGAAGCCCGTGATAAGGATCTCGCCCCCGCTTGAAGAGACCCAATTTGAGTGGGACCCCACCGGAGAAGACCTAAGGGGGTTCACTCAAGAAACCAGGGCAGCTGCAGCGGAGCGTGCTGAGTGCTGCCGACAGCAGCTCGAGGAGTTTGCGAGGGAGCGGAGAGAGAGGCGGGTCCGGGAACAACAGGCCCAAATAAGGAGCGCCGAGCAGAAGAGCCGAACCAGGAGGGACCCCCGTGCAGCGCACAGTCCCCGCACCACCGGGACTGTAATTAAGTTCAACATGCAGCATGGGTGGGGCTTCATCAGAGACCACAACACCCCCGGCGACGTCTTTGTCACGCGCAGAGATGTGGAGTCCCATCTGCCGGAGGGGCACAGAGGTCGTGACCTTTATATCGGGGACAAGGTCACCTTTACCCGGCACAAGTGTGCCAAAGGACCTTACGCCCTCCATGTGCATCGCCTGACAGAGGAGGAACTGCGATGTGAGGAGGAAGAGCAAGAGGATCCGGACGGGTCTGAAGCTGAGATCCCCAAAGAAGGAGCAGGAGGAAGACGTTGTTGAGTACAGCGGAGTAGGTGCTGTAAATAGTTACCCGATCGGGGTATAAAGAAACTGTTACTGCAAATATAGTCCCCGTTGGGACCAGCTGAGTGAACTGTTTACCCGTTTACCCTTAATCCCACAGGCTGAGGACTGTGAGCAGCCATTCCCTTTCCCTCCTTAACTGGCCGAGGACTGAGAGCGGCCATATCCTTGTATATAGTTGCGCGTCCTAAAGCGCCCCCTACCGGTTTTATAGGAAAACCATTTTTCTAGAAAGCCTGTCGCACTTTGCCCGGTCAACAGTTGCACAGTGACCGGAGGAGAAACAAGAGACGACGAGAATGTTTTATCTGAAAAGTTTTATATATATATAATGTTTTATATGTTTTATATGTTATGCAAAAATTTGTATGTTTTGGTGTTATGTCTTACAGCCCGAGGACGTGCTGTGATTTACCAGGGGGGAATGTAGCACCCTGAGGATTCGGCTGCTACAGGGGTATTGCACCTCAACCCAGAGGTGTGATATTCCACTCCCGGGTAAGGATGGAGTGTGGACCTGAGCTCGGTAGGCTGCATGCACTACACACATCCCATTTCCGAGGAGCAGACCGACGGTACTCCCACTTAGAAATGTGCAGGTACGACCGAGTCTGTTCCTGGCTGGAGTGGGAGGGGGGTGGTACATCCCAAGTAGTGTAGGGGCAGATAGGGGGAGCAGCCTGGGTAAAGATAGGAGCTCATTGGGTGCTGGTCACCTGAGCTCACACATAGAGGGTGTATATAAGGTGGGCACCATCAAAGAACAGGGTCAGTTGCAGAGAGAAAGTCAGCGAGCGGAGGAGAAGAGAGACCCAGAGTGAGAGAGGAGAGAGAGAGACCCAGAGGGGGAAACAGAAGAAAGGACTCTAAGACCCCAAATTAAGTCCTCGGGTGAAGAGTCGGCATCAGGGTACCGGAACCCAAGCTGGTGGGGGTAAAAACACTCCCCAGCCAGAGACCGGAGACCGTGGGCAGCGTTTGCCACGGTCACCCACCACATCCACCACGAAGGCATACCACGAGGAGGGTCAGGGAACCCAAGGCCAAGGGTCTCCCAACAGAAGGCCCGAGGGAGCTGGACCTGGGTGGATCAATAGTGGGGACGGCCAGAGAAAGGACAGAAGGAGAGCTCAGGGTCACGCTCCGGACTTATTTGGGGGTTGGCTGGATCCAGAACCTGGTGGACGCAGCACGGCTCGGGAGGTCACTCGAAGCTGGAGTGACCGGAACATCAGCAGTGAGTAAACATCCTAAACTGCATAACCCGACTCTGTCTCTGATTGCCGTCTACACTGCATCACCACAACCCCCATCCTCTGCACCTGATCCCCCTGAGGCTATACCCCACCCGTTGGGGGTTATACCACCAAAAGCTGCACCTACACCATCAGCCTCAGCGGACCCTGCTGCAGCGGCGGCCATAGTGACCGCAATACAACGGGTGGCGTAGTCGACAATAAAGAACTTAGTAACATCTGTAGGACTGCCACATACAACTGAGTTTGACACCCTGGGCACGGACCGGGTCACAGCCACTCGGAAGACTACAACCCCCATCTGATCCGGCTCCGGATATTCCCCCTAAAAGAATATGGCCCAGGGGGCGCGTCAGTAATAATGAGGAAGGATGTAACCTTCCTTTGGTACTGAAGTAGTTAAAGACAATTTTCCAGTACTTAGACCTCTTTGAACTGTTGTTAGGCCAAGCTAAGGGGTTAGCTGCAGTGGTCCAGTCAGTAGAGTAGAGGGGGGAACTTAGTGCCATGGTCAGATGTTGAGTATATCTAGAGCTCAGTTTAACATAATTCCTTGTGGGCTGCAGTACTTGTATCCAGTCACAAGATGGCACTGTCCCAGGTGCAGATGCCAGGTTGAGTCTGCCAGCAGAATTGCAGACAGTGATGGGGTTAATGATTGTGATGCCAGCCCACAGAGGATGGGCACATTAGGAAAATCTCTGCTTAGTTTCCAGAAGCAGGAAGTGAAGACTCTGAAACAGTTGGGACAGTGAACCAAAGGGCAGCCTGATTATATGGTGGCTTGACATGACATTATATGGTGACATGCAGATAACATCTGCAAGACAGCGTGGCAAGTCAGGGATGTTCATGGGCGGAGCCAATTTTTTGGCACGAACAAGCCGGAACCCCGAACACGAACCAGAATTTGAAATGCCGAATAAATTCACTCAGCACTAATGACTAACCAACATGTTGGGGTTCTATGAGGAGGTAAGTGCAAATTTGGATGTTGGTAATGCGGCGGATGTGATTTATCTGGACTTTGCAAAGGCATTTGATACTGTACCACATAGCAGTCTTATACTGAAGCTACAGAAGCAAGGACTTGGGGGAACTATATGCAGATGGGTAAGGAATTGGCTAAATGATAGGAAACAAAGGGTCATCATTAGTGTTGAGTGAGCACTAAAATGCTAGGGTGCTCGAAGCTCGGGCCGAGCTCACCGTGATACTCGGGTGCTCGACCCGAGCAACGAGCCCAATGTTAGTCTATGGGAGACCCGAGCATTTTTGCGGCGGCACCCCGGGCAGTCTTTTAAAAGCCTAGCAAGTGCCCAAAACGATAGTGACAGTACTCAAATGACATGGGGACAGCATGGGGATCGCCCCAGGAAGCATTTCTGACCCCCAGGTCAATGCTGTCAACAACATGGTCAGAGGTATTAAGCCACTTTTAAGGGCTCACAATAAAGCGTTCAAAAACTAAACTGAAACTGCTTTCCTGTGAAATACAGTCATATGAAAAAGTTTGGGCACCCCTATTAATCTTAAGCTTAATGTTTTATAAAAATTGGTGTTTTTGCAACAGCTATTTCAGTTTGATATATGTAATAACTGTTGGACACAGTAATGTTTCTGCCTTGAAATGAGGTTTATTGTACTAACAGAAAATGTGCAATCTGCATTCAAACAAAATTTGAAAGGTGCATAAGTATGGGCACCCTTATCATTTTCTTGTTTTAAATACTCCTACCTACTTTTTACTGACTTACTAAAGCACTTTTTTTGGTTTTGTAACCTCATGGAGCTTTGAACTTTATAGCCAGGTGTATGCAATCATGAGAAAAGCTACTTAAAGTGGCCACTTGCAAGTTGTTCTCCTGTTTGAATCTCCTCTGAAGAGTGGCATCATGTGCTCCTCAAAACAACTGTCAAATGATCTGAAAACAAAGATTATTCAACATAGTTGTTCAGGGGAAGCATACAAAAAGCTGTCTCATAGATTTAACCTGTCAGTTTCCACTGTGAGGAACATAGTAAGGAAATGGAAGAACACAGGGACAGTTCTTGTTAAGGCCAGAAGTGGCAGGCCAAGAAAAACATCAGAAAGGCAGAGAAGAAGAATGGTGAGATCAGTCAAGGACAATCCTCAGACCACCTCCAGAGAGCTGCAGCATCAACTTGCTGCAGATGGTGTCACTGTGCATCGGTCAACTATACAAGGCACTTTGCACAAGGAGAAGCTGTATGGGAGAGTGATGCGAAAGAAGCCGTTTCTGCAAGCACGCCACAAACAGAGTTGGCTGAGGTATGCAAAAGCACATTTGGAGAAGCCAATTTCTTTTTGGAAGAAGGTCCTGTGGACTGATGAAATCAAGATTGAGTTATTTGGTCATACAAAAAGGCGTTATGCATGGTGGCAAAAAAACACAGCATTCCAAGAAAAACACTTGCTACCCACAGTAAAATTTGGTGGAGGTTCCATCATGCTTTGGGGCTGTGTGGTCAATGGTGGCACTGGGAATCTTGTTAAAGTTGAGGGACGCATGGATTCCACTCAGTATCAGCAGATTCTTGACAATAGTGTTCAAGAATCAGTGATAAATATAAAGTTACAAAGTGGATGGATCTTTCAGCAAGACAATGATCCAAAACACCGCTCCAAATCTACTCAGGCATTCATGCAGAGGAACAACTACAATGTTCTGGAATGGCCATCCCAGTCCCCAGACCTGAATATCATTGAACATCTGTGGGATTATTTGAAGAGGGCTGTCCATGCTCGGCGACCATCAAACTTAACTGAACTGGAATTGTTTTGTAAAGAGGAATGGTCAAAAATACCTTCATCCAGGATCCAGGAACTCATTAAAAGCTACAGGAAGCGACTAGAGGCTGTTATTTTTGCAAAAGGAGGATCTACTAACTATTAATGTCACTTTTCTGGTGAGGTGCCCATACTTATGCACCTGTCAAATTTTGTTTGAATGCAGATTGCACATTTTCTGTTAGTACAATGAACCTCATTTCAAGGCAGAAACATTACTGTATCCAACAGTTATTACATATATCAAACTGAAATAGCTGTTGCAAAAACACCAATTTTTATAGAACATTAAGCTTAAGATTAATAGGGGTGCCCAAACTTTTTCATATGACTGTATGTTAAGGAAGTTCGTTTCCAGGGTAAAGACTTGTGTATAAGGTTAAATAAATAACCCCCCAAAAAAATACTCCTGCACACCTTGGGCTATGTTCACAAGTAGCATTTTTTATGCGTTTTTGCACTTTTGCATTGCTTTCAACCGTGACAAATGCATTCACCGGGAAATGTCATTTTAACATTTTACAATCTTATCTGGCCATGTGCTGTGTGACACGTGCATACAGTGCTGAAAAGACATGGGAACAGCATAGGGAAGACCCCTGGAAGCATCTCTGACACCCAGGTCACTGCCTAAAAGTGTGCCCATCAGAAGTGATCCTTGCCGCATCAGAAGATGCAGACTTGCAACTATCCCCGTGCAAGTCCTTGTCCCAGGGCAGTGTTCAATTGTACCTCCCCCATTCCTTGCAATGCAAGCGCAAATATTCAGCCAACCAACCACCCACCCACCTGCAGGCTGCAATTCCATACTGCTAGCTTTCACTTGAAATGGGGCCTTTTAGTTTGGAGGAGGCCGAAGCTGGCCACTACCTCATGGCTGCTTCAGCAGCGCGGTATCCATACTCAGACCCCAGCCGCCCGGCGGCCGGGTGTCCACGCTCGGTCCCCAGCTGCCAGGGGGCGGCCAGGTGTCCATACTCGGTCCCCAGCCGCCTGGTGGCGGCCGGTTGTCCATAAACGGTCCCCAGCCGCCCCTATTTTTCCTGTTACCTTCCCACACACTTTTCTTAGCCTGGCCTGCTTTAGGGCTGCATTGGACGAGCCCAGCAGAGAACCAGACTCCTCCGGTGGGCCCTGGCTTCTCCATCAGGGGAGTAGAGAGTGCCAAGGTGAGGAGCATGATGATGATAGAAGTTAGCATCTGCTTTGTTTTCTTGGAATGCAAGCGCATGTATGTAGTAGCGGCTAGGCCTGAGGTGGTCAGCGTTTTGGCGCATATCCTACCTCCTCCGAGGATTGCTGGATGTTTTTCTGCTACTATCCCAGTTCTATGACTCTCGTTAAATAAAGCTTCAGGTGATAAATGATGGATGAGGTGGTGGCAAAGGAGAAAGAGCAGGAGGAACAGGGACCATTCACATCAATATCAGGCCAGACAACCACACATGTCTTGTAGGATATGTTTCTGTACCAAAAGGAGCGGTTCGGCTACACAGTTATAGGGCATACAGTGAGTGCAATGCCTACCAAAAATTTAGAGGCACTCCAATGCCCCTTGGAAGTGACATGGAGGTAGGAGGGCCTTAACTAAACCATTTTTTCCATTTATAGCAACTGGGTCTACTGTGCACTGTTGGCCTAAGCAGTGAATGGAAGGCTTTCCAAAAATTATGAGGAACTGCAATGCCCCTTGAAATAGACGTGGATTACAGCATAATAAAAACCTTCTACCTATTATTGGGGAGTGGATCTCCCTTAGTGTTCGCCTATGCATTGAAAAGCAAAAGCTGACTAAAATTAGGAGGAAATGCAATGCCCGTTGGAAGAGTCGTGGAGGTCGCAGTAGCTTAACAAGATGGTTTTAATGCCCCTTGGAAGAGACGTGGAGGTCGCAGTAGCTTAACAAGACGGTTTTAATGCCCCTTGGAAGAGACATGGAGGTTGCAGTAGCTTAACGAGACGGTTTTAATGCCCCTTACAAGAGCCATACAGTACAGCATCTTAAAAACAGTATTCCCATTATTGGGGAGTGGGTCTCCCATAGTCTTTGCTTATGCCTTCCAAGCAAAAGCTGCCAAAAATTAGGATGGAGGAACTTGTAATGCCCCTTACAAGAGCCATGCAGTACAGCATCTTAAAAACATTATTCCCATTATTGAGGAGTGGGTCTCCCAAAGTCTTTGCCTATGCCTTCCAAGCAAAAGCTGCCAAAAATTAGGACGGAGGAACTTGCAATGCCCCTTACAAGAGCCATGCAGTACAGCATATTACAAACATTATTCCCATTATTGGGGAGTGGGTCTCCCATAGTCTTTGCCTATGCCTTCCAAGCAAAAGCTGCCAAAAAATAGCACGGAGGAACTTGCAATGCCCCTTACAAGAGCCATGCAGTACAGCATATTACAAACATTATTCCCATTATTGGGGAGTGGTTCTCCCATAGTCTTTGCCTATGCCTTCCAAGCAAAATCTGCCAAAAATTAGGAGGAAATGCAATGCCCGTTCGAAGAGTCGTGGAGGTTAGAGATAATTAAAAACAATATTTCAATGCTCCTTGGAAGAGCTGTGGAGTTCAGAGTGGTTTAACAAGACGATTTTAATGCCCCTCGGAAGAGACGTGGAGGTCCCAGTAGCTTAACAAGATGGTTTTAATGCCCCTCGGAAGAGACGTGGAGGTCCCAGTAGCTTAACAAGACGGTTTTAATGCCCTTTGGAAGAGACATGGAGGTCCCAGTAGCTTAACAAGATGATTTTAATGCCCCTTGGAAAAGTAGTGGAGGTCACAGTATCATAACAAGACGGTTTTAATGCCCCTTGGAAAAGTGGTGGAGGTCACAGTAGCTTAACAAGACGGTTTTAATGCCCTTCGGAAGAGAAGTGGAGGTCCCAGAAGCTTAACAAGACGGTTTTAATGCCCCTCGGAAAAGACGTGGACGTCCCAGTAGCTTAACAAGACGGTTTTAACGCCCCTTGGAAGAGACGTGGACGTCCCAGTAGCTTAACAAGACGGATTTAATGCCCCTCGGAAGAGTTGTGGAGGTCGCAGTAGCTTAACAAGACGGTTTTAATGCCCCTCGGAAGAGACGTGGAGGTCGCAGTAACTTAACAAGACGGTTTTAATGCACCTCGGAAAAGACGTAGAGGACCCAGTAGCTTAACAAGACGGTTTTAATGCCCCTGGGAAGAGACGTGGAGGTCCCAGTAGATTAACAAGACGATTTTAATGCCCCTCGGAAGAGACGTGGAGGTCGCAGTAGCTTAACAAGACGGTTTTAATGCCCCTTACAAGAGCCATACAGAACAGCATCTTATAAACATTATTCCCATTATTGGGAAGTAGGTCTCCCATAGTCTTTGCCTATGCCTTCCAAGCAAAAGCTGCCAAAAGTTAGGACGGAGGAACTTGCAATGCCCCTTACAAGAGCCATGCAGTACCGCATATAACAAACATTATTCCCATTATTGGGGAGTGGGTCTCCCATAGTATTTGCCTATGCCTTCCAAGCAAAAGCTGCCAAAAATTAGGACGAAGGAACTTGCAATGCCCCTTACAAGAGCCATGCAGTACAGCATATTACAAACATTATTCCCATTATTGGGGAGTGGTTCTCCCATAGTCTTTGCCTATGCCTTCCAAGCAAAATCTGCCAAAAATTAGGAGGACGTGCAATGCCCGGTCGAAGAGTCGTGGAGGTTAGAGTTAATTAAAATCAACATTTCAATGCCCCTTGGAAGAGCTGTGGAGTTCAGAGTGGTTTAACAAGATGCTTTTAATGCCCCTCTGAAGAGACATGGAGGTCCCAGTAGCTTAACAAGACGGTTTTAATGCCCCTCGGAAGAGACGTGAAGGTCCCAGTAGCTTAACAGGACGGTTTTAATGCCCCTAGGAAGAGATGTGGAGGTCCAAGTAGCTTAACAAGACGGTTTTAATGCCCCTTGGAAGAGATGTGGAGGTCCCAGTAGCTTAACAAGATGGTTTTAATGCCCCTTGGAAGAGACAAGGAGGTCGCAGAAGCTTAACAAGATGATTTTAATGCCCCTTGGAAAAGTGGTGGAGGTCACAGTAGCTTAACAAGATGGTTTTAATTCCACTTGGAAAAGTGGTGGAGGTCACAGTAGCTTAACAAGACGGTTTTAATGCCCCTTGGAATAGTGGTGGAGGTCCCAGTAGCTTAACAAGACGGTTTTCATGCCCCTCGAAAGAGACGTGGAGGTCGCAGTAGCTTAACAAGACGGTTTTAATGCCCCTCGGAAGAGACGTGGAGGTCCCAGTAGCTTAACAAGACGGTTTTAATGCCCCTCGGAAGAGACGTGGAGGTCCCAGTAGCTTAACAAGACAGTTTTAATGCCCCTTGGAAGACACGTGGAGGTCCCAGTAGCTTAACAAGACTGTTTTAATGCCCCTCGGAAGAGACATGGAGGTGGCAGTAGCTTAACAAGATGGTTTTAATGCCACTTGGAAAAGTTGTGGAGGTCACAGTAGCTTAACAAGACGGTTTTAATGCCCCTCGGAAGAGACGTGGAGGTCGCAGTAGCTTAACAAGACAGTTTTAATGCCCCTCGGAAGAGACGTGGAGGTCCCAGTAGCTTAACAAGACGGTTTTAATGCCCCTCAGAAGAGACGTGGAGGTTGCAGTAGCTTAACAAGACAGTTTTAATGCCACTTGGAAAAGTGGTGGACGTCACAGTAGCTTAACAAGACGGTTTTAATGCCCCTTGGAAAAGTTGTGGAGGTCACAGTAACTTAACAAGACAGTTTTAATGCCCCTCGGAAGAGACGTGGAGGTCCCAATAGCTTAACAAGATGGTTTTTATGCCCCTTGGAATAGTGGTGGAGGTCACAGTAGCTTAACAAGACGGTTTTAATGCCCCTTGGAAAAGTGGTGGAGGTCACAGTAGCTTAACAAGACAGTTTTAATGCACCTCGGAAGAGACATGGAGGTCCCAGTAGCTTAACAAGACGGTTTTAATGCCGCTCGGAAGAGATGTGGATGTCCTAGTAGCTTAACAAGACGGTTTTAATGCCCGTTGGAAGATACGTGAAGGTCCCAGTAGCTTAACAAGATGGTTATAATGCCCCTCGGAAGAGATGTGGAGGTCGCAGAAGCTTAACAAGACGGTTTTAATGCCCCTTGGAAAAGTAGTGGAGGTCACAGTAGCTTAACAAGATGGTTTTAATGCCCCTTGGAAGAGACGGGGAGGTCCCAGTAGCTTAACAAGACAGTTTTAATGCCCCTCGGAAGAGACGTGGAGGTCCCAGTAGCTTAACAAGATGGTTTTAATGCCTCTCGGAAGAGACGTGGAGGACCCAGTAGCTTAACAAGATGGTTTTAATGCCCCTGGGAAGAGACGTGGAGGTCCCAGTAGACTAACAAGACGATTTTAATGCCCCTCGGAAGAGACGTGGAGGTCACAGTAGCTTAACAAGACGGTTTTATTGCCCCTTATAAGAGCCATGCAGTACAGCATTTTAAAAACATTATTCCCTTTATTGGGAAGTGGGTCTCCCATAGTATTTGCCTATGCCTTCCAAGCAAAAGCTGCCAAAAATTAAGATGGAGGAACTTGCAATGCCCCTTACAAGAGCCATGCAGTACAGCATATTACAAACATTATTCCCATTATTGGGGAGTGGGTCTCCCATAGTCTTTGCCTATGCCTTCCAAGCAAAAGCTGCCAAAAATTAGGACAGAGGAACTTGCAATGCCCCTTGCAAGAGCCATGCAGTACAGCATATTACAAACATTATTCCCATTATTGGGGAGTGGTTCTCCCATAGTCTTTGCCTATGCCTTCCAAACAAAATCTGCCAAAAATTAGGAGCAAAAGCAATGCCCGTTCGAAGAGTCGTGGAGGTTAGAGTTAATTAAAAACAACATATCAATGCCCCTTGGAAGATCTGTGGAGTTCAGAGTGGTTTAACAAGATGCTTTTTATGCCCCTCGGAAGAGACGTGGAGGTCCCAGTAGCTTAACAAGACGATTTTAAAGC
The DNA here is from genome assembly GCF_046119375.1 of Phyllobates terribilis. Lineage (NCBI taxonomy): Eukaryota > Metazoa > Chordata > Amphibia > Anura > Dendrobatidae > Phyllobates > Phyllobates terribilis. The sequence goes on from NW_027362762.1 coordinate 209,076,910, forward strand.
CCCTCGGAAGAGACGTGGAGGTCCCAGTAGCTTAACAAGACTGTTTTCATGCCCCTCGGAAGAGATGTGGAGGTCAAAGTAGCTTAACAAGATGCTTTTAATGCCAATTGGAAGAGACGTGGAGGTCCCAGTAGATTAACAAGATGGTTTTAATGCCCCTCGGAAGAGACGTGGAGGTCGCAGAAGCTTAACAAGACGGTTTTAATGCCCCTTGGAAAAGTGGTGGAGTTCACAGTAGCTTAACAAGACAGTTTTAATGCCACTTGGAAAAGTGGTGGAGGTCACAGTAGCTTAACAAAACTGTTTTAATGCCCCTTGGAATAGTGGTGGAGGTCACAGTAGCTTAACAAGACAGTTTTAATGCCACTTGGAAAAGTGGTGGAGGTCACAGTAGCTTAACAAGACTGTTTTAATGCCCCTTGGAATAGTGGTGGAGGTCACAGTAGCTTAACAAGATGGTTTTAATGCCCCTCGGAAGAGACGTGGAGGTCCCAGTAGCTTAAAAAGATGGTTTTAATGCCCCTCGGATGAGACGTGGAGGTCGCAGTAGCTTAACAAGACGGTTTTAATGCCCCTTGGAAGAGACATGGAGGTCACAGTAGCTTAACAAGGCGGTTTTAATGCCCCTCGGAAGAGACGTGGAGGTTCCAGTAGCTTAACAACACGGTTTTAATGCCCCTTGGAAGAGACGTGGAGTTGCCAGTAGCTTAAGAAGACGGTGTTAATGTACCTCGGAAGAGACGTGGAGGTCGCAGTAGCTTAACAAGATGGTTTTAATGCCCCTTGGAAAAGTTGTGGAGGTCACAGTAGCTTAACAAGACGGTTTTAATACCCCTCGGAAGAAACGTGGAGGTCACAGTAACTTAACAAGACGGTTTTAATGCCCCTCGGAAGAGACGTGGAGGTCCTAGTAGCTTAAAAAGACGGTTTTACTGCCGCTCAGAAGAGACGTGGAGGTCGCAGTAGCTTAACAAGACAGTTTTAATGCCCCTTGGAAAAGTGGTGGAGGTCACAGTAGCTTAACAAGACGGTTTTAATGCCCCTTGAAAAAGTGGTGGAGGTCGCGGTAGCTTAACAAGACGATTTTAATGCCCTTCGGAAAAGACGTGGAGGTCCCAGTAGCTTAACAAGACGGTTTTAATTCCCCTTGGCAAAGTGGTGGATGTCACAGTAGCTTAACAAGACAGTTTTCATGCCCCTTGGAAAAGTGGTGGAGGTCACAGTAGCTTAACAAAACGGTTTTAATGCCCCTTGGAAAAGTGGTGAAGGTCGCAGTAGCTTAACAAGACGGTTTTAATGCCCCTTGGAAAAGTGGTGGAGGTCGCAGTAGCTTAAAAAGACGGTTTTAATGCCCCTGTGAATAGACGTGGAGGTCCCAGTGGCCTAACAAGACGGTTTTAATGCCCCTCGGAAGAGACGTGGAGGTCCCAGTAGCTTAACAAGATGGTTTTCATGCCCCTTGGAAAAGTGGTGGAGGTCACAGTAGCTTAACAGGACAGTTTTACTGCCCCTTGGAAAAGTGGTGGAGGTCACAGGAGCTTAACAAGACGGTTTTAATGCCCCTAGGAAAAGTGGTGGATGTCACAGTAGCTTAAGAACACAGTTTTCATGCCCATTGGAAAAGTGGTGGAGGTCACAGTAGCTTAACAAGACGGTTTAAATGCCCCTTGGAAAAGTGGTGGAGGTCGCAGTAGCTTAACAAGATGGTTTTAATGCCCCTAGGAATAGACGTGGAGGTCCCATTAGCTTAACAAGACAGTTTTAATGCCCCTCGGAAGAGACGTGGAGGTCCCAGTAGCTTAACAAGACGGTTTTCATGCCCCTTGGAATAGTTGTGGAGGTTGCAGTAGCTTAACAAGACAGTTTTAATGCCCCTTGGAAAAGTGATGGAGGTCACAGTCGCTTAACAAGACAGTTTTACGGCCCCTTGGAAAAGTGGTGGAGGTCACAGTAGCTTAACAAGACAGTTTTAATGCTCCTCGGAAGAGACGTGGAGGTCCCAATGGCTTAACAAGATGGTTTTAATACCCCTCGGAAGAGACGTGGAGGTCGCAGTACCTTAACAAGAGGGTTTTTCATGCCCCTTGGAATAGTGGTGAAGGTCACAGTAGCTTAACAAGACGGTTTTAATGCCGCTTGGAAGAGATGTGGAGGTCCCAGTAGCTTAACAAGACGGTTTTAATGCCCCTCAGAAGAGACGTGGAGGTCCCAGTAGCTTATCAAGATGGTTTAATGCCCCTTGGAAGAGACATGGAGGTCGCAGTAGCTTAACAAGACAGTTTTACTGCCCCTTGGAAAAGTGGTGGAGGTCACAGGAGCTTAACAAGACAGTTTTAATGCCCCTTGGAAAAGTGGTGGATGTCACAGTAGCTTAACAAGACAGTTTTCATGCCCCTTGGAAAAGTGGTGGAGGTCACAGTAGCTTAACAAGACAGTTTAAATGCCCCTTGGAAAAGTGCTGGAGGTCGAAGTAGCTTAACAAGACGGTTTTAGTGCCCCTTGGAAAAGTGGTGGAGGTCGCAGTAGCTTAACAAGACAGTTTTAATGCCTCTGAGAATAGACGTTGAGGTCCCAGTAGCTTAACAAGACGGTTTTAATGCCCCTCGGAAGAGACGTGGAGATCCCAGTAGCTTAACAAGACGGTTTTCACGCCCCTTTTAATAGTGATGGAGGTCGCAGTGGCTTAACATGACAGTTTTAATGCCCCTTGGAAAAGTGGTGGAGGTCACAGTAGCTTAACAAGACGGTTTTAATGCCCCTCGAAAGAGACGTGGAGGTCGCAGTAGCTTAACAAGACGGTTTTAATGCCCCTTGGAAAAGTGGTGGATGTCACAATAGCTTAACAAGACAGTTTTCATGCCCCTTAGAAAAGTGGTGGAGGTCACAGTAGCTTAACAAGACGGTTTTAATGCCCCTACGAAAAGTGGTGGAGGTCGCAGTAGCTTAACAAGACGGTTTTAATGCCCCTTGGAAAAGTGGTGGAGGTCGCAGTAGCTTAACAAGACGGTTTTAATGCCCCTGGGAATAGACGTTGAGGTCGCAGTAGCTTAACAAGACGGTTTTAATGCCCCTCGGAAGAGACGTGGAAGTCCCAGTAGCTTAACAAGACGGTTTTCATGCCCCTTGAAGTAGTGGTGGAGGTCGCAGTGGCTCAACATGACAGTTTTAATGCCCCTTGGAAAAGTGGTGGAGGTCACAGTAGCTTAACAAGACAGTTTTACTGCCCCTTGGAAAAGTGGTGGAGGTCACAGGAGCTTAACAAGACAGTTTTAATGCCCCTTGGAAAAGTGGTGGATGTCACAGTAGCTTAACAAGACAGTTTTCATGCCCCTTGGAAAAGTGGTGGAGGTCACAGTAGCTTAACAAGACAGTTTAAATGCCCCTTGGAAAAGTGCTGGAGGTCGAAGTAGCTTAACAAGACGGTTTTAGTGCCCCTTGGAAAAGTGGTGGAGGTCGCAGTAGCTTAACAAGACAGTTTTAATGCCTCTGAGAATAGACGTTGAGGTCCCAGTAGCTTAACAAGACGGTTTTAATGCCCCTCGGAAGAGACGTGGAGGTCCCAGTAGCTTAACAAGACGGTTTTCACGCCCCTTTTAATAGTGGTGGAGGTCGCAGTGGCTTAACATGACGGTTTTAATGCCCCTTGGAAAAGTGGTGGAGGTCACAGTAGCTTAACAAGACAGTTTTACTGCCCCTTGGAAAATTGGTGGAGGTCACAGTACCTTAACAAGACAGTTTTAATGCCCCTCGGAAGAGACGTGGAGGTCCCAATGGCTTAACAAGATGGTTTTAATACCCCTCAGAATAGACGTGGAGGTCGCAGTAACTTAACAAGAGGGTTTTCATGCCCCTTGGAATAGTGGTGAATGTCACAGTAGCTTAAGAAGACGGTTTTAACGCCCCTTGGAAAAGTGGTGGAGGTCACAGTAGCTTAACAAGACGGTTTTCATGCCCTTTTAATAGTGGTGGAGGTCGCAGTGGCTTAACATGACAGTTTTAATGCCCCTTGGAAAAGTGGTGGAGGTCACAGTAGCTTAACAAGACGGTTTTAATGCCCCTTGAAAAAGTGGTGGAGGTCGCAGTAGCTTAACAAGACGGTTTTAATGCCACTTGGAAGAGATGTGGAGGTCCCAGTAGCTTAACAAGACGGTTTTAATGCCCCTCAGAAGAGACGTGGAGGTCCCAGTAGCTTATCAAGATGGTTTAATGCCCCTTGGAAGAGACGTGGAGGTCCCAGTAGCTTAACAAGACTGGTTTAATGCCCCACTGAAGAGACGTGGAGGTCGCAGTAGCTTAACAAGACAGATTTACTGCCCCTTGGAAAAGTGGTGGAGGTCACAGGAGCTTAACAAGACACTTTTAATGCCCCTTGGAAAAGTGGTGGATGTCACAGTAGCTTAACAAGACAGTTTTCATGCCCCTTGGAAAAGTGGTGGAGGTCACAGTAGCTTAACAAGACAGTTTAAATGCCCCTTGGAAAAGTGCTGGAGGTCGAAGTAGCTTAACAAGACGGTTTTAGTGCCCCTTGGAAAAGTGGTGGAGGTCGCAGTAGCTTAACAAGACAGTTTTAATGCCTCTGAGAATAGACGTTGAGGTCCCAGTAGCTTAACAAGACGGTTTTAATGCCCCTCGGAAGAGACGTGGAGGTCCCAGTAGCTTAACAAGACGGTTTTCACGCCCCTTTTAATAGTGGTGGAGGTCGCAGTGGCTTAACATGACAGTTTTAATGCCCCTTGGAAAAGTGGTGGAGGTCACAGTAGCTTAACAAGACGGTTTTAATGCCCCTTGAAAAAGTGGTGGAGGTCGCAGTAGCTTAACAAGACGGTTTTAATGCCCCTCGGAATAGACGTGGAGGTCCCAGTAGCTTAACAAGACAGTTTTAATGCCCCTCGAAAGAGACGTGGAGGTCACAGTAGCTTAACAAGACGGTTTTAATGCCCATTGGAAAAGTGGTGGATGTCACAGTAGCTTAACAAGACAGTTTTCATGCCCCTTGGAAAAGTGGTGGAGGTCACAGTAGCTTAACAAGACGGTTTTAATGCCCCTACGAAAAGTGGTGGAGGTCGCAGTAGCTTAACAAGACGGTTTTAATGCCCCTTGGAAAAGTGGTGGAGGTCGCAGTAGCTTAACAAGACGGTTTTAATGCCCCTGGGAATAGACGTGGTGGTCCCAGTAGCTTAACAAGACGGTTTTAATGCCCCTCGGAAGAGACGTGGAGGTCCCAGTAGCTTAACAAGATGGTTTTCATGCCCCTTGAAATAGTGGTGGAGGTCGCAGTAGCTTAACAAGACAGTTTTAATGCCCCTTGGAAAAGTGGTGGAGGTCACAGTAGCTTAACAAGACAGTTTTACTGCCCCTTGGAAAAGTGGTGGAGGTCACAGGAGCTTAACAAGACAGTTTAATGCCCCTTGAAAAAGTGATGGATGTCACAGTAGCTTAACAAGGCAGTTTTCATGCCCCTTGGAAAAGTGGTGGAGGTCACAGTAGCTTAACAAGACGGTTTAAATGCCTCCTGGAAAAGTGGTGGAGGTCGCAGTAGCTTAACAAGATTGTTTTAATGCCCCTGGGAATAGACGTTGAGGTCGCAGTAGCTTAACAAGACGGTTTTAATGCCCCTCGGAAGAGACGTGGAAGTCCCAGTAGCTTAACAAGACGGTTTTCATGCCCCTTGGAATAGTGGTGGAGGTCGCAGTGTCTCAACATGACAGTTTTAATGCCGCTTGGAAAAGTGGTGGAGGTCACAGTAGCTTAACAAGACAGTTTTACTGCCCCTTGGAAAAGTGGTGGAGGTCACAGGAGCTTAACAAGACAGTTTCAATGCCCCTTGGAAAAGTGGTGGATGTCACAGTAGCTTAACAAGACAGTTTTCATGCCCCTTGGAAAAGTGGTGGAGGTCACAGTAGCTTAACAAGACAGTTTAAATGCCCCTTGGAAAAGTGCTGGAGGACGAAGTAGCTTAACAAGACGGTTTTAGTGCCCTTTGGAAAAGTGGTGGAGGTCGCAGTAGCTTAACAAGACAGTTTTAATGCCTCTGAGAATAGACGTTGAGGTCCCAGTAGCTTAACAAGACGGTTTTAATGCCCCTCGGAAGAGACGTGGAGGTCCCAGTAGCTTAACAAGACGGTTTTCACGCCCCTTTTAATAGTGGTGGAGGTCGCAGTGGCTTAACATGACAGTTTTAATGCCCCTTGGAAAAGTGGTGGAGGTCACAGTAGCTTAACAAGACGGTTTTAATGCCCCTTGAAAAAGTGGTGGAGGTCGCAGTAGCTTAACAAGACGGTTTTAATGCCCCTCGGAAGAGACGTGGAGGTCGCAGTAGCTTAACAAGACAGTTTTAATGCCCCTCGAAAGAGACGTGGAGGTCGCAGTAGCTTAACAAGACGGTTTTAATGCCCCTTGGAAAAGTGGTGGATGTCACAGTAGCTTAACAAGACAGTTTTCATGCCCCTTGGAAAAGTGGTGGAGGTCACAGTAGCTTAACAAGACGGTTTTAATGCCCCTACGAAAAGTGGTGGAGGTCGCAGTAGCTTAACAAGACGGTTTTAATGCCCCTTGGAAAAGTGGTGGAGGATGCAGTAGCTTAACAAGACGGTTTTAATGCCCCTGGGAATAGACGTGGTGGTCCCAGTAGCTTAACAAGACGGTTTTAATGCCCCTCGGAAGAGACGTGGAGGTCCCAGTAGCTTAACAAGATGGTTTTCATGCCCCTTGAAATAGTGGTGGAGGTCGCAGTAGCTTAACAAGACAGTTTTAATGCCCCTTGGAAAAGTGGTGGAGGTCACAGTAGCTTAACAAGACAGTTTTACTGCCCCCTGGAAAAGTGGTGGAGGTCACAGGAGCTTAACAAGACAGTTTTAATGCCCCTTGGAAAAGTGATGGATGTCACAGTAGCTTAACAAGACAGTTTTCATGCCCCTTGGAAAAGTGGTGGAGGTCACAGTAGCTTAACAAGACGGTTTAAATGCCCCCTGGAAAAGTGGTGGAGGTCGCAGTAGCTTAACAAGATTGTTTTAATGCCCCTGGGAATAGACGTTGAGGTCGCTGTAGCTTAACAAGACGGTTTTAATGCCCCTCGGAAGAGACGTGGAAGTCCCAGTAGCTTAACAAGACGGTTTTCATGCCCCTTGGAATAGTGGTGGAGGTCGCAGTGGCTCAACATGACAGTTTTAATGCCCCTTGGAAAAGTGGTGGATGTCACAGTAGCTTAACAAGACAGTTTTCATGCCCCTTGGAAAAGTGGTGGAGGTCACAGTAGCTTAACAAGACAGTTTTACTGCCCCTTGGAAAATTGGTGGAGGTCACAGTACCTTAACAAGACAGTTTTAATGCCCCTCGGAAGAGACGTGGAGGTCCCAATGGCTTAACAAGATGGTTTTAATACCCCTCAGAAGAGACGTGGAGGTCGCAGTAACTTAACAAGAGGGTTTTCATGCCCCTTGGAATAGTGGTGAAGGTCACAGTAGCTTAAGAAGACGGTTTTAACGCCCCTTGGAAAAGTGGTGGAGGTCACAGTAGCTTAACAAGACGGTTTTAATGCACCTTGGAAGAGACGTGGAGGTCCCCGTAGTTTAAAAAGACTGTTTTAATGCCCCTCGGAAGAGACGTGGAGGTCCCAGTACCTTAACAAGACGGTTTTAATGCCCCTCGGACGAGACGTGGAGGTCCCAGTAGCTTATCAAGATGGTTTAAAGCCCCTTGGAAGAGACGTGGAGGTCCCAGTAGCTTAACATGGCGCTTTTAATGCCCCACGGAAGAGACGTGGAGGTCGCAGTAGCTTAACAAGACAGTTTTAATACCCCTTGGAATAGTGGTGGAGGTCCCAGTAGCTTAACAAGATGGTTTTAATGCCCCTCGGAAGAGATGTGGAGGTCCCAGTAGGTTAACAAGATGGTTTTAATGCCCCTCGGAAGAGATGTGGAGGTCGCAGTAGCTTAACAAGACGGTTTTATTGCCCCTTGGACAAGTGGTGGATGTCACAGTAGCTTAACAAGACAGTTTTCATGCCCCTTGGAAAAGTGGTGGAGGTCTCAGTAGCTTAACAAGACGGTTTTATTGCCCCTTTGAAAAGTGGTGGAGGTCGCAGTAGCTTAACAAGATGGTTATAATGCCCCTCGGAAGAGACGTGGAGGTCCCAGTAGCTTAACAAGACGGTTTTAATGCCCCTCGGAAGAGACGTGGAGGTCGCAGTGGCTTAACAAGACAGTTTTAATGCCCCTTCGAAAAGTGGTGGATGTCACAGTAGCTTAACAAGACGGTTTTCATGCCCCTTGTAAAAGTGGTGGAGGTCACAGTAGCTTAACAAGACAGTTTTAATGCCCCTTGGAAAAGTGGTGGAGGTCGCAGTAGCTTAACAAGATGGTTTTAATGCCCCTTGGAAAAGTGGTGTAGGTCGCAGTAGCTTAACAAGACGGTTTTAATTCCCCTGGGAATAGTGGTGGAGGTCCCAGTAGCTTAAGAAGATGGTTTTAATGCCCCTCGGAAGAGAAGTGGAGGTCCCAGTAGCTTAACAAGATGGTTTTCATGCCCCTTGGAATAGTTGTGGAGGTCACAGTAGCTTAACAAGACGGTTTTAATGCCCCTTGGAAAAGTGGTGTGTAACATACCTGGCGGCGTCCTTGCATGGTGGTCCATCTCCCACTGTGCAAGAGCGCGCACTTGATCTCCAGTCCAGAATGTCTCTCTGGCTTCCCTCCTTGCTGTCTGTTTGTCTGTTTTGGCTGCATAGGGCGACGCCCGCTGAACTTCCTGTTTCTTGTACCTGCTGCGGACACGCCCCTGTTGCACCTTCAGCCTATTGCTGTCCATCTTTGGGTATTTATACCACCTTCTTCCTCAAGATGGCGCCTGAGCATTGTGTCCTGTCAGTCGGCTTTTTGTCTCTGACATGCCAGGTCCTATCCTGTTTTCCTGCCTGTTTTCCAGTTCTGTGTCTGAACTGTGGTCTGTTCTTGTGAACACGCTTCTTGCCTGTTCTTTCGCCTTCTAGGGGCCGTATTCCTAGATCTGCCTGTCTGTGCCTTGCGGTATCTGTTCCCGTCTGAACAGAGTCCTGTTTGTGTCCCTGCCTTGTGGTATCTGTTCCTGTCTGAACTGAGTCCTGTCTATTTCTCCTGTCTTGCAGTATCTGTTCCCGTGTCTGAACTGAGTCCTGTCTATGTCTCCTGCCTTGTGGTATCAGTTCCCGTGTCTGAACTGAGTCCTGTCTGTGTACTCTTGCCTGCTGCCTTTCCTGGAGGCTGTATTTCCAGGCCTGTCTGAACACGCTCCTAGCCTGTTCCTCCCGCCTTCTAGGGGCCGATTACCTAGATCCGTTCCTATATCTTGTCTGTCCTGTCTGAACACGCTCCTTGCCTGTTCGTCCCGCCTCTCTGGGGGCCGTATTCCCAGACCCGCTCCTGTATCCCGCTGCAGTGTCGGTCTCTTCCGTACACTCAGTTCCAGTCTGAACTCTCTCCTATCCTTTACCTGTTTTGCCTCTATGTCTGTTCCTTTCCTTTTTCTGCAGAGTCTGAACTCGTACCTAACTCCTGCTTGTTGTCTCTGTACTCCCGTTTGTGAGTTTGTGGTCCCCTCGCTACTTCACTGCAAGTACCCTGTGGGTATCTGGCTCTGCCTTTCCCTTCCTGTCTGTTCCGTGTGAACAGAGCCCTGTCCGTCCTGCTCTGACTCCTTGCTCACTGCTCCGGCAGTCCTGTCCTGCCCTGCTTCTGCCCGCTGCTCCGGCAGTCCTGTCCTGCCCTGCTTCTGCCCGCTGCTCCGGCAGTCCTGTCCTGCCCTGCTTCTGCCCGCTGCTCCGGCAGTCCTGTCCTGCCCTGCTTCTGCCCGCTGCTCCGGCAGTCCTGTCCTGCCCTGCTTCTGCCCGCTGCTCCGGCAGTCCTGTCCTGCCCTGCTTCTGCCCGCTGCTCCGGCAGTCCTGTCCTGCCCTGCTTCTGCCCGCTGCTCCGGCAGTCCTGTCCTGCCCTGCTTCTGCCCGCTGCTCCGGCAGTCCTGTCCTGCCCTGCTTCTGCCCGCTGCTCTGGCAGTCCTGTCCTGCCCTGCTTGTGCTCGCTGCTCCTGCAGCCCCGTCCTGCTCTGTTCTTGCCCACCGCTTTGGGCGTTCCCTCTCTGCTGTGGTTGTCTACCGCATCTGCGGTTCTGTGACCCAGTCTGTACTGGGTCTTAACCTTTCTGTGCTCCAGCCCGTCCTTTCGGCCAGTACCTCCCTGCCTGCATACTCGCCTGTATCCACCCCTCTGCATACCTGCCGTGTTTGCTTACATCCACCAGTCTGTGCCAGCCTAACCTGCCTGTTCCAGTAATTCCAGTGTGGGTCAACCCCCGTGTCCGGAGTTTGACCTGGAGTAGCACCTGGTCCCTCTGCCCGGTTTCTCCCTGGTGCACTGGCGTCGTATGCCGTCGTGCCACCTTGGTCGGATCGGCCAGATACTTAGTCACGCCCCTCCAGGCACTCTCCGGTCCATGGTCCAGTGGAACCACAACACCCGCACACGCCAGTCAGTCCGGGCGTGTGCATAACAGCATGCTCAGGCCATGGTTCCCGTTGAGCCCCACGGCCTTCGCTCTCTGAGAAGTTTTCCAGCGAATACATGCATTAAAAATAAATAAATAAAATTTTTTTTTTTTTTTTCTCAGCTGAGTTCCAGGCGAATTACGCACCCGTCCAGATGGATCTATCTGCTCTCGTTCCTGCGGATCCGCCACGTTACTATGGGGATCCAAGACAAAGTCGTGCATTTGTGGAGCAATGCATGCTACACTTCAAGTTCTACCCTCTATGTTTTCCCACCGATCGGGTTAAGGTGGCATTCATTATGTCTTACCTGGCGGGTGATGCCTTGGAATGGATCAACCCCCTATATGAAACACGGGATCCGATCCTCCTGGACCTAATGGCCTTCCTGGTGGCCTTTCTAATGGTCTTCGATGATCCTAACCCGGAGGCTCCTGCTGAAGCTTCACCTCCCAATATCCCGGAGCAGCCCCGATGGGTAATGTGTGTGGGTAGCGCAATAGTCCTCCAGCCCAATGAGACTACTGCCCACCCAGAATCCTCACAGGGTGACTACGCTTTCCGGAATACTTCTCCCAACCTCAAGAGGCAGTCCAGACGTGCTAGACGTAGAGGCAAGCCGTCACGCCAGGGTCTGTCCTCCCTGAGACCTCCTGACCCCAACCTTGAAGTCCCTACTGAAGCTTCATCTCCCTGTATCCCGGAGAAGCCCCAACGGGTAATGTGTGTGGGTAGTGCTCCGGTTCTCCTGCCCGAAGAGACTTCTGCCCATCCAGACTCCACACAGGAGAACTTCCTGCACCCAGCATCAGATGCTTCACCCACTTTAACCGGTGTGCATGTCCAAGGATGCTCCAAAGCTGTGGTTACCTCAGAGTCTGTGCACCTCTACTACCTGGCGGAGGACCCCCTGTTGCCTCCTGAATCCTCCGGGATACCACTCGATGACAAATGGAGAGAGACTTCTCTACACTCGGTACTCGATACTTTGTCCGCTTCGTCCTGTGAGCCTGACAATGGGTACCCCAAAGTTGTAGTTACCCCCGAGTCTCTACACCCCTCCGACCAGGCGGAGGACCTCCAGTTGTCTCCAGAACCCTTCGGGGTGCTACCTGGTAGCGAAAGGACAGAGACTCTCCTATACTCTGTACCTGATACCTCGCTCGCTTCGTCCAGTGAGTCCAACCTAGTGTACTCCGAAGCAGAGGTTACTCCCGAGTCTCTACACCCCTCCGACCAGGCGGAGGACCTCCAGTTGTGTCCAGAACCCTTCGGGGTGCTACCTGGTAGCGAAAGGACAGAGACTCTCCTTTACTCTGTACCTGATACCTCGCTCGCTTCGTCCAGTGAGTCCAACCTAGTGTACTCCGAAGCAGAGGTTAATCCCGAGTCTCTACACCCCTCCGACCAGGCGGAGGACCTCCAGTTGTCTCCAGAACCCTTCGGGGTGCCACCTGGTGGTGAATGGACAGAGACTTTCCTATATCCTGGATCTGATACCTCGCTTGCTTCGTCCAGTGAGTCCGACCTTGTGTACTCTGAAGCAGAGGTTACCCTTGAGTCTCTACACCCCTCTGACCAGGCGGAGGACCTCCAGTTGTCTCCAGAACCCTTCGGGGTGCCACCTGGTGGTGAATGGACAGAGACTTTCCTATACTCGGTACCCGATACCTCGCCTGCTTCCTCCAGTGAGTCCGACCTAGTGTACTCTGAAGCAGATGTTTTCTCTGAGCCTCTGCACTCTTCTGACCCGGCGGAGGACCTCCAGTTGTTTCCTGAATTCTCCGGGGTACCACCAGATAACAAAGAGACAGTGACTTTTCCTCATTATGTACCTGATAACCCGTCTATTTCTTCCTGTGAGCTTGACAAGATGTACCTCGAAGCAGAGATTACCCCCAAGTCTCTGTCCCCCTCCAACCCGGTGAAGGACTTCCAGTCGTCTCCTGTACCCTCTGGGGTGCCACCTGAAAATATGTGGAGAGAGACTTCCTTGTGTGCTGTTCCTGGTACTCCACCCGTTTCGTCTGTTGCTAGGGATGGCTGGATAGGAGGTAGCATCCTAGCTAACCAGATGAGATCAATTTTTCCTGTGGACAGTGGAAGTGATCTCCTTGAAGTGAACGACTGGTCCTCGAATTCCCTGCGGAAGATTCTGGCAGGCCTGAAGAAGAGGGGGCATAACGGGGGGGTACTGTAACATACCTGGCGGCGTCCTTGCATGGTGGTCCATCTCCCACTGTGCAAGAGCACGCACTTGATCTCCAGTCCAGAATGTCTCTCTGGCTTCCCTCCTTGCTGTCTGTTTGTCTGTTTTGGCTGCATAGGGCGACGCCCGCTGAACTTCCTGTTTCTTGTACCTGCTGCGGACACGCCCCTGTTGCACCTTCAGCCTATTGCTGTCCATCTTTGGGTATTTATACCACCTTCTTCCTCAAGATGGCGCCTGAGCATTGTGTCCTGTCAGTCGGCTTTTTGTCTCTGACATGCCAGGTCCTATCCTGTTTTCCTGCCTGTTTTCCAGTTCTGTGTCTGAACTGTGGTCTGTTCTTGTGAACACGCTTCTTGCCTGTTCTTTCGCCTTCTAGGGGCCGTATTCCTAGATCTGCCTGTCTGTGCCTTGCGGTATCTGTTCCCGTCTGAACAGAGTCCTGTTTGTGTCCCTGCCTTGTGGTATCTGTTCCTGTCTGAACTGAGTCCTGTCTATTTCTCCTGTCTTGCAGTATCTGTTCCCGTGTCTGAACTGAGTCCTGTCTATGTCTCCTGCCTTGTGGTATCAGTTCCCGTGTCTGAACTGAGTCCTGTCTGTGTACTCTTGCCTGCTGCCTTTCCTGGAGGCTGTATTTCCAGGCCTGTCTGAACACGCTCCTAGCCTGTTCCTCCCGCCTTCTAGGGGCCGATTACCTAGATCCGTTCCTGTATCTTGTCTGTCCTGTCTGAACACGCTCCTTGCCTGTTCGTCCCGCCTCTCTGGGGGCCGTATTCCCAGACCCGCTCCTGTATCCCGCTGCAGTGTCGGTCTCTTCCGTACACTCAGTTCCAGTCTGAACTCTCTCCTATCCTTTACCTGTTTTGCCTCTATGTCTGTTCCTTTCCTTTTTCTGCAGAGTCTGAACTCGTACCTAACTCCTGCTTGTTGTCTCTGTACTCCCGTTTGTGAGTTTGTGGTCCCCTCGCTACTTCACTGCAAGTACCCTGTGGGTATCTGGCTCTGCCTTTCCCTTCCTGTCTGTTCCGTGTGAACAGAGCCCTGTCCGTCCTGCTCTGACTCCTTGCTCACTGCTCCGGCAGTCCTGTCCTGCCCTGCTTCTGCCCGCTGCTCCGGCAGTCCTGTCCTGCCCTGCTTCTGCCCGCTGCTCCGGCAGTCCTGTCCTGCCCTGCTTCTGCCCGCTGCTCCGGCAGTCCTGTCCTGCCCTGCTTCTGCCCGCTGCTCCGGCAGTCCTGTCCTGCCCTGCTTCTGCCCGCTGCTCCGGCAGTCCTGTCCTGCCCTGCTTCTGCCCGCTGCTCCGGCAGTCCTGTCCTGCCCTGCTTCTGCCCGCTGCTCCGGCAGTCCTGTCCTGCCCTGCTTCTGCCCGCTGCTCCGGCAGTCCTGTCCTGCCCTGCTTCTGCCCGCTGCTCCGGCAGTCCTGTCCTGCCCTGCTTCTGCCCGCTGCTCCGGCAGTCCTGTCCTGCCCTGCTTGTGCTCGCTGCTCCTGCAGCCCCGTCCTGCTCTGTTCTTGCCCACCGCTTTGGGCGTTCCCTCTCTGCTGTGGTTGTCTACCGCATCTGCGGTTCTGTGACCCAGTCTGTACTGGGTCTTAACCTTTCTGTGCTCCAGCCCGTCCTTTCGGCCAGTACCTCCCTGCCTGCATACTCGCCTGTATCCACCCCTCTGCATACCTGCCGTGTTTGCTTACATCCACCAGTCTGTGCCAGCCTAACCTGCCTGTTCCAGTAATTCCAGTGTGGGTCAACCCCCGTGTCCGGAGTTTGACCTGGAGTAGCACCTGGTCCCTCTGCCCGGTTTCTCCCTGGTGCACTGGCGTCGTATGCCGTCGTGCCACCTTGGTCGGATCGGCCAGATACTTAGTCACGCCCCTCCAGGCACTCTCCGGTCCATGGTCCAGTGGAACCACAACACCCGCACACGCCAGTCAGTCCGGGCGTGTGCATAACATGGTGGAGGTCAAAGTAGCTTAACAAGACGGTTTTAATGCACCTCAGAAGAGAAGTGGAGGTCCCAGTAGCTTAACAGGACGGTCTTGATGCCCCTCGGAAGAGACGTGGAGGTCGCAGTAGCTTAACAAGATGGTTTTAATGCCCCTAGGAAGAAACGTGGAGGTCCCAGTAGCTTAACAAGACGGTTTTAATGCCCGTCGGAATAGACGTGAGGTCCCAGTAGCTTATCAAGACGGTTTTAATGCCCCTTGGAAGAGACATGAAGGTCGCAGTAGCTTAACAAGACGGTTTTAATGCCCCACGGAAGAGACGTGGAGGTCGCGGTAGCTTAACAAGACGGTTTTAATGCCCCTTGGAAAAGTGGTGGATGTCACAGTAGCTTAACAAAACTGTTTTCATGCCCCTTGGAAAAGTGGTGGAGGTCACAGTAGCTTAACAAGACGGTTTTAATGCCCTTTGGAAAAGTGGTGGAGGTCGCAGTAGCTTAACACGACGGTTTTAATGCCCCTTGGAAAAGTGGTGGATGTCGCAGTAGCTTAACAAGACAGTTTTAATGCCCCTGGGAAGAGACGTGGAGGTCCCAGTAGGTTAACAAGACGGTTTTAATGCCCCTCATTAGAGACGTGGAGGTCGCAGTAGCTTAACAAGACGGTTTTAATGCCCCTTGGAAAAGTGTTGGAGGTCACAGTAGCTTAACAAGACGGTTTTAATGCCCCTTGGGAAAGTGGTGGAGGTCACAGTAGCTTAACAAGACGGTTTTAATGCCCCTTGGAAAAGTGGTGGAGGTCACAGTAGCTTAACAAGATGGTTTTAATGCCCCTTGGAAGAGACATGGAGGTCCCAGTAGATTAACAAGATGGTTTTGATGCCCCTCGGAAGAGACATGGAGGTCGCAGTTGCTTAACAAGATGGTTTTAATGCTCCTCGGAAGAGACGTGGTGGTCCCAGTAGTTTAACAAGACGGTTTTAATGCCCCTCGAAAGAGACGTGGAGGTCGCAGTAGCTTAACAAGACAGTTTTAATGCCCCTTGGAAAAGTGGGGGAGGTCACAGTAGCTTAACAAGACAGTTTTAATGCCCCTTGGAAAAGTGGTGGAGGTCACAGTAGCTTAAGAAGACAGTTTTAATGCCCCTTGGAATAGTGGTGGAGGTCACAGTAGCTTAACAAGACGGTTTTAATGCCCCTTGGAAATGTCGTGGAGGTCACAGTAGCTTAACAAGACAGTTTTAATGCCCCTCGGAAGAGACGTGGAGGTCCCAGTAGCTTAACAAGATGGTTTTAATGACCCTCAGAAGAGACGTGGAGGTTGCAGTAGCTTAACAAGACGGTTTTAATGCCCTTTACAAGAGCCATACAGTACAGCATCTTAAAAATATTATTCCCTTTATTGAGGATTTGGTCTCCCATAGTCTTTGCCTATGCCTTCCAAGCAAAAGCTGCCAAAATTTAGGACGGAGGAACTTGCAATGCCCCTTCCAAAAGCCATGCTGTACAGCATATTACAAACATTATTCCCATTAATGGGGAGTGGGTCTCCCATAGTCTTTGCCTATGCCTTCCAAGCAAAAGCTGCCAAAATTTAGGACGGAGGAACTTGCAATGCCCCTTACAAAAGCCATGCTGTACAGCATATTACAAACATTATTCCCATTAATGGGGAGTGGGTCTCCCATAGTCTTTGCCTATGCCTTCCAAGCAAAAGCTGCCAAAAATTAGGAGGAAATACAATGCCCGTTCGAAGAGTCGTGGAGGTTAGAGTTAATTAAAAGCAACATTTCAATGCCCCTTGGAACAGCTGTGGAGTTCAGAGTGGTTTAACAAGACGCTGTTAATGCCCCTCGGAAGAGACGTGGAGGTCCCAGTAGCTTAAAAAGACGGTTTTAATGCCCCTCGGAAGAGACGTGGAGGTCCCAGTAGCTTAACATGATTGTTTTAATGCCGCTTGGAAGAGTCATGGAGGTCCCAGTAGGTTAAGAAGATGGTTTTAATGCCCCTCGGAAGAGACGTGGAGGTCGCAGTAGCTTAACAAGATGGTTTTAATGCCCCTTGGAAGAGACGTGGAGGTCCCATTGGCTTAACAAGATGGTTTTAATGCCCCTTGGAAAAGTGGTGGAGGTCACAGTAGCTTAACAAGATGGTTTTAATGCCCCTCGGAAGAGACGTGGAGGTCCCAGTAGCTTAACAAGACGGTTTTAATGCCCCTCGGAAGAGACGTGGAGGTCGCAGTAGCTTAACAAGACGGTTTTAGTGCCCCTTACCAAAGCCATACAGTACAGCATTTTAAAAATATTATTCCCATTATTGGGGAGTGGGTCTCCCACAGTCTTTGCTTATGCCTTCCAAGCAAAAGCTGACAAAAATAAGGATGGAGGAACTTTCAATAATGGCAACACGGACCACAGTCACCCTGGTTGTATAGTGGTGGTGGAGGCTGAGGATAATGAGAAGAACATAAAACAGCTGAAATGAGGAAGCGTATACCCATGTGTGGGTGTGAATCGGTGCATGTGAATACACCTCCCGAAATAACACAGTGGATTTGACTTTATGTTACACTGCTGTCATTTGGTGGTGATGAGAAGTCTGGCCCAATCCAGCCCTTGTTCATTTTGATAAGGGTCAGCTTGTCAGCATTGTCAGTTGACAGGCGAGTGCGCTTATCAGTGATAATTCCCCGGCACTAAAAACACGCTCCGATAACACGCTAGCGGCAGGGCAGGCCAGGACCTCCAAGGCGTACAGTCTGAGTTCATTCCAAGTGTCCAGCTTGGATACCCAATAATTAAAAGCACAGAAAAATCACGGAAGACGCTGGTACGGTCGGCAAGGTACTCCCTCACCATCTTTTGAAACTTTCCACTCCTTGTGAGAGTACCCCGCGCCTTAGGGTCTGTCCGAAGGGAGGGTCTGAGAAAACAGTCCCAGAACGTTGACAGTGTTCCCTTGCCTCTGCTGTATTGGAGTTGCATCTCCCTCGCATGTAGGCCTTGGTAGGGCACCGAACTGTGACTCCTCCTCCTCCCACTCCTCCCCCCTGTCCTCAGGCCACCCACGCTGAACCGACGGTATGACAGTTGTACAGGTACTACCGTCTACAGCGCATGATACAAGCTCGTGTTCTTCCTCCTCCACCTCCTTCTCCTCCTCTCCCTCATTGTCCCCCAATGCACGTTGGGATGAGATGAGGCTGGGCTGTGTGTAATCGACCGCTTCAGCTTCTTGATCCATCTCATCATACTCTGGCTGCAATGCCTCCTTTTTAATTCTCTGCAGAGAGCGTTGCAAAAGACAGACAAGTGGAATGCTGACGCTAATGATGGCGTCATCGCCACTCACCGTCTTGGTGGACTCCTCAAAATTTGTCAAGATGGTACATATGTCAGACATCCAGGTCCACTCCTGAGGTCTTATGTGTGGAGTCTGACCTGAATATCGACGGCCTTGTTGCAGCTGGTACTCCACAACTGCTCTCTTCTGCTCACAAATCCTTTGCAACATGTGGAGGGTAAAGTTCCAATGTGTGGGAACATCACACACCAGTCGGTGTGACGGAAGCTGGAAACACTGCTGCAAAACAGCAAGGGCGGCGGAAGCTGTAGCCGACTTCCGAAAATGAGCTGACAGGCGGTGTACTTTGACGAGCAGATCTGGCAACTTGGGGTACGATTTAAGAAACCACTTAACAACGAGGTTAAGCACATGAGCCAGGCATGGTAAGTGTGTGATCTCGCCTCGCCTCAGAGCCGCCACCAGGTTACGGCCATTGTCACACACGACCATGCCTTAATGTAGGTTCAGCGGTGTCAGCCACAGATCTGCCTGCTCTTTCACAGCTGTCCACAACTCACAAGCAGTGTGAGGTTTCTCACCTAAGCTTATGAGTTTCAGCACAGCCTGTTCCCGCTTGGCGGATGCAGTACTGCAGTGCTTCCAGCTTGTAACTGATGTGGTGATATCTGAGATGGAGGCTGAACATGAGGAGGAGGAGGATGATGACGAGCAGGAGCTGTACACTGTGGTGGCAACTCTGACTGACATAGGGCCCCCAATCCTCAGTGTGGGGAGGATGTGTTCCGTCCCAAGGTCCGACTGGGTCCCGGCTTCCATTATGTTTACCCAGTGTGCTGTCAGGGAGATGTACCGTCCCTGGCCACAAGCACTTGTCCACATGTCCGTTGTCAGGTGGACTCTCCCAGTAACTGCGTTGTTGAGGGCACGGCAGATGTTTTGAGACACGTGCTTGTGTAGTGCGGTGATGGCACACCGGGCAAAATAGTGTCGGCTGGGGACTGAGTACCGAGGGACGGCCACCGCCATAAGGTTGCGGAGGGATTCCGTCTCCACCAGCAGAAAAGGCAGCATTTCCAACGCAAGCAGTCGTGAAATGTGTGAATTTAGGACTGTGGCCTGTGGGGCGTTAGCTGCGAATTTCCGCTTTCGTTCAAAGGTCTGGGATATGGACAATTGAGTGCAGCGGTGGGACGTGGACGTGGACGTTGATGCTGTTTCTTGAGAAACTGCCATAACAAGTGAAGACTGAGAGGAGGGGGCATCTTTGCATGCAGTATGGACAGGGGATTGTCTTGCACACACAACAGGGGGTTCTATTGCACGCACAACAGCGGAAGAAGCAGTGGTGACACCCGCTGACACTGGTCATGGACCCTGGGGTTCGCCCCACAAAGTCGGGTGCTTTGCTGACATGCAGTGATGCTGGCATGGCAGGTGGTACAAATGGCCTTTTTGGGGTTATCAGCAGAGTCATTAAAAAAATTCCAGACTCTGGAAGACCTACCGGTTGTACTGGCAACGTCCCTCGTGTTGGTGTTACGGGGAACTGTTGCCTGCCTTCTGTGTGCGGCTACCACACTGCTTCTTCCTGCCTGTTGGGGTACTCTGCCTCCCTCACCCTGTGTGCTGCTGGCCTCGCTCTGCATGTCCTCCTGCCACGTTGGGTCAGTTACTAGATCATCCACCACCTCCTCTTCCACTTGCGCACCACGATCCTCCTCCTCACTTTCGGGCTATTGTGTATCGTCCTCGTCCTCCTCTTGTGACAAATTGCCAGCGTCGACTTCCTGTGGCCGTGGCTGTTCAAATATTTGGGCATCGCTACATGGGATCTCCTCTTCCACCACTTCAAGCGGAGCAGACGAGGGGCCCAAATCTGGAAATGGACCAGTGAACAGCTCTTCAGAGTGTCCAAGTGTGGGATCAGTTGCTGTCTGACGACACTCGGCATGGTGGGAGGAAGGAGCATCAGGGTGAGGAGGAGTATGCGGTCGAGACTCACGGCTACTAAGATTTGACCGTGTGGAAGACAGACCGGAGGTGGTGGTGCCCAGGTATCTGGAAGTATTATCTGCTATCCAATTAATAACCTATTCCCACTGATCAGTTCGCAATACTGGTGTTGTTCTGTGCTTCCCTACTAATTCGGTCAAGAATTGGGAGCGGGAAGATGTGGCTGTTGGTTGTGGCACATTTTCACCTTGGCCACGGCCCCGTCCTCTGCACGCACCATCACCAGAATGTCCAGTTCCAAGTCCCTTGCCACGCGCCTTGCCCATTGTAAAGGGAGTAATATAGCTTACACTCGCACTATCAATGGAAAAAGGGTAATAAAAAGTAGATTAGAACCGTGGAAGAGGAAAACCACACTTCTATTTCTCTGGCCTACACCCGACTCTTTTAAACTATCTGAACAATCAGGGAGAAACTATTACTGTTTTTCTTTACGGAAAAAATACCAAAAGCTGGATAATAGAGATTTTTTACCGTGGGACGGCAAAACCACAGTTATAATTCACTGGTGTATACCAGACTCTTTTAAACAGATATATTGGTGTCTGAACAATCAGGAGACACTATTACTGTTTTTCTTTATGGAAAAAATACCAAAAGCTGGATAATAGAGATTTTTTACCGTGGAACTGCAAAACCACAGTTATAATTTACTGGTGTATACCAGACTTTTTTCAATATATATATTTGCGGCTGAACAGTGAGCGACACACTCAAACTTTTTTTTTTTAGGTACCAATGGCCCAAAAGTGGATAATACAGAGGTTTGAACCGTGGAACTGCAAAACCACACTTCTATTTCTCTGGCCTACACCAGACTATTTTAAACAGATATATTTGTGTCTGAACAATCAGGGAGACACTATTACAGTTTTTTTTACGGCAAAAAATGCCAAAAGCAGGATAATAGAGATTTTTTACTGTGGAACAGCAAAACCACAGTTATAATTTACTGGTGTATACCAGACTTTTTTCAATATATATATTTGCGACTGAACAGTGAGCGACACACTCAAACTGTTTTTTTTTTAGGTACAAATGACCCAAAAGTGGATAATACAGAGGTTTGAACCGTGGAACTGCAAAACCACACTTCTGTTTCTCTGGCCTACACCAGACTATTTTAAACAGATATATTTGTGTCTGAACAATTAGGGAGACACTATTTCTGTTTTTTTTTTACCGCAAAAAATGCCAAAAGCAGGATAATAGAGATTTTTTTACCGTGGAACAGCAAAACCACAGTTATAATTTACTGGTGTGTACCAGACTTTTTTCAATATATATATTTGCGGCTGAACAGTGAGCGACACACTCAAACAGTTTTTTTTTAGGTACAAATGGCCAAAAAGTTGATAATACAGAGGTTTGAACCGTGGAACTGCGAAACCACACTTCTGTTTCTCTGGCCTACACCAGACTATTTTAAACAGATATATTTGTGTCTGAACTGTCACAGACACCCTTTTTTTTTTTTTTTTTGGGGGACGACAACACCAAAAGGTTAATAAGACGGGTATTTGTACAGTGTGAAGGAGGGAAAAAAAAAGAGGATTTAGATGAAAAAAAAGGATTTTTCCTGGCCCCCCAGGACCTGGAGCTAACTCCAGAAATTTCAGCAACAGGGGCACACAGGACTGTAATGCAGTGTTTGCTGGTATAACCACTGCGTCTCCTATACAGTCTGCCTGCCTGCCTGATATTTGGAATGGATATTAGTCCTGAGAAGGACTGTTTGTTTGATTTGGCAGCCTTTACAGACCCTACACTAACTATTTCGCAGTATAAATCTCTGTCTAGCTCAGCAGCGCTTTCCCTGCACTAGCTGATCCAGAGCGACTGTGTCCAAGATGGCGGCGCCCGGTTTTAAATACTCGAGGTGACGCTGTGCAGCCAGTCAATCATTGTAATGCCCTCAACCAACATGGCTGCGGCATTACAGTGACTGTCTGGCAATCCCTGCATGTTCATTGGCTCTGTAAAGAGCGCTAAACATGCAGGGCGGAGACCCGAGCTCCCGCCCGAGTAACCTGGAAATGCTCGGTGCTCGCCGAACATCCCGAGTAGCGTGCTGCTCGGGCGAGTACCGAGCAGTGTCGAGCATGTTCGCTCAACACTAGTCATCATCATAAATGGTACGTTCTCTAAATGGAATATAGTCAGCAGTGGGGACCGCAGGGATCTGTGCTAGGACCGATTGTTTTTAACCTCTTTATTAATGACCTTGGGGATGGGATTGAGAGTAAAGTGTCAGTTTTTGCTGACGACACCAAACTATGTAGGATATTAAAATCTGATCTTGACGTTACAATATTACAGAACTATCTGGATAGGATGACTGAAAGGGCAAACACTTGGCAGATGAGGTTTAATGTAGGTAAATGAAAAGTAATGCACCTAGGACGGAGTAATCCTATTGCTGCATACACATTAAATGGGAGTATACGCTGGACTACAGAACAGGAGAAGGACTTGGGTATTCTGGTTACAAGAAAGCTGAGCAGCAGTACTCAATGTCAAGCAGCAGCCGCAAAAGCAAATAAGATTTTACGATGTATAAAAAGAGAAATAAAATCCTGCAATCCCAATGTATTGTTACTAGTGTTGAGCATTCCGATACTGAAATATCGGGTATCGTCCGATATTCGCGGTATCGGAATTCCGATACTTAATTCCGATACTTTTAGAATATCGTGTACCGGAATCGGAAGTTCCCATAATGCAATGAGCCAGTTTCATTTTATTCAGCCAATGAGGATCCTAAGAAGTGTGGGCACATCCTGTTAGGCATGTAGGCATGTTAACTAATGGCATGGCTGTGATTGGCTGCTGAAATGATGTCATGATGCACTATAAAAGCCGCCGTCGCCATTTTGAGCTCACTCTGCTGTGAATTCAGTTAGGGATAGGACACTGTTGTTCTGAGGGACAGGTTAAGCTACCTATTTGCTGTATTCTGCTTTACCCAAGCTACTTTATAAATCGCTGTGCCTTGCAGCGCTAGTGCACAGTTCTCTGTGCTGTTCACCGCTGTCTGCAAGGTCTCTGTGTGTGAGTGCAGCTCACGCTGTAGTGTGTGCTTCAGCCACGTCTGGTTGTAGTGCGCTCAGCGTGTGTCACTGTCTCATACATTGTCCTTTTTTGCTAATTGATAATTTTTCTTGATTTTTCCTATTAGTGTGGTGGTTCCATCCGTATTCAGCTAAATTGGTTCCAAACACACTATATAGGAGTAGATAGAGAATTTTTTTTGTCTTGCAGCGCTAGTGCACAGTGCTCTGCATCTGCACTGTTCACGCCTGTCTGCAAGGTCTCTGTGTGTGAGTGCAGCTCACGCTGTAGTGTGTGCTTCAGCCACGTCTGGTTGTAGTGCGCTCAGCATGCGTCACTGCCTCATACATTGTCCTTTTTTGCTAATTGATCATTTTTCCTAATTTCTCCTATTAGTATGGTGGTTCCATCCGTATTCAGCTACATTGGTTCCAAACACACTATATAGGAGTAGATAGAGGAGCCTTTCTGCAGCATTGTGCCCTGCAGCCCCAGCCAGATTAGTATTAGCCTATTTTTTGTAGCCTCATCTATTGCATTGTAGGTTACCTTCCTGCATTGTAATAGCTACAAAAAGTTTGTGATACTATCGGTATTACTTCTTTGGGCACATCCAGTGTCTTTTTGTGACAAAAAAACCCTAAATAAAGTTCACCAAACACTCCACTTTACAGTTGTGTAGGCCACATTAGCTCATATTAAAGTCTAGTCCACACTTTATAAAATTAGTGTTTCTTATACCTGTTAGCAGCTGTTCAGGAATAAGCACACTAAGCCCTTAGTACTTTTCTGCCTATCTTTATCAGTCTACCAAGATGAAGAAGGCAGGGAGTAAGGCATGTGGTCGTGGTCGTGGGCGTGGAGTTTCTGCAGGGAGAGGACGTGAAGATTCTGTGCCTGCAGGGAGAGGACGTGGGGATTCTGTGCCTGCTGCGGGCACCAGTGACTCAGCATCCCCCAGTTTTACCAGGGAACAGTCCTTTATGCGCAGCTTTGTAGGAGCTAGCCGTACCCCACTGCTGCGGGAGGACCAAATTGAAGCCATTGTCGGATGGATGCCAGCTAACGCATCGACTTCAATTAGTTCCAGATCCTCTCTGGTCCTGAGCACTGAAGAGCACCCATCTGTCTCTTCACCACCTGCCAAATTGCCCAGGCAGTCAGAGAGCCCTGGACAGGAGCCATCTCTACTTCTGTTCTCTGAATCTCTTGGCTTGGAAAGAGGGGGCCAGCCAAGCAGAATTCGAGAATTTGAAGAAGAGGTAGTATGCAGTGATGCGCAACCGTTTTGTCTCTCTGAATCTGAAGAGGCGGGTGGGCCAGTGCCTATGGTCAGCAGCACACCTCAGTATGCATCTGATGATGAGACTCAGGTGCCACTTTCTGGTGCGTACTGTGCTGTCGAGACTACCCAGGAGAAGCAGTTGTTTGAAGAGGGTGGTGTAGATGATGAGGTCCTTGACCCATCATGGCGTGAGGGACAGGAAGGTGGTGGGAGCAGCACTGAGGAAGAGATTCCCCGAACAGCCCAAAAAGGAGGGAGAGGGAGGGGGCAGACTTGGTTGCCTGTAGCCTCCACTTCGGCACCCATTAGGAGCATGGCTCTTCCAAAATCCAAAGCGGGCGCTCCCAAGACTTGCAGTGCCTGGTCCTTTTTTGACACAGTTGCAGATGACATTTGCTTTGTCAAATGCAAGCTGTTTAATCAGAAGGTGAAAAGAGGGAAAAGTGTCAGCAACCTCAATACCACAAATATGTGGAAACATGTGCGGACCAAGCACGTGGTGGAGTTACAAAAGCACACTGAAGACCTAGGCCAACCTACAGCGCCACCTACCACCTCTTCAGCTCGTGTTGTAGCCTCTTCCTCCAGCTCACACACAGCTGGTTCGGCTTCCTCACAGGATCGCCATGGAAGAACCTCTGGCACTGTTGTACAGAGACACAGTGTAATTCCACCCACAGCACCACTTTCCCTGTCATCCTCACACTCCCAGGCCAGTCTACAGCCATCGTTAGCACAGGCATGGGAGAAAAGGTGCCCATACTCGGCAAACCACCCCCGAGCACAGGCTCTGAATGCTGGCATTGCTAAACTACTGGCCCTTGAAATGCTATCATTCAGGCTGGTGGAGACTGACACCTTCCGTAACTTTATGGCATTGGCAGTCCCACAATACAATGTGCCCAGCCGCTTTTATTTCAGCAGGCAAGCCGTCCCTGCCCTGCAGCAGCAAGTGGAGGGAAAAATTAAACATGCGCTACAAAACGCCATCAGTAGCAAGGTCCACCTGACCACCGATGCGTGGACCAGTAAGCATGGACAGGGACGATACCTTTCCCTCACTGCCCATTGGGTAAATGTTGTGGAGCCGGGTACAGATCTTGAGAGTGGCGCTGTACGTGTTCTGCCAACTCCAAGGATTGCAGGAATTCAGTCTGTACACATTGACTCCTCCTCATACTCCAGTTCCTCTGAATCAGCGCTGCAGGAGCCGTCACGGTCTACCTCCACATCGACCCGTGAACGGTTACCTGTTATGATGACTGATATGAGCACAGCCGTGGCCAAACGTATACAGGCCGTATTAAAATTAATTTCTTTGGGGAATCGAAGCCACACAGCGCAGGAGCTCTGGAATGCCATCAAGCAGCAGAGCGACGTGTGGTTTGTGCCAGCGAATCTTCAGCCAGGCATGGTAGTGTGTGACAATGGCCGAAATCTGGTGGCAGCTCTGAGCCTAGGTAACCTCACACACATCCCATGTCTGGCACATGTGCTCAACTTGGTCGTGCAGAGTTTTTTGAGGGACTATCCGGATCTTGATGCACTGCTTCACAAGGTCCGCATAGAGTGCGCTCACTTGCGGCGTTCCAGCAACGCAAGATCGTGCATCGTGACCTACCCACCAGGTGGAATTCAACGTTACATATGTTGGAGACGTTGTGTGAGCAGCAGGCAGCAGTAATGGAGTACCAGCTGCAGCAGGCGCAAACAAGTCGCAGTGCGCGCCGTTCACACTTCACCACCACTGAGTGGGCCTCTATGAAGGACATTTGCCACATTTTGCGTGCCTTCGATTATTCCACGTGGATGGCGAGTGCAGATGATGCACTAGTCAGCATGACTATCCCCTTATCTGCCTGCTTGAAAAAACACTGCAAGTACTAAGGGAGGAGGTTTTGGAAGAGGTGGAGGATGAGGAGTCACAAATGCCATCTGCTTTTGTACAGTCTGCGCAACGTGGTTCCTCACAAAGGTCTAGGCAGGGGACACTTTGTGAGGAGGATTAGGAGGAGTCAATGGAGGAGGAAGACATCTGTCCAGAGGAGGGAGGTACACAATGTTCTACTAGTCAGTATCTAGAGCGAGGGTGGGGTGATGCAGAGCAGGCAGAGATCACGCCTCAAGCAGGGGACAGCGTTTCTTGGCCAGTTGGCAGTCTGCAGCACAATGTTGATTTCATGCTGCAGTGCCTGAGAAACGACCGCCGCATCGCCCACATTCTCAACACGACTGATTATTGGGTGTCCACCCTCCTAGATCCTTGCTGCCTGGACAACTTACAAAGCCTCATAACACCGTTGATCCGGGAGTGTAAAATGCGGGAGTACCAAGACGCACTGGTGCATTCCATCATGTTCTCCATTCCAACCAAGAGCAGTGCTGCTAGTGCTTTACAAAGCAGCTCAGTGCGCCGAGGCAGTTGAGGAAGCTCTGCACAAAGAAGGAGCAGAAGCAGCGCCTCAGCACAAGGCAAGACTAGTATGGCCCAAATGTGGCAAAGTTTTGTGTCCCCGCCGCCACAAATGTCTACACCATCACAGACGGCTCCAGTCAGCAGGAGGCAACGTTTCGTCAGATGGTGACAGACTACATGTCTTGCCATCTTAGTGTACTCCCAGACGGCTCTTCCTCCTTCAAGTTTTGGGTCTCTAAGCTGGATACATGGCCAGAGCTTAGCCAGTATGCATTGGAGGTGCTGGCTTGCCCTGCTGCTAGTGTATTATCGGAACGCGTCTTTAGTGCCGCAGGTGGTGTATTAACAGACCGTCGCATGCGCCTATCCTCCGATAACGTTGACCGGCTTACTTTTCTGAAAATGAGCAATGCCTGGATCTCGCATGAACTTGCCAGTCCTCTTCCAGAATAAATAATTGGCTGGCCACAGTATCCAGGTCTCCTGTTGTGTTCATGTTTCTACCACCTGAACGGTAATCCTTGAGCTCAAACACCGCCAGTTGCTGCTCAGAAGTGCATTCTGCACAGTCAATGCTTGCTGCCATGTTATTGGGGTTCAGTAACGTCAGCTGATCCCCAATTGTGTGTCCGGCAAATTCTCTTGCTCTATCCACATCCACTGTACTACAGATTTAAAACTTGCTCCAATTTCACCTCTGGCTCCTCTGCTTTTAGTATTTACCCTGGGCTCCAACACCGCTAGTTGCTGCTCAGAAGTGCCGTCTGCACAGTAAACGCTTGCTCCAGTGTTATTGGGGTTCAGTAACGTCAGCTGATCCCCAGCTGTGTGTCCGGCAAATTCTTTTGCTCTGTCCACATCCACTGTACTACTAATTTAAAACTTGATCCAATTAGACCTCTGGCTCCTCTGTTTTTAGTATTTACCCTGGGCTCCAACACCGCTAGTTGCTGCTCAGAAGTGCCATCTGCACAGTCAACGCTTGCTCCAGTGTTATTGGGGTTCAGTAACGTCAGCTGATCCCCAGCTGTGTGTCCGGCAAATTCTCTTGCTCTATCCACATCCACTGTACTACAGATTTAAAACTTGCTCTAATTTCACCTCTGGCTCCTCTGCTTTTAGTATTTACCCTGGGCTCCAACACCGTTAGTTGCTGCTCAGAAGTGCCGTCTGCACAGTCAACGCTTGCTCCAGTGTTATTGGGCTTCAGTAACATCAGCTGATCCCCAGCTGTGTGTCTGGCAAATTCTCTTGCTCTGTCCACATCCACTGTACTACTAATTAAAAACTTGCTCCAATTAGACCTCAGGCTCCTCTGTTTTTAGTATTTACCCTGGGCTCCAACACCGCTAGTTGCTGCTCAGAAGTGCCGTCTGCACAGTCAACGCTTGCTCCAGTGTTATTGGGGTTCTGTAACGTCAGCTGATCCCCAGCTGTGTGTCCGTCAAATTCTCTTGCTCTGTCCTCATCCACTGTACTACTAATTTAAAACTTGCTCCAATTAGACCTCTGGCTCCTCTGTTTTTAGTATTTACCCTGGGCTCCAACACCGCTTGTTGCTGCTCAGAAGTGCCATCGGCACAGTCAACGCTTGCTCCAGTGTTATTGGGGTTCAGTAACGTCAGCTGATCCCCAGCTGTGTGTCCGGCAAATTCTCTTGCTCTATCCACATCCACTGTACTGCAGATTTAAAACTTGCTCTAATTTCACCTCTGGCTCCTCTGCTTTTAGTATTTACCCTGGGCTCCAACACCGCTAGTTGCTGCCCAGAAGTGCCGTCTGCACATTCAACGCTTGCTCCAGTGTTATTGGGCTTCAGTAACATCAGCTGATCCCCAGCTGTGTGTCCGGAAAATTCTCTTGCTCTGTCCACATCCACTGTACTACTAATTAAAAACTTGCTCCAATTAGACCTCAGGCTCCTCTGTTTTTAGTATTTACCCTGGGCTCCAACACCGCTAGTTGCTGCTCAGAAGTGCCATCTGCACAGTCAACGCTTGCTCCAGTGTTATTGGGGTTCTGTAACGTCAACTGATCCCCAGCTGTGTGCCCGTCAAATTCTCTTGCTCTGTCCTCATCCACATTACTACTAATTTAAAACTTGCTCCAATTAGACCTCTGGCTCCTCTGTTTTTAGTATTTACCCTGGGCTCCAACACCGCTTGTTGCTGCTCAGAAGTGCCATCGGCACAGTCAACGCTTGCTCCAGTGTTACTGGGGTTCAGTAACGTCAGCTGATCCCCAGCTGTGTGTCCGGCAAATTCTCTTGCTCTATCCACATCCACTGTACTGCAGATTTAAAACTAGCTCTGATTTCACCTCTGGCTCCTCTGCTTTTAGTATTTACCCTGGGCTCCAACACCGCTAGTTGCTGCTCAGAAGTGCCATCTGCACAGTCAATGCTTGCTCCAGTGTTATTGGGCTTCAGTTACATCAGCTGATCCCCAGCTGTGTGTCCGACAAATTCTCTTGCTCTGTCCACATCCACTGTACTACTAATTAAAAACTTGCTCCAATTAGACCTCTGGCTCCTCTGTTTTTAGTATTTACCCTGGGCTCCAACACCGCTAGTTGCTGCTCAGAAGTGCCGTCTGCACAGTCAACGCTTGCTCCAGTGTTATTGGGGTTCTGTAACGTCAGCTGATCCCCAGCTGTGTGTCCGTAAAATTCTCTTGCTCTGTCCTCATCCACTGTACTACTAATTTAAAACTTGCTCCAATTAGACCTCTGGCTCCTCTGTTTTTAGTATTTACCCTGGGCTCCAACACCGCTAGTTGCTGCTCAGAAGTGCCATCGGCACAGTCAACGCTTGCTCCAGTGTTATTGGGGTTCAGTAACGTCAGCTGATCCCCAGCTGTGTGTCCGGCAAATTCTCTTGCTCTATCCACATCCACTGTACTGCAGATTTAAAACTTGCTCTAATTTCACCTCTGGCTCCTCTGCTTTTAGTATTTACCCTGGGCTCCAACACCGCTAGTTGCTGCCCAGAAGTGCCGTCTGCACATTCAACGCTTGCTCCAGTGTTATTGGGCTTCAGTAACATCAGCTGATCCCCAGCTGTGTGTCCGGAAAATTCTCTTGCTCTGTCCACATCCACTGTACTACTAATTAAAAACTTGCTCCAATTAGACCTCAGGCTCCTCTGTTTTTAGTATTTACCCTGGGCTCCAACACCGCTAGTTGCTGCTCAGAAGTGCCATCTGCACAGTCAACGCTTGCTCCAGTGTTATTGGGGTTCTGTAACGTCAACTGATCCCCAGCTGTGTGCCCGTCAAATTCTCTTGCTCTGTCCTCATCCACATTACTACTAATTTAAAACTTGCTCCAATTAGACCTCTGGCTCCTCTGTTTTTAGTATTTACCCTGGGCTCCAACACCGCTTGTTGCTGCTCAGAAGTGCCATCGGCACAGTCAACGCTTGCTCCAGTGTTACTGGGGTTCAGTAACGTCAGCTGATCCCCAGCTGTGTGTCCGGCAAATTCTCTTGCTCTATCCACATCCACTGTACTGCAGATTTAAAACTAGCTCTGATTTCACCTCTGGCTCCTCTGCTTTTAGTATTTACCCTGGGCTCCAACACCGCTAGTTGCTGCTCAGAAGTGCCATCTGCACAGTCAATGCTTGCTCCAGTGTTATTGGGCTTCAGTTACATCAGCTGATCCCCAGCTGTGTGTCCGACAAATTCTCTTGCTCTGTCCACATCCACTGTACTACTAATTAAAAACTTGCTCCAATTAGACCTCTGGCTCCTCTGTTTTTAGTATTTACCCTGGGCTCCAACACCGCTAGTTGCTGCTCAGAAGTGCCGTCTGCACAGTCAACGCTTGCTCCAGTGTTATTGGGGTTCTGTAACGTCAGCTGATCCCCAGCTGTGTGTCCGTAAAATTCTCTTGCTCTGTCCTCATCCACTGTACTACTAATTTAAAACTTGCTCCAATTAGACCTCTGGCTCCTCTGTTTTTAGTATTTACCCTGGGCTCCAACACCGCTAGTTGCTGCTCAGAAGTGCCATCGGCACAGTCAACGCTTGCTCCAGTGTTATTGGGGTTCAGTAACGTCAGCTGATCCCCAGCTGTGTGTCCGGCAAATTCTCTTGCTCTATCCACATCCACTGTACTACAGATTTAAAACTTGCTCTAATTTCACCTCTGGCTCCTCTGCTTTTAGTATTTACCCTGGGCTCCAACACCGCTAGTTGCTGCTCAGAAGTGCCATCTGCACAGTCAACGCTTGCTCCAGTGTTATTGGGCTTCAGTTACATCAGCTGATCCCCAGCTGTGTGTCCGGCAAATTCTCTTGTTCTGTCCACATCCACTGTACTACAGATTTTAAAGTTGCTCCAATTACTCCTCTGGCTCCTCTGTTTTCAGTATTATCCCTGAGCTCCAACACCGCCATTTGGTGCTCAGAAGTGCCGTCTGCACAGTCAACACTTGCTGCCGTGTTATTGGGGTTCAGCAACGTCAGCTGATCCCCTGCTGTGTGTCCGGCAAATTTTCCTGCTCTGTCCACATTCACACTACTACAGATTTTAAAGTTGCTCCAATTACACCTCTGTCTCCTCTGTTTTCAGTATTATCCCTGAGCTCCAACACCACCAGTTGGCACTCAGAAGTGACGTCAGCACAGTCAACACTTGCTGCCGTGTTATTGGGGTTCAGTAACGTCAGCTGTTCCCCTGCTGTGTGTACGGCAATTTCTCCTGCTCTGTCCACATTCACACTACTACAGATTTTAAAGTTGCTCTAATTACACCTCTGGCTCCTCTGTTTTCAGCATTATCCCTGAGCTCCAACACCGCCAGTTGGCGCTCAGAAGTGCCATCTGCACAGTCAACACTTGCTGCCGTGTTATTGGGGTTCAGCAGCATCAGCTGCTCCCCTGCTGTGTGTCCGGCAATTTCTCCTGCTCTGTCCACATTCACACTACTACAGATTTTAAATTTGCTCCAATTAGGCCTCTGGCTCCACTCTGTTTTTAGTATTTACCCTGCACCTCCAGCTGTTTTCCAGCAGTGTCTTTGGCACGGGTCCTCCCTCCTGCCCAGCCTGGTTCCAGCACGCCAGCTGTTTCCCGGTTGTGTCAACGTCACTTTGCCTCCAATACGTTGTCCTGTCGTGTTGCGGTCGGGTTAGCCGACTCTATGGTGCCTGCAGTTTAGGTAACTCCTATGTGGACTGCGGGATCTGGCAATGAAGGCTGGTTCCATAGTGCCAATAAGACAAGCACCCCCTGTAGGACTGTGGGTTTTGGTAACTGTGGCTGGCTCGCGGCCTTGCAACTTTTTCTTTCATGGGTACCTTCTGCTACCCATCCGAGTTCCAGTACCGTCAGCTGGTTCTCGGAAGTGCCTTTGGCTTAGGTGCCTTCTTCTCAGTATCCAAGTTCCACCAACGTCTGCTGGTCCTTGGTAGTGCCTTCTGGCACAGGTACCTCCTGCTTAGTAACCGAGTTCCAGTACCGTCAGCTGGTCCTCGGTAGTTCCATTGGCTCTTGTACCTTCTGCTACCCGTCTGGGTTCCAGTACCGTCAGCTGGTCCTCGGTAGTTCCATTTGCTCTTGTACCTTCTGCTACCCATCCGGGTTCCAGTACCGTCAGCTGGTTCTCGGCAGTGTCTTTGGCACGGGTACTCCCTCCTGCCCAGCCTGGTTCCAGCACGCCAGCTGTTTCCGGGTAGTGTCAACGTCACTTTGCCTCCAATACGTTGTCCTGTCGTGTTGCGGTCGGGTTAGCCGACTCTATGGTGCCTGCAGTTTAGGTGACTCCTATGTGGGCTGCGGGATCTGGCAATGAAGGCTGGTTCCATAGTGCCAATAAGATAAGCACCCGCTGTAGGACTGTGGGTTTCGGTAACTGCGGCCGGCTCGCGGCCTTGCAACTTTTTTTTTCGTGGGTACCTTCTGCTACCCATCCGGGTTCCAGTAACGTCAGCTGTTTCTCGGAAGTGCCTTTGGCTTAGGTGCCTCCTTCTCGGTATCCAAGTTCCACCAACGTCTGCTGGTCCTTGGTAGTGCTTTCTGGCACAGGTACCTCCTGCTTAGTAACCAGGTTCCAGTACCGTCAGCTGGTCCTCGGTAGTTCCATTGGCTCTTGTACCTTCTGCTACCCATCCGGGTTCCAGTACCGTCAGCTGGTTCCCGGCAGTGTCTTTGGCACGGGTACTCCCTCCTGCCCAGCCTGGTTCCAGCACACCAGCTATTTCCGGGTGGTGTCAACGTCACTTTGCCTCCAATACGTTGTCCTGTCGTGTTGCGGTCGGGTTAGCCGACTCTATGGTGCCTGCAGTTTAGGTGACTCCTATGTGGGCTGCGGGATCTGGCAATGAAGGCTGGTTCCATAGTGCCAATAAGACAAGCACCCGCTGTAGGACTGTGGGTTTTGGTAACTGCGGCAGGCTCGCGGCCTTGCAACTTTTTTTTTCATGGGTACCTTCTGCTACCCATCCGGGTTCCAGTACTGTCAGCTGGTTCTCGTAAGTGCCTTTGGCTTAGGTGCCTCCTTCTCGGTATCCAAGTTCCACCAACGTCTGCTGGTCCTTGGTAGTGCTTTCTGGCACAGGTACCTCCTGCTTAGTAACCGGGTTCCAGTACCGTCAGCTGGTCCTCGGTAGTTCCATTGGCTCTTGTACCTTCTGCTACCCATCCAGGTTCCAGTATCGTCAGCTGGTTCTGGGCAGTGCCTTTGGCTTAGGTGCCTCCTTCTCGGTATCCAAGTTCCACCAACGTCTGTTGGTCCTTGCTAGTGCTTTCTGGCACAGGTACCTCCTGCTTAGTAACCGGGTTCCAGTACCGTCAGCTGGTCCTCGGTAGTTCCATTGGCTCTTGTACCTTATGCTACCCATCCGGGTTCCAGTACCATCAGCTGGTTCTCGGCAGTTCCTCAGCCTTCTTGTACCTTCTGCTACATTTCCAAGTTCAAGCTTTTTGAAATGGTTCTTGGTAATCACTCTGGATCTCCCTGATGAGGACCCTGAAGACGAGGACCCTGAAGACCACCCCGAAGAAGACAAGGACCCCGAAGACGAGGACCCTGAAGACCACCCCGAAGAAGACAAGGACCCCGAAGACGAGGACCCTGAAGACGAGGACCCTGAAGACCACCCCGAAGAAGACGAGGATCCCGAAGATGACGACCCTGAAGACGACGACCGTGAAGACCACCCTGAAGAACACGAAGACCCCGAAGACGAGGACCCTGAAGACGAGGACCCTGAAGACCACCCCAAAGAAGACGAGGACCCCGAAGACGACGACCCCGAAGATGACGACCCTGAAGACCACCTGGAAGAAGACGAGGACCCCGAAGACGACGACCCTGAAGACGAGGACCCTGAAGACGATGACCCTGAAGACCACCCCGAAGAAGACGAGGACTCCGAAGACGACGACCCTGAAGACGACGACCCTGAAGACCACCCCAAAGAAGACGAGGACCCCGAAGACGACGACCCTGAAGATGAGGACCCTGAAGACCACCCCGAAGAAGACGAGGACCCCGAAGATGACGACCCTGAAGACGACGACCGTGAAGACCACCCCGAAGAAGACCAAGAAGATGACCCTGAAGAAGATGACCAAGAGGACAAAGAACAAGAAGACAACCACCAAGATACAGAAGAACAAGAGACAGAAAACCAAGAAGCAGAAGTACAAGAAGCTGCAGAATGAAAAGCGGATGAACATTAAGCATAAGACTAAAAATCAGAGCAAAAGATATTATCTAAATTATAAACAGAAGATGACTAAGCAGTGTATGGGGGTGAGTCCGTTCCTCCTCGTGGTGCCCCTGGAAAAGACCTGCTGCTGCAGGCCAAACTGAACGCGGACAAATCCTATTGTAAATCTTTTGTGACGGGCAGAACGAAAGGTGTAATGTTCAAACTTTTATAGATAACAACTACAGGAATGCCTGTCACAAATAAGAATATGATGAAGAAGAAGAATATGAAGAAGATGAAGAAGTAGAATATAAAGAAGAATAATAGTTGAATAAGAAGAATATGAAGAATGTAAAAAAAAAGAATAATACGAAGAAGGTGAAGAAGAAGAAGATGAAGAAGGTGAAGAAGAAGTGGATGAAAAAGATGCTGATGCTGAGGATGATGAAGGAGAAAGTGTGGGAGAAGTAAAAAAGAAGGTGAAGAGCATGGAAGTAGTGAAACATAAATATCTGACAAAATATAAAAAAACTTAACATAGTCAATATTTCCGTAACTCAGAACGTCTTAAAAAAAATATTAATTCCTGCTATTCCATTTGATTGGGCTAAACCTCTATGCCTTTATTGTCTCCCCCACCTCCCCCAATACATTCTACATTATTCTTAGTTGTTTTCCTTCATGTAGAATTAACCTCCAAGGAAAGAAAGGGTTTATTTTTATTCCGATATTTCTGTCCCATTGACTTGCATTGTGTTCCGGTATCGGAATCGGCGTTATCCGATACTTTTTGGGTATCGGTCCGATCCAATCCGATCTGATATTTCCCGATATCGGAAGGTATCGCTCAACACTAATTGTTACCCCTTTATAAATCACTGGTGAGGGCACATCTGGAATATGGGATCCAGTGTTGGGCTCCACATTTTAAAAAGGATATTCAGAAGTTAGAGTCAGTTCAAAGGCGGTCAACTAGATTATTACAAGGGATGGAAGGCCTCTCATATGATGAGAGCTTGAAAAAGTTGAGTCTGTTTTTCTTAGAAAAACGGCGTCTCAGAGGGGATCACATTTACATGTATAAATATATGTGTAGTCAGTGCAAAGGACTAGCACATGACGTGTTACTTCCAAAGACCATACTAAGGACAAGGGGGCACTCATTATGGGTGGAAGAAAGGCAATTCTGTCACCTAAACAGGAAAGGGTTCTTTACAGTCCGAGCAGTCAGGCTGTGGAATACCCTTCCCCAAGAGGTAGTAATAGCCGACACTATAACAGCTTTCAAAAAAGGCCTGGACGATTTCCTCGATACACATAACATTGTGGGCTACAGTGAAATTAGACAAAATATTACACCTATAGTACTACATTTAATACAATAAAAGTAATTGCATAACTAGTATCATAATTAGGTTTGATCCAGGGTTCTAGGACTGATTGCCTTTTCTTGTGGTCAAGAAGGAATTTTTCCCCGTGATGCAAATTGGCTGAATGGGTCCTGGGGTTTTTGCCTTCTTCTGGATCAACAGATTTAGGCATAGGGATTTTAGTGATACCATTGCAAGAATCACAAGAGTAATACAAAATATAAAACTAATTAAAAAATTATAAATTGGTTAATATTTAATTGTAATAGTGCAGCAATAATAAAAGTGGTAATAATACATTTGTGAGGCCAAGTCCCAGTAAGTTAGTATGTTAGTATAGGGAGTACAATTGGGGGAGAAAGGTTGAACTGGATGGACCTAGGTCTTTATTCAACCTACGTTACTATGTTACTAAATGATTGTAAGGCTATGTGCCCACGATGCAGAAATGCTCAGGATTTTTTCCTGAGCGTTTCTGCATCTCCCTGGCAGAAAAAAACGCATGTGGATTGTACATGCGGATTGTACATGCGTTTTTCCTGCCAGGGTCATGCGGAAGTGAAGCGTTCTTCACTTGCATTTCCGCATGCGGGTTGACAAGCGCTTTCCAAGCGATTTTAACATCACTTGGAAAGTGCTTGTCAACTTGGTCACACTATATAAATCCATGCAAACAGCATGGATTTATATAGTGTCACCCGAGAGAATGTCAAAAAATAAAAAAATAAATCTCTACTTACCCTCCGATGGCCCGTGCTGTCTTGCTTCACCGTCCCGGCTGGCGGCAGCGGTAGACTGAAAGACCTGCCGACGTCAGCGTCACGTGACCCGTCACATGACTCTGACATCAGCGCAGGTCCTTCAGTACATCGCGAACTGCCGGCAAGCAAGGAGGAGCACACTGCGGGCCGCTAGAAGGTAAGTATATATTTATTTTTTATTTTATTCTTTTTTTTACAGTTTTCTATGGTACCCAGGTCCAGAGGAGAGTCTCCTCTCCTCTAGACCCGGGTACCATCCGCACATTCTACATTTACAGCGATGCGTAATCCATGTGGTCTAATGCAAGTCAATGGCGGCGAAAACGCAGCACTTCTGCAAAATAATTGGTAGTGCTGCGTTTTTTTCCGCATGTTCATTGGGGAACATGGCAGGCCTTCTACCATGCGTTTTTTAAGCGTTTCTGCAGCGTTTTTGCCGCTGCAGAAACGCTTAAAAAACGCATCGTGGGCACACAGCCTTACAGCGGCACATTTTTCTTTGTTTACTTGATCAATTACTTCATTGAATAACGGCGATGATGTGATTGGGGCCCAGAAAAACCAGCCCTGATCATGGTCTCCAGCGTCTCAGCTACCCCTGGTAGCTGAATCCCTGGATATTTTCAGACTCTAGGGGGGCGCTAAACACTTATTCCCGATTGCCATTTTAAAATGGCAATGAGGGAATATTGCCCCTTAGTGGCCGCCATTTTAATGCGTATCGGCGGTCGTTAAGGGGTTAAGGCTGTTTTTTGGCAGCTGAAACTGGGCCTTTGGATCTTTCTCTAAAGATAGAGAGAATTATGAACATATCCAAATATCAGTCAGTTTTGCACAAAACCTTCAGATCTCTGCTAAAAAGCTGAAGATGAAAAGGAATTTCACCTTTCAGCATGGCTATGACACTAAGCATACCTACAAACAAAAAAATGGCTTTGCCAAGATAAGATCCTGAATTCAATTGAAAACCTGTGGGTTGACCTGAAGAGGACTGTACACAGGAGAAGCCCTCACAATCTGACAAATTTGGAGCGCTACTGCAAGGATGATTGGGCAAAGATTGCCGGTTTTAGATGTGCCATGTTGGTAGATTCCTACTGAAAAATATTGAATATTGTCATAAATTCAAAGGGTACTCCAACAAAGTATTAGTTGCGGGGTGTGAATAGTTATGCAGCAACATTATCTTAGTTCTTTATTTTTACTTTTCCACTCAAAAAGATTTCAGTTTATTTTTCAGTTGAATTGTACAAATTATGGATGAAATTAAAAGTAAAAAAAAGTTCTGAAATGACTCTTCTTGGTATGATTTTTTTACTTGACAAAAACCTGGTATTTTAAAAGGGGTGTGTAGATTTTTTTTATATCCACTGATGACATATATACAGTAGTATTCAAAATAATAAATCATGTTTTTTAACACACTGCTAAGCACAAAATGTTTATACTATCTTTTATTTTCATGCATTGGGAACATTGCACACTGTATATAATTTTTAACTACTTTACAGAAAATAACAAAAAATGAACATTGGGCTGTTCTAAAAAGCAGTGTCTACATTTGTCTTTACAAACTCACAATATGTATTCTTTTTTGTTTTGAGGATTTAGCATTCCTGTGAATCATTAACTTAATATTTAGTTGTATACCCACAGTTTTTTCGAACTGCTTCACATCTATGTTGCATAGAGTCAAGCAACTTCTGGCACCTGTCAACCCAAGATACTTTGACTACATCCCACAATTTTTTGGCATTTGTTGGCATTGCCTCAGAAACTGCATTTTTGATGTCACCCCACAAGTGTTCTATCAGATTAACGTCCAGGGATTGGGCTGGCCACTTCATAACCTCAATTTTGTTGGACTGAAACAAAGATTTTGCTTGTTTACTGGTGTGTTTAGGGTTATTTACTTGTTGAATCACCCATTTCAAGGGCATATCCTCTTCAGCGTAAGGTAACATGACCTCTTAATTTATTTTAATATATGCAAACTGGTCAATGATCCCTGGTATACGGTAAATAGGTCTGGCACCATAGTAAGAGAAACATTCCCATATCATGATGCTTGCACCACCATGCTTCACTATCTTCAAAGTGTACTGTGGCTTGAATGCAGAGTTTGGGGATCTTCTGACGAACTGTCTGCGGCACTTGGACCCAAAAAGAACAATTTTACTTTCATCAGTCCACAAAATGTTTCTCCATTTCTCTTTAGGCTAGTTGATATGTTCTTTAGCAAATTGTAGCCACTTCAGTACATGTTTTTTTTTAACAGTGGGACTTGGCAAGGACTTCTTGCTAAGAGATTAGCTTCACACAGGCGTCTTCTAACTATCACAGTACTCACAGGTAACTTGAGACTGTCTTTGATCATCCTGGCTGAGCCTTTGCCATTCTGGCTAATCTTCAATCCATTCAAACGGTAGTCTTCTTTTTCATTTCACGTCGCACTGGTTTTGCTTTCCAAATTAAAGCATTGGAGATTTTTAGCTGAACAGCCTATCGTTGTCTGCATTTCTTTATAAGTTTTACCCTCTCCAATCAGCTTTTTAATCAAAGTACTTTGACAGAGTCACTCGTGTGATATATGAGGGGAGGTATGTGTCACTCAGGTTGCTCTCCTGTGTGAACTGAGACCTACTAAATTTCTGCCAGCATGTTATATGCTGGGGGTTAACTCTTTTAAAGGGTGTGGTTTTATGTGAATGACATAGAGACGGGAGGGACGTCATTCACCATACCTCCCCTCAGGTTGTGGCTGAGCATGGTTTAAATGTTCAGTCCTGTTTTTTTTTTCTGGGGGTTGTTGGTGAGTCTTGAGAGACAAGTCTCCAGGCTGTATAACTTCAGCTCAGAGAGGAGTTGAAGGTGCTGCAAACTGGTGCAGGGCAACCCGCACACATATGGACTGTGTTACCATTTGTATTTTGTTTTACCTTTATGCCAGCAAGGCTGAGTTTATTTTTGCTGAAGTCTGCAGTGCTTTATGCTGACATAATAAACCTGCAGACGTAACCGTTTCTGTGTCTACTTCCGACTGCAGCTGAGTGAACAATTTCTTGAACGACCCATATTTCTCATGTTTTGAATGAGAAATGCATGTACAACATGTGCTGGCTTCACCCTTAAATAAGGGCCACCTGATTCACAGCTGTTTCTTCAAAGAATGATTGACCTCACTAATTGAACTCCACACTGCTATTATTTTGAACACACCCCCTTTCAATGAATTATTCAAATGCACAGACTCAAAAACCTGCAGATCATGAATGCGGAGTCTGTTGGTTTTCTTAGAATCTACTGCATCAACTGGTAAATTGTTTGACATGTGGTAATAAATCCATATATATAGCACTTTCTAGTTAACATTAAGGTTTTGAAAGCACTGTAAACAGACAAACCTTAAGAGAAACAAGTGACCTGATTATTTTTGCATCACTTTGTACTATTTTTACAAATAACACTTAAACATTAACAGAAAAGAACCAAGCCACCCACATAGCTAAATACATCAGTCTGTCACTACCAATAATGAGGTTAAACAGATGTATACTACTGGGAATGCCGTTTCTACATTTATGCCCTTTTTCTATGCTTTAATCCCTTAATCCCGGGATTGTTTTCATGGTTTCATGGTTAGACTAATATTCTTGTATATTTTATATCTTACAGATGTATCTATACATTCTATCTATCTATCTATCTATCTATCTATCTATCTATCTATCTATCTATCTATCTATCCATTCTATCTATGTATCTATCCTTTGTAATAAATATTTATTTATCTAGGTATGTTCAAATTCAAATACATAAAATCACCACCCACTTGCGCTATACAATTGCTAGAAGAAATGCAGCTGCTGGTAGTAGAGCTGGTTTCGTATGATCACCTGCCTGTGGGAATAAATGTAGTGAATTGAATATATACTACCGCGCTCGCAGATGTCAAAAATAAATGTCTGAAAGAATCTAGAACACCAGGGTAAACATATGTCAGGAGTAATCCGGCTAATGCCGTAATAGACCTACCTACAATAGTGTCAATAATAAAATGGAAAAAAAAATAAATCCCTGCACCTGCAATCCCCTATTGTGCTGCTATAGGGATCACAGAGACAACTGATAAAACCATCCAATTAGACACTACATATGAGCCAATGCAGTGGATAGCACAATGGTTAAAGTACCTGTGTAGTTTGCTTTGTCCTCATATGTCCTCCTATATTGTGCTGGGTCCTGGAATCCCCATATAATGCCTGGCGGTGAAAAAGTCTGTAATGGGAGTGTCTTCCCAGAGATGCCCCTTGCCGTGAATCTTCAGCTGGCGCTCGACCTGCGGCGTGCCCCGGCCGGAAGCTACGCTGCTAGCTGATGCCGCAGACGGGGGGGAAAGTGGTTAAGGTGACGTCACTGCTCAGAGAGCCTCAGAGCGGCCACAAAATCCCTGACATATGTTTACCCTGGTGTTCTATATTCTTTCAGACATTTATTTTTGACGTCTGCGAGCGCGGTAGTATATGCTCCATTCACTAATGTTTAAATTAATTTGCTATAACCTAGTACCAGTACTGTTTGGGAATGGAAATACAGTCTACATATTTTATAGTTAAAGAGGACCTATCACCTTCACACAAACTAAGTTATATCACCGTAAGGAGGCTACATGTATAAATAAACATGAAATAAATCACTTTTGACTGTGAATAAAAGTATTATGTTGAGAGAATCACAGTTGATTAGTGATGAGTGAGCATGCTCGCTACTGCTCGGTGCTCACCCAAGCATCTCACTGCACGAGATGCTCGGCGCTCACCGAGTATTTCCGGGGTTGCTCAGTGGG
This sequence comes from Phyllobates terribilis, assembly GCF_046119375.1. NCBI lineage: Eukaryota > Metazoa > Chordata > Amphibia > Anura > Dendrobatidae > Phyllobates > Phyllobates terribilis. The sequence goes on from NW_027362762.1 coordinate 209,118,269, forward strand.
AGCTCGGATCTCCTCCTTGCATGTTTGGCGCTCTTTACAGAGCCAATGAACATGCAGGGATTGCCTGCCACTCAATGTAATGCTGTAGCCATGTTGGTTGTGGCATTACAGTGATTGGCTGGTCGCACAGCGTCATCAGGTCTATATCAGACCTGGCGCCGCCATGCTCGTCAGAGTCACTCTGGAATCAATCAGTGTAGGGAGAGCTGCTGCTGAGCTAGGGAGAGATTTGCTTGTTTCTAGTTAGTGTAGGTGTACCAAACTATATTAGAGACACATATCCATCTCAACAAACAGTCCTTCTGAGGACTAATCCATCTGCAGAGATATCAGGCAGGCAGTGTATATAGGCATGCAGGCAGGGTATATAGGAGACTGCAGTGCACATAGCACAAGAGGATTCATTCCACTTTTGTCTGCTGCTGCTGTTAGATATTTCAAGAAATAGGCCCAGGTCTCAGGGGCCAGGAATCATTTTTTTTTTATCTTAATCCTCATTATTTGCTTATCCCCTTTACCCCCCAAGGTGGTTTGCTCGTTAATGACCAGGCCAATTTTTATTATTATGACCACTGTCATTTTATGAGGTAATTACTCTGGAACGCTTCAACGGATCCCCCTGATTCTGAGAATGTTTTTTCGTGACATATTATACTTCATGATTATGGTAAAATTTCTTTGATATCACTTGCGTTTATTTGTGAAAAAAATGGAAAATTGGCGAAAATTTTGAAAATTTCACAATTTTCAAACTTTGAATTTTCATGCCCTTAAATCAGAGAGATATGTCACACAAAATAGTTAATAAATAACATTTCTCATATGTCTACTTTACATTAGCACAATTTTGGAACCAAAATGTTTTTTGTTAGGGAGCTACAGTCATATGAAAAAGTTTGGGCACCCCTATTAATCTTAAGCTTAATGTTTTATAAAAATTGGTGTTTTTGCAACAGCTATTTCAGTTTGACATATGTAATAACTGTGGGACACAGTAATGTTTCTGCCTTGAAATGAGGTTTATTGTACTAACAGAAAATGTGCAATCTGCATTCAAACAAAATTTGACAGGTGCATAAGTATGGGCACCCTTATCATTTTCTTGTTTTAAATACTCCTACCTACTTTTTACTGACTTACTAAAGCACTTTTTTTGGTTTTGTAACCTCATTGAGCTTTGAACTTCATAGCCAGGTGTATGCAATCATGAGAAAAGCTACTTAAAGTGGCCACTTGCACGTTGTTCTCCTGTTTGAATCTCCTCTGAAGAGTGGCATCATGGGCTCCTCAAAACAACTGTCAAATGATCTGAAAACAAAGATTATTCTACATAGCTGTTCAGGGGAAGGATACAAAAAGCTGTCTCAGAGATTTAACCTGTCAGTTTCCACTGTGAGGAACATAGTAAGGAAATGGAAGAACACAGGGACAGTTCTTGTTAAGGCCAGAAGTGGCAGGCCAATAAAAACATCAGAAAGGCAGAGAAGAAGAATGGTGAGATCAGTCAAGGACAATCCTCAGACCACCTCCAGAGAGCTGCAGCATCAACTTGCTGCAGATGGTGTCACTGTGCATCGGTCAACTATACAATGCACTTTGCACAAGGAGAAGCTGTATGGGAGAGTGATGCGAAAGAAGCCGTTTCTGCAAGCACGCCACAAACAGAGTCGGCTGAGGTATGCCAAAGCACATTTGGAGAAGCCAATTTCTTTTTGGAAGAAGGTCCTGTGGACTGATGAAACCAAGATTGAGTTGTTTGGTCATACAAAAAGGCGTTATGCATGGTGGCAAAAAAACACAGCATTCCAAGAGAAACACTTGCTACCCACAGTAAAATTTGGTGGAGGTTCCATCATGCTTTGGGGCTTTGTGGCCAATGCCGGCACTGGGAATCTTGTTAAAGTTGAGGGACGCATGGATTCCACTCAGTATCAGCAGATTCTTGACAATAATGTTCAAGAATCAGTGATAAAGTTGAAGTTACGCAGGGGATGGATCTTTCAGCAAGACAATGATCCAAAACACCGCTCCAAATCTACTCAGGCATTCATGCAGAGGAACAATTACAATGTTCTGGAATGGCCATCACAGTCCCCAGACCTGAATATCATTGAACATCTGTGGGATCATTTGAAGAGGGCTATCCATGCTCGGTGACCATCAAACTTAACTGAACTGGAATTGTTTTATAAAGAGGAATGGTCAAAAATACCTTCATCCAGGATCCAGGAACTCATTGAAAGCTACAGGAAGTGACTAGAGGCTGTTATTTTTGCAAAAGGAGGATCTACTAAATATTAAGGTCACTTTTCTGGTGAGGTGCCCATACTTATGCACCAGTCAAATTTTGTTTGAATGCAGATTGCACATTTTCTGTTAGAAAATATCCAAAAGTGACACCATTCTAAAAACTCCACTCATCAAGGTGCTCAAAACCACATTCAAGAAGTTTATTAACCCTTCACGTGCTTTACACCAATTAATTGAACGTGAAATGAAAAAATAAACATTTAACTTTTTTTCACTAAAATTTTATTTTAGACCCCAATTTTTTATTTTCACAAGGGTACCAGGAGAAATTGGACTTCAAAAGTTGTTGTGAAATTTCTACTGAGTACGCCGATACCTCAAATGTGGGGGAAAGCGATTGTTTTAGCACATGGAAGGGCTCAGAAGGGAAGGAGCGCCATTTAACGTTTTCAATGCAAAACTCGCTGGAATTGACAGTGGACCCCATGTCGCGTTTGGAGAGCCCCTGATGTGCCTAAACAGTGGAAACCCCCCACAAGTGACCCCATTTTGGAAACTAGACCCCTTAAGGAACTTACTTAGATGTGTGGTGAGCACTTTCAACCCCCAAGTGTTTTGCAAAGGTTTATGTCATAGAGCCAAAATAATTTTTTTTCCACAAAAATGATTTTTTAGCCACAATATTTTTATTTTCATGAGGGTACTAGGAGAAATTGGGCCCCAAAAGTTGTTGTACAATTTCTCCTGAGTACGCTGATACTTCATAGGTGGGGAAAAGCCATTGTTTGGGCACACGGCAGGGCTTGGAAAGGAAGGAGCTCCATTTAACATTTTCAATGAAAAACTCGCTGGAATTGACAGCAGGCCCCATGTCGCGTTTAGAGAGCACCTGATGTGCCTAAACAGTGGAAACCCCCCACAAGTGACCCCATTTTGGAAATTAGACCCCTCAGAGAACTTATTTAGATGTGTGGTGAGCACTTTGAACCCCCAAGTGTTTTGTAAAGGTTTATGACGTAGAGCCGTGAATTTTTTTTTTTTTTCCACAAAAACAATTTTTAGCTGCAATATTTTTATTTTCACGAGGGTACCAGGAGAAACTGGATGCCAAAAGTTGTTGTGAAATTTCTTCTGAGTACGCTGATACCTCATATATGGGGGGAAGCCATTGTTTGGGCGCACGGCAGGGCTCGGAAGGGAAGGAGCGCCATTTGACATTTTTAATGCAAAACTCGCTGGAATTGACAGCGGACCCATGTCGAGTTTAGAGAGCCCCTGATGTGCCTAAGCAGTGGAAACCCCCCACAAGTGACCCCATTTTGGAAACTAGACCCCTTAAGGAACTTATTTAGATGTGTGGTGAGCACTTTCAACCCCCAAGTGTTTTGCAAAGGTTTATGTCATAGAGCCAAAATAATTTTTTTTTGAAAAAAATGATTTTTAGCCACAATATTTTTATTTTCACGAGGGTACTAGGAGAAATTTGGCCACAAAAGTTGTTGTGCAATTTCTCCTGAGTACGCTGATACCTCATATGTGGAGAAAAGCCTTTGTTTGGGCGCATGGCAGGGCTCGGAAGGGAAGGAGCGCCATTTGACATTTTCAATGCAAAACTCGCTGGAATGGGCAGCGGACCCCATGTCGTGTTTAGAGAGCCCCTGATGTGCCTAAACAGTGGAAACACCCCACAAGTGACCCCATTTTGGAAACTAGGCCCCTTAAGGAACTTATTTAGATGTGTGATGAGTAGTGTTGAGCGAGCACTAAAATGCTCGGGTGCTCAAAGCTTGGGCTGAGCTCACCGTGATACTCGGGTGCTTGACCCGAGCAACGAGCCCATGTTAGTCTATGGGAGACCCGCATGGGGGTCGCCCCAGGAAGCATTTCTGACCCCCAGGTCACTGTTGTCAACAACGTGGTCAGAGGTATTAAACCACTTTTATGGGCTCACAATAAAATGTTCAAAAATAAAAACGGAAACAGTTTTCCTGTGAAAAATGTTAAGGAACTTCCTTTCGAGGGTAAAGACTTGTGTATAAGGTAAAATAAATGAACAAAAACAAAAATACTCCTCCACACCTTGGGCTATGTTCACAAGTAGCATTTTTGCACTTTTGTATTGCTTTCCACCGTGACAAATACATTCACCGGGAAATGTCAATTTAGCATTTTACAATCTTATCTGGCCATGTGCTGTGTGACACATGCATACAGTGCTGAAAAGACATGGGAACAGCATGGGGAAGACCCCTGGAAGCATCTCTGACACCCAGGTCACTGCCTAAAACTGTGCCCATCAAAAGTGATCCTTGCCGCATCAGAAGATGCAGACTTGCAACTATCCCCGTGCAAGTCCTGGTCCCAGGGCAGTGCTCAATTGTACCTCCCCCATTCCTTGCAATGCAAGCGCAAGTATGCAGCCTGCCACCCACCCACCCCCAGGCTGCAATACCATACTGCTACCTTGCTTGCACTTGAAATTGGGCCTTTTAGGCATGTGGAGGAAGAAGCCAGCCACCATGTCATCGCTAAGTCGGCGGCCTGGTATACATACTCAGTCCCCAGCCGCCCAGCGGCCGGGTGTCCACACACGGTACCCAGCCGCCTGGGGGCGGCCGGGTGTCCATAAACGGTCCCCAGCTGCCCCTATTTCTCCTGTGAACTTCCCCCACACTTTTCTTAGCCTGGCCTGCTTTAGGGCAGCATTCGACGAGCCCACCAGAGAACCAGACTCCTCCGGTGGGCCCTGGCTTCTCCATCAGGGGAGTTGAGAGTGCCAAGGTGAGGAGCATGATGATGATGATAGAAGTTAGCATCTACTTTGTTTTCTTGGAATGCAAGTGTAAGTGTGCAACCTGCCACCCACCCACCCCCAGGCTGCAATACCATACTGCTAGTTTGCTTGCACTTGAAATTCGTCCTTTTAGGCATGTGGAGGCAGACGCCAGCCACCATGTCATGGCTGCGTCGGCAGCCTGGTATCCATACTCAATCCCCAGCCGCCCGGCGGCCGGGTGTCCACGCTCGGTCCCCAGCCGCTAGGGGGCGGCCGGGTGTCCATAAACGGTCCCCAGCCACCCCACACTTTTCTTAGCCTGGCCTGCTTTAGGGCAGCATAGGACGAGCCCACCAGAGAACCAGACTCCTCCGGTGGGCCCTGGCTTCTCCATCAGGGGAGTTGAGAGTGACAAGGTGAGGAGCATGATGATGATGATAGAAGTTAGCATCTGCTTTGTTTTCTTGGAATGCAAGCGCATGTATGTAGTAGCAGCTGGGCCTGAGGTGGTCAGCGTTTTGTTGCATATCCTACCTCCTCCGAGGATTGCTGGATGTTTTCCTGCTACTATCCCAGTTCTATGACTCCTGTTAAAACAAAGCTTCAGATGATGAATGATGGATGAGGTGGTGGCAAAGGAGAAAGAGCAGGAGGAACAGGGACCATTCACATCAATATCAGGCCAGTCAACCACAAATGTCTTGTAGGATATGTTTCTGTACCAAAAGGAGCGGTTCGGCTACACAGTTATAGGGCATACAGTGAGTGCAATGCCTACCAAAAATTTCGAGGCACTCCAATGCCTCTTGGGAGTGACATGGAGGTCAGAGGGCCTTAACTAAACCGTTTTTTCCATTTATAGCAACTGGGTCTCCTGTGCACTGTTGGCCTAAGCAGTGAATGGAAGGCTTTCCAAAAATTATGAGGAACTGCAATGCCCCTTGAAACAGACATGGATTACAGCGTACTAAAAACCTTCTACCCATTATTGGGGAGAGGGTCTCCCTTAGTGTTCGCCTATGCATTGAAAAGCAAAAGCTGACTAAAATTAGGAGGAAATGCTATGCCCGTTGGAAGAGTCGTGGAGGTTAGAGTTAATTAAAAACAACATTTCAATGCCCCTTGGAAGAGCTGTGGAGTTCAGAATAGTTTAACAAGACGGTCTTAATGCCCCTTGGAAGAGAGTCCAGTCCAACTTTCCCTTTGCCTGGCCCTCACAGGGTATCAAATACTTAGGAATTCCTATTCATAGAGACCTCTCCCATCTATGTTATCTTAATTTTGGGCCCTTTATTGAACAATTCCATACAGACCACGGCTGGCAAGTTAGAACTGTAAGATTCACTACGTGAACCACTGGTGTTTTGTGGAAAAGCACATGTACACCGCGTTCCAAATTATTATGCAAAAAGTGTTTAGGAGTGATAAGGGAAGAATTTGTTTGTTTGTCAGTTAAACTCATTGATGGTGATGTGTGTCAGGGCTCTTTATATCACTGTAAGCAATTGCAGACACCTGTGCTAATTAGTTTGGCAGGTGTGTCCAATGAAAGGCAAGACTACTTAAGAAGGCTCTCTCACATTATTAAGCAGCCTACATTTTCTGCCAAAATGGGAAAGAAAAAGGATGTGTCGGCTGCTGAGAAGCAACAAATTGTGGAGTGTTTAGGTCAAGGCATGACTACAATCAACATTGTGCGATGATCAGGATGAAGTGTCTTGGCAATCAAGAAGTATGTAGCTGATTCACAGTACACACGTGTGCGTGCTGATAAGGGCAAATTGAGGACTCTTTCCTACAGGCAATTACGTCAGGTTGAAAGAGCAGCGGCAAAAAAGCCTTGTCATAGCAGCAGACAAGTTTTTGAAGCTGCTTGTGCCTCCAACGTCCCCCGAACAACAAGATGCAGGGTCCTTCAGAGGTTTGCAGCTGTGCATACGCCATCCTGTCGACCTCCTCTATCCACTTCACACAAGCAGAAACGGCTCCAGTGGGTCAAACATTACATGAAGACTGATTTCAAAACTGTTTTGTTCACGGATGAGTGCCGTGCAGCGCTCGATGGTCCAGATGAATGGAGTGGAGGATGGCTGGTTGATGGACACCCCACGCAAACACGGCTACAGCGCCAACAAGGAGGAGGTGGAGTAATGTTTTGGGCTGGAATCATGGGGAGAGAGATTGTCGGCCCCTTTAGGATCCCTGAAGGCGCTAAAGGTGAACTCCATAATGTATGTGGATTTTCTCAAACAGCACTTCCTGCCATGGTTCAAGAAGAAGAACCGTGTATTTCACAGCAAGATCATTTTTCTGCATGATAATGCACCATCTCATGCTGCACATAAAACATCTGCATCTCTGGCTGATATGGGCATAAAAGGGGACAAACTTATGGTGTGACCCCCATGCTCCCCTGACCTCTACCCCATTCAGAACCTTTGGAGCATCATTAAAAGGAGTGTCTATGATGGCGGGAGGCAGTTCACATCTAAGCAACAGCTCTGGGAGGGTATTCTGTCCTCATGCAAAACAATTGAAGCAGAAACCATCCAAAACCTGACAAATTCAATGGACGAGAGAGTTCAGAAGCTCCTTTCGAACAAGGGGTCCTATGTGAAAATGTAACATCACCTAGAATAAAGTTTTGAGTTGAAAACTGTTTGATTTCAGTTTCTAACAACCTGCTAATGCTTATAATTTCAAAAATGACCATTTTTTTGGTCTTTATTAAAATGAAAAGGTTGATCGAAAAGTTTGGGGGATCTAAGAGTGTGGCAACCCAGTAGTCATGATTACTTCGAATTCTGACAATATGAGGGTCATGCTGCAGGTAGTGCAGCAAGAAGGCACTTATGTGTCTTGCGCATCTCGGAGCCCCAAAATTATTTTCCGGGCTAGATGCAGCTAAAAATTATTTTTAATTTTAAATCTGGTGAAGCTTATTATAGATGGCCTAATAGGATCAGTGCTGCACACTGCTACAAAGCCCAAATTATTTTCCAGTCAAGATACAGATAAACATGATTAGTAATTTGAAAGCTTAAAACGGTTGGTAGGGTGATTTTAACCAATCATCAAGCTTTTACTCTCCCCAGGATGACACAGGGGTAGAAAAGTCGTTTCGGATCCATGATTTGTTCATCTTTATGAACGTGAGTCTGTCTACATTATCAGTGGAGAGCCGCGTGCGCTTATCTGTCAGCACACCACCAGCAGCGCTGAACACACGTTCAGACAGAACGCTGGCTGCGGGGCATGACAAGATCTCCAAGGCGTAAGTGGCTAGCTCCGGCCATTTATCCAGATTGGAAGCCCAAAAAGAGCAAGGGTCCAGTGACACAGTCGTGGCTTCAATGTTTACTTGGAGATACTCCTGTACCATCGTCTCTAGGCGTTGACTATGTGTCAGACTTCTTGTCTCCTGTGGCCTTGCAAAGGATGGGCTAAAAAAGTGGTGAAATGATTCCGCAAAATTGATGTTACCAGCAGATACTGTGGTTCTGTTACGGTTTGAGTGCTGAACACTTGACGGTCCCACGGTTGGCAAGTTGGAACTGTGAGATTCACTACGTGCACCACTGGTATTTTGTGGAAAAGCACATGTAAGATTCTGCAACAGTCTCTGCTGATACTCCTGCATGCGTGCATCCCTTTCTATGGCAGGAATAATTTCTGCAAATTTACTTTTGTACCGGGGATCTAACAGTGTGGCAACCCAGTAGTCAGGATTATTTCTAATTCTCACAATTCGAGGGTCATGTTGCAGGTAGTGCAGCAAGAAGGCACTCATGTGTGTTGCGCATCCAGGAGCACCAAGTCCCTGTTGTGTTGGTGGCGAGGTAACAATCATGCTTCCTTCCTCTGTCCTCTCCCCCCAACCTCGCACAACAGAAATGTGATCAAGGTCTCCCTCATCTGATGAGTCTTCCATCAGTTCGTCCTCCACTTCTTCCTGGGCTCCTGCACCTTCCTCACTAGTTTGGCTGCTACCATGCGCCCTGGTAAAATCATCTCCCCCACCCTCACATGCCTGCCGCCTTGGTGCTGCCGACCGTCTGGACCTTGCAGATGTTAGCCCTTCCGCATACAACTCCTCCTCCTCTACTTCCTCCACCTCCTCTTGTGCCACCACCTGACTCCGAATTCTGTTTAACATGTGCTACAGCATGTAAATCACCGGAATAGTCATGCTGATAATGGCATCGTCAGCACTAAACATCTTCGTCACCATTTCAAAACTGTGCAGAAGGGTGCATAGGTCCCTGATCTGAGACCACTCCTCCAGCGTGATTTGCCCCACCTCTGAATCTCGTTGGCCCAGGCTATACGTCAGAACGTATTGCACCAGGGCTTGTCGGTGCTGCCACAGTCGCTGCAACATGTGCAGAGTTGAATTCCACCGGGTAGGCACATCGCATTTTAGCCGGTGAAGTGGCAGGCCCAACGACTTCTGTAGAGATGTAAGTCGCTGAGCTGCGGGATGCGAACGGCGGAAGTGAGCACACAGCGACCGTGCCCTCTGCAGAAGGCCATCTAGTCTGGGATAGTGGGCTAAAAATTGCTGGACAACCAGGTTCAACACATGAGCCATACAAGGCACGTGTGTGACATTGCCCCGGCGAAGGGCCGCACCCAGGTTTGCAGCATTGTCGCACACGGCCTTCCCTGGTTTCAGGTCCAGTGGAGACAACCATTCATGAAATTGGTTCTCCAGAGCTGACCACAACTCCTCAGCTGTGTGACTCACATTTCCCAGACATTTCAATGTAAAAACCGCCTGATGACGTTGAGCCCTACTGCCAGCATAGTAAGGAGGTGTGCAGGATCCCTTCTGCGCAGTTAGAAAGCTTGTGGCATGACCAGACAGTCTTTGGGTGCAGGTGGAAGACCGAGAGGAGGTTGAGGAGGCAGAAGCAGTGGAGGAACTTTGACATAAAGAGGATTGACGCACAACTCGTGGGGACGGCAAGACTTGGACAGCAGCCCCTTGTCCTGCTGTCACCATAGTTACCCAGTGCCCAGTCAGCGACATGTAACGCCCCTGTCCATGCCTACTCGTCCAAGTGTCTGTGGTGAAATGCACGCTGTCACACACAGAGTTTCTCAAAGAAGCAATGATGTTGTGTGCGACATGCTGGTGGAGCGCAGGCACACCTTTCTTTGAGAAGTAGTGCCGACTGGGCATCTGGTACTGGGGCACTGCGACGGACATAAGGTCTCGAAAATCCTCTGTGTCCACCAGGCGGAAAGGCAGCATATCTGTAGCCAAGAGCTTGCAGATGGTGAAATTCAACCTCTTAGCTTTCTCATGGCTAGGAGGAAATGGTCTTTTACTTGTCCACATCTGAGGGACCGAGGGCTGGCTATTGTGCTTAGACGGGGTTGATAAGGGTGTCCCCGGCAAACTGCCGGTCTGTGAGGAAGATGCAGGCGGACATGTTAGGTTGCCTTGATCCAAAGGTGGTGCTATCGATGTCGGACAGCGCTCAAGACCAGCTGGTGTTACCACCTCCAAAGAAAATGATGACCTGCCAATCACGCTGGCTGTTGCGGGTAAAGAGGTGGCAGGTCTGCGCCCCAAAACAGGTGTGACTGCTGTCCCCCCAGTCACAGAGGATGAAGAGGCCGCGGATGCACAAGATATGGCAGACGGTGGTTGGCCCGGCCGGCTAGGCCGCATTGTAGCACACTGAGCTTCCCACTGCAACTTATGCTTCATGTCCATGTGCCGGTTCATGCATGAAGTACTCAAACTATGTATTTTTTGGCCTCTACTTAGCTTTTGCTGACAAATGTTACAGATAACACGAGTTGGGTCATCTTTATCGATCTGAAAAAATGCCCAGGCTATGCAAGGCTTAGCACCCATGCGACCTGAAGAGCCACCACGACTTGTGGTGAGAGGCAGAGTTGTGTTTGAGGATGCAGTTGTTGACGTGCTTCCAGTACTACGTCTCTGTCCAGGAAGGCGCAACCTGACCTCGTCGTCACTAGCATCTTCCTCCACCTCCTCTGCTGACCTCATCTCTTGGCTGACTGTGGGTTGACAGTAAGTGGGATCTCCGACCTCATCATCATCACCCTGTGCGTTATCACACCCGTCGTCCTCAGAGCCAACATGTTCCTGCCCTGACAAAAAACTAAAGTTGTCGCTCCAATCAGGTATTTGAGTCTTATCATCGTCTTCCTCATTGTCTCCACCACCAGGAGTTACAGTTTGGGAATGAGGGTCTACATTATGGTCAGAACCTTCTGCGTCTGGTCCTGGATCCGACTCATAAAGATTCTGGGCATCAGTGCAGATCATTTCCTCGTCTGGATTCACAGAAGCGCTGGAGTCGACCTCTGATTCCCAGGCTATAGTATGAGTAAACAGCTCTGCAGACTCAACCATCTGTTCTACCTCATACTCAGACGGGCAGCTGGAGATTTGGGAGCTGTGAGGAAGCAAGTGCGATTTGGGTGACACCTTTGAGGACTGGAGTATTTGTGATGTTGAAGTTGATGTGGAGGAGAGCCCACTTAAAGGAGCACTTGATATCCGTTGAAGCACCTGCTGTTTTTGTGCCTCATCTGGAATTTGTAGCGATTGGCGTGGCCGTAAGAAAGGGATCTTATCACATTGTCCACTAAAAGAAGTAGACATTTTAGTTTGGCTGGAAGATGGTCTTTCTTCTGCACCTACCCCACGGACACAACCTTTTTTCCCCTTCCCAACACGCCTATTCCCCTTTCCACCAGCAGCAGGCCTTTTTCCACTCATTTTGGTGGTTAACTAATTCACAACTCTGGAGTTGTTTGCACAAAAAAACAATGGATGGTAACCGAGCAGAGCTGAGTGGCCAAACTATTGGCTGGGTTAGATGCAGAAAAAAATTATTTTTAATTTGCAACCTGATGGAGGTCAGTATAGATGGACTAATAGACCAAGTCCCACACACCGCTAGAAGCCCAAATATTTTTTCAGAGCTAGATGCAGAAAATTTTTTTATTCAATTTGCAACCTGATGGAGGTCAGTATAGATGGACTAATAGACCAAGTCCCACACACTGCTAGAAGCCCAAATATTTTTTCAGAGCTAGATGCAGAAAAAAATTATTTTTAATTTGCAACCTGATGGAGGTCAGTATAGATGGACTAATAGACCAAGTCCCACACACCGCTAGAAGCCCAAATATTTTTTCAGAGCTAGATGCAGAAAAAAATTATATTCAATTTGCAACCTGCTGGAGGTCAGTATAGAAGGACTAATAGAACAAGTCCCACACACTGCTAGAAGCCCAAATATTTTTTCAGAGCTAAATGAAGAAAAAAATTATTTTTAATTTGCAACCTGATGGAGGTCAGTATAGATGGACTAATAGACCAAGTCCCACACACTGCTAGAAGCCCAAATATTTTTTCAGAGCTAGATGCAGAAAAAAATTATTTTTAATTTGCAACCTGATGGAGGTCAGTATAGATGGACTAATAGAACAAGTCCCACATGCTGCTAGAAGCCCAAATATTTTTTCAGAGATAAATGAAGAAAAAAATTATTTTTAATTTGCAACCTGATGGAGGTCAGTATAGATGGACTAATAGACCAAGTCCCACACACTGCTAGAAGCCCAAATATTTTTTCAGAGCTAGATGCAGAAAAAAATTATTTTTAATTTGCAACCTGATGGAGGTCAGTATAGATGGACTAATAGAACAAGTCCCACACGCTGCTAGAAGCCCAAATATTTTTTCAGAGATAAATGAAGAAAAAAATTATTTTTAATTTGCAACCTGATGGAGGTCAGTATAGATGGACTAATAGACCAAGTCCCACACACTGCTAGAAGCCCAAATATTTTTTCAGAGCTAGATGCAGAAAAAAATTATTTTTAATTTGCAACCTGATGGAGGTCAGTATAGATGGACTAATAGACCAAGTCCCACACACCGCTAGAAGCCCAAATATTTTTTCAGAGCTAGATGCAGAAAAAAATTATATTCAATTTGCAACCTGCTGGAGGTCAGTATAGAAGGACTAATAGAACAAGTCCCACACACTGCTAGAAGCCCAAATATTTTTTCAGAGCTAAATGAAGAAAAAAATTATTTTTAATTTGCAACCTGATGGAGGTCAGTATAGATGGACTAATAGACCAAGTCCCACACACTGCTAGAAGCCCAAATATTTTTTCAGAGCTAGATGCAGAAAAAAATTATTTTTAATTTGCAACCTGATGGAGGTCAGTATAGATGGACTAATAGACCAAGTCCCACACACCGCTAGAAGCCCAAATATTTTTTCAGAGCTAGATGCAGAAAATTTTTTTATTCAATTTGCAACCTGATGGAGGTCAGTATAGATGGACTAATAGACCAAGTCGCACACACTGCTAGAAGCCCAAATATTTTTTCAGAGCTAGATGCAGAAAAAAATTATTTTTAATTTGCAACCTGATGGAGGTCAGTATATATGGACTAATAGACCAAGTCGCACACACTGCTAGAAGCCCAAATATTTTTTCAGAGCTAGATGCAGAAAAAAATTATTTTTAATTTGCAACCTGATGGAGGTCAGTATAGATGGACTAATAGAACAAGTCCCACACGCTGCTAGAAGCCCAAATATTTTTTCAGAGATAAATGAAGAAAAAAATTATTTTTAATTTGCAACCTGATGGAGGTCAGTATAGATGGACTAATAGACCAAGTCCCACACACTGCTAGAAGCCCAAATATTTTTTCAGAGCTAGATGCAGAAAAAAATTATTTTTAATTTGCAACCTGATGGAGGTCAGTATAGATGGACTAATAGAATGATGCTATGCCCAAAAGATTTTACTTCACTAGGTGCAGTAAAAAAATTGGTATTCTATACACAGGTGGTATATCTTGCAACACAGATAGGCTACTCCACTGACTAACACACTCTGCAATAGGCCAAAAAGGATTAGCTTTGCTAGATTCAGCCAAATGCTGTGAAAAAAACTTGCACAGCACTGGCACAGACCTGCCTGGCAAAAACTGATAGGAACTGATGTAACCTAGTCCTGAAAAGGACTCCAATTACAATTAGTCTTTACTCCCACAATCTATCTATTTAAGAGCACAGACCTGCTTGATAAAAGTCGTAGGAAATGCTGTAACCTAGTCCTTAAAAGGACTGCAATCACAACTATTCCCTACTCCCAAGCTATCTGTATATTTGTGCGAAAATTGGCTTGAAATTAACAAGGTACAGCGCACACAGCAACAGCGGTGCCGTCTAACACGCAGCTGCAGCAGTGAGAAAATGGTGGCGACGGGGAAAATGGCTTGGTCTTATAGGGCAAGGACATGTGACATACACTGCCAATCTCACATGCCCTTGCTTGTGTGAAAAAAAGCACTTCGCTCCGTGTGTGCGCTGCTGATAGGCTGACAGATTGCACCTCCCCACTGCAAATGCGGGAAAGAGAAAAAAAAATGGAGATCTTCATTGTTCCTGCAGAGATCCATCCCCTGCCCCTCCCCCCGCCCCGCTGTACACTCAAACTGCGTATTAACATTAATTTTCATCATTACTGAGAAAAAATCCAGTTATGATTTTGGTGCACGAACAGTTATCGAACATAACCTCGAACAGCCGAATTTTTCTCAAATTGTTCGTGTTCGCCGACCGGCTCGAACACCGCCCAAAACAGCTCGAATTTGAGATTGGCGAACAGTTCGAGTAGAACAACGCTCATCTCTAGTGGTGACACGCGCTGACACTGGTTGTGGAGCCTGGGGTTCGCCCCACAAAGTTGAGTGCTTTGCTGACATGTGCCTGATGATGCTGGTGGTGGTCAGGCTGGTAGTTTTGTCACCCCTGCTGATACTGGCCTGGCAGGTGGTACAAATGGCCTTTTTGTGGTTATCAGCAGAGTCTTTAAAAAAATTCCAGACTCTGGAAGACCTACCGGTTGTACTGGCAACGTCCCTCGTGTTGGTGTTACGGGGAGCTGTTGCTCGCCTTCTGTGTGCGGCCACCATACTGCTTCTTCCTGCCTGTTGGGGTACTCTGCCTCCCTCCCCCTGTGTGCTGCTGGCCTCGCTCTGCGTGTCCTCCTGCCACGTTGGGTCAGTTACTAAGTCATCCACCACCTCCTCCTCTTACACTTGCGCACCACGAACCTCCTCCTCACTTCGTGGCAATTGTGTCTCAACATCATCCACCTTTTGTGACAAATTGCCAGCGTTGCCTTCCTGTGGCCGTGGCTGTTCAAATATTTGGGCATCGCTACATGGGATCTCCTCTTCAAGCGGAGCAGGCGAGGGGCACAAATATGGAAATGGACCAGTGAACAGCTCTTCAGAGTGTCCAAGTGTGGGATCAGTTGCTGTCTGACGACACTCGGCATGGTGGGTGGAAGGAGCATCATGGTGAGGTGAGGAGGAATGTGCGTTCGAGACTCAGGGCTGCTAAAACTTGACCGTGTGGAAGACAGACTGGAGGTGGTGGTGCCCAGGTAATTGGAAGTATTATCTGCAATCCAATTAATAACCTGTTCACACTGATCAGTTCGCAATACTGGTGTTGTAGTGTGCTTCCCTAGTAATTCGGTCAAGAAGTGGGAGCGAGAAGATGTGGCTGTTGGTTGTGGCACATTTTCACCTTGGCCACGGCCCCGTCCTCTATACGCACCATCACCAGAACGTCCAGTTCCACGTCCGTTGCCACGCGCCTTGCCCATTGTAAATGAAGTAAAATAGCTTACACTCGCACTATCCATGGAAAAAGGGTAATAAAAGAGAGATTAGAACCGTGGAAGAGGAAAACCACAGTTCTATTTCTCTGGCCGACACCAGAATCTTTTAAACAGATATATTTGTGTCTGAACAGTCAGGGAGACACTATTGCTGATTTTTTTTTACGGAAAAAAGGCCAAAAGCTGGATAATACTGAGATTTGACCCATGGAACTGCAAAACCACAGTTCTAGTTATCTGGCCTACACCAGACTCTTTTTAACAGATATATTGGTGTCTGAACAGTCACAGACACACTCAATTTTTTTTTTTTTGGGGGGGAAATACCAAAAGGATAATAAGACGCGTATTTGTACAGTCTGACTGAGGAAAAATAAATAAATACAGGATTTAGATGATAAAAAAAAGGATTTTTCCTTGCCCCTGAGACCGGGGGATAAGTCTAGCAATTTGACCAACAGGAGCACACAGGACTGTAATGCAGCGTTTGCTGGTATAACCACTGCATCTCCTATACACCCTGCCTGCCTGATATATGGGATGGATATTAGTCCTGAGAAGGACTGTTTGTTTGATTTGGCAGGCTTTAGAGACCCTACACTACCTATTTCGCACTATATATCTCTCCCTAACTCAGCAGCACTCTCCCTACACTGTCTGATCCAGAGCGACTGTGTCCAAGATGGCGGCGCCCGGTTTTAAATACTCGAGGTGACGCTGTGCGGCCGCCAATCACTGTAATGCCCTCAAACAACATGGCTGCGGCATTACAGTGACTGGCTGGCAATCCCTGCATGTTCATTGGCTCTGTAAAGAGCGCCAAACGTGCAGGGCGGAGAATGCAAAACTCGCTGGAATTGACAGCGGACCCCATGTCGTGTTTAGAGATCCCCTGATGTGCCCAAACAGTGGAAACCCCCCACAAATGACCCCATTTTGGAAACTAGACCCCTTAAGAAACTTATTTAGATGTGTGGTGAGCACTTTGAACCCCCAAGTGTTTTGCAAAGGTTTATGACGCAGAGCCAAAATAATTTTTTTTCCACAAAAATAATTTTTAACCGCAATATTTTTATTTTCACGAATGCACTAGGAGAAATTGGGCCCCAAAAGATGTTGTGCAATTTCTTCTGAGTATGCTGGTACCTCATATATGGGGAAAAGCCATTGTTTGGGCTCATGGCAGGGCTCGGAAGGAAAGGAGCACCATTTGACATTTTTAATGCAAAACTCGCTGGAATTGACAGTGAACCCCATGTCGAGTTTACAGAGCCCCTGATGTACCTAAACAGTAGAAACCCCCACAAGTGACCCCATTTTGGAAACTATACCCCTTAAGGAACTTATTTAGATGTGTGGTGAGCACTTTGAATCCCCAAGTGTTTAGCAAAGGTTTATGACGTAGAGCCAAAATCATTTTTTTTCCACAAAAACGATTTTTTAGCCGCAATATTTTTATTTTCACGAGGGTACTAGGAGAAATCGGGCTCCAAAGTTGTTTTGAAATTTCTCCTGAGTACGATGATACCTCACATGTGGGGAAAAGCCATTGTTTGGGGCAATGGCAGGGCTCGGAAGGGAAGGATCGCCATTTGACGTTTTCAATGCAAAACTCGTTGGAGTTGACAGCGGACCCAATGTCGCATTTGGGGATCCCCTGATGTGCCTAAACAGTGGAAACTCCCCACAAGTGACCCCATTATATAAACTAGACCCCTTAAGGAACTTATTTAGATGTGTGGTGAGCACTTTGAACCCCCAAGTGTTTTGCAAAGGCTTATGACGTTGAGCCATGAAAAAAAATAAAAATTTCCACAAAAATGATTTTTAGCCGCAATATTTTTATTTTCACGAGGGTACTAGGAGAAATTGGACCTCAAAAGTTGTTTTCCTGAGTACGATGACACCTCATTTGTGGGGGAAAGCCATTGTTTGGGCGCACGGCAGGGCTCGGAAGGGAAGGAGTGCTAATTGACGTTTTCAATGCAAAACTCGCTGGAATGGGCAGCGGACCCCATGTCGTGTTTGGAGAGCCCCTGATGTGCCTAAACAGTGGAAACCCCCCTGAAGTGACCCCATTTTGGAAACTAGACCCCTCAGGGAACTTATTTAGATGTGTGGTGAGAACTTTCAACCCCCAAGTGTTTTGCAAAGGTTTATGACTTTGAACCGTGAAAAAAAAAATCTTTTTTTTCCCACAAAAACAATATTTTAGCCGCAATATTTTTATTTTCACGAGAGTACTAGGAGAAATTGGATCACAAAATTCGTTGTGCAATTTCTTCTGAGTATGCTGATACCTGATATGTGGGGGAAAGCCATTGTTTGGGTGCACGACAGGGCTCGGAAGGGAAGGAGCGCCATTTGACATTTTCAATGCAAAACTCGCTGGAATTGACAGCGGACCCAATGTCGAGTTTAGAGAGCCCCTGATGTGCCTAAACAGTGGAAACCCCCCACAATTTACCCAATTTTGCAAACAAGACCCATTAAAGAATTTATTTAGATGTGTGGTGAGCACTTTGAACCCCCAAGTGTTTTGAAAAGGTTTATGACGTAGAGCCAAAATATTTTTTTTTCCATAAAAACGATTTTTTAGCCGCAATATTTTTATTTTCACGAGGGTACTAGGAGAAATTGTGCTCCAAAAGTTGTTTTTCAATTTCTCCTGAGTACGCTGATACCTCACATGTGGGGGAAAGCCATTGTTTGGGCGCATGGCAGGGCTCAGAAGGGAAGGAGCGCCATTTGACGTTTTCAATGCAAAACTCGTTGGAATCGACAGTGGACCCAACGTCGCATTTGGGGATCCCCTGATGTGCCTAAACAGTGGAAACTCCCCACAAGTGACCCCATTATACAAACTAGACCCCTTAAGTAACTTATTTAGATGTGTGGTGAGTAGTGTTGAGCGATACCTTTCGATATCGGCAAATATCGGATCGGATTGGATCGGACCGATACCCCAAAAGTATCGGATATCGCCGATTCCGTTACCGGAAACCAATGCAAGTCAATGGGACAGAAATATCGGAATGAAAATAAACCCTTTCTTTCCTTGTAGGTTAATTCTACATGAAGGAAAACAACTAAGAATAATGTAGAATGTATTGGGGGAGGTGGGGGTGACAATAAAGGCACAGAGGTTTAGCCCAATCAAATGGAATAGCAGGAATTAATATTTTTTTTAAGACGTTCTGAGTTACGGAAATATTGACTATGTTAAGTATTTTTATATTTTGTCAGATATTTATGTTTCACTACTTCCATGCTCTTCACCTTCTTTTTTACTTCTCCCACACTTTCTCCTTCATCATCCTCAGCATCAGCATCTTTTTCATCCACTTCTTCTTCACCTTCTTAATCTTCTTCTTCTTCACCTTCTTCGTATTATTCTTTTTTTTTACATTCTTCATATTCTTCTTATTCAACTATTCTTCTTCTTCATATTCTACTTCTTCATCTTCTTCATATTCTTTTTCTTCATCATATTCTTATTTGTGACAGGCATTCCTGTAGTTGTTATCTATAAAAGTTTGAACATTACACCTTTCGTTCTGCTCTCACAAAAGATTTACAACAGGATTTGTCCGCGTTCAGTTTGGCCTGCAGCAGCAGGTCTTTTCCAGGGGCACCACGAGGAGGAACGGACTCACCCCCATACACTGCTTAGTCATCTTCTGCTTATAATTTAGATATTATCTTTTGCTCTGATTTTTAGTCTTATGCTTAATGTTCTTCTGCTTTTTGTTCTGCAGCTTCTTGTACTTCTGCTTCTTGGTTTTCTGTCTCTTGTTCTTCTGTATCTTGGTGGTTGTCTTCTTTTCTTTGTCCTCTAGGTCAACTTCTTCAGGGTCATCTTCTTGGTCTTCCTCGGGGTGGTCTTCAGGGTCATCGTCTTCGGGGTCCTCGTCTTCAGGGTCTTCGTCTTCGGGGTCCTCATATTCGGGGTCCTCATCTTCTTCGGGTTGGTCTTCAGGGTCCTCGTCTTCAGGGTCGTCGTCTTCGGGGTCCTCGTCTTCTTCGGGTTGGTCTTCAGGGTCCTCGTCTTCAGGGTCCTCGTCAGGGAGATCCAGAGTGATTACCAAGAACCATTTCAAAAAGCTTGAACTTGGAAATGTAGCAGAAGGTACAAGAAGGCTGAGGAACTACCGAGGACCAGCTGACGGTACTGGAACCCGGATGGATAGCAGAAGGTACAAGAGCCAATGGAACTACCGAGGACCAGCTGACGGTACTGGAACCCGGTTACTAAGCAGGAGGTACCTGTGCCAGAAAGCACTACCAAGGACCAGCAGATGTTGGTGGAACTTGGATACCGAGAAGGAGGCACCTAATCCAAAGGCACTGCTGAGAACCAGCTGACTGTACTGGAACCCGGATGGGTAGCAGAAGGTACAAGAGCCAATGGAACTACCGAGGACCAGCTGACGGTACTGGAACTCGGTTACTAAGCAGGAGGTACCTGTGCCAGAAAGCACTACCAAGGACCAGCAGACGTTGGTGGAACTTGGATACCGAGAAGGAGGCACCTAATCCAATGGCACTGCCGAGAACCAGCTGATGGTACTGGAACCCGGATGGGTAGCAGAAGGTACAAGAGCCAATGGAACTACCGAGGACCAGCTTACGGTACTGGAACTCGGTTACTAAGCAGGAGGTACCTGTGCCAGAAAGCACTACCAAGGACCAGCAGACGTTGGTGGAACTTGGATACCGAGAAGGAGGCACCTAATCCAAAGGCACTGCCGAGAACCAGCTGACGGTACTGGAACCCGGATGGGTAGCAGAAGGTACCCATGTAAAAAAAAGTTTCAAAGCCGCGAGCCGGCCGCAGTTACCAAAACCCACAGTCCTACAGGGGGTGCTTGTCCTATTGGCACTATGGAACCAGCCTTCATTGCCAGATCCGGCAGCCCACATAGAAGTCACCTGAACTGCAGGCACTATAGAGTCGGCTAACCCGACCGCAACACGACAGGACAACGCATTGGAGGCAAAGTGACGTTGACACTACCCAGAAACAGCTGGCGTGCTGGAACCAGGCTGGGCAAGAGGGAGTACCCGTGCCAAAGACACTGCTGGGAAACAGCTGGCGGTGCTGGTACCCAGGGTAAATACTGAAAACAGAGTGGAGCCAGAGGCGTAATTGGAGCAACTTTAAAATCTGTAGTAGTGTGAATGTGGACAGAGCAGGAGAATTTGCCGGACACACAGCTGGGGATCAGCTGACGTTACTGAACCCCAATAACACAGGAGCAAGCGTTGACTGTGCAGACGGCACTTCTGAGCAGCAACTAGCAGTATTGGAGCCCAGGGTAAATACTAAAAATAGAGGAGCCAGAGGTGTAATTGGAGCAAGTTTTAAATAAGTAGTACAGTGGATGTGGACAAAGCAGGAGAATTTGCAGGACACACAGCAGGGGACCAGCTGACGTTACAGAACCCCAATAACACGGCAGCCAGTGTTGACTGTGCAAATGGCACTTCCGAGCAGCAACTAGCGGTATTGGAGCCCAGGGTAAATACTAAAAACAGAGGAGCCAGAGGTGTAATTGGAGCAAGTTTTAAATCAGTAGTACAATGGATGTGGACAAAGCAGGAGAATTTGCCAGACACACAGCAGGGGAACAGGTGACGTTACTGAACCCCAATAACACGGCAGCAAGTGTTGACTGTGCAGACGGCACTTCCGAGCGCCAACTGGCGGTGTTGGAGCTCAGGGATAATACTGAAAGCAGAGGAGCCAGAGGTGTAATTGGAGCAACTTTAAAATCTGAAAATCTGTAGTAGTGAGAATGTGGACAGAGCAGGAGAAATTGCCGTCCGCACAGCAGGGGAACAGCTGACGTTACTGAACCCCAATAACACGGCAGCAAGTTTTGACTGTGCAGACGGCACTTCCGAGCGCCAACTGGCGGTGTTGGAGTTCAGGGATAATACTGAAAGCAGAGGAGCCAGAGGTGTAATTGGAGCAACTTTAAAATCTGTAGTAGTGAGAATGTGGACAGAGCAGGAGAAATTGCCGTCCGCACAGCAGGGGAACAGCTGATGTTACTGAACCCCAATAACACGGCAGCAAGTGTTATCTGTGCAAATGGCACTTCCGAGCAGCAACTAGCGGTATTGGAGCCCAGGGTAAATACTAAAAACAGAGGAGCCAGAGGTGTAATTGGAGCAAGTTTTAAATCAGTAGTACAGTGGATGTGGACAAAGCAGGAGAATTTGCCGGACACACAGCAGGGGAACAGCTGACGTTACTGGCAGCAAATGTTGACTGTGCAGACGTCACTTTCGAGCGCCAACTGGCGGTGTTGGAGCTCAGGGATTACAGTTCAGGTGGTAGAAACATGAACACAACAGGAGACCTGGATACTGTTGCCAACCAATTATTTATTCTGGAAGAGGACTGGCAAATTCATGAGAGATCCAGGCCTTGTTCATTTTGAGAAAAGTAAGCCGGTCAACGTTATCGGAGGATAGTCGCATGCGACGGTCTGTTAGTACACCACCTGCGGCACTAAAGACGCGTTCCGATAATACACTAGCAGCAGGGCAAGCTAGCACCTCCAATGCATACTGACTAAGCTCTGGCCATGTATCCAGCTTACAGACCCAAATGTTGAAGGGAGAAGAGCCGTCTGGGAGTACACTAAGAGGGCAAGATATGTAGTCTGTCACCATCTGACGGAAACGTTGCCTCCTGCTGACTGGAGCCGTCTGTGATGGTGTAGACATTTGTGGCGGCGGGGACGCAAAACTTTGCCACATTTCGGCCATACTGGTCTTGCCTTGTGCTGAGGCGCTGCTTCTGCTCCCTCTTTGTGCAGAGCTTCCTCCACTGCCTCGACGCACTGAGCTGCTTTGTAGAGCACTAGCAGCACTGCTCTTGGTTGGAATGGAGAACATGATGGAATGCACCAGTGCGTCTTGGTACTCCCGCATTTTATGCTCCCGGTTCAACGGTGTTACGAGGCTTTGTAAGTTGTCCCGGTAGCGAGGATCTAGGAGGGTGGACACCCAATAATCAGCCGTGTTGAGAATGTGGGCGATGCGGCGGTCGTTTCTCAGGCACTGCAGCATGAAATCAACCATGTGCTGCAGACTGCCAACTGGCCAAGAAACGCTGTCCCCTGCTTGAGGCGTGATCTCTGCCTGCTCTGCATCACTCCACCCTCGCTCTAGATACTGACTACTAGAGCATTGTGTACCTCCCTCCTCTGGACAGATGTCTTCCTCATCCATTGACTCCTCATCCTCCTCACAAAGTGTCCCCTGCCTACGCCTTTGTGAGGAACCACGTTGCACAGACTGTAGAGAAGCAGATGGCATTTGTGACTCCTCATCCTCCACCTCTTCCAAAACCTTGTCCCTTAGTGCTTGCAGTGTTTTTTCAAGCAGGCAGATAAGGGGGATAGTCATGCTGACTAGTGCATCATCTGCACTCGCCATCCACGTGGAATAATCGAAGGCACGCAAAACGTGGCAAATGTCCTTCATAGAGGCCCACTCAGTGGTGGTGAAGTGTGAACGGCGCGCACTGCGACTTGTTTGCGCCTGCTGCAGCTGGTACTCCATTACTGCTGCCTGCTGTTCACACAACCTCTCCAACATATGTAACGTTGAATTCAGCCTGGTGGGTAGGTCACATATGATGCGATGTTCCGGAAGACGTAATTGGCGCTGCAGAGCTGCAATGCGTGATCTGGCGTTGCTGGAACGCCGCAAGTGAGCGCACTCTATGCTTACCTTGTGAAGCAGTGCATCAAGATCCGGATAGTCCCTCAAAAAACTCTGCACGACCAAGTTGAGCACATGTGCCAGACATGGGATGTGAGTGAGGTTGCCTAGGCCCAGAGCTGCCACCAGATTTCGGCCATTGTCACACACTACCATGCCTGGCTGGAGATTCGCTGGCACAAACCACACGTCGCTTTGCTGCTTGATGGCATTCCAGAGCTCCTGCGCTGTGTGGTTTCGATTCCCCAAAGAAATTAATTTTAATGCGGCCTGTATAGGTTTGGCCACGGCTGTGCTCATATCGGTCATCATAACAGGTAACCGTTCACGGGTCGATGTGGAGGTAGACCGTGACGGCTCCTGCAGCGCTGATTCAGAGGAACTGGAGTATGAGGAGGAGTCAATGTGTACAGACTGGATTCCTGCAATCCTTGGAGTTGGCAGAACACGTACAGCGCCACTCTCAAGATCTGTACCCGGCTCCACAACATTTACACAATGGGCAGTGAGGGAAAGGTATCGTCCCTGTCCATGCTTACTGGTCCACGCATCGGTTGTCAGGTGGACGTTGCTACTGACGGCGTTTTGTAGCGCATGTTTAATTTTTCCCTCCACATGATGTTGCAGGGCAGGGACGGCTTGCCTGCTGAAATAAAAGCGGCTGGGCACGTTGTATTGTGGGACTGACAATGCCTTAAAGTTACGGAAGGTGTCAGTCTCCACCAGCCTGAATGATAGCATTTCAAGGGCCAGTAGTTTAGCAATGCCAGCATTCAGAGCCTGTGCTCGGGGGTGGTTTGCCGAGTATGGGCGCCTTTTCTCCCATGCCTGTGCTAACGATGGCTGTAGACTGGCCTGGGAGTGTGAGGATGACTGGGAAAGTGGTGCTGTGGGTGGAATTACACTGTGTCTCTGTACAACAGTGCCAGAGATTCTTCCATGGCGATCCTGTGAGGAAGCCGAACCAGCTGTGTGTGAGCTGGAGGAAGAGGCTACAACATGAGCTGAAGAGGTGGTAGGTGGCGCTGTAGGTTGGCCTAGGTCTTCAGTGTGTTTTTGTAACTCCACCACGTGCTTGATCCGCACATGTTTCCACATATTTGTGGTATTGAGGTTGCTGACACTTTTCCCTCTTTTCACCTTCTGATTAAACAGCTTGCATTTGACAAAGCAAATGTCATCTGCAACTGTGTCAAAAAAGGACCAGGCATTGCAAGTCTTGGGAGCGCCCGCTTTGGATTTTGGAAGAGCCATGCTCCTAATGGGTGCCGAAGTGGAGGCTACAGGCAACCAAGTCTGCCCCCTCCCTCTCCCTCCTTTTTGGGCTGTTCGGGGAATCTCTTCCTCAGAGCTGCTCCCACCACCTTCCTGTCCCTCACGCCATGATGGGTCAAGGACCTCATCATCTACACCACCCTCTTCAAACAACTGCTTCTCTTGGGTAGTCTCGACAGCACAGTGCGCACCAGAAAGTGGCACCTGAGTCTCATCATCAGATGCGTACTGAGGTGTGCTGCTGACCATAGGCACTGGCCCACCCGTCTCTTCAGATTCAGAGAGACAAAACGGTTGCGCATCACTGCATACTACCTCTTCTTCAAATTCTCGAATTCTGCTTGGCTGGCCCCCTCTTTCCAAGCCAAGAGATTCAGAGAACAGAAGCAGAGATGGCTCCTGTCCAGGGCTCTCTGACTGCCTGGGCAATTTGGCAGATGGTGTAGAGACAGATGGGTGCTCTTCAGTGCTCAGGATCTGAGAGGATCTGGAACTAATTGAAGTCGATGCGTTAGCTGCCATCCATCCGACAACGGCTTCAATTTGGTCCTCCCGCAGCAGTGGGGTACGGCTAGCTCCTACAAAGCTGCGCATAAAGGACTGTTCCCTGGTAAAACTGGGGGATGCTGAGTCACTGGTGCCCGCAGCAGGCACAGAATCCCCACGTCCTCTCCCTGCAGAAACTCCACGCCCACGACCACGACCACATGCCTTACTCCCTGCCTTCTTCATCTTGGTAGACTGATAAAGATAGGCCGAAAAGTACTAAGGGCTTAGTGTGCTTATTCCTGAACAGCTGCTAACAGGTATAAGAAACACTAATTTTATAAAGTGTGGACTAGACTTTAATATGAGCTAATGTGGCCTACACAACTGTAAAGTGGAGTGTTTGGTTAACTTTATTTAGGTTTTTTTGTCACAAAAAGACACTGAATGTGCCCAAAGATGTAATACCGATAGTATCACAAACTTTTTGTAGCTATTACAATGTAGGAAGGTAACCTACAATGCAATAGATGAGGCTACAAAAAATAGGCTAATACTAATCTGGCTGGGGCTGCAGGGCACAATGCTGCAGAAAGGCTCCTCTAACTACTCCTATATAGTGTGTTTGGAACCAATGTAGCTGAATACGGATGGAACCACCATACTAATAGGAGAAATCAGGAAAAATTATGAATTGGCAAAAAAGGACAATGTATGAGGCAGTGACACACACTGAGTGCACTACAACCAGACGTGGCTGAAGCACACACTACAGGGTGAGCTGCACTCACACACACAGACCTTGCAGACAGCGGTGAACAGTGCAGATGCAGAGCACTGTGCACTAGCTCTGCAAGACAAAAAATTTTTCTCTATCTACTCCTATATAGTATGTTTGGAACCAATTTAGCTGAATACGGATGGAACCACCACACTAATAGGAGATATCAGAAAAAATTATGAATTGGCAAAAAAGGACAATGTATGAGGCAGTGACACACACTGAGTGCACTACAACCAGACGTGGCTGAAGCACACACTACAGGGTGAGCTGCACTCACACACACAGAGGTTGCAGACAGCGGTGAACAGCACAGAGAACTGTGCACTAGCGCTGCAAGGCACAGCGATTTATAAAGTAGCTTGGGTAAAGCAGAATAGACCAAATAGGTAGCTAAAACTGTCCCTCAGAACAACAGCGTCCTATCCCTAACTGAATTCACAGCAGAGTGAGCTCAAAATGGCGGCGGCGGCTTTTATAGTGCATCATGACATCATTTCAGCAGCCAATCACAGCCATGCCATTAGTTAAGATGCCTACATGCCTAACAGGATGTGCCCACACTTCATAGGATCCTCATTGGCTGAATAAAATGAAACTGGCTCATTGCATTATGGGAACTTCCGATTCCGGTATACGATATTGCAAAAGTATCGGAATTAAGTATCGGAATTCTGATACCGCGAATATCGGCCGATACCCGATATTTCAGTATCGGAATGCTCAACACTAGTGGTGAGCACTTTGAACCCACCAAGTGTTTTGCAAAGGTTTATGACGTTGAGCGGTGAAAAAAAAAAAAATTTCCACAAAAATGATTTTTAGCCGCAATATTTTTATTTTCACGAGGGTACTGGGACAAATTGGACCTCAAAAGTTGTTCTACAATTTCTCCTGAGTACGATGATACCTCATTTGTGGGGGAAAGCCATTGTTTGGGTGCATGGCAGGGCTCGGAAGGGAAGGAGTGCCAATTGACGTTTTCAATGCAAAACTCGCTGGAATGGGCAGCGGACCCCATGTCGTGTTTGGAGAGCCCCTGATGTGCCTAAACAGTGGAAACCCCCCTCAAGTAACCCCATTTTGGAAACTAGACCCCTTAAGAAACTTATTTAGATGTGTGGTGAGCACTTTGAACCCCCCAAGTGTTTTTCAAAGGTTTATGATGTTGAGCCGTGAAAAAGAAAAATCTTTTTTTTCCCACAAAAACAATATTTTAGCCGCAATATTTTTATTGTCATGAGAGTACTAGGAGAAATTGGATTACAAAAGTCATTGTGCAATTTCTTCTGAGTACGCTGATACCTGATATGTGGGGGAAAGCCAATTTTTGGGTGCAGGACAGGGCTCGGAAGGGAAGGAGTGCCATTTGACATTTTCAATGCAAACCTCACTGGAATTGACAGGGGACCCAATGTCGAGTTTAGAGAGCCCCTGATGTGACTAAACAGTGGAAACCCCCCACAATTGACCCCATTTTGCAAACAAAACCCCTTGAAGAATTTATTTAGATGTGTGGTGAGCACTTTGAACCCCCAAGTGTTTTGCAAAGGTTTATGACGTAGAGCCAAAATATTTTTTTTCCACAAAAACGATATTTTAGCCGCAATATTTGTATTTTGACGAGGGTACTAGGAGAAATTGGGCCCCAAAAGTTGTTGTACAATTTCTCCTGAGTACGATGACACCTCATATGTGGGGGAAAGCCGTTGTTTGGTCGCACAGCAGGCCTTGAAAGGGAAGGAGCGCCATTTGACATTTTCAATGCAAAACTCGCTGGAATTGACAGCGGACCCAATGTCGAGTTTAGAGAACCCCTGATGTGCCTAAACAGTGGAAAACCCCCACAATTGACCCAATTTTGCAAACAAGACCCATTAAAGAATTTATTTCAATGTGTGGTGAGCACTTTGAACGCCCAAGTGTTTTGCAAAAATTCATGACGTAGAAACAAAATATTTTTTTTTCCACAAAAATGATTTTTAGCCGCAATATTTTTATTTTCACGAGGGTACTAGGAGAAATTGCACCCCAAAAGTTGTTGAGCTGTTTCTCCTGAGTATGCTGATACCTCATATGTGGGGGAAAGCCATTGTTTGGGCGCATGGCAGTGCTCGGAAGGGAAGGAGCGCCATTTGACGTTTTCAATGCAAAACTCGCTGAAATTGACAGCGGACCGTATGTCGCGTTTGGAGAGCCCCTGATGTGCCTAAACAGTGGAAGCCCCCTACAATTGACCAAAATTTGGAAAATAGACCCCTCAGAGAACTTATTTAGATGTGTGGTGAGCACTTTCAACCCCCAAGTGTTTTGCAAAAGTTTATGACATAAAGCCATGAAAAAAAAAATCTTTTTTTTCCACGAAAACAATATTTTAGCCGTAATATTTTTATTTTCACAAGGGTACAAGGAGAAATTGGACCATAAAAGTTGTTGTACAATTTCTCCTGAGAAAGATGACACCTCATATGTTGGGGAAAGCCGTTGTTTGGTCGCACGGCAGGGCTCGAAAGGGAAGGAGCGCCATTTGACGTTTTCAATGCAAAACTCGCTGGAATTGACAGCGGACCCCATGTCGCATTTGGAGAGCCCCTGATGTGCCTAAACAGTGGAAACCCACCAACAAGTGACCCCATTTTGGAAACTAGACCCCTAAAGGAACTTATTTAGATGTGTGGTGAGCACTTTGAACCCCCAAGTGTTTTGCAAAGGTTTATTACGTTGAGCCGTGAAAAAAGAAATCTTTTCTTCCACAGCAACGATATTTTAGCCGCAATATTTTTATTTTCACGAGGGAACCAGTAGAAATTTGACCACAAAATTTGTTGTGCAGTTTCTTCTGAGTATGATGATACCTCATATATGGGGGAAAGCCATTGTTTGGGCGCATGGCAGGGCTCGGAAGGGAAGGAGCGCCATTTGACATTTTCAATGCAAAACTCGCTGGAATTGACAGCGGACCCCATGTAGCGTTTGGAGAGCCCCTGATGTGCCTAAACAGTGGAAACCCCCTACAATTGACCCAAATTTGGAAATTAGACCCCTCAGAGAACTTATTTAGATGTGTGGTGAGCACTTTCAACCCCCAAGTGTTTTGCAAAAGTTTATGACATAGAGCCGTGAAAAAAAAAATCTTTTTTTTCCACAAAAACAATATTATAGCCGTAATATTTTTATTTTCACAAGGGTACAAGGAGAAATTGGACCATAAAAGTTGTTGTACAATTTCTCCTGAGAAAGATGACACCTCATATGTTGGGGAAAGCCGTTGTTTGGTCGCACGGCAGGGCTCGAAAGGGAAGGAGCGCCATTTGACGTTTTCAATGCAAAACTCGCTGGAATTGACAGCGGACCCCATGTCGCATTTGGAGAGCCCCTGATGTGCCTAAACAGTGGAAACCCACCAACAAGTGACCCCATTTTGGAAACTAGACCCCTAAAGGAACTTATTTAGATGTGTGGTGAGCACTTTGAACCCCCAAGTGTTTTGCAAAGGTTTATTACGTTGAGCCGTGAAAAAAGAAATCTTTTCTTCCACAGCAACGATATTTTAGCCGCAATATTTTTATTTTCACGAGGGAACCAGTAGAAATTTGACCACAAAATTTGTTGTGCAGTTTCTTCTGAGTATGATGATACCTCATATATGGGGGAAAGCCATTGTTTGGGCGCATGGCAGGGCTCGGAAGGGAAGGAGCGCCATTTGACATTTTCAATGCAAAACTCGCTGGAATTGACAGCGGACCCCATGTAGCGTTTGGAGAGCCCCTGATGTGCCTAAACAGTGGAAACCCCCTACAATTGACCCAAATTTGGAAATTAGACCCCTCAGAGAACTTATTTAGATGTGTGGTGAGCACTTTCAACCCCCAAGTGTTTTGCAAAAGTTTATGACATAGAGCCGTGAAAAAAAAAATCTTTTTTTTCCACAAAAACAATATTATAGCCGTAATATTTTTATTTTCACAAGGGTACAAGGAGAAATTGGACCCCAAAAGTTGTTGTGCAATTTCTTTTCAGTACGCTGATACCTCATATGTGGGGGAAAGCCATTGTTTGGACGCACGGCAGTGCTCGGAAGGGAAGGAGCGCCATTTGACATTTTCAATGCAAAACTCGCTGGAATTGACAGCGGACCCCATGTCGAGTTTAGAGAGCCCCTGATTTGCCTAAACAGTGGAAACCCCCCACAATTGACCCCATTATGGAAACTAGACCCCTCAGGGAACTTATTTAGATGTGTGGTGAGCACTTTCAACCTGCAAGTGGTTTGCAAAAGTTTATGACGTAGAGCCGTGAAAAAAAATACAATTTTTCCACAAAAATGATATTCAGCCGCAATATTTTTATTTTCACAAAAGTACTAGGAGAAATTCGACCTCCAAAGTTGTTGTACAATTTATTCTGAGTACAATGACTCCTCATTTGTGAGGGAAAGCCATTGTTTGGGCGCATGGCAGGGCTCGGAAGAGAAGGAGTGACAATTGACGTTTTCAATGCAAAAGTCGCTGGAAAGAGCAGCGGACCCCATGTCGTGTTTGCAGAGCCCCTGATGTGCCTAAAGAGTGGAAACCCCCCACAAGTGACCCCATTTTGGAAACTATACCCCTTACGGAACTTATTTAGATGTGTGGTGAGCACTTTGAACCCCCAAGTGTTTTGCAAAAGTTTATGACGAAGAGCCAAAATAATTTTTTTTCCACAAAAATGATATTTAGCCGCAATATTTTTATCTTCATGAGGGTACTAGGAGAAATTGGGCACCAAAAGTTGTTGTGCAATTTCTATTGAGTACGCTGATACCTCATATGTGGGGGAAATCCATTGTTTGGGCGCATGGCAGCGCTCGGAAAGGAAGGAGCGCAATTTGATGTTTTCAATGCAAAACTCGCTGGAATTGACAGCGGACCCCATGTCGCATTTGGGGATCCCCTGATGTGCCTAAACAGTGGAAACCCCCCCACAAGTGACCCCATTATGGAATCTAGACCCCTCAAGGAACTTATTTAGATGTGTGGTGAGCACTTTCAACCCCCAAGTGTTTTGCAAAAGTTTATAACGTAGAGCCGTGGAAAAAAAAAATGTTCCACAAAAATGATTTTTAGCCGCAATAGTTTTATTTTCACGAGGGTACTAGGAGAAATTGGACTTTAAAAGATGTTGTACAATTTCTCCTGAGTAAGATGACAACTCATATGTGGGGGAAAGCCATTGTTTGGGCGCATGGCAGGGCTCGGAAGGGAAGGAGCGCCATTTGACGTTTTCACTTCAAAACTCGCTGGAATTGACAGCGGACCCCATGTCGCGTTTGGAGAGCCCCTGATGTGCCTAAACAGTGGAAACCCCCCACAGCTGACCGCATTTTGGAAACTAGACCCCTCAGGGAACTTATTTAGATGTGTGGTGAGCACTTTCAACCCCCAAGTATTTTGCAAAAGTTTATGACGTAGAGCCGTGAAAAAAAATCATTTTTTTCACACAAAAACAATCTTTTAGCCGTAATATTTTTATTTTCTCAAGGGTACTAGGAGGAGTTGGACCACAAAAGTTGTTGTACATTTTCTTCTGAGTACGCTGATACCTCTTATGTGGGGGAAAGACATTTTTTGGGCGCACGACATGGCTCGGAAGGGAAGGAGTGCCATTTGACATTTTCAATGCAAAACTCGCTGGAATTGACAGCAGACCCCATGTCGCGTTTGGAGAGCCCCCGATGTGCCTAAACAGTGTTAACCCCCCACAAGTGACCCCATTATGGAAACTAGACCCCTCAGGGAACTTATTTAGATGTGTGGTGAGCACTTTCAACCCGCAAGTGTTTTGCAAAAGTTTATTACGTTGAGCCGTGAAAAAAAAAATCTTTTTTTTCCACAAAAACTATATTTTAACCGCAATGTTTTTATTTTCACGAGGGAACTAATAGAAATTTGACCACAAATGTTGTTGTGCAATTTCTTCTGAGTATGATGATACCTCATATATAGGGGAAAGCCATTGTTTGGGCGCATGGCAGGGCTTGGAAGGGAAGGAGCGCCATTTGACGTTTTCAATGCAAAACTCGCTGGAAGTGACAGCGGACCCGATGTCGCGTTTGGGGAGCCCCTGATGTTTCTAAACAGTGGAAACCCCCTACAATTCACCCAAATTTGGAAACTAGACCCCTCAGAGAACTTATTTAGATGTGCGGTGAGCACTTTCAACCCCCAAATGTTTTGCAAAAGTTTATGACATAGAGCTGTGAAAAAAAAATATTTTTTTTTCCACAAAAACAATATTTTAACCGTAATATTTTTATTTTCACAAGGATACAAGGAGAAATTGGACCCCAAAAGTTGTTTTGCAATTTCTTCTCAGTATGCTGATACCTCATATGTTGGGGAAAGCCATTGTTTGGACGCACGGTAGTGCTCGGAAGGGAAGGAGCGCCATTTGACATTTTCAATGCAAAACTAGCTGGAATTGACAGCGGACCCCATGTCGAGATTAGAGAGCCCCTGATTTGCCTAAACAGTGGAAACCCCCTCAAGTGACCCCTTTATGGAAACTAGACCCCTCAGGGAACTTATTTAGATGTGTGGCGAGCACTTTCAACCTACAAGTGTTTTGCAAAAGTTTATGACGTAGAGCCATGAAAAAAAAAAAAAAAATTTCCACAAAAATGATTTTTAGCCGCAATATTTTTATTTTCACAAAAGTACTAGGAGAAATTGGACCTCCACAGTTGTTGTACAATTTCTCCTGAGTACGATGACACCTCATATGTGGGGGAAAGCCGTTGTTTGGTCGCACAGCAGGCCTTGAAAGGGAAGGAGCGCCAATTGACGTTTTCAATGCAAAACTCGCTGGAATGGGCAACGGACCACATGTTGCATTTGGGGTCCCCTGATGTGCCTATACAGTGGAAACTCCCCACAAGTGACCCCATTATATAAACTAGACCCCTTAAGGAACTTATTTAGATGTGTGGTGAGCACTATGAACCCACCAAGTGTTTTGCAAAGGTTTATGACGTTGAGCCGTGAAAAAAAAAAAATTTCCACAAAAATGAATTTTAGCTGCAATATTTTTATTTTCACGAGGGTACTAATAGAAATTGGACCTCAAAAGTTGTTCTACAATTTCTCCTGAGTACGATGATACCTCATTTGTGGGGGAAAGCCATTGTTTGGGTGCATGGCAGGGCTCGGAAGGGAAGGAGTGCCAATTGACGTTTTCAATGCAAAACTCGCTGGAATGGGCAGCGGACCCCATGTCGTGTTTGGAGAGCCCCTGATGTGCCTAAACAGTGGAAACCCCCCTCAAGTAACCCCATTTTGGAAACTAGACCCCTTAAGAAACTTATTTAGATGTGTGGTGAGCACTTTGAACCCCCCAAGTGTTTTTCAAAGGTTTATGATGTTGAGCCGTGAAAAAGAAAAATCTTTTTTTTCCCACAAAAACAATATTTTAGCCGCAATATTTTTATTTTCATGAGAGTACTAGGAGAAATTGGATTACAAAAGTCATTGTGCAATTTCTTCTGAGTACGCTGATACCTGATATGTGGGGGAAAGCCGATTTTTGGGTGCACGACAGGGCTCGGAAGGGAAGGAGTGCCATTTGACATTTTCAATGCAAACCTCACTGGAATTGACAGGGGACCCAATGTCGAGTTTAGAGAGCCCCTGATGTGACTAAACAGTGGAAACCCCCCACAATTGACCCCATTTTGCAAACAAAACCCCTTGCAGAATTTATTTAGATGTGTGGTGAGCACTTTGAAACCCCAAGTGTTTTGCAAAGGTTTATGACGTAGAGCCAAAATATTTTTTTTTCCACAAAAACGATATTTTAGCCGCAATATTTGTATTTTGACGAGGGTAATAGGAGAAATTGGGCCCCAAAAGTTGTTGAGCAGTTTCTCCTGAGTACGCTGATTCCTCATATGTTGGAGAAAGCCATTGTTTTGACGCACGGCAGTGCTCGGAAGGGAAGGAATGCCATTTGACATTTTCAATGCAAAACTCACTGGAATTGACAGCGGACCCCATGTCGAGTTTAGAGAGCCCCTGATTTGTCTAAATAGTGGAAACCCCCCACCAGTGACCCCATTATGGAAACTAGACCCCTCAGGGAACTTATTTAGATGTGTGGTGAGCACCTACAAGTGTTTTGCAAAAGTTTATGGCGTAGAGCCGTGAAAAAAAAGTACAATTTTTCCACAAAAATGATTTTTAGCCGCAATATTTTTATTTTCAAAAGTACTAGGAGAAATTGGACCTCCAAAGTTTTGTACAATTTCTCCTGAGTACGATGACACCTCATATGTAGGGGAAAGCTGTTGTTTGGTCGCACTGCAGGCCTCGAAAGGGAAGGAGCGCCAATTGCCATTTTCAATGCAAAACTCACTGGAATGGGCAGCGGACCCCATGTCGTGTTTGGAGAGCCCCTGATGTGCCTAAACAGTGGAAACCCCCCACAAGTGACCCTATTTTGGAAACTAGAGGAACTTATTTAGATGTGTGGTGAGCCCTTTGAACCCCCAAGTGTTTTGCAAAGGTTTATTACGTTGAGCCGTGAAAAAAAATCTTTTTTTTCCACAGAAACGATATTTTAGCCGCAATATTTTTATTTTCACAAGGGAACTAGTAGAAATTTGACCACAATAGTTGCTGTGCAATTTCTTCTGAGTATGATGATACCTCATATATTGGGGAAAGCCATTGTTTGAGCGCATGGCAGGGCTCGGAAGAGAAGGAGCACCATTTGATGTTTTCAATGCAAAACTTGATCCCCTGATGTGCCTAAACAGTGGAAACTCCCCCACAAGTGACCCCATTTTGGTAACTAGACCCCTCAGGGAACTTATTTAGATTTGTGGTGAGCACTTTGAACCCCCAAGTGTTTTGCAAAGGTTTATGACGTTGAGCCATGAAAAAAAAAAAATTTTTTCCACTAAAACGATATTTTAGCAGCATTACTTTTATTTTCACGAGGGTACTAGAAGAAATTTGACCCCAATCGTTGTTGTGCAATTTCTTCTGAGTATGTTGGTACCTCATATATGGGGGAAAGCCATTTTTTGGGCGCATGGCAGGGTTTGGAATGGAAGGAGCGCCATTTGACATTTTCAATGCAAAACTCGCTGGAATTGACAGCGGACCCCATGTCGAGTTTAGAGAGCTCCTGATGTGCCTAAACAGTGGAAACCCCCCACTAGTGACCCCATTTTGGAAACTAGACCCCTTAAGGAACTTATTTAGATGTGTGGTGAGCCCTTTCAACCTACAAGTGTTTTGCAAAAGTTTATGACGTAGAGTCATGAAAAAAAAATAAAAAAATTTCCAGAAAAATGATTTTTAGCCGCAATATTTTTATTTTCACAAGAGTACTAGGAGAAATTGGACCTCAAACGTTTTTGTACAATTTCTTCTGAGTACGATGACAGCTCATATGTGGGGGAAAGCCATTGTTTGAGCGCATGGCAGGGCTCGGAATGGTAGGAGCGCCATTTGACGTTTTCAATGCAAAACTCGCTGGAATTGGCAGCGGACTACATGTCGCGTTTGGAGAGCCCCTGATGTGCCTAAACAGTGGAGACTCCCCATAAGTGACCCCATTTTGGAAACTAGACCCTTCAGGGAACTTTTTTAGATGTGTGGTGAGCACTTTCAATCCCCAAGTGTTTTGCAAAAGTTTATGAAGTAGAGCCGTGAAAAAAAAAACATTTTTTTTTCACAAAAACGATTTTCTAGCAGCAATATTTTTATTTTTATGAGGGTACTAGGAGAAATTGGACCCCAATGTTGTTGTGCAATTTCTCCTGAGTACGCTGATCCCTCATATGTGGGGGAAAGCCATTGTTTAGGCGCATGGCAGGGCTCGGAAGGGAAGGAGCGCCATTTGACATTTTCAATGCAAAACTCGCTGGAATTGACAGAGGACTCCATGTCATGTTTGGAGAGCCCCTGATGTGCCTAAACAGTGGAGACCCCCTACAATTGACCCCATTTTGGAAACTAGACCCCTCAGGAAACTTATTTAGATGTGTGCTGAGCACTTTCAACCCCCAAGTGTTTTGCAAAAGTTTATGACGTAGAGCCGTGAAAAAAAACATTTTTTTTTCACAAAATAGATCTTTTAGCCGCAATATTTTTTATTTTTACGAGGGTACTAGGAGAACTTGGACCCCAAAAGTTGTTGTAAAATTTCTCCTGAGTACGCTGATTCCTCATATGTGGGGGAAAGCCATTGTTTGGGCGCACGGCAGGGCTCGGAAGGGAAAGAGCGCCAATTGACTTTTTCAATGCAAAACTTCTGGAATGGGCAGTGGACCCCATGTCGCGTTTGCAGAACCCCTGATGTGCCTAAACAGTGGAGCTTCCACATGTCTTCCCTATGCTGTTCCTATGTCATTTGAGCATTGTTCCCATAAATTTGGGCAATTTTTAGGCCCTCTGCAGACTGACAGGGGGAGTCGCCGGAAAAATGCTCGAGTTTCCCAGAGACTTACATTGTGCTCGTTGCTCGGGTCTAGCACCCGAGCATTCCAATTTACTCGACCCGAGCAATGAGCACCCAAGCATTTTAGTGCTCGCCCATCACTAATATTAACTAATAGTTATGAGCGAGTATGTTTTGTTAACCCTTTCGCCGAGTATGCTCGGGCAAGCACCGAGTGTTACAGCTGCTCGGTGATATGTTTGAATCACTCCCGTGTGCATGATTTGCAACTGTATGACAGCTTTATTACATGTGAGGAATGTGTAAGAAATAGACATTCCTCACATGTATTAAAGCTGTCAAACAGTCGCAAATCATGCACACGGGAGTGATTCAAACATAACACTGAGCAGCTGTAACTACTCGGTGCTCGCCTGAGCATACTCGGCAAAAGGGTTAACAGAACATACTCGCTCATCACTACTAACTAATAAAAGTAATGTTTTATGGAGTATAATTTCTGTGAACTAGAAGGGACATGGGCTAGCCTTTGCTTCTTGATAAGGAAGAGTGAATGGAGGAATAAAAGGAGTCAGCAGATTTACAGTGACATAGAATGGCTCTATTCTCTTCAGGTCATTCTCCACATTCAAAATACGATCACTACTCTCCTATGACTGATATAACAGTTACGTCATGTCTTAAATCATGATATGTAAGGCTTCTGATTAGCTTAAAAATTATTTTATATGTTTACCAAGCTCATTGAATAGGGTAACCTTGCTGTGAATCTCCAATCAGGTAATTTACACATTTTTCAATAAAATATATTTAAGTATAATTGTACAAAGTAAAGTTGTTCTCAAACAGTGTATACAGTGCCACTGAATTCCACAGTGATATTTCCATCACATAGGGCGATTCATAAAGGATGGGACAAAATTATAGCATCGGTATTCATAGCTGAAAAAAAATAGCACAAATTTATTAACTTGAAAAGACACACTATGTATTTAAGTTTTAACTACACTCTACAAATGTTCAAAGTGATTTTCAATAGTGACACAGCAGATATCTAGGCAGTAGTGCAGTTCTGTCCAGATACGTGTCAGCATATCCTTGAATTTGGACTCCATTGTTTTAGTGATGCGTTGTTTCAGGTCATTAAGATCCTGTGGCTATGGATGACAGATATACCGAGTCATTGATGTAGCCCCACAGAAAGAAGTTGCAGGATTAGAAATGGCAATCGTTAAAGCCACCACAACATTGCTGATTCATTTCTGCTGCGGCCGATCCAATATTCTGGTAGAGTATCATTCTAGTATTGGCAAACATGCAAATGGAAATGTAGAGATACATATCATACAGCTGATAGCCTATGTTTTGCTGATTATCCTTTCTCTGGGATAAACCATTCCTTTATTAAGGGGAAGGTAATAATCTGTACAATTTACCATAGGTAGGAGGGGTCAGTGACAGTATCCTCAGCAAAAAAAAAAGCTTAGACTTTGCACCTGCTCATTGCACAGAACTCTTTTACTTTAGTTGAGTCCTTCTTGTACTCGATAATGGTTTTTCTAAACCCTCAATTCTAATGTTGTGATTAATGAAATTCCCCACTGAGATGAAAAGTAGCCTAATCACTGAGCACAATCCTGTCAATGAATTCCTCTTCTTCCAATTGGTCCTGCAAGTCAATCCAAAAGTCATGGAATTTCAAATTGTCATCTGTTTGAGCTCCTGAAAAAGATGTAATCTGTATATATGACAATGGAAAGTTTTTTGTAAAATATGCCATACAATGGTTTGTGTGTCACCTGTAGTTTCATAGTAGTCAGCTTGGTCAACTTTCTATGACTATGCTCATACACAGCTGAAATCCTGCTCACTGTCTCTTCTGAAGTCTTCAGTTGACTCAGACTTTTCCCAGTGGTTTGAAATTGCTTCAAAAATGCAGTTTCTATGCTGATCACATGTACCAAATGTATTCTGAACGTTTCACTTTACTGTCACAACAGGCTCCTGTGGAGATATGGGGGGTAAGTGGGTGCTCTCGTCCGCTGGCCCGAGACCGCATGGACCAGGGCTCATCGCACTGAACGCCCACTCTCCCTTTCCCATGGGCATAATTCTCCTCGGACAACACAGGGTTAGGGTAAAACAGAGTGGCAATGCTTTATTGAACCACCAACAGACAATAACATATAGAACAGTCCCAGCAAAATACCCAAGATGGTGCAAATTACAGAGACTCACCCTTCCGCTGACTCACTGGTATTAGAGCAGCTGCGACTTTGGGACTTCCAGAGCCGACTACACCCATCTGTGGCACCCTGCTTTTGGTGGGCACCCATAGAGCTTTGGAAGCTGATAGTCCATTGAGGCACATGGCCAGGCGACAGGATGGTCTCAAGCTGGCTTCTCCGAACGTCTCCATGAGCCAGGTGACAAGAGAGTCACAATCCTGGCTTTCCCAAATGTATTCATGGTTTCCAGATGACAGGAGGGTAACAACCTGGATTCTCTGAACATCTCCATGGAGTCAGGTGACCGGATGGTCACAATCTGGCTTCCCCAAACATATCCATGGGTTCTGTGGTAGCTAAAGAAGCAGATCTGTATTCTTCCAGCTGGGCCATGGTCCTTAAGGCTAGCATCCTGTAGAATGTCGAATCTGTGTCCCTCTTGATGAATCCATGATGTTCTGACTGCTGTTCTGTAGTGTGTTCCTGGCTGTGGATTTGTCAATTCAATCTTGATACAGAGGCATATCCCCCTTATATATTTCACTACTTTCCTTCAAGCAATCATCCACGGGTCAAGGGGAAGGTGTGATGAGATTAACTCGAACTGCTTGAGTATTTAATCAATATGCATATTTTTACATGCACGCCGCCTAAGTTCATATAGGGGCGACACCGGTTAAATGAATTTGTTGGAATCCTGGGGGAACCGTTACTCAGGGCGACCATAGGCTGCAGCTTCTCTCAGGCACACGATAGATTCAGTTGTTGACCAGACACATCTGACAAGAGTCTTCATAAATGGTAGAACAGTAACATTTAATGAGGTCGGCCAGTGCAATGCAAATGTCTCTTTGAGCAACAGGCTCCAGTAATAACAGTACAGTCTCCTTTGCAGCACAGCAGTACACAGTCTATTATCCGGTAGCACAGTACAGCAGTTTTAATGCAACTACAGGCTTTTCCTTCAGAAGGACTCAATAGTACACATCATTCTTTATCCTGCATGGAGATGGAGGGGGGGAAGGGTGTGATGTGGGAGATGATCTCTATGACAGGCTTCGCTTCCTTCCAGCCCTTATCTTCCTGGCCGATAATACTCCACACTGTTAGGTCAGGGAGTCTAACTGACCTTTGTTTAGCTTTCCTCCTGACCTGAATTCTGCTCCCTTGACTTCTGTGAGATACAGATCATAAGCCACCTTTCTCTTTGGCTCTGGCCAGACAGTAAACAACTTCCCCACAGATCCCTGGGGCTCTGCTAAAACACTCTCCTTCTCCTGTGACTGTGTTAACACCTCTAGTTGCTGGATGCTTCTGGAGCACAACACATCCTGTCTCCTGTGCTTGTGTTACTTCTAATAGTTGCTGAATGCTTTTAAAGCAACAGCACTACTTCTGCATGTCACACTCTGCAACAGCACTACTTCTGCAGGTTACAATATTTTGTCCTCCTCTGTTTTGCAGGTCAACAAGCTAGCTGGCCTGGTACAATATGTAATCAACATATTAACAAACATCTATTGTTCAATTACCCTATGCCCCTGTCTCTCAAAGGTAGCTGACAATAAGTTACAACATACATCAACTCAAGTGTCAACATTCAGATAATGTGATAATAGTCCATGTTTCTTGAACAGTCGAAGAAAGAAACAAAAAATCAATAGTCAACATAAAGATAACAGCCTATTTCTCCTTGCCTACTGAAAATAGACATCTGAATAATTAAGATTAAATGCTGCATCATCACACCTTCGTTATTGCAAATTGCAACAGTTAAAATTCTTTTCCTTTCTTTGATATCAGCATTTAATGTCACTCTATGTGAGCACATTTTAACTTTGACTCTTCAAAAATGAAAGCCGTGCTGTGATTGCTATGGGCAACTAATCCAGTTTTTCTTTGATTTTTAGTCACTAGCCACTTACCACTGAAGTCACTTTAACAACAGGTCTTTAGTTTTGCACCATCCTTTTTGAATCACCCTGTATAGCCCATATTGAAATACACTCAGTCGGGAAAAGATGCTTCTCTGCCCTGCCAAGTTGGAGTTGACCCGTATCATTAATAAATAAATATACAGTGTTAAACACTACATAGGATAATGGCCAAGAGGCTATACCAATACTTTATTCTAAGTTGATAAGAACACATCATGAGGGGTTTATAAAAGGTTTTTCTGAGATATTACATATCCACAAAGTGTTAGAAACAATAGATAAATAATGAACCACAGCTAAACATATCCTTTTCTGCTTACGATCAATACATGGAAAGTATTTGATATAGTTATCTGTATGTGTCTAGAGACAGTAATGAATACAATCAGATTGAAAGGGCTTTTTTTGCAATTATATTAAAGCAATTTATAATGAGTCTAAAGTATCAAGATTTCTGTCTCAACTATTTGATATGTAGGTTACTTACTCCCCTGTGTCATCCTTTTTACAATCTCATAAAAAGGCCAATAGCAGACTATCTATTATCCTCTGATCTGTAGGAAAGCATAATAAAAGGGGAAGGAGGGGAAGCTAACGTCATTTGTCAAAGATGTACTAATAATTTACCCCCCTTATTTTCCTCCCCCTCTTAGGCTATTGTTCAGTTGCTACCTTATTAAGATGCATGTCGGAACCTTGTATCACGCCTATATATCTGTAACAACTGATACTATTTGGAGTATTATCTTGGCAAGTGTTACCATATATAACTCCGTATAGTTTTGTGTTTGTCATTATTCTGAAATGAATAAAGAATAATAAAAAAGATATACTAATAATTATCCAAAGAGAAAAATGCCTGTCTTCATCACGGAATAAAGTATAAGAATTGGAAGCACATGTATTGTATTTTAAGAAAATACTGATGTGCACTTCAAAATATTGAAATCACGACACCAAGAAGGAAATGTCGTGTATTTATGAAAATCACAGGATCGATAGACATGCTAATGATGTGCAAATTTAAAAAATGGAAACAAAATTTTGAAAATTTACCTTGATTTATTCAGTAATGAACATGAGCGTGTAAAACTGTGCCTCCATAAATTATATACTAGAAGGCATTTGCACGACATTGAGCTATGAGCTGTTGTCGCCTACAGGTTTTGCTTTTGACTACACATCACCACTTTAAAAGGCCATCAAGGTATAGAGGAAGATGGAAATGGAGGCTGGAAAGGATATTTTTCTTCTTCAGCGATGAGTTCCGCATTTGTCTTAGATGCAAAGATAGCTGGAGACTACTTGGGCAATGACATGAATAGTTTTTCACGAGGGAATGGATGCAATTACCAACACAACAATGCCAGGCCGCATGTTGCTTGTGCTTCTGTGAGCAGCCTGTATGGAAAGTCATGCTATCATGCCTGCAGTGTCTCCAGACTTTCCCCCCTTTTAGCACATCTGGGATGTCATCGGTCTGCAATTGCAAAGGGAGCTGCCATTAGCGAATCTTGATGATTTGCGTGCCAAAGTGCATTCAACATAGCAGAAAATTGCACAGACAACCAATAATCACATTGATAACATGGCAAGGCATTCAAGTGCATGTATTTCTTCTATATGTTTCTACTTTTCCGTTATTTGCATGTGATAAACATGTCTATCGATCCCGTGATTTCTATAATTCCACAACTTTTATTTCTCTGTGTTGCAATTTCAATGTTGAGGAGTTTAATTAAAGTAAGACTGAATTCACATTTTTGTACTTTCGGTTTATCTATTCTGTTTAGAGGAATAAATGGAATTCATGTGTAAAGGTGTCTATTTTCATAAATTATGCAATCAGAAGCAGAGAGGCTTCAATGATTGCTATGGTGACTGTTTGTGTTCTGTTTTGTGCCAGTTTTCAGAATGGAAGAAAAATTTCTGCATGCATGACTCAAGGAGCAATTCAACTGTTGCATAGCATTTAACACCCATGCTCACAAGCTGTAAATTGCTTGACATCACTTAAGTAAGTACACAAGAATAAAAAAAAAATGAGGACGAGAAGTGAGGTTAGATGATGATGTCCTTTGAGGAGGATGTAGAGGAGGTTTAGGAGGAGGTGACTAAGTGCCTGGTGTTGGAATCAGACCTAGAGCCCAACGTTGGAGGTGTAATCACCAGTTCTGACCTATTATAGCACAGTAATCGAAAAAGCACAATAGCTTAGAAGCAAAGTTAACATGTCAGGTACTACGCCAAAGCGTATTTTGCATTGGTTCAAGGGGGCTTGATTCTGATTTCAGGCAGCAGATATTTATATTAAAAGGCATCAAAAGAGGATTACCTGAAGAGTCGGCAGGTAGTAATGGCTCTACTC
Organism: Phyllobates terribilis; assembly: GCF_046119375.1. NCBI lineage: Eukaryota > Metazoa > Chordata > Amphibia > Anura > Dendrobatidae > Phyllobates > Phyllobates terribilis. Next base: position 209,161,263 of record NW_027362762.1, read on the forward strand.
TGTCTTCTCCACAAGCATTCAGCACCCCAGCTCGTTATCCTACGTCATGTCTTCTCCACAAGCATTCAGCACCCCAGCTCGTTATCCTACATCATGACACTCCTAAGATCTAAAATGTCAGTGCAGAGGGAGGGGGTGTGCTTGATCAGGCACCAGAGAAACAAAGGAAATTTGCACTTTCTGGTGATGTCTTCCCTAAGAGACCAATAGGCATACTGATTCAAAAGAGTCATAATGGGATTACTTACTCATATGAGTAATTAGGTTAATGAAAATATAATGTACTAAAAAGAATATTTATTATACCATCCAAGAACAGTTCTAAACAGCATTAATCAGTTTAAAATCACCAATATTTTGTCCACAATAGGGCATAGACCCTGATTCCAGCGATGTCACTTACTGGACTGCTTGCTGCAGTTTTCATAAAATAAATGTTTTATCTGCTGCAGATCTAGCAATTTTTTTTTATGTTAAGCCTTGCATAACCCCTCTCTCCCCACACCACTTATTGGTATCTTTTTGAGTACACAGTGCAGAAGCAGAAAGATACCAATCAGTGGTGGGGGCTAGGATGGACTACCTGGCAGTAGCTTTACTAGTTCCCTATTGATAATGTACTGATAAAACACTGATTTTATAAAGACTACACTAAGCAGCCACTAGGTGATAGATTGATGAAATCAGGGTCTTTGCCCGTACATTATGCTGCTCTGAGATTAGATAGTAAAAAACATGGTGACAGATTCCCTTTATCTATGTGACAAATTATAAATTATATTAATGATAAAAGAAGATTAAAATGGTGTGAAATGATGCTAGTCGACAAGTGCCCATATATCTGTACTTAAATCTAGTAAGTGTAAAACATCACATTATGAAAATTGTCAATCTAAAATTATAGCCCACTCTGAAAGAGTGTAAAGAAAGTAAAGAAAAGAAAAAAGTAAAGAAGAGAAAAGAAAGGAATAAAAGGCAAAAAAAAGAGAAGATAGTAAAGGAATTTTATTAAGGGTGATATTATTGCTGTTTAAATTATGTAGTGGCCAGCTCAAAACATCAAGTGTCACTGACTCATTTATACAGTACATTGCATTGGTATATTGAGTAGTATACACCATGCAAAGCCCAGAGAAAGGTTCACAGCTTTCAAAATGTCCGATAACATTTGAATCCTAAGGTAACCAATAAAATAAAAAATCCAAGAACGATGTCCTACATCATTCTGGCATTCTTCAGATATATTCATACACCCATATTCAATACTATTGTTGCTTGTATTCTCATCCATCATCTGGTTCTTTTAACCCCATAATAACAGTCCTTTTCTATCAAATTAAATTTATATTCCTACCTTGTCACTCCCCTTGGTTCCCAACTGGGCGAAACTCCAAAGCAATTCTAAAATGACATTATTAAAATTAAAAACAGTATAAAATCCCAAACAATAAAACACTAAAACCTTACACCCATATAAAACAATAATGTCTCATAGGAAAGAAGTAAAACTAAATGTCTCATTGAGGACTTTGAGACACACTATATCCACATGATCCGATGTATTTCTTTAGTTTTGCTGTTTCTAGTAATCACCTCTGAGTATAGTAATCAGAATTCTATTTGTGCCTTTCAATTATAATAGTCTGACATTGTATTTGTGTACCACTTTAAAATGTCTTCGAAAAGACTTGAGAAATGATACATCTAATTCCTTTGTCTTTTCAAGGTCATTCACTTGTTCCCTTGTCTTTTCCTTTCATTTTCTACACGAGTTCCACGAAAATTAAGTTACACTGGCAGGTAGCCTAATAAATGATACATTCAGTCAAGTTAAGTAGCCATTACTTAGCCTTCTACTATTATATTACTTATTCTCCACATACACACACTTTTTTTCTATGAATGCCATCTGATTTACAACATTCAAAACTTCTTTACCCACCCAAGTGTATTACTGTATGCCTAATACCCATGGTCTCTTTTTACTACCTCTATGACGGACTCCTTGCACCTCTATGACGGACTCCTTGCCAGAGACGGACTACACCTCAACAAACCCGGGAAACACACATTCGCCAGGAGACTCGCAACACTCATCAGGAGGGCGTTAAACTAGAAGAAGAGGGGATGGGAAGAAAAACGCCGGACACGAACATGCAACCAGAGAACATACTAATGAAAGATATGAAGTGCGACAAAGAAGGTCCAAGACAAGATAATTGGAAGGGAGGTAAGAAAATTTCTAATACAATCCACAGGGAGAAGATTGGAACAAAACAAAATCGTGTAAACTGCGTGCTAGCAAATGCCAGGAGCCTGACAAACAAGATGGATGAACTGGAAGCAGAAATATCTACAGGTAACTATGACATAGTGGGAATAACCGAGACATGGTTAGATGAAAGCTATGACTGGGCAGTTAACTTACAGGGTTACAGTCTGTTTAGAAGGGATCAAAGAAGTCGGAAAGGGGGTGGAGTCTGTCTATATGTAAAGACGTGTCTAAAGCCTACAATACGGGAGAATGTATGGGAGGGAAATGAGGAGGTCGAGTCCTTATGGGTGGAGATACATGGGGCAAAAAACAATAATAAAATTATCATAGGAGTCTGTTATAAACCACCAAATATAGCATAAGCCACGGAAAGTCTATTAATGAGACAAATAGACGAAGTAGCAAAAAATAACGAGGTGCTTATTATGGGGGACTTCAACTACCCCGATATAGACTGGGAAACCGAAAGCTGTAGATCTCAGAAAGGAAACAGGTTTCTGTCAATTATCAAAGACAATTATTTGTCACAACTTGTGCAGGAACCAACTAGAGGGACGGCCCTTTTAGACTTAATATTAACTAACAGGCCAGACAGAATAACTGAGGTGCAGGTCGGGGGGCACCTGGGAAATAGTGACCACAACATTATACAATTCCACATGTGCTTCAGTAGGGTGCCCAGCAAGGGAGTCACAAAAACACTGAACTTCAGGAGGGCAAAGTTTGATCAGCTAAGAGATGCCCTTCACCTTATAGACTGGGATAGTATCTTTAGTAATAGGAGCACGGATAGAAAATGGGAAATTTTCAAAACAGTCCTACATAGTCACTGTAGAAGGTACATACCTTATGGGAATAAAAGGGCTAGGAATAGGAGGAAGCCAATGTGGCTAAATAAGGAAGTCAAGAGGGCAATGAAAAACAAAAAAAGGGCTTTCGGTAAACTTAAACAAGAAGGCAGCGAAGAAGCGCTAATATCTTATAGGGAAAAAAACAAAATCTGTAAGAAACAAATAAGAATAGCAAAAGAGGAGACAGAGAGACTAATTGCCAAGGAAAGTAAAACGAATCCCAAACTGTTCTTTAACTATATAAACAGTAAAAGGATTAAAACTGATGGCGTTGGCCCATTGAAAAATAACCTGGGTAAAATCATAGAGGGCGATGAGGATAAAGCAAACCTACTCAATAGCTTCTTCTCCACTGTTTTCACAAAAGAAAACAATTTATCGGAGGAAATGCAGAGTGATAAAGTAAACCCTCCGCTAAATATCACCCACCTAACCCAGGAGGAAGTTCAGAAACGCCTAAATAATATCAAAATAGCCAAGTCACCAGGCCCAGATGACATACACCCCCGGGTACTAAAAGAATTAAGTAATGTGATAGACAGACCGCTGTATCTTATATTCAAGCACTCTTTATGGACAGGGACTGTCCCACTAGACTGGCGCCAAGCAAATGTGGTACCAATATTCAAAAAGGGGTCTAAAAGTGACCCTGGGAACTATAGACCAGTCAGCTTAACGTCTGTTGTGGGTAAATTGTTTGAAGGATTTCTTAGAGATGCTATTGTAGAATATCTTAATGATAATAACTGTCTAACTCCATATCAACATGGATTCATGAGGGATCACTCCTGCCAAACAAACCTGATCGCCTTCTACGAGGAGGTGAGCTCACAGCTGGACCGGGGAGAGTCAGTGGATGTTGTATACATTGACTTCTCCAAAGCGTTTGATACCGTGCCACACAAAAGGTTGGTATATAAAATGAGAATGCTTGGTCTGGGGGATAATGTGTGCAAGTGGGTAAATAGCTGGCTGAGTGATAGAAAGCAGAGGGTGGTTATCAATGGAGTAAGCTCAGGGTGTGTCAGGGTTACTAGCGGGGTGCCTCAAGGGTCTGTCTTGGGCCCTATATTATTTAATATATTTATTAATGATCTAGTGGAAGCGTTGCATAGTAAAATAGCAATATTTGCAGATGATACTAAACTTTGTAAAGTAGTTAATACAGATGAGGACAGGGCACAGCTACAGGAGGATTTAGATAAATTGGGGAGTTGGGCCAAAAAATGGCAAATGGGGTTCAATGCCGATAAATGTAAGGTCATGCACATGGGAAAGAAAAACAGCAGTCACCCATACATATTAAATGGGAAACCGTTGGGGAAGTCTGACATGGAGAAGGACCTGGGCGTCTTGGTTAATAGCAAATTAAATTGGAGTGCCCAGTGTCAGGCAGCAGCTGCGAAGGCAAATAGAGTCATGGCATGCATCAGAAGAGGAATAGGGGCATATGATGAGAACATTGTTCTTCCTCTTTATAAAGCGCTGGTAAGGCCGCACTTAGAATAATGTGCACAGTTCTGGGCTCCGGTGCTCAGGAAAGACATATTGGAGCTAGAGAGGGTACAAAGGAGGGCGACTAAGGTAATAAAGGGAATGGAGGGACTAGAATACCCAGAGAGGTTGTCAAAATTAGGCCTATTTACATTGGAAAAGAGAAGGCTTAGGGGAGACCTCATAAACATGTATAAATACATCAGGGGGCAGTACAGAGATCTCTCCCATGACCTGTTTATACCAAGGATGGTGACAAAGACGAGGGGGCACACTATGCGTCTGGAGGAAAGGAGGTTCCTGCACCAGCATAGAAGGGGATTCTTTACGGTCAGAGCCGTGAGACTCTGGAACTCTCTGGGAGAGGAAGTGGTGATGTCCAACTCACTTAAAGAGTTCAAGAGAGGCCTGGACGCCTTTCTTGAGAACAATAAAATTACATCTTATGCTTAGTTAATTAATCCAGGGATTTAATTTTACTGCCAGATTGGTGTCGGGAAGTGAATTTTTCCTCAATGATGTAAATTGGCCTATACCGCATGGTTTTTTGTTGCCTTCCCCTGGATCAACGCTGCGGAATAGCTGCAGTGCACAAGAAATAGGCTGAACTGGATGGACGCTTGTCTTTTTTCGGCCTTATAAACTATGTAACTATGTAACTATGTAACTATGTAACTACGCATGTGATTTTATCCCTAACATAATCAAATTTTGTTATATTTTTGTGTCTGGCATTTTTCTTGCTCCTTTTAGTGTTATGATATTGTTAATACCTTGAGACATATTACTTAAATGGGAATTGCTCTATTGCAAATCCCTCACACTCTTCTTTGATCCTCTGCAAAATTATCAGGACATCATCAATATATAGTACCTTGAAAGTGCACCTTTTCCACATGCTTGACAAGGAAGATTTCCTTCTCCCATAGCCCTAGGAAAAAAATTGTCATGGAAGTGCATAAAAGCTGCTCCCAAAGCAGTTCCTAGGAGCTGCAGGTAGAGGGTCTCACTTGTATGACTGATGACGTGGAGCACACATGTAGTTTATTGTGATGTCATACAGTACATGTGCGCTGGAGGTCTCTATGACATTACGGTAAAGTACAAGTGTACTGGGCATCTCTATAAAATAATAGTAAAGTTAAAAAAGTACTGGTTATCTCTATGACATCACAGTAAAGGACAAGTATGCTGGACATCTGTATGACATCACAGTAAAGTAAAACTTTATTAGACATCTTTTGACATCACAGTAAAGTACAATTGCACTGAATGTTTCTATGACATCACAGTAAAGTACAAGTGCACAGAAAGTCTCTATGACATCACAGTAAAACACGTGTTCTGGACATCTCTATGACATCACAGTAAAGTACAAGCATGCTGGACGTCTCTATGATACCACTAGAATGCTCAAGTGTACTGGATATCTCTATGACATCACAATAAAGTAAAAGTGTGCTAGACATTTATATGACATCACAGTAATAGACAATTGCACAGAACGTCTGTAAGACAGCACAATGAAAGTCACTGGCGGACACAGACAGACAGGGGCCCCTGTGCAAGAACAATATATGGGTACTTTGCAGCCCAAGAGCTCTTAAACATGCAAAATTGCATCTGCTTTGGAGGTAGAAATGGGCCCCCTTACCTCTTGGTCACCTGTGCGGCCACACAGGTTGCACCAATGACATGTCCGCCCCTGATAAGAGTGCACTGGACATCTCTGACTTCACAGTTAAGAACATGGACATTTGTATGACAACACAGTAAAGCATTTGTGTGCTGGGTGTGCTGGACGTCTCTATGACGTCATAGTAAAGTACAAGTGCACTGGACGTCTCTATGACATCACAGTAAAGTACAAGTGCACTGGACATCTCTATGACATCACAGTAAAGTGCAAGTGTACTGGATGTCTCCATGGCATCACAGTAAAGCACATGTGTGCTGGATGTCTCTGACATCACAGTAAAGTGGACTGGGCATTTCTATGACAATATGACAACACAGTAAAGTGCAAGTGTACTGGATGTTGCTATGACATCACTGTAATGTTCAAGTGTACTGAACATCTCTATGAGATCTGTTGGGGGCACACTTGCCGTCATAGATGGTCATCACTCAGGTGATTTCAATCAAAGCTCATTTATTTTTAGGAAAAAATATGCACAATACATAAGCAAAATCAATAGTTCAGGAAATCAGGGGGTTAAGCTGCAGCTACATTTGACTTAAGAAGCTCCTCAGTATTCAGCTCACACACTGAACTGAACAAGTCCAACACGTCTTCTCCCACATGCCCTTAAATACACAATATTCCATTACCCAGAATCACAAGTTCATAAAGGCATATACACTTCATCCAAATAATATAGCAACATTATATTATAAATAAGTACTATCTCCTTTTGAAGTACAAAATAGAGCTAAAATATTTATATAGATCAAGAAAATAACTGAGTTATACAAAAGAGACAAAATATACTTTTTATGTTTGCAGTTCTGCCTTCTGTGACAGACTGTATAAACTGGTGGTGGCGAACCTTTTAGAGACCGAGTGCCCAAACTGCAATCCAAAACCCACTTATTTATCGCCAAGTGCCAACACGGCAATTTAACCTAAATATTGAGGTTTTAGTTTAGAAAAAACAAATGATACAATGAGCAGGCGAGCGCAGTATAGCGCAGCCACAAAAAGGAGCAGGGGTATGAGACTGCAGAAATAAAGAATACAGTGGGTACGGAAAGTATTCAGACCCCTTTAAATTTTTCACTCTTTGTTTCATTGCAGCCATTTGGTAAATTCTAAAATGTTCATTTTTTTCTCATTAAAGTACACTCTGCACCCCATCTTGACTGAAAAAAATAGAAATGTAGAAATTTTTGCTAATTTATTAAAAAATAAAAACTGAAATATCACATGGTCATAAGTATTCAGACCCTTTGCGCAGACACTCATATTTAAGTCACATGCTGTCCGTTTCCTTGTGATCCTCCTTGAGATGATTCTACTCCTCCACCAGTCGGGCCATTATGGCAGAGTGACCCGACAGAAGCCTCTCCTCAGTGCAAGACATATAAAAGCCCGCATAGAGTTTGCTCAAAAACACATGAAGGACTCCCAGATTATGAGAAATAAGATTCTCTGGTCTGATGAGACGAAGATAAAACTTTTTGCTGATAATTCTAAGCGGTATGTGTGGAGAAAACCAGGCACTGCTCATCACCTGCCCAAAACAATCCCAACAGTGAAACATGGTGGTGGCAGCATCATGCTATGGGAGTGTTTTTCAGCTGCAGGGACAGGATGACTGGTTGCAATTGAAGGAAGCATGAATGGGGCCAAGTACAGAGATATCCTGGATGAAAATCTCTTCCAGAGTGCTCTGGACCTCAGACTTGGTCGAAGGTTCACCATCCAACGAGACAATGACCCTAAGCACACAGCTAAAATAACAAAGGTGTGGCTTCAGAACACCTCTGTGACCATTCTTGACTGGCCCAGCCAGAGCCCTGACCTAAAACCAATTGAGCATCTCTGGAAAGACCTGAAAATAGCTGTCCACCAACGTTCACCATCCAACCTGACAGAAGTGGAGAGGATCTGCAAGGAAGAATGGCAGAGGATCCCCAAATCCATGTGTGAAATACTTGTTGCATCATTCCCAAGAAGACTCATGGCTGTACTAGCTCAAAAGGGTGCTTCTACTCAATACTGAGCAAAGGGTCTGAATACTTATGACCATGTGATATTTCAGTTTTTCTTTTTTAATAAATTTGCAAAAATTTCTACATTTCTGTTTTATTCAGTCAAGATGGGGTGCAGAGTGTACTTTGATGAGAAAAAAAAATAACTTTTTAGAATTTACGAAATGGCTGCAATGAAACAAAGAGTGAAACATTTAAAGAGGTCTGAATACTTTCCGTACCCACTGTATGCTCACCCCCATCTTGATATATGCCCCCATCCTTGTATTTATGTTGGCCTCCCCCCATCATTGTATATATGCTGCCCTCCCCCATCCTAGTATATATGCTGGCCTCCCCTCATCCTTGTATATATGTTGCCCTCCCCCCATCGTTGTATATATGCTGCCCCCATCCTTGTATATATGTTGCCCTCCCCAATCCTTGTATATATGCCCCCAATCCATGTATATATGCTGCCTTCGCCCAATCCATGTATATATGCTCCCTCACCCAGTCCATGTATATATGCTCCCTCCCCCAGTCCATGTATATATGCTCCCCTCCCGCAGTCCATTTATATATTCTCCCTCCCCCAGTCCATGTATATATGCTCCCTCCCCAGTCCATGTATATATTCTCCCTCCCCCAGTCCATGTATATATTCTCCCTCCCCCAGCCCATGTATATATTCTCCCTCCCCCAGTCCATGTATACATGCTCCCCCACAGTCCATGTATATATGCCCCCCAGTCCATGTATATATGCTCCCTCCCAGTCCATTTATATATGCTCCCTCCCCGCAGTCCATGTATATATGTTCCCCCAGCCTACTAGCGCCGCTGTGCATCGCATATTAAAAAAAAAAAAAAAAAACATAATAAACACTCCTACTCACCTTAATTCTTCTCCCGCGCAGCGTCCTCTCCTGTAGCCAGCAGCTGACTCCAGCATCCTAGCGACGGGGGCACATGACTTCACTGCCATGCGCTCAGTCGCTTGTATGCTGACGTCAGCTGCTGGCCTCGGATTGGCCAGCAGCGTGTATTGCGGCGCACGGGCCTGGCAAGTTCGTGCGCTGCAATACACTTCAGCTAGATGTTCGTCCGAGAACGCACATCTAGCTGAAGTAGCGGGGCTGGCGTCGACACTCGGCGGGCTCAGAGTTCTCACCTTCCCGGGCCCGATCCAGTAGCGCAAGTGCTGCGACGAGGGCGCGCGTGCCCACCGGGAGGGCTCTGCGTGCCCCCTCTGGCCCGCATGCCATAGGTTCGCCAGCACTGGTATAAACCTTTCACACCCTGCACTCCGGTTTGCCACATGCAGGTAAGATGGTTATGCTGGCTGTCAGAGATGAATGCTGTATCAGTTTGTCTGTAGAAATAATAACGGAGATAGAAAAAAGTTTGCTGGCCAGCAAGGGAAAAGAGAGAGAGAGAGGAAAAAACCCTGTCATACTACTTCACCATTCAACTCTCTCCCCAACATATCCCACAGCTCAAGCTGAAGCTTGTCCTTCCACGCGAAGGCTTTCTTGGACTTGAGTACCATATTGGGATAAGTGGTGAGCATTCTTATCTTGACTTCCTGGCATGGCCGGACTGTAACTGAAATTCAGCCCTGGCATTTGAAATCACAGAGACCCATGCTGTCCCCACCCTTGAGCACCAGATGGGGATATATTACTAATATTATCCTGCCTGCAGGAAATCAAGATTTACTACAAGATCAATATTTCTAATATCAGTAATATAGCTATATCTGATTAATTATAATATCAACATAATAATATTGCAATATTACAGATAAATACCAACAAACCATAACCAAACATTACCAGCATACAGTGCTGGCCAAAAGTATTGGCACCCCTGCAATTCTGTCAGATAATACTCAGTTTCTTCCTGAAAATGATTGCAATCACAAATTCTTTGGTATTATTCTCTTAATTTCATTTGTCTTCAATGAAAAAAATACAAAAAGAATTGTCCTAAAGCCAAATTGGATATAATTCCACACCAAACCTAAAAAAGGGGTGGACAAAAGTATTGGCACCCTTTGAAAAATCATGTGATGCTTCTCTAATTCGTGTAATTAACAGCACCTGTAACTTACCTGTGGCACCTAACAGGTGTTGGCAATAACTAAATCACACTTGCAGCCAGTTAACATGGATTAAAGTTGACTCAACCTCTGTCCTGTGTCCTTGTGTGTACCACATTGAGCATGGAGAAAAGAAAGAAGACCAAAGAACTGTCTGAGGACTTGAGAAACCAAATTGTGAGGAAGCATGAGCAATCTCAAGGCTACAAGTCCATCTCCAAAGACCTGAATGTTCCTGTGTCTTCCATGCGCAGTGTCATCAAGAAGTTTAAAGCCCATGGCACTGTGGCTAACCTCCCTAGATGTGGACGGAAAAGAAAAATTGACGAGAGATTTCAACGCAAGATTGTGCGGATGGTGGATAAAGAACCTCGACTAACATCCAAACAAGTTCAAGCTGCCCTGCAGTCCGAGGGTACAACAGTGTCAACCCGTACTATCCGTCGACATCTGAATGAAAAGGGACTGTATGGTAGGATAGCCTGGAAGACCCCACTTCTTACCCCGAGACATAAAAAAGCCAGGCTGGAGTTTGCCAAAACTTACCTGAGAAAGCCTAAAATGTTTTGGAAGAATGTTCTCTGGTCAGATGAGACAAAAGTAGAGCTTTTTGAGAAAAAGCATCAACATAGAGTGTACAGGAAAAAAAAAGAGGCATTCAAACAAAAGAACACGGTCCCTACAGTCAAACATGGCGGAGGTTCCCTGATGTTTTGGGGTTGCTTTGCTGCCTCTATCACTGGACTGCTTGACCGTGTGCATGGCATTATGAAGTCTGAAGACTACCAACAAATTTTGCAGCATAATGTAGGGCCCAGTGTGAGAAAGCTGGGTCTCCCTCAGAGGTCATGGGTCTTCCAGCAGGACAATGACCCAAAACACACTTCCAAAAGCACTATAAAATGGTTTGAGAGAAAGCACTGGAGACTTCTAAGGTGGCCTGCAATGAGTCCAGACCTGAATCCCATAGAACACCTGTGGAGAGATCTCAAAATGGCAGTTTGGGGAAGGCACCCTTCAAATATCAGGGACCTGGAGCAGTTTGCCAAAGAAGAATGGTCTACAATTCCAGCAGAGCATTGTAAGAAACTCATTGATGGTTACCGGAAGCGGTTGTTCGCAGTTATTTTGGCTAAAGGTTGTGCAACCAAGTATTAGGCTGAGGGTGCCAATACTTTTGTCCGGCCCTTTTTTGGAGTTTTGTGTGAAATGATCCATGATTTGATTTTTGCTTCATTCTCTTTTGTGTTTTTTCTTTGCAAGCAAATTAAATGAAGATAATAAGACCAAAGAATTTGTGATTGCAATCATTTTCAGGAAGAAACTGAGTATTATCTGACAGAATTGCAGGGGTGCCAATACTTTTGGCCAGCACTGTATACAATATTGATAATAATACCATACTGATCGTTAAAGGAGTTGAGGTAAAAGTCTATGTAACATCAGACTTTTGAATCCTCATAGCGCACACTGTGAGGATTCTCTGGTGTCGATGAAGTGACCGGGGGCAAGGCCGCGCGTTGATATCCATGGTCTGGCCCAGCAAGATCCCCACACACAGACTCTACCTTGATAACCGTATCTTTACTTGTATACATTTTTAACACAGCAGAACACAGTAAATGACAACCGTAAATGTTCACAGCAATAACGTGTACTTATAAGCTGACCCTCACTGTCCCTACTCACACGTTACCAGTCCTTTACTCCAGAAGGATGTGTCCCCCGTTGCAGGCCTGTCTGTCTTTGCAGGAAGGCGTCCAAGCCGAAGAAAACAGGAACAGCAGACTTCGCTGAAAGGAAGGAATACTTCGGCCTCTCGCCAGAGGTCCTGCTTACAGTCTCTCTGATCCGGGTAGTAGCTCTTGTGGATTCCCTTATGTGGTTCACACTCCAGTAGCGGGGAGTGTAACAGCTGAATCCTTCAGCAGTGCGGAAGCTGGGGAAAACTCTGAGGATATGGTGTCAGATAACAGAAACAACGTTGAGAGTATCCTCTATGGCACACACGAGGACCTGCACACCGTCCTGGTTCTCTTTTACAGACCACCTCCGACTCCCCGCACGCTTTTTTTCACTTTGCTCACGTGACTCTCCAGGAAGGGACACAGGAGACTCAGTCTTTTCCTCTGTCATCACATCCTGCGCAGGTGCAACCTCTGGCCACAAGGTGGCAACACCATCCTGCGTTATCATTTCTGTCACAGGCTCTATCTCAATTATCACAGAACAGCCAGAGCCTGCCAGCTCACTACACGCCCCCCCGCTCAAAGGTTGGCAGTCCCTGCCAACGACCGGCTCCAGGGCGGCGATGGCTGTGGATGTTACAGGGGGCGGCTGGGAAGAGGGCCACACATATTGGTCTCTGTAGGACTGTCCTGGAGGTACCCCTGCAGTGGTCCTCGTTGTCCGCCTAACGGGTTGGATCCCCTCTCTCCGATCCGTCACCCCACTCTCTTTCCCAGTCGACATGTCAGTAGAGGAGGTAATCGGTTCAAGTGCGTCAGTCAGACGGACAGGGGTAGGCATGCATTCAATCTCTACATCCCCGGGGTCAGTGTCTCCGACAGTATTAGTGATATCCATCTCTCTAGGTATCACAGTAGGGGAGTCAGGCTGGGAGCGACAGGGGCGCAACATATTACGGTGCAAAGTACGAATGCTGCCGCTGTCTTCGCCCTGCACTCGATAGACGGGGCCACCGGGGTACGGGTGTCCAATTACTCTATAGACTTCGGTCTCCCACTTGGGCCGGAGTTTCCCTTGCGGTTTCTTTATACGGACTAGGACCAGTTGACCTACATCCAGTGAGTCCTCTTATACCGGAAGTGGGTCAGCGTGAACTTGATCCTGGATTTGTCGACCTACTAGCCGGTAGACAGTCTCCATTCTCTGGCGGTGTGTTTGTAGCCAGGAAGGATAGGTACCACAGGTATCTTCTTCGGAGTTAGGCAGTTGCAACTCATGGATGTCTTTGCCTGGACGGCCAAAGAAAAGGGTGTATGGGGTGTATCCGGTGACGGAATGGACTTGATTATTATAGGCCCACAGCAGTTCTGGGAGGAATCGAGGCCAGTCGGGCTTTTTGTCTTCAGCCAGTGTCCGGATCAGTTGTAAGAGGGTCCGGTTAAAGCGTTCACACGCGCCATTCCCTTGTGGATGGTAAGGGGTGGTCCTGGACTTCTTGATTCTATACATCCGTTGGAGTTCTTCAATGACTCGCCCTTCGAAACAAGCCCCCTGATCAGAGTGCAGCTGCTCCGGACATCCGTAGACCCGAACGAACTGTTGACAGATGGCCTGTGCAGCTGATTCGGCAGTCTGATCCTTGGTAGCAACAGCGACGGCGAATTTCGTGAAGTGGTCCACCATCACCAGACAGTACTGGTAGCCACTATTCGCCATTCCGATCAACAGATAGTCCACCATCAACAGCTCGAGGGGCCTCGACGTCCTAATAGTCTGGACGGGTGCACGCTGCTCAGCGGACTTGTGGAATTCACAGGTACGGCATTCTTGACAGACGTTTTCAACCAGCTTACGGAGCCCCGGACAAAAAATGAACTGCTGGGTCGACCGGAGGGTCTTGTCTATGCCGAAGTGACTGTTCCTCCTGTGAGCTTCGCCCACCATCTCATGGGCCAACTGCACCGGGACGACAATCTGCAAACACTCCTCCAGGGTATGGGATAAAAGGGCCCTGCGATACAGGACTCCATCTTTCACGATCAGCCGATCCCATTGGGAAAGCAGAGTCAAGGCTCCGTCCGATAGTCGGGCTCTCACTTCGGAGGGCGGTTTCTCTTGTTTATTCACATACCGTTTCAGTAAGACGTGCTCAGGATCTCGATCTTGAAGCTTGGCCCATTCTTGTTGGGACAGGGGAGATCCCACTACGGCTTCAATCCCTCCTACAGCATACTGGCAGCTATCTTCTATTTGCTTTGCGAGCCGGGCAAAGTCAGGCATCTCATCTTCCTCCAACTCTTCATCCCGGTCCCCCACTGGCGGGGATGATGTCACTCTAGACAGGCTGTCAGCATTCTGATTCTCATTCCCCGCTCTGTATTTAATTTTGTACTGGAATCTAGATAGCCTGGCCATCCAGCGCTGTTCCATTGCCCCTAGTTTGGCATTCTCTAGGTGGGCGAGAGGATTGTTGTCCATCATGACCAGCACCTCCGCTCCTGTCAGATAGCCAGCAAATTTCTCCGTCATAGCCCAAGTCAGAGCCAAGAGTTCCAAGCGGAAGGAGCTGTAGTTGACGGGATTCTTTTCGGTGTCACGGAGAGACCTACTGGCATAGGCTATTATGCGTTCTTTATTATCTTGAACTTGAGAGAGGACCGCCCCTAGACCTTGAAGGCTGGCGTCGGTGTGCAACTGGAACGGTAATGTGTAATCTGCATACGCCAGAACAGGGGAAGATGTTAGAGCAGCCTTAAGTGCCTGAAAGGATTTTTCTTGGTCAGGCCCCCAACTGATGCGTCGTCCTCTGGGACTGTTCGCGGTCCCTCGGAGAACCTCATGCAGTGGTTCAGCAAGCCGAGCAAGTCCTTGACAAACCGACGGTAGTAGCCTGCCAGCCCCAGAAAAGCCCGGATTTCTTTGACGGTAGTTGGCTGAGGCCACTCTTGAACGGCTGCTATCTTCTCCGGAGAGGGCTGGACACCTTCGGCCGAGATCCTGTGACCCAAGTAGTCGATTTCCTGCTGGAACAGACGGCACTTGCTGGGCTTCAACTTCAAGCCGTGTCCCCTCAAGCGCTGGAACACTTGGCCAAGCTTGTGAAGATGATCCTCAAAGGTGGCGGAGTATACCACGATGTCGTCAAGGTATATCAGCGTAAACTCAATGTTGAAGTCTCCCAGACAGCGTTCCATCAGTCTTTGAAAGGTCCCTGGTGCATTATTCAAGCCGAACGGCATCCGGTCGAACTCATACAGTCCCATGGGAAGGATGAAGGCGGTCTTTTCCCTGTCCTTCTCACTCATTGGAACCTGCCAATGTCCACTGGCCAGGTCTAGGGACGAAAAATATTTGGCCTTCTTCAGGGCGGTCAGTGACTCTTCGATCCGGGGAAGTGGATATGAGTCCTGGATAGTGCAAGCGTTCAGCCTACGGTAGTCTACGCAAAATCTCAGGGAACCATCTTTCTTTTTGACTATCACCACTGGTGCAGCCCACGGGTTCTGGCTTTCACGTACCACTCCGGCGTGTAGCATGGATTCTAATAGGCTTTTCACCTCCTGGTATTGTTGAGGTGGTATCTGCCGGTACCTCTCGCGGATAGGGGGGGTATCGCCCGTGGGTATCTCGTGCTGGATACTGGTGGTACACCCAAAGTCTGTGTCATGCTTTGCAAAGGAGTCTTGGTGTTCCCGTAGGAGTTCTTCCACTTGAGACACTTCTTGTTTGGTGTATTGAGACGTGTCTAACTGTACTTTTTCCCGTAGTTTTCGCCCAATGTCTTCATCGTCTACTTGAGCGTTTATGGCTGAGCCGGTTACCGTCCAGTCGCCTTCTGTAGACGGGGTGAATTTTAGGGGTCCAATGGGATTCACTTCTGTGGGTAGAGCATATACCCGGGCAAGTTGAGTGCCGGCTTCAAGGGCTAGACCTACGTCTGCGGTGTTGTTTAGCCCGACAGGGACTCTCCCGTTCCTCACGACGGCCAGAGTGCGAGCAACTAGTGGGTTTAGCTTACCCCCACTTGGGGTCCTCGGCTCGATCAACACTTCAACCCCCTCAACTTGTCGGTGGGTGTTAAGGGGTAAGGAAATGACTGTCTCTTTTTCGGCGGGCAAAGTAATCCGGGTACGGCGGGGCACCGTAATGGCGGCTAGGGATAGTTGTTCCTCTGCCATCTGTTGAAGTCCAACGGTCTGGATTACGCGCTGGAACGCCAGACGAGTCGGCTTATGTTTGGTGACTTTCTGCCAGTATTTGGGTCCTTTTCTTGTCAACAGCATAAGATCCAGGTCTTTCAAGATGTTCATTCCAACTATCACTGGGGTCTCGGAGCCGAAACCCTCCTTGACGATGACGATCCCTCGTTTCCCTAAGTCCTGTCCGCAGGACTTTGTGTCCATCCAAGCAACTCCGGTCACTGGAATGGGTAGATTATTAGCCGCAATAATCTTAATGGCGGTGTCTGGGTCACAAGCAGTTCTTGGTTTGAGGTAATTTTTGTAAAGCTGTTCAGAGATCGTGGTCACTTGTGACCCAGTATCCATCAGTCCCTGTACGGCAATTCCTTCCAGGACAACTTCAAGTGTCCGGCTACTCGAGGCAAGAGCACTCCGCCGTCGGCTCTGTTTTTCCACACCCCTCTCTTTGGCCTCCCCTGCTGTGCGAGCCTCAACTGCAGGGGTGTCTAGTTTAACGGCGGCCATTGTGGTGAGGCCCGGCGTGGTAGCTCTGCTTGTGGATATGGCTGGGGTTCCATTCGCTGGTCTGATCGAATTCCCTTCGCTGGGGTGACTGAGGGTTTGCTCGTTGGTGCGACGGAGGTTTTTGCGGAGGGAAGTGTTGAGGACAACGATTTGCCCTATGGCGAGGATCACCGCATGACCAACACTGTCCCACGGGACGGCTAGGCTGTCTTCGCTGGTCTCCCTATCGGTCTAATGTTAACTGTAATATCTGTTTCTGTAAGTCTGCTACCATCTGTTTCAGGTCTTCCGTGTCACTGTTCGGATTTTTAATGTCAGATATGGATCTGCACGCAGCACCTTGAATCCCCACATCCATGCCGGGTCCCCTTGAACGTTCTATGGCTTCCTGTTTGACTTCAGCAAAAGTAAGAGTCGGCATCATCCGGATCAAGTCCTGTAATGTGCGGTTAAGATACTGGTCTCTCAGTCCTATTACAAATTGGTCTCTCACTACCAGGTCACGAGGAGCCATACCAGCTAGTTGTTCCCCTTTTCCACAGGCTTGTTCAAGGAGTACCTGAAGGGCGTTCGCATATTGGGGAATATCCTCCCATTCAAGCTGCGTCCGTCTAAAGAACATGTGTCGCAGTGTTCCCGGGTATGTGGTCGGCCCATAGGTGTTCTCCAGCACCCGCACCAAATCATCCACTGTACGCTGGCCCCTGACTGTCTCCAGTCTGACTGTCGTCCATGCCTCCCCTTCTAGCGTCAGTACCGCCATTTCTGCCAAGGTCTTAGGGTCAATATTATACATTTCCCCCAGTATCCGGACTTGTTCTGCCCACTCTGGTACAGGGTAGTTTCGTCCGCCAAATTTCCTGACCTGATTCACAATAGACACCGGCGGGGCATTCTGACTGTGCACATGGCCTGGGTGGGAATCTTGCTGGTCACAGATCCTGCCGACTACGCCAGATGAAGTGACCGCGGGCAAGGCCGCGCGTTGATATCCATGATCTGGCCCAGCAAGATCCCCACACAGACTCTACCTTGATAACCGTATCTTTACTTGTATACATTTTTAACACAGCAGAACACAGTAAATGACAACCGTAAATGTTCACAGCAATAACGTGTACTTATAAGCTGACCCTCACTGTCCCTACTCACACGTTACCAGTCCTTTACTCCAGAAGGATGTGTCTCCCGTCGCAGGCCTGTCTGTCTTTGCAGGAAGGCGTCCAAGCCGAAGAAAACAGGAACAGCAGACTTCGCTGAAAGGAAGGAATACTTCGGCCTCTTGCCAGAGGTCCCGCTTACAGTCTCTCTGATCCGGGTAGTAGCTCTTGTGGATTCCCTTATGTGGTTCACACTCCAGTAGCGGGGAGTGTAACAGCTGAATCCTTCAGCAGTGCGGAAGCTGGGGAAAACTCTGAGGATAAGGTGTCAGATAACAGAAACCACGTTGAGAGTATCCTCTACGGCACACATGAGGACCTGCACACCGTCCTGGTTCTCTTTTACAAACCACCTCCGACTCCCCGCGCGCTTTTTTTCACTTTGCTCACGTGACTCTCCAGGGAGGGACACAGGAGACTCAGTCTTTTCCTCTGTCATCACATCCTGCGCAGGTGGAACCTCTGGCCACAAGGTGGCAACACCATCCTGCATTATCATTTCTGTCACAGGCTCTATCTCAATTATCACAGAACAGCCAGAGCCTGCCAGCTCACTACATCGGCATTGGGAGCGGCCGTCATGTGACCACAAGTATGCGAAAATAGAAGTATGCAAATCACATACTTGTGGAAACATGATCAGGGACCTAACTCCAGTAGATGCGAGGGTTGCAATCGCACCCAGGTCCTGGAGCGTAGGGGGCCCCAAAAGTCCCTTTGGCTTATTTGAAAAGACCAATGCTAGTAAAGACTTGCAATAATTGGTGACCCCATTAGAGCTTTTGCTTTAGGGCCCATGCTGTTCAAGTTACCCCACTGCACATGATCACCAACTACCAGTGCCAGCATCGGGCAATCCTCACAGGCACGAGCACATAAAGTCACTGTAGACTTTAACTTCAAGCTTGGACAACTACTTAAACCAAAAATACTGTACTAAGACTGATATTACCACCACACTGTGACCATATAATAGTAATATCAGTTTTACACCAGTGCTCTGCAGACCATATATGTGTGTATTGTGCAGGTTCTCACCATTGACGTTCTCACTGTTTGTTGTCATTCATTTTCCCTTTTCCTTTGCATTCAGTCCAGACCACCGTGACCTCTTCCTCCGTCCATAACTTGTCCCTGCAAAATGTAACATACAGACATATTCACTTTACTGATTTTCCATGATCCTCCTCACATTCTACCACCTCTAAACAAACCACAACTTGTGATACCTTATAATAATTCCCCTGTGCCTTATTTAATAATGCTCCCCCTTGACCTCTTATAATAATGACCCCGTACCTCCTTATAATAATAAAAATATCCCCTGTGCATTCTTATATTAATAAGAATGACTCCTTGCTTCCCCTAAAATTATAACAATCATTGCCTCTTCATTGTAATAATGCTCCCAAGTCCTATCACGTCACAGTCAAAGAAGAGCAACATTTTAAGAAACAGAGAAGGAAATGTGGCGCCCTGCTGTTCATTAGTGCCACAGATCCTAGAAGGATGCATGGACGGATTCCTCCACAAGAGGCCCTCATAGCATACACACACCTCCACCTTCCACCTCAGACCACCAGAGGGAGCCCGTTAGGGATATAAATATATAAATAGGGAAGGTGGAGCTAGGCAGTTCAGTTTCTGCAGTAGATGAGCCTGAGAGAGGTCAGCCTGCAGTGGAGCTCAGTCTAGAGAGAGCTCAGACTAGTGAGCCAACGGCGTGCCGATGCCATAAGAGCGGTGAAGAGTAGCGAGGCCTACTGCTGTGTGTAGCCTAGTGAGGGCCCGAGCGGCCGAAGGCAAGTGGAGTAGGCGAGCTACATAGGGGGCAGAGGAGCTTAGCCAGCTCACCCCAAGACCATATACCGGACACCGGGTCCATGTCTGCAAGGATCTCTAGGACCAGCAGAAACTACCCGAACCCCTGGCGAACTATATGTCCCAGGTTAACCCAAACGCTGTCAATGTACCAGGGTCAGGAGTTACCAAAACCCCAGAAACCAGGGAGTGTGAACTCCAACAGAAGGCCCTATCACCGGGATCAGCAGATGCAAGACAGAGACAAAGTTAGGCCTAGCTCCAGGCAGGTCAGAAACTTATTAAGGAAAAGGCAAGAAACAGGAGGCCCTACACCCGCTCACTGGGGAGAGTCCTGAAATGCACCCTTCACCCTACAGTGCCCTGGATCATGCCTGAAACACCACCAGTAAAGGTACTGAAGTGAACTATCGTGTGTGTGCCTATTCTTCCTCCGACCCGGCTGGGTCCCCTCTGTCCTGCATCCCCTCTTCTACGCTGCCCTGAGGCCCTGCTCCACCTGTGGGGAGCTACACCATCTTAGCTGCCAGAACACCGGCCTCAGAGGACTGCTGCAGCGCTGGTGGTCCTCACCAGAATCTACAGGTGGCGTCACGAACATTCCCCTTTCACATAATTATCCACCCTTTTAAAGAGAGGCCCAGGGTACGGGCCCGGGTGCCGACCACCGCGACTTCCCCAAGACCAGGCAACAAGGCCCGGGCGCCGAGTCATCCCCATCCCCTGGGCACGTCATCTCTTTCCTGGCGTCACAAACAGGATTCCGTGCCCGCTGCAACGACGGAGTGTTGTGCCCGTTGCCACCGGGTACTGTGCGCCTTTAATCAAAAAACTTTGTATTTAACTGTGGCGAAGATCGCCGCCATTGTTGGGCCACCGAGAGGGAAGAAGGGCGTAACCACGGGAAACTGAGAGGCGTACCTGCTAAAGCGCGCGAAGCCCCGGACACGCCCCACGCCTCGACGTCAAACCAGGAAGCGCAAGGTCCTGGAAGGAGCGTCTCTGTACGCCCTGATGTAGGACGCAAGCGACGCAAGGTCCTGAAGAAGACCGTCACCTGTGGAGCTGCAGCCTACCGGAAGGAAAGAAAAGAAGGTATGCCACGGTCGCTAGGGGGGCGCCAGAATGTCCGAAGAACAGCACAACGCCGGAGTACCGGTTAACCGCTCTGAGGTTCCACCTGAGCTCGGCGTCGAGCAGGCCGAAGTAGCCGCTCCACCAGCAGGGCCTGTAACCCCTGTCATACCCATGGCCCTGCCGTACATCCCTGGAGTGAAGTGGCTCCCCCAGTACAGCAGCAAACCAGATACCCTGTCTGGATTTAAGCGGAAAATATGCGGTATACTGGACATGTACTCTATGACAGGCAAGCAAAGAGCCACTGTTGTATTAGGACAATTGACTGGTGCTGCGGAGCGAAAATTAGAAACCTGGTCAGCCACAGACCAGGAGTCAGTGTCCGCCATCTTTAAAAAGTTACAGACTGTCTTTGAGAATCGTACTGAGACAGACCTCCAGATGAGGTTCTACAACTGCTCTCAGCAACCGGAGAACAATGTTCGGGACTATGCCTGGCGTTTGCAAGGGGCCCTGCGGGCTCTGAAACATGTTAGTCCAACCAGCGTCAATGATGAAAATAAAATGCTGAAGGAACAGTTTATCCAGGGACTGAGGTCCCAAGAGGAGAGCAGGACTGTGGCTTGGTGGTCCCAGGATCATCCAGATGCCACCTTTGACACCCTTAAGGACATGGCTATAAAAGGACTGCAGCCCCTGGAAACAACTGCTATCCAATGTTACCAGGGTGGGGCCACCCCAATGCCTGCATCATCCACCTTTTCCCCGGTGGCTGCTGAAGCCAAGGTTCCAGCAATGTCCCCTAGTGAGCTGGACAGCCTGCGCTCTGAAGTGCGTCAGTTGAGCAAAACCCTGACCACTGTACTGAGTGCCCTGCAGCTGCGGACGGAGCCCAAGGCAGAAGGAAGGATCCTGTTATCCGACAGCCCTGAGAATGTCCCCTGGATGAGAAGGAGGAGGAGGACAATGCCACCCCCTGGGAGGATCAGCGACCAACGCCGTCCACCGAGGGACCCTGTCTGCCACCGCTGCCACAAGACAGGTCACGCCGTCTAGAGCTGTCCTTTAAACGAGAAAACCCTGGGGCCGAGGGCCGACACCCAGGAGTAGACCCCCCAGGCCCATCAAGCTGGTACCGCAGGTTCTTGGGAGGAAGACCTTTCCTGTCCATTGTACTGGACGGCATCACGACACCCGCTCTGCTGGACACAGGATCTCAGGTAACCATCATGCTTGATGTCCTTTACAAAAGGTTCTGGTCCATAGATGAACTACACCCACTAGATCCAAATCTTTCCGTCTATGCCTCAAACGGCCTCCCCCTTAACCTAGTCTGGGTTAAGGATGTGGCAGTAAAGGTGGGAAGAGTGGAACTAAAGGACCAGGGACTAATTGTAGTAGAGACTAATCCTGATGATACAGACTTGTATGTGGTACTTGGCACAAACATTGTTAGTAACTGTTTGGGAGAAGTGGTGTTCTTGCTCCAACAGATAGCTGACACTGCCAAACCGGGGCAGAGAAGAGCGATCCAGAAGGAGATCCGAGCCCTGATGTACCAGCAGCAAGTAAAGCTATCCGGTGGTGAGATTGGTAATGTGCGGGTAACAGACCCTACCCATTGTGATTCCCCCAATGAGTGAAATGCTTATCTGGTGGAGAGCAGCAATAGGTCTTAAAGGACAGAGCTACCAGGCGGTAGTCAAACCCCTTAGCTCAGAGCACAAACCTACACTCTTAACTGCCAGAGGGGTAGTGGATATACGCAATGGGAGGGTGCCCGTCCATTTTCTCAACTATGGGGAAGATGAGGTCAGATTACCACGCTACACCACTGTTGCCAAACTGCACACAGTAAATAACAACTCCATACACACGGCGGAGTCCTTAACCTCACCAGACGAAGTGGCGGATAATGACCCGGCAACCCAGGTGGAGGATTGGTGTCAACAGCTCCATGTTGGGACAGACACCACTCCTGCCCATCAGAAGCAGGGTGTACACCGGGTGGTTCAGGAATACGAGCAAGTATTCAGTAAGCACCCACTTGACTTCGGGAGGATTAAGGGGGTTCAACATCATATCCCCACAGGTGACCATCCACGCATCAAAGAACGTTACAGGCCTATACCACCAGCACACTACCAGAAGGCGAAGGAGATGTTGCACGACATGAAGAAGGCAGAGGTAGTAAGGGATAGTTGTAGTCCCTGGGCAGCTCCCCTAGTTCTAGTCAGGAAAAAGGATGGAAGCATGAGAATGTGTGTAGATTACAGACAAGTAAATCGCATTACACATAAAGATACATACCCTTTACCACGTATTGAGGAATCCCTGGCTGCCTTAAAGTCTGCAAATTACTTTTCCACCCTTGACCTCACTAATGGGTACTGTCAAGTAGCTGTGGCTGAGGAGGATCGGGAGAAGACGGCCTTCACCACCCCGATGGGACTCTGCGAGTTCAATAGTATGCCGTTTGGACTCTGCAATGCCCCCGGAACGTTCCAAAGATTGATGGAGTGCTGCCTGGGACACCGCAACTTCGAGACTGTGTTACTATACCTGGACGACGTGATAGTGTACTCCAAAATGTATGAGGACCACTTGAAGCACCTGGCGGAGGTATTTGAGTCGCTGTCCCGGTATGGGATGAAGCTGAAGCCCTCAAAGTGCCACCTGCTCAAGCGAAAGGTACAGTACCTGGGGCACATTGTTAGTCCAGAGGGAGTAGCACCAGACCTGGAGAAGGTCACTGCCACCCAGAAATGGCCGGAGCCGAAGAGCCTCAAGGAGGTACGTCAGTTCCTAGGACTAGGCGGGTATTACCGGAGGTTTGTGAAAGACTATACCAAGAAAGCGGCGTCTCTGCAAGACCTCCTGGTAGGACAGTCCCCCAGAGGCAGAAATCCCCTGTTCCAGTGGAGTAAGGAGCAAGTTGAATCCTTTAATGTGATGAAGGAGATCCTGACCGGCGAAGAGATCCTAGGCTACCCAGACTACAGCCAACCGTTCCTGCTGTACACTGATGCCAGCAACGAAGGATTGGGAGCTGTAATGAGTCAGAAACAGAATGGCAAAGAGAAGGTGATCGCTTATGCAAGCAGGAAGCTCCGCCCGACCGAGAGGAACCCGGAGAACTATAGCAGCTTCAAGTTGGAGTTCCTGGCCCTGGTCTGGGCCATCACCGAGCGGTTCAAGCACTAACTATCCTCCAGTAAGTTCACTGCCATCACTGATAATAACCCCTTGACTCATCTGGAGACAGCCAAGCTAGGAGCCATGGAACAACGATGGATGGCTCGGCTGTCAAACTACCAATTCACTATTAAGTACCGGGCGGGCCACAAGAACGCCAACGCCGATGCCCTGTCCAGAATGCCTCACCAGTCGGACACTGAAGAAGAAGTGGATGACCTGGAGGAGATTGAACTACCTGCATTTCATCGGAATGGAATGGTCCGCGAGCAACGAACCTCCAGGAGGCCTCGCGGAAAGACGTTAAACCCCCTGCCTCACCACAGCTGGAAGGAGACCCAGGACAGCGACCCGGATGTCAGCCGTATCAAAGAACTGATAAGCCAGGAAGGTTCCTCCCTGGAGAAGGAAGCGTCTCTCCAAGCCAAGCAGCTGTGGAGTGAGAAGAGCCGGCTGTTCATCTATAGAGAGAAGCTGTGCCGGAGGTACGTCAACCCCAAAACCCATGAGATGGTATGGCAGATCGTAGCACCCAAGACAGACATCCAGATGGTGTTGGAGGCCTACCACGATCAAGCGGGACACTTTGGCTGGAAAAAGCTAGAGACCCTGCTGAAGTGTCGATTCTACTGGGTGGGAATGCGCAGCTCCATTGAGAGTTGGTGCCGAAACTGTGGACCCTGTAGCCTCAGAAAAAAAGACTACAGCAGCCAGAAGGCACCCCTACAACCCATCAAGACGACTCGAACCTTGGAGATCGTGGCCCTGGACCATGTCAAGCTGTCACCTAGCAGGTCAGGATACTCCTATGCCCTGACCATGGTGGATCACTACTCCAGGTTCCTGGTGGTCGCCCCCGTCAAAGACCTGACGGCAGAGACAGCAGCAAAAACGTTCCAGGCGTGTTTCTGCAGACCCCATGGATACCCTGAGCAGGTGCTGACTGACCAAGGCCCGGCCTTTGAGGCTGAGTTGTTCAAAGAGTTCTGCCATTTGTACGGGTGTAAAAAGATCAGGACTACACCATACCACCCCCAAACCAACGGTCTCTGTGAAAAGATGAATAACATCATCATCGACCTGCTGAAGACCATACCACTAGAAGAGAGAAATCAGTGGCCAGACCTACTACCTGACCTGGTAGATCTGTACAATCACATACCTGTAAGTTCCACCAATTGCACTCCAGCATATCTCATGTGAGCAAGACCAGGAAAGTTGCCCATGGACCTGGAGCTCGGTGTTGTAGAACCAGAAGCAGATATGTTCACTGAGGACTGGGACACGACCAGACAGGAGCAGTACAGAAGAGTACAAGCCTGTGTTGAAGACAGTCTCACTGGGGTGAGGGACAAGCAGGAAGCTCAATACAACAGAGGTGCCCCAGCAGAACCCTTCACACCTGGTGAAGTAGTGTTAAAAAGGAAGAGAAGAAACCACAAGCTTGATGACCAGTGGGAGAGAGAACCCTACACTGTGTTGAATTCAAGATTTGATAATAAGAAAACCTGTTTGATTAACAAAGACGGGGGAAGAGCAACTGCTAAGGTATCTAGAGACCACCTGAAGTTGTGTCCAGATCTGCTAAAGAAGAAGTGCCTCTCATTACTTCGGAGCAATCTAAAGAAGCAGTAATCCATACTGACTTAGGAGACTTCCCGGCAGATTGGCCTCAACTAGGAGGAGCAGTAATAATACCTGTACTCCACTTCTTCCAACGGCCAGAAGACCCTCCACAGCAAGTTGAACCTGTAAGTGCTGCAGAAGAGCCTAGTGCTGCAGAAGAGCCAGCTCAAGAAGAATCCCCGGACGAAGGACCCCCGGCAGGAGAAGAGCAAGAAGGCCCAGCCAATGGTACACTTGCCAGTCCCAGAGAAAGGTTAAGGCAGTTTTACAACTTAGTCACACGTAGAACTGGTAGGGTAACTGACAATGCAGACATTGATACCACCCAGACCCCCGCACTACGCAGATCAACACGTAGCACGAGAGGTCAACCCCCTGTCAGGTACAGAGAGTAAAGTGAAACTCTGACAGTGTAGATAGTTGCCCCTGGGGTATTATATTGTGTATTTTCATATACAGTACAGACCAAAAGTTTAGACACATCTTCTCATTTAAAGATTTTTCTGTATTTTCATGACTTTGAAAATTGTATATTCACACTGAAGGCATCAAAACTAGGAATTAACACATGTGGAATTATATGCTTAACAAAAAAGTGTGAAACAACTGAAAATATGTCTTATATTCTAGGTTCTTCAAAGTAGCCACCTTTTGCTTTGATGACTGCTTTGCACACTCTTGGCATTCTCTTGATGAGCTTCAAGAGGTAGTCACTGGAAATGGTTTTCACTTCACAGGTATGCCCTGTCAGGTTTAATAAGTGGGATTTCTTGCCTTATAAATGGGGTTGGGACCATCAGTTGTGTTGTGCAGAAGTCAGGTGGATACACAGCTGATAGTCCTACTGAATAGACTGTTAGAATTTGTATTATGGCAAGAAAAAAACAGCTAAGTAAAGAAAAATGAGTGGCCATCATTACTTTAAGAAATGAAGGTCAGTCAGTGCGAAAAATAGGGAAAACTTTGAAAGTGTCCCCAAGTGAAGTTGCAAAAACCATCAAGCGCAACAAAGAAACTGGCTCACATGAGGACTGCCCCAGGAATGGAAGACCAAGAGTCTCCTCTGCTTCTGAGGATAAGTTTATCCGAGTCACCAGCCTCAGAAATCGCAGGATAACAGCAGCTCAGATTAGAGACCAGGTCAATGCCACACAGAGTTCTAGCAGCAGACACATCTCTTCAACAACTGTTAAGAGGAGACTTTGTGCAGCAGGCCTTCATGGTAAAATAGCTGCTAGGAAACCACTGCTAAGGACAGGCAACAAGCAGAAGAGACTTGTTTGGGCTAAAGAACACAAGGAGTGGACATTAGACCAGTGGAAATCTGTGCTTTGGTCTGATGAGTCCAAATTTGAGATCTTTGGTTCCAACCACATTGTCTTTGTGCGACACAGAAAAGGTGAACTGATGGACTCTACATGCCTGGTTCCCACCGTGAAGCATGGAGGAGGAGGTGTGATGGTGTGGGGATGCTTTGCTGGTGACACTGTTGGGGATTTATTCCAAATTGAAGGCATACTGAACCAGCATGGCTACCACAGCATCTTGCAGCGGCATGCTATTCCATCTGGTTTGCGTCTAGTTGAACCATCATTTATTTTTCAACAGGACAATAACCCCAAACACACCTCCAGGCTGTGTAAGGGCTATTTGACCAAGAAGGAGAGTGATGGGGTGCTACGCCAGATGACCTGGCCTCCACAGTCACCAAACCTGAACCCAATCGAGATGGTTTGGGGTGAGCTGGACCGCAGAGTGAAGGCAAAAGGGCCAAAAAGTGCTAAGTATCTCTGGGAACTCCTTCAAGATTGTTGGAAGACCATTTCCGGTGACTATCTCTTGAAGCTCATCAAGAGAATGCCAAGAGTGTGCAAAGAATTCATCAAATCAAAAGGTGGCTACTTTGAAGAACCTAGAATATAAGACATATTATCAGTAGAGATGAGCGGTGTTCGACTAGAACTGTTCGCCAATCTCAAATTCGAGCTGTTTTGGGCGGTGTTCGAGTTGTTCGACGAACCCGAACGATTTGCAAAAAATTTGGCTGTTCGAGGTTATGTTCGATAACTGTTCGTGCACCAAAAGCGTGTCCTGCATGTCTGGCGCTATTTTGAGCACCAATCATGCAGGGATTGCCTGCCACTCACTGTAATGCCACAGCCATGGTGGTTGTGGCATTACAGTGATTGCCCAAATCGATGGGAACAGTGCCAACAGTGAAACATGAAAAACGGCAATTCAGCAGCGGCATAGACCGGTACCCGACAATTTAGAGCAGAAAGAATAGAGCATCACACATAGATTAGATAGATAGAAACAAGTCAGCCACATATATACGAAGTACAGTGACAGTGTTGCTTACTGTACTTATCATTTAGTGTAAAGGATTTATCAAAAAAAATAATAGTGTTTTCATGCACCGTCTCTTTAAAAAAGCCGGCCGGCAATTCAGCAGTGGTACCCGACAATTTAGAATAGAAAGAATAGAGAATCACACATAGATTAGATAGATAGAAACATGTCAGTCACATATATGAAGTACAGTGACAGTGTTGCTTACTGCACTTGTCATTTAGTGTAAAGGATTTATGAAAAAAAATAATAGTGTTTTCATGCACTGTCTCTTTAAAAAAGCCGGCCGGCAATTCAGCAGCGGTACCCGACAATTTATAATAGAAAGATAGAGCATCACACATAGATTAGATAGATAGAAACATGTCAGTCACATATATAATAAGTACAGTGATAGTGTTGCTTACTGTACTTGTCATTTAGTGTTAAAATAAAGGATTTATTTTAAAAAAAATTGGCGTGGGGGTCCCCATAATTTTAGGCTCTAGCGGAGGTTAAGCAGACGGCTAGGGCAGATGTTTGAAGCCTGGGAAGGGGGTAATACCCACGGAGCTTCCCAGGCTACTAATATCAGCCCCCAGCTGAATACCTAGCCTTTACTAGCTATTAAAATGGGGGACCCCCCCAAAAAAAATGACGTGGGGTCCCCCCTATTTTAATAGCTAGCAAAGGCTAGGCAGACAGCTGGGGGCTGATATTAATAGCCCAGGAAGGGTGCCATGAATATTGGCCCCCTCCCAGGCTAGAAACACCAGCCGTCAGCCGCCCCAGAACTGGTGCATCCATAGGATGCGCTAATTCTGGCACTTAGCCTCGCTCTTCTCACTGCCCTGTAGCGGTGGCAGTGGGGTAATAGGGCTGGGGTTGATGTCAGCTTATAATGCCAGCTGACATCAAGCCCAGGTTAGTAATGGAGAGGCGTCTATAAGACACCCCCATTACTAATCCCATAGTCAAAGTTAAAAGAAAACACAAACACCCAGAATAAACTCCTTTAATTGAAATAAAGACACATTCCTTTATTGTTCTAAATTAAACCATACTTACCACCACGCCCATTCCAGCTGAAGCTAATGATCTCCTGCAATAAAAGTAAAATAATAAAGCAACATCATCCTTACCTTTCCATGGTTCCCACGACAGCTTCAGCTCTGCTACATCGAGATGACAGGCTGGACCGCAGCAGAACGCTGCCATCCAGCTTGCCATGCCGCGGACACTGAGAAGCGCAGGCATGCTTGCGCTCCTCAGTGTCTCGCTGTGACGGCATAAAGATGAGACGAGTTCATGTCCAATGAACTCAGCTCACCTCATGCACGTCACTGACAGCGTGGGAGAATTCTCCTGCACTCAGCGCTACAGCGTGAGAATTTTCCCACGCTGTCAGTGACGTGCATGAGGTGAGCTCATTCATGTCCAATGATCTCAGCTCACCTCATGCACGTCACTGACAGCGTGGGAGAATTCTCACGCTGAAGCGCTGAGTGCAGGAGAATTTTCCCACGCTGTCAGTGACGTGCATGAGGTGAGCTGAGATCATTGGACATGAACTCGTCTCATCTTTATGCCGTCACAGCGAGACACTGAGGAGCACAAGCATGCCTGCCCTTCTCAGTGTCTGCGGGATGACAGGCTGGATGGCAGCGTTCTGCTGCGGTCCAGCCTGTCATCTCGATGTTGCGACCAATCAGTACAGCGGTGTTTAAATGTGGAGCCAAGATGGGTGATTGGTCGCGGCCGATATTTAAATTTGGCGCCCAAATCAGTGATTGGTCGCGGGCAGTGCCAGCGACCAATCAGCGATTTTTAACACAAATGTCCGGACCTTTGTAACACCATGCGGATACTGTGGGGACATCAGCGGCTAGGGTGTGAAGGGAGGACCGGGGAGCGGCGCTGCGGGTCGGGATACTTCTGCTCCGAGCGCCCGCTCATGTCCCGGGTTCTCGCAGCGGAAGTATCCGCACAGGCAGAGCAGCTGACATCCATGCGGCTAGGGCGTGAAGGGAGGACCGGGGAGCGGCGCTGACATCCAATTGGTCGCGGCCGCTATTTAAATGTGCCGCACAAATCAGTGATTGGTCGCCGTCTTGACCGCGACCAATCACTGATCTTGCCGCCAAAGTTAAACACTACTGTGCTGATTGGTCAGGGAGGCTGCCCGCGACCAATCACCGATTTGTGCGCCAAATTTAAATATCAGCCTCATGCACGTCACTGACAGCGTGGGAAAATTCTCCTGCACTCAGCGCTTCAGCGTGAGAATTCTCCCACGCTGTCAGTGACGTGCATGAGGTGAGCCGAGCTCATTGGACATGACCTCGGCTCATCTTTATGCCGTCACAGCCAGACACTGAGGAGCGCAAGCAAGCCTGCGCTTCTCAGTGTCTGCGGGATGACAGGCTGGATGGCAGCGTTCTGCTGCGGTCCAGCCTGTCATCTCGATGTAGCAGAGCTGAAGCTGTCTTGGGAACCATGGAAAGGTAAGGATGATGTTGCTTTATTATTTTACTTTTATTGCAGGAGATCGTTGGCTTCAGCTGGAATGGGCGTGATGGTAAGTATGGTTTAATTTAGAACAATAAAGAATTGTGTGTTTATTTCAATTAAAGGACTTTATTCTGGGTGTTTGTGTTTTCTTTTAACTTTGACTATGGGGTTAGTAATGGGGGTGTCTTATAGACGCCTCTCCATTACTAACCTGGGCTTGATGTCAGCTGGCATTATAAGCTGACATCAACCCCAGCCCTATTACCCCACTGCCACCGCTACAGGGCAGTGGGTAGAGCGAGGCTAAGTGCCAGAATTAGCGCATCCTATGGATGCGCCAGTTCTGGGGCGGCTGACGGCTGGTGTTTCTAGCCTGGGAGGGGGCCAATATTCATGGCACCCTTCCTGGGCTATTAATATCAGCCCCCAGCTGTCTGCCTAGCCTTTGCTAGCTATTAAAATAGGGGGGACCCCACGTCATTTTTTTTGGGGGGGGTCCCCCATTTTAATAGCTAGTAAAGGCTAGGTATTCAGCTGGGGGCTGATATTAGTAGCCTGGGAAGCTCCGTGGGTGTTACCCCCTTCCCAGGCTTCAAACATCTGCCCCAGCCGTCTGCTTAACCTCTGCTAGAGACTAAAATTACGGGGAACCCCACGCCAATTTTTTTTTTAATAAATCCTTTATTTTAACACTAAATGACAAGTACAGTGATCAACACTATCACTGTACTTCTTATATATGTGACTGACATGTTTCTATCTATCTAATCTATGTGTGATGCTCTATCTTTCTGTTCTAAATTGTCGGGTACCGCTGCTGAATTGCCGGCCGGCTTTTTTAAAGAGACGGTGCATGAAAACACTATTATTTTTTTAAATAAATCCTTTACACTAAATGACAAGTACAGTAACCAACACTGTCACTGTACTTATTATATATGTGATTGGCATGTTTATATCTATCTATGTGTGATGCTCTATTCTTTCTGTTATAAATTGTCGGGTACCACTGCTGAATTGCCGGCCGGCTTTTTTAAAGAGACGGTGCACGAAAACACTATTATTTTTTTTAATAAATCCTTTACACTAAATGACAAATACAGTAAGCAACACTGTCACTGTGCTTCTTATATGTGTGACTGACATGTTTATATCTATCTAATCTATGTGTGATGCTCTATTCCTTCTTGTCTAAATTGTCGGGTACCGGTGTATGCCGCTGCTGAATTGCCGGCTGGCTTTTTTAAAGAGAGCGTCTTCTGAGCAGTTTGTCAGCTTTTGGACACCTTTGAAGGTGTTTTCTATGTGTTTCTATGTGTTTTTGTTTGCCTGCCATTGGTTTTAATGGTGTTCGACGGTGTTCTAAGGTGTTCGACGAACAGTTCGACGAACAGTTCCTCGAACCTCCCGGTGTTCGACGAACTGAACCGAACCCGAACACTACGGGGGTGGCTCAACACTAATTATCAGTTGTTTAACACTTTTTTTTATTAAGTATATAATTCCACATGTGTTAATTCATAGTTTTGAAGCGTTCAGTGTGAATGTACAATTTTCATAGTCATGAAAATACAGAAAAATCTTAAATGAGAAGGTGTGTCCAAACTTTTGGTCTGTACTATATATATTTATTAACTTGTGTTTTGCCTTCTAATGGACAATCTAAGTGATATGGACACTTTTCTTGTTTGGCTCTAGCTACCCGTTAGGGTACCTAAAGAACTCAGTGGCTGAGAACTATGTGTAGCCCAAAAACTGCTTCTTATAAATAATTGCACTTCCTGGAGTGCCCCCTTTAGGTGACCTCAGAAGAAAAACCTGTCTGAAGTGGCACTAACGGAGGATCTCCATGCCCTGCAGCCACCCCAGGGCCTACGTGGAGGGTTTGGGACAGGTCTCTCAAGCTACCAAGTACTCTACCCTGTGAGATGGACATTCTGTCGGGGAACCTCGCCGGAAGACACTTGAATTCTGAGGTTGCTTATTATATTGTATATATCTGTTTATTATTTATACTCTTTTATATGTAACGTTTAAGCAAAGTGCCTCCCGTAAATTGAAGAGTTATTGTTATTGTTGTTATAAAAAGTCCTTCAGTCCGGGAGTACTGAGCTTTGCTACGGGGGAATGTGGCGCCCTGCTGTGCATTAGTGCCACAGATCCTAGAAGGGTGCATGGACGGATTCCTCCACAAGAGGCCCTCATAGCATACACACACCTCCACCTTCCACCTCAGACCACCAGAGGGAGCCCGTTAGGGTTATAAATAGGGAAGGTGGAGCTAGGCAGTTCAGTTCCTGCAGTAGATGAGCCTGAGAGAGGTCAGCCTGTAGTGGAGCTCAGTCTAGAGAGAGCTCAGACTAGTGAGCCAACGGTGTGCCGACGCCATAAGAGCGGTGAAGAGTAGCGAGGCCTACTGCTGTGTGTAGCCTAGTGAGGGCCCGAGCGGCTGAAAGCAAGTGAAGTAAGCGAGCTACATAGGGGGCAGAGGAGCTTAGCCAGCTCAACCCAAGACCATAATCCGGACACCAGGTCTGTGTCTGCAAGGGTCTCTAGGACCAGCAGAAACACCCGGAACCCCTGGCGAACTATTTGTCCCAGGTTAACCCAAACGCTGACAACGTACCAGGGTCAGGAGTCACCAAAACCCCAGAAACCAGGGAGTGTGAATTCCAACAGAAGGCCCTAGCACCGGGATCAGCAGATGCAAGACAGAGACAAAGTTAGGCCTAGCTCCAGGCAGGTCAGAAACTTATTAAGGAAAAGGCAAGAAACAGGAGGCCCTACACCCGCTCACTGGGGAGAGTCCTGAAATGCACCCTTCACCCTACAGTGCCCTGGATCGTGCCTCAAACACCAACAGTAAAGGTACTGAAGTGAACTATCGTGTGTGTGCCTATTCTTCCTCTGACCCGGCTGGGTCCCCTCTGTCCTGCATCCCCTCTTCCACGCTGCCCTGAGGCCCTGCTCCACCTGTGGGGAGCTACACCATCTTAGCTGCCAGAACACCGGCCTCAGAGGACTGCTGCAGCGCTGGTGGTCCTCACCAGAATCTACAGGTGGCGTCACGAACATTCCCCTTTCACATAATTATCCACCCTTTTAAAGAGAGGCCCAGGGTACGGTCCCGGGAGCTGACCACCGCAACATCCCCAAGACCAGTCAACAAGGCCCGGGAGCCGAGTCGTCCCCATCCCCTGGGCACGTCATCTCTTTCCAGTTGTGACGCCTCGCCCTCCCTGGGAAATGGGGTACCCGGAGTCGGGCCTTGCTGATGTTTAGGGGATGCAGTCGTGGCCTAGACCCGTTCCGCGCCCAGGGCTGTCACATAAAAATAATGGGCTTCTTTTAGGATGAGTGGTTTGCTCGACTACGCCACCTGTGGTGTCTGGTGAATGCCACCAGCGCTGCAACAGTCCACTGAGGCTGGTGTTATGGGCAGCTAAGAAGGGACGGCTCCCCACAGGCGGAGCAGGCCTCAGGGCAGTGTGAGAAGGGATGGTGGGTGCAGTGCCGCGCAGGAAATAACAGGCTGAGGCGGT
Organism: Phyllobates terribilis; assembly: GCF_046119375.1. NCBI lineage: Eukaryota > Metazoa > Chordata > Amphibia > Anura > Dendrobatidae > Phyllobates > Phyllobates terribilis. Next base: position 209,195,337 of record NW_027362762.1, read on the forward strand.
GTGTGAAGTCATCCAGGGTTTTTCTACTCACTTTTGATGAACTTTAGCCGCAAAGCTTCACTCTGCTACACATAGCGTACTGCGGCCACCAGGAAGGGGGTTCAGCACTTCCCAGGTAGATCAGGAGCACCTGTTGAGACCCCTCTGGTGTGTGTTCCTCTCCTTGGTAAGTTCTCCCACTAAGTCTTCTCCTGACTGTGTGTGGAATGAACGTGGTGTAAGGCCGGGTCCCACTGGATAAACGCAGTGTAAGAGATACAGGTGGCGTAGGCCGCTCCGTCCGTATCCCCCTGGGATCCACTAAGCCTCCGGGCTTTTCTGACTGAGACGTGAAGTAACAAAGTCAGATATCGGGGGCCAGTCACCCCTCTTGCAGCAGGAATCCCTCTGACTAGGCCAGAGTGAGGTATACAGGTGGCGACTCCGCTCCGTCCGTATCCCCTGGGATCCTTTTGCCTGTGGAGCCTATCTCCTCTGCTCCCCTCTGAGGCCTTCTTAGATCAGGACCTTGACCGGGTAGAGACAGTGGTTAACTCTGACCCGCTCCTCGTCTCAAGGGCAGAGTACGAGGACCGTGTATCTTCAGTCAGCTGCAGACTCTAGCTGGACTCTAGCAGAAGGCCACAATCAAAGACGAAGATCACAATCAAAGACCTTGAACTTAAGATGGCCGTTGGTTTTATATGTTGCTATAAGTGCTTCCTGTAAGTGTGTCCTCCACCCTCACCCACTACATGGTTCCCCCTATCTTTGGTTCCCCCCCATCTCTTCTATCCCGGGCCGGGGCAGCACCCTGGTGCATTTAGGCCCCCTACAGGACAGGAGTGGTGTAGTGTTGAGTGGTAAAGTAGGGTCCTGAGAAATGCTCCATCCTTACCTGGAAGAGAAGATACCACACCTCTATCTGAGGTGCAGTACCCCTGTGGCGACTGAACCCTCAGGGGCGCCACAGAAATGTATTGTAGCACTTAATACAGTTATTTTGCCACTACTGAAGCCTCTAAATTGTCTCACTCACTATGATACCCCTTTCATGACTCCCATGGAGTATTATGCCCCCACTAAGTATCATGACCCCACACAGTATGATTGCCTCACAAACTTTACAGAAAGTATGATGCCCCACAGCACCCCACACAGTAAGATTGTCATCACAACCTCCCATTCAGAATGGTATCTACCACAGACCCCAGTATATAATATTAAAGGCACCACAGACCCCCACACAGTATGATGTCCACCACAGGCCTCTATATAAAGTGTGATGTTCACCAAAGCTCCCTGTACAGTATGAGGATCCCACAACTCCCATACAGTATGATGATCACCACAGCACCCAGCATAGTACAATGTTCCCCATAGACCTTCACACAGTATATTGTCCACCACAGCCACCGCACACAGTATGATGTCCACCACAATCACCCTGCACAGTAAGATGGTCACCCCACAGCCACCCCACACAGTATGATAAATCCCCCATACACTATGAAGATCCCCATAGCCCCAATACCATATGATAGTCAACCCACAGTCCCCTATATAGTATGATGGTCCACATCACAGCCCCCTATATAATATGATGGGCCACCTTACAGCCCCCCGTATAGTATGATGGTCCTTCAAACAGCCCCCTATATACTATGATATTCCCCCCAACACCCCACTCCATATAATATGACGGTACACCTCACAACTCCTTATATATTATGATGGTACACCTCACAGCCCCTATATAGTATGATGGTACCCCCAACAGCCCCCCATATAGTATGATGTTTCACCTCATAGCCCGTATATAGTGTGATGGTCCATATCACTGCCCCCTATATAGCATGAGGGTCCACCTCACAGCTACCCATATAGTATGATGATCACTCCAACAGCCCCCTATTTTGTATGATGATCCCCTCAACACCCTCCCCATATAGTATGATGGTATACCCCACAGCTCCTTATATATTATAATGGATCACCTCACAGCCCCTATATAGTATGATCGTACCCCCAACAGCTCCCCCATATAGTATGATAGGTCACCTCATAGCCCCCTATATATTATGACGGTTCACCTGACTTGTATTATTTAAGATTATTGTACTTGTTTTTTATTATGTATACCCCTTTTCACATGTAAAGTGCCTTGGAATAAATTGTGCTATTATAGTAAATAATAATAATAATACTATGATGGTCCAACTCACAGCTCCCTATATAGTGTGATGGTCCCCCACAGCCCCCCAAAAATAAAAAAATCCCTATACTCACATGATCCAGACACCTCATCCTCTGCAGCGTCTGTCTCTTCTATCCATTCTCGCAGTGGATGCTGGCGGAGTGATAAGGTGACGTCATTGCACCGCCGATGTCTCCTGCTTGTTTCTGGCCTCCGGCAGGTTCCAAACAAGGGGGACATCCACGGCCTGCTGGGGTAAGTGATGGAGCCAGTGACTTTGTGTGGGTGTCTTGAGGATGCAGATTCTGATAATGTAGCAGACAAGGTGGCCCACGACCAGACAGGCCCTTCTGGCATTTGCCAGAAATGCCAGATGGCCAGTCCAGCCCTGATTCCTGGTTTGTACTGTACTGAGAATTGATAAGTTTGTAAACTTCAGTAGCATCTTATAAGACGAGCATTGTCACTTTTCTTTGTGTTAAACCAAAATAAAGGATGATGGTCCGAAATTAGCACAAATTTTTTGTGTAATAAATAATAATGCAAACTCTCTGTTACCCATTTGATGGCCAAGCACTCTTTTTATACAGTAGAATATTTCTGTTCTCCGGGGTGGAACAGGTTTCTTCTGATGTATAAAATTGGGTGTTCGTCTCCATCTTGAATTTGGCATACAGCAGCCCCAATACTTTATTCTGATGCATCAACCTGAACTTGAAATGGGAGGGAAGAATTTGTATTACTCAACACTGGTGCAGAACTAAGTATCTCTTTTAGACTCTTAAATGCATTTTCACAATCCATTGTCAACTCCACTAGCTTTCCCTTTGTTTTAAGTAAGATCACTTAATGGAGCTGCCAAATTAGAAAACTTTGTAATAAATCGGCGGTAATAGCCAGCCAGCATTAGAAATGATCTTACTTCATTCTTTGTTTTTGGAGTTGGTGCATCCTTTATTGCTTTTTCCTTAGAAATTTCTGGTTTGAATTTCCATCACCTACTGTATAATATAACTGAGATAGCATGTTTCTCTTTGAGATATTGCGCATTTTGCTGGCTCGATTGATGGCAAGTCCAGCTTCAGCTAGGGCAGATATTACATTGTCTAATTGTAAAAGATGAGATCGCCAGTCTGGACTACAGACAACGATATTAATTGATATTAATCACTGGAATGTGTCAAGGGCATTATGTAGGCCAAAAGGCATCATTGTAAACTGAGATAAACATTGTGGTGAAGCAAATGCATTTTTTTCACATGAATTTTTCTCAAGGTTTATCTGCCAATAACCTTTAGTCAAATGAAATGTGGAAATTTATTGGGCATCACCCAACTTGGAAATCAGATCATCTATAAGTGTCAAATATAGAATTCTGATTAAGCTTTCTAAAATCAATACAGATTCTCATGTCCCATTTTTTCTTGGGTACAATGACAATAGGAGAGCACCAAGGACGGCAGGATGACTCACTGACACCTAATTTTAGCATATTTTGAATCTTCACATATATTATTGGTTTAAGTTTCTCTGACACACTGTAAGGTTTTTGACGGATTGGTTTTGCATTACCTGTGTCAATCGCATGTTGGGCTAGCTCAGTGTAACCAGGTGTAAAAAAAAAATAAAAAAAGTTCATTCTTTTGACACACACCATCTAAATCTTTTCTCTGATAATCAGAAAATTAATCCTTACCTCTCTTAATCTAAGATATCTGGGAACATCTAGATGACAATATGGAGTGAACCTGCGCATGAATATTTGACTGACGTTCTGATAAAATAGTACTGGCGACACCTAGTCTGTCCACCCATTTTTTTAATTAAGTTGGCATAAAATACTTTATTTTCCTGCATTCTCCCAAGCATAAAAATTTCACAATCTACAGGACCCATTTGCCATGAAACTTCAAATAGTCATTGCCAGTTTGCTAGCAGTTTGTTATCAGACGTTGGTAGTAATAGTAGAGCCTTAACACCTAGTGAAAAACATTTCTCCTCAGCAGATGTCATACCATTGTTTCATGCGTGATTGTGTCTTTGTAAGGTTCATTTTTACAAAATCAGCTAACTAGTCAGTTTGTTTTGCAAAGACATATTCATCTAAATTTTTTTATTTTGGGTCAGGCTTTTCCCAATGCTCCTTGTTTACATCCAGACGTTGTTAGTCATCTCACATAGAGTAGCTCAAAGGGGAAGAAACCAGTGGATGTGTAGCATCGTCGTCTCTGCCTCCTGCTGGGCAGAGATGCCGTTCCCCTCACCACCGCGGTCCAGGTCCGACGTCCTCCAGCTCCGCTGCTTCTGTGGCGCGCACCGTGCGCAGCTTTCTGGGCCCTGTGCTTAGGGCGCGTGCGTGCTCCCTCCCACTTAAAGGGGCTGTCCTATAAAGTCCCCGGCCAATGGCCGGAGGACTGCCCCTATATAAGGCACCTCCTCCAAAATGGAGGTGCCTGTGCATGGTTGTTGTTCTGTGTGCTAACACTTGCTTCAGCCCTCAGGTCCCGCTGCCTGTCAGTCCTGCTCGCCAGTCTGTCTACAGTCCAGCCCGCCAGCCTGTCTATAGTTCTGCCCACCAGTCTGCTTACGTGGAAGCACCTGCCAGTTACCTGTCGTGCCCGCACGCCTGCTTACCTGGAAGCACCTGTCTGTTACCTGTAGTGCCCGCCAGCCTGCCAACCTGGAGCACCTGCCAGTTACCTGTCGTGCCCGCCAGCCAGCCTACCTGGAGCACCTACCTGTTACCTGTCGTGCCCACCAGCTCACCTGCCCGGAGCAACCGCCTGGCTATCTACCGAACCAGCCTGCTTATCTACCCAGACCACCCGTCAGCCTTCCTTCCGTGCTCATCCGCTGTACCGGTCAGTTCCTGCCATCTGACACGTGGGAGTCACCTGCTCTCACACAAGGTCGGTCCCAGAGTGTCACCTGGTCCCCCTGCTCGGTCCCTCCCTGGTTCACAGAGTCGATTGAGCCGCCATGCGACCTTGATCAGGCCGAGTAGGCACTTAGTCACGCCCCTCTGGTCCTTCCTTGCATCGAAGCACAGAGGTTCCACCACCCGGACCCGTAACAGGATGCTTGTAGAACCTCCCTGTAATCAAATAACACATTGGAGTAATTGGTCCCATTGTTTGTTGAATTGATGTACAAACTTGCAAAGCATTTTTTTAAGAGTTTGGCTAAAGCTTTCCACCAAACCATCAGTTTGGGGTGACAGGGAATAGTCCTAACAGCCTGAATTCCAAGAAGCTGTTGCATCTGCTTCATTAAGCTAGATTGAAAGTTTGGACCTTGATTTGTAAGGAATGTATGAGGAATACTCATCTGACTAAAAAATGTAATAAGTTCCTTTGCAATTCTTTTTGTGGTGATAATCCTTAAAGGACTAGCCTCTGGATATTGTGCCATATAATCACTAATAACAAGAATATATTTCCCAGGGGATCACACAGAGATCCCACCGCTGTCACCAATTTGTCAGGAACCAGCACTCAGTTGCCTCCAATCGTCAGAACAATTACGCAATTGACTTACGATCCATGGAAGAGATCACGGCTTCTTTCACTACTAGGCCAGATATTGGGTAGCTCACAGTGAGCATATAGTATATACAAATCACACATGGAATATATGCTGTATCTACATATATATATATATATATATATATATATACAGTACAGACCAAAAGTTTAGACACACCTTCTCATTTAAAGATTTTTTTGTATTTTCATGACTATGAAAATTGTACATTCACACTGAAGGCATCACAACTATGAATTAACACATGTGGAATTATATTCCTAACAAAAAAGTGTGAAACAACTGAAAATATGTCTTATATTCTAGGTTCTTCAAAGTAACCACCTTTTGCTTTGATTACTGCTTTGCACACTCTTGACATTCTCTTAATGAGCTTCAAGAGGTAGTCACCGGAAATGGTCTTCCAACAATCTTGAAGGAGTTCCCAGAGATGCTTAGCACTTGTTGGCCCTTTTGCCTTCACTCTGCGGTCCAGCTCACCCCAAACCATCTCGATTGGGTTCAGGTCTGGTGACTGTGGAGGCCAGGTCATCTGGCGTAGCACCCCATCACTCTCCTTCTTGGTCAAATAGCCCTTACACAGCCTGGAGGTGTGTTTGGGGTCATTGTCCTGTTGAAAAATAAATGAGGGTCCAACTAAACGCAAACCGGATGGAATAGCATGCCGCTGCAAGATGCTGTGGTAGCCATGCTGGTTCAGTATGCCTTCAATTTGGAATAAATCCCCAACAGTGTCACCAGCAAAGCACCCCCACACCATCACACCTCCTCCTCCATGCTTCACGGTGGGAACCAGGCATGTAGAGTCCATTCGTTCACCTTTTCTGCGTCGCACAAAGACACGGTGGTTGGAACCAAAGATCTCAAATTTGGACTCATCAGACCAAAGCACAGATTTCCACTGGTCTAATGTCCATTCCTTGTGTTCTTTAGCCCAAAGAAGTCTCTTCTGCTTGTTGCCTGTCCTTAGCAGTGGTTTCCTAGCAGCTATTTTACCATGAAGGCCTGCTGCACAAAGTCTCCTCTTAACAGTTGTTGAAGAGATGTGTCTGCTGCTAGAACTCTGTGTGGCATTGACCTGGTCTCTAATCTGAGCTGCTGTTAACCTGCGATTTCTGAGGCTGGTGACTCGGATAAACTTATCCTCAGAAGCAGAGGTGACTCTTGCTCTTCCTATCCTGGGGCGGTTCTCATGTGAGCCAGTTTCTTTGTAGCGCTTGATGGTTTTTGCAACTGCACTTGGGGACACATTCAAAGTTTTCCCAATTTTTCGGACTGACTGACCTTCATTTCTTAAAGTAATGATGGCCACTCGTTTTTCTTTACTTAGCTGCTTTTTTCTTGCCATAATACAAATTCTAACAGTCTATTCAGTAGGACTATCAGCTGTGTATCCACCTGACTTCTGCACAACACAACTGATGGTCCCAACCCCATTTATAAGGCAAGAAATCCCACTTATTAAACCTGACAGGGCACACCTGTGAAGTGAAAAACATTTCCGGTGACTACCTCTTAAAGCTCATCAAGAGAATGCCAAGAGTGTGCAAAGCAGTTGTTACGGGTCCGGGTGGTGGAACCTCTGTGCCGAGGTGCAAGGAGGGACCCAGAGGGGCGTGACTAAGTATCCACCCGAACCGACCCTGGTCATACGGCAGCAAACGACACCGTGACCAGGGAGGATCCGGGCTGAGGGACCTGGTGCTACTCTGGGGACGACCTTATAAGAGAGCAGGTGGCTCCCACGGGTCAGATGGCTGGGACTGACCGGTATGGCGGATGGACACGGCAAGCAGGCGGAAGTCTCTGGTAGCAGACAGGTGGTCACGGTTCGAGAAAGCAGGGCAAGTAGCAGTCTTTAGGTTTACCAGGAAGGTGGTCACAGCAAGTGACGGCAGGGTCTCCAGGCAGGCAGGCAGGAAACAGGCGGGTGCTCCCAGGTGAGCGGACAGATAGCCAAAGCAAATAACCGGCAGGTAACAGGTGAGCGCTCCAGGTGAGCAGGCTGGCAGGCAGGACGAGAAGTCAGGCTAGCAGCGGGACCTGAGGGCTGAAGCACAGATCAGACACAGTGCAAACAACTTTGCTCGGGCACCTCCATTTTGGAGGAGGTGCCTTATATATGGGAGGTCCTCCCGCCGCCAGGGACTCCTTAGGACGGCGCGCACGGTCCCTTTAAGAGAGGGGGAGTGCGCGCGTGCACGCCCTAAGCACACAGCCGGGGAAGGAGCGCGTGCTGGAAGCAGCGGGGAGAGAAGCGCTAGAGGACGCCGCGCCAGGAGCGGGGAGGTGAGAGGGACGGCATCTCTGCCTAGCAAGGGGCAGAGACGCCGATGCTACAGCAGTCATCAAAGCAAAAGGTGGCTACTTTGAAGAACCTAGAATATAAGACATATTTTCAGTTGTTTCACACTTTTTTGTTAAGTATATAATTCCACATGTGTTATTTCATAGTTTTGATGCCTTCAGTGTGAATGTACAATTTTCATAGTCATGAAAATACAGAAAAATCTTTAAATGAGAAGGTGTGTCCAAACTTTTGGTCTGTACTGTATATATATATATATATATATATACACATATACGCACATACACTTCGGTACGGTCACAGTCAAGCTGCGTAATAACCCAAGAAAAACTAGCTGCCACCACCAATCATTTATGAAGGCCGATTGGACACCCCTTTTTGGTAACGTCCGGCCTGACGAGGCTTCGGAGATGCAGTTTATAGAGCAAGACGAACTAAGCTATTAAATTTTTATATTTAATTGGAAAAGTAGGCAATGTTTATAAAAATATACAAAATATGTTACAAAGGGGGACAAAACATTACAGTATATACAATTACATAAAATAAAAAAGGGATAACGAAAGAAAAAGCACTAAACCTGTGATTGGAATGGCTCTGATCTTTGTGAAAGGGAGCTCTTTGTTTTGGAAATGGTACAGAACTACAGCGAACTGTATCTTCCAGGACAGAACAATTATTATAATTCAATATCTGCTTTTATCAGATAGAAGTCACTCCTATATACTTCCCCTTGGTGAGCCCAGATTGAGGCTGGTCAATAGGATGTGGCTAGGTCCCAAAGAATTATAATATCCCCGATCTTCAGGAAATCTGCCCACCTGGAGGTCCCAGGCTGCAAATATTAATGCCGTATTCTGATCATGATTTTAGCTCTCTAGAGATAGAAAACATGGCATATATAATTAGACAACAACAAAGATAATGAAATTATGAATTGTATTTACATAACATGTGTGAGTATTCACTGAGCAAATATATAAGTCCTACCAAAAAAGTGAATAGACACTAGAATAATCTATAAAAAACATATTTTTATCAGTACATAAATATATAAAAACTGAATATTAGTAAAAAGAGATAAAAATACATAGAGAGAGGACCAGATGTAACACAGGGAAGTCACAGGGAAAGAACCTATAGGAAGTGGGTCTAATAATCAAATGGTGTTATCCCTAATGAATATAAAATAGTACAATATAAGTATAGCAGCAGGGTTATGAACAAATACTATATTGTAATATAGATCCAAATGGATTTATGAATTGAATAATTATATGTAAACACCCCAGCAAATACATCACAGTACATATAAATAAACAGGGAACATGTATGAAAAGTATGAACACCTTAAAGCTCCATCAGGTTTGATACTAATTTGGAGCTGATGCGCAGACCGCACCGTGATGTAAGTAATGCAATACGTTTACCACTTCATCACAATGCTGAAAATATGTCTCTTATAACTATATGATCTACGCCTGTCACACAACAAAACAATATTTATAACTGGATTTTGGTACCAGAGTGTCTGATATAAGACCAGAAGAGTTATCTCCGGAGGTAATGAATTTGTCGCCTCCCAGCCTCTGGTTTGGACTTCTCCAGGAAAGATAACTTTTGCCATCGCCATGGAATATGTCACCTTCAAATGGAAATATGGTACGTAGAGTTTCTACATCACATGGCTTTTTAGTCTGAGACCATGTTGTAACCACATAAACCATATTGTCACTATAAAGTATCTTATAGAAGCCAGGTTTATCTTGGCCCAGAACCACAGGATATGGCAACTTAGGTACTATTCCCAATTATATTGACATCTGTATATTGGCTAGTTGCACTGGTATTACTGTTTTATGATATACTTTTTCACCATGTACACCTCAACAGTAAATGACCTGTTACATTAAGGCCTCATTCACACGTCAGTATTTTTCATCAGTGTTCGCCTGCCAAAGTCAGGAATGGAACTTACAGAGAAAAACTTTAATTGAAAGATTGACACTCTGTGTTTTGGAGATACTCCTGGTTTTGGCATTCAAATACTGATCAAAATACGTATGTGTGAATGAGTCCTTACAGAGTCCACTAAGTCGAATTTTATTAGAGACAGCTGACTCCCGGTGTCAATCAGTGCAGTCACAGTTTGAGGGTTAACAGTAAGGGTATGTGCCCATGATGCAGATTTGAAATTTCCTGAGTGTTTTTTCCTCTCCCTGGCAGAAAAAAACATGCGTATTTTACATGTGTGTTTTTAAGCGTTTTTTAAGCGTTTTTACATGTGTTTATGCATGAGTTTTTTCAAGCGGTTTTCCAAGCGATTTTGAGCATCACTCAAATGCATTTGGAAAAGAGCTTGACAATATATGTTGGTCACACAATATAAATCCATGCAACTGGCATGGATTTATATTGTGTGACCAACTTATGAGGAGAGTTCTGCTTTTAAATGGTGCATATATAGTAAAAAAAATGAATTAAAAAGTAAAAAGAAAAAAACAAAACCTTATACTCACCTCTCCGACGGCCCCCGGTCTCCTCCCGGTGGCGATCCTCTCTCCTTGATTGCCCGCGGTGTACTGCCAGGACCTGCGGTGACGTCATTTATCAACTGATGGTCATGCGACCATCAGCTGATAAATCCCACCTATATCATTACAGGTGGGATATAGTCTGTAACAAGATCAGCACAAGTTACTGATGATCCCTTTGACTTACTGTATTAACTGCTGTACTGGCACAGTCTTTAGCTAAATATCCATTTTTACCACAGGCAAAACATGTCAGCTCTTTATGTTGATTTTTGTATTTTACAGTCTCAGGTCTTTGCTCATCAGTAACAGTAGAAGAAAACATACTTGGTTTATGGACTAGTCCTTTTCATGCAAGCAAATAATTTTCTGCCAGTGCCACTGCTTGCTCTCCACTGTTGGGCATATGTCCCTTTACCCAGGATTTGCATTGGTGTAGGAAGGATGTCCAAGAATTGTTGAAGGATGATATTTTCCAGCACCTGCTGAGCTGTCTTGCCCTCTGGAGAAATCAATTTGAAGCACAGTTCAGTGAGCTTGGTGTAAACATCTCTAGGTTCTTCCTTGTCCTGGTATCTGTAGGTTTGGAATCTTCGTCAAAATTATTCTTCATGTATATTGCAACTAGTGTTGAGCGAGCATTCTCAACACTGCTCGGTACTCGCCCGAGCATCACGCTACTCGGGATGTTCGGCGAGCACCGAGCATTTCCGGGTTACTCGGGCGGGAGCTCGGGTCTCCGACCTGCATGTTTGGCGCTCTTTACAGAGCCAATGAACATGCAGGAATTGCCAGCCAGTCACTGTAATGCCGCAGCAATGTTGGTTGTGGGCATTACATTGATTGGCTGGCCGCACAGCGTCACCTCAAGTATTTAAAACCGGGCGCCGCCATCTTCGACACAGACGGGCGGGATCAGACAGTGTAGGGACAGCGCTGCTGATTTAGAGAGATATATACTGCAAAATAGTTAGTGTAGGGTCTGTAAAGCCTGCCAAATCAAACAAACAGTCCTTCTCAGGACTAATATCCATCCCAGATATCAGGCAGGCAGGCTGTATAGGAGACGCAGTGGTTATACCAGCAAACGCTGCACTACAGACCTGTGTGCTCCTGTTGCTGAAATTTCTGGACTTAGCTCCAGGTCTCGGGGGCCAGGAAAAATCCTTTTTTTTTTCATCTAAATCCTCTTTTTTTTTTTCCTCCTTCACACTGTACAAATACCCATCTTATTAACCGTTTGGTGTCCCCCCCCAAAAAAGAAAGAAAGTGTGTCTGTGACAGTTCAGACACAAATATATCTGTCTAAAAGAGTCTGGTGTAGGCCTAAGAAATAGAAGTGTGGTTTTCCAGTTCCACAGTTCAAACCTCTGTATTATCCACTTTTGGGCCATTTTTACCTAAAAAAAACAGTTTGAGTGTGTTGCTCACTGTTCAGCCGCAAATATATCTATTTAAAAAAGTCTGGTATACACCAGTAAATTATAACTGTGGTTTTGCCGTTCCACGGTAAAAAATCTCTATTATCCTGCTTTTTGGCACTTTTTGCCTTAAAAAAAAAAAGGAATAGTGTCTCCCTGATTGTTCAGACACAAATATATCTCTTTAAAATAGTCTGGTGTAGGCCAGAGAAATAGAAGTGTGGTTTTGCAGTTCCACGGATCAAACCTCTGTATTATCCACTTTTGGGCCATTTTTACCTAAAAAAAAAAACAGTTTGAGTGTGTCACTCACTGTTCAGCCGCAAATATATCTATTTAAAAAAGTCTGGTTTACACCAGTAAATTATAACTGTGGTTTTGCCGTTCCACGGTAAAAAAATCTCTATTATCCAGCTTTTGGTATTTTTTCCGTAAGGAAAAACAGTAATAGTGTCTCCTGATTGTGCAGACACCAATATATCTGTTTAAAAGAGTCTGGTGTAGGCCCGAGAAATAGAAGTGTGGTTTTGCAGTTCCACGGGTCAAATCTCTGTATTATCCTGCTTTTGGCATTTTTTGCCATAAAGAAAAACAGTAATAGTGTCTCCTGATTGTTCAGACACAAATATATCTGTTTAAAAGAGTCTGGTATACACCAGCAAATTATAACTGTGGTTTTGCCGTTCCATGGTAAAAAATCTCTATTATCCAGCTTTTGGTATTTTTTCTGTAAAGAAAAACAGTAATAGTGTCTCCTGATTTTTCAGACACAAATATATCTGTTTAAAAGAGTCTGGCATACACCAGTAAATTATAACTGTGGTTTTGCCATTCCACAGTAAAAAATCTCTATTATCCAGCTTTTGGTATTTTTTGCGTAAAGAAAAACAGTAATAGTGTCTCCCTGATTGTTCAGACACAAATATATCTGTTTAAAATAGTCTGGTGTAGGCCAGAGAAATAGAAGTGTGGTTTTGTAGTTCCACTGGTCAAATCTCTGTATTATCCTGCTTTGGGCATTTTTTGCCGCAAAGAAAAACAGTAATAGTGTCTCCTGATTGTTCAGACACAAATATATCTGTTTAAAAGAGTCTGGTATACACCAGTAAATTATAACTGTGGTTTTGCCGTTCCATGGTAAAAAATCTCTATTATCCAGCTTTTGGTATTTTTTCCGTAAAGAAAAACAGTAATAGTGTCTCCCTGATTGTTCAGACACAAATATAGTCTCCACCGAACCAAAAAGCACTACAGATACTGGCTGGTGATAAGCTCATGCAGCCTTTATCTATCCCTCATCCCCTCAAGATGGCTGGATCATCCTTGTAAATAAGCCAATGTACTTTGTGTCACCCCCCACCTCATTGTAGATTGTAAGCTCTTAAGAGCAGGGTCGTCATTATTTTTGCTGTAATTATTGTATTATCTTTAGCTATGTTACTCATGACTGTTGTACATGAACCTGCGAATTGTTAAGCGCTGCGGAATATGTTGGCGCTATATAAATAAAGATTATTATTATTATATATCTGTTTAAAAGAGTCTGGTGTAGGCCCGAGAAATAGAAGTGTGGTTTTGCAGTTACATGGGTCAAATCTCTGTATTATCCTGCTTTTGGCATTTTTTGCCGTAAAGAAAAACAGCAATAGTGTCTCCTGATTGTTCAGACACAAATATATCTGTTTAAAAGAGTCTGGTGTAGGCACGAGAAATAGAAGTGTGGTTTTACAGTTCCACGGGTCAAATCTCTGTATTATCCTGCTTTTGCCATTTTTTGCCGTAAAGAAAAACTGTAATAGTGTCTCCTGATTGTTCAGACACCAATATATCTGTTTAAAAGAGTCTAGTGTAGGCCCGAGAAATATAAGTCTGGTTTTGCAGTTACAAGGGTCAAATCTCTGTATTATCCTGCTTTTGGCATTTTTTGCCATAAAGAAAAACATTAATAGTGTCTCCCTGACTGTTCAGACACAAATATATCTGTTTAAAAGAGTCTGGTGTAGGCCAGAGAAATAGAACTGTGGTTTTCCTCTACCACGGTTCTAATCTACTTTTTATTACCCTTTTTCCATTGATAGTGTGAGTGTAAGCTATTTTACTTCGTTTACAATGGGCAAGGCGCGTGGCAAGGGACTTGGAACTGGACGTTCTGGTGATGGTGCGTGCAGAGGACGGGGCTGTGGCCAAGGTGAAAATGTGCCACAACCAACAGCCACATCTTCTCACTCCCAGTTCTTGACCAAATTGCTAGTGAAGCACAGAACAACACCAGTATTGCGACCTGATCAGTGTGAACAGGTTATTAATTGGATAGCAGATAATACTTCCAGTTACCTGGGCATCACCACCTCCGGTCTGTCTTCCACACCGTCAAATCTTAGTAGCCGTGAGTCTCGACCGCATACTCCTCCTCATCCTGATGCGCCTTCCTCACACCATGCTGAGTGTCGTTAGACAGCAACTGATCCCACACTTGGACACTCTAAAGACCTGTTCACTGGTCCATTTCCAGATTTGTGACCCTCGCCTGCTCCGCTTGAAGTGATGGAAGAGGAGATCCCATGTAGCGATGCCCAAATATTTGAACAGCCAAGTCGACGCTGGCCATTTGTCACAAGAGGTGAACGATGACGAAACACAATTGTCAGGAAGTGAGGAGGAGGATCGTGTTACGCAAGTGGAAGAGGAGGAGGTGGTGGATGATCTGGTAACTGACCCAACGTGGCAGGAGGACATGCAGAGCGAGGCCAGCAGCACACAGGGTGAGGGAGGCAGAGTACCCCAACAGGCTGGATGAAGCAGTGTGGTGGCCGCACACAGAAGGCGGGCAACAGTTCCCCGTAACACCAACACGAGGGACGTTGCCAGTACAACCTGTAGGTCTTCCAGAGTCTGGAATATTTTTAAAGACTCTGCTGATAACCCCAAAAAGGCCATTTGTACCACCTGCCATGCTAGCAGCAGCAGGGGTGACAAAACTACCAGCCTGACCACCACCAGCATGATCAGGCACATGGCAGCAAAGCACCCGACTTTGTGGGGTGAACCCCAGGGTCCATGACCAGCGTCAGCGGGTGTCACCACTGCTTCTTCCACTGTTGTGCGTGCAGTAGAACCCCTGTTGTATGTGCAAGGCAATCCCCTGTCCATACTGCATCATGCAAAGATGCCCCCTCCTCTCAGTCTTCACTTGTTATGGCAGTTTCTCAAGAAACAGCATCAACATCCACGTCCACGTCCCACCGCAGCGTTCAATTGTCCATATCCCAGACCTTTGAATGAAAGTGGAAATTCGCAGTCAACGCCCCACAGGCCACAGTCCTAAATTCGCACATTTCACGACTGCTTGCGTTGGAAATGCTGCCTTTTAGGCTGGTGGAGACGGAATCCTTCAGCAACCTTATGGTGGTGGCCGTCCCTCGGTACTCGGTCCCCAGCCGACACTATTTTGCCTGGTGTGCCATCCCTGCATTACACAAGCACGTGTCCCAAAACATCTGCTGTGCCCTCAACAACACAGTTACTGGGAGAGTCCACCTGACAACGGACACGTGGACAAGTGCTTGTGGCCAGGGACGGTACATCTCCCTGATGGCACACTGGGTAAACATAGTGGTAGCCGGGACCCAGTCGGACCTTGGGACGGAATACATCCTCCCCACACCAAGGATTGCGGGCCCTATGTCAGTCAGAGTTGCCCCCACAGTGTACAGCTCCTGCGCATCATCCTCCTCCTCCTCCTCATGTTCAGCCTCCATCTCAGATATCACCACATCAGTTACAAACTGGAAGCACTGCAGTACTGCCTCTGCCAAGTGGCAACAGCCTGTGCTGAAACTCATAAGCTTAGGTGATAAACCTGACACTGCTCGTGAGTTGTGGACAGCTGTGAAAGAGCAGGCAGATCTGTGGCTGAGACCGCTGAACCTACATCCAGGATGGTCATGTGTGACAATGGCCGTAACCTGGTGGCGGCTCTGAGGCGTGGCGAGATCACACACGTACCATGCCTGGCTCACGTGCTTAACCTCGTGGTTCAGCGGTTTCTTAAATCGTACCCTGAGTTGCCAGATTTGCTCGTCAAAGTACGCCGCCTGTCAGCTCATTTTCGGAAATCGGCTACAGCTTCCGCCGCCCTTGCTGTGTTGCAGCAGCGTTTGCAGCTTCCGTCACACCGACTGGTGTGTGATGTCCCCACACGTTGGAACTCTACCCTCCACATGTTGCAAAGGATTTGTGAGCAGAAGAGAGCAGTTGTGGAGCACCAGCTGCAACAAGGCCGTCGATATTCAGGTCAGACTCCACACATAAGACCTCAGGAGTGGACCTGGATGTCTGATATATGTACCATCTTGACAAACATTGAGGAGTCCACCAAGATGGTGAGTGGCGATGACTAGTGTTGAGCCACCCCCGTAGTGTTCGAGTTCGGTTCGTCGAACACCCGTATGTTCGCCAAACTGTTCATCGAACTGTTCGTTGAACACCTTCGAACACCATTAAAAGCAATGGCAGGCAAACAAAAACACATAGAAACACATAGAAAACACCTTCAAAGGTGTCCAAAAGCTGACAAACTGCTCAGAAGACACAACTAACACATGGAAAAGTGACAAGTACATATAGTCATGCGAAAAGAAAAGAGGTGGAGGAGTAAAAGGAGGGGGAGACACAGATATAGGCATGTCATGCCCTTCTAAAACCAAAAAAGTGCGAAGCCGACACGGCCAGTCCGTTCCTGCCCGTGCGACCTCCACGTCGCCGGGTTTGTGCCAGAGCCGCGGTGGACCCTGACGGCCAGCCCCCCTCTCCCAATACTGGTGCCTGTCCGCTGGTGGGTCAAGAGAGCCCCCCTGCGGTGGAGGCAGGTCTAATCTTTTTAATTTAAATTGTCTCTCTAATTTGAATGAGTACACTTTAAATCCTTTTACAAGGACCTATTGAAGGGCAAGTCTCATGCCAGCAGCCGCGGTAATTCCAGCTTCAGTAGCATCCACTAAACCTGCTGCAGTTAAAAAGCTTTTATGAGGATGGAGCTTGGCGGTCCACCGCAAGGCGTCCTACCGCCAGTCCCAGCCCCTGTGCCTTGGGGTGCCTCCCCGATGCTCTTCACTGAGTGTCCCGGGGGCCCGAACCATTTCCTTTGAAAAAATTAAGTGTCCAAACTGCAGGTGGTGTAGCTTGCTTAACAGCTGGGATAACCCGCTGACTAGCAGACACTGCTACTAGGCACAAAGTATTTCCTGGGCTAGATGCAGTTAAAAATTTGTAATTAGATACTCTCATTGGATGCTGAGAAAGCATTCCATAGAGTCTCCTGGCACGCCATATATTATTCTCTTAAAAAGCTTGGGGTAGGGGTCTAGGGGACCCTTTTATAGGCAAAATCACGGCCCTGTATCGCAATACGTCACCTAGGCTGAAGATAAATGGAACATTTTCATCACGTTTCATAATCACCAATGGGACAAGGCAGGGATGTCCTCTGTCCCCTCTCTTATACATCCTAGTGACGGAGCACCTGCTCTCATCAATTCGCCATAACCCCAATATTAGGTGGATTCAGGTGGGAGGCACCGAGTACAAGTGCTCTGCATTTGCTGATGATGTCCTAGTATATATCACTCAATCACATATATCCATCCCTGCTGTTATGGCTGAAATAGATCACTTTGTTACATGGTCAAATTTTAAAATCAATGCAGCGAAGTCTGAGGCCCTCGATGTCTCCCTCCCCAAATCCATACAGGATTCCATCCAGTCCAACTTTTCCTTTGCCTGGCCCTCACAGGGTATCAAATACTTAGGAATTCTTATTCATAGAGACCTCTCCCGTCTATGTTATCTTAATTTTGGGCCCTTTATTGAACAACTCCATACAGACCATCGTTGGCAAGTTAGAACTGTAAGATTCACTACGTGAACCACTGTGTTCCAAATTATTATGCAAAAAGTGTTTAGGAGTGATAAGGGAAGAATTTGTTTGTTTGTCAGTTAAACTCATTGATGGTGATGTGTGTCAGGGCTCTTTATATCACTGTAAGCAATTGCAGACACCTGTGCTAATTAGTTTGGCAGGTGTATCCAATGAAAGGCAAGACTACTTAAGAAGACTGTCCCACATTATTAAGCAGCCTACATTTTCTGCCAAAATGGGAAAGAAAAAGAATGTGTCGGCTGCTGAGAAGCAACAAATTGTGGAGTGCTTAGGTCAAGGCATGACTACAATCAACATTGCCAAGAAACTTCATCCTGATCATCGCACAATCAAGAAGTATGTAGCTGATTCACAGTACACACGTGTGCGTGCTGATAAGGGAAAATTGAGGACTCTTTCCTACAGGCAATTACGTCAGGTTGAAAGAGCAGCGGCAAAAAAGCCTTGTCATAGCAGCAGACAAGTTTTTGAAGCAGCTGGTGCCTCCAACGTCTCCCGAACAACAAGATGCAGGGTCCTTCAGAGGTTTGCAGCTGTGCGTAAGCCATCCTGTCGACCTCCTCTATCCACTGTACACAAGCAGAAATGGCTCCAGTGGGCTAAACAATACATGAAGACTAACTTCAAAACTGTTTTGTTCACCGATGAGTGCCATGCAATGCTCGATGGTCCATATGGATGGAGTGGAGGATGGCTGGTTGATGGACACCCCATGCAAACACGGCTACGGCGCCAACAAGGAGGAGGTGGAGTAATGTCTTGGGCTGGAATCATGGGGAGAGAGATTGTCGGCCCCTTTAGGATCCCTGAAGGGGTAAAGATGAACTCCATAATGTATGTGGAGTTTCTCAAACAGCACTTCCTGCCATGGTTGAAGAAGAAGAACCGTGTATTCCGCAGCAAGATCATTTTCATGCATGATAATGCACCGTCTCATGCTGCACATAACACATCTGCATCTCTGGCTGATATGGGCATAAAAGGGGACAAACTTATGGTGTGACCCCCATGCTCCCCTGACCTCAACTCCATTGAGAACCTCTGGAGCATCATCAAAAGGAGTGTCTATGATGGCAGGAGGCAGTTCACATTTAAGCAACAGCTCTGGGAGGGTATTCTGTCCTCATGCAAAACAATTGAAGCAGAAACCATCCAAAACCTGACAAATTCAATGGACGAGAGAGTTCAGAAGCTCCTTTCGAACAAGGGGTCCTATGTGCAAATGTAACATCACCTAGAATAAAGTTTTGAGTAGAAAACTGTTTGATTTCAGTTTCTAATAACCTGCTAATGCTTATAATTTCAAAAATGACCATTTTTTTGTTCTTTATTAAAATGAAAAGGTTGATCGAAGAGTGTGGGGGATCTAAGAGAGTGGCAACCCAGTAGTCAGGATTATTTAGAATTCTGACAATCTGAGGGTCATGTTGCAGGTAGTGCAGCAAGAAGGCAATCATGTGTCTTGCGCATCTAGGAGCCCCAAAATTATTTTCCGGGCTAGATGCAGCTAAAAATTATTATTAATTTGAAAGCTGGTGGAGCTTAGTATAGATGGCCTAATAGAATCAGTACTGCAAACTGCTACAAGGCCCAAATTATTTTCCAGCCAAGATATAGATAAACATGATTAGTAATTTTAAATCTGGTGGAGTTTAGTATAGATGGCCTAATAGAATCAGTACTGCACACTGCTACAAGGCCCAAATTATTTTCCAGCCAAGATACAGATAAACATGATTAGTCATTTTAAATCTGGTGGAGTTTAGTATAGATGGCCTAATAGAATCAGTACTGCACACTGCTACAAGGAATGCATATTTTATTGAGACATTGATTAAAAAATATATAACCCAAAAACAAAGTGAGGAGCAAGGTGGACAACGAAATATCCGATTTAGCCAAGCAAAGCCTGCCTTAGTGCTAGATACTCAATCAAATTGACATAACTTTACAGATAGAAAAGAAATTTACCATGAAAGTAGAAAAACGCTGCACCCCAAATTCTTGACCAATAGAATAAAGATTATATAAATATAAGTAATAGACCTAAAATTTAATAAGGTACAACATGATGTCAAGATTGACAAGCTATTATTGAACCAACCATATGGTGGCGCACTCTATAGTGCACTGCTAAAAAGCAGCCAAACCAGACTTGTCAGATAAGGTGCAGCGTGCATATTTACACTGGTAAAAAGTTATGCAGGTGGGAGATCATCTACACACATCCCCCCCCCAAAAAAAGAGAGGAAAATAACCTCTTCTTACTCTTAGGCTTAGTGCCAGAGGAAGTATATCACTTAGATTAGCATAAGGGAGATAGTTGTCTTACCAAAGATAACAGGCTGTCAGTAGGCTTTTCAGATAAAAAACCACGTGCGTCCCCCGACGCGCGTTTCGCGGCAGCTGGGGCCGCTTTCTCAAGGGGCGGTAGTAATGGTGGGGAAAGGAAACCTTTTAAACTGTTCGCGACGGTCACGTGAGTGCTCACGTGACCGGTCGCACGTGTAATAGGGGCGTGCACAGGTGTCCTAGCGACCCCAGAATGGCGCATGCGCCCGCCGAGTCCCGCGTCAGACAATGCCCCCAAGCCGTCAGGAACCACCGCGCACGCGCAGGCACGCCGCACAGATTGCGCAAGTGCCCGACCGTGCGCGGACGTCATATAGACAGCTGGGGCGTGCTCAACAACAAGAGGGCCGGCGCATGCGCGCCACGTCACAGGGCAGCAGTACTCGCCTACAGATTGCGTATAGAAGAGAAGGAGAGAACAGAACAGGGAGTTAACAGGGGAGTACATATATAGTACAATATCCATGACAATTTATTAGAGATGAGCGTTGTTCTACTCGAACTGTTCGCCAATCTCAAATTCGAGCTGTTTTGGGCGGTGTTCGAGCCGTTCGGTGAACACGAACAATTTGAGAAAAATTCGGCTGTTCGAGGTTATGTTCGATAACTGTTCGTGCACCAAAATCATAACTGGATTTTTTCTCAGTAATGATGAAAATTAATGTTAATACGCAGTTTGAGTGTACAGCGGGGCGGGGGGAGGGGCAGGGGATGGAACTCTGCAGGAACAATGAAGATCTCCATTTTTTTTTCTCTTTCCCGCATTTGCAGTGGGGAGGTGCAATCTGTCAGCCTATCAGCAGCGCACACACGGAGCGAAGTGCTTTTTTTCACACAAGCAAGGGCATGTGTCATTGGCAGTGTATGTCACATGTCCTTGCCCTATAAGACCAAGCCATTTTCCCTGTCGCCACCATTTTCTCACTGCTGCAGCTGCGTGTTAGACGGCACCGCTGTTGCTGTGTGCGCTATACCTTGTTAATTTCAAGCCAATTTTCGCACAAATCTACAGATAGCTTGGGAGTAGGGAATAGTTGTGATTGCAGTCCTTTTAAGGACTAGGTTACAGCATTTCCTACGACTTTTATCAGGCAGGTCTGTGCTCTTAAATAGATAGATTGTGGGAGTAAAGACTAATTGTAATTGGAGTCCTTTTCAGGACTAGGTTACATCAGTTCCTATCAGTTTTTGCCAGGCAGGTCTGTGCCGATGCTGTGCAAGTTTTTTTCACAGCATTTGGCTGAATCTAGCAAAGCTAATCCTTTTTGGCCTATTGCAGAGTGTGTTAGTCAGTGGAGTAGCCTATCTGTGTTGCAAGATATACCACCTGTGTATAGAATACCAATTTTTTTACTGCACCTAGTGAAGTAAAATCTTTTGGGCATAGCATCATTCTATTAGTCCATCTATACTGACCTCCATCAGGTTGCAAATTGAATATAATTTTTTTCTGCATCTAGCTCTGAAAAAATATTGGGCTTCTAGCTGTGTGTGGGACTTGTTGTATTAGTCCATCTATACTGACCTCCATCAGGTTGCAAACTGCATATATTTTTTTCTTCATCTACCTCTGAAAAAATATTGGGCTTCTAGCTGTGTGTGGGACTTGTTCTATTAATCCATCTATACAGACCTCCATCAGGTTGCAAACTGAATATATTTTTTTCTGCATCTACCTCTGAAAAAATATTGGGCTTCTAGCTGTGTGTGGGACTTGTTGTATTAGTCCATCTATACTGACCTCCATCAGGTTGCAAACTGAATATATTTTTTTCTGCATCTACCTCTGAAAAAATATTGGGCTTCTAGCTGTGTGTGGGACTTGTTCTATTAGTCCATCTATACAGACCTCCATCAGGTTGCAAACTGAATATATTTTTTTCTGCATTTACCTCTGAAAAAATATGGGGCTTCTAGCTGTGTGTGGGACTTGTTGTATTAGTCCATCTATACTGACCTCCATCAGGTTGCAAACTGAATATATTTTTTTCTGCATCTACCTCTGAAAAAATATTGGGCTTCTAGCTGTGTGTGGGACTTGCTCTATTAATCCATCTATACAGACCTCCATCAGGTTGCAAACTGAATATATTTTTTTCTGCATCTACCTCTGAAAAAATATTGGGCTTCTAGTTGTGTGTGGGACTTGTTGTATTAGTCCATCTATACTGACCTCCATCAGGTTGCAAACTGAATATATTTTTTTCTGCATCTACCTCTAAAAAAATATTGGGCTTCTAGCTGTGTGTGGGACTTGTTCTATTAATCCATCTATACAGACCTCCATCAGGTTGCAAACTGAATATATTTTTTTCTGCATCTACCTCTGAAAAAATATTGGGCTTCTAGCTGTGTGTGGGACTTGTTGTATTAGTCCATCTATACTGACCTCCATCAGGTTGCAAACTGAATATATTTTTTTCTGCATCTACCTCTGAAAAAATATTGGGCTTCTAGCTGTGTGTGGGACTTGTTCTATTAATCCATCTATACTGACCTCCATCAGGTTGCAAACTGAATATATTTTTTTCTGCATCTACCTCTGAAAAAATATTGGGCTTCTAGCTGTGTGTGGGACTCGTTCTATTAATCCATCTATACAGACCTCCATCAGGTTGCAAACTGAATATATTTTTTTCTGCATCTACCTCTGAAAAAATATTGGGCTTCTAGCTGTGTGTGGGACTTGTTGTATTAGTCCATCTATACTGACCTCCATCAGGTTGCAAACTGAATATATTTTTTTCTGCATCTACCTCTGAAAAAATATTGGGCTTCTAGCTGTGTGTGGGACTTGTTCTATTAATCCATCTATACAGACCTCCATCAGGTTGCAAACTGAATATATTTTTTTCTGCATCTACCTCTGAAAAAATATTGGGCTTCTAGCTGTGTGTGGGACTTGTTGTATTAGTCCATCTATACTGACCTCCATCACGTTGCAAACTGAATATATTTTTTTCTGCATCTACCTCTGAAAAAATATTGGGCTTCTAGCTGTGTGTGGGACTTGTTCTATTAATCCATCTATACAGACCTCCATCAGGTTGCAAACTGAATATATTTTTTTCTGCATCTACCTCTGAAAAAATATTGGGCTTCTAGCTGTGTGTGGGACTTGTTGTATTAGTCCATCTATACTGACCTCCATCAGGTTGCAAACTGAATATATTTTTTTCTGCATCTACCTCTGAAAAAATATTGGGCTTCTAGCTGTGTGTGGGACTTGTTCTATTAATCCATCTATACAGACCTCCATCAGGTTGCAAACTGAATATATTTTTTTATGCATCTACCTCTGAAAAAATATTTTGCCTTCTAGCAGTGTGTGGGACTTTCTCTATTAGTCCATCTATACTGACCTCCATCAGGTTGCAAATTAAAAATAATTTTTATCTGCATCTAGCTCTGAAAAAATATTTGGCCTTCTAGCAGTGTGTGGGACTTTCTCTATTAGTCCATCTATACTGACCTCCATCAGGTTGCAAATTGAATATAATTTTTTTCTGCATCTAACCCAGCCAATAGTTTTGGCCTAATACCACAGTTTGGCCACTCAGCTCTGCTCGGTTCCCATCCATTGTTTTTTTGTGCAAACAACTCCAGAGTTGTTAATTAGTTAACCACCAAAATGAGTGGAAAAAGGCCTGCTGCTGGTGGAAAGGGGAATAGGCGTGTTGGGAAGGGGAAAAAAGGTTGTGTCCGTGGGTTAGGTGTTAAAGCAACAGTAACATCTGCAGAAGAAAGACCATCTTCCAGCCAAACTAAAATGTCTACTTCTTTTAGCGGACAATGTGATAAGATCCCTTTCTTACGGCCACGCCAATCGCTACAAATTCCAGATGAGGCACAAAAACAGCAGGTGCTTCAACGGATATCAAGTGCTCCTTTAAGTGGGCTCTCCTCCACATCAACTTCAACATCACAAATACTCCAGTCCTCAAAGGTGTCACCCCAATCGCACTTGCTTCCTCACAGCTCCCAAATCTCCAGCTGCCCGTCTGAGTATGAGGTAGAACAGATGGTTGAGTCTGCAGAGCTGTTTACTCATACTATAGCCTGGGAATCAGAGGTCGACTCCAGCGCTTCTGTGAATCCAGACGAGGAAATGATCTGCACTGATGCCCAGAATCTTTATGAGTCGGATCCAGGACCAGACGCAGAAGGTTCTGACCATAATGTAGACCCTCATTCCCAAACTGTAACTCCTGTTGGTGGAGACAATGAGGAAGACGATGATAAGACTCAAATACCTGATTGGAGCGACAACTTTAGTTTTCTGTCAGGGCAGGAACAGGTTGGCTCTGAGGACGACGGGTGTGATAACGCACAGGGTGATGATGATGAGGTTGGAGATCCCACTTACTGTCAACCCACAGTCAGCTAAGAGATGAGGTCAGCAGAGGAGGTGGAGGAAGATGCTAGTGACGACGAGGTCAGGTTGCGCCTTCCTGGACAGAGACGTAGTACTGGAAGCACGTCAACAACTGCATCCTCAAACACAACTCTGCCTCTCACCACAAGTCGTGGTGGCTCTTCAGGTCGCATGGTTGCTAAGCCTTGCATAGCCTGGGCATTTTTTAAGATCGATAAAGATGACCCAACTCGTGTTATCTGTAACATTTGTCAGCAAAAGCTAAGTAGAGGCCAAAAAATACATAGTTTGAGTACTTCATGCATGAACCGGCACATGGACATGAAGCATAAGTTGCAGTGGGAAGCTCAGTGTGCTACAATGCGGCCTAGCCGGCCGGGCCAACCACCGTCTGCCATATCTTGTGCATCCGCGGCCTCTTCATCCTCTGTGACTGGGGGGACAGCAGTCACACCTGTTTTGGGGCGCAGACCTGCCACCTCTTTACCCGCAACAGCCAGCGTGATTGGCAGGTCATCATTTTCTTTGGAGGTGGTAACACCAGCTGGTGTTGAGCGCTGTCCGACATCGATAGCACCACCTTTGGATCAAGGCAACCTAACATGTCCGCCTGCATCTTCCTCACAGACCGGCAGTTTGCCGGGGACACCCTTATCAACCCCGTCTAAGCACAATAGCCAGCCCTCGGTCCCTCAGATGTGGACAAGTAAAAGACTATTTCCTCCTAGCCATGAGAAAGCTAAGAGATTGAATTTCACCATCTGCAAGTTCTTGGCTACAGAAATGCTGCCTTTCCGCCTGGTGGACACAGAGGATTTTCGAGACCTTATGTTCGTCGCAGTGCCCCAGTACCAGATGCCCAGTCGGCACTACTTCTCAAAGAAAGGTGTGCCTGCGCTCCACCAGCATGTCGCACACAACATCACCGCTTCTTTGAGAAACTCTGTGTGTGACAGGGTGCATTTCACCACAGACACTTGGACGAGTAGGCATGGACAGGGGCGTTACATGTCGCTGACTGGGCACTGGGTAACTATGGTGACAGCAGGACAAGGGGCTGCTGTCCAAGTCTTGCCGTCCCCACGAGTTGTGCGTCAATCCTCTTTATGTCAAACTTCCTCCACTGCTTCTGCCTCCTCAACCTCCTCTCGGTCTTCCACCTGCACCCAAAGCCTGTCTGGTCATGCCACAAGCTTTCTAACTGCGCAGAAGGGATCCTGCACACCTCCTTACTTTGCTGGCAGTAGGGCTCAACGTCATCAGGCGGTTTTTTACATTGAAATGTCTGGGAAATGTGAGTCACACAGCTGAGGAGTTGTGGTCAGCTCTGGAGAACCAATTTCATGAATGGTTGTCTCCACTGGACCTGAAACCAGGGAAGGCCGTGTGCGACAATGCTGCAAACCTGGGTGCGGCCCTTCGCCGGGGCAATGTCACACACGTGCCTTGTATGGCTCACGTGTTGAACCTGGTTGTCCAGCAATTTTTAGCCCACTATCCCAGACTAGATGGCCTTCTGCAGAGGGCACGGTCGCTGTGTGCTCACTTCCGCCGTTCGCATCCCGCAGCTCAGCGACTTACATCTCTACAGAAGTCGTTGGGCCTGCCACTTCACCGGCTAAAATGCGATGTGCCTACCCGGTGGAATTCAACTCTGCACATGCTGCAGCGACTGTGGCAGCACGGACAAGCCCTGGTGCAATACGTTCTGACGTATAGCCTGGGCCAACGAGATCCAGACGTGGGGCAAATCAGGCTGGAGGAGTGGTCTCAGATCAGGGACCTATGCACCCTTCTACACAGTTTTGAAATGGCGACGAAGATGTTTAGTGCTGACGATGCCATTATCAGCATGACTATTCTGGTGATTTACATGCTGGAGCACATGTTAAACAGAATTCGGAGTCAGGTGGTGGCACAAGAGGAGGTGGAGGAAGTAGATGAGGAGGAGTTGTATGCGGAAGGGCTAACATCTGCAAGGTCCAGACGGTCGGCAGCACCAAGGCGGCAGGCATGTGAGGGTGGGGGAGATGGTTTTACCAGGGCGCATGGTAGCAGCCAAACTACTGAGGAAGGTGCAGGAGCCCAGGAAGAAGTGGAGGACGAACTGATGGAAGACTCACCAGATGAGGGAGACCTTGATCACATTTCTGTTGTGCGAGGTTGGGGGGAGAGGACAGAGGAAGGAAGCATGATTGTTACCTCGCCACCAACACAACAGGGACTTGGTGTCCTGGATGCGCAACACACATGAGTGCCTTCTTGCTGCACTACCTGCAACATGACCCTCGAATTGTGAGAGTTAGAAATAATCCTGACTACTGGGTTGCCACACTGTTAAGATCCCCGGTACAAAAGTAAATTTGCAGAAATTATTCCTGCCATAGAAAGGGATGCACGCATGCAGGAGTATCAGCAGAGACTGTTGCAGAATCTTACATGTGCTTTTTAGAGATGAGCGTTGTTCTACTCGAACTGTTCGCCAATCTCAAATTCGAGCTGTTTTGGGCGGTGTTCGAGCCGATCGGCGAACACGAACAATTTGAGAAAAATTCGGCTGTTCGAGGTTATGTTCGATAACTGTTCGTGCACCAAAATCATAACTGGATTTTTTCTCAGTAATGATGAAAATTAATGTTAATACGCAGTTTGAGTGTACAGCGGGGTGGGGGGAGGGGCAGGGGATGGATCTCTGCAGGAACAATGAAGATCTCCATTTTTTTTTCTCTTTCCCGCATTTGCAGTGGGGAGGTGCAATCTGTCAGCCTATCAGCAGCGCACACACGGAGCGAAGTGCTTTTTTTCACACAAGCAAGGGCATGTGTCATTGGCAGTGTATGTCACATGTCCTTGCCCTATAAGACCAAGCCATTTTCCCCGTCGCCACCATTTTCTCACTGCTGCAGCTGCGTGTTAGACGGCACCGCTGTTGCTGTGTGCGCTATACCTTGTTAATTTCAAGCCAATTTTCGCACAAATATACAGATAGCTTGGGAGTAGGGAATAGTTGTGATTGCAGTCCTTTTAAGGACTAGGTTACAGCATTTCCTACGACTTTTATCAGGCAGGTCTGTGCTCTTAAATAGATAGATTGTGGGAGTAAAGACTAATTGTAATTGGAGTCCTTTTCAGGACTAGGTTACATCAGTTCCTATCAGTTTTTGCCAGGCAGGTCTGTGCCAGTGCTGTGCAAGTTTTTTTCACAGCATTTGGCTGAATCTAGCAAAGCTAATCCTTTTTGGCCTATTGCAGAGTGTGTTAGTCAGTGGAGTAGCCTATCTGTGTTGCAAGATATACCACCTGTGTATAGAATACCAATTTTTTTACTGCACCTAGTGAAGTAAAATCTTTTGGGCATAGCATCATTCCATTAGTCCATCTATACTGACCTCCATCAGGTTGCAAACTGAATATAATTTTTTTCTGCATCTAGCTCTGAAAAAATATTTGGGCTTCTAGCAGTGTGTGGGACTTGGTCTATTAGTCCATCTATACTGACCTCCATCAGGTTGCAAATTAAAAATAATTTTTTTCTTCATTTAGCTCTGAAAAAATATTTGGGCTTCTAGCAGTGTGTGGGACTTGTTCTATTAGTCCTTCTATACTGACCTCCAGCAGGTTGCAAATTGAATATAATTTTTTTCTGCATCTAGCTCTGAAAAAATATTTGGGCTTCTAGCGGTGTGTGGGACTTGGTCTATTAGTCCATCTATACTGACCTCCATCAGGTTGCAAATTAAAAATAATTTTTTTCTGCATCTAGCTCTGAAAAAATATTTGGGCTTCTAGCAGTGTGTGGGACTTGGTCTATTAGTCCATCTATACTGACCTCCATCAGGTTGCAAATTAAAAATAATTTTTTTCTGCATCTAACCCAGCCAATAGTTTTGGCCTAATACCACAGTTTGGCCACTCAGCTCTGCTCGGTTACCATCCATTGTTTTTTTGTGCAAACAACTCCAGAGTTGTGAATTAGTTAACCACCAAAATGAGTGGAAAAAGGCCTGCTGCTGGTGGAAAGGGGAATAGGCGTGTTGGGAAGGGGAAAAAAGGTTGTGTCCGTGGGGTAGGTGCAGAAGAAAGACCATCTTCCAGCCAAACTAAAATGTCTACTTCTTTTAGCGGACAATGTGATAAGATCCCTTTCTTACGGCCACGCCAATCGCTACAAATTCCAGATGAGGCACAAAAACAGCAGGTGCTTCAACGGATATCAAGTGCTCCTTTAAGTGGGCTCTCCTCCACATCAACATCAACATCACAAATACTCCAGTCCTCAAAGGTGTCACCCAAATCGCACTTGCTTCCTCACAGCTCCCAAATCTCCAGCTGCCCGTCTGAGTATGAGGTAGAACAGATGGTTGAGTCTGCAGAGCTGTTTACTCATACTATAGCCTGGGAATCAGAGGTCGACTCCAGCGCTTCTGTGAATCCAGACGAGGAAATGATCTGCACTGATGCCCAGAATCTTTATGAGTCGGATCCAGGACCAGACGCAGAAGGTTCTGACCATAATGTAGACCCTCATTCCCAAACTGTAACTCCTGTTGGTGGAGACAATGAGGAAGACGATGATAAGACTCAAATACCTGATTGGAGCGACAACTTTAGTTTTTTGTCAGGGCAGGAACAGGTTGGCTCTGAGGACGAAGGGTGTGATAACGCACAGGGTGATGATGATGAGGTCGGAGATCCCACTTACTGTCAACCCACAGTCAGCCAAGAGATGAGGTCAGCAGAGGAGGTGGAGGAAGATGCTAGTGACGACGAGGTCAGGTTGCGCCTTCCTGGACAGAGACGTAGTACTGGAAGCACGTCAACAACTGCATCCTCAAACACAACTCTGCCTCTCACCACAAGTCGTGGTGGCTCTTCAGGTCGCATGGGTGCTAAGCCTTGCATAGCCTGGGCATTTTTTCAGATCGATAAAGATGACCCAACTCGTGTTATCTGTAACATTTGTCAGCAAAAGCTAAGTAGAGGCCAAAAAATACATAGTTTGAGTACTTCATGCATGAACCGGCACATGGACATGAAGCATAAGTTGCAGTGGGAAGCTCAGTGTGCTACAATGCGGTCTAGCCGGCCGGGCCAACCACCGTCTGCCATATCTTGTGCATCCGCGGCCTCTTCATCCTCTGTGACTGGGGGGACAGCAGTCACACCTGTTTTGGGGCGCAGACCTGCCACCTCTTTACCCGCAACAGCCAGCGTGATTGGCAGGTCATCATTTTCTTTGGAGGTGGTAACACCAGCTGGTCTTGAGCGCTGTCCGACATCGATAGCACCACCTTTGGATCAAGGCAACCTAACATGTCCGCCTGCATCTTCCTCACAGACCGGCAGTTTGCCGGGGACACCCTTATCAACCCCGTCTAAGCACAATAGCCAGCCCTCGGTCCCTCAGATGTGGACAAGTAAAAGACCATTTCCTCCTAGCCATGAGAAAGCTAAGAGGTTGAATTTCACCATCTGCAAGCTCTTGGCTACAGAAATGCTGCCTTTCCGCCTGGTGGACACAGAGGATTTTCGAGACCTTATGTCCGTCGCAGTGCCCCAGTACCAGATGCCCAGTCGGCACTACTTCTCAAAGAAAGGTGTGCCTGCGCTCCACCAGCATGTCGCACACAACATCACCGCTTCTTTGAGAAACTCTGTGTGTGACAGGGTGCATTTCACCACAGACACTTGGACGAGTAGGTATGGACAGGGGCGTTACATGTCGCTGACTGGGCACTGGGTAACTATGGTGACAGCAGGACAAGGGGCTGCTGTCCAAGTCTTGCCGTCCCCACGAGTTGTGCGTCAATCCTCTTTATGTCATTTTTCCTCCACTGCTTCTGCCTCCTCAACCTCCTCTCGGTCTTCCACCTGCACCCAAAGCCTGTCTGGTCATGCCACAAGCTTTCTAACTGCGCAGAAGGGATCCTGCACACCTCCTTACTATGCTGGCAGTAGGGCTCAACGTCATCAGGCGGTTTTTACATTGAAATGTCTGGGAAATGTGAGTCACACAGCTGAGGAGTTGTGGTCAGCTCTGGAGAACCAATTTCATGAATGGTTGTCTCCACTGGACCTGAAACCAGGGAAGGCCGTGTGCGACAATGCTGCAAACCTGGGTGCGGCCCTTCGCCGGGGCAATGTCACACACGTGCCTTGTATGGCTCACGTGTTGAACCTGGTTGTCCAGCAATTTTTAGCCCACTGTCCCAGACTAGATGGCCTTCTGCAGAGGGCACGGTCGCTGTGTGCTCACTTCCGCCGTTCGCATCCCGCAGCTCAGCGACTTACATCTCTACAGAAGTCGTTGGGCCTGCCACTTCACCGGCTAAAATGCGATGTGCCTACCCGGTGGAATTCAACTCTGCACATGTTGCAGCGACTGTGGCAGCACCGACAAGCCCTGGTGCAATACGTTCTGACGTATAGCCTGGGCCAACGAGATTCAGAGGTGGGGCAAATCACGCTGGAGGAGTGGTCTCAGATCAGGGACCTATGCACCCTTCTGCACAGTTTTGAAATGGCGACGAAGATGTTTAGTGCTGACGATGCCATTATCAGCATGACTATTCCGGTGATTTAAATGCTGGAGCACATGTTAAACAGAATTCGGAGTCAGGTGGTGGCACAAGAGGAGGTGGAGGAAGTAGAGGAGGAGGAGTTGTATGCGGAAGGGCTAACATCTGCAAGGTCCAGACGGTCGGCAGCACCAAGGCGGCAGGCATGTGAGGGTGGGGGAGATGATTTTACCAGGGCGCATGGTAGCAGCCAAACTAGTGAGGAAGGTGCAGGAGCCCAGGAAGAAGTGGAGGACGAACTGATGGAAGACTCATCAGATGAGGGAGACCTTGATCACATTTCTGTTGTGCGAGGTTGGGGGGAGAGGACAGAGGAAGGAAGCATGATTGCTACCTCGCCACCAACACAACAGGGACTTGGTGCTCCTGGATGCGCAACACACATGAGTGCCTTCTTGCTGCACTACCTGCAACATGACCCTCGAATTGTGAGAATTAGAAATAATCCTGACTACTGGGTTGCCACACTGTTAGATCCCCGGTACAAAAGTAAATTTGCAGAAATTATTCCTGCCATAGAAAGGGATGCACGCATGCAGGAGTATCAGCAGAGACTGTTGCAGAATCTTACATGTGCTTTTCCACAAAATACCAGTGGTGCACGTAGTGAATCTCACAGTTCCAACTTGCCAACCGTGGGACCGTCAAGTGTTCAGCACTCAAACCATAACAGAACCACAGTATCTGCTGGTAACATCAATTTTGCGGAATCATTTCACCACTTTTTTAGCCCATCCTTTGCAAGGCCACAGGAGACAAGAAGTCTGACACATAGTCAACGCCTAGAGACGATGGTACAGGAGTATCTCCAAGTAAACATTGAAGCCACGACTGTGTCACTGGACCCTTGCTCTTTTTGGGCTTCCAATCTGGATAAATGGCCGGAGCTAGCCACTTACGCCTTGGAGATCTTGTCATGCCCCGCAGCCAGCGTTCTGTCTGAACGTGTGTTCAGCGCTGCTGGTGGTGTGCTGACAGATAAGCGCACGCGGCTCTCCACTGATAATGTAGACAGACTCACGTTCATAAAGATGAACAAATCATGGATCCGAAACGACTTTTCTACCCCTGTGTCATCCTGGGGAGAGTAAAAGCTTGATGATTGGTTAAAATCACCCTACCAACCGTTTTAAGCTTTCAAATTACTAATCATGTTTATCTGTATCTTGGCTGGAAAATAATTTGGGCTTTGTAGCAGTGTGCAGCACTGATTCTATTAGGCCATCTATAATAAGCTCCACCAGATTTAAAATTACTAATCATGTTTATCTGTATCTTGACTGGAAAATAATTTGTTCTTTGTAGCAGTGTGCAGCACTGATCCTATTAGGCCATCTATACTAAAGCTTCACCAGATTTAAAATTAATAATAATTTTTAGCTGCATCTAGCCCGGAAAATAATTTTGGGGCTCCGAGATGCGCAAGACATATAAGTGCCTTCTTGCTGCACTACCTGCAGCATGACCCTCATATTGTCAGAATTCGAAGTAATCATGACTACTGGGTTGCCACACTCTTAGATCCCCCAAACTTTTCGATCAACCTTTTCATTTTAATAAAGACCAAAAAAATGGTCATTTTTGAAATTATAAGCATTAGCAGGTTGTTAGAAACTGAAATCAAACAGTTTTCAACTCAAAACTTTATTCTAGGTGATGTTACATTTTCACATAGGACCCCTTGTTCGAAAGGAGCTTCTGAACTCTCTCGTCCATTGAATTTGTCAGGTTTTGGATGGTTTCTGCTTCAATTGTTTTGCATGAGGACAGAATACCCTCCCAGAGCTGTTGCTTAGATGTGAACTGCCTCCCGCCATCATAGACACTCCTTTTAATGATGCTCCAAAGGTTCTGAATGGGGTAGAGGTCAGGGGAGCATGGGGGTCACACCATAAGTTTGTCCCCTTTTATGCCCATATCAGCCAGAGATGCAGATGTTTTATGTGCAGCATGAGATGGTGCATTATCATGCAGAAAAATGATCTTGCTGTGAAATACACGGTTCTTCTTCTTGAACCATGGCAGGAAGTGCTGTTTGAGAAATTCCACATACATTATGGAGTTCATCTTTAGCGCCTTCAGGGATCCTAAAGGGGCCGACAATCTCTCTCCCCATGATTCCAGCCCAAAACATTACTCCACCTCCTCCTTGTTGGCGCTGTAGCCGTGTTTGCGTGGGGTGTCCATCAACCAGCCATCCTCCACTCCATCCATCTGGACCATCGAGCGCTGCACGGCACTCATCCGTGAACAAAACAGTTTTGAAATCAGTCTTCATGTAATGTTTGGCCCACTGGAGCCGTTTCTGCTTGTGTGAAGTGGATAGAGGAGGTCGACAGGATGGCGTATGCACAGCTGCAAACCTCTGAAGGACCCTGCATCTTGTTGTTCGGGGGACGTTGGAGGCACAAGCAGCTTCAAAAACTTGTCTGCTGCTATGACAAGGCTTTTTTGCCGCTGCTCTTTCAACCTGACGTAATTGCCTGTAGGAAAGAGTCCTCAATTTGCTCTTATCAGCACGCAGACGTGTGTACTGTGAATCAGCTACATACTTCTTGATTGCCAATACACTTCATCCTGATCATCGCACAATGTTGATTGTAGTCATGCCTTGACCTAAACACTCCACAATTTGTTGCTTCTCAGCAGCCGACACATCCTTTTTCTTTCCCATTTTGGCAGAAAATGTAGGCTGCTTAATAATGTGAGACAGCCTTCTTAAGTAGTCTTGCCTTTCATTGGACACACCTGCCAAACTAATTAGCACAGGTGTCTGCAATTGCTTACAGTGATATAAAGAGCCCTGACACACATCACCATCAATGAGTTTAACTGACAAACAAACAAATTCTTCCCTTATCACTCCTAAACACTTTTTGCATAATAATTTGGAACACAGTGTACATGTGCTTTTCCACAAAACACCAGTGGTTCACGTAGTGAATCTTACAGTTCTAACTTGCCAACCGTGGTCTGTATGGAGTTGTTCAATAAAGGGCCCAAAATTAAGATAACATAGATGGGAGAGGTCTCTATGAATAGGAATTCCTAAGTATTTGATACCCTGTGAGGGCCAGGCAAAGGGAAAGTTGGACTGGATGGAATCCTATATGGATTTGGGGAGGGAGACATCGAGGGCCTCAGACTTCGCTGCATTGATTTTAAAATTTGACCATGTAACAAAGTGATCTATTTCAGCCATAACAGCATGGATGGATATATGTGATTGAGTGATATATACTAGGACATCATCAGCAAATAGAGAGCACTTGTACTCGGTGCCTCCCACCTCAATCCACCTAATATTGGGGTTATGGCGAATTGATGAGAGCAGGTGCTCCGTCACTAGGATGTATAAGAGAGGGGACAGAGAACATCCCTGCCTTGTCCCATTGGTGATTGTGAAAGGTGATGAAAATGTTCTGACGCGCCCCCTGGGCCTTGGGACACCCGGAGCCGGACCCTTTTTGGTGGATGCTGGTGGTTGTAGTCTCCGTGGCGGCAACCCGGTTCCGTGGCTCAGGGCGGTCAAACCAGTGGCGGAACTACTTATGTGGTTTTGATGTTTAAATGTCCGACTACGCCACCCGTGGATTGCGGTCAGAGTGAACCGCCGCTCCAGGGCAGACCGCTGAGGCTGGTGTTGTGGGTGCAGCAGAGTGTAGCATAACTCCCCACGGGAGGAGTATAGCCTCAGGGCAGTGTATGCGGAGGATGGGGGTGATGGTGCAGGGCAGCAGCAGTAATGACACGGAGTCAGTGATGCAGTCCAGGGCCTTTACTCACAGTTCTTATTATCCAGCCCACGTCTGCAGGTAACGGCTGCCCACGTCGTACTGTGCTCACCAGGTGAGGGGCTCAGACAACTCCCAGATAACTTTGGAGTGCTTCACAGGACCCCCTTTGTGTGTCCTTTGTCTGGCCTTTCTTACCAACCCTTCTGTCCGGCTGCCTCGGGCCTCCTCTTGGTAAACTTGGCGCCAGTTTCCCTGACCCTATGTGGTGCCTTCCTAGCGGGTGTAGCGAGGGGCTGCGCCACATAAAATGTCACAGCCTCCTGTTTCTAGCTGAGGGTCTTTTCCTGCCTCCACTAGTTTCGGGGACCGGTCTCCCCCTTTGGCCTGACCCCTCCACGCAGGTGGATTCGGGCGTGCGGTGGCGACTCGCCCGTCTGCACCCCTGGGATCCCTTCGCTCCTCGTTCCTGGAGCCTTCTCCGCTCCTCTTCCTTCCTTCTCCCTCTTCCAGGCCTGGGCCTCTGTTACTAGGCCCGCCTCCGGAGCAGAGCTCATGCAGAGCCCCTGCTCCCTGCCACTTCTGCTCAGACTTCTCTGCACTGAACTAAGATGGTGCCCACCTTTTATACTCCCTTCTCAATGCACCCAGGAACTGCTTCCTCCCTGCTCCTGCACTACAGGGTTCCCCTTCCTCAGTGTTCCCTCCCCCCACTCCAGCCAGGGACAGGGACTGTCGTGCCCATCTCAGGGGCATATTGGTCGCCCTGCCCCACGGCAATGTGGTGTAATGCATGCAGGTGTCGGGTCCTGATCCACACTCCATCCTTACCTGAGAGTGAGATATCACATCTCTGGGTGAGGTGCAATACCTCTGTAGAAACCGAGCCCTCAGGGTAATACAGTTCCATTTATCTTCAGCCTAGGTGACGTATCGCGATACAGGGCCGTGATTTTGGCTATAAAAGGGTCCCCTAGACCCCTACCCCAAGCTTTTTAAGAGAATCATATATGGCGTGCCAGGAGACTCTATGGAATGCTTTCTCAGCATCCAACGAGAGTATCTAATTACAAATTTTTAACTGCATCTAGCCCAGGAAATACTTTGTGCCTAGTAGCAGTGTCTGCTAGTCAGCGGATTAT
The DNA here is from genome assembly GCF_046119375.1 of Phyllobates terribilis. Lineage (NCBI taxonomy): Eukaryota > Metazoa > Chordata > Amphibia > Anura > Dendrobatidae > Phyllobates > Phyllobates terribilis. The sequence goes on from NW_027362762.1 coordinate 209,231,438, forward strand.
CCCGGCTGTTAAGCAAGCTACACCACCTGTAGTTTAGACACTTAATTTTTTCAAAGGAAATGCTTCGGGACCACGGGATACTCAGTGAAGAGCATCAGGAGGCACCCCAAGGCATAGGGGCTGGGACTGGCAGTAGGATGCCTTGCGGTGGACAGCCGAGCTCGATCCCTATAAAAGCTTTTTAACTGCAGCAGCTTTAGTGGACGCTACTGGAGCTGGAATTACGCGGCTGCTGGCATGAGACTTGCCCTCCAATAGATCCTTGTAAATGGATTTAAAGTGTATTTATTCAAATTAGAGAGACAATTGAAATTAAAAAGCTTAGAGCTGCCTCCACCACAGGGGGGCTCGCTCGACCCACCAGCGGACAGGCACCAGTATTGGGAGAGGGGGGCTGGCCGTCAGGGTTCACCGCGGCTCTGGCACAAACCCGGCGACACGGAGGTGGCACGGGCAGGAGCGGACTGAACGTGTCGGCTTCTCACTTTTTGGATTTTAGAAGGGCATGACATGCCTATATCTGTGTCTCCCCCTCCTTTTACTCCTCCACCTCTTTTCTTTTCGCATGACTATATGTACTTGTCACTTTTCCATGTGTTAGTTGTGTCTTCTGAGCAGTTTGTCAGCTTTTGGACACCTTTGAAGGTGTTTTCTATGTGTTTCTATGTGTTTTTGTTTGCCTGCCATTGGTTTTAACGGTGTTCGAAGGTGTTCGACGAACAGTTCGACGAACAGTTCGGCGAACACACGGGTGTTCGACGAACCGAACCAAATTTTAAAATCAATGCAGCGAAGTCTGAGGCCCTCGATGTCTCCCTCCCCAAATCCATATAGGATTCCATCCAGTCCAACTTTCCCTTTGCCTGGCCCTCACAGGGTATCAAATACTTAGGAATTCCTATTCATAGAGACCTCTCCCATCTATGTTATCTTAATTTTGGGCCCTTTATTGAACAACTCCATACAGACCACGGTTGGCAAGTTAGAACTGTAAAATTCACTTCGTGAACCACTGGTGTTTTGTGGAAAAGCACATGTACACTGTGTTCCAAATTATTATGCAAAAAGTGTTTAGGAGTGATAAGGGAAGAATTTGTTTGTTTGTCAGTTAAACTCATTGATGGTGATGTGTGTCAGGGCTCTTTATATCACTGTAAGCAATTGCAGACACCTGTGCTAATTAGTTTGGCAGGTGTGTCCAATGAAAGGCAAGACTACTTAAGAAGGCTGTCTCACATTATTAAGCAGCCTACATTTTCTGCCAAAATGGGAAAGAAAAAGGATGTGTCGGCTGCTGAGAAGCAACAAATTGTGGAGTGTTTAGGTCAAGGCATGACTACAATCAACATTGTGCGATGATCAGGATGAAGTGTCTTGGCAATCAAGAAGTATGTAGCTGATTCACAGTACACACGTGTGCGTGCTGATAAGGGCAAATTGAGGACTCTTTCCTACAAGCAATTACGTCAGGTTGAAAGAGCAGCAGCAAAAAAGCCTTGTCATAGGAGCAGACAAGTTTTTGAAGCTGCTGGTGCCTCCAACGTCCTCCGAACAACAAGATGCAGGGTCCTTCAGAGGTTTGCAGCTGTGCATACGCCATCCTGTCGACCTCCTCTATCCACTTCACACAAGCAGAAATGGCTCCAGTGGGCCAAACATTACATGAAGACTGATTTCAAAACTGTTTTGTTCACGGATGAGTGCCATGCAGCGCTCGATGGTCCAGATGGATGGAGTGGAGGATGGCTGGTTGATGGACACCCCACGCAAACACGGCTACAGCGCCAACAAGGAGGAGGTGGAGTAATGTTTTGGGCTGGAATCATGGGGAGAGAGATTGTCGGCCCCTTTAGGATCCCTGAAGGCGCTAAAGATGAACTCCATAATGTATGTGGATTTTCTCAAACAGCACTTCCTGCCATGGTTCAAGAAGAAGAACCGTGTATTTCACAGCAAGATCATTTTTTTGCATGATAATGCACCATCTCATGCTGCACATAAAACATCTGCATCTCTGGCTGATATGGGCATAAAAGGGGACAAACTTATGGTGTGACCCCCATGCTCCCCTGACCTCTACCCCATTCAGAACCTCTGGAGCATCATCAAAAGGAGTGTCTATGATGGCGGGAGGCAGTTCACATCTAAGCAACAGCTCTGGGAGGGTGTTCTGTCCTCATGCAAAACAATTGAAGCAGAAACCATCCAAAACCTGACAAATTCAATGGACGAGAGAGTTCAGAAGCTCCTTTCGAACAAGGGGTCCTATGTGAAAATGTAACATCACCTAGAATAAAGTTTTGAGTTGAAAACTGTTTGATTTCAGTTTCTAATAACCTGCTAATGCTTATAATTTCAAAAATGACCATTTTTTTGGTCTTTATTAAAATGAAAAGGTTGATCGAAAAGTTTGGCGGATCTAAGAGTGTGGCAACCCAGTAGTCATGATTACTTCGAATTCTGACAATATGAGGGTCATGTTGCAGGTAGTGCAGCAAGAAGGCACTTATGTGTCTTGCGCATCTCGGAGCCCCAAAATTATTTTCCGGGCTAGATGCAGCTAAAAATTATTATTAATTTTAAATCTGGTGGAGCTTTAGTATAGATGGCCTAATAGGATCAGTGCTGCACACTGCTACAAAGCCCAAATTATTTTCCAGCCAAGATACAGATAAACATGATTAGTAATTTTAAATCTGGTGGAGCTTATTATAGATGGCCTAATAGAATCAGTGCTGCATACTGCTACAAAGCCCAAATTATTTTCCAGCCAAGATACAGATAAACATGATTAGTAATTTGAAAGCTTAAAACGGTTGGTAGGGTGATTTTAACCAATCATCCATCTTTTACTCTCCCCAGGATGACACAGGGGTAGAAAAGTCGTTTCGGATCCATGATTTGTTCATCTTTATGAACGTGAGTCTGTCTACATTATCAGTGGAGAGCCGCGTGCGCTTATCTACCAGCACACCACCAGCAGCGCTGAACACACGTTCAGACAGAATGCTGGCTGCGGGGCATGACAAGATCTCCAAGGCGTAAGTGGCTAGCTCCGGCCATTTATCCAGATTGGAAGCCCAAAAAGAGCAAGGGTCCAGTGACACAGTCATGGCTTCAATGTTTACTTGGAGATACTCCTGTACCATCGTCTCTAGGCGTTGACTATGTGTCAGACTTCTTGTCTCCTGTGGCCTTGCAAAGGATGGGCTAAAAAAGTGGTGAAATGATTCCGCAAAATTGATGTTACCAGCAGATACTGTGGTTCTGTTATGGTTTGAGTGCTGAACACTTGACGGTCCCACGGTTGGCAAGTTGGAACTGTGAGATTCACTACGTGCACCACTGGTGTTTTGTGGAAAAGCACATGTAAGATTCTGCAACAGTCTCTGCTGATACTCCTGCATGCGTGCATCCCTTTCTATGGCAGGAATAATTTCTGCAAATTTACTTTTGTACCGGGGATCTAACAGTGTGGCAACCCAGTAGTCAGGATTATTTCTAATTCCCCAAATTCGAGGGTCATGTTGCAGGTAGTGCAGCAAGAAGGCACTCATGTGTGTTGCGCATCCAGGAGCACCAAGTCCCTGTTGTGTTGGTGGCGAGGTAACAATCATGCTTCCTTCCTCTGTCCTCTCCCCCCAACCTCGCACAACAGAAATGTGGTCAAGGTCTCCCTCATCTGATGAGTCTTCCATCAGTTCGTCCTCCACTTCTTCCTGGGCTCCTGCACCTTCCTCACTAGTTTGGCTGCTACCATGCGCCCTGGTAAAACCATCTCCCCCACCCTCACATGCCTGCCGCCTTGGTGCTGCCGACCGTCTGGACCTTGCAGATGTTATCCCTTCCGCATACAACTCCTCCTCCTCTACTTCCTCCACCTCCTCTTGTGCCACCACCTGATTCCGAATTCTGTTTAACATGTGCTCCAGCATGTAAATCACCAGAATAGTCATGCTGATAATGGCATCGTCAGCACTAAACATCTTCGTCGCCATTTCAAAACTGTGCAGAAGGGTGCATAGGTCCCTGATCTGAGACCACTCCTCCAGCGTGATTTGCCCCACGTCTGGATCTCGTTGGCCCAGGCTATACGTCAGAACGTATTGCACCAGGGCTTGTCGGTGCTGCCACAGTCGCTGCAACATGTGCAGAGTTGAATTCCACCGGGTAGGCACATCGCATTTTAGCCGGTGAAGTGGCAGGCCCAACGACTTCTGTAGAGATGTAAGTCGCTGAGCTGCGGGATGCAAACGGCAGAAGTGAGCACACAGCGACCGTGCCCTCTGCAGAAGGCCATCTAGTCTGGGATAGTGGGCTAAAAATTGCTGGACAACCAGGTTCAACACGTGAGCCATACAAGGCACGTGTGTGACATTGCCCCGATGAAGGGCCGCACCCAGGTTTGCAGCATTGTCGCACACGGCCTTCCCTGGTTTCAGGTCCAGTGGAGACAACCATTCATGAAATTGGTTCTCCAGAGCTGACCACAACTCCTCAGCTGTGTGACTCACATTTCCCAGACATTTCAAAGTAAAAACCGCCTGATGACATTGAGCCCTACTGCCAGCATAGTAAGGAGGTGTGCAGGATCCCTTATGCGCAGTTAGAAAGCTTGTGGCATGACCAGACAGGCTTTGGGTGCAGGTGGAAGACCGAGAGGAGGTTGAGGAGGCAGAAGCAGTGGAGGAACTTTGACATAAAGAGGATTGACGCACAACTCGTGGGGACGGCAAGACTTGGACAGCAGCCCCTTGTCCTGCTGTCACCATAGTTACCCAGTGCCCAGTCAGCGACATGTAACGCCCCTGTCCATGCCTACTCGTCCAAGTGTCTGTGGTGAAATGCACCCTGTCACACACAGAGTTTCTCAAAGAAGCGGTGATGTTGTGTGCGACATGCTGGTGGAGCGCAGGCACACCTTTCTTTGAGAAGTAGTGCCGACTGGGCATCTGGTACTGGGGCACTGCGACGGACATAAGGTCTCGAAAATCCTCTGTGTCCACCAGGCGAAAAGGCAGCATTTCTGTAGCCAAGAGCTTGCAGATGGTGAAATTCAACCTCTTAGCTTTCTCATGGCTAGGAGGAAATGGTCTTTTACTTGTCCACATCTGAGGGACCGAGGGCTGGCTGTTGTGCTTAGACTGGGTTGATAAGGGTGTCCCCGGCAAACTGCCGGTCTGTGAGGAAGATGCAGGCGGACATGTTAGGTTGCCTTGATCCAAAGGTGGTGCTATCGATGTCGGACAGCGCTCAACACCAGCTGGTGTTACCACCTCCAAAGAAAATGATGACCTGCCAATCACGCTGGCTGTTGCGGGTAAAGAGGTGGCAGGTCTTCGCCCCAAAACAGGTGTGACTGCTGTCCCCCCAGTCACAGAGGATGAAGAGGTCGCGGATGCACAAGATATGGCAGACGGTGGTTGGCCCGGCCGGCTAGGCCGCATTGTAGCACACTGAGCTTCCCACTGCAACTTATGCTTCATGTCCATGTGCCGGTTCATGCATGAAGTACTCAAACTATGTATTTTTTGGCCTCTACTTAGCTTTTGCTGACAAATGTTACAGATAACACGAGTTGGGTCATCTTTATCGATCTGAAAAAATGCCCAGGCTATGCAAGGCTTAGCACCCATGCGACCTGAAGAGCCACACGACTTGTGGTGAGAGGCAGAGTTGTGTTTGAGGATGCAGTTGTTGACGTGCTTCCAGTACTACGTCTCTGTCCAGGAAGGCGCAACCTGACCTCGTCGTCACTAGCATCCTCCTCCACCTCCTCTGCTGACCTCATCTCTTGGCTGACTGTGGGTTGACAGTAAGTGGGATCTCCAACCTCATCATCATCACCCTGTGTGTTATCACACCCGTCGTCCTCAGAGCCAACCTGTTCCTGCCCTGACAAAAAACTAAAGTTGTCGCTCCAATCAGATATTTGAGTCTCATCATCGTCTTCCTCATTGTCTCCACCAACAGGATTTACAGTTTGGGAATGAGGGTCTACATTATGGTCAGAACCTTCTGCGTCTGGTCCTGGATCCGACTCATAAAGATTCTGGGCATCAGTGCAGATCATTTCCTCGTCTGGATTCACAGAAGCGCTGGAGTCGACCTCTGATTCCCAGGCTATAGTATGAGTAAACAGCTCTGCAGACTCAACCATCTGTTCTACTTCATACTCAGACGGGCAGCTGGAGATTTGGGAGCTGTGAGGAAGCAAGTGCGATTGGGGTGACACCTTTGAGGACTGGAGTATTTGTGATGTTGAAGTTGATGTGGAGGAGAGCCCACTTAAAGGAGCACTTGATATCCGTTGAAGCACCTGCTGTTTTTGTGGCTCATCTGGAATTTGTAGCGATTGGCGTGGCCGTAAGAAAGGGATCTTATCACATTGTCCGCTAAAAGAAGTAGACATTTTAGTTTGGCTGGAAGATGGTCTTTCTTCTGCAGATGTTACTGTTGCTTTAACACCTACCCCACGGACACAACCTTTTTTCCCCTTCCCAACATGCCTATTCCCCTTTCCACCAGCAGCAGGCCTTTTTCCACTCATTTTGGTGGTTAACTAATTCCCAACTCTGGAGTTGTTTGCACAAAAAACAATGGATGGGAACCGAGCAGAGCTGAGTGGCCAAACTGTGGTATTAGGCCAAAACTATTGGCTGGGTTAGATGCAGAAAAAAATTATATTCAATTTGCAACCTGATGGAGGTCAGTATAGATGGACTGATAGAACAAGTCCCACACACAGCTAGAAGCCCAAATATTTTTTCAGAGGTAGATGCAGAAAAAAAAATATTCAGTTTGCAACCTGATGGAGGTCAGTATAGATGGACTAATAGAGAAAGTCCCACACACTGCTAGAAGGCCAAATATTTTTTCAGAGCTAGATGCAGAAAAAAATTATATTCAGTTTGCAACCTGATGGAGGTCAGTATAGATGGACTAATAGAGAAAGTCCCACACACTGCTAGAAGGCCAAATATTTTTTCAGAGCTAGATGCAGAAAAAAATTATATTCAGTTTGCAACCTGATGGAGGTCAGTATAGATGGACTAATAGAGAAAGTCCCACACACTGCTAGAAGGCCAAATATTTTTTCAGAGCTAGATGCAGAAAAAAATTATATTCAGTTTGCAACCTGATGGAGGTCTGTATAGATGGATTAATAGAACAAGTCCCACACACAGCTAGAAGCCCAATATTTTTTCAGAGGTAGATGCAGAAAAAAATATATTCAGTTTGCAACCTGATGGAGGTCAGTATAGATGGACTAATACAACAAGTCCCACACACAGCTAGAAGCCCAATATTTTTTCAGAGCTAGATGCAGAAAAAAATTTTGTTCAATTTGCAACCTGATGGAGGTCAGTATAGATGGACTAATAGAGAAAGTCCCACACACTGCTAGAAGGTCAAATATTTTTCAGAGCTAGATGCAGACAAAAATTATTTTTAATTTGCAACCTGATGGAGGTCAGTATAGATGGAGTAATAGAACAAGTCCCACACACAGCTAGAAGCCCAAATATTTTTTCAGAGGTAGATGCAGAAAAAAATTATATTCAGTTTGCAACCTGATGGAGGTCTGTATAGATGGATTAATAGAACAAGTCCCACACACAGCTAGAAGCCCAATATTTTTTCAGAGGTAGATGCAGAAAAAAATATATTCAGTTTGCAACCTGATGGAGGTCAGTATAGATGGACTAATACAACAAGTCCCACACACAGCTAGAAGCCCAATATTTTTTCAGAGCTAGATGCAGAAAAAAATTATATTCAATTTGCAACCTGATGGAGGTCAGTATAGATGGAGTAATAGAACAAGTCCCACACACAGCTAGAAGCCCAAATATTTTTTCAGAGGTAGATGCAGAAAAAAATTATATTCAGTTTGCAACCTGATGGAGGTCTGTATAGATGGATTAATAGAACAAGTCCCACACACAGCTACAAGCCCAATATTTTTTCAGAGGTAGATGCAGAAAAAAATATATTCAGTTTGCAACCTGATGGAGGTCAGTATAGATGGACTAATAGAGAAAGTCCCACACACTGCTAGGAGGCCAAATATTTTTTCAGAGCTAGATGCAGAAAAAAATTATATTCAATTTGCAACCTGATGGAGGTCAGTATAGATGGACTAATAGAATGATGCTATGCCCAAAAGATTTTACTTCACTAGGTGCAGTAAAAAAAATTGGTATTCTATACACAGGTGGTATATCTTGCAACACAGATAGGCTACTCCACTGACTAACACACTCTGCAATAGGCCAAAAAGGATTAGCTTTGCTAGATTCAGCCAAATGCTGTGAAAAAAACTTGCACAGCACTGGCACAGACCTGCCTGGCAAAAACTGATAGGAACTGATGTAACCTAGTCCTGAAAAGGACTCCAATTACAATTAGTCTTTACTCCCACAACCTATCTATTTAAGAGCACAGACCTGCCTGATAAAAGTCGTAGGAAATGCTGTAACCTAGTCCTTAAAAGGACTGCAATCACAACTATTCCCTACTCCCAAGCTATCTGTAGATTTGTGCGAAAATTGGCTTGAAATTAACAAGGTATAGCGCACACAGCAACAGCGGTGCCGTCTAACACGCAGCTGCAGCAGTGAGAAAATGGTGGCAACGGGGAAAATGGCTTGGTCTTATAGGGCAAGGACATGTGACATACACTGCCAATGACACATGCCCTTGCTTGTGTGAAAAAAAGCACTTCGCTCCGTGTGTGCGCTGCTGATAGGCTGACAGATTGCACCTCCCCACTGTAAATGCGGGAAAGAGAAAAAAAAATGGAGATCTTCATTATTCCTGCAGAGATCCATCCCCTGCCCCTCCCCCCACCCCGCTGTACACTCAAACTGCGTATTAACATTAATTTTCATCATTACTGAGAAAAAATCCAGTTATGATTTTGGTGCACGAACAGTTATCGAACATAACCTCGAACAGCTGAATTTTTCTCAAATCGTTCGTGTTCGCCGAACGACTCGAACACCGCCCAAAACAGCTCAAATTTGAGATTGGCGAACAGTTCGAGTAGAACAACGCTCATCTCTACTTTTGAGTTCATTGACATCGGTCGCCGTCCTGGCCGCACCAATGTCGCGCACGTGCTCACGCACACGTATTCTCAGTTCCCTAGATGTAAGTCCAATATAAATTAAAGGGCAATCGCACATGGCATAATAGATGATGTTATTAGTGCCACACGAAACATAGTGTCTTATTTTAAAATGTTTATTGCCATCTGAGGACGTGAACGTGTTCCAGCGCGTGACATTGGTGCAGGCAAGACAACGACCGCAAGGAAAAGTCCCAAGGGTCGATCCATGAGAACCAAAAGGATTCGGTCGTATCGGAACATAATGACTCGAGACTAGAAGGTTTTTAAGATTTTTTTTAAGAATTGGTCCCCGGGAGGGGTCGGTTGCCAAGATGTCCCAATGCTTGGTCATGATCTTCCTCATATTCTCCCACTCGTGGTTATAATTAGAGATATACCGAATTTTTGCTTGTCCGGTTTCCAAACCTTTAATGGTATTAGAATATAATAAGTTGTTACGTGGGGTTCGCCTAGCCCTATCATATCCATGCCTGATACACCTGTTACTGTACCCACGTTGTCTGAACCTGTGCTTCAAATCGACGGCCTGACGTTCAAATTTGAGGTCAGAGGAACAGATCCGCCTTGCCCTCAGGAACTGCCCGACAGGGACGGCCCTTATGGTTGTGGGATGGTGTGCCGTGTCAGCATGTATTAGGGCATTGACCGACATAGATTTCCTAAAGATGTCGGTCTGGAGGCACCTCCCATCATCAACCTCCAGCTCGACATCCAGGAAATCAATTTTTGTGGTGTTAAATTTATATGTCAGCCTAATGCCCCATGTATTCTGGTTTAATTGGACCATAAATTCGTCAAGCTGCTGCACCATCCCTCGCCAAAAAAACAAAATATCATCAATGTAACAGAGCCAGCATAAAATTTGGTCCGTGGCCCCCGCGCCCTCGTCGCCAAAAACATGCCTCTCCCATGCTCCTAGGAAGAGGTTGGCGTACGAGGGCGCGCAGGCCGCTCCCATGGCTGTACCCCGTTTCTGCAGATATACTGCATCCTTAAACAAAAAATAATTGTGGGTCAGGACGAATTGCAGGACCTCGACGATCAGTCCACACAAAGGGCCGCCCAGGTCGGACGCCCCGAGGAAAAGGCGGATCGCTTCCAGACCAGTGGTGTGCTCAATACAGGTGTACAGGCTTTCTTCATCTGCTGTGACGAGCAGTACCCCTTCATCCAGAAGGACACCATTGACCCGCGTAAGGATGTCCGCCGTGTCCCTGATAAAAGAGGGCAAAGTCTCGACAATTGGCTTCAAATAGAAGTCAATAAATCTGCATATGGGTTCGCATAAGCCACCCAAGCCCGACACGATCGGACATCAAGGCGGGTCGGTGGGGTCCTTGTGGATCTTGGGTAAGAGGTAGAAAGTAGGTGCTTTTGGAAACCGGACAGTCAGGGCCTCCACAGTTTTTTTGTCTATAACCCCACCCTCACAGGCATGGGCCAGAATCATCTGGAGTGCGGCGGAGAAGGAGGTGGTGGGATTATAATGAAGTTTAGAATAGGTATTAGCATCCTTTAGTTGTCGGAATGCTTCCCTTTCATATTTTGTGCAAGGCCAAATCACGATATTTCCCCCCTTGTCTGTTGCTTTAATTACAATGTCACTATAGGACTGTAGTGTACTAATTGCTTTCCGTTGTAATGCTGTGAGATTATCAAATCTCCTGGAAGTAGATAGCCTTCCAAAGTCCTCGGACACAAGCTTAGAAAAGATTTCCACAGCAGGAAACAGGGACAAGGGGGAAAAGCGCGTAGACTTAGGTCTTGCACATGGGGGAAACCCACCTTGTTGGGGAGATCCTTGCTCCTGTAACAGTTCCTCCAAATTTGAAATTGCCTCCTGCTCCGCCGCACTCCAGGATTCACAGGGCGCCGTGCTCCTAGAGTGTAGTTTATGGAGGATGAGTTTACGTGCAAAGAGTTGGAGGTCCTTTAATGCTGTGAAATAATTAAAACCATTAGTGGGAGAAAAAGACAATCCCTTGCTCAGAACCTCAAACTGCTCTACAGAGAGAACGTGGGAGGACAGATTGACAACCTGTAACTCCCCCCGGGACCCACTCACCCGTTGTTGTGATGGACCTTTATTCTTGCTAGTCTGTCGAGTCTGGACCCTTTTAGGAATTTGCCCCAGGACACTCTGACCATCCACAAGTTGCGTTTTTTCATGGGGGTCCTCCACAGACGTGGTGGATGACATAGACGTTGATCTTGATCTAGAAAAAGAGCCTCCTCTCTGTTGAGGGCGAGACCGTTTGTTTGAGTGTCCCCATTTGTACATACGTTGTAATTTCTTGTCTTGTAAATCACGCAAAAATTTCTTTGATTTGAACGAGTGGACCTCATTAGCCAGTTCCTGAGATAAAATTTCTCTAATTATAACCACGAGTGGGAGAATATGAGGAAGATCAAGACCAAGCATTGGGACATCTTGGCAACCGACCCCTCCCTGGGACCAATTCTTGGGGATCGTCCCCTTATGACCCCGAGACGAGCCAAAAATCTTAAAGACCTTCTAGTCTCGAGTCATTATGTTCCGATATGACCGAATCCTTTTGGTTCTCATGGATTGACCCTTGGGACTTTTCCTTGCTGTCGTTGTCTTGCCTGCACCAATGTCGCTCGCTGCAACACGTTCACGTCCTCAGATGGCAATAAACATTTTAAAATAAGACACTATGCTTCGTGTGGCACTAATAACATCATCTATTATGCCATGTGCGATTGCCCTTTAATTTATATTGGACTTACATCTAGGGAACTGAGAATACGCGTGCGTGAGCACGTGCGCGACATTGGTGCAGCCAGGACGGCGACCGATGTCAATGAACTCAAAAGCATTCCCAGGCACTTCAGGGCTGTCCATAATTGCGACCCTCGCTGTTTCAAAGTGCGGGGGATAGACGTGATACATTTGGGTGCGCGGGGTGGCAATGTCAGAAAGGTTTTGGCGCAGGTGGAAGCTAAGTGGATGGTGACACTTGGGACATTGTCGCCCCGCGGACTAAATGAGTCCCTTTCCTTCTCTTCTTTTTTATGACATCAAGATATCTATAGCTGATCCTATATCATACACTGACCCCCTCCTCTCTACCCTCACTGTGCCCGAGGGACATATATGTTTCGTTTGGGGTTTATTTTTGTTTTTAAATAATTCTTTATTTTTAATCTGTTTATATTTTTTTCAGTTTTTCTCTAGATAATCTAATATACTTCTCTCTTTGCACCTTATTGGATCAACTCTTATCCATTCAAAATGACTGTGTGATGCAGATGTCCCATATGAAATATAGGATGGGATGATAAAACGATGGGAAAAAGATAAAGCAAAGGACCATTGATGGATAAATTGTCATGGATATTGTACTATATATGAACTCCCCTGTTAACTCCCTGTTCTGTTCTCTCCTTCTCTTCTATACGCAATCTGTAGGTGAGTACTGCTGCCCCGTGACGTGGCGCGCATGCGCCGGCCCTCCTGTTGTTGGGCACGCCCCCAGCTGTCTATATGACGTCTGCGCACGGTCGGGCACTTGCGCAATCTGTGCGGCGTGCCTGCGCGTGCGCGGTGGTTCCTGACGGCTTGGGGGCATTGCCTGATGCGGGACTCGGCGGGCGCATGCGCCATTCTGGCGTCGCTGGGACACCTGTGCACGCCCCTATTACACGTGCGACTGGTCACGTGAGCGCTCACGTGACCGTCGCGAACAGTTTAAAAGGTTTCCTTTCCCCACCATTACTACCGCCCCTTGAGAAAGCGGCCCCAGCTGCCGCGAAACGCGCGTCGGGGGACGCACGTGGTTTTTTATCTGAAAAGCCTACTGACAGCCTGTTATCTTTGGTAAGACAACTATCTCCCTTATGCTACTCTAAGTGATATACTTCCTCTGGCACTAAGCCTAAGAGTAAGAAGAGGTTATTTTCCTCTCTTTTCTTGGGGGGGGAATGTGTGTAGATGTTCTCCCACCTGCATAACTTTTTACCAGTGTAAATATGCACGCTGCACCTTATCTGACAAGTCTGGTTTGGCTGCTTTTTAGCAGTGCACTATAGAGTGCGCCACCATATGGTTGGTTCAATAATAGCTTGTCAATCTTGACATCATGTTGTACCTTATTAAAATTTAGGTCTATTACTTATATTTATATAACCTTTATTCTATTGGTCAAGAATTTGGGGTGCAGCGTTTTTCTACTTTCATGGTAAATTTCTTTTCTATCTGTAAAGTTATGTCAATTTTACTGAGTATCTAGCACTAAGGCAGGCTTTGCTTGGCTAAATCGGATATTTCATTGTCCACCTTGCTCCTCACTTTGTTTTTGGGTTATATATTTTTTAATCAATGTCTCAATAAAATATGCATTCCTTTTTAAACCATGATGACTCTGTTTCCCTCTTGTTAAAAAAATGTTGCTTTTGAGTCGGTATAGGAGGGTGTTGGGGGGGACTCCGTTCCCCCGCTTACACCCACTTTCTAATATTTGGGCTATTTTGCTAATTACACTGCTACAAGGCCCAAATTATTTTCCAGCCAAGATACAAATAAACATGATTAGTAATTTTAAATCTGGTGGAGTTTAGTATAGATGGCCTAATAGAATCAGTACTGCACACTGCTACAAGGCCCAAATTATTTTCCAGCCAAGATACAGATAAACATGATTAGTAATTTGAAAGCTTAAAACGGTTGGTGAGGTGATTTTACCAAATCATCAAGCTTTTACTCTCCCCAGGATGACACAGGGGTAGAAAAGTCCTTTCGGATCCATGATTTGTTCATCTTTATGAACGTGAGTCTGTCTACATTATCAGTAGAAAGCCGCGTGCGCTTATCTGTCAGCACACCACCAGCAGCGCTGAACACACGTTCAGACAGAACGCTGGCTGCAGGGCATGACAAGATCTCCAAGGCGTAAGTGGCGAGCTCTGGCCATTTATCCAGATTGGAAGCCCAAAAAGAGCAAGGGTCCAGTGACACAGTCATGGTTTCAATGTTTACTTGGAGATACTCCTGTACCATCGTCTCTAGGCGTTGACTATGTGTCAGACTTCTTGTCTTCTGTGGCCTTGCAAAGGATGGGCTAAAAAAGTGGTGAAATGATTCCGCAAAATTGATGTTACCAGCAGATACTGTGTTTCTGTTACGTTTTGAGTGCTGAACACTCGACGGTCCCACGGTTGGCAAGTTGGAACTGTGAGATTCACTACGTGCACCACTAGTGTTTTGGGGAAAAGCACATGTAAGATTCTGCAACAGTCTCTGCTGATACGCCTGCATGCGTGCATCTCTTTCTATGGCAGGAATAATTTCTGCAAATTTACTTTTGTACCGGGGATCTAACAGTGTGGCAACCCAGTAGTCAGGATTATTTCTAATTCTCACAATTCGAGGGTCATGTTGCAGGTAGTGCAGCAAGAAGGCACTCATGTGTCTTGCGCATCCAGGAACACCAAGTCCCTGTTGTGTTGGTGGCGAGGTAACAATCATGCTTCCTTCCTCTGCCCTCTCCCCCCAACCTCGCACAACAAAAATGTGATCAAGGTCTCCCTCATCTGATGAGTCTTCCATCAGTTCGTTCTCCACTTCTTCCTGGGCTCCTGCACCTTCCTCACTAGTTTGGCTGCTACCATGCTCCCTGGTAAAACCATCTCCCCCACCCTCACATGCCTGCCGCCTTGGTGCTGCCGACCGTCTGGACCTTGCAGATGTTAGCCCTTCCGCATACAACTCCTCCTCCTCTACTTCCTCCACCTCCTCTTGTGCCACCACCTGACTCCGAATTCTGTTTAAAATGTGCTCCAGCATGTAAATCACCGGAATAGTCATGCTGATAATGGCATCATCAGCACTAAACATCTTCGTCGCCATTTCAAAACTGTGTAGAAGGGTGCATAGGTCCCTGATCTGAGACCACTCCTCCAGCGTGATTTGCTCCACCTCTGGATCTCGTTGGCCCAGGCTATACATCAGAACGTATTGCACCAGGGCTTGCCGGTGCTGCCACATTCGCTGCAACATGTGTAGAGATGAATTCCACCGGGTAGGCACATCGCATTATAGTGGGTGAAGTGGCAGGCCCAAAGACTTCTGTAGAGAAGTAAGTCGCTGAGCTGCGGGATGCGAATGGCGGAAGTGAGCACACAGCGACCGTGCCCTCTGCAGAAAGCCATCAAGTCCGGGATAGTGGGCTAAAAATTGCTGAACAACCAGGTTCAACACGTGAGCCATACAAGGCACGTGTGTGACATTGCCCCGGCGAAGGGCCGCACCCAGGTTTGCAGCATTGTCGCACACGGCCTTCCCTGGTTTTCTGGTTCAGTGGAGACAACCATTCATGAAACTGGTTCTGCAGAGCTGACCACAACTCCTCAGCTGTGTGACTCACATTTCCCAGACATTTCAAAGTAAAAACCGCCTGATGACGTTGAGCCCTGCTGCCAGCATAGTAAGGAGGTGTGCAGGATCCCTTCTGCGCAGTTAGAAAGCTTGTGGCATGACCAGACAGGCTTTGGGTGCAGGTGGAGGACCGAGAGGAGGTTGAGGAGGCAGAAGCAGTGGAGGAACTTTGAGATAAAGAGGATTGACGCACAACTCGTGGGGACGGCAAGACTTGGACAGCAGCCCCGTGTCCTGCTGTCACCATAGTTACCCAGTGCCCAGTCAGCGACATGTAACGCCCCTGTCCATGCCTACTCGTCCAAGTGTCTATGGTGAAATGCACCCTGTCACTCACTTTCTTTGAGAAGTAGTGCCGACTGGGCATCTGGTACTGGGGCACTGCGACGGACATAAGGTCTCGAAAATCCCCTGTGTCCACCCGGCGGAAAGGCAGCATTTCTGTAGCCAAGAGCTTGCAGATGGTGAAATTCAACCTCTTAGCTTTCTCACTGCTAGGAGGAAATGGTCTTTTACTTATCCACATCGGAGGGACCGAGGGCTGGCTGTTGTGCTTAGATGGGGTTGAGAAGGGTGTCCCCGGCAAACTGCCGGTCTGTGAGGAAGATGCAGGTGGACATGTTAGGTTGCATTGATCCAAAGGTTGTGCTATCGATGTTGGACAGCGCTGAACACCAGCTGGTGTTTCCACCTCCAAAGAAAATGATGACCTGCCAATCACGCTGGCTGTTGCGGGTAAAGAGGTGGCAGGTCTGCGTCCCAAAACACGTGTGACTGCTGTCCCCCCAGTCACAGAGGATGAAGAGGCCGCGGATGCACAAGATGCGGCAGACGGCGGTTTGCCCGGCCGGCTAGGCCGCATTGTAGCACAGTGAGCTTCCCACTGCAACTTATGCTTCATATCCATGTGCCGGTTCATGCATGAAGTACTCAAACTAGGTATTTTCTACTTAGCTTTTGATGACAAATTTTACAGATAACATCTTAATCGATATGAAAAAATGCCCAGGCTATGCAAGGCTTAGCACCCATGCGACCTGAAGAGCCACCACGACTTTTGGTCAGAGGCAGAGTTGTGTTTGAGGATGCCGTTGTTGACGTGCTTCCAGTACTACATCTCTGTCCAGGAAGGCGCAACCTGACCTCGTCGTCACTAGCATCCTCCTCCACCTCCTCTGCTGACCTCATCGACTGGCTGACTGTGGGTTGACAGCAAGTGGGATCTCCAACCTCATCATCATCACCCTGTGTGTTATCACACCCGTCGTCCTCAGAGCCAACCTCTTCCTGCCCTGACAAAAACTCAAGTTGTCGCTCCAATCAGGTATTTGAGTCTCATCATCGTCTTCCTCATTGTCTCCACCAACAGGAGTTACAGTTTGGGAACGAGGGTCTACATTATGGTCAGAACCTTCTGCGTCTGGTCCTGGATCCGACTCATAAAGATTCTGGGCATCAGTGCAGATCATTTCCTCGTCTGGATTCACAGAAGCTCTGGAGCCGACCTCTGATTCCCAGGCTATAGTATGAGTAAACAGCTCTGCAGACTCAACCATCTGTTCTATCCCATACTCAGACGGGCAGCTGGAGTCTTGGGAGCTGTAAGGAAGCAAGTGCGATTGGGATGACACCTCTGAGGACTGGAGTATTTGTGATGTTGTGATGTTGAAGTTGAGGTGGAGGACAGCCCACTTAAAGGAGCATTTGATATCCGTTGAAGCACCTGCTATTTTTGTGCCTTATCTGGAATTTGTAGCGATTGGCGTGGCCGTAAGAAAGGGATCTTATAACATTGTCCGCTAAAAGAAGTAGACATCTTAGTTTGGCTGGAAGATGGTCTTTCTTCTGCAGATGTTACTGTTGCTTTAACACCTACCCCACGGACACAACCTTTTTTTCCTTTCCCAACACGCCTATTCCCCTTTCCACCAGCAGCAGGCCTTTTTCCACTCATTTTGGTGGTTAACTAATTCACAACTCTGGAGTTGTTTGCACAAAAAACAATGGATGGGAACCGAGCAGAGCTGAGTGGCCACACTGTGGTATTAGCCCAAAAGTATTGGCTGGGTTAGATGCAGATAAAAATTATTTTGAATTTGCAACCTGGTGGAGGTTAGTATAGATGGACTAATAGAACAAGTCCCACACACTTCTACAAGCCAAAATATTTTTTCAGAGCTAGATGCAGAAAAAAATTATTTTGAATTTGCAACCTGGTGGAGGTTAGTATAGATGGACTAATAGAACAAGTCCCACACACTGCTACAAGCCGAAATATTTTTTCAGAGGTAGATGCAGAAAAAAATTATATTGAATTTGCAACCTGGTGGAGGTTAGTGTAGATGGACTAATAGAACAAGTCCCACACACTTCTACAAGCCAAAATATTTTTTCAGAGCTAGATGCAGAAAAAAATTATATTGAATTTGCAACCTGGTGGAGGTTAGTATAGGAGGACTAATAGAACAAGTCCCACACACTGCTACAAGCCAAAATATTTTTTCAGAGCTAGATGCAGAAAAAAATTATTTTGAATTTGCAACCTGGTGGAGGTTAGTATAGATGGACTAATAGAACAAGTCCCACACACTGCTACAAGCCGAAATATTTTTTCAGAGGTAGATGCAGAAAAAAATTATATTGAATTTGCAACCTGGTGGAGGTTAGTGTAGATGGACTAAAAGAACAAGTCCCACACACTGCTACAAGCCGAAATATTTTTTCAGAGCTAGATGCAGATAAAAATTATTTTGAATTTGCAACCTGGTGGAGGTTAGTATAGATGGACTAATAGAACAAGCCCCACACACTGCTGCAAGCCAAAATATTTTTCAGAGCTAGATGCAGAAAAAAATTATATTGAATTTGCAACCTGGTGGAGGTTAGTATAGATGGACTAATAGAACAAGTCCCACACACTGCTACAAGCCGAACTATTTTTTCAGAGCTGGATGCAGATAAAAATTATTTTGAATTTGCAACCTGGTGGAGATTAGTATAGATGGACTAATAGAACATGCCCCACACACTGCTGCAAGCCAAAATATTTTTCAGAGCTAGATGCAGAAAAAAATTATATTGAATTTGCAACCTGGTGGAGGTTAGTATAGATGGACTAATAGAACAAGTCCCACACACTGCTACAAGCAGAAATATTTTTTCAGAGCTAGATGGAGAAAAAATGCTCAAAAGGTTTTACTTCACTAGGTGCAGTAAAAACATTTGTATTCTATACACAGGTGGTGTAGCTTGCAACACAGATAGGCTACTCCACTGACTAACACACACTGCAAGAGGCCAAAAAGGATTTGCTTTGCTAGATTTAGCCAAATGCTGTGAAAAAAAACTTGCACAGCACTGGCACAGACCTGCCTGGCAAAAAGTGATAGGAACTGATGTAACCTAGCCCTCAAAAGGACTGCAATTAGAATTAGTCTTTACTCCCAACCTATCTATTTAAGAGCACAGACCTGCCTGATAAAAGTGATAGGAACTGATGTAACCTAGCCCTGAAAAGGACTGCAATTACAATTAGTCTTTACTCCCAACCTATCTATTTAAGAGCACAGACCTGCCTGATAAAAGTCATAGGAAATTATGTAACCTAGTCCTTAAAAGGACTGCAATCACACCTATTCTCTACTCCCAAGATATCTGTAGATTTGTGCTAAAATTGGCTTGAAATTAACACAGTATAGCGCACACAGCAACAACGGTGTCGTCTAATACGCAGCTGCAGCAGTGAGAGAATGGTGGCGATGGGGAAAATGGCTGGGTCTTATAGGGCAAGGACATGTGACATACACTGCCAATGACACATGCCCTTGCTTGTGTGAAAAAAAGCAGTTCGCTCCGTGTGTGCGCTGCTGATAGGCTGACAGATTGCACCTCCCCACTGTAATTGCGGGAAAGAGAACAAAAAATGGAGATCTTCATTATTTCAGCAGAGATCCATCCCCTGGCCCTCCCCCACCCCGCTGTACACTCAAACTGCATATTAACATTAATTTTCATCATTACTGAGAAAAAATCCAGTTATGATTTTGGTGCACGAACAGTTATCGAACATAATCTCGAACAGCCGATTTTTTTCAAATTGTTCATGTTTGCCGAACGGCTAGAACACCGTCCAAAACAGCTCGAATTTGAGATTGGCGAACAGTTCGAGTCGAACACCGCTCATCTCTAGCGATGTCGCTATCATTAGCATCAGCATTCCCCTTGTTTGTCTTTTGCAACGCTCTCTGCAGAGAATTAAAGAGGAGGCATTGCAGCCAGAGTATGATGAGATGGATCAAGAAGCCGTAGCGGTCGATTACTCGCAGCCCAGCCTCATCTCATCCCAACGTGCATTGGGGGACAATGAGGGAGAGGAGGAGGACGAGGAGGAGGAGGAGGAAGAACAGGAGGTGGTATCATGCGCTGTAGACGGTAGTACCTGTACAACTGTCGTACCGTTGGTTCAGCGTGGGTGGCCTGAGGACAGGGTGGAATAGGAGGAGGAGGAGAGCATGGTCAGTCGTCATCTTGGTGAGGACACGGAAGTCTTGCCCGTTACCAGTCTGGCACGCATGGCTGACTTTATGCTACGCTGCCTTAACCATGACCCTCGCATTGTCAAAATGTTGGATGACAGTCATTACTGGTTGGTGACTCTTTTACACTGCTACAAGGAGAACTTTCACTCTCTTATTCCTGAGGTGGAGAGGTCTACAAAAATGGGGCAGTACCAGAAGGCCCTTGCTGCAGAACTGTTAAAAAGATTCCCATCTGAACACGCTAGCGGCAGAGGTCACAGTTTGTTGCCCAACCAAGGCGTACATGCGAGAGAGACGCAACTCCAATCCAGCAGAGGCAGGGGAACACTGTCAACATTCTGGGACTGTTTTCTGAGACCCGCCCAGCTTACAGGTACTCTCACAAGGAGTGGAAAGTTTCAAAAGATGGTGAGGGAGTACCTTGCCGACCGTACCAGCATCCTCCGTGATTCCTCTGTGCCTTTTAATTTTTGGGTATCCAAGCTGGACACTTGGAATGAACTCGCTATGTACGCCTTGGAGGTCCTGGCCTGCCCTGCTGCTACCGTGTTATCGGAGCGTGTTTTTAGTGCCGCTGGGGGAATTATAACTTATAAGCGCACTTGCCTGTCAACTGACAATGCTGACAAGCTGACCCTTATCAAAATGAACAAGGGCTGGAGTGGGCCAGACTTCTCATCACCACCAAATGACAGCAGAGTAACATAAAGTCAAATCCACTGTGTTATTTCGGGAGGTGTATTCACATGCACCGCTTCACACCCACACATGGGTATACGCTTCCTCATTTCGGCTGTTTTATGCTCTTCTCCTTATCCTCAGCCTCCACCACCACTATACCACCAGGGTGACCATGGTCCGTGTTGCCATTATTGAAAGCTCCTCCGTCCTTATTTTTGTCAGCTTTTGCTTGGAAGGCATAAGCAAAGACTATGGGAGACCCACTCCCCAATAATGGGAATAATGTTTTTAAGATGCTGTACTGTATGGCTCTTGTAAGGGTCATTAAAACTGTCTTGTTAAGCTACTACGACCTCCACCACTTTTCCAAGGGGCATTAAAACCGTCTTGTTAAACCACTCTGAACTCCACAGCTCTACCAAGGGGCATTGAAATGTTGTTTTTAATTAACTCTAACCTACACGATTCTTCGAACAGGCATTGCATTTCCTCCTAATTTTTGGCAGCCTTTGCTTGAAATGCATAAGCAAAGACTATGGGAGACCCACTCTCCAATATGGGAAATAATGTTTTTAATATGCTGTACTGCATGGCTCTTCCAAGGGGCATTTCAGGTTCCTCCGTCCTAATTTTTGGCAGCTTTTGCTTGGAAGGCATAAGCAAAGACTATGGGAGACCCACTCCCCAATAATGGGAATACTGTTTTTAAGATGCTGTACTGTATGGCTCTTGCAAGGGGCATTAAAACCGTCTTGTTAAGCTACTGTGACCTCCACCACTTTTCCAAGGGGCATTAAAACCGTCTTATTAAGCTATTGCGACCTCCACGTCTCTTCCAAAGGGCATTAAAACTGTCTTGTTAAGCTACTGCGACCTCCACGTCTCTTCCAAGGGGCATTAAAACCATCTTGCTAAGCTACTGTGACCTCCACGTCTCTTCCAAGGGGCATTGAAACAGTCTTGTTAAGCTACTGCGACCTCCACCACTTTTCCAAGGGGCATTAAAACCGTCTTGTTAAGCTACTGTGACTTCCACGTCTCTTCAAAGGAGCATTAAAAGCGTCTTGTTAAACCTCTCTGAACTCCACAGCTCTTCCAAGGGGCATTGAAATGTTGTTTTTAATTAACTCTAACCTCCACGACTCTTCCAAAGGTCATTGCATTTCCTCCTAATTTTTGGCATCTTTTGCTTGGAAGGCATAAGCAAAGACTATGGGAGACCCACTCCCCAATAATGGGAATAATGTTTGTAATATCCTGTACTGCATGGCTCTTGTAAGGGGCTTTGCAAGTTCCTTCATCCTAAATTTTGGCATCTTTTGCATGGAAAGCATAAGCAAAGACTATGGGAGACGCACTCCCCAATAATGGGAATAATGTTTTTAAGATGCTGTACTATATGGCTCTTCTAAGGGTCATTAAAACCATCTTCTTAAGCTACTGTGACCTCCACCACTTTTCCAAGGGGCATTAAAACCGTCTTGTTAAGCTACTGCGTCCTCCACCATTTTTCCAAGGGGCATTAATACCGTCTTGTTAAGCTACTGTGACCTCCACGTCTCTTCCAAGGGGCATTAAAACAGTCTTGTTAAGCTATTGCGACCTCCACGTCTCTTCCAAGGGGCATTAAAACCATCTTGTTAAGCTACTGCGACCTCCACATCTCTTCCAAGTGACATTAAAACCGTCTTGTTAAGCTACTGTGACGTCTACGTCTCTTCCAAGGGGCATTAAAACAGTCTTGTTAAGCTACTGCGACCTCCACCACTTTTCCAAGGGGCATTAAAACCGTCTTGTTAAGCTACTGTGACCTCCACGTCTCTTCCGAGGGGCATTAAAAAATTCTTGTTAAGCTACTGCGACCTCCACCAGTTTTCCAAGGGGCATTAAAACCGTTTTGTTAAGCTACTGTGACCTCCACGTCTCTTCCAAGGGGCATTAAAACAGTCTTGTTAAGCTACTGCGACCTCCACCACTTTTCCAAGGGGCATTAAAACCATCTTGTTAAGCTACTGTGACCTCCACGTCTCTTCCAAGGGGCATTAAAACTGTCTTGTTAAGCTACTGTGAACTCCACGTCTCTTCCGAGGGGCATTAAAACCGTCTTGTTAAGCTACTGCGACCTCCACGTCTCTTCCAAGGGGCATTAAAAGCATCTTGTTAAACCACTCTGAACTCCGCAGCTCTTCCAAGGGGCATTGAAATGTTGTTTTTAATTAACTCTAACCTACACGACTCTTCAAACGGGCATTGCATTTCCTCCTAATTTTTGACAGCTTTTGTTTGGAAGGCATAAGAAAAGACTATGGGAGACCCACTCCCCAATAATGGGAATAATGTTTTTAACACTAGGACTACTGGACTCGTGACCCCGCCTAGAACTACTGAAAGGAGTCATTTTGACTCCTTGCTTGTTTTCGTTTATTTTTAGAGTTTCATTTGTGGTTATTTATTAATAATTATATTTTTTGTAATGTATTATTATTGTGAGATCCAACAGTAATGCTTTTGATTGTTTTTTTTCTGCTTTTCTTATTTTTCTACAGAAAATAACAATAATTATAATAGACGTTTTTCAAACATTTTTTTTTATTCAAGTGCACACATATAAACAACAACTGAAGAACAAAAAGCAGAGAAAATGTAGGTGGAGGAGCATAAAAATGAAAATATGGCGCAGAATTCACCTTCTAAACATTTGGTGTTTCGCATTTTAGGCATTGCCTTTGATTTATGGCAGTACATTGCCCACACAAAGACTTACCACAAGTCTTACAATTTCCGACAGATCTATTTTTCTTGCACTTTTCTTTGATCTGGCAAAATTTTGTTTGAACCATCACTTCTGAGCATGTAGAAACTTGGGACGTGGAACCCTTTTCCCTATCTGTGACATAAGGACCACTCAACTCTCTCACAAGCGTTTGCAAAAATGCCTTGCGTGACATTTTTTGGTGGGTAATCTCCTTGAATATTATCCATGCATTTATACCCGCAAAGTCTAAGGCATTTTCAAATGCATGAACAGGCCATCTCCTTGTGCATCTCCGTGTGGTATATTTTCGTGCCATCTGATCCACTACATCTACTCCATATTTTGTTTCATTGTAAAACTTTACCGTTTCTGGAGTTTTTTTAGCGGAATCAGACGCAACAACAACATCTGGATGGACGGAACTCAAAATGACAACATTTTTGTTGGGCTTTCCTTGATATACTGTAAGTGTAAAATTGTCTTCATTTCTAAACACTTTAGTGTTGTACAATTCCTCTTTCATGGATTTTATTTCTTTAGGCACTTCTCGCCTTATCTTGTTCAGTGTTCCCACGATGGTTGTTCCTTTGCTTTTTAGCTGTTTAGCTAATTTTACTGAAGTAAAATAATTATCGGTTGTAACATTGCGACCTTTTTTCAAAAACGGGTCCAATAACTTCATTACCACATGGTCAGCTAAACGGTCCTCAGCACGGCGTGTGTCATCTTTGCCTAGATAAGGGAAGCCATTTGCCAGATATTTGCTCCTCTTATCAACAGCTAGCCAATATTTGTGGCCATATTTATCTGGTTTGGAAGGCATGTACTGCGTGAATGGACAACTAGTTTTGCTTGGGAAAAGTTGCTCATCCACCGTTATGTATGGGCCAGGTTTGTAACACGCAATACAATTTTCAATAAACCTGTCCCACACAGTAGAAAATAGAGCAAACTTGTCCGTTTGCAGTCTCTCCGATCGAGTAGATTTCTCATCAAATCTGAGAAACCTCATAATTTCAACAAAGCGGTCCCTAGACATTGTCGCTTTGCAAAACGGTATTCCCCAGTCATTACACCAAATACTGCTAATCGAGTGACGGTTCGTGCCAGATATTCCACGAGCATAGAATATCGCAATGAATGCATCTAGCTCCTCATCAGATAGAGTAAACTGTAAATTATTGTTCCTGCATGCTTCTGCAAGCGTACAGTTCTTTATATGTGTCAATATATATGAATCAAAAAATAAACGCCATGCGCTCAAAGGACTATCGATAATGATATTTCTTCTGGCGTATCCTGTAGGGTCAGGTGCTTCTCGAAGAATATTTTGGCTGTCACGCCTACCAGGCAAGTGTTCTCCAATTTCAACAGGTTTCCATTGAATACCATCCGCTGAAACTAGTATTCCTTCAGATTCGCCTTCTCTGGTGTTTGTTGTTGCATTACCTTCGCCGCCATCGTTATCTGTTGTTCTTTCATTTCTGGGACGTTTTGCTGATTTTTTCTGTCCACGACCAGGAGGATGGTCACGAGGCAACATAACTGCATGAGCCCGATCCCCAGTTGATGTGCTTGGAATATCTGTAAAAAAGTTGATGAATATTTAGAATTTTTGTTTTGTAAGGGTCCGTGCACACTGGCTGGATTAGCGGCGGAATATCCGACCGGATATTCTCACCACAATCCGGCCCGTACCTGCCCGCTCAGGTACAGAGCGGAGTTTCATACCTGAAGCTCCGCTCCGAACCCCGGGCTGGAGCCGCTGTCTGGGACGGAGCCGTGCTCGCGCGTAAGCAAGCGCTGCTCTGTCCCTGACAGCGGCTCCAGCCCGGGGTTCGGAGTGGAGCTTCAGGCATGAGCGGGCAGGTACGGCCTGTATTGTGGCAAGAATATCCAGATGGCTATTCAGCCAGAATTCTGCTAGTGTGCACAGGCCCTAACTCAGTGTGTGGAAGAACATATAAATACACATAACTACTTACCTTCTGGATTTGTTCCTTCTGAGTCTTCAGATTCACTTGATATGTTCTGAGGAATGAAATCTTCATCACTGTCAGAATCAAATACATGTTCCTGCAATTCGGATTCCGATTCATCCTCCGGTATGGATTGCAAAGTAGCCAGAATATCCTGAGGCTTTATCAAACGTCTTCTCTCCATATTCCTCACAAATTCCATAATTCTATATAGTTCCCTGCTGAAAAATAGAAATGAAATGAAAACTAAAAGAAATAATAACTGTTCTGCCACCTTCAAAAGTAGGTGGGCTGAATCAGTTGACAGACAGCTAAACTATTTCATAACAATTCATACCTGTATGAGTCTTCAGAGCTCGTATGTCTGCGTCTGTTCTCTTTGTCTCTTCAGCTGAACTGAAAGTAAAGTTACTATCCAGAATACTGTCTCCTGCTAGGACCTTAGAAAAACACCACCCTTCATTAGCATAAGATAAGAGCCTAGAGTAAACAAGCTATTTTGTTCAGCATTACACAGTAATACAAGCAGGTAAAACACAAGGAAAATGTGAAAAGTTGACATGTAAATTGAACTACATCTATATGAACATCAGGGTAAATAAGACAAAGTGAAAAAATTATGCACAAAACTTTATAGCAACATTTAGTGACAAAAGGACCTCAAAATATAGTAGGGAGTCAAAATGACTCCCTTCAGTAGTTCTTGGTAAATTTTGAAAAAAACGCGCAAATTTTTCACCAAAATTATTTATTCTCACAAAATCTTTTTTCACATCATATTTGAGGAAAAGTCACCGAGTTTCAAGCCGGAATTCTGAAAAATGTAGTCACAGAAGAGAAATAAAAAACGAAAGGAGTCAAAATGACTCCATCAGTAGTTCTAGTGTTTTAAGATGCTGTACTGTATGGCTCTTGTAAGGGGCATTAAAACAGTCTTGTTAAGCTACTGTGACCTCCACCACGTTTCCTAGGGGCATTAAAACCATCTTGTTAAGCTACAGTGACCTCCACGTCTCTTCCGAGGGGCATTGGAACCGTCTTGTTAAGCTACTGTGACCTCCATCACTATTCCAAGGGGCATTTAAACCGTCTTGTTAAGCTACTGTGACCTCCACGTCTGTTCCGAGGGGCATTAAAACCGTCTTGTTAAGCTACTGCGACTAGAGATGAGCGTTGTACTACTCGAACTGTTCGCCAATCTCAAATTCGAGCTGTTTTGGGCGGTGTTCGAGCCGGTCGGCGAACACGAACAATTTGAGAAAAATTCGGCTGTTCGAGGTTATGTTCGATAACTGTTCGTGCACCAAAATCATAACTGGATTTTTTCTCAGTAATGATGAAAATTAATGTTAATACGCAGTTTGAGTGTACAGCGGGGCGGGGGGAGGGGCAGGGGATGGAACTCTGCAGGAACAATGAAGATCTCCATTTTTTTTTCTCTTTCCCGCATTTGCAGTGGGGAGGTGCAATCTGTCAGCCTATCAGCAGCGCACACACGGAGCGAAGTGCTTTTTTTCACACAAGCAAGGGCATGTGTGATTGGCAGTGTATGTCACATGTCCTTGCCCTATAAGACCAAGCCATTTTCCCCGTCGCCACCATTTTCTCACTGCTGCAGCTGCGTGTTAGACGGCACCGCTGTTGCTGTGTGCGCTATACCTTGTTAATTTCAAGCCAATTTTCGCACAAATATACAGATAGCTTGGGAGTAGAGAATAGTTGTGATTGCAGTCCTTTTAAGGACTAGGTTACAGCATTTCCTACGACTTTTATCAGGCAGGTCTGTGCTCTTAAATAGATAGATTGTGGGAGTAAAGACTAATTGTAATTGGAGTCCTTTTCAGGACTAGGTTACATCAGTTCCTATCAGTTTTTGCCAGGCAGGTCTGTGCCAGTGCTGTGCAAGTTTTTTTCACAGCATTTGGCTGAATCTAGCAAAGCTAATCCTTTTTGGCCTATTGCAGAGTGTGTTAGTCAGTGGAGTAGCCTATCTGTGTTGCAAGATATACCACCTGTGTATAGAATACCAATTTTTTTACTGCACCTAGTGAAGTAAAATCTTTTGGGCATAGCATCATTCTATTAGTCCATCTATACTGACCTCCATCAGGTTGCAAACTGAATATAATTTTTTTCTGCATCTAGCTCTGAAAAAATATTTGGGCTTCTAGCAGTGTGTGGGACTTGGTCTATTAGTCCATCTATACTGACCTCCATCAGGTTGCAAATTAAAAATAATTTTTTTCTTCATTTAGCTCTGAAAAAATATTTGGGCTTCTAGCAGTGTGTGGGACTTGTTCTATTAGTCCTTCTATACTGACCTCCAGCAGGTTGCAAATTGAATATAATTTTTTTCTGCGTCTAGCTCTGAAAAAATATTTGGGCTTCTAGCGGTGTGTGGGACTTGGTCTATTAGTCCATCTATACTGACCTCCATCAGGTTGCAAATTAAAAATAATTTTTTTCTGCATCTAGCTCTGAAAAAATATTTGGGCTTCTAGCAGTGTGTGGGACTTGGTCTATTAGTCCATCTATACTGACCTCCATCAGGTTGCAAATTAAAAATAATTTTTTTCTTCATTTATCTCTGAAAAAATATTTGGGCTTCTAGCAGCGTGTGGGACTTGTTCTATTAGTCCATCTATACTGACCTCCATCAGGTTGCAAATTAAAAATAATTTTTTTCTGCATCTAGCTCTGAAAAAATATTTGGGCTTCTAGCAGTGTGTGGGACTTGGTCTATTAGTCCATCTATACTGACCTCCATCAGGTTGCAAATTAAAAATAATTTTTTTCTGCATCTAGCTCTGAAAAAATATTTGGGCTTCTAGCAGTGTGTGGGACTTGGTCTATTAGTCCATCTATACTGACCTCCATCAGGTTGCAAATTGAATAAAAAAATTTTCTGCATCTAGCTCTGAAAAAATATTTGGGCTTCTAGCGGTGTGTGGGACTTGGTCTATTAGTCCATCTATACTGACCTCCATCAGGTTGCAAATTAAAAATAATTTTTTTCTGCATCTAGCTCTGAAAAAATATTTGGGCTTCTAGCAGTGTGTGGGACTTGGTCTATTAGTCCATCTATACTGACCTCCATCAGGTTGCAAATTAAAAATAATTTTTTTCTTCATTTAGCTCTGAAAAAATATTTGGGCTTCTAACAGTGTGTGGGACTTGTTCTATTAGTCCTTCTATACTGACGTCCAGCAGGTTGCAAATTGAATATAATTTTTTTCTGCATCTAGCTCTGAAAAAATATTTGGGCTTCTAGCAGTGTGTGGGACTTGGTCTATTAGTCCATCTATACTGACCTCCATCAGGTTGCAAATTAAAAATAATTTTTTTCTTCATTTAGCTCTGAAAAAATATTTGGGCTTCTAGCAGTGTGTGGGACTTGTTCTATTAGTCCTTCTATACTGACGTCCAGCAGGTTGCAAATTGAATATAATTTTTTTCTGCATCTAGCTCTGAAAAAATATTTGGGCTTCTAGCGTTGTGTGGGACTTGGTCTATTAGTCCATCTATACTGACCTCCATCAGGTTGCAAATTAAAAATATTTTTTTTCTGCATCTAGCTCTGAAAAATTATTTGGGCTTCTAGCAGTGTGTGGGACTTGGTCTATTAGTCCATCTATACTGACCTCCATCAGGTTGCAAATTAAAAATAATTTTTTTCTTCATTTAGCTCTGAAAAAATATTTGGGCTTCTAGCAGTGTGTGGGACTTGTTCTATTAGTCCTTCTATACTGACCTCCAGCAGGTTGCAAATTGAATATAATTTTTTTCTGCATCTAGCTCTGAAAAAATATTTGGGCTTCTAGCGGTGTGTGGGACTTGGTCTATTAGTCCATCTATACTGACCTCCATCAGGTTGCAAATTAAAAATAATTTTTTTCTGCATCTAGCTCTGAAAAAATATTTGGGCTTCTAGCGGTGTGTGGGACTTGGTCTATTAGTCCATCTATACTGACCTCCATCAGGTTGCAAATTAAAAATAATTTTTTTCTGCATCTAGCTCTGAAAAAATATTTGGGCTTCTAGCAGTGTGTGGGACTTGGTCTATTAGTCCATCTATACTGACCTCCATCAGGTTGCAAATTGAATAAAAAAATTTTCTGCATCTAGCTCTGAAAAAATATTTGGGCTTCTAGCGGTGTGTGGGACTTGGTCTATTAGTCCATCTATACTGACCTCCATCAGGTTGCAAATTAAAAATAATTTTTTTCTGCATCTAACCCAGCCAATAGTTTTGGCCTAATACCACAGTTTGGCCACTCAGCTCTGCTCGGTTACCATCCATTGTTTTTTTGTGCAAACAACTCCAGAGTTGTGAATTAGTTAACCACCAAAATGAGTGGAAAAAGGCCTGCTGCTGGTGGAAAGGGGAATAGGCGTGTTGGGAAGGGGAAAAAAGGTTGTGTCCGTGGGGTAGGTGCAGAAGAAAGACCATCTTCCAGCCAAACTAAAATGTCTACTTCTTTTAGCGGACAATGTGATAAGATCCCTTTCTTACGGCCACGCCAATCGCTACAAATTCCAGATGAGGCACAAAAACAGCAGGTGCTTCAACGGATATCAAGTGCTCCTTTAAGTGGGCTCTCCTCCACATCAACTTCAACATCACAAATACTCCAGTCCTCAAAGGTGTCACCCAAATCGCACTTGCTTCCTCACAGCTCCCAAATCTCCAGCTGCCCGTCTGAGTATGAGGTAGAACAGATGGTTGAGTCTGCAGAGCTGTTTACTCATACTATAGCCTGGGAATCAGAGGTCGACTCCAGCGCTTCTGTGAATCCAGACGAGGAAATGATCTGCACTGATGCCCAGAATCTTTATGAGTCGGATCCAGGACCAGACGCAGAAGGTTCTGACCATAATGTAGACCCTCATTCCCAAACTGTAACTCCTGTTGGTGGAGACAATGAGGAAGACGATGATAAGACTCAAATACCTGATTGGAGCGACAACTTTAGTTTTTTGTCAGGGCAGGAACAGGTTGGCTCTGAGGACGACGGGTGTGATAACGCACAGGGTGATGATGATGAGGTCGGAGATCCCACTTACTGTCAACCCACAGTCAGCCAAGAGATGAGGTCAGCAGAGGAGGTGGAGGAAGATGCTAGTGACGACGAGGTCAGGTTGCGCCTTCCTGGACAGAGACGTAGTACTGGAAGCACGTCAACAACTGCATCCTCAAACACAACTCTGCCTCTCACCACAAGTCGTGGTGGCTCTTCAGGTCGCATGGGTGCTAAGCCTTGCATAGCCTGGGCATTTTTTCAGATCGATAAAGATGACCCAACTCGTGTTATCTGTAACATTTGTCAGCAAAAGCTAAGTAGAGGCCAAAAAATACATAGTTTGAGTACTTCATGCATGAACCGGCACATGGACATGAAGCATAAGTTGCAGTGGGAAGCTCAGTGTGCTACAATGCGGTCTAGCCGGCCGGGCCAACCACCGTCTGCCATATCTTGTGCATCCGCGGCCTCTTCATCCTCTGTGACTGGGGGGACAGCAGTCACACCTGTTTTGGGGCGCAGACCTGCCACC
The DNA here is from genome assembly GCF_046119375.1 of Phyllobates terribilis. Classification (NCBI taxonomy): domain Eukaryota; kingdom Metazoa; phylum Chordata; class Amphibia; order Anura; family Dendrobatidae; genus Phyllobates; species Phyllobates terribilis. Next base: position 209,262,477 of record NW_027362762.1, read on the forward strand.
TCTTTACCCGCAACAGCCAGCGTGATTGGCAGGTCATCATTTTCTTTGGAGGTGGTAACAGCAGCTGGTCTTGAGCGCTGTCCGACATCGATAGCACCACCTTTGGATCAAGGCAACCTAACATGTCCGCCTGCATCTTCCTCACAGACCGGCAGTTTGCCGGGGACACCCTTATCAACCCCGTCTAAGCACAATAGCCAGCCCTCGGTCCCTCAGATGTGGACAAGTAAAAGACCATTTCCTCCTAGCCATGAGAAAGCTAAGAGGTTGAATTTCACCATCTGCAAGCTCTTGGCTACAGAAATGCTGCCTTTCCGCCTGGTGGACACAGAGGATTTTCGAGACCTTATGTCCGTCGCAGTGCCCCAGTACCAGATGCCCAGTCGGCACTACTTCTCAAAGAAAGGTGTGCCTGCGCTCCACCAGCATGTCGCACACAACATCACCGCTTCTTTGAGAAACTCTGTGTGTGACAGGGTGCATTTCACCACAGACACTTGGACGAGTAGGCATGGACAGGGACGTTACATGTCGCTGACTGGGCACTGGGTAACTATGGTGACAGCAGGACAAGGGGCTGCTGTCCAAGTCTTGCCGTCCCCACGAGTTGTGCGTCAATCCTCTTTATGTCATTTTTCCTCCACTGCTTCTGCCTCCTCAACCTCCTCTCGGTCTTCCACCTGCACCCAAAGCCTGTCTGGTCATGCCACAAGCTTTCTAACTGCGCAGAAGGGATCCTGCACACCTCCTTACTATGCTGGCAGTAGGGCTCAACGTCATCAGGCGGTTTTTACATTCAAATGTCTGGGAAATGTGAGTCACACAGCTGAGGAGTTGTGGTCAGCTCTGGAGAACCAATTTCATGAATGGTTGTCTCCACTGGACCTGAAACCAGGGAAGGCCGTGTGCGACAATGCTGCAAACCTGGGTGCGGCCCTTCGCCGGGGCAATGTCACACACGTGCCTTGTATGGCTCACGTGTTGAACCTGGTTGTCCAGCAATTTTTAGCCCACTATCCCAGACTAGATGGCCTTCTGCAGAGGGCACGGTCGCTGTGTGCTCACTTCCGCCATTCGCATCCCGCAGCTCAGCGACTTACATCTCTACAGAAGTCGTTGGGCCTGCCACTTCACCGGCTAAAATGCGATGTGCCTACCCGGTGGAATTCAACTCTGCACATGTTGCAGCGACTGTGGCAGCACCGACAAGCCCTGGTGCAATACGTTCTGACGTATAGCCTGGGCCAACGAGATTCAGAGGTGGGGCAAATCACGCTGGAGGAGTGGTCTCAGATCAGGGACCTATGCACCCTTCTGCACAGTTTTGAAATGGCGACGAAGATGTTTAGTGCTGACGATGCCATTATCAGCATGACTATTCCGGTGATTTACATGCTGGAGCACATGTTAAACAGAATTCGGAGTCAGGTGGTGGCACAAGAGGAGGTGGAGGAAGTAGAGGAGGAGGAGTTGTATGCGGAAGGGCTAACATCTGCAAGGTCCAGACGGTCGGCAGCACCAGGGCGGCAGGCATGTGAGGGTGGGGGAGATGATTTTACCAGGGCGCATGGTAGCAGCCAAACTAGTGAGGAATGTGCAGGAGCCCAAGAAGAAGTGGAGGACGAACTGATGGAAGACTCATCAGATGAGGGAGACCTTGATCACATTTCTGTTGTGCGAGGTTGGGGGGAGAGGACAGAGGAAGGAAGCATGATTGTTACCTCGCCACCAACACAACAGGGACTTGGTGCTCCTGGATGCGCAACACACATGAGTGCCTTCTTGCTGCACTACCTGCAACATGACCCTCGAATTGTGAGAATTAGAAATAATCCTGACTACTGGGTTGCCACACTGTTAGATCCCCGGTACAAAAGTAAATTTGCAGAAATTATTCCTGCCATAGAAAGGGATGCACGCATGCAGGAGTATCAGCAGAGACTGTTGCAGAATCTTACATGTGCTTTTCCACAAAATACCAGTGGTGCACATAGTGAATCTCACAGTTCCAACTTGCCAACCGTGGTCTGTATGGAATTGTTCAATAAAGGGCCCAAAATTAAGATAACATAGATGGGAGAGGTCTCTATGAATAGGAATTCCTAAGTATTTGATACTAGTGTTGAGCCACCCCCGTAGTGTTCGGGTTCGGTTCGGTTCGTCGAACACCGGGATGTTCGAGGAACTGTTCGTCGAACTGTTCGTCGAACACCTTAGAACACCGTCAAACACCGTTAAAACCAATGGCAGGCAAACAAAAACACATAGAAACACATAGAAAACACCTGCAAAGGTGTCCACAAGCTGACAAACTGCTCAGAAGACACTCTCTTTAAAAAAGCCGGCCGGCAAATTCAGCAGCGGCATACACCGGTACCCGACAATTTAGACAAGAAGGAATAGAGCATCACACATAGATTAGATAGATAGAAACATGTCAGTCACACATATAAGAATCACAGTGACAGTGTTGGTTACTGCACTTGTCATTTAGTGTAAAGGATTTATTAAAAAAAATATTAGTGTTTTCATGCACCGTCTCTTTAAAAAAGCCGGCCGGCAATTCAGCATCTGTACCCGACAATTTAGAATAGAAAGAATAGAGCTTCACACATAGATTAGATAGATAGAAACATGTCAGTCACATATATAATAAGTACAGTGATAGTGTTGCTTACTGTACTTGTCATTTAGTGTAAAGGATTTATTTAAAAAAATAATAGTGTTTTCATGCACTGTCTCTTTAAAAAAGCCGGCCGGCAATTCAGCAGCGGTACCAAACAATTTAGAACAGAAAGATAGAGCATCACACATAGATTAGATAGATAGAAACATGTCAGTCACATATATATGAAGTACAGTGATAGTGTTGGTTACTGTACTTGTCATTTAGTATTAAAATAAAGGATTTATTATTAAAAAAATTGGCGTGGGGTTCCCCTTAATTTTAGGCTCTAGCGGAGGTTAAGCAGACGGCTGGGGCAGATGTTTGAAGCCTGGGAAGGGGGTAATACCCACGGAGCTTCCCAGGCTACTAATATCAGCCCCCAGCTGAATACATAGCCTTTACTAGCTATTAAAATGGGGGACCCCCCAAAAAAAATGACGTGGGGTCCCCCCTAATTTAATAGCTAGCAAAGGCTAGGCAGACAGCTGGGGGCTGATATTAATAGCCCAGGAAGGGAGCCATGAATATTGGCCCCCTCCCAGGCTAGAAACACCAGCCGTCAGCCGCCCCAGAAATGGCGCATTCATAGGATGCGCCAATTCTGGCACTTAGCCTCGCTCTTCCACGCTGCCCTGGTGCGGTGGCTGGGGGTAATAGTGGTGGGGTTGATGTCAGCTTATAATGCCAGCTGACATCAAGCCCAGGTTAGTAATGGAGAGGCGTCTATAAGACACCCCCATTACTAACCCCATAGTCAAAGTTAAAAAAAACACAAACACCCAGAATAAAGTCCTTTAATTGAAATAAAGACACAATCCTTTATTGTTCTAAATTAAACCATACTTACCATCACGCCCATTCCAGCTGAAGCCAACGATCTCCTGCAATAAAAGAAAAATAATAAAGCAACCTCATCCTTACCTTTCCATGGTTCCCACGACAGCTTCAGCTCTGCTACATCGAGATGACAGGCTGGACCGCAGCAGAACGCTGCCATCCAGCCTGTCATCCCGCAGACACTGAGAAGCGCAGGCTTGCTTGCGCTGCTCAGCGTCTCTCTGTGACGACATCCAGATGAGCCGAGTTCATGTCCAATGAACTCGGCTCACCTCATGCACGTCACTGACAGCGTGGGAAAATTCTCACGCTGAAGCGCTGATTGCAGGAGAATTTTCCCACGCTGTCAGTGACGTGCAGGAGGTGAGCTGAGTTCATTGGACATGAGCTCACCTCATGCACATCACTGACAGCATGGGAGAATTCTCCTGCACTCAGCACTTCAGCGTGAGAATTTTCCCACGCTGTCAGTGACGTGCATGAGGTGAGCCGAGTTCATTGGACATGACCTCGGCTCATCTGGATGCCGTCACAGCGAGACAGTGAGGAGCGCAAGCATGCCTGCGCTTCTCAGTGTCTGCGGGATGACAGAGTGGATGGCAGCGTTCTGCTGCGGTCCAGCCAGTCATCTCGATGTAGCAGAGCTGAAGCTGTCGTGGGAACCATGGAAAGGTAAGGATGAGGTTGGTTTATTATTTTTCTTTTATTGCAGGAGATCGTTGGCTTCAGCTGGAATGGGTGTGATGGTAAGTATGGTTTAATTTAGAACAATAAAGAATTGTGTCTTTATTTCAATTAAAGGACTTTATTCTGGGTGTTGTGTTTTTTTTAAATACTTTACTAGAAATTCATGGCGGTCATGTCTAATACTGGCGTGACCCCATGAATTTTGGGCTTGGGGCCAGCTGATAATACCAAGCTGGCCCTAACCCCTTTATTACCCAGTGAGCCACCGCACCAGGGCCCTGGATGAGTTGGGTACAGCGCCAGAAGATGGCGCTTCTATGAACGCGCCATTTTCTGGGGTGGCTGCGGACTGCAATTTGTAGCGGGGGGGGGCCCAGAAAGCTTGGGCCTCCCTGCGCTGCAGATTCCAGCCCCCAGCTGCCTAGTTGTACCTGGCTGGACACAAAAATAGGGCGAAGCCCCACGTACTTTTTTTTTAATTATTTCATGAAATTCATGAAATAATTAAGAAAAAAAGGCCTTCCCTATATTGTTGTGTCCGGCCAGGTACAAATAGGCAGCTGGTGGTTGGGGGCAGCCCGTTCCTGCCTGCTGTACCTGGCTGGACACAAATATAGTGCGAAGCCCCACTTCAATTTTTTTAAATTATTTCAGGAAATTCATGAAATAATTTAAAAAAAATTGACGTGGGGCTTCGCACTATATTTGTGTCCAGCCAGGTACAGCAGGCAGGAATGGGCTGCCCCCAACCACCAGCTGCCTATTTGTACCTGGCCGGACACAACAATATAGGGAAGCCCTTTTTTTCTTAATTATTTCATGAAATAATTTAAAGAAAATTGACGTGGGGCTTCGCCCTGTTTTTGTGTCCAGCCAGGTACAACTAGGCAGCTGGGGGCTGGAATCCGCAGCGCAGGGAGGCCCAAGCTTTCTGGGCCACCCCCGCTGCAAATTGCAGTCCGCAGCCACCCCGGAAAATGGCGCGTTCATAGAAGCGCCATCTTCTGGCGCTGTACCCAACTCATCCAGGGCCCTGATGTGGTGGCTCACTGGGTAATAAAGGGGTTAGGGCCAGCTTGGCATTATCAGCTGGCCCTAAGCCCGAAATTCATGGGGTCACGCCAATATTAGACATGACCACCATGAATTTCTAGTAAAGTATTTAAAAAAAACACAACACCCAGAAAAAAGTCCTTTAATTGAAATAAACACACAATTCTTTATTGTTCTAAATTAAACCATACTTACCATCACGCCCATTCCAGCTGAAGCCAACGATCTCCTGAAATAAAAGAAAAATAATAAAGCAACATCATCCTTACCTTTCCATGGTTCCCATGACAGCTTCAGCTCTGCTACATCGAGATGACAGGCTGGACCGCAGCAGAACGCTGCCATCCAGCCTGTCATCCCGCAGACACTGAGAAGCGCAGGCTTGCTTGCGCTCCACAGTGTCTCTCTGTGAGGGCATCCAGATGAGCCGAGTTAATGTCCAATGAACTCGGCTCACCTCATGCACGTCACTGACAGCGTGGGAAAATTCTCCTGCACTCAGCGCTTCAGCGTGGGAGAATTCTCACACTGAAGCGCTGAGTGCAGGAGAATTCTCCCACGCTGTCAGTGACGTGCAGGAGGTGAGCTGAGTTCATTGGACATGAGCTCACCTTATGCACGTCACTGACAGCGTGGGAAAATTCTCCTGCACTCAGAGCTTCAGCGTGGGAGAATTCTCACGCTGAAGCGCTGAGTGCAGGAGAATTCTCCCACGCTGTCAGTGACGTGCAGGAGGTGAGCTGAGTTCATTGGACATGAGCTCACCTTATGCACGTCACTGACAGCGTGGGAGAATTCTCCTGCACTCACCGCTTCAGCGTGAGAATTTTCCCACGCTGTCAGTGACGTGCATGAGGTGAGCCGAGTTCATTGGACATGAACTCGGCTCATCTGGATGTCGTCACAGAGAGACGCTGAGCAGCGCAAGCAAGCCTGCGCTTCTCAGTGTCTGCGGGATGAGAGGCTGGATGGCAGCGTTCTGCTGCGGTCCAGCCTGTCATCTCGATGTAGCAGAGCTGAAGCTGTCGTGGGAACCATGGAAAGGTAAGGATGAGGTTGTTTTATTATTTTTCTTTTATTGCAGGAGATCGTTGGCTTCAGCTGGAATGGGCGTGACGGTAAGTATGGTTTAATTTAGAACAATAAAGGATTGTGTCTTTATTTCAATTAAAGGACTTTATTCTGGGTGTTTGTGTTTTTTTTAACTTTGACTATGGGGTTAGTAATGGGGGTGTCTTATAGACGCCTCTCCATTACTAACCTGGGCTTGATGTCAGCTGGCATTATAAGCTGACATCAACCCCAACCCTATTACCCCCTGCCACCGCACCAGGGCAGCGTGGAAGAGCGAGGCTAAGTGCCAGAATTGGCGCATCCTATGAATGCGCCATTTCTGGGGCGGCTGACGGCTGGTGTTTCTAGCCTGGGAGGGGGCCAATATTCATGGCTCCCTTCCTGGGCTATTAATATCAGCCCCCAGCTGTCTGCCTAGCCTTTGCTAGCTATTAAATTAGGGGGGACCCCACGTCATTTTTTTTGGGGGGTCCCCCATTTTAATAGCTAGTAAAGGCTATGTATTCAGCTGGGGGCTGATATTAGTAGCCTGGGAAGCTCCGTGGGTATTACCCCCTTCCCAGGCTTCAAACATCTGCCCCAGCCGTCAGCTTAACCTCCGCTAGAGCCTAAAATTAAGGGGAACCCCACGCCAATTTTTTTAATAATAAATCCTTTATTTTAATACTAAATGACAAGTACAGTAACCAACACTATCACTGTACTTCATATATATGTGACTGACATGTTTCTATCTATCTAATCTATGTGTGAAGCTCTATTCTGTCTGTTATAAATTGTCGGGTACCGCTGCTGAATTGCCGGCCGGCTTTTTTAAAGAGACGGTGCATGAAAACACTATTATTTTTTTTGATAAATCCTTTACGCTAAATGACAAGTACAGTAAGCAGCACTGTCACTGTACTTCATATATATGTGACTGACATGTTTCTATCTATCTAATCTATGTGTGATTCTCTATTCTTTCTATTCTAAATTGTCGGGTACCGCTGCTGAATTGCCGGCCGGCTTTTTTAAAGAGACAGTGCATGAAAACACTATTATTTTTTTTGATAAATCCTTTACGCTAAATGACAAGTACAGTAAGCAGCACTTTCACTGTACTTCGTATATATGTGGCTGACATGTTTATATCTATCTAATCTATGTGTGAAGCTCTATTCTTTCGGTTCTAAATTGTCGGGTACCGGTGTATGCCGCTGCTGAATTGCCGGCTTTTCATGTTTCACTGTTGTCACTGTTCCCATCGATTTGGGCAATCACTGTAATGCCACAACCACCATGGCTGTGGCATTACAGTGAGTGGCAGACAATCCCTGCATGATTGGTGCTCTAAATAGCACCAGACATGCAGGACACGCTTTTGGTGCACGAACAGTTATCGAACATAACCTCGAACAGCCGAATTTTTTGCAAATCGTTCGGGTTCGTCGAACAACTCGAACACCGCCCAAAACAGCTCGAATTTGAGATTGGCGAACAGTTCTAGTCGAACACCGCTCATCTCTATTTGATACCCTGTGAGGGCCAGGCAAAGGGAAAGTTGGACTGGATGGAATCCTATATGGATTTAGGGAGGGAGACATCGAGGGCCTCAGACTTCGCTGCATTGATTTTAAAATTTTACCATGTAACAAAGTGATCTATTTCAGCCATAACAGCAGGGATGGATATATGTGATTGAGTGATATATACTAGGACATCATCAGCAAATAGAGAGCACTTGTACTCAGTGCCTCCCACCTCAATCCACCTAATATTGGGGTTATGGCGAATTGATGAGAGCAGGTGCTCCGTCACTAGGATGTATAAGAGAGGGGACAGAGGACATCCCTGCCTTGTCCCATTGGTGATTGTGAAAGGTGATGAAAATGTTCTGACGCACCCCCTGGGCCTTGGGACACCCGGAGCCGGACCCTTTTTGGTGGATGCTGGTGGTTGTAGTCTTCGTGGCGGCGATCCGGTTCCGTGGCTCAGGGCGGTCAAACCAGTGGCGGAACTATTTATGTGGTTTTGATGTTTAAATGTCCGACTACGCCACCCGTGGATTGCGGTCAGAGTGAACCGCCGCTACAGGGCAGACCGCTAAGGCTGGTGTTGTGGGTGCAGCAGAGCGTAGCATAACTCCCCACGGGAGGAGTATAGCCTCAGGGCAGTGTATGCGGAGGATGGGGGTGATGGTGCAGGGCAGCAGCAGTAACGACACGGAGTCAGTGATGCAGTTCAGGGCCTTTACTCACAGTTCTTATTATCCAGACCACGTCTGCAGGTAACGGCTGCCCACGTCATACTGTGCTCACCAGGTGAGGGGCTCAGACAACTCCCAGATAACTTTGGAGCGCTTCACAGGACCCCCTTTGTGTGTCCTTTGTCTGGCCTTTCTTACCAACACTTCTGTCCGGCTGCCTCGGGCCTCCTCTTGGTAAACTTGGCGCCAGTTTCCCTGACCCTATGTGGTGCCTTCCTAGCGGGTGGAGCAAGGGGCTGCGCCACATAAAATGTCAGAGCCTCCGGTTTCTAGCTGAGGGTCGTTTCCTGCCTCCACTAGTTCGGGGACCGGTCTCCCCCTTTGGCCTGACCCCTCCACGCAGGTGGATTCGGGCGTGCGGTGGCGACTCGCCCGTCCGCACCCCTGGGATCCCTTCATTCCTCGTTCCTGGAGCCTTCTCCGCTCCTCTTCCTTCCTTCTCCCTCTTGCAGGCCTGGGCCTCTGTTACTAGGCCCGCCTCCGGAGCAGAGCTCATGCAGAGCCCCTGCTCCCTGCCACTTCTGCTCAGACTTCTCTGCACTGAACTAAGATGTTGCCCACCTTTTATACTCCCTTCTCAATGCACCCAGGAACTGCTTCCTCCCTGCTCCTGCACTGCAGGGTTCCCCTTCCTCAGTGTTCCCTCCCCCCACTCCAGCCAGGGACAGGGACTGTCGTGCCCATCTCAGGGGCATATTGGTCGCCCTGCCCCACGGCAATGTGGTGTAATGCATGCAGGTGTCGGGTCCTGATCCACACTCCATCCTTATCTGAGAGTGAGATATCACACCTCTGGGTGAGGTGCAATACGTCTGTAGCAACCGAGCCCTCGGTGCTACAGTTCCATTTATCTTCAGCCTAGGTGACGTATTGTGATACAGGGCCGTGATTTTGGCTATAAAAGGGTCCCCTAGACCCCTACCCCAAGCTTTTTAAGAGAATCATATATGGCGTGCCAGGAGACTCTATGGAATGCTTTCTCAGCATCCAACGAGAGTATCTACTTACAAATTTTTAACTGCATCTAGCCCAGGAAATACTTTGTGCCTAGTAGCAGTGTCTGCTAGTCAGCGGATTATCCCGGCTGTTAAGCAAGCTACACCACCTTTAGTTTTGACACTTAATTTTTTCAAAGGAAATGCTTCGGGACCACGGGATACTTAGTGAAGAGCATCAGGAGGCACCCCAAGGCATAGGGGCTGGGACTGGCACTAGGATGCCTTGCGGTGGACAGCCGAGCTCGATCCTTATAAAAGCTTTTTAACTGCAGCAGCTTTAGTGGACGCTACTGGAGCTGGAATTACGCGGCTGCTGGCATGAGACTTGCCCTCCAATAGATCCTTGTAAATGGATTTAAAGTGTATTCATTCAAATTAGAGGGACAATTTAAATTAAAAAGCTTAGAGCTGCCTCCACCACAGGGGGGCTCTCTCGACCCACCAGCGGACAGGCACCAGTATTGGGAGAGGGGGGCTGGCCATCAGGGTTCACCGCGGCTCTGGCACAAACCCGGCGACACGGAGGTGGCACGGGCAGGAGCGGACTGGCCGTCTCGGCTTCTCACTTTTTGGATTTTAGAAGGGCATGACATGCCTATATCTGTGTCTCCCCCTCCTTTTACTCCTCCACCTCTTTTCTTTTCGCATGACTATATGTACTTGTCACTTTTCCATGTGTTAGTTGTGTCTTCTGAGCAGTTTGTCAGCTTTTGGACACCTTTGAAGGTGTTTTCTATATGTTTCTATGTGTTTTTGTTTGCCTGCCATTGGTTTTAACAGTGTTCGAAGGTGTTCGACGAACAGTTCGACGAACAGTTCGGCGAACACACGGGTGTTCGACGAACCGAACCGAACTCGAACACTACGGGGGTGGCTCAACACTAACTGCGACCTCCAACACTTTTCCAAGGGTTATTAAAACCGTCTTGTTAAGCTACTGCGACCTCCACGTCTCTTCCAAGGGACATTAAAACCATCTTGTTTAGCTACTGTGACTTCCACGTCTCTTCCGAGGGGCAATAAAAACGTCTTGTTAAGCTACTGTGACCTCCACCACTTTTCCAAGGGGCATTAAAACCATCTTGTTAAGCTACTGCGATCTCCACCACTTTTCCAAGGGGCATTAAAACCGTATTGTCAAGATACTGCGACCTCCACCTCTTTTACAAGGGGCATTAAAACCGTCTTGTTAAGCTACAGTGACCTCCACGTCTCTTCCGAGGGGCATTAAGACCGTCTTAAGCTACTGCGACCTCCACCACTTTTCCAAGGGGCATTAAAACCGTCTTGTTAAGCTACTGTGACCTCCACGTCTCTTCCAAGGGGCATTAAAACCATTTTGTTAAGCTACTGTGACCTCCACGTCTCTTCCGAGGGGCATTAAAACCGTCTTGTTAAGCTACTGCGACCTCCACCACTTTTCCAAGGGGCATTAAAACCGTCTTTTTAAGCAACTGTGACCTCCACCACTTTTCCAAGGGGCATTAAAACCATCTTGTTAAGCTACTGCGACCTCCACCACTTTTCCAAGGGGCATTAAAAATATCTTGTTAAGCTACTGTGACCTCCATGTCTCTTTAAAGCGGTATTAAAAGTGTCTTGTTAAACCACTCTGAACTTCACAGCTCTTCCAAGGGGCATTGAAATGTTGTTTTTAGTTACCTCTAACCTCCACGATTCTTCCAACGGGCATTGCATTTCCTCCTAATTTTAGTCAGCTTTTGCTTTTCAATGCAAAGGCGAAAACTAAGGGACACCCACTCCCCAATAATGGGTAGAAGGTTTTTAGTATGCTGTAATCCACGTCTGTTTCAAGGGGCATTGCAGTTTCTCAGAAATTTTGGAAAGCCTTCCATTCACTGCTTAGGCCAACAGTGTACAGTGTTCCTCCAGCTCTTTCTCCTTTGCCACCACCTCATCCATCATTTATCACCTGAAGCTTTGTTTTAACGGGAGTCATAGAACTGGGATAGTAGCAGGAAAACATCCAGCAATCCTCGGAGGAGGTAGGATATGCGCCAAAACGCTGACCACCTTAGGTCTATCCGCTACTACATGCATGCGCTTGCATTCCAATAAAACAAAGCAGATGCTAACTTCTATCATCATCATCATGCTCCTCACCTTGGCACTCTCAACTCCCCTGATGGAGAAGCCAGGGCCCACCGGAGGAGTCTGGTTCTCTGGTGGGCTCGTCCAATGCTGCCCTAAAGCAGGCCAGGCTGAGAAAAGTGTGTGGGAAGGTGACAGGAGAAATCGGGGCGGCTGGGGACCGTTTATGGACACCCGACCGCCCCCAGGCGGCTGGGGACCATGTGTGGACACCCGGCCGCGGGGTGGCTGGGGACCAAGCGTGGACACCCAGCCGCCGGGCGGCTGGGGACTGAGAATGGATACCTCGCTGCCGAAGCAGCCCCATTTCAAGTGTAAGCTAGCTGTATGGTATTGCAGCCTGCGGGTGGGTGGGTGGTTGGCTGCATATTTGCGCTTGCATTGCAAGGAATGGGGAAGGTACAATTGAACACTGCCCTGGGACAAGGACTTGCACGGGGATAGTTGCAAGTCTGCATCTTCTGATGTGGCAAGGATCACTTCTGATGGGCACACTTTTAGGCAATGACCTGGGTGTCAGAGATGCTTCCAGGGGTCTTCCCCATGCTGTTTCCATGTCTTTTCAGCACTGTATGCATGTGTCACACAGCACATGGCCAGATAAGTTTGTAAAATGTTAAAATGACATTTCCCGGTGAATGCACTTGTCACGGTTGAAAGCAATGCAAAAGTGCAAATACACATAAAAAATGCTACTTGTGAACATAGCCCAAGGTGTAGAGGAGTATTTTTGTTTTTGGTTATTTATTTTACCTTATACACAAGTCTTTACCCTGGAAAGGAAATTCCTTAACATATTTCACAGGAAAACTGTTTCAGTTTAGTTTTTGGACATTTTATTGTGAGCCCGTAAAAGTGGCTTAATATCTCTGACCACGTTGTTGACAGCAGTGACCTGGGGGTCAGAAATGCTTCCTGGGGCGATCCCCATGCTGTCCCCATGTCTTTTGAGCACTGTCACTATCGTTTTGGGCACTTTTTAGGCTTTCTACAGACTGCCGGGGGTGCCGCCGCAAAAATGCTCGGGTCTCCCAAAGACTAACATTGGGCTCGTTGCGCGGGTCGAGCACCCGAGTATCACGGTGAGCTTGGCCCGAGCTTCGAGTACCCGAGCATTTTAATTCTCGCTCAACACTAATTGCAACGTCTTAACATAGCAGTTTTACCGTTTTGGTAGTTCTTAGCATTCTCAGTCTCCTTTATGCGCCGAGGTCCATATAAATCTTCTGGCATGTCTATTTCCTGCAATGCACTGTGGACAACTGTACTTAGGCCAGTGTAAAGTGACCGCAGGTGGTAGCCATGACTGAGCTGCTGCTACACATCGCCCCAGCACTTTACAGGAAACATCGTGTCCCAGTCCCAATGTGCTGCTCAGAGTGGCGTGCATCACACTCACGTGTAGGCCCAGGCCTTCGCTATTTCCAGTCCTCCATCTCTCAGATCCACTGCACATAACTCAAGTTCATCAGATTGTAACACGTAGTATCAGGCACAACACTTCTTGTTCCTTGCTTGCTTAGCCCAGAACGTTTCCTTAACATAGTCAGTTTTCAGCATTACTATCCGTTCCTCCAAGACTATCCCTATGTTGGCTATTCCTGTCTACCACAGAGAAATCCTGAGCAGTCCCGCAGTTCACCCAGGATTCGCTGCCTTCCTTTCTCGTGGTTTATTGTCCCCTATACGCCAGAGGATAAGGCACTCGCCCCAGTAGCTGCACCAAACCCTGAGCTCTGAACACTGCTGGAATGTGTGCAAGGGATTCTAGTAAGGCCTCCTACTGCCATGAATGATAGTTCCTCGCTGCCACCAGCAGTCCAGTGCTCTTGAACTTGACCTCGGTTACTGCACTTTCCTATCTAGCTAACTATCAGGAAGTAGCCTGCTTTATCCTAGCATTAGCCCCATTCCATTGTGGGCTAGTCCCAAACATTACCTGTACCTTGTCCTATGTCCCTAGCTAACTATAGTTTCTGTCTAATACTAGTATGTACTAAGCCTATTGTCCTTATCCTAATCTATATCCTACCCTATGCTGTACACTACCATATCACAGTCTATTCACAATATACATACACAATATACATACAGTTGTGCTCAAAAGTTTACATACCCCTGCAGAATTTTTACTTTCTTGGCCTTGTTTCAGAGAATATGAATGATAACAAAAAAACTTTTTCTCCACTCCTGGTTATTGGTTGGGTGAAGCCATTTATTGTCAAACTAATGTGTTTTCTCTTTTTAAATCTTAATGACAACCAAAAACATCCAAATGACTCGGATCAAAAGCTCACATACCCCAGTTCTTAATACCGTGTATTGCCCCCTCTAACATCAATGACAGCTTGAAGTCTTTTGTGCAAGTTGTGGATGAGGTTCTTTATTTTCTCAGATGGTAAAGCTGCCCATTCTTCTTGGCAAAAGAATGACAATATGTCACAAAAAACATTCTCAGAATCAGTGGGATCCATTGAAGCATTCCAGAGTTATTACGTCATAAAATGACACATGTCAGAATTGTAAAAATTGGCCCGGTCATTAACGTGCAAACCACCCTCGGGGGTAAAGGAGTTAAGTTGGACTTAACCCCTTTACCCCTGAAGGTGGTTTGCACATTAATGACCAGGCCAATTTTTACAATTCTGACCACTGTCACTTTATGAGGTAATAACTAGTGTTGAGCGAGCATGCTCGACACTGCTCGGTACTCGCCCGAGCATCACGCTACTCGGGATGTTCGGCGAGCACCGAGCATTTCCGGGTTACTCGTGCAGGAGCTCGGGTCTCCGCCCTGCATGTTTGGCGCTCTTTACAGAGCCAATGAACATGCGGAGATTGCCAGCCAGTCACTGTAATGCCGCTGCCATGTTGGTTGTGGGCATTACATTGATTGGCTGGCCGCACAGCGTCACCTCGAGTATTTAAAACCGGGCGCCGCCATCTTGGACACAGACAGGCTGGATCAGACAGTGTAGGGACAGCGCTGCTGATTTAGGGAGAGATATATAGTGCGAAATAGTTAGTGTAGGGTCTGTAAAGCCTGCCAAATCAAACAAACAGTCCTTCTCAGGACTAATATCCATCCCAGATATCAGGCAGGCAGGCAGGCAATCTATATAGGAGACGCAGTGGTTATACCAGCAAACGCTGCACTACAGTCCTGTGTGCTCCTGTTGCTGAAATTTCTGGACTTAGCTCCAGGTCTTTTTTCATCTAAATCCTCTTTTTTTTTTTCCTCCTTCACACTGTACAAATACCCGTCTTATTAACCTTTTGGTGTCCCCCGCCCCCCAAAAAAAAGGAATAGTGTCTCCCTGATTGTTCAGACACAAATATATCTGTTTAAAATAGTCTGGTGTAGGCCAGAGAAATAAAAGTGTGGTTTTGCAGTTCCACGGTTCAAACCTCTGTATTATCTACTTTTGGGCCATTTCTACCTAAAATAAAAACAGTTTGAGTGTGTCGCTCACTGTTCAGCCGCAAAAATAGCTATTTAAAAAAGTCTGGTATACACCAGTAAATTATAACTGTGGTTTTGCTGTTCCACGGTAAAAAAATCTCTATTATCCAGCTTTTGGTATTTTTTCCGTAAAGAAAAACAGTAATAGTGTCTCCTGATTGTTCAGACACCAATATATCTGTTTAAAAGAGTCTGGTGTAGGCCCGAGAAATAGAAGTGTGGTTTTGCAGTTCCACGGGTCAAATCTCTGTATTATCCTGCTTTTGGCATTTCTTGCCGTAAAGAAAAACAGTAATAGTGTCTCCTGATTGTTCAGACACAAATATATCTGTTTAAAACAGTCTGACTGTGGTATACACCAGTAAATTATAACTGTGGCTTTGCCGTTCCATGGTAAAAAAACTCTATTATCCAGCTTTTGGCATTTTTTGCCGTAAAGAAAAACAGTAATAGTGTCTCCTGATTGTTCAGACACAAATATATCTGTTTAAAAGAGTCTGGTATATACCAGTAAATTATAACTGTGCTTTTGCCGTTCCACGTTAAAAAATCTCTATTACCCAGCTTTTGGTATTTTTTCTGTAAAGAAAGACAGTAATAGTTTCTCACTGATTGTTCAGACACAAATATATCTGTTTAAAAGAGTCTGGTGTAGGCCCGAGAAATAGAAGTGTGGTTTTGCAGCTCCACGGTTCAAACCTCTGTATTATCCACTTTTGGGCCATTTTTACCTAAAAAAAAACAGTTTGAGTGTGTCCCTCACTGTTCAGCCGCAAATATATCTATTTAAAAAAGTCTAGTATACACCAGTTAATTATAACTGTGGTTTTGCCATTCCACGGTAAAAAATCTCTATTATCCTGCTTTTTGTCATTTTTTGCCATTAAAAAAAGGAATAGTGTCTCCCTGATTGTTCAGACACAAATATATCTGTTTAAAATAGTCTGGTGTAGGCCAAAGAAATAGAAGTGTGGTTTTGCAGTTCCACGGTTCAAACCTGTGTATTATCCACTTTTGGGCCATTTTTACCTAAAAAAAACAGTTTGAGTGTGTCCCTCAACTGTTCAGCTGCAAATATATCTATTTAAAAAGTATGGTATACACCAGTAAATTATAACTGTGGTTTTGCCGTTCCACGGTAAAAAAATCTCTATTATCCAGCTTTTGGTATTTTTTCCGTAAAGAAAAATAGTAATAGTGTCTCCTGATTGTTCAGACACCAATATATCTGTTTAAAAGAGACTGGTGTAGGCCCGAGAAATAGAAGTGTGGCTTTGCAGTTTCACGTGTCAAATCTCTGTATTATCCAGCTTTTGGCATTTCTTGCCGTAAAGAAAAACAGTAATAGTGTCTCCTGATTGTTCAGACACAAATATATCTGTTTAAAAGAGTCTGGTATACACCAGTAAATTATAACTGTGGTTTTTCCGTTCCATGGTAAAAAATCTCTATTATCCAGCTTTTGGTATTTTTTCCGTAAAGAAAAACAGTAATAGTGTCTCCTGATTGTTCAGACACAAATATATCTGTTTAAAAGAGTCTGGTGTAGGCCCGAGAAATAGAAGTGTGGTTTTGCAGTTCCACGGGTCAAATCTCTGTATTATCCTGCTTTTGGCATTTTTTGACGTAAAGAAAAACTGTAATAGTGTCTCCTGATTGTTCAGACACAAATATATCTGTTTAATAGAGTCTGGTGTAGGTCCGAGAAATAGAAGTGTGGTTTTGCAGTTCCATGGGTCAAATCTCTGTATTATCCTGCTTTTGGCATTTTTTGCCGTAAAGAAAAACAGTAATAGTGTCTCCTGATTGTTCAGACACAAATATATCTGTTTAAAAGAGTCTGGTGTAGGCCCGAGAAATAGAAGTGTGGTTTTGCAGTTCCATGGGTCAAATCTCTGTATTATCCTGCTTTTGGCATTTTTTGCCGTAAAGAAAAACAGTTATAGTGTCTCCTGATTGTTCAAACACAAATATATCTGTTTAAAAGAGTCTGGTATACACCAGTAAATTATGACTGTGGTTTTGCCATTCCACGGGTCAAATCTCGGTATTATCCTGCTTTTGGCATTTTTTGCCGTAAAGAAAAACATTAATAGTGTCTTCATGATTTTTCAGACACAAATATACCTGTTTAAAAGAGTCTGGTGTAGGCCCGAGAAACAGAACTGTAGTTTTCCTCTTCAACGTTTCTAATCTGCTTTTTATTACCCTTTTTCCATTGATAGTGCGAGTGTAAGCTATTTTACTTCATTTACAATGGGCAAGGCGCGTGGCAAGGGACGTGGAACTGGACATTCTGGTGATGGTGCGTGCAGAGGACGGGGCCGTGGCCAAGGTGAAAATGTACCACAACCAACAGCCACATCTTCTCACTCTCAATTCTTGACCGAATTACTAGGGAAGCACAGAACAACACCAGTTTTACGACCTGATCAGTGTGAACAGGTTATTAATTGGATAGCAGATAATAGTTAAAGTTACCTGGGCACCACCACCTCCGGTCTGTCTTCCACACCGTCAAATCTTAGTAGCGGTGAGTCTCGACCGCATACTCCTCCTCACCCTGATGCTCCTTCCTCCCACCATGCCGAGTGTCGTCAGACAGCAACTGATCCTACACTTGGACACTCTGAAAAGCTGTTCACTGGTCCATTTCCAGATTTGTGCCCCTCGCCTGCTCCGCTTGAAATGGTGGAAGAGGAGATCCCATGCAGCGATGCCCAAATATTTGAACAGCCACGGCCACAGGAAGTCGACACTGGCAATTTGTCACAAGAGGTGGACGATGACGAGACACAATTGCCAGGAAGTGAGGAGGAGGATCGTGGTACGCAAGTGGAAGAGGAGGAGGTGGTGGATGATCTAGTAACTGACCCAATGTGGCAGGAGGACATACAGAGCGAGGCCAGCAGCACACAGAGTGAGGGAGGCAGAGTACCCCAACAGGCAGGAAGAAGCAGTGTGGTGGCCGCACACAGAAGGCAGGCAACAGTTCCCCGTAACACCAACACGAGGGATGTTGCCAGTACAATCTGTAGGTCTTCCAGAGTCTGGAATTTTTTTAAAGACTCTGCTGATAACCCCAAAAAGGCCATTTGTACCACCTGCCATGCAAGCATCAGCAGTAGTGTTGAGCCACCCCCGTAGTGTTCGAGTTCGGTTCGGTTCGTCGAACACCCGTGTGTTCGCCGAACTGTTCGTCGAACTGTTCGTCGAACACCTTCGAACACCGTTAAAACCAATGGCAGGCAAACAAAAACACATAGAAACACATAGAAAACACCTTCAAAGGTGTCCAAAAGCTGACAAACTGCTCAGAAGACACAACTAACACATGGAAAAGTGACAAGTACATATAGTCATGCGAAAAGAAAAGAGGTGGAGGAGTAAAAGGAGGGGGAGACACAGATATAGGCATGTCATGCCCTTCTAAAATCCAAAAAGTGAGAAGCCGAGACGGCCAGTCCGCTCCTGCCCGTGCCACCTCCGTGTCGCCGGGTTTGTGCCAGAGCCGCGGTGAACCCTGACGGCCAGCCCCCCTCTCCCAATACTGGTGCCTGTCCGCTGGTGGGTCGAGAGAGCCCCCCTGTGGTGGAGGCAGCTCTAAGCTTTTTAATTTAAATTGTCCCTCTAATTTGAATGAATACACTTTAAATCCATTTACAAGGATCTATTGGAGGGCAAGTCTCATGCCAGCAGCCGCGTAATTCCAGCTCCAGTAGCGTCCACTAAAGCTGCTGCAGTTAAAAAGCTTTTATAAGGATCGAGCTCGGCTGTCCACCGCAAGGCATCCTAGTGCCAGTCCCAGCCCCTATGCCTTGGGGTGCCTCCTGATGCTCTTCACTAAGTATCCCGTGGTCCCGAAGCATTTCCTTTGAAAAAATTAAGTGTCCAAACTACAGGTGGTGTAGCTTGCTTAACAGCCGGGATAATCCGCTGACTAGCAGACACTGCTACTAGGCACAAAGTATTTCCTGGGCTAGATGCAGTTAAAAATTTGTAAGTAGATACTCTCGTTGGATGCTGAGAAAGCATTCCATAGAGTCTCCTGGCACGCCATATATGATTCTCTTAAAATGCTTGGGGTAGGGGTCTAGGGGACCCTTTTATAGCCAAAATCACGGCCCTGTATCACAATACGTCACCTAGGCTGAAGATAAATGGAACTGTAGCACCGAGGGCTCGGTTGCTACAGACGTATTGCACCTCACCCAGAGGTGTGATATCTCACTCTCAGATAAGGATGGAGTGTGGATCAGGACCCGACACCTGCATGCATTACACCACATTGCCGTGGGGCAGGGCGACCAATATGCCCCTGAGATGGGCACGACAGTCCCTGTCCCTGGCTGGAGTGGGGGGAGGGAACACTGAGGAAGGGGAACCCTGCAGTGCAGGAGCAGGGAGGAAGCAGTTCCTGGGTGCATTGAGAAGGGAGTATAAAAGGTGGGCACCATCTTAGTTCAGTGCAGAGAAGTCTGAGCAGAAGTGGCAGGGAGCAGGGGCTCTGCATGAGCTCTGCTCCGGAGGCGGGCCTAGTAACAGAGGCCCAGGCCTGCAAGAGGGAGAAGGAAGGAAGAGGAGCGGAGAAGGCTCCAGGAACGAGGAATGAAGGGATCCCAGGGGTGCGGACGGGCGAGTCGCCACCGCACGCCCGAATCCACCTGCGTGGAGGGGTCAGGCCAAAGGGGGAGACCGGTCCACGAACTAGTGGAGGCAGGAAACGACCCTCAGCTAGAAACCGGAGGCTCTGACATTTTATGTGGCGCAGCCCCTTGCTCCACCCGCTAGGAAGGCACCACATAGGGTCAGGGAAACTGGCGCCAAGTTTACCAAGAGGAGGCCCGAGGCAGCCGGACAGAAGTGTTGGTAAGAAAGGCCAGACAAAGGACACACAAAGGGGGTCCTGTGAAGCGCTCCAAAGTTATCTGGGAGTTGTCTGAGCCCCTCACCTGGTGAGCACAGTACGACGTGGGCAGCCGTTACCTGCAGACGTGGTCTGGATAATAAGAACTGTGAGTAAAGGCCCTGAACTGCATCACTGACTCCGTGTCGTTACTGCTGCTGCCCTGCACCATCACCCCCATCCTCCGCATACACTGCCCTGAGGCTATACTCCTCCCGTGGGGAGTTATGCTATGCTCTGCTGCACCCACAACACCAGCCTTAGCGGTCTGCCCTGTAGCGGCGGTTCACTCTGACCGCAATCCACGGGTGGCGTAGTCGGACATTTAAACATCAAAACCACATAAATAGTTCCGCCACTGGTTTGACCGCCCTGAGCCACGGAACCGGATCGCCGCCACGAAGACTACAACCACCAGCATCCACCAAAAAGGGTCCGGCTCCGGGTGTCCCAAGGCCCAGGGGGTGCGTCAGAACATTTTCATCACCTTTCACAATCACCAATGGGACAAGGCAGGGATGTCCTCTGTCCCCTCTCTTATACATCCTAGTGACGGAGCACCTGCTCTCATCAATTCGCCATAACCCCAATATTAGGTGGATTGAGGTGGGAGGCACCGAGTACAAGTGCTCTCTATTTGCTGATGATGTCCTAGTATATATCACTCAATCACATATATCCATCCCTGCTGTTATGGCTGAAATAGATCACTTTGTTACATGGTAAAATTTTAAAATCAATGCAGCGAAGTCTGAGGCCCTCGATGTCTCCCTCCCTAAATCCATATAGGATTCCATCCAGTCCAACTTTCCCTTTGCCTGGCCCTCACAGGGTATCAAATACTTAGGAATTCCTATTCATAGAGACCTCTCCCATCTATGTTATCTTAATTTTGGGCCCTTTATTGAACAAT
The DNA here is from genome assembly GCF_046119375.1 of Phyllobates terribilis. NCBI lineage: Eukaryota > Metazoa > Chordata > Amphibia > Anura > Dendrobatidae > Phyllobates > Phyllobates terribilis. Next base: position 209,283,436 of record NW_027362762.1, read on the forward strand.
TCCATACAGACCACGGTTGGCAAGTTGGAACTGTGAGATTCACTATGTGCACCACTGGTATTTTGTGGAAAAGCACATGTAAGATTCTGCAACAGTCTCTGCTGATACTCCTGCATGCGTGCATCCCTTTCTATGGCAGGAATAATTTCTGCAAATTTACTTTTGTACCGGGGATCTAACAGTGTAGCAACCCAGTAGTCAGGATTATTTCTAATTCTCACAATTCGAGGGTCATGTTGCAGGTAGTGCAGCAAGAAGGCACTCATGTGTGTTGCGCATCCAGGAGCACCAAGTCCCTGTTGTGTTGGTGGCGAGGTAACAATCATGCTTCCTTCCTCTGTCCTCTCCCCCCAACCTCGCACAACAGAAATGTGATCAAGGTCTCCCTCATCTGATGAGTCTTCCATCAGTTCGTCCTCCACTTCTTCCTGGGCTCCTGCACCTTCCTCACTAGTTTGGCTGCTACCATGCGCCCTGGTAAAATCATCTCCCCCACCCTCACATGCCTGCCGCCCTGGTGCTGCCGACCGTCTGGACCTTGCAGATGTTAGCCCTTCCGCATACAACTCCTCCTCCTCTACTTCCTCCACCTCCTCTTGTGCCACCACCTGACTCCGAATTCTGTTTAACATGTGCTCCAGCATGTAAATCACCGGAATAGTCATGCTGATAATGGCATCGTCAGCACTAAACATCTTCGTCGCCATTTCAAAACTGTGCAGAAGGGTGCATAGGTCCCTGATCTGAGACCACTCCTCCAGCGTGATTTGCCCCACCTCTGAATCTCGTTGGCCCAGGCTATACGTCAGAACGTATTGCACCAGGGCTTGTCGGTGCTGCCACAGTCGCTGCAACATGTGCAGAGTTGAATTCCACCGGGTAGGCACATCGCATTTTAGCCGGTGAAGTGGCAGGCCCAACGACTTCTGTAGAGATGTAAGTCGCTGAGCTGCGGGATGCGAACGGCGGAAGTGAGCACACAGCGACCGTGCCCTCTGCAGAAGGCCATCTAGTCTGGGATAGTGGGCTAAAAATTGCTGGACAACCAGGTTCAACACGTGAGCCATACAAGGCACGTGTGTGACATTGCCCCGGCGAAGGGCCGCACCCAGGTTTGCAGCATTGTCGCACACGGCCTTCCCTGGTTTCAGGTCCAGTGGAGACAACCATTCATGAAATTGGTTCTCCAGAGCTGACCACAACTCCTCAGCTGTGTGACTCACATTTCCCAGACATTTCAATGTAAAAACCGCCTGATGACGTTGAGCCCTACTGCCAGCATAGTAAGGAGGTGTGCAGGATCCCTTCTGCGCAGTTAGAAAGCTTGTGGCATGACCAGACAGGCTTTGGGTGCAGGTGGAAGACCGAGAGGAGGTTGAGGAGGCAGAAGCAGTGGAGGAAAAATGACATAAAGAGGATTGACGCACAACTCGTGAGGACGGCAAGACTTGGACAGCAGCCCCTTGTCCTGCTGTCACCATAGTTACCCAGTGCCCAGTCAGCGACATGTAACGCCCCTGTCCATGCCTACTCGTCCAAGTGTCTGTGGTGAAATGCACCCTGTCACACACAGAGTTTCTCAAAGAAGCGGTGATGTTGTGTGCGACATGCTGGTGGAGCGCAGGCACACCTTTCTTTGAGAAGTAGTGCCGACTGGGCATCTGGTACTGGGGCACTGCGACGGACATAAGGTCTCGAAAATCCTCTGTGTCCACCAGGCGGAAAGGCAGCATTTCTGTAGCCAAGAGCTTGCAGATGGTGAAATTCAACCTCTTAGCTTTCTCATGGCTAGGAGGAAATGGTCTTTTACTTGTCCACATCTGAGGGACCGAGGGCTGGCTATTGTGCTTAGACGGGGTTGATAAGGGTGTCCCCGGCAAACTGCCGGTCTGTGAGGAAGATGCAGGCGGACATGTTAGGTTGCCTTGATCCAAAGGTGGTGCTATAGATGTCGGACAGCGCTCAAGACCAGTTGGTGTTACCACCTCCAAAGAAAATGATGACCTGCCAATCACGCTGGCTGTTGCGGGTAAAGAGGTGGCAGGTCTGCGCCCCAAAACAGGTGTGACTGCTGTCCCCCCAGTCACAGAGGATGAAGAGGCCGCGGATGCACAAGATATGGCAGACGGTGGTTGGCCCGGCCGGCTAGACCGCATTGTAGCACACTGAGCTTCCCACTGCAACTTATGCTTCATGTCCATGTGCCGGTTCATGCATGAAGTACTCAAACTATGTATTTTTTGGCCTCTACTTAGCTTTTGCTGACAAATGTTACAGATAACACGAGTTGGGTCATCTTTATCGATCTGAAAAAATGCCCAGGCTATGCAAGGCTTAGCACCCATGCGACCTGAAGAGCCACCACGACTTGTGGTGAGAGGCAGAGTTGTGTTGGAGGATGCAGTTGTTGACGTGCTTCCAGTACTACGTCTCTGTCCAGGAAGGCGCAACCTGACCTCGTCGTCACTAGCATCTTCCTCCACCTCCTCTGCTGACCTCATCTCTTGGCTGACTGTGGGTTGACAGTAAGTGGGATCTCCGACCTCATCATCATCACCCTGTGCGTTATCACACCCGTCGTCCTCAGAGCCAACCTGTTCCTGCCCTGACAAAAAACTAAAGTTGTCGCTCCAATCAGGTATTTGAGTCTTATCATCGTCTTCCTCATTGTCTCCACCAACAGGAGTTACAGTTTTGGAATGAGGGTCTACATTATGGTCAGAACCTTCTGCGTCTGGTCCTGGATCCGACTCATAAAGATTCTGGGCATCAGTGCAGATCATTTCCTCGTCTGGATTCACAGAAGCGCTGGAGTCGACCTCTGATTCCCAGGCTATAGTATGAGTAAACAGCTCTGCAGACTCAACCATCTGTTCTACCTCATACTCAGACGGGCAGCTGGAGATTTGGGAGCTGTGAGGAAGCAAGTGCGATTTGGGTGACACCTTTGAGGACTGGAGTATTTGTGATGTTGAAGTTGATGTGGAGGAGAGCCCACTTAAAGGAGCACTTGATATCCGTTGAAGCACCTGCTGTTTTTCTGCCTCATCTGGAATTTGTAGCGATTGGCGTGGCCGTAAGAAAGGGATCTTATCACATTGTCCGCTAAAAGAAGTAGACATTTTAGTTTGGCTGGAAGATGGTCTTTCTTCTGCACCTACCCCACGGACACAACCTTTTTTCCCCTTCCCAACACGCCTATTCCCCTTTCCACCAGCAGCAGGCCTTTTTCCACTCATTTTGGTGGTTAACTAATTCACAACTCTGGAGTTGTTTGCACAAAAAAACAATGGATGGTAACCGAGCAGACCTGAGTGGCCAAACTGTGGTATTAGGCCAAAACTATTGGCTGGGTTAGATGCAGAAAAAAATTATTTTTAATTTGCAACCTGATGGAGGTCAGTATAGATGGACTAATAGACCAAGTCCCACACACCGCTAGAAGTCCAAATATTTTTTCAGAGCTAGATGCAGAAAATTTTTTTATTCAATTTGCAACCTGATGGAGGTCAGTATAGATGGACTAATAGACCAAGTCCCACACACTGCTAGAAGCCCAAATATTTTTTCAGAGCTAGATGCAGAAAAAAATTATTTTTAATTTGCAACCTGATGGAGGTCAGTATAGATGGACTAATAGACCAAGTCCCACACACCGCTAGAAGCCCAAATATTTTTTCAGAGCTAGATGCAGAAAAAAAATATTTTTAATTTGCAACCTGATGGAGGTCAGTATAGATGGACTAATAGACCAAGTCCCACACACCGCTAGAAGCCAAAATATTTTTTCAGAGCTAGATGCAGAAAAAAATTATATTCAATTTGCAACCTGCTGGAGGTCAGTATAGAAGGACTAATAGAACAAGTCCCACACACTGCTAGAAGCCCAAATATTTTTTCAGAGCTAAATGAAGAAAAAAATTATTTTTAATTTGCAACCTGATGGAGGTCAGTATAGATGGACTAATAGACCAAGTCCCACACACTGCTAGAAGCCCAAATATTTTTTCAGAGCTAGATGCAGAAAAAAATCATTTTTAATTTGCAACCTGATGGAGGTCAGTATAGATGGACTAATAGACCAAGTCCCACACACTGCTAGAAGCCCAAATATTTTTTCAGAGCTAGATGCAGAAAAAAATTATTTTTAATTTGCAACCTGATGGAGGTCAGTATAGATGGACTAATAGACCAAGTCCCACACACCGCTAGAAGCCCAAATATTTTTTCAGAGCTAGATGCAGAAAAAAATTATATTCAAATTGCAACCTGCTGGACGTCAGTATAGAAGGACTAATAGAACAAGTCCCACACACCGCTAGAAGCCCAAATATTTTTTCAGAGCTAAATGAAGAAAAAAATTATTTTTAATTTGCAACCTGATGGAGGTCAGTATAGATGGACTAATAGACCAAGTCCCACACACTGCTAGAAGCCCAAATATTTTTTCAGAGCTAGATGCAGAAAAAAATTATTTTTAATTTGCAACCTGATGGAGGTCAGTATAGATGGACTAATAAACCAAGTCCCACACACCGCTAGAAGCCCAAATATTTTTTCAGAGCTAGATGCAGAAATTTTTTTTATTCAATTTGCAACCTGATGGAGGTCAGTATAGATGGACTAATAGACCAAGTCCCACACACTGCTAGAAGCCCAAATATTTTTTCAGAGCTAGATGCAGAAAAAAATTATTTTTAATTTGCAACCTGATGGAGGTCAGTATAGATGGACTAATAGACCAAGTCCCACACACTGCTAGAAGCCCAAATATTTTTTCAGAGCTAGATGCATAAAAAAATTATTTTTAATTTGCAACCTGATGGAGGTCAGTATAGATGGACTAATAGACCAAGTCCCACACACCGCTAGAAGCCCAAATATTTTTTCAGAGCTAGTTGCAGAAAAAAATTATATTCAATTTGCAACCTGCTGGAGGTCAGTATAGAAGGACTAATAGAACAAGTCCCACACACTGCTAGAAGCCCAAATATTTTTTCAGAGCTAAATGAAGAAAAAAATTATTTTTAATTTGCAACCTGATGGAGGTCAGTATAGATGGACTAATAGACCAAGTCCCACACACTGCTAGAAGCCCAAATATTTTTTCAGAGCTAGATGCAGAAAAAAATTATATTCAGTTTGCAACCTGATGGAGGTCAGTATAGATGGACTAATAGAATGATGCTATGCCCAAAAGATTTTACTTCACTAGGTGCAGTAAAAAAATTGGTATTCTATACACAGGTGGTATATCTTGCAACACAGATAGGCTACTCCACTGACTAACACACTCTGCAATAGGCCAAAAAGGATTAGCTTTGCTAGATTCAGCCAAATGCTGTGAAAAAAACTTGCACAGCACTGGCACAGACCTGCCTGGCAAAAACTGATAGGAACTGATGTAACCTAGTCCTGAAAAGGACTCCAATTACAATTAGTCTTTACTCCCACAATCTATCTATTTAAGAGCACAGACCTGCCTGATAAAAGTCGTAGGAAATGCTGTAACCTAGTCCTTAAAAGGACTGCAATCACAACTATTCCCTACTCCCAAGCTATCTGTATATTTGTGCGAAAATTGGCTTGAAATTAACAAGGTATAGCACACACAGCAACAGCGGTGCCGTCTAACACGCAGCTGCAGCAGTGAGAAAATGGTGGCGACGGGGAAAATGGCTTGGTCTTATAGGGCAAGGACATGTGACATACACTGCCAATCACACATGCCCTTGCTTGTGTGAAAAAAAGCACTTCGCTCCGTGTGTGCGCTGCTGATAGGCTGACAGATTGCACCTCCCCACTGCAAATGCGGGAGAGAGAAAAAAAAATGGAGATCTTCATTGTTCCTGCAGAGATCCATCCCCTGCCCCTCCCCCCGCCCCGCTGTACACTCAAACTGCGTATTAACATTAATTTTCATCATTACTGAGAAAAAATCCAGTTATGATTTTGGTGCACGAACAGTTATCGAACATAACCTCGAACAGCCGAATTTTTCTCAAATTGTTCGTGTTCGCCGACCGGCTCGAACACCGCCCAAAACAGCTCGAATTTGAGATTGGCGAACAGTTTGAGGAGAACAACGCTCATCTCTAATCAGCAGGGGTGACAAAACTACCAGCCTGACCACCACCAGCATGATCAGGCACATGGCAGCAAAGCACCCGACTTTGTGGGGTGAACCCCAGGGTCCACGACCAGTGTCAGCGGGTGTCACCACTGCTTCTTCCGCTGTTGTGTGTGCAATAGAACCCCCTGTTGTGTGTGCAAGGCAATCCCCTGTCCATACTGCATGCAAAGATGCCCCCTCCTCTCAGTCTTCACTTGTTATGGCAGTTTCTCAAGAAACAGCATCATTTCCACGTCCCACCGCAGCGTTCAATTGTCCATATCCAAGACCTTTGAACGAAAGCGGAAATTCGCAGCCAACGCCCCACAGGCCACTGTCCTAAATTCGCACATTTCACGACTGCTTGCGTTGGAAATGCTGCCTTTTAGGCTCGTGGAGACGGAATCCTTCAGCAACCTTATGGCAGTCCCTCGGTACTCGGTCCCCAGCCGACGCTATTTTGCCCGGTGTGCCATCCCCGCACTACACAAGCACATGTCTCAAAACATCTGCCGTGCCCTCAACAACGCAGTTACTGGGAGAGTCCACCTGACAATGGACACGTGGACAAGTGCTTGTGGCCAGGGACGGTACATCTCCCTGATGGCACACTGGGTAAACATAGTGGAAGCCGGGACCCAGTTGGACCTTGGGACGGAACACATCCTCCCCACACCGAGGATTGCGGGCCCTATGTGAGTCAGAGTTGCCCCTACAGTGTACTGCTCCTGCGCATCATCCTCCTCCTCCTCCTCATGTTCCATCTCAGATATCACCACATCAGTTACAAGCTGGAAGCAGTGCAGTACTGCCTCCGCCAAGCGGCAACAGGCTGTGCTGAAACTCATAAGCTTAGGTGAGAAACCTGACACTGCTTGTGAGTTGTGGACAGCTGTGAAAGAGCAGGCATATCTGTGACTGAGACCGCTGAACCTACATCCAGGTATGGTCGTGTGTGACAATGGCCGTAACCTGGTGGCGGCTCTGAGGCGAGGCAAGATCACACACGTACCATGCCTGGCTCGTGCTTTTTAGTGCCGCTGGGGGAATTATAACTGATAAGCGCACTCGCCTGTCAACTGACAATGCTGAAAAGCTGACCCTTATCAAAATGAACAAGGGCTGGAGTGGGCCAGACTTCTCATCACCACCAAATGACAGCAGAGTAACATAAAGTTAAATCCACTGTGTTATTTCGGGAGGTGTATTCACATGCACCACTTCACACCCACACATGGGTATACGCTTCCTCATTTCGGCTGTTTTAAGCTCTTCTCCTTATCCTCAGCCTCCATCACCACTATACCACCAGGGTGACCATGGTCCATGTTGCCATTATTGAAAGTTCCTCCGTCCTTATTTTTGTCAGCTTTTGCTTGGAAGGCATAAGCAAAGACTATGGGAGACCCACTCCCCAATAATGGGAATAATGTTTGTAATATGCTGTACTGCATGGCTCTTGTAAGGGGCATTGCAAGTTCCTCCGTCCTTAATTTTTGTCAGCTTTTGCTTGGAAGGCATAAGCAAAGACTATGGGAGACCCACTCCCCAAAAATGGAAATAATGTTTTTAAGATTCTGTACTGTATGGCTCTTGTAAGGGGCATTAAAACCATTTTATTAAGCTACTGTGACCTCCACCACTTTTCCAAGGGGCATTAAAACAGTCTTGTTAAGCTACTGTGACCTCCTCGTCTCTACCAAGGGGCATTAAAACTGTCTTGTTAAGCTACTGCGACCTCCACGTCTCTTCCAAGGGGCATTAAAACTGTCTTGTTAAGCTACTGCAACCTCCACGTCTCTTCCAAGGGGCATTAAAACCGTCTTGTTAAGCTACTGTGACCTCCACCACTTTTCCAAGGGGCATTAAAACAGTCTTGTTAAGCTACTGTGACCTCCACGTCTCTTCCAAGGGGCTTAAAAACTGTCTTGTTAAGCTACTGCGACCTCCACATCTCTTCCAAGGGGCATTAAAACCGTCTTGTTAAGCTACTGTGACCTCCACGTCTCTTCCAAGGGGCATTAAAACTGTCTTGTTAAGCTACTGCAACCTCCACCACTTTTCCAAGGGGCATTAAAATCGTCTTGTTAAGCTACTGTGACCTCCACGTCTCTTCCGAGGGGCATTAAAACTGTCTTGTTAAGCTACTGCGACCTCCACCACTTTTCCAAGCGGCATTAAAACCATCTTGTTAAGTTACTGCGACCTCCACGTCTCTTCCAAGGGGCATTAAAACTGTCTTGTTAAGCTACTGCGACCTCCACGTCTCTTCCAAGGGGCATTAAAACCATCTAGTCAAGCTACTGTGACCTCCACGTCTCTTCCAAGGGGCATTAATACAGTCTTGTTAAGCTACTGCAACCTCCACCACTTTTCCGAGGGGCATTAAAACCGTCTTGTTAAGCTACTGTGACCTCCACGTCTCTTCCAAGGGGCATTAAAAACGTCTTGTTAAGCTATTGCAACCTCCACCACTTTTCCAAGGGGCATTAAAACCGTCTTGTTAAGCTACTGTGACCTCCACGTCTCTTCCAAGGGGCATTAAAACCATTTTGTTAAGCTACTGCGACCTCCACCACTTTTCCAAGGTGCATTAAAACCATCTTGTTAAGCTACTGCGACCTCCACCACTTTTCCAAGGGGCATTAAAACCGTCTTGTTAAGCTAATGCGACCTCCATGTCTCTTCCAAGGGGCATTAAAACCGTCTTGTTAAGCTACTGTGACCTCCACGTCTCTTCCGAGGGTCATTAAAACCGTCTTGTTAAGCTACTGCGACCTCCACCACTTTTCCAAGGGGAATTAAAACCATCTTGTTAAGCTAATGCGACCTCCTTGTCTCTTCCAAGGGGCATTAAAACCGTCTTGTTAAGCTACTGCGACCTCCACCACTTTTCCAGGGGGCATTAAAACCATCTTGTTAAGCTACTGCGACCTCCACCACTTTTCCAAGGGGCATTAAAACCATCTTTTTAAGCTAATGTGACCTTCGTGTCTCTTCCAAGGGGCATTAAAATCGTCTTGTTAAGCTACTGCGACCTCCACCACTTTTCCAAGGGGTATTAAAACCATCTTGTTAAGCTACTGCGACCTCCACCACTTTTACAAGGGGCATTAAAACCGTCTTGTTAAGCTAATGCGACCTCCATGTCTCTTCCAAGGGGCATTAAAACCGTCTTGTTAAGCTACTGCAACCTCCATCATTTTTCCAAGGGGCATTAAAACCATCTTGTTAAGCTACTGCGACCTCCACCACTTTTCCAAGGGGCATTAAAACTGTCTTGTTAAGCTAATGCGACCTCCATGTCTCTTCCAAGGGGCATTAAAACCGTCTTGTTAAGCTACTGCGACCTCCACCACTTTTCCAAGGGGCATTAAAACCGTCTTGTTAAGCTACTGCGACCTCCACCACTTTCCCAAGGGGCATTAAATCCATCTTGTTAAACTACTGTGACCTCCACGTCTCTTCCGAGGGGCATTAAAACCGTCTTGTTAAGCTACTGCGACCTCCACCACTTTTCCAAGGGGCATTAAAACCGTCTTGTTAAGCTACTGTGACCTCCACGTCTCTTCCGAGGGGCATTAAAACTGTCTTGTTAAGCTACTGTGACCTCCACGTCTCTTCAAAGGGGCATTAATAGCGGCTTGTTAAACCACTCTGAACTCCACAGCTCTTCCGAGGGACATTGAAATGTTGTTTTTAATTACCTCTAACCTCCATGACTTTTCCAACGGGCATTGCATTTCCTCCTAATTTTAGTCAGCTTTTGCTTTTCAATGCAAAGGTGAAAACTAAGGGAGACCCACTCCCCAATAATGGGTAGAAGGTTTTTAGTACGCCGTAATCCACCTCTGTTTGAAGGGGCATTGCAGTTCCTCATAATTTTTGGAAAGCCTTCCATTCACTGCTTAGGCCAACAATGTACAGGAGACCCAGTTGCTATAAATAAAAAAAACGGTTTAGTTAAGGCCCTCTGACCTCCATGTCACTTCCATGGGGCATTGGAGTGCCTCGAAATTTTTGGTAGGCATTGCACTCACTGTATGCCCTATAACTGTGCAGCCGAACCGCACCTTTTGTTACAGAAACATATCCTACAAGACATATGTGGTTGACTAGCCTGATATTGATGTGAATTGTCCCTGTTCCTCCTGCTCTTTCTCCTTTGCCACCACCTCATCCATCATTTATCACCTGATGCTTTGTTTTAACAGGAGTCATAGAACTGGGATAGTAGCAGGAAAACATCCAGCAATCCTCGGAGGAGGTAGGATATGCGAAAAAACACTGACCACCTCAGGCCTAGCCGCTACTACATACATGCGCTTGCATTCCAAGAAAACAAAGCAGATGCTAACTTCTATCATCATCATCATGCTCCTCACCTTGGCACTCTCAACTCCCCTGATGGAGAAGCCAGGGCCCACCAGAGGAGTCTGGTTCTCTGGTGGGCTCGTCCAATGCTGCCCTAAAGCAGGCCAGGCTAAGAAAAGTGTGGGGGAAGTTCCCAGGAGAAATAGGGGTGGCTGGGGACCATTTATGGACACGCGACCGCCCCCAGGCGGCTGGGGACCGTGTGTGGACACCCAGCCGCGGGGCGGCTGGGGACCAAGTATGGACACCCGGCCGCTCCCTGGCGGCTGGGGACCGAGTGTGGACACCCGGCCGCCGGGTGGCTGGGGACTGAGTATGAATAACTCGCTGCTGAAGCAGCCATGAGGTAGTGGCCAGCTTCGACCTCCTTCAAACTAAAAGGCTCCATTTCAAGTGCAAGCTAGCAGTATGGCATTGCAGCCTGGGGGTGGGTGGGTGGGTGGCAGGCTGCACACTTACGCTTGCATTCCAAGAAAACAAAGCAGATGCTAACTTCTATCTTCATCATCATGCTCCTCACCTTGGCACTCTCAACTCCCCTGATGGAGAAGCCAGGGCCCACCGGAGGAGTCTGGTTCTCTGGTGGGCTCGTCCAATGCTGCCCTTATGCAGGCCAGGCTAAGAAAAGTGTGGGGGAAGGTGACAGGAGAAATCGGGTCGGCTGGGGACCGTTTATGGACACACGACCGCCCCCTGGCGGCTGGGGACCGTGTGTGGACACCCGGCTGCGGGGCGGCTGGGGACCGAGTATGGACACCCGGCCGCCCCCTGGCGGCTGGGGACCGAGCGTGGACACACGGTCGCCGGGCGGCTGGGGACTGAGTATGGATACCTCGCTGCCGAAGCAGCCATGAGGGAGTGGCCAGCTTCGGCCTCCTCCAAACTAAAAGGCCCCATTTCAAGTGCAAGCTAGCAGTATGGTATTGCAGCCTGCGGGTGGGTGGTTGGTTGGCTGCATATTTGCGCTTGCATTGCAAGGAATGGGGTAGGTACAATTGAACACTGCCCTGGGACAAGGACTTGCACGGGGATAGTTGCAAGTCTGCATCTTCTGATGCGGCAAGGATCACTACTGATGAGCACACTTTTAGGCAGTGACTTGGGTGTCAGAGATGCTTCCAGGGGTCTTCCCCATGCTGTTCCCATGTCTTTTCAGCACTGTATGCATGTGTCACACAGCACATGGCCAGATAAGTTTGTAAAATGTTAAAATGACATTTCCTGGTGAATGCATTTGTCACGGTTGAAAGCAATACAAAAGTGCAAAAACCCATAAAGAATGCTACTTGTGAACATAGCCCAACGTGTAGAGGAGTATTTTTGTTTTTGGTTATTTATTTTACCTTATACACAATTCTTAACCCTGGAAAGCAAATTCCTTAATATATTTCACAGGAAAACTGTTTCAGTTAAGTTTTTGAACGTTTTATTGTGAGCCCGTAAAAGTGGCTTAATATCTCTGACCACGTTGTTGACATCAGTGACCTGGGGGTCAGAAATGCTTCCTGGGGCGATCCCCATGCTGTCCCCATATCTTTTGAGCACTTTCACTATCGTTTTGGGCACTTTTTAGGCTTTCTACAGACTGCCGGGGGTGCCGCCGCAAAAATGCTCGGGTCTCCCATAGACTAACATTGGGCTCATTGCTTGGGTCGAGCACCCGAGTATCATGGTGTTTATTTTTTTTAATGTGTGCAGTGATGGGGGGCCATGCAAACCAGGATAGAGGGGCCATACATACCAAGATTGGGATGAGGGGGCCATGTATACCTGGATTGGGTCTGAGGGGGCCATGCATATCAGAATTGGGGATGAGGGGGCCATGCATACCAGGATTGGGGATGAGGGGGCCATACATACCAGGATTGTGGATGAGGAGGCCATGCATACCAGGATTGGGGATGAGGGGGCCATGCATACCAGGATTGGGGATGAGGCGTGCCATATATACCAGGATTGGGGATGAGGGGGCCATGCATATCAGGATTGGGGATGAGGGGTGCCATATATACCAGGACTGGGGATGAGGAGGCCATGCATATCAGGATTGGGGATGAGGGGGCCATGCATTTCAGGATTGGGTATGAGGGGAGCCATGCATACTAGTATTGGGGATGAGGGGTGCCATACATACCAGGATTGGGGTTGAGGGGTGCCATACATACCAGGATTGGGGATGAGGGGTGCCATACATACCAATATTGAGGATGATGAGGTCATGCATACCAGAATTGGGTTGAGGGGAGCCATGCATACCAGGATTGGTGATGATGGGGTCATGCATGCCAGGATTGGGGATGAGGGGTGCCATGCACACCTGGATTGGGGATGATGGGGCCATGCATACCAGGATTGGTGATGAGTGGGCAATACTTACCAGGATAGGGAAATTTACCAGTAGCTGCTGCATTTCCCACTCTAGGCTTATACTCGGGTCAATAGGTTTCCACAGTTTTTTGTGGTAAAATTAGGTGCCTCGGTTTATATTCGGGTCGGCTTGTACTCGAGTATATAAGGTACTTTTATTCTTTTTTTTTTCATAATAATATTTATTTATTGGTACAGTATATTTTTATTTTTTTGGATTATTTTTTCATTTTGTTTAAAATATTTTTACAATTTGTTTTTTACTTTTTTTACAATGTTGTTTACTTTTATACTTTATCCCACTATGGGACTTTCATTTTTTGGTAGCAGATCGCTTGCACAGCATAGGGATGCAGCAGTATCTCTGTGCTATGCAGGCTGTCAGCCCCTGCAGACAGAAGTTAGATAGATCGTGCACTGAGCATGATCTACCTAACTTGCTAATGCCTGGTGACCTGGACAACATCAAGTCACCATGGCAACGATCGGGACCCAGCGCACACAGCACGGGACCCCGGATACAAGGTAAGAGGGGCGCTCTTACCGCTGCATGCCCCAGAAATGCTGCGATTGACTTCGATCACAGTATTTCGGGGGTTAATGAGTCGGGAGCAGTGTGGAACCACTCCTGACACATAGTACTGGGTGTCATCTGTGAGAATCAGCTGACACCCAGCGGTGATCACCCCGCACAGCTTCTGTGTGGGCGCGATCACATTGTGCATAATAGTATGTACCTGGTCCAATAGACCCAGGGACGTACTATTACTGACAATGTCAGAAAGGGGTTAAATATAACTAGGGAGAGAGAAACTAATTAACACAACCTTTGAAGCAGAGACCACCTGCTGGGCACAGGTGATTAAAACAGGATATCTGCTGGGGAAAAGACAGTAAGCTGTGACATCTGTTTACGCAGGAGAGGAGAAGTGCAAAGGCTGCCTTTTTTTCCAAGGAAGAAGCATCCTGGGTACAAAGGATTTTTTCTGAAAGTGGTCCAGATATTGTGTCTTCATTGTTCAGATATAAATACTTGGATTTTGTATCAATCCAATATTTATGGGATATAGCAAAGGGACAAACAGAACGCATTCACTCACATCACTGTAGGGCCATTAGAACCCTTCCAACATAATAACGATCCAATGATGCATTGTCACGCAAAGTGTTGGAAAGACTAAGTGCAACACAAAGGCAAGGGTGGAAGGGAGCCCAGACTCTAGAGATAAGGGGGGGTGGAGACCTCCTATGTTGATCTGATATCACCCTGTCTCCCCTGACAGTCCCTATTTTGGCTCCTCGCCAATCGCCGCACAGGAACCTATACCCTGTTTTTCCCTAGCGCTTGACCCTGGATAGGGAAGGGGGGATGAGCACTAGTCGATCCCCACTAACAACTAAAGACAACAAGGGAGACACACAGGGGAAAGTAACTTAGCTTTAGCCAACTTCAGAGAGATAACTCCAAACATCCTCCTAGCACCACAGAGGAAGTTAGCAGTTTGAGAGCTCCAGCATTCACAAGGAAACATGTGAGTATCACCGGCCCCTCCCTGCTGCAAAGTGAAACTATTTATACACCCAATTAGAGCAGGAGGGAGGTAGCCACTGGGTCCTAGCGTGAGACAGTTTAGGAAGATGTCTGTAATGCCAAATGTACAGATCTTCTGCAACCAACTGCAGGGCGACTGTCTGTCCCATCTGACACACCCGTGACATGCAAACCAGACCATGTTTGATCTCTATGCAATGGTAAAATCATGATAATAAATATGACATCAATATCTACTGCCTGGAACCTTCAGGGCCAAAGATATTCTGTAAATTGGGGATCTCATAAAATTCTAACAGACCAAGCACATTCCACAATCTGCCCCATCATGAGGTCATCAAGGGGATGTATGTGGGAGTAACTTTGAGCTAATAAAAAGCAGTATTTGGGTCTGGGTTATTTGTCAGTACTTGGAAGACATAGTTCGCTGTGGTTCTGTCCATTTTCCCAATCAGAGTGCTTCCCTCTGCTAAGATCTAAGCCACTTCCATTATCAGGTTTGTTATTCCTTTTTATTTTACTGGTTTAGGGCTAGTAACAATGATATGATTTGACAGTAACATTTTTTATTTAGCAATTTATAGATTTTTTACCTGCTATTTTTTATTTATTCATTAAATGTATTTATGTTACACATTGTGCCCTCATAAGGTCATAAAACACCTTTTGCGAGGCATTTCAATATTTTTATTTTCATCTTATTTCCCTTGTAACTGGGGCCAGTTACTGGACTCAGTTACAGGGGAAATGCAGCCTGCTGATTCCTTAGCAGAGCTGTCTGGGTTTCCTATGACATCTGTCTATGGAGGAGGAAGTGCCATCAGCACTTATGCACTGTGTACAGTCATGGCCAAAAGTTTTGAGAATGACACCAAAATTATATTTTCACATGATCTGCTGGCCTCTGGTTTTTATTAGTGTTTGTCTGATGTTTATATCACATACAGAAATATAATTGCAATCATATTATGAGTACCAATAGGTTATATTGACAGTTAGAATGAGTTAATGCAGCAAGTCAATATTTGCAGTGTTGCCCCTCCTTCTTCAAGACCTCTGTAATTCTCCCTGGCATGCTCTCAATCAACTTTTGGACCAAATCCTGACTGATAGCAGTCCATTCTTGCATAATCAATGCTTGCGTTTTGCCAGAATTTGTTGGTTTTTGTTTGTCCACCCGTCTCTTGATGATTGACCACAAGTTCTCAATGGTATTAAGATCTGGGGAGTTTCCAGGCCATGGACCCAAAATCTCTATGTTTTGTTCCATGAGCCATTTAGTTATCACCTTTGCTTTATGGCAAGGTGCTCCATCATGCTGGAAAAGGCATTGTTGGGCGCCAAACTGCTCTTGGACGGTTGGGAGAAGTTGCTCTTGGAGGACATTCTGGTACCATTCTTTATTCATGGCTGTGTTTTTAGGCAAGACTGTGAGTGAGCCGATTCCCTTGGCTGAGAAGCAACCCCACACATGAATGGTTTCAGGATGCTTTACAGTTGGCATGAGACAAGACTGGTGGTAGCGCTCACCTCTTCTTCTCCGAATAAGCTGTTTTCCAGATGTCCCAAACAATCGAAAAGGGGATTCATCAGAGAAAATGACTTTGCCCCAGTGCTCAGCAGTCCACTCCCTGTACCTTTTGCAGAATATCAGTCAGTCCCTGATGTTTTTTCTGGAGAGAAGTGGCTTCTTTGCTGCCCTCCTTGAAACCAGCCCTTGCTCAAAGAGTCTCCGCCTCACAGTGCGTGCAGAAGCACTCACACCAGCCTGCTGCCATTCCTGAGCAAGCTCGGCACTGCTGGTAGTCCGATCCCACAGCTGAAACAGTTTTAAGATACGGTCCTGGCGCTTGCTGGTCTTTCTTGGGCGCCCTGGAGCCTTTTTGACAACAATGGAAGCTCTCTCCTTGAAGTTCTTGATGATGCGATAGATTGTTGACTGAGGTGCAATCTTTGTAGCTGCGATACTCTTCCCTGTTAGGCCATTTTTGTGCAGTGCAATGATGGCTGCACATGTTTCTTTAGAGATAACCATGGTTAACTGAAGAGAAACAATGATACCAAGAACCAGCCTCCTTTTAAAGTGTCCAGTGATGTCATTCTTACTTAATCATGACTGATTGATCGCCAGCCCTGTCCTCATCAACACCCACACCTGTGTTAATGGATCAATCACTAAAACGATGTTAGCTGCTCCTTTTAAGGCAGGACTGCAATGATGTTGAAATGTGTTTTGGGGGTTAAAGTTCATTTTCTGGGCAAATATTGACTTTGCAAGTACAGTAATTGCTGTTAAGCTGATCACTCTTTGACATTCAGGAGTATATGCAAATTGCCATTACAAAAAATGAAGCAGTAAACTTTGGAAAAATTACTATTTGTCTCATTCTCAATACTTTTGGTCATGACTGTATAAAGTTATAGAGAAGTCGCAGATGATACTAAACCATCTATGCATGCTTTATGTGGACTGCAGCTGTATCCAACAGCCGGATTTCATTTCCTGCAGCTACACGATCGTGTGCAGATGCGCTAATGTGCAGTGACATTTTAGAACGTCACTGCAGAGTAGGAGCCGGACCACCCTGACATTTAAAGTCTATGGATGGTTCAGATACATTAAAACTAGAGCCAGAATGTGTTTCCAAATAAATTTTAAAACCTAATCTAAACATTAATTTGTAATCAAGGGTCCAACTAAAGGGGGTTCTAAGGTAGTGGGTCTTAAGTGACTTATTCCACATAAGAAGAATCCAGTTTTATAAATAGGGCATGGTAGAGGAGCTACTTCTACAAATTTACATTGAGGCCCAGGAGCTGTAAAGGGCTTTTCCAGTAGCAAAAAAAATATTACCTGTATATAATGTATTTGATAACTTCCAGATCGGTGGGGATCCAAATCACTGAGGTTCCCACAATCAATAAAACAGGGCACTTTTCCCCTCGTCTGAATGGAGTGGCAGTGTGCATACTCGACCATTGTTCTTTTCATTCCTTGTGGACTGCCGGAGAAAGCTTCTTACTGAAATACCCATTTAAGTTACAGCTCTGTTATGTTTATTTCAAGGAGTCACGAGTTTCACTGTTTGATTGTATAGCAATTTAAGAAGCGCACATTTTCATACCTATCATTTTAATCTGTACTAAGTGTGGTAACTTATAATATCTGATTTTCCATTGAGTCATTCATTTTTTATTGCTTAGTGAATCTGCATTAAAATGTCAGCAGAAGAAAAGTAAATTTCATAGTAATTAACAGATGGCAGACCTGATAGTTTGCTGGAGGACAGTAAATCATTATGGCATATAATATATATTCAACATGCATTATTTATATGCATATACTGACCTACAACTGCCTTTATGATGATGAAGTTTTGAATATGCATTTCAGCAGCTCTTGGCCTGATTAAATAAAGGTTGCTTTGTGATTTAACTTATTAACATAGCTTGTTCTGCTAAGAAGTGATTGACATAAAAAGCTACAACGATTTGCATTTTTACGATAACATGCAATACAACAATGAATTTAACTCTTACCTGGTAAGAGATATGCATATACAAGAAATGCAGTTTGTAGTTAAAACATTACATAACATTACATACATTGCTTAGATGAATAATGTGTGATTATTTTTTATAACACATACATATTTAGCGTTCCCCGTCATTGAGGCTTTGGTTCACTATATGTGTAATAATTGTCTTAAATTTTTCTTGCTGCTATGTTATTTGAGAATATTTTTTATAATAATTCAAGCCTTACTGTGAAGTCAGCAATCCGTGCATTAACATCTTTGAAAGATTAGGGTAAGCATGTGCTTATACACAGCATGTCATGTGTTAAAGCATAGGTACAGAGAAACAGCCTCAGTCTGATTAGACAATAGGTTACTTTAAATCTCTTTTAGACAAGACGCTAAAAAACTCTAGAAATAGAGGGTAATTATATCATGGGTCTATTAATAGTGGTCTGGCAGCTCTAAAAGCTACCTTAGACAGACTTTGCGCAAGCCACTTCATTTACTAGATTCCCGGTCTTGCCCTGGCCTTCACCCTTTAATTCCTGCACAGGGATCTGGACTTACACAGGAGTCCCTGGGTTGGGCCCACAGAGTCAACTGCTGGCTGGTGGTGCAGACTGGCAGACGTGGTCAGGTAACCTGGTGACAACCAGGAGGTTCCCTTTGGTCATGGGACAAAATAAAAAAACAGAAATCAGGGAATAGGTCAAGGTCTATAATGGGGAAAAGCACTACAACAGGAGCTGAAACCTAGAGATGTAAACCAGGCAAGTGAAACTGTATCCAGCAGCTCCCAAAACCAAGCTGGGAGTATTAGTAGGGTGTGGTGCTGTCTGATTGGCCAAGCCAGAGAAAGTGCTTATAACTCCATCTGGACAGGACAAAAACCCATGCTGCCAGACTGGATGGTACTACAGGTCCCTGCCACTGTAGTCCATGTGGCTGGAGTCTGCCCCTCTCAGAGATTCTGGTCTTGACGTCTCCCACATCACCTGTTCCACCTGCAGAATGAATATGGCTGCACCTGATGACTTGTACGGAAGTACAAATACAAAATAAAGGAACACTAAACCTAGAAATGAAAGCTCAATTTAAAGAGATGACAAATGTTCCATTATCTGCAGCAAAGGTGTACCTAGGTTTTCTGGCACCCGGGTCAAGAATTCAGTTTTGCGCACCCACCCTTCATCCCAAGCGCACATGTGATTTGCACACTGCCGTATAACTGCACGGACTTGCCGGCACCTCTCCTGACCTGAGCATGACAGCATGATGGATTTCTTTGCTGCTGTTAAGGTCAGGTCGAGAGAGGTGCCGACCAGTATGAGGCTATGATGCGATCCTCGCACAAGAAATACAGCAGTGTGTCTCTGCCATTACAGTCACATGCTGATGAGCTGCAATTCCTAATTCTCTCAATGTCCAGTGAAAAACTGAGAGAAGCAAGAAGAGAAGCTAGTTGTCACATGACCGTAATATTGAAAATCGCATATGAGTGAATCTCCCACACACACACAATAAATTTTCCCCAGCTCCGTTACACTAAATCTTCCCCCACACACAGTAAATTTCTCCCAGCCCCGTTGCACTAAATCTCCTCAACACAGTAAATTTCCCCCACTACAGTAAATCTCCCCCACCACAGTAAATGCCCCCTCACACAGTAAATCTCCCCCAGCCCTGTTACACTAAATGCCCCCCACACACAGTAAATCTCCTCCAGCCCCGTTACACTAAATCTCCTCCAGCCCCATTACACTAAATCTCCCCCCTGCACACAGTAAATCTCCCCCAGCCCCATTACACTAAATCTCCTCCACACAGTAAATACCTGCCACACAGTAAATGCCCCCTCACACAGTAAATCTCCCCCAGCCCTGTTACACCTAATCTCCCCCCCACACACAGTAAATCTCCTCCTGCCCCGTTACATTAAATCTCCCCCAGCCCCGTTACACTAAATCTCCCCACCACAGTAAATACCCCCACACACAGTAAATATGTGGCGTCCCTGTGGGCCCAGTTGCCACAGATGTACTGCATCTCACCTAGAGGTGTGGTACCCCACTCTCAGGTAAGGAGGGAATACTACCCGGGACCCACACATCTACATACAGCACTACACCACTCCAGACAAGCAGGAGGGGCAAGATGCACTTGTCCACTGCTGAGCCCTGTCCCTGGCTGGAAGGGGAGGGGAACCAAGAGAGGGGGAACCATGTAGTGGGTGTGGTGTGGGTGGAGGAAGAAGATCAGTGGAGCACAGACAGAAAGGGTATAAAAGACAGAGAGAAACATCTAGAAGGGTCCAGAGTCCAGTCCTGCTAAGGAGAGCAGTACAGAAGGGTCCATGCTCCTGGCTCCAGTGCTTGGAGCAGGAGTTCAGGAGAGTGAGGAGTGGAGAGAAGAGAGGAGCAGTGAGGAGGGCTCCAGGAAGACAGAAGGATCCCAGGGGCACGGCGAGTGCAGAGGCCACCCATGCGCCTGAATTCACGCTGACGTGGAGGGATCAGGCCGCAGAAGGGGACTGGCCCCAAAACTAGTGGAGAACAACCAGGCACAGCAAGCCAACAGCAGGCTGCAGCATTTTCAAGTTATTGAAGCCAAAACCCAAAATTACATCGCTGAAAAGGTGGCCACATAGGGTCCAGGGGACAGCATGTCGCCCGACAAGGCCCGAGGCCACTGGCTTGGGACACTGATTGTGAGGCGCAGGGCAGGAGGGTGAGAGCCAGCGCAAGGAGACGACCGGGAAAGGTACATAGAACGGGGTCCCGTTTAAGTGCTCCTGAGGTACCTGAGAGTTTGCTGGACCACTACCCCAGAGGACACCGGACGACATGGGCGGTTACACACTGGTAACAGTAACCTGGAGTCTTGAACAACTGTGAGTAAAACCTGAAGACTGCACCTAACTGTGTCCTTGAATAATTGCTGCGCCATCACCAGCCGTGCACTGCACCGCACGAACAAACATCTACCTCATAAAATCTCAATATACTGCCCTGGGGCTTAGCTCTGCCCGTGGAGAGCTGCACTATCTCTGCTGCATCATCATCAGCCCCAGTGGATCTGCACCGCAGCAGCGACCCCCTATAGCTGCATACCACGGGTGGTGTCACGAACATTATCTCTAAAAACTTTATTCCCCTTTTAATTTCCCTTTAATTGACCGCCTTGTGTCACGGACCGGGTCACTGCCACCGTGACGACCCCCAGCACCGACCGGCCCAGCTACCGAGTACCCCACGGCCCAGGGGGCGCGTCAAATACATCCACAAACAGTAAGTACCCCCACAGTAAATGCTTCCCACACACTAAATCTCCCCCATCACAGTAAATACCACCTCACAGTAAATACCCCCCACACACAGTAAATACTCCCTGACACACAGTAAATACCCCCCCGAGAGTAAATACCCCCACGCACAGTAAATACCCCCCAGACAGTAAATACTCCCTCACAGTAAATATCCCCCAACAAAGTAAATATCCCCCAGCCCCCATTACATTTAATCTCCGGTGTCTTCAGCTCCACTAATGTGGAGCACTTACCACCAATGCTCTTTGCACTTCTGGGCACTGGTGAATAACGTTAGCAGCGTGATCACATGACCTGATCACGCTGCTGGCATCGCTCTGACCTGGAAGTCAGAGTTTCAATTGTTCTCGCGACGAAGCACGTGAGAACAATTGTTCACTAGGAGCTGGCGCACTGCATGTTCTGTGAGCCAGCTGTCCGCTTGACAACCAGCTCAGAGAACAGCCGACTCCCAGTCTGGGGGTTGGCAAAATGCAGATGCCAGGGGAGACACTTCGGACCTCTGCACTGGGCGGCCCGACTGCGCCCCCCAGGCCAGCTGCACCCGGGACACATTCACTGCCTACTCCCCCACCCCACCCAATACACCTCTGATCTGCAGGACCCTTTCACATTCCGATGGAAGTCTCGCAGAGAACATCGTTATTATTTCCTACTGATCTTTTTATTATTTTTCTGTGTGTATCTTCCATGTTTGTTCTTTCTTTTAAGACTACAACTTGGTATCTGTTTAATATCACATGCTAATGTGGATTTAAGCTGGTTGTACAGTGGCATGTAAAAGTTTTTGCACCCATGGTCAAAATTATTGTGAAAAGTTAAGCAAGTTGAAAATGAAATGATCTCTAAAAGGTCTAAAGTTAAAGATGACACATTTCTTTTGTATTTTAGGCAAAAAAATATACACTGCTCAAAAAAATAAAGGGAACACTTAAACAGCAGAATATAACTCCAAGTAAATCAAACTTCTGTAAAATCAAACTGTCCACTTAGGAAGCAACACTGATTGACAATTAATTTCACATGCTGTTGTGCAAATGGAATAGATAATAGATGGAAATTATTGGCAATTATCAAGAACCACTCAATAAAGGAGTGGTTCTGCAGGTGGGGACCACAGACCACATCTCAGAACCAATGCTTTCTGGCTGATGTTTTGGTCACTTTTGAATGTTAGTTGTGCTTTCACACTCGTGATAGCATGAGACGGACTCTACAACCCACAGAAGTGGCTCAGGTAGAGCAGCTCATCCAGGATGGAACATCAATTCGAGCTGCGGCAAGAAGGTTTGCTGTGTCTGTCAGCGTAGTGTCCAGAGGCTGGAGTCGCTACCAGAAGACAGGCCAGTATGCCAGGAGACGTGGAGGGGGCCGTAGGAGGGTAAAAACCCAGCAGCAGGACCGGTACCTCCGCCTTTGTGCAAGAAGGAACAGGAGGAGCACTGCCAGAGCCCTGCAAAATGACCTCCAGCATTCCACAAATGTGCATGTGTCTGCACAAACTGTTAGAAACTGACTCCATAAGGGTGGTATGAGGGCCCGACGTCCACAGATGGGGGTTGTGCTCACAGTCCAACACCATGCAGGATGCTTGGCATTTGCCACAGAACACCAGGATTGGCAAAGTCGCCACTGGCGCCATGTGCTCTTCACAGATGAAAGCAGGTTCACACTGGGCACATGTGACAGACGTGACAGAGTCTGGAGATGCCGTGGAGAGCGATCTGCTGCCTGCAACATCCTTCAGCATGACCGGTTTGGCAGTGGGTTAGTAATGGTGTGGGGTGGCATTTCTTTGGAGGGCTGCACAGCCCTCCATGTGCTCGCCAGAGGTAGCCTGAATGCTATTAGGTACCGAGATGAGATCCTCAGACCCCTTGTGAGACCATATGCTGGTGCGGTTGGCCCTGGGTTCCTCCTAATGCAGGACAATGCCAGACCTCATGTGGCTGGAGTGTGTCAGCAGTTCCTGCAAGATGAAGGCATTGAAGCTATGGACTGACCCGCCCGTTCCCCGGACCTGAATCTGATTGAGCACATCTGGGACATCATGTCTTGCTCTATCCACCAACGTCACATTGCACCACAGACTGTCCAGAAGTTGGTGGATGCTTTAGTCCAGGTCTGGGAGGAGATCCCACAGGAGACCATCCGCAACCTCATCAGGAGCATGCCCAGGCATTGTAGGGAGGTCATACAGGCACGTGGAGGCCACACACAATACTGAGCCTCATTTTGACTTGTTTTAAGGACATTACATCAAAGTTGGATCAGCCTGTAGTGTGTTTTCCACTTTAATTTTGGGGGTGACTCCAAATCCAGGCCTCCATTGGTTAATAAATTTGATTTCCATTGATGATTTTTGTGTGATTTTGTTGTCAGCACATTCAACTTTGTACAGAACAAAGTATTCAATGTGAATATTTCATTCATTCAGATCTAGGATGTGTTATTTGAGTGCTCCCTTTATTTTTTTGAGCAGTGTTCATTACAGACCGAAAGTCTGGACACACCTTCTCATTTAAAGATTTTTCTGTATTTTCATGACTATGAAAATTGTACATTCACACTGAAGGCATCAAAACTGTGAATGAACACATGTGGAATAATATACTTAACAAAAAAGTGTGAAACAACTGAAAATATGTCTTATATTCTAGGTTCTTCAAAGTAGCCACCTTTTGCTTTGATGACTGCTTTGCACACTCTTGGCATTCTCTTGATGAGCTTCAAGAGGTAATCACTGGAAATGGTCTTCCAACAATCTTGAAGGAGTTCCCAGAGATGCTTAGCACTTGTTGGCCCTTTTGCCTTCACTCTGCGGTTCAGCTCACCCCAAACCATCTCGATTGGGTTCATGTCTGGTGACTGTGGAGGCCAGATCATCTGGCGTAGCACCCCATCACTCTCCTTCTTGGTCAAATAGCCCTTACACAGCCTGGAGGTGTGTTTGGGGTCATTGTCCTGTTGAAAAAAAAATGATGGTCCAACTGAAAGCAAACCGGATGGAATAGCATGCCGCTGCAAGATGCTGTGATAGCCATGCTGGTTCAGTATGCCTTCAATTTTGAATAAATCCCCAACAGTGTCACCAGCAAAGCACCCCCACACCATCACACCTCCTCCTCCATGCTTCACGGTGGGAACCAGGCATGTAGAGTCCATCCGTTCACCTTTTCTGCGTCGCACAAAGACACGGTGGTTGGAACCAAAGATCTCAAATTTGGACTCATCACCAGACCAAAGCACAGATTTCCACTGGTCTAATGTCCATTCCTTGTGTTCTTTAGCCCAAACAAGTCTCTTCTGCTTGTTGCCTGTCCTTAGCAGTGGTTTCCTAGCAGCTATTTTACCATGAAGGCCTGCTGCACAAAGTCTCCTCTTAACAGTTGTTAAAGAGATGTGTCTGCTACTAGAACTCTGTGTGGCATTGACCTGGTCTCTAATCTGAGCTGCTGTTAACCTGCGATTTCTGAGGCTGGTGACTCGGATAAACTTATCCTCAGAAGCAGAGGTGACTCTTGGTCTTCCTTTCCTGGGGCGGTCCTCATGTGAGCCAGTTTCTTTGTAGCGCTTGATGGTTTTTGCAACTGCACTTGGGGACACTTTCAAAGTTTGCCCAATTTTTCGCACTGACTGACCTTCATTTCTTAAAGTAATGATCGCCACTCGTTTTTCTTTACTTAGCTGCTTTTTTCTTGCCATAATACAAATTCTAACAGTCTATTCAGTAGGACTATCAGCTGTGTATCCACCAGACTTCTGCACAACACAACTGATTGTCCCAACCCCATTTATAAGGCAAGAAATCCCATTTATTAAACCTGACAGGGCACACCTGTGAAGTGAAAACCATTTCCAGTGACTACCTCTTGAAGTTCATCAAGAGAATGGCAAGAGTGTGCAAAGCAGTCATCAAAGCAAAAGGTGGATACTTAGAATATAAGACATATTTTCAGTTGTTTCACACTTTTTTGTTGTTTATATAATTCCACATGTGTTAATTAAAAGTTTTGATGGCTTCAGTGTGAATGAGCAATTTTCGTAGTCATGAAAATACAGAAAAATCTTTAAAAGAGGTGTGTCCAAACTTTTGGTCTGTACTGTATATCTTTTCATCTTTTACATTATAAAAACTACAAGGAAATTGGACTGATGCAAAAGTTTGTGCATCATTGGAGATGTGTGTGCTCAGATAACTTTGACCAAGGTTTCAGACCTTAATTAGGGTTATGGCTAGTTCACTATCATCGTTACGATAGGCTAGGTGATGCAAATTTCCCAGCTTTATAAAAACCTAGCCTCCTCTAACCTTGTGACAAAAAACATCAGCCATGGGTTCATGACTGAATAGTATTGGCACAGGGAACATTTAACGGGTAGAGGGAAAAATGGATGAAATGAAATTTGAACAAATTGTTGATGCAACATAACACTATCTGTAAAAAAACTGTTGAAAAGAGTTGAAAAGAGCATAGCTTCTATAAATGGATAATGATCCTAAGCACACGTCAAATTCCACACTAGACTACCTCCAAAGGCGCAGGCTGAAGGTTTTACAATGGCCCTCAAAGTCCCCTGATCTGGACATCATTCAAAACCTGTGGCTAGACCTCAAAATAGCAGTGCATGCAAGAAGACCCAGGAATCTCACAGAACAGGAAGAATTTTCCAAGGAAGAATGGGTGAAAATCCCTTAAGCAAGAATTGAAAGACTCTTGGCTGGCTACAAATGCATTTATAAGCTGTAATACTTTCACAAGGGGGTTCTACTAGGCACTAACAATGCAGGGTGCCCAAACTTTTGCATTGGCCCATTCTCCTTTTTTATAATTTTTAAAATGTAAAAGATAAAAATATTTTTTTTTTTCTAAAATACAAAGGAAATGTGTCCTATTTAACTTTAGGCCTTTTAGAGGTCATTTCATCTTCAACTTGCTTAACTGTTCACAATAAGGGCTCTTTCACACGTCAGTATCTCCAGTACGAGTGGTGACAGTTTCCACACTTACCGGAGACACTGACACATGCAGACCCATTCAAATGAATGGATCTGTGAACACCTCAGTGTGTTTTTGTGGACCGTGTGTCCGTGTGCTCCACACGGAGACAAGTCTGTTTTTTTGTGGACACACAGTCCACAAAACGTACCACACAGATGACATCCTTGTGTCATCCGTGTGACACGTACTGGCGCCTGGGAATCGCGCTGCTCCCAAGCGCCGGTGCTGAACGCCGCCCTCATCATGGTTCTCTGTGATCAGCACCAGCAGGCACCATGATGAGGGTAGTAGAAGTGTACTCTCAGTGTCTCAAAATTAAGAATAAAATAATAAAATCCTTATACTCACCTCTCCTAGGTGTCCCCCACTGTCATCCATACAATCGCTGCTGCCAAGGAGCCGGGGAGAATTAGCCTCTCCGGAGCTGCTAATGAAAATTGGATGAAGAACACTGATGACACTTGAATCATTTTTGCATACATGATAAATAACTGATATTTGAATGAGGCCTAAATGGATACTGGAAAACACTTGAGGAAAAAAATAAAAAACAAAACAAGTGAATACATACAGAATAGGCTTCAAAAAGGCACAAATTAATAACAAGCTGAATACACCAAAAACTAGACAAAAAGGTGCAAACTCAATAATTAATTCAGCGCTATTTCTTTAGGTAATTCCTTTTTCCAATGGATCAGTGTATATTCACATCTGATTTTCAATACTATTTAGTCATGAAGGTTCACTGGTGTCATAATACATTTAATTTCCTAACAGTCTTAGGGTGTGTTCACACTGCATATTTTTCCAGCGGTCAAAAAGCCAGGTCTGCAAGTAGAGGATGCTTTGAATGTTTTTTTTTCTCTAGGGTTTGGTAAACCTGAAGTGTACTCTTTAATTTTAGTGTCTTTTGCTCCTTTTCAATATTTTTTTCCTTTGCCATTTTTTCAGCATTTTATTACTGTTGTTTTCCCAACATTTTCTTTAATTCTATTAAAAAGAAAAAACCACTAGCAATTTTTGAAGCAAAAACACTGACAAAATGCTCAAAAAATTACCCAGGCGACTTCTAGGCATCTTTTCAGGTTTCCCCTAGACCTTATTATAAAGTACTGAGCCTCTTCTTAGCAGAAAAAATCAGCAGAATGTACATTACTTCTTTTAGTTGCTTTTCGTCTCTGAAAGCCTGAAGCTTTTAAAAGATGTTCAAAAGCCTATACAGATGAACAGCGAGTCGTTTTCCCATGCAAATTAATAGAACCATTCTTTTGATTTTTTTTGTGGTTTTGCAGCCATCTTTTCAGTTTTCCCACTCAAACATAGTGGTGAAAGATACATTTTGTTCATAACCTTAACAAAGTTGCATAGATAAATACCTTTATATGCACTCTATGACAAAAAGTATATGAAAACCTGACCATCACAAATACACTGATCAGCCATAGCATTAAAACCTGTATCTGCCACCAGGATATTAACAGCAAATTCTTTAAGTTTTGCAAATAGTGCGGTGTGGCCTCCATGGATATAACCTGTTTTTCAAGCACATCCCACAAATACTCAATCTGAATAAGATCTGGAGAATTTGGAAGTCAACATTTTGAATCTCCAAGTTTTCCCAGAAGAATATTGCTTCACCTTCTTCACCTGCATCCTGATACCATATCTTTTGCAGGTAGGTGGGGCACACAAGATTTAAAAGAAAATATGTTTAATCAGACCAGGCAATCACAGTCCATTGTTTTATAGTTCAATTCAAACAATTGAAGAAAGTGGCAGCAATCAACGTTAAATTCTTCAGTCCCTATATTAATTTTTCAACATAACATTATGGCCCCGATTCATCAAGACTTGAGATTCTGAGACTGGTCCTGATTCATTAAGAGGGGTACCCCTTCCACAAATCTTACTCCAGTCTCAGCTGGAGTAAGATTTGTGGAGTAGTCAATTATGCTGCTTGTTATGAATTTTACAAGCGGGGGTCGCAACACCCCTGTCCCATCCCAGTTCTGCCTGCTTTGTTGGAGCGAGAATGGTGTGAAGATGGCAAAAGTCACATATTTTTGTGCAACCTTGCGTTTACGAGTCACAAGAAAATGTGACTTTTCAACATTTTTTTCGCAAGAATTCTAGCGAAAAAGCTTTGTTGAATCACCCCTATTGTGTATGAGAAAAGAAGTTTACTGGCTTTTATGTGTGACACGTGTGTGCATCCTTGAGTGCAAGTGCCATTTTCTTCTATTATTTGGATATTTGATACATCGCACAAGATGTGCTATTTTGGTAGTGCTCTGAATCAGTCACCTAGCCATTACAATCTGACCCTTCTCACATGAATTTAGATCTGTACGTTTGCCTAGTAATCCTCTTGTAACAAACCAAATTCAAGATATGATCGTTTTCTTGATAACTAATATGTCTCACCCGTGACATGTGCTGTAATATTATGGCCATGATTTTCGACAAGACATTTGAAAATCATGGGAATTAATATGGATTACTACTTTTGCAGCTATCACAGCGGCCTTTATTCTAGGATGGCTTTCTAAAAGATTTTGGAGCAATTTTTTCCTATTGAGTCAAAATAAGATTTATACTGCTTGACACTGATACGGATTGAGCAGAAGTTCTGGCTTGCAATCCATGATCCAATTTTTCACAAAGTGGTTCAATGGGTTTGAGGTAATAATTCTGCTCAGGTTTTTCAAGGTGCTTCACACTTAATTTGTCAAACCATGTGTGGCACCCCAGGGGTCTGGTTTCCACAGTAACAGCAGTGTTATGTCTGAGAGCAGGTGGGAGGTCTCTTGGTCAGGAATCCTATGCATGCCACACCTCCTGCCCAGTCCTGGGAGGGGAAGGACTTCCCCTATATAAACCTGGGGCTGAGGCAGGGTTAAAGAAGAAGAGTAGAGAGAAGAAGAGAAGCAGTGATAGGAAAGAAAGATCAGGAGCTCTGTGGGAGTCGTGCTAAGAGGAGATCAGGGCTGGAAGCTGTAGAGCTCGCCCTGATTGAAGATTTCTTACCGGACCCGGAGTCCGAGGCTGTGGGGACTAACTCCTACCCAGCAGCAGAAACCGACCGGCAGGGGATTTCAGGTCCTCTGGCCCAGAAACCCGAAGGCTCGGTCACACGTGTGGGACCAGCACCGCCGTCGTGGAGCGGAAGCTAATAGAAGGCCCCGAGTCACCGGCCATACGGGTGAGCACCACACGGTACACTCAGGGACGTGGGCTACCTTTACCCGCCTCTAGCAAGGTAGCCAGAAGAGTACAATTAGTTGGGGAGGCCTACAACTCCGCCTGGCCAAGGGGGATCCCATCTGCTCAAGGACTGACCAGGCCCCGACCGCTAGCCAGTACTCCGGGAGGGTCTATCTTTGTCACCAGTAAAGACCCTGAACTACACCGTATCGTCTCTGAGTGATTCCTGCTACCCCCATCATCCACGTCGGCTGCCCTGAGGCCATACCCCTCCCGTTGGGGGTTATACCATCCACGCTGCACCATCCTCCCACCGGCCTCAGCGGTTTGCCCTGCAGCGGCAGCTCCATAGCTGCATTCAACGGGTGGCGTAGTCGTTCTACATCTACTGCTAATATACCGCCACTTAGTCTGACTCCCTGGGCACGGACCGGGTCACCGCTACGAGACTACTACCCCTATCAGATCCGGCTCCGGGTAGTCCCTGCGTGCGCAACGCTGCATCACATAGGCCCAGGGCGCGTCAACTTTTGGCGTAGTCGGCAGGATCTCGTGCCCGCAACCACCGGGTACTGCGTGCCTGAAAAAGACTGTTCAAACTTACCAGTGGTGAAGATTCCCGCCATCCGGCGCCATCTTCTACCTTCTTCCCGCCATCCGTGGAGTTTTCCCGCCGTTGGACGCCATCTTGAAGACGCCGCGCGGGAAGAAGAGGGGCGTGGACTCCGAAAGCGCGCGAGAACTGAAGCCCCGCCTCACGTCCGGACGTTGCGTAAGGTCCTGGAAGGAGCCCAGCAGACGCCGACGTCACAGGAGCGCGACGGAAGGTCCTCAACCCTGACGATCCACTGCGGAGCCGCGGCCTACGGAAGAGGATCATCGCAAGGTAGGCCACGGTCCACTAGGGGGGAGGAAGATGTCGGATACGGAGGAGAGCTTCACTGCCTCAACCCCCGCCAGCGCCACCGCTGCTGCAGTCATGCCTTTCACCATGCCCTATATCCCGGGAGCGGCCTGGCTACCCCAGTACTCAGGGGAGTCACATACTCTGCATGACTTTAGAGAAAAGCTGGATAGCCTCTTCCAGGTGTACCCCCTCACAGAAGAGCAAAAAGTGAGCATCCTGGTGGCCCAATTAACTGGGGCAGCCCAAAGGGAGGTAAAGTCCTGGCCACCTGGGGGAAGGACTGTCGCAGGGATACTAACCCGGCTGAAGGATACCTTTGATACCCGCACCTCAGCCGAGATCAAGCTTAGATTCTACGGGTGCAAGCAGCGAGCACAAGAGAGTATAAGGGACTATGCACTAAACCTACAAGAGGCCCTGAGAGCCATTAAGCAGACCGACCCTGACGGCGTGGGAGACGAGGACCGGCTGTTGACTGAACAATTTATAGAGGGTTTATATTGCAATGCCCACCGAACCCAGTTGCGGGCAATGGCCTTACAGGACTCTCATCTGGGATTTGCACAGTTCAAGGACAGAGCCATCCGGGTGCTCCGAGAACCGGCACCAGGTGGCGTTGTGACCCACAGACGCCCCACTACCACTTACCACCAAGAGGCGGCGCCCTTGTCGGCAGGGCCTGTGGGAGCTGATGCGCAGGCTTTGAACAATGACCCGGCTCCCGACCTGCACCATCAGGTCCAAGAGCTAGCTAAAAGCGTTGCTGCGCTAACCCGAACTGTGCAGTCTTTACAGGTTTCTACTCCAGGGAAGATCCAGCTGGCATCCGGACCGGAGGACATCCCGTGGCGCCGACCAAGGAGGACCCCACCAGCCAGAGGAAGACCCAGCGACCGATACAACGAGGACGGACAACCTATCTGCCGCCGCTGCAATCAACCCGGACATATGGCAAGGTACTGTCCTTTAAACTGGCACAACCTAGGGTAGAGGGCCAACCCCTAGGAAAAAGATCATCAGGCCCATCAAACTGGCGTGACAAATATGTGGGAGGACGTCCAGTCTTGCCTGTGGTACTGGATGGCATTCCTATGAGTGCCCTACTGGACACTGGGTCACAGGTCACCACCATCCCGTACGTGCTCTTCAAGCAGTACTGGAATGACTCGGATATAACCCGCTACCCTGACGACGACTTGAGTATCATCGCCAGCAATGGTCAGCCCGTGCCACAGATCGGATTTAAAGAGGTGACCATTAAAATCGGTAGAGTCGAGCTGGCAGCCCAGGGACTGATCATTGTGGACATTGATAAGTGCGAGAGTCACCCTAAGATAACTCTAGGAACTAATGTAATTGAAAATTGTCTTGCAGAGGTGATTTTTATTTTACAGCAGGTTGCCAAGAACGCCAGCTCCGGCCAGCAGCGAGTGCTCCAAAAAGAGATCCGGGCACTGATGCGACGGCAACAGGTGCAACTCTCCGGCGGTGAGATTGGTAGCGTGAGAATGTGTGACCCTTTCCCTATTGCCATGCCCCCAAAAAGTGAAATGATGATTTGGTGCCGGGCGGCTATTGGTCTGAGAGGTAGAGATTACCAGGCAATGGTAGAACCAGTTTACTCAGACAGTAGGCCCACCATTTTGACAGCACGGGGGGTGGTCAATGTATGCCATGGGAGGGTGCCCGTTCGCATAATAAATATCGGGAAGAGGGAAGTGTACCTGCCCCGGTATGCCACGCTAGCCAAATTGTATACCATCAATCAGAATTCTATACAGTCCGTAGAACCCTTGCCTCCATCTTCTCCGGAGGAAGGTAACGGCTCTAAACAACAAATGGAGGATTGGTGTCAGCAACTACATTTGGGTACTGACTCCACTCCCTCCCACCAGAAACAGGGAGTCTACCGGGTGGTTCAAGAGTACGAGAGAGTGTTTAGTAAACACCCGTTAGACTTCGGGCGAGTCAAGGGGGTAGAACATCACATCCCCACGGGAGACCATCCTCCCATAAAAGAGAGGTATCGACCCGTACCCCCTGCACACTACAAACACGCCAAGGGGATGCTTAGAGACATGAAGGAGGCTGGGGTAATCAGGGAAAGCTGTAGCCCCTGGGCAGCTCCACTAGTCTTGGTCAAAAAGAAAGACAACACCATGAGAATGTGCGTAGATTACCGGAAAATAAACCGTATCACACACAAAGATGCGTACCCCTTACCAAGAATAGAGGAGTCTTTGGCTGCTTTAAAATCTGCTAACTTCTTCTCCACCTTGGATCTCACTAGCGGGTACTGGCAGGTTCCTGTAGCAGAGGCGGATCGGGAAAAGACCGCATTCACCACCCCGATGGGACTTAGTGAGTTTACCTGCATGCCGTTTGGACTCTGCAACGCACCAGGAACCTTCCAGCGATTGATGGAGTGCTGTCTGGGACACCGGAACTTTGAGACGGTCCTGTTATACCTGGACGATGTCATCGTCTACTCCAAAACCTACGAGGACCACCTGAAGCACCTGGCGGAAGTGTTTGAAGCTCTGGCAAGTTACGGCCTAAAGGTGAAACCCTCCAAGTGTCACCTCCTGAAGCCAAAGGTGCAGTACCTGGGACACGTGGTGAGTGCTGACGGAGTGGCTCCCGACCCTGATAAGATCACCGCAATTAAGGAATGGCCAAGCCCCTCCAGTGTAAAGGAAGTGAGGCAGTTCCTCGGGTTGGTAGGCTACTACCGAAGGTTCATATCCGGTTTCACCAAAAAGGCAGCTCCTATGCAGGACCTCCTGATAGGCCAGTCCAGGAAGGCCAAGAACCAGAAGCCGCCCTTCAGATGGGAGAAGTTGGAAGAAGAGTCCTTCCGCCAGCTGAAGATGGTCCTCACGGGGGATGAAATCCTGGCGTACCCTGATTATAGCCAACCCTTTATCCTCTACACCGACGCCAGTAACATCGGGCTAGGAGCCGTACTATCCCAGATCCAGCAGGGGAAAGAACGGGTAATTGCTTACGCCAGCCGAAAACTGCGACCCACCGAAAGAAATCCTGAGAATTACAGCTCATTTAAGCTAGAGTTCCTGGCAGTGGTGTGGGCAGTCACCGAACGCTTTAAGCACTACCTCGCTTCTTCCCGGTTCACCGTGTACACGGATAACAACCCGTTGACACACCTGGACACTGCAAGACTCGGTGCCCTAGAGCAGAGATGGATGGCCCGCTTGTCCAACTATGAGTTTACAATCAAATACCGGGCAGGACGCTCCAATACCAACGCGGACGCCCTGTCCAGGATGCCAAACCTACCGGACGAGGGTGAGGATTCAGAAGATTTGGAAGAGGTCGAACTCCCTGCGTTCCACCGTCATGGGACTATCCAGTATTCCCACCGTGTAAGGGGTAAGCAAGCCGCTACGTTCAACCCCTTACCTCACTACAACTGGGCGGAAATGCAAGACAGTGACCCTGCCGTCCGGCTGGTGAAGGAGATGCTGACTCAGCCAGAAGCTCGCCTTGACCCAGACGCTCCGGAGGAGGCCAAGCAACTGTGGGCAGAGAAGAGTCGACTGTTCCTTTACAAGGGGAAGTTGTGCCGCAGAATGGTTAACTCCCGGACGCATGAACTGATCTGGCAAGTAGTGGTGCCAAGAAGGGACGCAGCTATGGTGATGGAGGCATACCACGACGGGGCTGGGCACTTCGGATGGAAGAAGCTGGAGTTCCTGCTGCGCGGGCGGTTCCATTGGGTAGGCATGAGAGGAACCATCGAGAGGTGGTGCAGAGACTGTGGCCCATGCAACCTAAGAAGGAAGGACCGTGCCAGCCAGAAGACCCCCCTTAAGTCCATCGTCACCCGGCAGCCGTTGGAACTGGTAGCCTTGGATCATGTAAAACTGACCCCAAGCAGAAGTGGCTACGTCTACGCATTAACCATCGTGGATCACTACTCCCGGTTCTTGGTTGTCGTCCCCGTCAAGGACTTAACGGCTCAAACAGCAGCTAGAGCCTTCCAGCAGCACTTCTGCCGTCCACACGGCTACACAGAGCAGGTGCTGACGGACCAGGGACCTGCCTTTGAAGCGGAGGTCTTCCAAGAGTTCTGTACTCTGTATGGCTGCCGGAAGATCAGGACGACACCCTATCATCCGCAAACTAATGGACTTTGTGAGAAAATGAACCAGGTGGTGATAGATCTTCTAAAAACATTGCCCCTGGAAGAGCGCAGTCTGTGGCCTGAGAAGCTGCCCGACCTGGTGGACCTATACAACTACATCCCTGTAGGTTCCACCAACTGTACCCCGGCTTACCTAATGAGGGCAAGACCCGGTAAGCTACCTGTTGACCTGGAGATGGGAGTCCTGACACCCGAGGACACTTCACCGGAAGCAGACTGGGACACAGAGAGGCAGCAGCAGTACCAGAAAGTACAGGAGAGCGTGGAGCGAAGTCTCTGTCTAGCTAGGGAAAGACAAGAGAAAACTTACAACCAGTATGCTCCCGCTGTTCCCTTGGTACCCGGAGAGCAGGTCTTGAAGAGGAAAAGACGGCTCCACAAGTTGGACGACCAGTGGGAGAAGGACCCGTACATCGTACTGCCCTCAAGCCACGACAACCCGAAGGTCTGTACCATCAGTAAAGACGGAGGGGAAACCACAACCATTGTATCCCGGGATCACCTGAAGAAGTGTCCCGAACAGCTACGGAATCCTGAAGAGGAACAAGAAGACCCTCGACCCGTAGAGGAAAGGGAAGATGTGGTTAGTACTGTGCTCGGAGACTTCCCTCGGTCCTGGACTCAAGTCAATGGTGCAGTTGTGGTACCCGTCCTCACGTTCCTCCAACCAGCATCCCAAGTCCTCACGGAGCAACCGGTAGAGCTGGAAGAACAGCCGGTCCAGGAGGCAGAAGACTCCACACAAGCAGATCAGGAGGATCAACCCTCTGCTTATAGTGAGCCTGCCATACCCTTAGTGAGCCAAAGAGCCTGTAGACAGCTGCCCAGTTTACCCTTGACAGCTCCTACACCCTGTAGTTCAGGGCCAGACAGTCAGCTCCGTAGGTCCACTAGGGCCACTAAAGGCCAGTTACCCGCACGTTGGAGAATTTGAAGTGTTTAAATTGTTTTATTTGTGGTCACCTGTCTGTTACTTGTAAATAATTATGTGTTTCTAGTTATTTTTAGGAGTCCTTGGTGGATTTACCGGGAATCCTTGTACAATTGGTTGGAGCGTAACTTAGGAATGGACTAAAGACTGTTAAGGACTCGGGGCAGGACAGACCCCTACCTGGTTACGTCTCCCTGTTTTGGTGAAATGGACACCTTGCTTTTCTTCAAAAACTGCACCCGGTTGCGGACACGCCGTGACCATTCTAATATGTTTTTTTTCTATTGTACCGTTTCTGTTTGTATTGGTTATGTTTTTCTAAAATATGTTTAGTCCCGGAGTACTAAATTTCACTAGGGGGGAATGTGGCACCCCAGGGGTCTGGTTTCCACAGTAACAGCAGTGTTATGCCTGAGAGCAGGTGGGAGGTCTCTTGGTCAGGAATCCTATGCATGCCACACCTCCTGCCCAGTCCTGGGAGGGGAAGGACTTCCCCTATATAAACCTGGGGCTGAGGCAGGGTTAAAGAAGAAGAGTAGAGAGAAGAAGAGAAGCAGTGATAGGAAAGAAAGATCAGGAGCTCTGTGGGAGTCGTGCTAAGAGGAGATCAGGGCTGGAAGCTGTAGAGCTCGCCCTGATTGAAGATTTCTTACCGGACCCGGAGTCCGAGGCTGTGGGGACTAACTCCTACCCAGCAGCAGAAACCGACCGGCAGGGGATTTCAGGTCCTCTGGCCCAGAAACCCGAAGGCTCGGTCACACGTGTGGGACCAGCACCGCCGTCGTGGAGCGGAAGCTTCTAGAAGGCCCCGAGTCACCGGCCATACGGGTGAGCACCACACGGTACACTCAGGGACGTGGGCTACCTTTACCCGCCTCTAGCAAGGTAGCCAGAAGAGTACAATTAGTTGGGGAGGCCTACAACTCCGCCTGGCCAAGGGGGATCCCATCTGCTCAAGGACTGACCAGGCCCCGACCGCTAGCCAGTACTCCGGGAGGGTCTATCTTTGTCACCAGTAAAGACCCTGAACTACACCGTATCGTCTCTGAGTGATTCCTGCTACCCCCATCATCCACGTCGGCTGCCCTGAGGCCATACCCCTCCCGTTGGGGGTTATACCATCCACGCTGCACCATCCTCCCACCGGCCTCAGCGGTTTGCCCTGCAGCGGCAGCACCATAGCTGCATTCAACGGGTGGCGTAGTCGTTCTACATCTACTGCTAATATACCGCCACTTAGTCTGACTCCCTGGGCACGGACCGGGTCACCGCCACGAGACTACTACCCCTATCAGATCCGGCTCCGGGTAGTCCCTGCGTGCGCAACGCTGCATCACATAGGCCCAGGGCGTGTCACATGTCTGTATGAACCATGCTTCTTTTACAGAACTGAACTGCAATACCAAAGCCACAGCCTATTGAAAACATTGGCAATAAAGCTGCCGCATTATGCTAATCTCTAAGACTTAAAGAAGCACTCCCATCAAAGTTTTTAAGAAATTGCAATCATCATAATTAGTGATGAGCGAATGTGCTCGCCACTACTCGGTACTCGACCGAGCATCATGGTGCTCGACAAGCTCGGCGAGTATTTCCAGGTTGCTCGGGTGGGAACTCTGGTCCCTGCCCTGCATGTTTGGCGCTCTTTAGAGAACCAATGAACAGGCACGGATTACTTGCCACGCACTGTAATGCTGTAGCCATGTTGGCTGTGGGCATTACAGTGATTGGCTGGCCGCACAGCGTCATCAGGTCTATATAAGGCCTGGCGCCGCTATGCTCGTCACAGTCTACCCCGGAACCAGGCAGAGTGGGGAGAGCTGCCGCTGAGTCAGGGAGAGATTTGCTTGTTTATAATCCAGCTGCATATATTCAGTGGTGATAGCAGGAGTTAGGCAGGCAGGCAGTGTATGTGGCAAACTGAAGTGCATGATGCAGCACAAGAGGGTCCATTGAACGTTCTGTCTGCTGCTGCTGTTCTTACATATATTTGTAGACATAGCCCCATATATCAGGAGCCAGGGCAAATTTTTTTTTATCGTAATCCTGGTTATTTGCTTAAAAAACAGGCAGGCAGGGCATGTGACAGACTGCAGTGCATGATACAGCACAAGAGGGTCCATTGCATGTTCAACTTCTGAGTGATCCTGCTGTGACAAATATTTGTATCAGGTATCAAGGGGCTAAGGCAATTTTTTTTATCTTAATCCTGGTTATTTGCTTAAAAAGCAATCCAGAGTACATCATTTTTCTGCTCCATTTGCTTGTTATCACTGCAGAATACAGCCAGATCTTTTCCATATTACAGCGATAAAAATCCAGAAATTTGAACTGAATGTGGAAAATATTGGCCTCCTTTTCCATTTTGTTGCAGTGTGTCGGTCAAGCTATTCACATTAGGTCTCTGTGAAGAATAATATTAGTAAACTACAGGCCTGCTATTTAAAACCGTGGTTCTTTGTGAGACGTATCACATATAACAGCGTTCCAAAATCAGCCATTTCTGCCTTCCATTTCCATTTCGTTGCAGTGTGTCTGTCAAGCTATTCACACTGGGTCTCTGTGAAGAATAGTATTAGTAAACTACAGCCCCACTATTTAAAACCGTGGTTCTCTGTCAGACGTATCACATATAACAGCGTTCCAAAATCAGCCATTTCTAGTGAACGTGGAAAATATTGTCCTCCATTTAAAATGGGCAAGGTGCGTGACAAGAGACGGGAAAGTTGATGTGATGGTGATGGTGAATGCAGAGGCCGAGGCTGGACGTGGCCGCGGGCAAGCTGAAATTGTGCCACAACAAACACCCACATCTTGTCGCTCCACCTTCCTGTCCCAATTACTAGGGAAACACAACTATTGAACCCAGAGCAGTGTCAAAAGGTTGTTGGTTGGATAGCAGATAATGCTTCCAGTCACTTTGCCACCACCACCCTGTCTTCGACACGGTCAAGTCTCAATAGCCGTGAGTCTGGACCGCATAGTCCTCACCCTGATCCTCCTTCCTCCCACCATGCTGAGTGCCCGGAGACAACTCATACCACACTTGAACACTCAGAAGAGCTGTTCACTTTTCCCTTTGCACATTCAGGCCTCTCACCCAGCCAGCTTCAAGCGAGGCAAGAGGAGAACGGCGCATGTAGCGATGCCCAAATATTTGAGCAGCCACGATCACATGAAGGCAATGGTGGGAAAGTGCATATACTGTCGCAAGAGGTGGATGATGATGATGAGACACAATTGCCAGAAAGTCAGGAGGAGGACCAGGGTGCGAAAGTTGAAGACGAGGTGATGGATGATATAGTAACTGACCCAACAAAGCAGGAGGACATGCAGAGCAAGGACAGCAGCACACAGGGGGAGGGAGACATAGCACCACAACAGGCAGGAAGATGCAGTGTGGTGGCCGCAGACACAAGGCGGGAAAGCGTTCCCCATAACGCCAACACGACGGAAGTTGCCAGTACAACTGTCAGGTCTTCCCGAGTCTGGTTGTTTTTTAAAGACTCTGCAGATAACCCCAAAAAGGCTATTTGCACCACCTTCCAGGCCAGCATCAGCATAGGTTACAAAACTAGCAGCCTGACCACCACCAGCATGATCAGGCACATGGCAGCAAAGCACCCGACTAAGTGAGCCGAACCCCAGGGTCCAGAAACAGTATCTGCGGGTGACATAAATTATTCTTCAGCTGTTGTGCATGCACGCCAATCCCCCGTCCACGGCGCATGTGAAGATGCCTCCGGCCCTGCACTTGTCGTTGCACGCTCTCAACTAGCACCATCGGCAAGCACATCCACGTCCTTGTCCCAGTGCAGCGTTCAGTTGTCCGTACTCCAGTCCTTGGAACGCAAGCACAAATATGCAGCCAACGCCCCACAGGCCACACTACTAAATTCAGACATTTTGCGAATTCTTGCGCTCAAAATGTTGCCTTTTAGGCTCGTAGAAATGGAAGCTTTCCGCAACCTGATAGCGGCAGCCATCCCTCGGTACTCGGTCCTCAGCCGCCACTATTTCTCCCGGTGTGCCATCCCTGCATTACACGAACATGCGTCCCACACATTAGCCGTGCCCTCAACAACGCAGTTACTAGAAAAGTCCACCTAACCACAGACACGTGGACAAGTGCTCGTAGGCACGGTACATCTTGCTGATGGCACACTGGGTTAATATAATGGATGCTGACACCGAGTCAGACCATAGAACGGAACACGTCCTCCCGACACCGACTATTGCGGGCCCTGGGTCAATCAGTGTTTCCCTCACATTCTACAGCTCCTGTACCTCCTCCTACTCCTCCTCTTCAGCCTCCATCTCCAAAATGACCACATCAGTCACAAGCTGGAAGCACTGCAGCACTGCCTCGGCCAAGCAGCAACAGGCTGTGCTGAAACTAATATGATTAGGTGACAAACTGCACACCGCTGAAGAGTTGTGGACAGCTCTGAAAGAGCACGCAGATCTGTGGCTGACACCGCTGACCCTATAGCCAGTCGTGCGTGACAATGGGCAGAACCTGGTGGCGGCTCTCAAGTGAGGGGAGCTCACACACGTACCATTCCTGGCCCATGTGCTTAAGCTCATGGTTCAGCGGTTTTTCAAAGCCTACCTGGATCTTCCGGATCTGTTTGTCAAAGTACGCCGAGTGTGTGCCCATTTTAGAAAGTCAGCTACAGCTTCCGGCTCCCTTGTCGTGCTTCAGCAGTGTTTGCAGCTTCCAGCTCACCGACTGGTGTGCGATGACCCCACGCGTTGGAACTCTACATTAGAGATGAGCAGTGTTCGAATTGAACTGTTCGCCAATCTCAAATTCGAGCTGTTTTGGGCGGTGTTCGAGCCGTTCGACGAACCCGAACGATTTGCAAAAAATTCGGCTGTTCGAGGTTATGTTTGATAAATGTTCGTACACCAAAATCGTAACTGGATTTTTTCACAGTAATACTGTTAATCAATGTTAATAGACAGTTTCAGTGTAGAGTGGGCGGGGGGAGGGGCAGGGGATGGATCTCTGCAGAAATAATGCCAATCTCCATTTTTTTTTCTTTCCCGCATTTACAGTGGGCAGGTGCAGTCTGTCAGCCTATCAGCAGCGCACACACGCAGCGAAGTGCTTTTTTTCACACAAGCAAGGGCATGTGTCATTGGCTGTGTATGTCACATGTCCATGCCCTATAAGACCCAGCCTTTTTCCCCGTCGCCACCATTTTCTCACTGCTACAGCTGAGTGTTAGACGGCACCGCTGCTGCTGTGGGCGCTATACTTTCTAATTGTGTGAATTGCAAGCAAATTTTCTGTTAAATAGACAGATAGGTTTAGGGAATAGGGACTAGTTGTAATTGCAGCCCTTTTGAGGGCTAGGTTATAGCAGTTCCTAGCACTTTTTGCAAGGCAGGTCTGTGCCAGTGCTGTGCAAGTGTTTTTCACAGCATTTGGCTAAATGTAGCTAAGCCAATCCTTTTAGGCCTCTAGCAGTGTGTGTTAGTCAGTGGAGTAGCCTATCTGTGTTGCAAGCAACACCACCTGTGAATCTAATAACATTTTTTTACTGCATCTAGCCCAGTAAATCCTTTTGGGCATAGTAGCAGTGTCTGGTAGTCATTGGAGTAGCCCATCTGAACCAAGCTACACCACTGTGTATCAAATAACATTTTTTTACTGCATCTAGCCCAGTAAATCCTTTTGGGCTTGTAGCAGTGTCTGTTAGTCATTGGAGTAGCCCATCTGAACCAAGCTACACCACTGTGTATCAAATAACAATTTTTTACTGCATCTAGCCCAGTAAATCCTTTTGGGCATAGTAGCAGTGTCTGGTAGTCATTGGAGTAGCCCATCTGAACCAAGCTACACCACTGTGTATCAAATAACATTTTTTTACTGCATTTAGCCCAGTAAATCCTTTTGGGCTTGTAGCAGTGTCTGTTAGTCATTGGAGTAGCCCATCTGAACCAAGCTACACCACTGTGTATCAAATAACATTTTTTTACTGCATTTAGCCCAGTAAATCCTTTTGGGCATAGTAGCAGTGTCTGGTAGTCATTGGAGTAGCCCATTTGAACCAAGCTACACAACTGTGTATCAAACAACATTTTTTTACTGCATCTAGCCCAGTAAATCCTTTTGGGCCTGTAGCAGTGTCTGTTAGTCATTGGAGTAGCCCATCTGAACCAAGCTACACCACTGTGTAGCAAATAACAATTTTTTTACTGCATCTAGCCCAGTAAATCCTTTTGGGCATAGTAGCAGGGTGTGTTAGTCAGTGGAGTAGCCCATCTGAACCAAGCTACACCACTGTGTATCAAATAACAATTTTTTACTGCATCTAGCCCAGTAAATCCTTTTGGGCATAGTAGCAGAGTGTGTTAGTCAGTGGAGTAGCCCATCTGAACCAAGCTACACCACTGTGTATCAAATAACAATTATTTACTGCATCTAGCCCAGTAAATCCTTTTGGGCCTGTAGCAGTGTATGTTAGTCAGTGGAGTAGCCCATCTGAACCAAGCTACACCACTGTGTATCAAATAACAATTTTTTACTGCATCTAGCCCAGTAAATCCTTTTGGGCCTGTAGCAGTGTCTGTTAGTCATTGGAGTAGCCCATCTGAACCAAGCTACACCACCTGTGTATCAAATAACAATTTTTTACTGCATCTAGCCCAGTAAATCCTTTTGGACATAGTAGCAGTGTCTCGTAGTCAGTGGAGTAGCCCACCTGTGAAGCAAGCTACACCGCCTGTGTATCTAATAAAATTGTTTTACTGCATCTAACCCAGCCAATCCTTTTGGGCTAGTACCACAGTTTGGCCACTCAGCTCTGCTCGGTTTCCATCCATCGTTTTTTGTGCAAACAACTACAGAGTTGCCAATTAATTAACCACCAAAATGAGTGGCAAAAGGCCTGCTGCTGGTGGAAAGGGGAATAGGCGTGTTGGAAGGGAAAAAAAGGTTGTGTCCGTGGGGTAGGTGGTAAAGCGATGGGCATGGAAGACTCATCAGATGAGGGAGACCTTGATCACATTTCTGTTGTGTGAGGTTGGGGGGAGAGGGCAGAGGAAGGAAGCATGATTCTTACCTCGCCACCAACACAACAAGGACTTGGTCCTCCTGAATGCGCAACACACATGAGTGCCTTCTTGCTGCACTACCTGCAACATGACCCTCGGATTGCCAGAATTCGAAGTAATCCCGAATACTGGGTTGCCACTAGAGATGAGCGTTGTTCTACTCGAACTGTTCGCCAATCTCAAATTCGAGCTGTTTTGGGCGGTGTTCGAGCCGTTCGGCGAACACGAACAATTTGAGAAAAATTCGGCTGTTCGAGGTTATGTTCGATAACTGTTCGTGCACCAAAATCATAACTGGATTTTTTCTCAGTAATGATGAAAATTAATGTTAATACGCAGTTTGAGTGTACAGCGGGGTGGGGGGAGGGGCAGGGGATGGATCTCTGCAGGAACAATGAAGATCTCCATTTTTTTTTCTCTTTCCCGCATTTACAGTGGGGAGGTGCAATCTGTCAGCCTATCAGCAGCGCACACACGGAGCGAAGTGCTTTTTTTCACACAAGCAAGGGCATGTGTCATTGGCAGTGTATGTCACATGTCCTTGCCCTATAAGACCAAGCCATTTTCCCCGTCGCCACCATTTTCTCACTGCTGCAGCTGCGTGTTAGACGGCACCGCTGTTGCTGTGTGCGCTATACCTTGTTAATTTCAAGCCAATTTTCGCACAAATATACAGATAGCTTGGGAGTAGAGAATAGTTGTGATTGCAGTCCTTTTAAGGACTAGGTTACAGCATTTCCTACGACTTTTATCAGGGAGGTCTGTGCTCTTAAATAGATAGGTTGTGGGAGTAAAGACTAATTGTAATTGGAGTCCTTTTCAGGACTAGGTTACATGAGTTCCTATCAGTTTTTGCCAGGCAGGTCTGTGCCAGTGCTGTGCAAGTTTTTTTCACAGCATTTGGCTGAATCTAGCAAAGCTAATCCTTTTTGGCCTATTGCAGAGTGTGTTAGTCAGTGGAGTAGCCTATCTGTGTTGCAAGATATACCACCTGTGTATAGAATACCAATTTTTTTACTGCACCTAGTGAAGTAAAATCTTTTGGGCATAGCATCATTCTATTAGTCCATCTATACTGACCTCCATCAGGTTGCAAATTAAAACTAATTTTTATCTGCATCTACAGTACCTCTGAAAAAATATTTGGGCTTCTAGCAGTGTGTGGGACTTGTTCTATTAGTCCATCTATACTGACCTCCATCAGGTTGCAAACTGAATATATTTTTTTCTGCATCTACCTCTGAAAAAATATTGGGCTTGTAGCTGTGTGTGGGTCTTGTTCTATTAATCCATCTATACTGACCTCCATCAGGTTGCAAACTGAATATAATTTTTTTCTGCATCTAGCTCTGAAAAAATATTTGGCCTTCTAGTAGTGTGTCGGACTTTCTCTATTAGTCCATCTATACTGACCTCCATCAGGTTGCAAACTGAATATATTTTTTTCTGCATCTACCTCTGAAAAAATATTGGGCTTCTAGCTGTGTGTGGGTCTTGTTCTATTAATCCATCTA
This sequence comes from Phyllobates terribilis, assembly GCF_046119375.1. NCBI lineage: Eukaryota > Metazoa > Chordata > Amphibia > Anura > Dendrobatidae > Phyllobates > Phyllobates terribilis. Next base: position 209,327,479 of record NW_027362762.1, read on the forward strand.
TACTGACCTCCATCAGGTTGCAAACTGAATATATTTTTTTCTGCATCTACCTCTGAAAAAATATTTGGCCTTCTAGTAGTGTGTCGGACTTTCTCTATTAGTCCATCTATACTGACCTCCATCAGGTTGCAAATTAAAAATAATTTTTATCTGCATCTACAGTACCTCTGAAAAAATATTTGGGCTTCTAGCTGTGTGCGGGACTTGTTGTATTAGTCCATCTATACTGACCTCCATCAGGTTGCAAACTGAATATATTTTTTTCTGCATCTACCTCTGAAAAAATATTTGGCCTTCTAGTAGTGTGTCGGACTTTCTCTATTAGTCCATCTATACTGACCTCCATCAGGTTGCAAATTAAAACTAATTTTTATCTGCATCTACAGTACCTCTGAAAAAATATTTGGGCTTCTAGCAGTGTGTGGGACTTGTTCTATTAGTCCATCTATACTGACCTCCATCAGGTTGCAAACTGAATATATTTTTTTCTGCATCTACCTCTGAAAAAATATTTGGCCTTCTAGTAGTGTGTCGGACTTTCTCTATTAGTCCATCTATACTGACCTCCATCAGGTTGCAAATTAAATCTAATTTTTATCTGCATCTACAGTACCTCTGAAAAAATATTTGGGCTTCTAGCAGTGTGTGGGACTTGTTCTATTAGTCCATCTATACTGACCTCCATCAGGTTGCAAACTGAATATATTTTTTTCTGCATCTACCTCTGAAAAAATATTGGGCTTCTAGCTGTGTGTGGGTCTTGTTCTATTAATCCATCTATACTGACCTCCATCAGGTTGCAAACTGAATATATATTTTTCTGCATCTACCTCTGAAAAAATATTTGGCCTTCTAGTAGTGTGTCGGACTTTCTCTATTAGTCCATCTATACTGACCTCCATCAGGTTGCAAATTAAAACTAATTTTTATCTGCATCTACAGTACCTCTGAAAAAATATTTGGGCTTCTAGCAGTGTGTGGGACTTGTTCTATTAGTCCATCTATACTGACCTCCATCAGGTTGCAAACTGAATATAGTTTTTTCTGCATCTACCTCTGAAAAAATATTGGGCTTCTAGCTGTGTGTGGGTCTTGTTCTATTAATCCATCTATACTGACCTCCATCAGGTTGCAAACTGAATATATTTTTTTCTGCATCTACCTCTGAAAAAATATTTGGCCTTCTAGTAGTGTGTCGGACTTTCTCTATTAGTCCATCTATACTGACCTCCATCAGGTTGCAAATTAAACTAATTTTTATCTGCATCTACAGTACCTCTGAAAAAATATTTGGGCTTCTAGCAGTGTGTGGGACTTGTTCTATTAGTCCATCTATACTGACCTCCATCAGGTTGCAAACTGAATATATTTTTTTCTGCATCTACCTCTGAAAAAATATTGGGCTTCTAGCTGTGTGTGGGTCTTGTTCTATTAATCCATCTATACTGACCTCCATCAGGTTGCAAACTGAATATAATTTTTTTCTGCATCTAGCTCTGAAAAAATATTTGGCCTTCTAGTAGTGTGTCGGACTTTCTCTATTAGTCCATCTATACTGACCTCCATCAGGTTGCAAATTAAAACTAATTTTTATCTGCATCTACAGTACCTCTGAAAAAATATTTGGGCTTCTAGCAGTGTGTGGGACTTGTTCTATTAGTCCATCTATACTGACCTCCATCAGGTTGCAAACTGAATATATTTTTTTCTGCATCTACCTCTGAAAAAATATTGGGCTTCTAGCTGTGTGTGGGTCTTGTTCTATTAATCCATCTATACTGACCTCCATCAGGTTGCAAACTGAATATATTTTTTTCTGCATCTACCTCTGAAAAAATATTTGGCCTTCTAGTAGTGTGTCGGACTTTCTCTATTAGTCCATCTATACTGACCTCCATCAGGTTGCAAATTAAAACTAATTTTTATCTGCATCTACAGTACCTCTGAAAAAATATTAGGGCTTCTAGCAGTGTGTGGGACTTGTTCTATTAGTCCATCTATACTGACCTCCACCAGGTTGCAAACTGAATATATTTTTTTCTGCATCTACCTCTGAAAAAATATTGGGCTTGTAGCTGTGTGTGGGTCTTGTTCTATTAATCCATCTATACTGACCTCCATCAGGTTGCAAACTGAATATATTTTTTTCTGCATCTACCTCTGAAAAAATATTTGGCCTTCTAGTAGTGTGTCGGACTTTCTCTATTAGTCCATCTATACTGACCTCCATCAGGTTGCAAATTAAAACTAATTTTTATCTGCATCTACAGTACCTCTGAAAAAATATTTGGGCTTCTAGCAGTGTGTGGGACTTGTTCTATTAGTCCATCTATACTGACCTCCATCAGGTTGCAAACTGAATATAGTTTTTTCTGCATCTACCTCTGAAAATATATTGGGCTTCTAGCTGTGTGTGGGTCTTGTTCTATTAATCCATCTATACTGACCTCCATCAGGTTGCAAACTGAATATATTTTTTTCTGCATCTGCCTCTGAAAAAATATTTGGCCTTCTAGTAGTGTGTCGGACTTTCTCTATTAGTCCATCTATGCTGACCTCCATCAGGTTGCAAATTAAAACTAATTTTTATCTGCATCTACAGTACCTCTGAAAAAATATTTGGGCTTCTAGCAGTGTGTGGGACTTGTTCTATTAGTCCATCTATACTGACCTCCATCAGGTTGCAAACTGAATATATTTTTTTCTGCATCTACCTCTGAAAAAATATTGGGCTTGTAGCTGTGTGTGGGTCTTGTTCTATTAATCCATCTATACTGACCTCCATCAGGTTGCAAACTGAATATAATTTTTTTCTGCATCTAGCTCTGAAAAAATATTTGGCCTTCTAGTAGTGTGTCGGACTTTCTCTATTAGTCCATCTATACTGACCTCCATCAGGTTGCAAACTGAATATATTTTTTTCTGCATCTACCTCTGAAAAAATATTGGGCTTCTAGCTGTGTGTGGGTCTTGTTCTATTAATCCATCTATACTGACCTCCATCAGGTTGCAAACTGAATATATTTTTTTCTGCATCTACCTCTGAAAAAATATTTGGCCTTCTAGTAGTGTGTCGGACTTTCTCTATTAGTCCATCTATACTGACCTCCATCAGGTTGCAAATTAAAAATAATTTTTATCTGCATCTACAGTACCTCTGAAAAAATATTTGAGCTTCTAGCTGTGTGCGGGACTTGTTGTATTAGTCCATCTATACTGACCTCCATCAGGTTGCAAACTGAATATATTTTTTTCTGCATCTACCTCTGAAAAAATATTTGGCCTTCTAGTAGTGTGTCGGACTTTCTCTATTAGTCCATCTATACTGACCTCCATCAGGTTGCAAATTAAAACTAATTTTTATCTGCATCTACAGTACCTCTGAAAAAATATTTGGGCTTCTAGCAGTGTGTGGGACTTGTTCTATTAGTCCATCTATACTGACCTCCATCAGGTTGCAAACTGAATATATTTTTTTCTGCATCTACCTCTGAAAAAATATTTGGCCTTCTAGTAGTGTGTCGGACTTTCTCTATTAGTCCATCTATACTGACCTCCATCAGGTTGCAAACTGAATATATATTTTTCTGCATCTACCTCTGAAAAAATATTTGGCCTTCTAGTAGTGTGTCGGACTTTCTCTATTAGTCCATCTATACTGACCTCCATCAGGTTGCAAATTAAAACTAATTTTTATCTGCATCTACAGTACCTCTGAAAAAATATTTGGGCTTCTAGCAGTGTGTGGGACTTGTTCTATTAGTCCATCTATACTGACCTCCATCAGGTTGCAAACTGAATATAGTTTTTTCTGCATCTACCTCTGAAAAAATATTGGGCTTCTAGCTGTGTGTGGGTCTTGTTCTATTAATCCATCTATACTGACCTCCATCAGGTTGCAAACTGAATATATTTTTTTCTGCATCTACCTCTGAAAAAATATTTGGCCTTCTAGTAGTGTGTCGGACTTTCTCTATTAGTCCATCTATACTGACCTCCATCAGGTTGCAAATTAAACTAATTTTTATCTGCATCTACAGTACCTCTGAAAAAATATTTGGGCTTCTAGCAGTGTGTGGGACTTGTTCTATTAGTCCATCTATACTGACCTCCATCAGGTTGCAAACTGAATATATTTTTTTCTGCATCTACCTCTGAAAAAATATTGGGCTTCTAGCTGTGTGTGGGTCTTGTTCTATTAATCCATCTATACTGACCTCCATCAGGTTGCAAACTGAATATAATTTTTTTCTGCATCTAGCTCTGAAAAAATATTTGGCCTTCTAGTAGTGTGTCGGACTTTCTCTATTAGTCCATCTATACTGACCTCCATCAGGTTGCAAATTAAAACTAATTTTTATCTGCATCTACAGTACCTCTGAAAAAATATTTGGGCTTCTAGCAGTGTGTGGGACTTGTTCTATTAGTCCATCTATACTGACCTCCATCAGGTTGCAAACTGAATATATTTTTTTCTGCATCTACCTCTGAAAAAATATTGGGCTTCTAGCTGTGTGTGGGTCTTGTTCTATTAATCCATCTATACTGACCTCCATCAGGTTGCAAACTGAATATATTTTTTTCTGCATCTACCTCTGAAAAAATATTTGGCCTTCTAGTAGTGTGTCGGACTTTCTCTATTAGTCCATCTATACTGACCTCCATCAGTTTGCAAATTAAAACTAATTTTTATCTGCATCTACAGTACCTCTGAAAAAATATTAGGGCTTCTAGCAGTGTGTGGGACTTGTTCTATTAGTCCATCTATACTGACCTCCATCAGGTTGCAAACTGAATATATTTTTTTCTGCATCTACCTCTGAAAAAATATTGGGCTTGTAGCTGTGTGTGGGTCTTGTTCTATTAATCCATCTATACTGACCTCCATCAGGTTGCAAACTGAATATATTTTTTTCTGCATCTACCTCTGAAAAAATATTTGGCCTTCTAGTAGTGTGTCGGACTTTCTCTATTAGTCCATCTATACTGACCTCCAACAGGTTGCAAATTAAAACTAATTTTTATCTGCATCTACAGTACCTCTGAAAAAATATTTGGGCTTCTAGCAGTGTGTGGGACTTGTTCTATTAGTCCATCTATACTGACCTCCATCAGGTTGCAAACTGAATATAGTTTTTTCTGCATCTACCTCTGAAAATATATTGGGCTTCTAGCTGTGTGTGGGTCTTGTTCTATTAATCCATCTATACTGACCTCCATCAGGTTGCAAACTGAATATATTTTTTTCTGCATCTGCCTCTGAAAAAATATTTGGCCTTCTAGTAGTGTGTCGGACTTTCTCTATTAGTCCATCTATACTGACCTCCATCAGGTTGCAAATTAAAACTAATTTTTATCTGCATCTACAGTACCTCTGAAAAAATATTTGGGCTTCTAGCAGTGTGTGGGACTTGTTCTATTAGTCCATCTATACTGACCTCCATCAGGTTGCAAACTGAATATATTTTTTTCTGCATCTACCTCTGAAAAAATATTTGGCCTTCTAGTAGTGTGTCGGACTTTCTCTATTAGTCCATCTATACTGACCTCCATCAGGTTGCAAATTAAACTAATTTTTATCTGCATCTACAGTACCTCTGAAAAAATATTTGGGCTTCTAGCAGTGTGTGGGACTTGTTCTATTAGTCCATCTATACTGACCTCCATCAGGTTGCAAACTGAATATATTTTTTTCTGCATCTACCTCTGAAAAAATATTGGGCTTCTAGCTGTGTGTGGGTCTTGTTCTATTAATCCATCTATAATGACCTCCATCAGGTTGCAAACTGAATATAATTTTTTTCTGCATCTAGCTCTGAAAAAATATTTGGCCTTCTAGTAGTGTGTCGGACTTTCTCTATTAGTCCATCTATACTGACCTCCATCAGGTTGCAAATTAAAACTAATTTTTATCTGCATCTACAGTACCTCTGAAAAAATATTTGGGCTTCTAGCAGTGTGTGGGACTTGTTCTATTAGTCCATCTATACTGACCTCCATCAGGTTGCAAACTGAATATATTTTTTTCTGCATCTACCTCTGAAAAAATATTGGGCTTCTAGCTGTGTGTGGGTCTTGTTCTATTAATCCATCTATACTGACCTCCATCAGGTTGCAAACTGAATATATTTTTTTCTGCATCTACCTCTGAAAAAATATTTGGCCTTCTAGTAGTGTGTCGGACTTTCTCTATTAGTCCATCTATACTGACCTCCATCAGGTTGCAAATTAAAACTAATTTTTATCTGCATCTACAGTACCTCTGAAAAAATATTAGGGCTTCTAGCAGTGTGTGGGACTTGTTCTATTAGTCCATCTATACTGACCTCCATCAGGTTGCAAACTGAATATATTTTTTTCTGCATCTACCTCTGAAAAAATATTGGGCTTGTAGCTGTGTGTGGGTCTTGTTCTATTAATCCATCTATACTGACCTCCATCAGGTTGCAAACTGAATATATTTTTTTCTGCATCTACCTCTGAAAAAATATTTGGCCTTCTAGTAGTGTGTCGGACTTTCTCTATTAGTCCATCTATACTGACCTCCATCAGGTTGCAAATTAAAACTAATTTTTATCTGCATCTACAGTACCTCTGAAAAAATATTTGGGCTTCTAGCAGTGTGTGGGACTTGTTCTATTAGTCCATCTATACTGACCTCCATCAGGTTGCAAACTGAATATAGTTTTTTCTGCATCTACCTCTGAAAAAATATTGGGCTTCTAGCTGTGTGTGGGTCTTGTTCTATTAATCCATCTATACTGACCTCCATCAGGTTGCAAACTGAATATATTTTTTTCTGCATCTGCCTCTGAAAAAATATTTGGCCTTCTAGTAGTGTGTCGGACTTTCTCTATTAGTCCATCTATACTGACCTCCATCAGGTTGCAAATTAAAACTAATTTTTATCTGCATCTACAGTACCTCTGAAAAAATATTTGGGCTTCTAGCAGTGTGTGGGACTTGTTCTATTAGTCCATCTATACTGACCTCCATCAGGTTTCAAACTGAATATATTTTTTTCTGCATCTACCTCTGAAAAAATATTGGGCTTCTAGCTGTGTGTGGGTCTTGTTCTATTAATCCATCTATACTGACCTCCATCAGGTTGCAAACTGAATATATTTTTTTCTGCATCTACCTCTGAAAAAATATTTGGCCTTCTAGTAGTGTGTCGGACTTTCTGTATTAGTCCATCTATACTGAGCTCCATCAGGTTGCAAATTAAAACTAATTTTTATCTGCATCTACAGTACCTCTGAAAAAATATTTGGGCTTCTAGCAGTGTGTGGGACTTGTTCTATTAGTCCATCTATACTGACCTCCATCAGGTTGCAAACTGAATATATTTTTTTCTGCATCTACCTCTGAAAAAATATTGGGCTTCTAGATGTGTGTGGGTCTTGTTCTATTAATCCATCTACACTGACCTCCATCAGGTTGCAAACTGAATATATTTTTTTCTGCATCAACCTCTGAAAAAATTTTTGGCCTTCTAGTTGTGTGTCGGACTTTCTCTATTAGTCCATCTATACTGACCTCCATCAGGTTGCAAATTAAAACTAATTTTTATCTGCATCTACAGTACCTCTGAAAAAATATTTGGGCTTCTAGCAGTGTGTGGGACTTGTTCTATTAGTCCATCTATACTGACCTCCATCAGGTTGCAAACTGAATATATTTTTTTCTGCATCTACCTCTGAAAAAATATTGGGCTTCTAGCTGTGTGTGGGTCTTGTTCTATTAATCCATCTATACTGACCTCCATCAGGTTGCAAACTGAATATATTTTTTTCTGCATCTACCTCTGAAAAAATATTTGGCCTTCTAGTAGTGTGTCGGACTTTCTCTATTAGTCCATCTATACTGACCTCTATCAGGTTGCAAATTTAAACTAATTTTTATCTGCATCTACAGTACCTCTGAAAAAATATTTGGGCTTCTAGCAGTGTGTGGGACTTGTTCTATTAGTCCATCTATACTGACCTCCATCAGGTTGCAAACTGAATATAGTTTTTTCTGCATCTACCTCTGAAAAAATATTGGGCTTCTAGCTGTGTGTGGGTCTTGTTCTATTAATCCATCTATACTGACCTCCATCAGGTTGCAAACTGAATATATTTTTTTCTGCATCTACCTCTGAAAAAATATTTGGCCTTCTAGTAGTGTGTCGGACTTTCTCTATTAGTCCATCTATACTGACCTCCATCAGGTTGCAAATTAAAACTAATTTTTATCTGCATCTACAGTACCTCTGAAAAAATATTTGGGCTTCTAGCAGTGTGTGGGACTTGTTCTATTAGTCCATCTATACTGACCTCCATCAGGTTGCAAACTGAATATATTTTTTTCTGCATCTACCTCTGAAAAAATATTTGGCCTTCTAGTAGTGTGTCGGACTTTCTCTATTAGTCCATCTATACTGACCTCCATCAGGTTGCAAATTAAAACTAATTTTTATCTGCATCTACAGTACCTCTGAAAAAATATTTGGGCTTCTAGCAGTGTGTGGGACTTGTTCTAATAGTCCATCTATACTGACCTCCATCAGGTTGCAAACTGAATATATTTTTTTCTGCATCTACCTCTGAAAAAATATTGGGCTTCTAGCTGTGTGTGGGTCTTGTTCTATTAATCCATCTATACTGACCTCCATCAGGTTGCAAACTGAATATATTTTTTTCTGCATCTACCTCTGAAAAAATATTTGGCCTTCTAGTAGTGTGTCGGACTTTCTCTATTAGTCCATCTATACTGACCTCCATCAGGTTGCAAATTAAAATTAATTTTTATCTGCATCTACAGTACCTCTGAAAAAATATTTGGGCTTCTAGCAGTGTGTGGGACTTGTTCTATTAGTCCATCTATACTGACCTCCATCAGGTTGCAAACTGAATATATTTTTTTCTGCATCTACCTCTGAAAAAATATTGGGCTTCTAGCTGTGTGTGGGTCTTGTTCTATTAATCCATCTATACTGACCTCCATCAGGTTGCAAACTGAATATATTTTTTTCTGCATCTACCTCTGAAAAAATATTTGGCCTTCTAGTAGTGTGTCGGACTTTCTCTATTAGTCCATCTATACTGACCTCCATCAGGTTGCAAATTAAAACTAATTTTTATCTGCATCTACAGTACCTCTGAAAAAATATTAGGGCTTCTAGCAGTGTGTGGGACTTGTTCTATTAGTCCATCTATACTGACCTCCATCAGGTTGCAAACTGAATATAGTTTTTTCTGCATCTACCTCTGAAAAAATATTGGGCTTCTAGCTGTGTGTGGGTCTTGTTCTATTAATCCATCTATACTGACCTCCATCAGGTTGCAAACTGAATATATTTTTTTCTGCATCTGCCTCTGAAAAAATATTTGGCCTTCTAGTAGTGTGTCGGACTTTCTCTACTAGTCCATCTATACTGACCTCCATCAGGTTGCAAATTAAAACTAATTTTTATCTGCATCTACAGTACCTCTGAAAAAATATTTGGGCTTCTAGCAGTGTGTGGGACTTGTTCTATTAGTCCATCTATACTGACCTCCATCAGGTTGCAAACTGAATATATTTTTTTCTGCATCTACCTCTGAAAAAATATTGGGCTTCTAGCTGTGTGTGGGTCTTGTTCTATTAATCCATCTATACTGACCTCCATCAGGTTGCAAACTGAATATATTTTTTTCTGCATCTACCTCTGAAAAAATATTTGGCCTTCTAGTAGTGTGTCGGACTTTCTCTATTAGTCCATCTATACTGACCTCCATCAGGTTGCAAATTAAAACTAATTTTTATCTGCATCTACAGTACCTCTGAAAAAATATTTGGGCTTCTAGCAGTGTGTGGGACTTGTTCTATTAGTCCATCTATACTGACCTCCATCAGGTTGCAAACTGAATATATTTTTTTCTGCATCTACCTCTGAAAAAATATTGGGCTTCTAGCTGTGTGTGGGTCTTGTTCTATTAATCCATCTATACTGACCTCCATCAGGTTGCAAACTGAATATATTTTTTTCTGCATCAACCTCTGAAAAAATTTTTGGCCTTCTAGTTGTGTGTCGGACTTTCTCTATTAGTCCATCTATACTGACCTCCATCAGGTTGCAAATTAAAACTAATTTTTATCTGCATCTACAGTACCTCTGAAAAAATATTTGGGCTTCTAGCAGTGTGTGGGACTTGTTCTATTAGTCCATCTATACTGACCTCCATCAGGTTGCAAACTGAATATATTTTTTTCTGCATCTACCTCTGAAAAAATATTGGGCTTCTAGCTGTGTGTGGGTCTTGTTCTATTAATCCATCTATACTGACCTCCATCAGGTTGCAAACTGAATATATTTTTTTCTGCATCTACCTCTGAAAAAATATTTGGCCTTCTAGTAGTGTGTCGGACTTTCTCTATTAGTCCATCTATACTGACCTCTATCAGGTTGCAAATTTAAACTAATTTTTATCTGCATCTACAGTACCTCTGAAAAAATATTTGGGCTTCTAGCAGTGTGTGGGACTTGTTCTATTAGTCCATCTATACTGACCTCCATCAGGTTGCAAACTGAATATAGTTTTTTCTGCATCTACCTCTGAAAAAATATTGGGCTTCTAGCTGTGTGTGGGTCTTGTTCTATTAATCCATCTATACTGACCTCCATCAGGTTGCAAACAATATATTTTTTTCTGCATCTACCTCTGAAAAAATATTTGGCCTTCTAGTAGTGTGTCGGACTTTCTCTATTAGTCCATCTATACTGACCTCCATCAGGTTGCAAATTAAAACTAATTTTTATCTGCATCTACAGTACCTCTGAAAAAATATTTGGGCTTCTAGCAGTGTGTGGGACTTGTTCTATTAGTCCATCTATACTGACCTCCATCAGGTTGCAAACTGAATATATTTTTTTCTGCATCTACCTCTGAAAAAATATTTGGCCTTCTAGTAGTGTGTCGGACTTTCTCTATTAGTCCATCTATACTGACCTCCATCAGGTTGCAAATTAAAACTAATTTTTATCTGCATCTACAGTACCTCTGAAAAAATATTTGGGCTTCTAGCAGTGTGTGGGACTTGTTCTAATAGTCCATCTATACTGACCTCCATCAGGTTGCAAACTGAATATATTTTTTTCTGCATCTACCTCTGAAAAAATATTGGGCTTCTAGCTGTGTGTGGGTCTTGTTCTATTAATCCATCTATACTGACCTCCATCAGGTTGCAAACTGAATATATTTTTTTCTGCATCTACCTCTGAAAAAATATTTGGCCTTCTTGTAGTGTGTCGGACTTTCTCTATTAGTCCATCTATACTGACCTCCATCAGGTTGCAAATTTAAACTAATTTTTATCTGCATCTACAGTACCTCTGAAAAAATATTTGGGCTTCTAGCAGTGTGTGGGACTTGTTCTATTAGTCCATCTATACTGACCTCCATCAGGTTGCAAACTGAATATATTTTTTTCTGCATCTACCTCTGAAAAAATATTGGGCTTCTAGCTGTGTGTGGGTCTTGTTCTATTAATCCATCTATACTGACCTCCATCAGGTTGCAAACTGAATATATTTTTTTCTGCATCTACCTCTGAAAAAATATTTGGCCTTCTAGTAGTGTGTCGGACTTTCTCTATTAGTCCATCTATACTGACCTCCATCAGGTTGCAAATTAAAACTAATTTTTATCTGCATCTACAGTACCTCTGAAAAAATATTTGGGCTTCTAGCAGTGTGTGGGACTTGTTCTATTAGTCCATCTATACTGACCTCCATCAGGTTGCAAACTGAATATAGTTTTTTCTGCATCTACCTCTGAAAAAATATTGGGCTTCTAGCTGTGTGTGGGTCTTGTTCTATTAATCCATCTATACTGACCTCCATCAGGTTGCAAACTGAATATATTTTTTTCTGCATCTGCCTCTGAAAAAATATTTGGCCTTCTAGTAGTGTGTCGGACTTTCTCTATTAGTCCATCTATACTGACCTCCATCAGGTTGCAAATTTAAACTAATTTTTATCTGCATCTACAGTACCTCTGAAAAAATATTTGGGCTTCTAGCAGTGTGTGGGACTTGTTCTATTAGTCCATCTATACTGACCTCCATCAGGTTGCAAACTGAATATAGTTTTTTCTGCATCTACCTCTGAAAAAATATTGGGCTTCTAGCTGTGTGTGGGTCTTGTTCTATTAATCCATCTATACTGACCTCCATCAGGTTGCAAACAATATATTTTTTTCTGCATCTACCTCTGAAAAAATATTTGGCCTTCTAGTAGTGTGTCGGACTTTCTCTATTAGTCCATCTATACTGACCTCCATCAGGTTGCAAATTAAAACTAATTTTTATCTGCATCTACAGTACCTCTGAAAAAATATTTGGGCTTCTAGCAGTGTGTGGGACTTGTTCTATTAGTCCATCTATACTGACCTCCATCAGGTTGCAAACTGAATATATTTTTTTCTGCATCTACCTCTGAAAAAATATTTGGCCTTCTAGTAGTGTGTCGGACTTTCTCTATTAGTCCATCTATACTGACCTCCATCAGGTTGCAAATTAAAACTAATTTTTATCTGCATCTACAGTACCTCTGAAAAAATATTTGGGCTTCTAGCAGTGTGTGGGACTTGTTCTAATAGTCCATCTATACTGACCTCCATCAGGTTGCAAACTGAATATATTTTTTTCTGCATCTACCTCTGAAAAAATATTGGGCTTCTAGCTGTGTGTGGGTCTTGTTCTATTAATCCATCTATACTGACCTCCATCAGGTTGCAAACTGAATATATTTTTTTCTGCATCTACCTCTGAAAAAATATTTGGCCTTCTTGTAGTGTGTCGGACTTTCTCTATTAGTCCATCTATACTGACCTCCATCAGGTTGCAAATTTAAACTAATTTTTATCTGCATCTACAGTACCTCTGAAAAAATATTTGGGCTTCTAGCAGTGTGTGGGACTTGTTCTATTAGTCCATCTATACTGACCTCCATCAGGTTGCAAACTGAATATATTTTTTTCTGCATCTACCTCTGAAAAAATATTGGGCTTCTAGCTGTGTGTGGGTCTTGTTCTATTAATCCATCTATACTGACCTCCATCAGGTTGCAAACTGAATATATTTTTTTCTGCATCTACCTCTGAAAAAATATTTGGCCTTCTAGTAGTGTGTCGGACTTTCTCTATTAGTCCATCTATACTGACCTCCATCAGGTTGCAAATTAAAACTAATTTTTATCTGCATCTACAGTACCTCTGAAAAAATATTTGGGCTTCTAGCAGTGTGTGGGACTTGTTCTATTAGTCCATCTATACTGACCTCCATCAGGTTGCAAACTGAATATAGTTTTTTCTGCATCTACCTCTGAAAAAATATTGGGCTTCTAGCTGTGTGTGGGTCTTGTTCTATTAATCCATCTATACTGACCTCCATCAGGTTGCAAACTGAATATATTTTTTTCTGCATCTGCCTCTGAAAAAATATTTGGCCTTCTAGTAGTGTGTCGGACTTTCTCTATTAGTCCATCTATACTGACCTCCATCAGGTTGCAAATTAAAACTAATTTTTATCTGCATCTACAGTACCTCTGAAAAAATATTTGGGCTTCTAGCAGTGTGTGGGACTTGTTCTATTAGTCCATCTATACTGACCTCCATCAGGTTGCAAACTGAATATATTTTTTTCTGCATCTACCTCTGAAAAAATATTGGGCTTCTAGCTGTGTGTGGGTCTTGTTCTATTAATCCATCTATACTGACCTCCATCAGGTTGCAAACTGAATATATTTTTTTCTGCATCTACCTCTGAAAAAATATTTGGCCTTCTAGTAGTGTGTCGGACTTTCTCTATTAGTCCATCTATACTGAGCTCCATCAGGTTGCAAATTAAAACTAATTTTTATCTGCATCTACAGTACCTCTGAAAAAATATTTGGGCTTCTAGCAGTGTGTGGGACTTGTTCTATTAGTCCATCTATACTGACCTCCATCAGGTTGCAAACTGAATATATTTTTTTCTGCATCTACCTCTGAAAAAATATTGGGCTTCTAGCTGTGTGTGGGTCTTGTTCTATTAATCCATCTATACTGACCTCCATCAGGTTGCAAACTGAATATATTTTTTTCTGCATCAACCTCTGAAAAAATTTTTGGCCTTCTAGTTGTGTGTCGGACTTTCTCTATTAGTCCATCTATACTGACCTCCATCAGGTTGCAAATTAAAACTAATTTTTATCTGCATCTACAGTACCTCTGAAAAAATATTTGGCCTTCTAGCAGTGTGTGGGACTTGTTCTATTAGTCCATCTATACTGACCTCCATCAGGTTGCAAACTGAATATATTTTTTTCTGCATCTACCTCTGAAAAAATATTGGGCTTCTAGCTGTGTGTGGGTCTTGTTCTATTAATCCATCTATACTGACCTCCATCAGGTTGCAAACTGAATATATTTTTTTCTGCATCTACCTCTGAAAAAATATTTGGCCTTCTAGTAGTGTGTCGGACTTTCTCTATTAGTCCATCTATACTGACCTCTATCAGGTTGCAAATTTAAACTAATTTTTATCTGCATCTACAGTACCTCTGAAAAAATATTTGGGCTTCTAGCAGTGTGTGGGACTTGTTCTATTAGTCCATCTATACTGACCTCCATCAGGTTGCAAACTGAATATAGTTTTTTCTGCATCTACCTCTGAAAAAATATTGGGCTTCTAGCTGTGTGTGGGTCTTGTTCTATTAATCCATCTATACTGACCTCCATCAGGTTGCAAACTGAATATATTTTTTTCTGCATCTACCTCTGAAAAAATATTTGGCCTTCTAGTAGTGTGTCGGACTTTCTCTATTAGTCCATCTATACTGACCTCCATCAGGTTGCAAATTAAAACTAATTTTTATCTGCATCTACAGTACCTCTGAAAAAATATTTGGGCTTCTAGCAGTGTGTGGGACTTGTTCTATTAGTCCATCTATATTGACCTCCATCAGGTTGCAAACTGAATATATTTTTTTCTGCATCTACCTCTGAAAAAATATTGGGCTTCTAACTGTGTGTGGGTCTTGTTCTATTAATCCATCTATACTGACCTCCATCAGGTTGCAAAGTGAATATAATTTTTTTCTGCATCTAGCTCTGAAAAAATATTTGGCCTTCTAGTAGTGTGTCGGACTTTCTCTATTAGTACATCTATACTGACCTCCATCAGGTTGCAAATTAAAACTAATTTTTATCTGCATCTACAGTACCTCTGAAAAAATATTTGGGCTTCTAGCAGTGTGTGGGACTTGTTCTATTAGTCCATCTATGCTGACCTCCATCAGGTTGCAAACTGAATATATTTTTTTCTGCATCTACCTCTGAAAAAATATTGGGCTTCTAACTGTGTGTGGGTCTTGTTCTATTAATCCATCTATACTGACCTCCATCAGGTTGCAAACTGAATATAATTTTTTTCTGCATCTAGCTCTGAAAAAATATTTGGCCTTCTAGTAGTGTGTCGGACTTTCTCTATTAGTCCATCTATACTGACCTCCATCAGGTTGCAAATTAAAACTAATTTTTATCTGCATCTACAGTACCTCTGAAAAAATATTTGGGCTTCTAGCTGTGTGTGGGACTTGTTGTATTAGTCCATCTATACTGACCTCCATCAGGTTGCAAACTGAATATATTTTTTTCTGCATCTACCTCTGAAAAAATATTTGACCTTCTAGTAGTGTGTCGGACTTTCTCTATTAGTCCATCTATACTGACCTCCATCAGGTTGCAAATTAAAAATAATTTTTATCTGCATCTACAGTACCTCTGAAAAAATATTTGGGCTTCTAGCTGTGTGCGGGACTTGTTGTATTAGTCCATCTATACTGACCTCCATCAGGTTGCAAACTGAATATATTTTTTCTGCATCTACCTCTGAAAAAATATTTGGCCTTCTAGTAGTGTGTCGGACTTTCTCTATTAGTCCATCTATACTGACCTCCATCAGGTTGCAAATTAAAACTAATTTTTATCTGCATCTACAGTACCTCTGAAAAAATATTTGGGCTTCTAGCAGTGTGTGGGACTTGTTCTATTAGTCCATCTATACTGACCTCCATCAGGTTGCAAACTGAATATATTTTTTTCTGCATCTACCTTTGAAAAAATATTTGGCCTTCTAGTAGTGTGTCGGACTTTCTCTATTAGTCCATCTATACTGACCTCCATCAGGTTGCAAATTAAAACTAATTTTTATCTGCATCTACAGTACCTCTGAAAAAATATTTGGGCTTCTAGCAGTGTGTGGGACTTGTTCTAATAGTCCATCTATACTGACCTCCATCAGGTTGCAAACTGAATAGATTTTTTTCTGCATCTACCTCTGAAAAAATATTGGGCTTCTAGCTGTGTGTGGGTCTTGTTCTAATAATCCATCTATACTTACCTCCATCAGGTTGCAAACTGAATATATTTTTTTCTGCATCTACCTCTGAAAAAATATTTGGCCTTCTAGTAGTGTGTCGGACTTTCTCTATTAGTCCATCTTTAGTGACCTCCATCAGGTTGCAAATTAAAACTAATTTTTATCTGCATCTACAGTACCTCTGAAAAAATATTTGGGCTTCTAGCAGTGTGAGGGACTTGTTCTATTAATCCATCTATACTGACCTCCATCAGGTTGCAAACTGAATATATTTTTTTCTGCATCTACCTCTGAAAAAATATTGGGCTTCTAGCTGTGTGTGGGTCTTGTTCTATTAATCCATCTATACTGACCTCCATCAGGTTGCAAACTGAATATATTTTGTTCTGCATCTACCTCTGAAAAAATATTTGGCCTTCTAGTAGTGTGTCGGACTTTCTCTATTAGTCCATCTATACTGACCTCCATCAGGTTGCAAATTAAAACTAATTTTTATCTGCATCTACAGTACCTCTGAAAAAATATTTGGGCTTCTAGCAGTGTGTGGGACTTGTTCTATTAGTCCATCTATACTGACCTCCATCAGGTTGCAAACTGAATATAGTTTTTTCTGCATCTACCTCTGAAAAAATATTGGGCTTCTAGCTGTGTGTGGGTCTTGTTCTATTAATCCATCTATACTGACCTCCATCAGGTTGCAAACTGAATATATTTTTTTCTGCATCTACCTCTGAAAAAATATTTGGCCTTCTAGTAGTGTGTCGGACTTCCTCTATTAGTCCATCTATACTGACCTCCATCAGGTTGAAAATTTAAACTAATTTTTATCTGCATCTACAGTACCTCTGAAAAAATATTTGGGCTTCTAGCAGTGTGTGGGACTTGTTCTATTAGTCCATCTATACTGACCTCCATCAGGTTGCAAACTGAATATAGTTTTTTCTGCATCTACCTCTGAAAAAATATTGGGCTTCTAGCTGTGTGTGGGTCTTGTTCTATTAATCCATCTATATTGACCTCCATCAGGTTGCAAACTGAATATATTTTTTTCTGCATCTACCTCTGAAAAAATATTTGGCCTTCTAGTAGTGTGTCGGACTTTCTCTATTAGTCCATCTATACTGACCTCCATCAGGTTGCAAATTAAAACTAATTTTTATCTGCATCTACAGTACCTCTGAAAAAATATTTGGGCTTCTAGCAGTGTGTGGGACTTGTTCTATTAGTCCATCTATACTGACCTCCATCAGGTTGCAAACTGAATATATTTTTTTCTGCATCTACCTCTCAAAAAATATTGGGCTTCTAGCTGTGTGTGGGTCTTGTTCTATTAATCCATCTATACTGACCTCCATCAGGTTGCAAACTGAATATAATTTTTTTCTGCATCTAGCTCTGAAAAAATATTTGGCCTTCTAGTAGTGTGTCGGACTTTCTCTATTAGTCCATCTATACTGACCTCCATCAGGTTGCAAATTAAAACTTATTTTTATCTGCATCTACAGTACCTCTGAAAAAATATTTGGGCTTCTAGCTGTGTGTGGGACTTGTTGTATTAGTCCATCTATACTGACCTCCATCAGGTTGCAAACTGAATATATTTTTTTCTGCATCTACCTCTGAAAAAATATTTGGCCTTCTAGTAGTGTGTCGGACTTTCTCTATTAGACCATCTATACTGACCTCCATCAGGTTGCAAATTAAAAATAATTTTTATCTGCATCTACAGTACCTCTGAAAAAATATTTGGGCTTCTAGCTGTGTGCGGGACTTGTTGTATTAGTCCATCTATACTGACCTCCATCAGGTTGCAAACTGAATATATTTTTTTCTGCATCTACCTCTGAAAAAATATTGGGCTTCTAGCTGTGTGTGGGTCGTGTTCTATTAATCCATCTATACTGACCTCCATCAGGTTGCAAACTGAATATATTTTTTTCTGCATCTACCTCTGAAAAAATATTTGGCCTTCTAGTAGTGTGTCGGACTTTCTCTATTAGTCCATCTATACTGACCTCCATCAGGTTGCAAATTAAAACTAATTTTCATCTGCATCTACAGTACCTCTGAAAAAATATTTGGGCTTCTAGCAGTGTGTGGGACTTGTTCTATTAGTCCATCTATACTGACCTCCATCAGGTTGCAAACTGAATATATTTTTTTCTGCATCTACCTCTGAAAAAATATTTGGCCTTCTAGTAGTGTGTCGGACTTTCTCTATTAGTCCATCTATACTGACCTCCATCAGGTTGCAAATTAAAAATAATTTTTATCTGCATCTACAGTACCTCTGAAAAAATATTTGGGCTTCTAGCTGTGTGCGGGACTTGTTGTATTAGTCCATCTATACTGACCTCCATCAGGTTGCAAACTGAATATATTTTTTTCTGCATCTACCTCTGAAAAAATATTTGGCCTTCTAGTAGTGTGTCGGACTTTCTCTATTAGTCCATCTATACTGACCTCCATCAGGTTGCAAATTAAAACTAATTTTTATCTGCATCTACAGTACCTCTGAAAAAATATTTGGGCTTCTAGCAGTGTGTGGGACTTGTTCTATTAGTCCATCTATACTGACCTCCATCAGGTTGCAAACAGAATATATTTTTTTCTGCATCTACCTCTGAAAAAATATTGGGCTTCTAGCTGTGTGTGGGTCTTGTTCTATTAATCCATCTATACTGACCTCCATCAGGTTGCAAACTGATTATATTTTTTTCTGCATCTACCTCTGAAAAAATATTTGGCCTTCTAGTAGTGTGTCGGACTTTCTCTACTAGTCCATCTATACTGACCTCCATCAGGTTGCAAATTAAAACTAATTTTTATCTGCATCTACAGTACCTCTGCAAAAATATTTGGGCTTCTAGCAGTGTGTGGGACTTGTTCTATTAGTCCATCTATACTGACCTCCATCAGGTTGCAAACTGAATATATTTTTTTCTGCATCTACCTCTGAAAAAATTTTGGGCTTCTAGCTGTGTGTGGGTCTTGTTCTATTAATCCATCTATACTGACCTCCATCAGGTTGCAAACTGAATATATTTTTTTCTGCATCTACCTCTGAAAAAATATTTGGCCTTCTAGTAGTGTGTCGGACTTTCTCTATTAGTCCATCTATACTGACCTCCATCAGGTTGCAAATTAAAACTAATTTTTATCTGCATCTACAGTACCTCTGAAAAAATATTTGGGCTTCTAGCAGTGTGTGGGACTTGTTCTATTAGTCCATCTATACTGACCTCCATCAGGTTGCAAACTGAATATATTTTTTTCTGCATCTACCTCTGAAAAAATATTGGGCTTCTAGCTGTGTGTGGGTCTTGTTCTATTAATCCATCTAAACTGACCTCCATCAGGTTGCAAACTGAATATATTTTTTTCTGCATCTACCTCTGAAAAAATATTTGGCCTTCTAGTAGTGTGTCGGACTTTCTCTATTAGTCCATCTATACTGACCTCCATCAGGTTGCAAATTAAAACTAATTTTTATCTGCATCTACAGTACCTCTGAAAAAATATTTGGGCTTCTAGCAGTGTGTGGGACTTGTTCTATTAGTCCATCTATACTGACCTCCATCAGGTTGCAATCTGAATATAGTTTTTTCTGCATCTACCTCTGAAAAAATATTGGGCTTCTAGCTGTGTGTGGGTCTTGTTCTATTAATCCATCTATACTGACCTCCATCAGGTTGCAAATTAAAACTAATTTTTATCTGCATCTACAGTACCTCTGAAAAAATATTTGGGCTTCTAGCTGTGTGTGGGACTTGTTGTATTAGTCCATCTATACTGACCTCCATCAGGTTGCAAACTGAATATATTTTTTTCTGCATCTACCTCTGAAAAAATATTTGGCCTTCTAGTAGTGTGTCGGACTTTCTCTATTAGTCCATCTATACTGAGCTCCATCAGGTTGCAAATTAAAACTAATTTTTATCTGCATCTACAGTACCTCTGAAAAAATATTTGGGCTTCTAGCAGTGTGTGGGACTTGTTCTATTAGTCCATCTATACTGACCTCCATCAGGTTGCAAACTGAATATATTTTTTTCTGCATCTACCTCTGAAAAAATATTGGGCTTCTAGCTGTGTGTGGGTCTTGTTCTATTAATCCATCTATACTGACCTCCATCAGGTTGCAAACTGAATATATTTTTTTCTGCATCAACCTCTGAAAAAATTTTTGGCCTTCTAGTTGTGTGTCGGACTTTCTCTATTAGTCCATCTATACTGACCTCCATCAGGTTGCAAATTAAAACTAATTTTTATCTGCATCTACAGTACCTCTGAAAAAATATTTGGGCTTCTAGCAGTGTGTGGGACTTGTTCTATTAGTCCATCTATACTGACCTCCATCAGGTTGCAAACTGAATATATTTTTTTCTGCATCTACCTCTGAAAAAATATTGGGCTTCTAGCTGTGTGTGGGTCTTGTTCTATTAATCCATCTATACTGACCTCCATCAGGTTGCAAACTGAATATATTTTTTTCTGCATCTACCTCTGAAAAAATATTTGGCCTTCTAGTAGTGTGTCGGACTTTCTCTATTAGTCCATCTATACTGACCTCTATCAGGTTGCAAATTTAAACTAATTTTTATCTGCATCTACAGTACCTCTGAAAAAATATTTGGGCTTCTAGCAGTGTGTGGGACTTGTTCTATTAGTCCATCTATACTGACCTCCATCAGGTTGCAAACTGAATATAGTTTTTTCTGCATCTACCTCTGAAAAAATATTGGGCTTCTAGCTGTGTGTGGGTCTTGTTCTATTAATCCATCTATACTGACCTCCATCAGGTTGCAAACTGAATATATTTTTTTCTGCATCTACCTCTGAAAAAATATTTGGCCTTCTAGTAGTGTGTCGGACTTTCTCTATTAGTCCATCTATACTGACCTCCATCAGGTTGCAAATTAAAACTAATTTTTATCTGCATCTACAGTACCTCTGAAAAAATATTTGGGCTTCTAGCAGTGTGTGGGACTTGTTCTATTAGTCCATCTATATTGACCTCCATCAGGTTGCAAACTGAATATATTTTTTTCTGCATCTACCTCTGAAAAAATATTGGGCTTCTAACTGTGTGTGGGTCTTGTTCTATTAATCCATCTATACTGACCTCCATCAGGTTGCAAAGTGAATATAATTTTTTTCTGCATCTAGCTCTGAAAAAATATTTGGCCTTCTAGTAGTGTGTCGGACTTTCTCTATTAGTACATCTATACTGACCTCCATCAGGTTGCAAATTAAAACTAATTTTTATCTGCATCTACAGTACCTCTGAAAAAATATTTGGGCTTCTAGCAGTGTGTGGGACTTGTTCTATTAGTCCATCTATGCTGACCTCCATCAGGTTGCAAACTGAATATATTTTTTTCTGCATCTACCTCTGAAAAAATATTGGGCTTCTAACTGTGTGTGGGTCTTGTTCTATTAATCCATCTATACTGACCTCCATCAGGTTGCAAACTGAATATAATTTTTTTCTGCATCTAGCTCTGAAAAAATATTTGGCCTTCTAGTAGTGTGTCGGACTTTCTCTATTAGTCCATCTATACTGACCTCCATCAGGTTGCAAATTAAAAATAATTTTTATCTGCATCTACAGTACCTCTGAAAAAATATTTGGGCTTCTAGCTGTGTGCGGGACTTGTTGTGTTAGTCCATCTATACTGACCTCCATCAGGTTGCAAACTGAATATATTTTTTCTGCATCTACCTCTGAAAAAATATTTGGCCTTCTAGTAGTGTGTCGGACTTTCTCTATTAGTCCATCTATACTGACCTCCATCAGGTTGCAAATTAAAACTAATTTTTATCTGCATCTACAGTACCTCTGAAAAAATATTTGGGCTTCTAGCAGTGTGTGGGACTTGTTCTATTAGTCCATCTATACTGACCTCCATCAGGTTGCAAACTGAATATATTTTTTTCTGCATCTACCTTTGAAAAAATATTTGGCCTTCTAGTAGTGTGTCGGACTTTCTCTATTAGTCCATCTATACTGACCTCCATCAGGTTGCAAATTAAAACTAATTTTTATCTGCATCTACAGTACCTCTGAAAAAATATTTGGGCTTCTAGCAGTGTGTGGGACTTGTTCTAATAGTCCATCTATACTGACCTCCATCAGGTTGCAAACTGAATAGATTTTTTTCTGCATCTACCTCTGAAAAAATATTGGGCTTCTAGCTGTGTGTGGGTCTTGTTCTAATAATCCATCTATACTTACCTCCATCAGGTTGCAAACTGAATATATTTTTTTCTGCATCTACCTCTGAAAAAATATTTGGCCTTCTAGTAGTGTGTCGGACTTTCTCTATTAGTCCATCTTTAGTGACCTCCATCAGGTTGCAAATTAAAACTAATTTTTATCTGCATCTACAGTACCTCTGAAAAAATATTTGGGCTTCTAGCAGTGTGTGGGACTTGTTCTATTAGTCCATCTATACTGACCTCCATCAGGTTGCAAACTGAATATATTTTTTTCTGCATCTACCTCTGAAAAAATATTTGGCCTTCTAGTAGTGTGTCGGACTTTCTCTATTAGTCCATCTATACTGACCTCCATCAGGTTGCAAATTAAAAATAATTTTTATCTGCATCTACAGTACCTCTGAAAAAATATTTGGGCTTCTAGCTGTGTGCGGGACTTGTTGTATTAGTCCATCTATACTGACCTCCATCAGGTTGCAAACTGAATATATTTTTTTCTGCATCTACCTCTGAAAAAATATTTGGCCTTCTAGTAGTGTGTCGGACTTTCTCTATTAGTCCATCTATACTGACCTCCATCAGGTTGCAAATTAAAACTAATTTTTATCTGCATCTACAGTACCTCTGAAAAAATATTTGGGCTTCTAGCAGTGTGTGGGACTTGTTCTATTAGTCCATCTATACTGACCTCCATCAGGTTGCAAACAGAATATATTTTTTTCTGCATCTACCTCTGAAAAAATATTGGGCTTCTAGCTGTGTGTGGGTCTTGTTCTATTAATCCATCTATACTGACCTCCATCAGGTTGCAAACTGATTATATTTTTTTCTGCATCTACCTCTGAAAAAATATTTGGCCTTCTAGTAGTGTGTCGGACTTTCTCTACTAGTCCATCTATACTGACCTCCATCAGGTTGCAAATTAAAACTAATTTTTATCTGCATCTACAGTACCTCTGCAAAAATATTTGGGCTTCTAGCAGTGTGTGGGACTTGTTCTATTAGTCCATCTATACTGACCTCCATCAGGTTGCAAACTGAATATATTTTTTTCTGCATCTACCTCTGAAAAAATTTTGGGCTTCTAGCTGTGTGTGGGTCTTGTTCTATTAATCCATCTATACTGACCTCCATCAGGTTGCAAACTGAATATATTTTTTTCTGCATCTACCTCTGAAAAAATATTTGGCCTTCTAGTAGTGTGTCGGACTTTCTCTATTAGTCCATCTATACTGACCTCCATCAGGTTGCAAATTAAAACTAATTTTTATCTGCATCTACAGTACCTCTGAAAAAATATTTGGGCTTCTAGCAGTGTGTGGGACTTGTTCTATTAGTCCATCTATACTGACCTCCATCAGGTTGCAAACTGAATATATTTTTTTCTGCATCTACCTCTGAAAAAATATTGGGCTTCTAGCTGTGTGTGGGTCTTGTTCTATTAATCCATCTAAACTGACCTCCATCAGGTTGCAAACTGAATATATTTTTTTCTGCATCTACCTCTGAAAAAATATTTGGCCTTCTAGTAGTGTGTCGGACTTTCTCTATTAGTCCATCTATACTGACCTCCATCAGGTTGCAAATTAAAACTAATTTTTATCTGCATCTACAGTACCTCTGAAAAAATATTTGGGCTTCTAGCAGTGTGTGGGACTTGTTCTATTAGTCCATCTATACTGACCTCCATCAGGTTGCAATCTGAATATAGTTTTTTCTGCATCTACCTCTGAAAAAATATTGGGCTTCTAGCTGTGTGTGGGTCTTGTTCTATTAATCCATCTATACTGACCTCCATCAGGTTGCAAATTAAAACTAATTTTTATCTGCATCTACAGTACCTCTGAAAAAATATTTGGGCTTCTAGCTGTGTGTGGGACTTGTTGTATTAGTCCATCTATACTGACCTCCATCAGGTTGCAAACTGAATATATTTTTTTCTGCATCTACCTCTGAAAAAATATTTGGCCTTCTAGTAGTGTGTCGGACTTTCTCTATTAGTCCATCTATACTGAGCTCCATCAGGTTGCAAATTAAAACTAATTTTTATCTGCATCTACAGTACCTCTGAAAAAATATTTGGGCTTCTAGCAGTGTGTGGGACTTGTTCTATTAGTCCATCTATACTGACCTCCATCAGGTTGCAAACTGAATATATTTTTTTCTGCATCTACCTCTGAAAAAATATTGGGCTTCTAGCTGTGTGTGGGTCTTGTTCTATTAATCCATCTATACTGACCTCCATCAGGTTGCAAACTGAATATATTTTTTTCTGCATCAACCTCTGAAAAAATTTTTGGCCTTCTAGTTGTGTGTCGGACTTTCTCTATTAGTCCATCTATACTGACCTCCATCAGGTTGCAAATTAAAACTAATTTTTATCTGCATCTACAGTACCTCTGAAAAAATATTTGGGCTTCTAGCAGTGTGTGGGACTTGTTCTATTAGTCCATCTATACTGACCTCCATCAGGTTGCAAACTGAATATATTTTTTTCTGCATCTACCTCTGAAAAAATATTGGGCTTCTAGCTGTGTGTGGGTCTTGTTCTATTAATCCATCTATACTGACCTCCATCAGGTTGCAAACTGAATATATTTTTTTCTGCATCTACCTCTGAAAAAATATTTGGCCTTCTAGTAGTGTGTCGGACTTTCTCTATTAGTCCATCTATACTGACCTCTATCAGGTTGCAAATTTAAACTAATTTTTATCTGCATCTACAGTACCTCTGAAAAAATATTTGGGCTTCTAGCAGTGTGTGGGACTTGTTCTATTAGTCCATCTATACTGACCTCCATCAGGTTGCAAACTGAATATAGTTTTTTCTGCATCTACCTCTGAAAAAATATTGGGCTTCTAGCTGTGTGTGGGTCTTGTTCTATTAATCCATCTATACTGACCTCCATCAGGTTGCAAACTGAATATATTTTTTTCTGCATCTACCTCTGAAAAAATATTTGGCCTTCTAGTAGTGTGTCGGACTTTCTCTATTAGTCCATCTATACTGACCTCCATCAGGTTGCAAATTAAAACTAATTTTTATCTGCATCTACAGTACCTCTGAAAAAATATTTGGGCTTCTAGCAGTGTGTGGGACTTGTTCTATTAGTCCATCTATATTGACCTCCATCAGGTTGCAAACTGAATATATTTTTTTCTGCATCTACCTCTGAAAAAATATTGGGCTTCTAACTGTGTGTGGGTCTTGTTCTATTAATCCATCTATACTGACCTCCATCAGGTTGCAAAGTGAATATAATTTTTTTCTGCATCTAGCTCTGAAAAAATATTTGGCCTTCTAGTAGTGTGTCGGACTTTCTCTATTAGTACATCTATACTGACCTCCATCAGGTTGCAAATTAAAACTAATTTTTATCTGCATCTACAGTACCTCTGAAAAAATATTTGGGCTTCTAGCAGTGTGTGGGACTTGTTCTATTAGTCCATCTATGCTGACCTCCATCAGGTTGCAAACTGAATATATTTTTTTCTGCATCTACCTCTGAAAAAATATTGGGCTTCTAACTGTGTGTGGGTCTTGTTCTATTAATCCATCTATACTGACCTCCATCAGGTTGCAAACTGAATATAATTTTTTTCTGCATCTAGCTCTGAAAAAATATTTGGCCTTCTAGTAGTGTGTCGGACTTTCTCTATTAGTCCATCTATACTGACCTCCATCAGGTTGCAAATTAAAAATAATTTTTATCTGCATCTACAGTACCTCTGAAAAAATATTTGGGCTTCTAGCTGTGTGCGGGACTTGTTGTATTAGTCCATCTATACTGACCTCCATCAGGTTGCAAACTGAATATATTTTTTCTGCATCTACCTCTGAAAAAATA
The DNA here is from genome assembly GCF_046119375.1 of Phyllobates terribilis. Taxonomy (NCBI): domain Eukaryota; kingdom Metazoa; phylum Chordata; class Amphibia; order Anura; family Dendrobatidae; genus Phyllobates; species Phyllobates terribilis. The sequence goes on from NW_027362762.1 coordinate 209,353,935, forward strand.
TTTGGCCTTCTAGTAGTGTGTCGGACTTTCTCTATTAGTCCATCTATACTGACCTCCATCAGGTTGCAAATTAAAACTAATTTTTATCTGCATCTACAGTACCTCTGAAAAAATATTTGGGCTTCTAGCAGTGTGTGGGACTTGTTCTATTAGTCCATCTATACTGACCTCCATCAGGTTGCAAACTGAATATATTTTTTTCTGCATCTACCTTTGAAAAAATATTTGGCCTTCTAGTAGTGTGTCGGACTTTCTCTATTAGTCCATCTATACTGACCTCCATCAGGTTGCAAATTAAAACTAATTTTTATCTGCATCTACAGTACCTCTGAAAAAATATTTGGGCTTCTAGCAGTGTGTGGGACTTGTTCTAATAGTCCATCTATACTGACCTCCATCAGGTTGCAAACTGAATAGATTTTTTTCTGCATCTACCTCTGAAAAAATATTGGGCTTCTAGCTGTGTGTGGGTCTTGTTCTAATAATCCATCTATACTTACCTCCATCAGGTTGCAAACTGAATATATTTTTTTCTGCATCTACCTCTGAAAAAATATTTGGCCTTCTAGTAGTGTGTCGGACTTTCTCTATTAGTCCATCTTTAGTGACCTCCATCAGGTTGCAAATTAAAACTAATTTTTATCTGCATCTACAGTACCTCTGAAAAAATATTTGGGCTTCTAGCAGTGTGAGGGACTTGTTCTATTAATCCATCTATACTGACCTCCATCAGGTTGCAAACTGAATATATTTTTTTCTGCATCTACCTCTGAAAAAATATTGGGCTTCTAGCTGTGTGTGGGTCTTGTTCTATTAATCCATCTATACTGACCTCCATCAGGTTGCAAACTGAATATATTTTGTTCTGCATCTACCTCTGAAAAAATATTTGGCCTTCTAGTAGTGTGTCGGACTTTCTCTATTAGTCCATCTATACTGACCTCCATCAGGTTGCAAATTAAAACTAATTTTTATCTGCATCTACAGTACCTCTGAAAAAATATTTGGGCTTCTAGCAGTGTGTGGGACTTGTTCTATTAGTCCATCTATACTGACCTCCATCAGGTTGCAAACTGAATATAGTTTTTTCTGCATCTACCTCTGAAAAAATATTGGGCTTCTAGCTGTGTGTGGGTCTTGTTCTATTAATCCATCTATACTGACCTCCATCAGGTTGCAAACTGAATATATTTTTTTCTGCATCTACCTCTGAAAAAATATTTGGCCTTCTAGTAGTGTGTCGGACTTCCTCTATTAGTCCATCTATACTGACCTCCATCAGGTTGAAAATTTAAACTAATTTTTATCTGCATCTACAGTACCTCTGAAAAAATATTTGGGCTTCTAGCAGTGTGTGGGACTTGTTCTATTAGTCCATCTATACTGACCTCCATCAGGTTGCAAACTGAATATAGTTTTTTCTGCATCTACCTCTGAAAAAATATTGGGCTTCTAGCTGTGTGTGGGTCTTGTTCTATTAATCCATCTATATTGACCTCCATCAGGTTGCAAACTGAATATATTTTTTTCTGCATCTACCTCTGAAAAAATATTTGGCCTTCTAGTAGTGTGTCGGACTTTCTCTATTAGTCCATCTATACTGACATCCATCAGGTTGCAAATTAAAACTAATTTTTATCTGCATCTACAGTACCTCTGAAAAAATATTTGGGCTTCTAGCAGTGTGTGGGACTTGTTCTATTAGTCCATCTATACTGACCTCCATCAGGTTGCAAACTGAATATATTTTTTTCTGCATCTACCTCTCAAAAAATATTGGGCTTCTAGCTGTGTGTGGGTCTTGTTCTATTAATCCATCTATACTGACCTCCATCAGGTTGCAAACTGAATATAATTTTTTTCTGCATCTAGCTCTGAAAAAATATTTGGCCTTCTAGTAGTGTGTCGGACTTTCTCTATTAGTCCATCTATACTGACCTCCATCAGGTTGCAAATTAAAACTAATTTTTATCTGCATCTACAGTACCTCTGAAAAAATATTTGGGCTTCTAGCTGTGTGTGGGACTTGTTGTATTAGTCCATCTATACTGACCTCCATCAGGTTGCAAACTGAATATATTTTTTTCTGCATCTACCTCTGAAAAAATATTTGGCCTTCTAGTAGTGTGTCGGACTTTCTCTATTAGACCATCTATACTGACCTCCATCAGGTTGCAAATTAAAAATAATTTTTATCTGCATCTACAGTACCTCTGAAAAAATATTTGGGCTTCTAGCTGTGTGCGGGACTTGTTGTATTAGTCCATCTATACTGACCTCCATCAGGTTGCAAACTGAATATATTTTTTTCTGCATCTACCTCTGAAAAAATATTGGGCTTCTAGCTGTGTGTGGGTCGTGTTCTTTTAATCCATCTATACTGACCTCCATCAGGTTGCAAACTGAATATATTTTTTTCTGCATCTACCTCTGAAAAAATATTTGGCCTTCTAGTAGTGTGTCGGACTTTCTCTATTAGTCCATCTATACTGACCTCCATCAGGTTGCAAATTAAAACTAATTTTCATCTGCATCTACAGTACCTCTGAAAAAATATTTGGGCTTCTAGCAGTGTGTGGGACTTGTTCTATTAGTCCATCTATACTGACCTCCATCAGGTTGCAAACTGAATATATTTTTTTCTGCATCTACCTCTGAAAAAATATTTGGCCTTCTAGTAGTGTGTCGGACTTTCTCTATTAGTCCATCTATACTGACCTCCATCAGGTTGCAAATTAAAAATAATTTTTATCTGCATCTACAGTACCTCTGAAAAAATATTTGGGCTTCTAGCTGTGTGCGGGACTTGTTGTATTAGTCCATCTATACTGACCTCCATCAGGTTGCAAACTGAATATATTTTTTTCTGCATCTACCTCTGAAAAAATATTTGGCCTTCTAGTAGTGTGTCGGACTTTCTCTATTAGTCCATCTATACTGACCTCCATCAGGTTGCAAATTAAAACTAATTTTTATCTGCATCTACAGTACCTCTGAAAAAATATTTGGGCTTCTAGCAGTGTGTGGGACTTGTTCTATTAGTCCATCTATACTGACCTCCATCAGGTTGCAAACAGAATATATTTTTTTCTGCATCTACCTCTGAAAAAATATTGGGCTTCTAGCTGTGTGTGGGTCTTGTTCTATTAATCCATCTATACTGACCTCCATCAGGTTGCAAACTGATTATATTTTTTTCTGCATCTACCTCTGAAAAAATATTTGGCCTTCTAGTAGTGTGTCGGACTTTCTCTACTAGTCCATCTATACTGACCTCCATCAGGTTGCAAATTAAAACTAATTTTTATCTGCATCTACAGTACCTCTGCAAAAATATTTGGGCTTCTAGCAGTGTGTGGGACTTGTTCTATTAGTCCATCTATACTGACCTCCATCAGGTTGCAAACTGAATATATTTTTTTCTGCATCTACCTCTGAAAAAATTTTGGGCTTCTAGCTGTGTGTGGGTCTTGTTCTATTAATCCATCTATACTGACCTCCATCAGGTTGCAAACTGAATATATTTTTTTCTGCATCTACCTCTGAAAAAATATTTGGCCTTCTAGTAGTGTGTCGGACTTTCTCTATTAGTCCATCTATACTGACCTCCATCAGGTTGCAAATTAAAACTAATTTTTATCTGCATCTACAGTACCTCTGAAAAAATATTTGGGCTTCTAGCAGTGTGTGGGACTTGTTCTATTAGTCCATCTATACTGACCTCCATCAGGTTGCAAACTGAATATATTTTTTTCTGCATCTACCTCTGAAAAAATATTGGGCTTCTAGCTGTGTGTGGGTCTTGTTCTATTAATCCATCTAAACTGACCTCCATCAGGTTGCAAACTGAATATATTTTTTTCTGCATCTACCTCTGAAAAAATATTTGGCCTTCTAGTAGTGTGTCGGACTTTCTCTATTAGTCCATCTATACTGACCTCCATCAGGTTGCAAATTAAAACTAATTTTTATCTGCATCTACAGTACCTCTGAAAAAATATTTGGGCTTCTAGCAGTGTGTGGGACTTGTTCTATTAGTCCATCTATACTGACCTCCATCAGGTTGCAATCTGAATATAGTTTTTTCTGCATCTACCTCTGAAAAAATATTGGGCTTCTAGCTGTGTGTGGGTCTTGTTCTATTAATCCATCTATACTGACCTCCATCAGGTTGCAAATTAAAACTAATTTTTATCTGCATCTACAGTACCTCTGAAAAAATATTTGGGCTTCTAGCTGTGTGTGGGACTTGTTGTATTAGTCCATCTATACTGACCTCCATCAGGTTGCAAACTGAATATATTTTTTTCTGCATCTACCTCTGAAAAAATATTTGGCCTTCTAGTAGTGTGTCGGACTTTCTCTATTAGACCATCTATACTGACCTCCATCAGGTTGCAAATTAAAAATAATTTTTATCTGCATCTACAGTACCTCTGAAAAAATATTTGGGCTTCTAGCTGTGTGCGGGACTTGTTGTATTAGTCCATCTATACTGACCTCCATCAGGTTGCAAACTGAATATATTTTTTTCTGCATCTACCTCTGAAAAAATATTGGGCTTCTAGCTGTGTGTGGGTCGTGTTCTATTAATCCATCTATACTGACCTCCATCAGGTTGCAAACTGAATATATTTTTTTCTGCATCTACCTCTGAAAAAATATTTGGCCTTCTAGTAGTGTGTCGGACTTTCTCTATTAGTCCATCTATACTGACCTCCATCAGGTTGCAAATTAAAACTAATTTTCACCTGCATCTACAGTACCTCTGAAAAAATATTTGGGCTTCTAGCAGTGTGTGGGACTTGTTGTATTAGTCCATCTATACTGACCTCCATCAGGTTGCAAACTGAATATATTTTTTTCTGCATCTACCTCTGAAAAAATATTTGGCCTTCTAGTAGTGTGTCGGACTTTCTCTATTAGTCCATCTATACTGACCTCCATCAGGTTGCAAATTAAAAATAATTTTTATCTGCATCTACAGTACCTCTGAAAAAATATTTGGGCTTCTAGCTGTGTGCGGGACTTGTTGTATTAGTCCATCTATACTGACCTCCATCAGGTTGCAAACTGAATATATTTTTTTCTGCATCTACCTCTGAAAAAATATTTGGCCTTCTAGTAGTGTGTCGGACTTTCTCTATTAGTCCATCTATACTGACCTCCATCAGGTTGCAAATTAAAACTAATTTTTATCTGCATCTACAGTACCTCTGAAAAAATATTTGGGCTTCTAGCAGTGTGTGGGACTTGTTCTATTAGTCCATCTATACTGACCTCCATCAGGTTGCAAACTGAATATATTTTTTTCTGCATCTACCTCTGAAAAAATATTTGGCCTTCTAGTAGTGTGTCGGACTTTCTCTATTAGTCCATCTATACTGACCTCCATCAGGTTGCAAATTAAAACTAATTTTTATCTGCATCTACAGTACCTCTGAAAAAATATTTGGGCTTCTAGCAGTGTGTGGGACTTGTTCTATTAGTCCATCTATACTGACCTCCATCAGGTTGCAAACAGAATATATTTTTTTCTGCATCTACCTCTGAAAAAATATTGGGCTTCTAGCTGTGTGTGGGTCTTGTTCTATTAATCCATCTATACTGACCTCCATCAGGTTGCAAACTGATTATATTTTTTTCTGCATCTACCTCTGAAAAAATATTTGGCCTTCTAGTAGTGTGTCGGACTTTCTCTACTAGTCCATCTATACTGACCTCCATCAGGTTGCAAATTAAAACTAATTTTTATCTGCATCTACAGTACCTCTGCAAAAATATTTGGGCTTCTAGCAGTGTGTGGGACTTGTTCTATTAGTCCATCTATACTGACCTCCATCAGGTTGCAAACTGAATATATTTTTTTCTGCATCTACCTCTGAAAAAATTTTGGGCTTCTAGCTGTGTGTGGGTCTTGTTCTATTAATCCATCTATACTGACCTCCATCAGGTTGCAAACTGAATATATTTTTTTCTGCATCTACCTCTGAAAAAATATTTGGCCTTCTAGTAGTGTGTCGGACTTTCTCTATTAGTCCATCTATACTGACCTCCATCAGGTTGCAAATTAAAACTAATTTTTATCTGCATCTACAGTACCTCTGAAAAAATATTTGGGCTTCTAGCAGTGTGTGGGACTTGTTCTATTAGTCCATCTATACTGACCTCCATCAGGTTGCAAACTGAATATATTTTTTTCTGCATCTACCTCTGAAAAAATATTGGGCTTCTAGCTGTGTGTGGGTCTTGTTCTATTAATCCATCTAAACTGACCTCCATCAGGTTGCAAACTGAATATATTTTTTTCTGCATCTACCTCTGAAAAAATATTTGGCCTTCTAGTAGTGTGTCGGACTTTCTCTATTAGTCCATCTATACTGACCTCCATCAGGTTGCAAATTAAAACTAATTTTTATCTGCATCTACAGTACCTCTGAAAAAATATTTGGGCTTCTAGCAGTGTGTGGGACTTGTTCTATTAGTCCATCTATACTGACCTCCATCAGGTTGCAATCTGAATATAGTTTTTTCTGCATCTACCTCTGAAAAAATATTGGGCTTCTAGCTGTGTGTGGGTCTTGTTCTATTAATCCATCTATACTGACCTCCATCAGGTTGCAAACTGAATATATTTTTTTCTGCATCTACCTCTGAAAAAATATTTGGCCTTCTAGTAGTGTGTCGGACTTTCTCTATTAGTCCATCTATACTGACCTCCATCAGTTTGCAAATGAAAACTAATTTTTATCTGCATCTACAGTACCTCTGAAAAAATATTTGGGCTTCTAGCAGTGTGTGGGACTTGTTCTATTAGTCCATCTATACTGACCTCCATCAGGTTGCAAACTGAATATATTTTTTTCTGCATCTACCTCTGAAAAAATATTGGGCTTCTAGCTGTGTGTGGGTCTTGTTCTATTAATCCATCTATACTGACCTCCATCAGGTTGCAAACTGAATATATTTTTTTCTGCATCTACCTCTGAAAAAATATTTGGCCTTCTAGTAGTGTGTTGGACTTTCTCTATTAGTCCATCTATACTGAGCTCCATCAGGTTGCAAATTAAAACTAATTTTTATCTGCATCTACAGTACCTCTGAAAAAATATTTGGGCTTCTAGCAGTGTGTGGGACTTGTTCTATTAGTCCATCTATACTGACCTCCATCAGGTTGCAAACTGAATATATTTTTTTCTGCATCTACCTCTGAAAAAATATTGGGCTTCTAGCTGTGTGTGGGTCTTGTTCTATTAATCCATCTATACTGACCTCCATCAGGTTGCAAACTGAATATATTTTTTTCTGCATCTACCTCTGAAAAAATATTTGGCCTTCTAGTAGTGTGTCGGACTTTCTCTATTAGTCCATCTATACTGACCTCCATCAGGTTGCAAATTAAAACTAATTTTTATCCGAATCTACAGTACCTCTGAAAAAATATTTATGCTTCTAGCAGTGTGTGGGACTTGTTCTATTAGTCCATCTATACTGACCTCCATCAGGTTGCAAACTGAATATAGTTTTTTCTGCATCTACCTCTGAAAAAATATTGGGCTTCTAGCTGTGTGTGGGTCTTGTTCTATTAATCGATCTATACTGACCTCCATCAGGTTGCAAACTGAATATATTTTTTTCTGCATCTACCTCTGAAAAAATATTTGGCCTTCTAGTAGTGTGTCGGACTTTCTCTATTAGTCCATCTATACTGACCTCCATCAGGTTGGAAATTAAAACTAATTTTTATCTGCATCTACAGTACCTCTGAAAAAATATTTGGGCTTCTAGCAGTGTGTGGGACTTGTTCTATTAGTCCATCTATACTGACCTCCATCAGGTTGCAAACTGAATATATTTTTTTCTGCATCTACCTCTGAAAAAATATTGGGCTTCTAGCTGTGTGTGGGTCTTGTTCTATTAATCCATCTATACTGACCTCCATCAGGTTGCAAACTGAATATAATTTTTTTTTGCATCTAGCTCTGAAAAAATATTTGGCCTTCTAGTAGTGTGTCGGACTTTCTCTATTAGTCCATCTATACTGACCTCCATCAGGTTGCAAATTAAAACTAATTTTTATCTGCATCTACAGTACCTCTGAAAAAATATTTGGGCTTCTAGCTGTGTGTGGGACTTGTTGTATTAGTCCATCTATACTGACCTCCATCAGGTTGCAAACTGAATATATTTTTTTCTGCATCTACCTCTGAAAAAATATTTGGCCTTCTAGTAGTGTGTCGGACTTTCTCTATTAGTCCATCTATACTGACCTCCATCAGGTTGCAAATTAAAAATAATTTTTATCTGCATCTACAGTACCTCTGAAAAAATATTTGGGCTTCTAGCTGTGTGCGGGACTTGTTGTATTAGTCCATCTATACTGACCTCCATCAGGTTGCAAACTGAATATATTTTTTTCTGCATCTACCTCTGAAAAAATATTTGGCCTTCTAGTAGTGTGTCAGACTTTCTCTATTAGTCCATCTATACTGACCTCCATCAGGTTGCAAATTCAAAATAATTTTTTTCTGCATCTAACACAGCCAATAGTTTTGGCCTAATACCACAGTTTGGCCACTCAGCTCTGCTCGGTTACCATCCATTGTTTTTTTGTGCAAACAACTCCAGAGTTTTGAATTAGTTAACCACCAAAATGAGTGGAAAAAGGCCTGCTGCTGGTGGAAAGGGGAATAGGCGTGTTGGGAAGGGGAAAAAAGGTTGTGTCCGTGGGGTAGGTGTTAAAGCAACAGTAACATCTGCAGAAGAAAGACCATCTTCCAGCCAAACTAAAATGTCTACTTCTTTTAGCGGACAATGTGATAAGATCCCTTTCTTACGGCCACGCCAATCGCTACAAATTCCAGATGAGGCACAAAAACAGCAGGTGCTTCAACGGATATCAAGTGCTCCTTTAAGTGGGCTCTCCTCCACATCAACTTCAACATCACAAATACTCCAGTCCTCAAAGGTGTCACCCAAATCGCACTTGCTTCCTCACAGCTCCCAAATCTCCAGCTGCCCGTCTGAGTATGAGGTAGAACAGATGGTTGAGTCTGCAGAGCTGTTTACTCATACTATAGCCTGGGAATCAGAGGTCGACTCCAGCGCTTCTGTGAATCCAGACGAGGAAATGATCTGCACTGATGCCCAGAATCTTTATGAGTCGGATCCAGGACCAGACGCAGAAGGTTCTGACCATAATGTAGACCCTCATTCCCAAACTGTAACTCCTGTTGGTGGAGACAATGAGGAAGACGATGATAAGACTCAAATACCTGATTGGAGCGACAACTTTAGTTTTTTGTCAGGGCAGGAACAGGTTGGCTCTGAGGACGACGGGTGTGATAACGCACAGGGTGATGATGATGAGGTCGGAGATCCCACTTACTGTCAACCCACAGTCAGCCAAGAGATGAGGTCAGCAGAGGAGGTGGAGGAAGATGCTAGTGACGACGAGGTCAGGTTGCGCCTTCCTGGACAGAGACGTAGTACTGGAAGCACGTCAACAACTGCATCCTCAAACACAACTCTGCCTCTCACCACAAGTCGTGGTGGCTCTTCAGGTCGCATGGGTGCTAAGCCTTGCATAGCCTGGGCATTTTTTCAGATCGATAAAGATGACCCAACTCGTGTTATCTGTAACATTTGTCAGCAAAAGCTAAGTAGAGGCCAAAAAATACATAGTTTGAGTACTTCATGCATGAACCGGCACATGGACATGAAGCATAAGTTGCAGTGGGAAGCTCAGTGTGCTACAATGCGGCCTAGCCGGCCGGGCCAGCCACCGTCTGCCATATCTTGTGCATCCGCGGCCTCTTCATCCTCTGTGACTGGAGGGACGGCAGTCACACCTGTTTTGGGGCGCAGACCTGCCACCTCTTTACCCGCAACAGCCAGCGTGATTGGCAGGTCATCATTTTCTTTGGAGGTGGTAACAGCAGCTGGTGTTGAGCGCTGTCCGACATCGATAGCACCACCTTTGGATCAAGGCAACCTAACATGTCCGCCTGCATCTTCCTCACAGACCGGCAGTTTGCCGGGGACACCCTTATCAACCCCGTCTAAGCACAATAGCCAGCCCTCGGTCCCTCAGATGTGGACAAGTAAAAGACCATTTCCTCCTAGCCATGAGAAAGCTAAGAGGTTGAATTTCACCATCTGCAAGCTCTTGGCTACAGAAATGCTGCCTTTCCGCCTGGTGGACACAGAGGATTTTCGAGACCTTATGTCCGTCGCAGTGCCCCAGTACCAGATGCCCAGTCGGCACTACTTCTCAAAGAAAGGTGTGCCTGCGCTCCACCAGCATGTCGCACACAACATCACCGCTTCTTTGAGAAACTCTGTGTGTGACAGGGTGCATTTCACCACAGACACTTGGACGAGTAGGCATGGACAGGGGCGTTACATGTCGCTGACTGGGCACTGGGTAACTATGGTGACAGCAGGACAAGGGGCTGCTGTCCAAGTCTTGCCGTCCCCACGAGTTGTGCGTCAATCCTCTTTATGTCAAAGTTCCTCCACTGCTTCTGCCTCCTCAACCTCCTCTCGGTCTTCCACCTGCACCCAAAGCCTGTCTGGTCATGCCACAAGCTTTCTAACTGCGCAGAAGGGATCCTGCACACCTACTTACTATGCTGGCAGTAGGGCTCAACATCATCAGGCGGTTTTTACATTGAAATGTCTGGGAAATGTGAGTCACACAGCTGAGGAGTTGTGGTCAGCTCTGGAGAACCAATTTCATGAATGGTTGTCTCCACTGGACCTGAAACCAGGGAAGGCCGTGTGCGACAATGCTGCAAACCTGGGTGCGGCCCTTCGCCGGGGCAATGTCACACACGTGCCTTGTATGGCTCACGTGTTGAACCTGGTTGTCCAGCAATTTTTAGCCCACTATCCCAGACTAGATGGCCTTCTGCAGAGGGCACGGTCGCTGTGTGCTCACTTCCGCCGTTCGCATCCCGCAGCTCAGCGACTTACATCTCTACAGAAGTCGTTGGGCCTGCCACTTCACCGGCTAAAATGCGATGTGCCTACCCGGTGGAATTCAACTCTGCACATTTTGCAGCGACTGTGGCAGCACCGACAAGCCCTGGTGCAATACGTTCTGACGTATAGCCTGGGCCAACGAGATTCAGAGGTGGGGCAAATCACGCTGGAGGAGTGGTCTCAGATCAGGGACCTATGCACCCTTCTGCACAGTTTTGAAATGGCGACGAAGATGTTTAGTGCTGACGATGCCATTATCAGCATGACTATTCCGGTGATTTACATGCTGGAGCACATGTTAAACAGAATTCGGAGTCAGGTGGTGGCACAAGAGGAGGTGGAGGAAGTAGAGGAGGAGGAGTTGTATGCGGAAGGGCTAACATCTGCAAGGTCCAGAAGGTCGGCAGCACCAAGGCGGCAGGCATGTGAGGGTGGGGGAGATGGTTTTACCAGGGCGCATGGTAGCAGCCAAACTAGTGAGGAAGGTGCAGGAGCCCAGAAAGAAGTGGAGGACGAACTGATGGAAGACTCATCAGATGAGGGAGACCTTGATCACATTTCTGTTGTGCGAGGTTGGGGGGAGAGGACAGAGGAAGGAAGCATGATTGTTACCTCGCCACCAACACAACAGGGACTTGGTGCTCCTGGATGCGCAACACACATGAGTGCCTTCTTGCTGCACTACCTGCAACATGACCCTCGAATTGTGAGAATTAGAAATAATCCTGACTACTGGGTTGCCACACTGTTAGATCCCCGGTACAAAAGTAAATTTGCAGAAATTATTCCTGCCATAGAAAGGGATGCACGCATGCAGGAGTATCAGCAGAGACTGTTGCAGAATCTTACATGTGCTTTTCCACAAAATACCAGTGGTGCACGTAGTGAATCTCACAGTTCCAACTTGCCAACCGTGGGACCGTCAAGTGTTCAGCACTCAAACCGTAACAGAACCACAGTATCTGCTGGTAACATCAATTTTGCGGAATCATTTCACCACTTTTTTAGCCCATCCTTTGCAAGGCCACAGGAGACAAGAAGTCTGACACATAGTCAACGCCTAGAGACGATGGTACAGGAGTATCTCCAAGTAAACATTGAAGCCACGACTGTGTCACTGGACCCTTGCTCTTTTTGGGCTTCCAATCTGGATAAATGGCCGGAGCTAGCCACTTACGCCTTGGAGATCTTGTCATGCCCCGCAGCCAGCGTTCTGTCTGAACGTGTGTTCAGCGCTGCTGGTGGTGTGCTGACAGATAAGCGCACGCGGCTCTCCACTGATAATGTAGACAGACTCACGTTCATAAAGATGAACAAATCATGGATCCGAAACGACTTTTCTACCCCTGTGTCATCCTGGGGAGAGTAAAAGCTTGATGATTGGTTAAAATCACCCTACCAAACGTTTTAAGCTTTCAAATTACTAATCATGTTTATCTGTATCTTGACTGGAAAATAATTTGGGCTTTGTAGCAGTGTGCAGCACTGATCCTATTAGGCCATCTATAATAAGCTCCACCAGATTTAAAATTAAAAATAATTTTTAGCTGCATCTAGCCCGGAAAATAATTTTGGGGCTCCGAGATGCGCAAGACACATAAGTGCCTTCTTGCTGCACTACCTGCAGCATGACCCTCATATTGTCAGAATTCGAAGTAATCATGACTACTGGGTTGCCACACTCTTAGATCCCCCAAACTTTTCGATCAACCTTTTCATTTTAATAAAGACCAAAAAAATGGTCATTTTTGAAATTATAAGCATTAGCAGGTTGTTAGAAACTGAAATCAAAGAGTTTTCAACTCAAAACTTTATTCTAGGTGATGTTACATTTTCACATAGGACCCCTTGTTCGAAAGGAGCTTCTGAACTCTCTCGTCCATTGAATTTGTCAGGTTTTGGATGGTTTCTGCTTCAATTGTTTTGCATGAGGACAGAATACCCTCCCAGAGCTGTTGCTTAGATGTGAACTGCCTCCTGCCATCATAGACACTCCTTTTAATGATGCTCCAAAGGTTCTGAATGGGGTAGAGGTCAGGGGAGCATGGGGGTCACACCATAAGTTTGTCCCCTTTTATGCCCATATCAGCCAGAGATGCAGATGTTTTATGTGCAGCATGAGATGGTGCATTATCATGCAGAAAAATGATCTTGCTGTGAAATACACGGTTCTTCTTCTTGAACCATGGCAGGAAGTGCTGTTTGAGAAAATCCACATACATTATGGAGTTCATCTTTAGCGCCTTCAGGGATCCTAAAGGGGCCGACAATCTCTCTCCCCATGATTCCAGCCCAAAACATTACTCCACCTCCTCCTTGTTGGCGCTGTAGCCGTGTTTGCGTGGGGTGTCCATCAACCAGCCATCCTCCACTCCATCCATCTGGACCATCGAGCGCTGCACGGCACTCATCCGTGAACAAAACAGTTTTGAAATCAGTCTTCATGTAATGTTTGGCCCACTGGAGCCGTTTCTGCTTGTGTGAAGTGGATAGAGGAGGTCGACAGGATGGCGTATGCACAGCTGCAAACCTCTGAAGGACCCTGCATCTTGTTATTCGGGGGACATTGGAGGCACAAGCAGCTTCAAAAACTTGTCTGCTGCTATGACAAGGCTTTTTTGCCGCTGCTCTTTCAACCTGACGTAATTGCCTGTAGGAAAGAGTCCTCAATTTGCCCTTATCAGCACGCACACGTGTGTACTGTGAATCAGCTACATACTTCTTGATTGCCAAGACACTTCATCCTGATCATCGCACAATGTTGATTGTAGTCATGCCTTGACCTAAACACTCCACAATTTGTTGCTTCTCAGCAGCCGACACATCCTTTTTCTTTCCCATTTTGGCAGAAAATGTAGGCTGCTTAATAATGTGAGAGAGCCTTCTTAAGTAGTCTTGCCTTTCATTGGACACACCTGCCAAACTAATTAGCACAGGTGTCTGCAATTGCTTACAGTGATATAAAGAGCCCTGACACACATCACCATCAATGAGTTTAACTGACAAACAAACAAAATTCTTCCCTTATCACTCCTAAACACTTTTTGCATAATAATTTGGAACGCGGTGTACATGTGCTTTTCCACAAAACACCAGCGGTTCACGTAGTGAATCTTACAGTTCTAACTTGCCAACCGTGGTCTGTATGGAATTGTTCAATAAAGGGCCCAAAATTAAGATAACATAGATGGGAGAGGTCTCTATGAATAGGAATTCCTAAGTATTTGATACCCTGTGAGGGCCAGGCAAAGGGAAAGTTGGACTGGATGGAATCCTATATGGATTTGGGGAGGGAGACATCGAGGGCCTCAGACTTCGCTGCATTGATTTTAAAATTTTACCATGTAACAAAGTGATCTATTTCAGCCATAACAGCATGGATGGATATATGTGATTGAGTGATATATACTAGGACATCATCAGCAAATAGAGAGCACTTGTACTCGGTGCCTCCCACCTCAATCCACCTAATATTGGGGTTATGGCGAATTGATGAGAGCAGGTGCTCCGTCACTAGGATGTATAAGAGAGGGGACAGAGGACATCCCTGCCTTGTCCCATTGGTGATTGTGAAAGGTGATGAAAATGTTCTGACGCACCCCCTGGGCCTTGGGACACCCGGAGCCGGACCATTTTTGGTGGATGCTGGTGGTTGTAGTCTTCGTGGCGGCGACCCGGTTCCGTGGCTCAGGGCGGTCAAACCAGTGGCGGAACTATTTATGTGGTTTTGATGTTTAAATGTCCGACTACGCCACCCGTGGATTGCGGTCAGAGTGAACCGCCGCTATAGGGCAGACCGCTGAGGCTGGTGTTGTGGGTGCAGCAGAGCGTAGCATAACTCCCCACGGGAGGAGTATAGCCTCAGGGCAGTGTATGCGGAGGATGGGGGTGATGGTGCAGGGCAGCAGCAGTAACGACACGGAGTCAGTGATGCAGTCCAGGGCCTTTACTCACAGTTCTTATTATCCAGACCACGTCTGCAGGTAACGGCTGCCCACGTCGTACTGTGCTCACAAGGTGAGGGGCTCAGACAACTCCCAGATAACTTTGGAGCACTTCACAGGACCCCCTTTGTGTGTCCTTTGTCTGGCCTTTCTTACGAACACTTCTGTCCGGCTGCCTCGGGCCTCCTCTTGGTAAACTTGGCGCCAGTTTCCCTGACCCTATGTGGTGCCTTCCTAGCGGGTGTAGCGAGGGGCTGCGCCACATAAAATGTCAGAGCCTCCGGTTTCTAGCTGAGGGTCGTTTCCTGCCTCCACTAGTTCGGGGACCGGTCTCCCCCTTTGGCCTGACCCCTCCACGCAGGTGGATTTGGGCGTGCGGTGGCGACTCGCCCGTGCGCACCCCTGGGATCCCTTCATTCCTCGTTCCTGGAGCCTTCTCCGCTCCTCTTCCTTCCTTCTCCCTCTTCCAGGCCTGGGCCTCTGTTACTAGGCCCGCCTCCGGAGCAGAGCTCATGCAGAGCCCCTGCTCCCTGCCACTTCTGCTCAGACTTCTCTGCACTGAACTAAGATGGTGCCCACCTTTTATACTCCCTTCTCAATGCACCCAGGAACTGCTTCCTCCCTGCTCCTGCACTACAGGGTTCCCCTTCCTCAGTGTTCCCTCCCCCCACTCCAGCCAGGGACAGGGACTGTCGTGCCCATCTCAGGGGCATATTGGTCGCCCTGCCCCACGGCAATGTGGTGTAATGCATGCAGGTGTCGGGTCCTGATCCACACTCCATCCTTACCTGAGAGTGAGATATCACACCTCTGGGTGAGGTGCAATACGTCTGTAGCAACCGAGCCCTCAGGGTGCTACAGTTCCATTCATCTTCAGCCTAGGTGACGTATTGCGATACAGGGCCGTGATTTTGGCTATAAAAGGGTCCCCTAGACCCCTACCCCAAGCTTTTTAAGAGAATCATATATGACGTGCCAGTAGACTCTATGGAATGCTTTCTCAGCATCCAACGAGAGTATCTAATTACAAATTTTTAACTGCATCTAGCCCAGGAAATACTTTGTGCCTAGTAGCAGTGTCTGCTAGTCAGCGGATTATCCCGGCTGTTAAGCAAGCTACACCACCTGTAGTTTAGACACTTAATTTTTTCAAAGGAAATGCTTCGGGACGATGGGATACTCAGTGAAGAGCATCAGGAGGCACCCCAAGGCATAGGGGCTGGGACTGGCAGTAGGATGCCTTGCGGTGGACAGCCGAGCTCGATCCTTATAAAAGCTTTTTAACTGCAGCAGCTTTAGTGGACGCTACTGGAGCTGGAATTACGCGGCTGCTGGCATGAGACTTGCCCTCCAATAGATCCTTGTAAATGGATTTAAAGTGTATTCATTCAAATTAGAGAGACAATTTAAATTAAAAAGCTTAGAGCTGCCTCCACCACAGGGGGGCTCGCTCGACCCACCAGCGGAGAGGCACCAGTATTGGGAGAGGGGGGCTGGCCATCAAGGTTCACCGCGGCTCTGGCACAAACCCGGCGACACGGAGGTGGCACGGGCAGGAGCGGACTGGCCGTGTCGGCTTCTCACTTTTTGGATTTTAGAAGGGCATGACATGCCTATATCTGTGTCTCCCCCTCCTTTTACTCCTCCACCTCTTTTATTTTCGCATGACTATATGTACTTGTCACTTTTCCATGTGTTAGTTGTGTCTTCTGAGCAGTTTGTCAGCTTTTGGACACCTTTGAATGTGTTTTCTATGTGTTTCTATGTGTTTTTGTTTGCCTGCCATTGGTTTTAACGGTGTTCGAAGGTGTTCGACGAACAGTTCGGCGAACACACGGGTGTTCGACGAACCGAACCGAACTCGAACACTACGGGGGTGGCTCAACACTAGTTGCCACACTCTTAGATCCCCAGTACAAAAGTAAATTTGCCGAAATAATTCCTGCCATAGAAAGGGATTCACGCATGCAGGAGTATCAGCAGAGGCTGTTACAGAATCTTACATGTGCTTTTCCACAAAACACCAGTGGTGCATATAGTGACTCTCACAGTTCTAACTTGCCAAACGTGGGACTGTCGAGTATTCATCGCTCAAACCGTAACAGTAACACCGTATCTGCTGGTAACAGCAATTTTGTGGAATCGTTTCACCAATTTTTTAGACCATCCTTTGCAAGGCCACAGGAGACAAGAAGTCTGACACATAGTTAACGCCTAGAGAGGATGGTACAGGAGTATCTCCAAGTGAACATCGAAGCCATGACTGTGTCACTGGACCCTTGCTCATTTTGGGCTTCCAATCTGGAAAAATGGCTTGATCTCGCCACTCACGCCTTGGAGATCTTGTCTTGCCCCGCAGCCAGCGTTCTCTCTGAACGTGTGTTCAGCGCTGCTGGTGGTGTGCTGACAGATTAGCACACGCGGCTGTCCACTGACAATGTAGACAGACTAACGTTCATAAAGATGAACAAAGCATGGATCCGCAAGGACTTTTCTACCCCTGTGTCATCCTGGGGAGACTAAAAGCTTGAGGATTTGGTAAATCACCTCACCAACCCTTTTAAGCAACTCCAGGGCAATTGATGCCACTTAAGTGGTGTCTGTGCCACAATTTTTGGAAAAAATGGAGACTCTTTTTGGAGTCCCCTTGCTGTGTTTTACGTGACGCTGGCATCGTCAATTCCAGGTGGGTCGGGTCGCCACCCCCCCCTTTAACCGTAAGAAACTACATACACTATGGCTTGGGGTAACACAGATGGTTGAGTCTGAAGAGCAGTTTACTCATACTGTAGCCTGGGAATCAGAGGTCTGCTCCAAAGCTTCAGTGTCTGCTAGTCAGCGTAGTAGCCCAGCTGTGAAGCAAGCTGCACCGCCTGTGTATCTAATAAGATTTTTAACTGCATCTAGCCTAGGCAGACTGTGGGGACCCCCAACCAAAGCCAGACGCTCAGCCCCCCTACCGCCCCCCTTTCCTTGATAATACAATAATGTAACTCTTACAACTGGATGGGTGAGGATCGGTCACAGCTTTATTAACTCTTTATACTCATTCCATTAGAAAGGCATTTTATTTCCAAAATAATTCAGCTTGTTGCAGCATGCCCTGTGTCTCCACACCGGCAAGTTGGCCAACAAGTGTAACTCTCCAACATGTCCTTTCTATTTCCAGGCCACGGAGGATCCTGCGTACTCGTATGCAGGACTCCGACCCCCATCCATCACTCTTAACTAGTGTTGAGCCACCCCCGTAGTGTTCGAGTTCGGTTCGGTTCGTCGAACACCCGTGTGTTCGCCGAACTGTTCGTCGAACTGTTCGTCGAACACCTTCGAACACCGTTAAAACCAATGGCAGGCAAACAAAAACACATAGAAACACATAGAAAACACCTTCAAAGGTGTCCAAAAGCTGACAAACTGCTCAGAAGACACAACTAACACATGGAAAAGTGACAAGTACATATAGTCATGCGAAAAGAAAAGAGGTGGAGGAGTAAAAGGAGGGGGAGACACAGATATAGGCATGTCATGCCCTTCTAAAATCCAAAAAGTGAGAAGCCGAGACGGCCAGTCCGCTCCTGCCCGTGCCACCTCCGTGTCGCCGGGTTTGTGCCAGAGCCGCGGTGAACCCTGACGGCCAGCCCCCCTCTCCCAATACTGGTGCCTGTCCGCTGGTGGGTCGAGAGAGCCCCCCTGTGGTGGAGGCAGCTCTAAGCTTTTTAATTTAAATTGTCCCTCTAATTTGAATGAATACACTTTAAATCCATTTACAAGGATCTATTGGAGGGCAAGTCTCATGCCAGCAGCCGCGTAATTCCAGCTCCAGTAGCGTCCACTAAAGCTGCTGCAGTTAAAAAGCTTTTATAAGGATCGAGCTCGGCTGTCCACCGCAAGGCATCCTAGTGCCAGTCCCAGCCCCTCTGCCTTGGGGTGCCTCCTGATGCTCTTCACTAAGTATCCCGTGGTCCCGAAGCATTTCCTTTGAAAAAATTAAGTGTCCAAACTACAGGTGGTGCAGCTTGCTTAACAGCCGGGATAATCCGCTGACTAGCAGACACTGCTACTAGGCACAAAGTATTTCCTGGGCTAGATGCAGTTAAAAATTTGTAAGTAGATACTCTCGTTGGATGCTGAGAAAGCATTCCATAGAGTCTCCTGGCACGCCATATATGATTCTCTTAAAAAGCTTGGGGTAGGGGTCTAGGGGACCCTTTTATAGCCAAAATCACGGCCCTGTATCACAATACGTCACCTAGGCTGAAGATAAATGGAACTGTAGCACCGAGGGCTCGGTTGCTACAGACGTATTGCACCTCACCCAGAGGTGTGATATCTCACTCTCAGATAAGGATGGAGTGTGGATCAGGACCCGACACCTGCATGCATTACACCACATAGCCGTGGGGCAGGGCGACCAATATGCCCCTGAGATGGGCACGACAGTCCCTGTCCCTGGCTGGAGTGGGGGGAGGGAACACTGAGGAAGGGGAACCCTGCAGTGCAGGAGCAGGGAGGAAGCAGTTCCTGGGTGCATTGAGAAGGGAGTATAAAAGGTGGGCACCATCTTAGTTCAGTGCAGAGAAGTCTGAGCAGAAGTGGCAGGGAGCAGGGGCTCTGCATGAGCTCTGCTCCGGAGGCGGGCCTAGTAACAGAGGCCCAGGCCTGCAAGAGGGAGAAGGAAGGAAGAGGAGCGGAGAAGGCTCCAGGAACGAGGAATGAAGGGATCCCAGGGGTGCGGACGGGCGAGTCGCCACCGCACGCCCGAATCCACCTGCGTGGAGGGGTCAGGCCAAAGGGGGAGACCGGTCCCCGAACTAGTGGAGGCAGGAAACGACCCTCAGCTAGAAACCGGAGGCTCTGACATTTTATGTGGCGCAGCCCCTTGCTCCACCCGCTAGGAAGGCACCACATAGGGTCAGGGAAACTGGCGCCAAGTTTACCAAGAGGAGGCCCGAGGCAGCCGGACAGAAGTGTTGGTAAGAAAGGCCAGACAAAGGACACACAAAGAGGGTCCTGTGAAGCGCTCCAAAGTTATCTGGGAGTTGTCTGAGCCCCTCACCTGGTGAGCACAGTACGACGTGGGCAGCCGTTACCTGCAGACGTGGTCTGGATAATAAGAACTGTGAGTAAAGGCCCTGAACTGCATCACTGACTCCGTGTCGTTACTGCTGCTGCCCTGCACCATCACCCCCATCCTCCGCATACACTGCCCTGAGGCTATACTCCTCCCGTGGGGAGTTATGCTACGCTCTGCTGCACCCACAACACCAGACTTAGCGGTCTGCCCTGTAGCGGCGGTTCACTCTGACCGCAATCCACGGGTGGCGTAGTCGGACATTTAAACATCAAAACCACATAAATAGTTCCGCCACTGGTTTGACCGCCCTGAGCCACGGAACCGGATCGCCGCCACGAAGACTACAACCACCAGCATCCACCAAAAAGGGTCCGGCTCCGGGTGTCCCAAGGCCCAGGGGGTGCGTCAGAACATTTTCATCACCTTTCACAATCACCAATGGGACAAGGCAGGGATGTCCTCTGTCCCCTCTCTTATACATCCTAGTGACGGAGCACCTGCTCTCATCAATTCGCCATAACCCCAATATTAGGTGGATTGAGGTGGGAGGCACCGAGTACAAGTGCTCTCTATTTGCTGATGATGTCCTAGTATATATCACTCAATCACATATATCCATCCCTGCTGTTATGGCTGAAATAGATCACTTTGTTACATGGTAAAATTTTAAAATCAATGCAGCGAAGTCTGAGGCCCTCGATGTCTCCCTCCCTAAATCCATATAGGATTCCATCCAGTCCAACTTTCCCTTTGCCTGGCCCTCACAGGGTATCAAATACTTAGGAATTCCTATTCATAGAGACCTCTCCCATCTATGTTATCTTAATTTTGGGCCCTTTATTGAACAATTCCATACAGACCACGGTTGGCAAGTTAGAACTGTAAGATTCACTACGTGAACCACTGGTGTTTTGTGGAAAAGCACATGTACACCGCGTTCCAAATTATTATGCAAAAAGTGTTTAGGAGTGATAAGGGAAGAATTTGTTTGTTTGTCAGTTAAACTCATTGATGGTGATGTGTGTCAGGGCTCTTTATATCACTGTAAGCAATTGCAGACACCTGTGCTAATTAGTTTGGCAGGTGTGTCCAATGAAAGGCAAGACTACTTAAGAAGGCTCTCTCACATTATTAAGCAGCCTACATTTTCTGCCAAAATGGGAAAGAAAAAGGATGTGTCGGCTGCTGAGAAGCAACAAATTGTGGAGTGTTTAGGTCAAGGCATGACTACAATCAACATTGTGCGATGATCAGGATGAAGTGTCTTGGCAATCAAGAAGTATGTAGCTGATTCACAGTACACACGTGTGCGTGCTGATAAGGGCAAATTGAGGACTCTTTCCTACAGGCAATTACGTCAGGTTGAAACAGCAGCGGCAAAAAAGCCTTGTCATAGCAGCAGACAAGTTTTTGAAGCTGCTTGTGCCTCCAACGTCCCCCGAACAACAAGATGCAGGGTCCTTCAGAGGTTTGCAGCTGTGCATATGCCATCCTGTCGACCTCCTCTATCCACTTCACACAAGCAGAAACGGCTCCAGTGGGCCAAACATTACATGAAGACTGATTTCAAAACTGTTTTGTTCACGGATGAGTGCCGTGCAGCGCTCGATGGTCCAGATGAATGGAGTGGAGGATGGCTGGTTGATGGACACCCCACGCAAACACGGCTACAGCGCCAACAAGGAGGAGGTGGAGTAATGTTTTGGGCTGGAATCATGGGGAGAGAGATTGTCGGCCCCTTTAGGATCCCTGAAGGCGCTAAAGATGAACTCCATAATGTATGTGGATTTTCTCAAACAGCACTTCCTGCCATGGTTCAAGAAGAAGAACCGTGTATTTCACAGCAAGATCATTTTTCTGCATGATAATGCACCATCTCATGCTGCACATAAAACATCTGCATCTCTGGCTGATATGGGCATAAAAGGGGACAAACTTATGGTGTGACCCCCATGCTCCCCTGACCTCTACCCCATTCAGAACCTTTGGAGCATCATTAAAAGGAGTGTCTATGATGGCGGGAGGCAGTTCACATCTAAGCAACAGCTCTGGGAGGGTATTCTGTCCTCATGCAAAACAATTGAAGCAGAAACCATCCAAAACCTGACAAATTCAATGGACGAGAGAGTTCAGAAGCTCCTTTCGAACAAGGGGTCCTATGTGAAAATGTAACATCACCTAGAATAAAGTTTTGAGTTGAAAACTGTTTGATTTCAGTTTCTAACAACCTGCTAATGCTTATAATTTCAAAAATGACCATTTTTTTGGTCTTTATTAAAATGAAAAGGTTGATCAAAAAGTTTGGGGGATCTAAGAGTGTGACAGCCCAGTAGTCATGATTACTTCGAATTCTGACAATATGAGGGTCATGCTGCAGGTAGTGCAGCAAGAAGGCACTTATGTGTCTTGCGCATCTCGGAGCCCCAAAATTATTTTCCGGGCTAGATGCAGCTAAAAATTATTTTTAATTTTAAATCTGGTGAAGCTTATTATAGATGGCCTAATAGGATCAGTGCTGCACACTGCTACAAAGCCCAAATTATTTTCCAGTCAAGATACAGATAAACATGATTAGTAATTTGAAAGCTTTAAACCGTTGGTAGGGTGATTTTAACCAATCATCAAGCTTTTACTCTCCCCAGGATGACACAGGGGTAGAAAAGTCGTTTCGGATCCATGATTTGTTCATCTTTATGAACGTGAGTCTGTCTACATTATCAGTGGAGAGCCGCGTGCGCTTATCTGTCAGCACACCACCAGCAGCGCTGAACACACGTTCAGACAGAACGCTGGCTGCGGGGCATGACAAGATCTCCAAGGCGTAAGTGGCTAGCTCCGGCCATTTATCCAGATTGGAAGCCCAAAAAGAGCAAGGGTCCAGTGACACAGTCGTGGCTTCAATGTTTACTTGGAGATACTCCTGTACCATCGTCTCTAGGCGTTGACTATGTGTCAGACTTCTTGTCTCCTGTGGCCTTGCAAAGGATGGGCTAAAAAGTGGTGAAATGATTCCGCAAAATTGATGTTACCAGCAGATACTGTGGTTCTGTTACGGTTTGAGTGCTGAACACTTGACGGTCCCACGGTTGGCAAGTTGGAACTGTGAGATTCACTACGTGCACCACTGGTATTTTGTGGAAAAGCACATGTAAGATTCTGCAACAGTCTCTGCTGATACTCCTGCATGCGTGCATCCCTTTCTATGGCAGGAATAATTTCTGCAAATTTACTTTTGTACCGGGGATCTAACAGTGTGGCAACCCAGTAGTCAGGATTATTTCTAATTCTCACAATTCGAGGGTCATGTTGCAGGTAGTGCAGCAAGAAGGCACTCATGTGTGTTGCGCATCCAGGAGCACCAAGTCCCTGTTGTGTTGGTGGCGAGGTAACAATCATGCTTCCTTCCTCTGTCCTCTCCCCCCAACCTCGCACAACAGAAATGTGATCAAGGTCTCCCTCATCTGATGAGTCTTCCATCAGTTCGTCCTCCACTTCTTCCTGGGCTCCTGCACCTTCCTCACTAGTTTGGCTGCTACCATGCGCCCTGGTAAAACCATCTCCCCCACCCTCACATGCCTGCCGCCTTGGTGCTGCCGACCGTCTGGACCTTGCAGATGTTAGCCCTTCCGCATACAACTCCTCCTCCTCTACTTCCTCCACCTCCTCTTGTGCCACCACCTGACTCCGAATTCTGTTTAACATGTGCTCCAGCATGTAAATCACCGGAATAGTCATGCTGATAATGGCATCGTCAGCACTAAACATCTTCGTCGCCATTTCAAAACTGTGCAGAAGGGTGCATAGGTTCCTGATCTGAGACCACTCCTCCAGCGTGATTTGCCCCACCTCTGAATCTCGTTGGCCCAGGCTATACGTCAGAACGTATTGCACCAGGGCTTGTCGGTGCTGCCACAGTCGCTGCAACATGTGCAGAGTTGAATTCCACCGGGTAGGCACATCGCATTTTAGCCGGTGAAGTGGCAGGCCCAACGACTTCTGTAGAGATGTAAGTCGCTGAGCTGCGGGATGCGAACGGCGGAAGTGAGCACACAGCGACCGTGCCCTCTGCAGAAGGCCATCTAGTCTGGGATAGTGGGCTAAAAATTGCTGGACAACCAGGTTCAACACGTGAGCCATACAAGGCACGTGTGTGACATTGCCCCGGCGAAGGGCCGCACCCAGGTTTGCAGCATTGTCGCACACGGCCTTCCCTGGTTTCAGGTCCAGTGGAGACAACCATTCATGAAATTGGTTCTCCAGAGCTGACCACAACTCCTCAGCTGTGTGACTCACATTTCCCAGACATTTGAATGTAAAAACCGCCTGATGACGTTGAGCCCTACTGCCAGCATAGTAAGGAGGTGTGCAGGATCCCTTCTGCGCAGTTAGAAAGCTTGTGGCATGACCAGAAAGGCTTTGGGTGCAGGTGGAAGACCGAGAAGAGGTTGAGGAGGCAGAAGCAGTGGAGGAACTTTGACATAAAGAGGATTGACGCACAACTCGTGGGGACGGCAAGACTTGGACAGCAGCCCCTTGTCCTGCTGTCACCATAGTTACCCAGTGCCCAGTCAGCGACATGTAACGCCCCTGTCCATGCCTACTCGTCCAAGTGTCTGTGGTGAAATGCACCCTGTCACACACAGAGTTTCTCAAAGAAGCGGTGATGTTGTGTGCGACATGCTGGTGGAGCGCAGGCACACCTTTCTTTGAGAAGTAGTGCCGACTGGGCATCTGGTACTGGGGCACTGCGACGGACATAAGGTCTCGAAAATCCTCTGTGTCCACCAGGCGGAAAGGCAGCATTTCTGTAGCCAAGAGCTTGCAGATGGTGAAATTCAACCACTTAGCTTTCTCATGGCTAGGAGGAAATGGTCTTTTACTTGTCCACATCTGAGGGACCGAGGGCTGGCTATTGTGCTTAGACGGGGTTGATAAGGGTGTCCCCGGCAAACTGCCGGTCTGTGAGGAAGATGCAGGCGGACATGTTAGGTTGCCTTGATCCAAAGGTGGTGCTATCGATGTCGGACAGCGCTCAACACCAGCTGGTGTTACCACCTCCAAAGAAAATGATGACCTGCCAATCACGCTGGCTGTTGCGGGTAAAGAGGTGGCAGGTCTGCGCCCCAAAACAGGTGTGACTGCTGTCCCCCCAGTCACAGAGGATGAAGAGGCCGCGGATGCACAAGATATGGCAGACGGTGATTGGCCCGGCCGGCTAGGCCGCATTGTAGCACACTGAGCTTCCCACTGCAACTTATGCTTCATGTCCATGTGCCGGTTCATGCATGAAGTACTCAAACTATGTATTTTTTGGCCTCTACTTAGCTTTTGCTGACAAATGTTACAGATAACACGAGTTGGGTCATCTTTATCGATCTGAAAAAATGCCCAGGCTATGCAAGGCTTAGCACCCATGCGACCTGAAGAGCCACCACGACTTGTGGTGAGAGGCAGAGTTGTGTTTGAGGATGCAGTTGTTGACGTGCTTCCAGTACTACGTCTCTGTCCAGGAAGGCGCAACCTGACCTCGTCGTCACTAGCATCTTCCTCCACCTCCTCTGCTGACCTCATCTCTTGGCTGACTGTGGGTTGACAGTAAGTGGGATCTCCGACCTCATCATCATCACCCTGTGCGTTATCACACCCGTCGTCCTCAGAGCCAACCTGTTCCTGCCCTGACAAAAAACTAAAGTTGTCGCTCCAATCAGGTATTTGAGTCTTATCATCGTCTTCCTCATTGTCTCCACCAACAGGAGTTACAGTTTGGGAATGAGGGTCTACATTATGGTCAGAACCTTCTGCGTCTGGTCCTGGATCCGACTCATAAAGATTCTGGGCATCAGTGCAGATCATTTCCTCGTCTGGATTCACAGAAGCGCTGGAGTCGACCTCTGATTCCCAGGCTATAGTATGAGTAAACAGCTCTGCAGACTCAACCATCTGTTCTACCTCATACTCAGACGGGCAGCTGGAGATTTGGGAGCTGTGAGGAAGCAAGTGCGATTTGGGTGACACCTTTGAGGACTGGAGTATTTGTGATGTTGAAGTTGATGTGGAGGAGAGCCCACTTAAAGGAGCACTTGATATCCGTTGAAGCACCTGCTGTTTTTGTGCCTCATCTGGAATTTGTAGCGATTGGCGTGGCCGTAAGAAAGGGATCTTATCACATTGTCCGCTAAAAGAAGTAGACATTTTAGTTTGGCTGGAAGATGGTCTTTCTTCTGCACCTACCCCACGGACACAACCTTTTTTCCCCTACCCAACACGCCTATTCCCCTTTCCACCAGCAGCAGGCCTTTTTCCACTCATTTTGGTGGTTAACTAATTCACAACTCTGGAGTTGTTTGCACAAAAAAAACAATGGATGGTAACCGAGCAGAGCTGAGTGGCCAAACTGTGGCATTAGGCCAAAACTATTGGCTGGGCTAGATGCAGAAAAAAATTATTTTTAATTTGCAACCTGATGGAGGTCAGTATAGATGGACTAATAGACCAAGTCCCACACACTGCTAGAAGCCCAAATATTTTTTCAGAGCTAGATGCAGAAAAAAATTATTTTTAATTTGCAACCTGATGGAGGTCAGTATAGATGGACTAAAAGACCAAGTCCCACACACCGCTAGAAGCCCAAATATTTTTTCAGAGCTAGATGCAGAAAAAAATTATTTTTAATTTGCAACCTGATGGAGGTCAGTATAGATGGACTAATAGACCAAGTCCCACACACCGCTAGAAGCCCAAATATTTTTTCAGAGCTAGATGCAGAAAAAAATTATTTTTAATTTGCAACCTGATGGAGGTCAGTATAGATGGACTAATAGACCAAGTCCCACACACTGCTAGAAGCCCAAATATTTTTTCAGAGCTAGATGCAGAAAAAAATTATTTTTAATTTGCAACCTGATGGAGGTCAGTATAGATGGACTAATAGACCAAGTCCCACACACTGCTAGAAGCCCAAATATTTTTTCAGAGCTAGATGCAGAAAAAAATTATTTTTAATTTGCAACCTGATGGAGGTCAGTATAGATGGACTAATAGAACAAGTCCCACACGCTGCTAGAAGCCCAAATATTTTTTCAGAGATAAATGAAGAAAAAAATTATTTTTAATTTGCAACCTGATGGAGGTCAGTATAGATGGACTAATAGACCAAGTCCCACACACTGCTAGAAGCCCAAATATTTTTTCAGAGCTAGATGCAGAAAAAAATTATTTTTAATTTGCAACCTGATGGAGGTCAGTATAGATGGACTAATAGACCAAGTCCCACACACTGCTAGAAGCCCAAATATTTTTTCAGAGCTAGATGCAGAAAAAAATTATTTTTAATTTGCAACCTAATGGAGGTCAGTATAGATGGACTAATAGACCAAGTCCCACACACCGCTAGAAGCCCAAATATTTTTTCAGAGCTAGATGCAGAAAATTTTTTTATTCAATTTGCAACCTGATGGAGGTCAGTATAGATGGACTAATAGACCAAGTCCCACACACTGCTAGAAGCCCAAATATTTTTTCAGAGCTAGATGCAGAAAAAAATTATTTTTAATTTGCAACCTGATGGAGGTCAGTATAGATGGACTAATAGACCAAGTCCCACACACTGCTAGAAGCCCAAATATTTTTTCAGAGCTAGATGCAGAAAAAAATTATTTTTAATTTGCAACCTGATGGAGGTCAGTATAGATGGACTAATAGACCAAGTCCCACACACCGCTAGAAGCCCAAATATTTTTTCAGAGCTAGATGCAGAAAATTTTTTTATTCAATTTGCAACCTGATGGAGGTCAGTATAGATGGACTAATAGACCAAGTCCCACACACTGCTAGAAGCCCAAATATTTTTTCAGAGCTAGATGCAGAAAAAAATTATTTTTAATTTGCAACCTGATGGAGGTCAGTATAGATGGACTAATAGACCAAGTCCCACACACTGCTAGAAGCCCAAATATTTTTTCAGAGCTAGATGCAGAAAAAAATTATTTTTAATTTGCAACCTGATGGAGGTCAGTATAGATGGACTAATAGAACAAGTCCCACACGCTGCTAGAAGCCCAAATATTTTTTCAGAGATAAGTGAAGAAAAAAATTATTTTTAATTTGCAACCTGATGGAGGTCAGTATAGATGGACTAATAGACCAAGTCCCACACACTGCTAGAAGCCCAAATATTTTTTCAGAGCTAGATGCAGAAAATAATTATTTTTAATTTGCAACCTGATGGAGGTCAGTATAGATGGACTAATAGAACAAGTCCCACACGCTGCTAGAAGCCCAAATATTTTTTCAGAGATAAATGAAGAAAAAAATAATTTTTAATTTGCAACCTGATGGAGGTCAGTATAGATGGACTAATAGACCAAGTCCCACACACTGCTAGAAGCCCAAATATTTTTTCAGAGCTAGATGCAGAAAAAAATTATTTTTAATTTGCAACCTGATGGAGGTCAGTATAGATGGACTAATAGACCAAGTCCCACACACTGCTAGAAGCCCAAATATTTTTTCAGAGCTAGATGCAGAAAAAAATTATTTTTAATTTGCAACCTGATGGAGGTCAGTATAGATGGACTAATAGACCAAGTCCCACACACCGCTAGAAGCCCAAATATTTTTTCAGAGCTAGATGCAGAAATTTTTTTTATTCAATTTGCAACCTGATGGAGGTCAGTATAGATGGACTAATAGACCAAGTCCCACACACTGCTAGAAGCCCAAATATTTTTTCAGAGCTAGATGCAGAAAAAAATTATTTTTAATTTGCAACCTGATGGAGGTCAGTATAGATGGACTAATAGACCAAGTCCCACACACTGCTAGAAGCCCAAATATTTTTTCAGAGCTAGATGCAGAAAAAAATTATTTTTAATTTGCAACCTGATGGAGGTCAGTATAGATGGACTAATAGACCAAGTCCCACACACCGCTAGAAGCCCAAATATTTTTTCAGAGCTAGATGCAGAAAAAAATTATATTCAGTTTGCAACCTGATGGAGGTCAGTATAGATGGACTAATAGAATGATGCTATGCCCAAAAGATTTTACTTCACTAGGTGCAGTAAAAAAATTGGTATTCTATACACAGGTGGTATATCTTGCAACACAGATAGGCTACTCCACTGACTAACACACTCTGCAATAGGCCAAAAAGGATTAGCTTTGCTAGATTCAGCCAAATGCTGTGAAAAAAACTTGCACAGCACTGGCACAGACCTGCCTGGCAAAAACTGATAGGAACTGATGTAACCTAGTCCTGAAAAGGACTCCAATTACAATTAGTCTTTACTCCCACAATCTATCTATTTAAGAGCACAGACCTGCCTGATAAAAGTCGTAGGAAATGCTGTAACCTAGTCCTTAAAAGGACTGCAATCACAACTATTCCCTACTCCCAAGCTATCTGTATATTTGTGCGAAAATTGGCTTGAAATTAACAAGGTATAGCGCACACAGCAACAGCGGTGCCGTCTAACACGCAGCTGCAGCAGTGAGAAAATGGTGGCGACGGGGAAAATGGCTTGGTCTTATAGGGCAAGGACATGTGACATACACTGCCAATCACACATGCCCTTGCTTGTGTGAAAAAAAGCACTTCGCTCCGTGTGTGCGCTGCTGATAGGCTGACAGATTGCACCTCCCCACTGCAAATGCGGGAAAGAGAAAAAAAAATGGAGATCTTCATTGTTCCTGCAGAGATCCATCCCCTGCCCCTCCCCCCGCCCCGCTGTACACTCAAACTGCGTATTAACATTAATTTTCATCATTACTGAGAAAAAATCCAGTTATGATTTTGGTGCACGAACAGTTATCGAACATAACCTCGAACAGCCGAATTTTTCTCAAATTGTTCGTGTTCGCCGACCGGCTCGAACACCGCCCAAAACAGCTCGAATTTGAGATTGGCGAACAGTTCGAGTAGAACAACGCTCATCTCTACTCTTAACGCTTGTTCCACTCCGTCCTGGAGTCCTGACAGGAATATGTCCAGTCCAATATCCATTAAGTGAACACCGTCGGGCCGTATGAGGCCTGCTTTATCTCCTTCCAGTTGTCGGTGTCGTATCACTACACCGCCTCTGTCTCTTATAAATTTTGCCATCTGAATATTTATTACCCGCCTTGTCCGTTCGATGGCCGTGATGTCTCGCGCACCTTGCCATACCGCTCTCGGCACAATCTCTGACCATACTATAGTTAGTTTTGTGAAAAATTCTCTGAATCGCTCAGTGTCTAGTTTCATTATTGCCATTAGTTCTGTGCTCTTGTGATGACCTAGGTCGTTTCCCCGGCCTGTATAACTAAGATGACCGGACCTCTTGCCTCTCTCCCTACCTTGATTACCTCCATTAGTACCTGTGGCCATCGCAGGCCTCTAATACCTCTCCAGTTGAAATATGTGTTATGAAACTCTAATTTCGCCCTTTTTCTGCCCAATATATATACGAGTGGCCTATCACCCACACTGTTGGCTTAGCGTCACCTGTAAAAGAAACAAACCACGTTAGGATAACAAGTCCGGTCTTATGTATCTCACCAAACACGTGGATCGCCATCTCCCTATCCTCTGCACTTCCGTTTCTGACAGTCCTGCTCTTGCTGCTTCCGTGGCCGCGCTTATGCGGAATGAGTGTGTCCCGTAATCTTTGGGGTGGTTCCTTGCCGATGTTAGGCATTTAGTAAATATAGCTTGGAACTGGTATCTTGATAATGGCGTTCCATCAATGTGCGATAGGAAGAAATTACTTTGTGATCTGATGGTTATATATGTTTTTACTATTGTTACCGGACTCAGTGTACCGTTTGTGGGTTGTAGAAGTACCTAAGTGCCCCTGCCCGCTGGAACCATTTTCGATTTGCGTATGCGTAGACGTATTGCATTACTGGCTATGACTACGTCCTGGTGTAATAAGCTTCCACTGGTGGTAATTTTGGATTGAGGGACTAATTCGCTTATGCATAGCACCCCGAAGAAGGCGATCGCAACTGCAGTAGACAGTAGTGTTGCTTCAAATTGTGAGTGGCATGTTAATGGTGTTAGGGATATGATGTGAGAAATCAGTTTTAGTGACACGGGACGGGACGTCTACACTCCTGACTTGGCTGACCCCTTTTCCACCCTTTTATGGCTTGTCTGATGATGAATCTCTTTGTCACATCTCCCCAATTCAGTAGTTGGAAGTGAAATGCTACTCTGGTCAGCCACCGCTGCACTGACTCCCCTGATATGCCCCTCATCATTAGCTGGTGGAGAAATTCTATGGTGACTTGCAATCTGGCTTGTTCACATTGGTCAACCCGTCTGCCTGCTACTAGTCATGTCCACTCTTCCCATGCCTTACCGTATGCTTGCCACGTCGACGGGGCAACTGACGCTCTGATTAATGGCATCAACTGTTCGCCACTAGATTCCATAGGGAGGGTGGGCAACTGGTGCCCGATGGGTGGGCGTTGGGGAGGAGCTCTGTGAAAATTTGCCAATTGAATTGTGATAAAGCGTTAGCAGCAGCGTTAGACCCCTCAGCATCGTGGCTAGCGCGGACCCATACATTGTGTTTTAGGCACAGGAATGCTAGCCAGCGTAGTAGGCCTAGCACTGGGAGAGACGATGATGCCATCTTATTAATGCAGTGTGCTAGGCTGGTGTTTTTTGTTATGAAGCGTATATTTGTGTTAGCCAGGCGCATGCCCCATATTTCTATTGCTACCACTATTGGGAAGAGTTCCAGGAGTGTCTGTTTTTTTGTCAGCACTTGTTCTGCCCAATACCGAGGCCATAAGCTTGTGCACCATTGGTTATTTAGTATCGCTGCATATCCGCCTGATTCTGCTGCCCCAGTGAATAATTTTAGTTCAATGTTGGACTGTTCTGCTGACATAAATAACGTGTGACCGTTGAATGATTATAAGAAGGTTTTCCACACCTCTAAGTCCGCCCGTAGCTGCCTGCTGATTCTGATTCTATGACTCGGTTTTGATGCCCCTTTTGTTGCGGGCGATAAATGATGAGAAAAAACCCTTCCGACTGGCATGACCCGGCTCGCAAACACGAGGAGACCTAGTAATACTTGCAGTGTTACTTTCCATACTGCGCAAAAACCCTCGATCAGGTGTAATGTTTTTGTATTTTTTCCCATGGGAGGCGGAACAACCTTGCTGTGGTGTCGATTTCGATGCCTAAGAACGATAGCTTTGTTGCGGGGCCTATGGTTTTTGTTGGGCATAATTGGACTCCAAACCAACGGGAGACGTTTGTGAATTCGTTGAGTAATGATTGGCATTGCTTTGAATCTTTGGGTCCGATGAATAGGAAGTCATCTAGGTAATGTGTGACGGATCTATTGCCGGTTTCGTACCTTAGCACCCATTCTAGGAAGGAACTGAATAGTTCAAAGTAATAACAAGATATTGAACAACCCATTGGGAGGCAAGTGTCATAGAAGTAGTCGTTGGCATCCCAACAAGTGGTAGCAATCTGGGTGTACCGGTAGTAGGCGAAAGGCGGATTCTATGTCTGATTTAGCGAGCAGCGCTCCGGGCCCCGCATCGCATACTAACATTACTGCTCTGTCGAACGACGCGTAGGAGACCGAGGCGTCTTCAGACGAAATACCGTCATTCACAGACTCTCCTTTTGGGTAAGATAAATGATGGATAAGCCGGAATGAACCTGTGTCTTTCTTGGGTATTATTCCCAAAGGGGAAACTCTTAGGTTTCGAAATGGTGGTTTTGGGAAGGGGACCGCTATTCTGCCTAGAGCTACTTCTTTTTGTAATTTTTGCCTAAGCATTTCGGGGTGCTCTCTTGCTGATTTAAGGTTATTTGCAAAGGTGGTTTGACTGGGATGAAACAACCATATGTGAAACCAAAATGTAACTGCCCCGCTGTGTCTGTCTTAGGATATTGGTCTAGCCAAGGACCCATCGCGTTTACGCTCACCGGGGTCCTTGGCTTATGACTGTGGGAGTTTTGCTGATAATTTGCTTGCGGGACGAGAACATCTTGCTGCGGGGTAGGCTCCTCCGCAGGCTGAGCATTCATGTTTGTATCTGCATAAGGCGTACAAACGACAGTGTTCCTCATTGTACTGCCAGCAGGCCCCTGATCTACGTACGACCACTGAATTTTGGCCTGCTGTTGCCGGTTGTCCAGTAGCCGTTGTTGGAAAGGGATGCTGTTTTTGTGACAGCATTAGTCGTAGCCAAACATCTGTAGCTTCAGCCCCCCAGCCTAGCTGTGGCTGCAGGGCCAACCGCCTCCGGAGCGCTTCGCCGTAGCGCCACCATGCTGAACCGCCATGGGCTTTGTATGAGTTATACACCGTATCCTGGTATATGAATAGTTCTGAGCAGAAAGGAAGGAAGGAAGGTGGGATGTCTCGGTGTTTATGTATCCATGGGATGGCTTGTGGCAGCTGTCCCTTCTGCTTCATTGGTCCCTTCAGGGACTACAGGATCACTGGTCAGTAAGGGGCAACGAAAAGGGATGACCAATCGCGACGGCCCACGGAGGGGCCACCACAGTCAGTGACTCCTTCCTTATTTAGTATAGAGTCTACCAATACTTTGGGCGTAGTAGCCCAGCTGTGATGCAAGCTACACCGCCTGTGTATCTAATAAGAATTTTTAACTGCATCTAGCCCAGGCAATACTTTGGGCGTAGTAGCCCAGCTGTGAAGCAAGCTGCACCGCCTGTTTATCTAATAACAATTTTTTACTGCATCTAACGCAGCCAATCATTTGCTAGTATTGCTAGTAGCAGTGTCGCATGGGCTCTAAACCTTACATAGCCTGGGTATTTTTTGAGAACGCTAAGGATGACCCAACTCATGTTATCTGTAACATTTGTCACCAAAAGCTAACTAGAGGCCAAAAAAAAAAAAAAGTTTGAGTACTTTATGCTTGAACCGTCACATGGATATGAAGCATAAGTTGCAGTACGAAGCTCACTGTGCTACAATGCGGCCTAGCGGGCCGGGCCAACCACCATCTGCCCCACCTGTGTCATCCTGGGGAGACTACAAGCTTGAGGATTTTGGAAAATCACCTCACCAACCATTTTAAGCAACTCTGGGACAATTGATGCCACTTAAGTGGTGTCTGTGCCACAATTTTTGGAAAAAATGGAGACTCTTTTTGGAGTCTCCTTGTTGTGTTTTACATGACGTTGGCATCGTCAATTCCAGGTGGGTCGGGTCTCCCCCCCCCCCTTTTAACCGTAAGAAACTACATACACTATGGCTTGGGGTAACACAGATGGTTGAGTCTGAAGAGCTGTTTACTCATACTATAGCCTGGGAATCAGAAGTCTGCTCCAAAGCTTCAGTGTCTGCTAGTCAGCAGAGTAGCCACCGCCTGTAGATCTACTTACAAATTTTTAACTGCATCTAGCCCAGGCAATACTTTGGGCCTAGTAGCAGTGTCTGCTAGTCAGTGGAGTAGCCCAGCTGTTAAGCAAGCTACACCACCTGTGGTTTGGACACTTAATTTTCTCAAAGGAAACGCTTCGGGCCCCCGGGACACTCAGTGAAGAGCATCGGGGAGGCGCCCCAAGGCAAAGGGGCTGGGACTGGCGGTAGCACGCCTTGTGGTGGACCACCAAGCTCGATCCTTATAAAAGCTTTTTAACTGCAGCAGCTTTAGTGGACGCTACTGGAGCTGGAATTACCGCAGCTGCTGGCATCAGACTTGCCCTCCAATAGATCCTTGTAAAAGGATTTAAAGTGTACTCATTCAAATTCCAGAGCCAATTTAAATTACAAAGATTAGACCTGCCTCCACCGCGGGGGGTCTCGACCCACCAGCGGCAGGCACCAGTATTGGGAGAGGGGGGCTGGCCGTCAGGGTCCACCGTGGCTCTGGCACAAACCCGGCGACACGGAGGTCGCACGGGCAGGAACGGAGCGGCCGTGTCGGTTTCGCACTCCAGCGTAGTCCCTCTGCCCGCTCGCGGCCGTAACCTCAAAGGGATGCCCAAGCAGCTTTTCTTCCAAGGGCTGTTCCCCATCCAGCAGGAACGTGGGGGAGCTCAGGTCGGCCTTCCACCGTACTCCCTTACCTCCCTCGCCCTCTTTCCTTCTTCCGTTCTCTATCTAACCCCTCGGCTCTGTGGTGTCCGCTCTCCCTCCAGCTCTCTCCTTCTCACAGGTGGACTACCGCGTGTATTCACACTGTGGCGAATCTTTTGGGCCCAGGCATAAGAAGTTGTCGAGGTAATGGATAATATGTGCCCCCTTAGAAACGCCCATGACAACCCATTCGAGGAAGCAACTAAACGCCTCAAATAGTGAGCAGGATCTGGAGCACCCGATGGGCAAACAGCGATCTATATAGTATGCTCCTTCCCAGTAGCAGCCCAATAGGCGGACACTATTCGGAGGCACAGGTAGAAAGTTACCGGAACGCCCCCTCAATGTCTGTTTTGGCCATTAGGGTGCCCCTTCCCAACTTCTTGACCCACCTGATTGCCTTGTCAAAGGATGTACAGTATATACTACTGTACTTGGTTCCGCGTCGATGTTGTCGTTTACTGACCTGCCCCTTGGATATGACAAATGGTGGATTAGTCCGAATGTATTGGGTTCCGTTTTTGGCACGACTCCCAACGGGGATACCACTATGTCTTGTAAGGAATGTGTTCTGAATGGAACCGCCATTCTACCTAAAGATAATTCTTTTTTTAATTTTCTTGTCACAACGTCTGGGTGTTGGTAGGCTGATTTTAGATTTTTACTCCAGCCTTTCTTGATTTTAGAAGGGCATGACATGCCTATATCTGTGTCTCCCCCTCCTTTTACTCCTCCACCTCTTTTCTTTTCACATGACTATATGTACTTGTCACTTTTCCATGTGTTAGTTGTGTCTTCTGAGCAGTTTGTCAGCTT
This sequence comes from Phyllobates terribilis, assembly GCF_046119375.1. Taxonomy (NCBI): domain Eukaryota; kingdom Metazoa; phylum Chordata; class Amphibia; order Anura; family Dendrobatidae; genus Phyllobates; species Phyllobates terribilis. The sequence goes on from NW_027362762.1 coordinate 209,389,823, forward strand.
TTGGACACCTTTGAAGGTGTTTTCTATGTGTTTCTATGTGTTTTTGTTTGCCTGCCATTGGTTTTAACGGTGTTCGATGGTGTTCAACTAACAGTTCGACGAACAGTTCGGCGAACATACCGGTGTTCGACGAACCGAACCGAACCCGAACACTACGGGGGTGGCTCAACTCTACTCTACATTGCAGATGTTGGGAAGGATTTGTGAGCAGAAGAGGGCAGTTGTTGAGTACCAGCATCAACAAGGCCGTTGGTATTCAGGTCAGACTCCACACATAAGACCTTACATGGACATGGATGTCAGACAGCTGTATTATCCTCCAAAACTTTGAGGACTCCCCCAAGATGGTGAGTGGCGATGACGCCATAATTAGCGTCACCATCCCGCTTCTCTGTCTTCTGAAACGCTTTCTACTCATAATTAAAGAGGATGCATTGCAGGCGGAGCACGATGAGATGGAGCAAGGAACCATATACAGTGGTGGCCAAAAGTATTGGCACCCCTGCAATTCTGTCAGATAATACTCAGTTTCTTCCTGAAAATGATTGCAATCACAAATTCTTTGGTATTATTATCTTCATTTAATTTGCTTGCAAGGAAAAAACACAAAAGAGAATGAAGCAAAAATCAAATCATTGATCATGTCACACAAAACTCCAAAAATGGGCCAGACAAAAGTATTGGCACCCTCAGCCTAATACTTGGTTGCACAACCTTTAGCCAAAATAACTGCGAACAACCACTTCCGGTAACCATCAATGAGTTTCTTACAGTGCTCTGCTGGAATTGTAGACCATTCTTCTTTGGCAAACTGCTCCAGGTCCCTGATATTTGAAGGGTGCCTTCTCCAAACTGCCATTTTGAGATCTCTCCACAGGTGTTCTATGGGATTCAGGTCTGGACTCATGGCTGGCCACCTTAGAAGTCTCCAGTGCTTTCTCTCAAACCATTTTATAGTGCTTTTGGAAGTGTGTTTTGGGTCATTGTCCTGCTGGAAGACCCATGACCTCTGAGGGAGACCCAGCTTTCTCACACTGGGCCCTACATTATGCTGCAAAATTTGTTGGTAGTCTTCAGACTTCATAATGCCATGCACACGGTCAAGCAGTCCAGTGCCAGAGGCAGCAAAGCAACCCCAAAACATCAGGGAACCTCCGCCATGTTTGACTGTAGGGACCGTATTCTTTTCTTTGAATGCCTCTTTTTTTTTCCTGTGCACTCTATGTTGATGCTTTTTCCCCAAAAGCTCTACTTTTGTCTCATCTGACCAGAGAACATTCTTCCAAAACGTTTTAGGCTTTCTCAGGTAAGTTTTGGCAAACTCCAGCCTGGCTTTTTTATGTCTCGGGGTAAGAAGTGGGGTCTTCCTGGGTATCCTACCATACAGTCCCTTTTCATTCAGATGCCGACGGATAGTACGGGTTGACACTGTTGTACCCTCGGACTGCAGGGCAGCTTGAACTTGTTTGAATGTTAGTCGAGGTTCTTTATCCACCATCCGCACAATCTTGCGTTGAAATCTCTCATCATTTTTTCTTTTCCGTCCACATCTAGGGAGGTTAGCCACAGTGCCATGGGCTTTAAACTTCTTGATGACACTGCGCACGGAAGACACAGGAACATTCAGGTCTTTGGAGATGGACTTGTAGCCTTGAGATTGCTCATGCTTCCTCACAATTTGGTTTCTCAAGTCCTCAGACAGTTCTTTGGTCTTCTTTCTTTTCTCCATGCTCAATGTGGTACACACAAGGACACAGGACAGAGGTTGAGTCAACTTTAATCCATGTTAACTGGCTGCAAGTGTGATTTAGTTATTGCCAACACCTGTTAGATGCCACAGGTAAGTTACAGGTGCTGTTAATTACACGAATTAGAGAAGCATCACATGATTTTTCAAACAGTGCCAATACTTTTGTCCACCCCCTTTTTTAGGTTTGGTGTGGAATTATATCCAATTTGGCTTTAGGACAATTCTTTTTGTGTTTTTTCATTGAAGACAAATTAAATGAAGATAATAATACCAAAGAATTTGTGATTGCAATCATTTTCAGGAAGAAACTGAGTATTATCTGACAGAATTGCAGGGGTGCCAATACTTTTGGCCACCACTGTAGGGTGATTCCACACAGCCCAGCATCATCTCATCCCAACATGGATTGGGTGACAATGAGGAAGAGGAGGAGGAAGAACGGGAGCTAGTTTTCTAGGTGAGGACACGGAAGTCTTGCCTGTTAGCAGTCTGGCACACATGGCTGAGTTTATGTTATGCTGCTTTTTCCGTGACCCTCGTGTTGTTCAAATTTTGGGTGACAGTCATTACTGGTTGGTGACACTTCTAAACCAATGCTACAAGGAGAACTTTCTGTCTCTTGTTCCCACGCCGGACAAGACTAATCAAATGGGGCAGTACTAGAATGTCCTTGTTGCAGAATTATTAAAAAAATTCCCATTTGAAAACACTGGCGGCAGAGGTCACAGTTCGTTAGACAACCAAGGAATACAGGCAAGCGAGGCATAAATGCAATTTAGCAGAGGAAGGGGAACACTGTCACAGTTCTGGGACAGTTTTCTCAGCCCCTCCCATCGCACAGGCCCTGAGGTGCGGGGCACTCTCACAAGGAGGGAAAAGTTTCGGAAGATGGTGAGGGAGTACCTTGCCGATCATACCAACGTGTTCCGTGATTCCTCTGTGCTTTATAATTATTGGGTATCGAAGCTGGACACGTGGCATGAACTGTCTCTCTACGCCTTGGAGGTCCTGGCCTGCCCTGCTGCTAGCATTTTGTCAGAGCAGGCTTTTAGTGCCGCTGGTGGAATTATAACTGATAGACGTATCTGCCTGTCAACTAAAAATGCTGACAGGCAGACTCTTATAAAAATGAACAAGGGCTGGATTGGGCCAGACTTCTCAACACCACTGAATCATAGCCTAACATAAAAAATAAATACAGTGTCTTTTTTTGGGAGGTCTAACTCTATTCCCATGCACCTCTGTCTTCACACCCAGACATGGGTATACGCTTTCTGATTTTGTCTATTTGCTCTTGTCCTCCTCCTTCTCCTCATCCTCATCCTCCACCACCATATCACCACCATATGTACCATATCTATGTCTCTTGCAAGGGACCTTGGAGTTCCTCCAAATTTTTTGCAGCCGTTGCATTCACTGCATAGGCAAACAGTATGGGAGACCCACTTCCTAATAATGGGAACATTGTTTTCAAGAGGCCCTCCGACCTCTACTCCTCTTGCAAGGGACATTGGAGTTCCTCCAAATTTTTGGCAGCCCTTGCATTCACTGCATAAGCAAACAGTATGGGAGACCCACTTCCTAATAATGGCAACATTGTTTTCAGGAGGCCCTACGACCTCTATGTCTCTTCCAAGGGACATTGGAGTTCCTCCAAATTTTTGGTAGCCATTGCATTTACTGCATAGGCAAACAGTATGGAAGACCTACTTCCTAATAATGGGAACATTGCTTTCAGGAGGCCCTCCGACCTCTACGTCTCTTGCAAGAGACATTGGAGTGCCTCCAATTTTTTTGCAGCCGTTGGACTCACTGCATACCCTATAACTGTATAGCAGACCCTCTCCTTTCTAATGGGAACATGTCGTCCTCGTTACTGTGGCCCAGCTCTATGTGTCTTAAATTGTTAGTGGGGTTTTTCCTAAATTTTGGCAGCCGTTGGACTCACTGCATACCCTATAACTGGATAGCACAACCGCTGATTTCTAGGAACATGTCATTACTGAGGCCCAGCTCTATGTGTCTTTAAATTGTTAGTAGGGTTTTTCTTAAATTTTGGCAGCCGTTGGACTCACTGCATACCCTATAACTTTATAGAAGACCCTCTCCTTTCTAATGGGAACATGTCGCACTCGTTACTGTGGCCTAGTTCTATGTGTCTTTAAATTGTTATTGGGGTTTTTCCCAAATTTTGGCAGCCCTTGCAGTCACTGCATGGGTATTACCACTCTAGGAGACCCACACCTTTATAAAGGGAACATTTTTTTCTACTGAGACCCTCCTCTATGTCTCTTCAAAGGGGTACTGGGGTGTGGCCAAATTTTTGGCAGCCCTTGCAGTCACTGCATATGCAATAACAGTATAGGAGACCCACTCTTTAAGAATGGAAACTACAAAGCATAGCCGACTGCTGGCCCTTTACGAATAGTGATGGCCCTATAAAAATGGTGTTTGTGACTTTCAGAGTCCTTCCTTCATAAATGAAACAGGATGTGTCTGATGATGTCTCACACACCACATGGCCAGATAAGTTAGTAAAATGTTAAAATGACATTTCCCGGTGAATGCATTTTTCACCGTTGAAAGCAATGTAAAAGTGCAAAAACGCATCAAAAACGCTACATGTGAACATTGCCCAAGGTGTGGAGGAGCATTTTTGATCTTGTATATTTATTTTGCCTTATATACTTATATACTAGTCATTACCCTGGAAAGGATGTTCCTTAACATTTTTTGCAAGAAAATCCATTTTGGTTTCGTTTTTGTATGTTTTATTGTGAATCAGTAAAAGTGGTGTAATACCTCTGACGGCATTGTTGCCAAATTTGTTGCCAGCTCTTTTCAGCTTCGCCTCCCTTTAATATGATGGCTGTGGTGGAGCGCATGCGCCTGACTCACATCAGGAGAGGACTGATGCGGCGGCACGTCATGAATGGCAACACACCCTTCAGTGATATGCTCCGTGCCCTCTGCTCTGGGTGTTCTTGCTGGAGCGCATGCATGACTGGTGACGCCTGGTAATGTGGCACTTACAATTATTAGGATTATGTGCAGCTGTTCCCACACTATTTATAAGTCTCCCGCTCCCTCGCACACCACACTCACTCCCTGATGAAGCAGGAGCAAAACGGCATTGGAATGGTGTGAGGGGGTTGTGGTATGTCCTCATCTTTACTCTCTTTGTTATTATCAAGTTTCACCTTGCTATATTTAGTACCATGCAATGATAGTCATACCAGTAATGTTTAGTTCTGGTTTAATTCCTCAAAGTATATGTTGAATCTTTAACCTGAGTAGGCACTTGCACTTTAAATAAATCCTATCTTTATATTCAGATTCACTATTAATATATATGTGACATCAACTTTGACGTATCAATGGATTCATTTTTTTCAGTATTTGGGATATTTGTTATTCTATATCATTTAGGCATGCATGGTTAATGGTATATCAACATTACTAATATTTTTGAGAGGTCATTAATGGGGGCATACCCCTCCCCCTCCCAAGCTATTTTATTCATTTTATTACTCATGTCTTTTGTCTTGTGTTGTTTTTATTTGATTTTTTTGTCAATAAAATATTGACATTTTTATTAATTATTTTTGGTTGTTCATTTGTTAATACCTCTCCTCTGGGTTTTCTTCGTTATTGTAGGTATTTTGGGTTTACTGTTGTTTATTTTTGCCATTTCCTTCTTTTTATAGGATTTATTCTAATAGTTCACAACTGTCTGCCAAGGTCAAATCTCAGAGATCTGATATAATTTCATTGAACAGTATATGACCTATAATTTTCCTATAAAATATACATCATCCTATAATCCACTTTTAGAAGAATTTAAAAACTTGCAGTCCAAATAATGCATATAATCTCACTACTAGCTTTGATATCAGATAATATTACAGATGAGTAAGGAGATGGAAGTAGGTAAATATAATTTTATTTTTGGATTTTTCATTACATTTAGAAGAGTCCATAATTGTTTTAAATGTACCTCATGCACACCATATATTCTAAAAAGAAAGTTAAATATAATGAAAATTATGAAAGGTTTACAATGGAAAGGTATTTTCATTATCTTTTATTGGTATGCACTTTCATCGAGGACATAGTTTTAATTGACATTAAGAATTACCAAGCTGTAATCTCCTCCTCATTGCGTTGGAAAAGAGAATGGTTGACAACTTGACATCATTAATATATTAGAAAATAATTGGTAAATTTTATGAAAATTAGTAAACAAATGTGAAATGGCTGTAAAAGCAAAATAGGCACTATGCATTATGCCTTTCACTCATTCATAACCTCCATTTATTAGCCAAAGGGAAGAGCAGCTACAAAGAGTCTTCTTTGCTTTCAGAATGATCTAGTACATCTGCACATTGCTTGGATAGCTATTTGGACATCGTTCAATGCTTCATTTGATCTGTTGTGACATTACAGAGGAATTTAATATTTGACTCCTCCACAAACTACAATTACCATAATCACTGGGAATCCCAGTTGTGGTCTAACAAAGTGTGGCCTGAACAATGAACATGCAGGAGTTACTATATTTAATGTGGGTATTGACTATACAACTAGTTATATAATATATCAGATGTATACAGGGCAGATTAGCCAATGACAATCAGTAATTCACGAGTCTGGATGGGAGTCATTCTCCTTTTTTCTTTTCCTCCTGGACAACTTTTCCCAGACATGAATCGTTACTAGTTACTACAGAATACATTGCCCATATTGCCACATCTTCAAAATTTCACACAAAATATATTCCTCAATATTGAAATTGCAACACCAAGAAGGAAAAGTCGTGGTATTATGGAAATTTCAGGATCAATAGACATGATAATGATATGCAAATTATAACAAAATGGAAACAAAATTTTGAAAACATCTCAATTTATTTAGTATCAAGTATAAGTGCCATGCACAGAAATATATGCATGTACACCCAATTCTATCAATTATGTTATTTATGGTGGTTCACATTGGAATGATCTGCCACACCCAATACACTGGCCACACAAATCATCAAGATCTGCTGTTGGCAGCTCACTTTGTAAGTGATGACCAATGAGATCCCAGATGTTGGAGACAAGTCTGGAGACGCTGCAGGTCATGGTAGCATGTTGAAGCCAAACAAGCCGCTCACAGTAGCATCAGCAACATGTAGCCTTTTCATGGCCTTGTTTACATGGTCTCCAGATTAATTTCTGGCTATGATTGCATTCAAGATAAAAGCAGTACTCATTACTGAAGAGAGTACACCTCCATTCTAGCCTCCATGCTGTCTTGCTGTGTACCATGATAGTATTTGTGTGGCATGAGGTCAATGGAACACCTGAAGCTTGAAAACTAACTCGTAGCACACGGTTATGCTAATACATTCTGATGGTTTGCATTCCAGGCCTCAGACTTAGTATAAATCCAATTACACTTTCAGTACAGAATGGATTACTAAGCTCCATTCTTCTAATCTGACAATATGTCCATGCAGATATTGGCCTCTATGCACCTCTTGGTGCCATTACAATTTGCCATTGTTCTCCCAACCTCTGGGACACGGAACGTTGCACAGTGCTGACATCTCGACTTATGTGCATTATTATCTGCCATAGTGATAAAACAAGTTCTCTCAATTTAAAGATTCTGTCCCTCTCAATTTGCGACAGTGGTCGATAACTGGCATGTCAACAACAGAAGGCATCACATAATCATCCCACAAAACTTGATCTCATTTTTGAGGTTTTATGTGGCTAAAATATTTTTGTTTTTAATCTGGCTTTTATTGTCCTCCTACATGTCAGAGGTTGGAGCTAAGTGCTTGAAAATTTGATCATTAGCAGATCTTAGCAATACCTACAACTTTATTGATTTGCATAAACTTGCAACTTGTCTTTCTTGGTGTTGCAATTTCAATATTGAGGAGCGTATTAGCACCATACATACTGATCTTGTAAATAGTGCAACAAATATTGTCACTGAAAATAATATTTTTGCCACTAATAGTGACCCTTGAAAATAGGAGTGCTGCTAAACCTAACCGTAAATTACATTTGCCTGTCCCCATTCGCATGGTGTATACTACTGATACAGACCAGCCCTGGCTTTTCACAAGAATCCTGCAAAATGAAACAGGAGGTGATGACCTAATTGTGCTGTCTGTATCCTATAAAAAAAAGGCAAAGGATGAGGCAAGGAACCACCCAGGACTCCCTTGTATCTGTCAGCATTCTCATTACAAATATGGGCTCAGTGCAGAGAATAACTTGTCTAATGTCTCACAATCACAGTAGTACACTTAGAAAAGAGGAAATCCTGCTCCAATAACTCTCTATAGCACACCCCAGAAGCATCATCAGCATCATCATTAACAGCAGCATGGAGCACAGAGCATAATCCAGCAGTGGAGAAAAAACATTTAATTCAGCAATGTACAGTATGTATGTGTCTCTGCTTTTGTCACTCACCATCCGCTCTTTTCTCCTCCCCTGACCACTCTACATAGACTTCTGTAGGCAGCAGCTGTAATCTGATCTCTCAGTTTACAGACTTTTCTGTATAAGATATTGAGAATGAGTGCCAAAATTTAAGTTGTCTGTACAATGTATTAGAGTATATGATCATTGTAAAATAAAATAAATAAAATATAATAAAATATAGACAATGTTGCAAGAGGTACTTTAAACATTGCCACTAATATTCTTAGATATAGCAAAGAGAGCTTGATTTATAGTTATGAAGAAATAATGCTGCTATTTTAAAATTATCAGTGGATTTTGGGTAAAAGCAAGACCTACTGAAAACACAAAAATAAAGCAAATAAATAAGCCGGAATCGAAAAGAGTAAGCAATCTAAAAGATTATTGTAATTTAGTTGGCGCCTCCCAATATCATGTAGGTTTGTTTCTGTGCATATATGAAGGAATACATATTAAGGTAAAGTATGTTATCACTACATGAGGTCAAAGTAAAAAGCATGCAGATAGCTCTATGTATCACTCATAGCCAGAATAGAATGTAATCATGCACTGGAGATCACCAGTATGTCACTACTGCATAATACTTTCAGAATCTAGCCAGATTAAAAGATTAATTGACTTTGTGGTCCAGCTGTCATCAGATCCTCAACCATCTGCAAGAAAATGAACTAAATCATCCATCCCTGCTTCCTTATTTTCCTGCTGCGGCATTTCAGATTGCTTCTGATATCTTGAGGAACACATATCTGGTAATGTTAAATGTGCTCATGTGCTAACTTCACAAACTTTTAAACATTCCACTGAAATGTGTGCACATGGATTTTCAGTTGCACTACTTTCTGCAACAAATCTGCCATGTGAATGGATGTTCATTTAAAGGGAACTTTACTGCCCTCAATCAATTACATCAGTGGTCCCCAACCTTTTTTGCACCAGGGACCGGCTTGAAGCAAGATCATTTTTCCATGGCTCAGCAAGGAGGGGGTGGGGTGGGCGGGGCTTTGGTCATATGGGGGCGGGGTAATGGAGGGATTTGGAGTTTAGTGCATACTTATCATATAGTGTAGACCAGGTCCCCGCCAGGAGCTATGCCAGGAGCCCCACATAATGTGCTATGCCAGGAGCCGCATCACTGAGGCCCCATCACGCCCTGCAGCAGGACAGGGCAGCTGTCCTGACAGCTGCTGTTCAGCTGCATTTACTTCATCCCAGGGGCGGACACAGACTGTAGTGGGCCCCTGTGCAAGAAATTTTTGGGGGCCCCCCCCGCCCTTCATAAGGCAACAAAGTTAAGTAAACATAACCCCCCCATGTGCATCTCTCACCCCCCCATGTGCAGCTCACCCCCGTGCATCTCTCATCCCCCTCCGTGCATCTCTCATCCCCCTCCGTGCATCTCTCATCCACCCCCCGTGCATCTCTCATCCCCTCCGTGCATCTCTCATCCCCTCCGTGCATCTCTCACCCCCCCGTGCATCTCTCACCCCCCGTGCATCTCTCATCCACCCCCCGTGCATCTCTCATCCCCCCGTGCATCTCTCACCCCCCCGTGCATCTCTCATCCACCCCCCGTGCATCTCTCATCCCCCCGTGCATCTCTCACCCCCCCGTGCATCTCTCATCCACCCCCCGTGCATCTCTCATCCCCCCCGTGCATCTCTCATCCCCCCGTGCATCTCTCACCCCCCCGTGCATCTCTCATCTCTCCCCTCCCTCCCATGTGCATCTCTCATCTCTCCCCTCCCCCCATGTGCATCTCTCATCTCTCCCCTCCCTCCCATGTGCATCTCTCATCTCTCCCCTCCCCCCATGTGGATCTCTCATCTCTCCCCTCCCCCATGTGCATCTCTCATCTCTCCCCTCCCCCCCATGTGGATCTCTCATCTCTCCCCTCCCCCATGTGCATCTCTCATCTCTCCCCTCCCCCCCATGTGGATCTCTCATCTCTCCCCTCCCCCATGTGCATCTCTCATCTCTCCCCTCCCCCCATGTGCATCTCCCATTCCCCCCACTCCTAGTTAATTGTATTTAAAAAAAAAAAAACTTGTTATACTTACCCCCATGCGATCCCTGCAGAATCCTGGCGCTCGTCCAAATCGCTGACACCAGGTTCTCCTGACTTCCGGCCATGTGACGGCGCCGTCACATGACCGGAAGTCAGGGGAATCATGAAGGTGCTGCCGCAGCAGCGCAGCGCTAAGATGTCCCGGACCCGGCGCTTAGCATGCGGCCGGGGGCCCCATGAGGAGAGAGACGCACAAGAGGAGGGCTCCGAGGGGGCTCCTACCGGCCGGGCCCCATACTGGAGTCAGGGCAGTCATGCCCTGATGGCGGCCCTGCTGGAGGCTGGAGGGGCCCCCTCTCCCCGCGGACCGGCTGAAAAACCCCAACGGCCCGGTCCTGGTCCGCGGACCGGCGGTTGGGGACCTCTGAATTACATGACTGTGTAGCCATTTAAAAGATAAGCCAGTCAATCTCGTTATGACCCCAAGCTGCTGCTCCAACAGCAATAAATCGCAATTTGTGTCTTGAAGTGCATTTGGACATGACAATGCACTTCTAGCTTCTCAGTGTCAGGCTGTATTTTCCTACCTAGTAGCATTCTCCTGTGGCTGATTCAGAGGTTATTTGATTTGGTACATGGCCAATGACCTGTTAATCAGCCAGGAAAGTGTGCTCCTAGGTAAGTAAATACAGCGTGAAACTGAGAAGTTAGAAGTGCATCGTCATGCCCCAAAACACTTCTAGACAAAACTTCAAATTATGATTCCTTGCAGCTGGAGCAATACTTTAGGTTCTTAAAGTGATTGACTGACTTATCTCGGTCATAGCTATGCCATCATATTAATATGCCATCATATTAATAATTTGATGGGAGTGTGTAAAAGTTTCTGACAGATTCCCTTTAATTTCTTGAGATGGGCTCCTACTCTTTATACAGTATTTATGGATAATCACGGAGACAAACGTGATAGTAAGGTTTTTTTTCTGATTTGCAAGACAAAAATATGGAATTGTTACTGGCACTACCTTGTTGTGTTATCAAAAATTTTATGTCCCTTTCAAACCATTTCTTTCATCTTCACCCTATTCTAGAAACACATAAAAATCAGTGGCAACAATACATGATTAATAAAACTAGCCAGACTCCTGATTTCAATGAAAGTCACAAACTCATCATAAATGTGACATCCCTGGGTCACCTATAATAGCCAAATTGCTCCTACAACAATCACAGACATCCATAGTGCGCCCCAGTGCCCATACAAAAGATTAGACAAATACTTTACCACTATAAATGTCTGTATACTGATTGCTTCCAGAGAATTCCCACATATACAATGCGAAAGGTACAGACAATACAGCATTCCTGAGTCAGAATTAGTTGCGATTTTCATGCTTACTGCATGAAATCTTCTGGCCTTGTATTTTCATTAATAAAGGTATCTATAACCTGAACTGTGTGCACAATTATTAAGCAAGTGAATGTTTTGACCATATCATAGTTTTTATAAGGATTTTACAACTCCAAGTTGTATGAACTCGAATGCTTTTTGGATGAAGTAGATCAGGTGATGTGTATTTATGTAATGAATGAGGGAGGGAAAGGATATCAAAAAGATTTGTAGCATATATTGCACAGGGTCACAAAAATATGTTGAGATAAAAAGATGCACATTAATTGACACATGTTTGAGAAGAATAAAACGTGAAGCAACCAGGAACCCATTATCCTCCAGTGCTGTCATATTCCAGAACTGCAACCTCCCTGGAGGCCCAGAAGTACAAGGTGTTCAGTGCTCAGAGACATGGCCGAGGTAAGGAGGCTGAGACCCGATCACCACTGAACAAGACAGAAGTTGAAACGTCAAGACTGGGACAAAAATTATCTGAAGTCAGATTTTTAAAAGGTTTTATAAACTGATGAGATCAGAAATGACTCTTGATGGACCAGATGGATGAGTCCATGGCTGGATCAGTAACTAGCATAGACCTCTACTTAAACTCAGATGCTACCAAGGTGAAGGTGGGTACAGCTATGACTGGTATTATTAAAGATGAGCTGGTTGGATATTTTGGGATTGAAGATGGATTCAAAATAAACTCCCAAAGCTACTACCAGTTTTCAGAAGACACTTTCTTCAAGCAGTCGCATAAAGAAAAGTCTGCATCTTTCAAGAAAACTATGAACTATGAAACCATCACGTGTATCGAAGTACTCAACTGCTTAACCAGACAGTAAAGGCCTTTATAATAAAAGAATAATAGCATGACCCCTTCCTCACCTGATCTAAACCTTCTTTAGAACTTGTGGGCCCTTCTTAAACGGGAGATTTATGGTGAAGGAAAACAGTCCATCCCTCTGAGTCTGGGAGATTGTGGTTGGTGCTGCCCAAAAAGTTGATTTAGAAAAGCAGATTAAGAAAATGACAGACTCCATAGATGGAAGGCTTAGGATTCTTATTGAAAAGAAGAGTGGTCATATTGATCAGTGATTTTTTTTTTAAATATTAGAAATTTATTTTTGCACATTTTGAGTTTGGATATTATTCTCACTTTAACAGATGAAAATAAACAACTGAGATGGGAAAATATACATTTTCTTTTCAGTTTCATAGTAACTAGTTGTCCAATATTTTTGCACACATGAATGTTCAAAGAAAGATAAAACCTCACCTTTGCTTTCTTAAATATTCAGGTTTAAGGTTCATTACCCTTTTTGATTGTCCTACAGCTCTGTAATTGTTCAATAATAAAATTAATCATAAAAAATACAAATTGCCTAATAAATGTGCACACAGTATACTAGATTATGGCAGTATATATAACCTTCACACATGACCTATGTAATTGTATGTGTCCTATATGATGAACATCCTGTATTTCCCATTCAGTCCCAATGCCATAGATGTATAAAATCCTGCCCTTCAACATGCAGTTTACCTTTACAAACATTTATGAGAGAATGTCTCATTCTAAAGTGCTCACCCAATTCAAGAATGGTCCTATAATAGGATATCACCATTGTAACAAGCCAGATCAAGAAATTTCTTCCCTTCTAAATATTCTACCATCAACTGTGAGTGGTGTTATTGAAAAGTGAAAATGTTCAGGAGCCACAGCAACTCAGCAATCAAAGTGGAGACCACATAGGGTTACAGAGTGGGGTCACTGAGTGAATAAAAGTTGCCAACACTGTACTGACTCAATATCTGCAGAGCTTCAAACTTATTTGGGCATTAACTACAGCACAAAAACTTTAAATAGGTTGTCCAGTCCAAAATGATAAGTCTACAGTCACTCTGTGTGACTGCAGACTTATGTATCCCCTCAGCACATGCACTGTGTGTAACATACCTGGCGGCGTCCTTGCATGGTGGTCCATCTCCCACTGTGCAAGAGGGCGCACTTGATCTCCTGTCCAGAATGTCTCTCTGGCTTCCCTCCATGCTGTCTGTTTGTGTCTGTTTCTGCTGCTTAAGGGCGGCGCCCGATCACTTCCTGCCTTTTGTACCTGCTGTGGGTCACACCCCTTGTGCGTCCTCAGCCTATTGCTGTCTGTCACTTGGTATATAGCTCAGCAGCTCCCTTCTATCCCGGCCTGAGCATAAGTGTTTCCTTCAGTGTGTGCTTGCACTCTGAAGGTGCCAGGTCCCGTCCTTTGTTTCCTTGTCTGCCTTTCCTGGAGGCTGTATTTCCAGGCCTGTCTGAACTGTGTCCTGTATGTCTCCTGCTTTGCGGTATTAGTTCCCGTGTCTGAACTGAGTCCTGTATGTCTCCTGCTTTGCGGTATTAGTTCCCGTGTCTGAACTGAGTCCTTTCTGTGTATCTTGTCTGTCCTGTCTGAACACGCTCCTAGCCTGTTCCCCCCGCCTTCTAGGGGCCGATTACCTAGACCCGCTCCTGTCTCTTGTCAGTCCTGTCTGAACACGCTCCTAGCCTGTTCCTCCTGCCTTCTAGGGGCCGATTACCTAGACCCGTTCCTGTATCTTGTCTGACCTGTCTGAACTCGCTCCTAGCCTGTTCCTCTCGCCTTCTAGTGGCCGTTTTCCTAGACCCGCTCCTGTGTCTGGTCTGTCCTGTCTGAACACGCTCCTTGCCTGTTCGTTCCGCCTCTCTGGGGGCCGTATTCCCAGACCCGCTCCTGTATCCCTCTGCAGTGTCGGTCTCCTCCGTACACTCAGTTCCAGTCTGAACTCTCTCCTGTCCTTTACCTGTTTTGCCTTTATGTCCGTTCCCTTCCTTTTTCTGCAGAGTCTGAACTCGTACCTAACTCCTGCTTGTTGTCTCTGCAAGTACTGTGTGAGTATCTGGCTCTGTCTTTCCCTTCCTGTCTGTTCCGTGTGAACAGAGCCCTGTCCTCCCTGCTCAGCCTTGTCGGCACTCTAGCTGTGCTTGCCTGTAACCCTCTGCCTGTATTGTTCCTGAGTCCCGGTGTGTACTGGGTCCTATCCCGCCTGTGTTCCTACCTGCTAGTGCCTCCCTGTCTGCACTCTAGCTGTGCTTGCCTTTACCCCCCTGCCTGCATACCCGCCTGCCTGCATACCAGTCGTGCCTGCCTATACCCTCCAGTCTGTGTGCCAGCCTACCAGCCTGTTCCTGTATTCCCCTGTGTGGGTCAACAGCCGTGTCCAGGGTCTGTCCTGGAGTAGCACCTGGTCCCTCTGCTCGGTTCCTCCTTGGTGCACTGGCGTCGTATGCCGTCGTGCGACCCTGGTCGGATCGGGTGAATACTTAGTCACGCCCCTCCAGGCATTCACTCTCCGGCACGGTCCAGTGGAATCACTACCAATCCCACGCACACGCCGCTTAGCCCGGGCGTGTGCATAACAGCATGCTCAGGCCATGGTTCCCGTTGAGCCCCACGGCCTTCGCTCTCTGAGAAGTTTTTCCAGCGAATACATGCATTAAAATAAATAAATAAATTTTTTTTCCCTTAGCTGAGTTCCAGGCGAATTACGCACCATCCAGATGGATCTATCAGCTCTCGTTCCTGCGGATCCGCCACGTTACTATGGGGATCCAAGACAGTGTCGTGCATTTGTGGAGCAATGCATGTTACACTTTAAGGCCTACCCTCTTTATTTTCCTTCCGATTGGGCTAAAGTGGCCTTTATGATGTCTTACCTGGCGGGTGATGCCTTGGAATGGATCAACCCCCTATATGAAACACAGGATCCGATCCTCCGGGACCTAATGGCCTTCCTGGTGGCCTTTCTAGTGGTCTTCGATGATCCTAACCCGGAGGCTCCTGCTGAAGCTTCACTTCCCAATATCCCGGAGCAGCCCCAATGGGTAATGTGTGTGGGTAGCGCAATAGTCCTCCAGCCCAATGAGACTACTGCCCACCCAGAATCCTCACAGGGTGACTACGCTTTCCGGAATACTTCTCTCAACCTCAAGAGGCAGTCCAGACGTGCTAGACTTAGAGGCAAGCCGTCACGCCAGGGTCTGTCCTCCCTGAGACCTCCTGACCCCAACCTTGAAGTCCCTACTGAAGCTTCATCTCTCTGTATCCCGGAGAAACCCCAATGGGTAATGTGCGTGGGTAGTGCACCAGTTCTCCTGGCCGAAGAGACTTCTGCCCATCCAGACTCCACACAGGAGAACTTCCTGCACCCGGCATCAGATGCTTCTTTCTCTTTAACCGGTGTGCATGTCCAAGGATGCTCCAAAGCTGTGGTTACCTCAGAGTCTGTGCACCTCTACTACCTGGCGGAGGATCCCCTGTTGCCTCCTGAACCCTCCGGGATACCACTCGATGACAAATGGAGAGAGACTTCTCTACACCCGGTACTCAATACTTTGTCCGCTTCGTCCTGTGAGCCTGACAATGGGTACCCCAAAGTGGTAGTTACCTCCGAGTCTCTACACCCCTCCGACCAGGCGGAGGATCTCCAGTTGTCTCCTGAACCCTTCGGGGTGCTACCTGGTAGCGAAAGGACAGAGACTCTCCTATACTCTGTACCTGATACCTCGCTCGCTTCGTCCAGTGAGTCCAACTTAGTGTACTCCGAAGCAGAGGTTACTCCTGAGTCTCTACACCCCTCCGACCAGGCGGAGGACCTCCAGTTGTGTTCAGAATCCTTCGGGGTGCCACCTGGTGGTGAATGGACAGAGACTTTCCTATATCCTAGATCTGATACCTCGCTTGCTTCGTCCAGTGAGTCCGACCTAGTGTACTCTGAAGCAGAGGTTACCCGTGAGTCTCTACACCCCTCTGACCAGGCGGAGGACCGCCAGCTGTCTCCAGAACCCTTCGGGGTGCCACCTGGTGGTGAATGGACAGAGACTTTCCTATACTCGGTACCCGATACCTCGCCTGCTTCCTCCAGTGAGTCCGACCTAGTGTACTCTGAAGCAGAGGTTACCCGTGAGTCTCTACACCCCTCTGACCAGGCGGAGGACCGCCAGCTGTCTCCAGAACCCTTCGGGGTGCCACCTGGTGGTGAATGGACAGAGACTTTCCTATACTCGGTACCCGATTCCTCGCCTGCTTCCTCCAGTGAGTCCGACCTAGTGTACTCTGAAGCAGTTGTTTTCTCTGAGCCTCTGCACTCTTCTGTCCCGGCGGAGGACCTCCAGTTGTTTCCTGAATCCTCCGGGATACCACCAGATAACAAAGAGACAGTGACTTTTCCTCATTATGTACGTGATAACCCGTCTATTTCTTCCTGTGAGCTTGACAAGATGTACCTCGAAGCAGAGATTACCCTTAAGTCTCTGTCCCCCTCCAACCCAGTGAACGACTGGCCCTCGAATTCCCTGCGGAAGATTCTGGCAGGCCTGAAGAAGAGGGGGCGTAAGGGGGGAGGTACTGTAACATACCTGGCGGCGTCCTTGCATGGTGGTCCATCTCCCACTGTGCAAGAGGGCGCACTTGATCTCCTGTCCAGAATGTCTCTCTGGCTTCCCTCCATGCTGTCTGTTTGTGTCTGTTTCTGCTGCTTAAGGGCGGCGCCCGATCACTTCCTGCCTTTTGTACCTGCTGTGGGTCACACCCCTTGTGCGTCCTCAGCCTATTGCTGTCTGTCACTTGGTATATAGCTCAGCAGCTCCCTTCTATCCCGGCCTGAGCATAAGTGTTTCCTTCAGTGTGTGCTTGCACTCTGAAGGTGCCAGGTCCCGTCCTTTGTTTCCTTGTCTGCCTTTCCTGGAGGCTGTATTTCCAGGCCTGTCTGAACTGTGTCCTGTATGTCTCCTGCTTTGCGGTATTAGTTCCCGTGTCTGAACTGAGTCCTGTATGTCTCCTGCTTTGCGGTATTAGTTCCCGTGTCTGAACTGAGTCCTTTCTGTGTATCTTGTCTGTCCTGTCTGAACACGCTCCTAGCCTGTTCCCCCCGCCTTCTAGGGGCCGATTACCTAGACCCGCTCCTGTCTCTTGTCAGTCCTGTCTGAACACGCTCCTAGCCTGTTCCTCCTGCCTTCTAGGGGCCGATTACCTAGACCCGCTCCTGTGTCTGGTCTGTCCTGTCTGAACACGCTCCTTGCCTGTTCGTTCCGCCTCTCTGGGGGCCGTATTCCCAGACCCGCTCCTGTATCCCTCTGCAGTGTCGGTCTCCTCCGTACACTCAGTTCCAGTCTGAACTCTCTCCTGTCCTTTACCTGTTTTGCCTTTATGTCCGTTCCCTTCCTTTTTCTGCAGAGTCTGAACTCGTACCTAACTCCTGCTTGTTGTCTCTGCAAGTACTGTGTGAGTATCTGGCTCTGTCTTTCCCTTCCTGTCTGTTCCGTGTGAACAGAGCCCTGTCCTCCCTGCTCAGCCTTGTCGGCACTCTAGCTGTGCTTGCCTGTAACCCTCTGCCTGTATTGTTCCTGAGTCCCGGTGTGTACTGGGTCCTATCCCGCCTGTGTTCCTACCTGCTAGTGCCTCCCTGTCTGCACTCTAGCTGTGCTTGCCTTTACCCCCCTGCCTGCATACCCGCCTGCCTGCATACCAGTCGTGCCTGCCTATACCCTCCAGTCTGTGTGCCAGCCTACCAGCCTGTTCCTGTATTCCCCTGTGTGGGTCAACAGCCGTGTCCGGGGTCTGTCCTGGAGTAGCACCTGGTCCCTCTGCTCGGTTCCTCCTTGGTGCACTGGCGTCGTATGCCGTCGTGCGACCCTGGTCGGATCGGGTGAATACTTAGTCACGCCCCTCCAGGCATTCACTCTCCGGCACGGTCCAGTGGAATCACTACCAATCCCACGCACACGCCGCTTAGCCCGGGCGTGTGCATAACACTGTGCACTGCGGGAATTCGCTGGTTTTTGAGCCGAGAATGGCGGTGATGTATGCGTTATGCATACTCCTGGTAAGACCCGACTAGTGGCCCCGCCTTGCTCCATAGACTTGTATTGAGTGAGGCCACGCCAACTAGTCGGCCACACCCACTGATTGACTGCGACACTAACGTATGGAGCGAGGCTGAGCCCTCTAGTCATATTCTGGTCAGGATAATGCATACGTACCCATCGGTCAGAAACCACGCGAATCCTCTCAGCACACAGTGCATGCACTGGGGGGATTCATAAGTCTGCAGTCACACAGAATGACTGCAACCCCTTTAAGCTGGGAGCCTCATGACATGGATTTTGTTCGCCGAGCAGCTGCCTGAATGTCTTACATCACCAAGCACAATGAACAGAGTCAGATGGAGTGGAGTAAAGCCACCAGACTCTTGATATGTGGCGATGTGATCTGTAGAAAGATGAATCACGCTTCTCTGCCTGTCAACCTAATGAATGAGTCTGCGTATGTGAATTCCAATCAATCCACTGAAAAAGGTTACTCTGCATCCGAAATAATGAATGTATGTGTCCGTCCATGATTTTATTGGAGCTAGAGGAGCCTGTGCAGCATAGGCTTTGTTCATATCAAGCCAAAATTTATTTTTTGCCACAGTATAAAATAGTATACAATGGCATAAGTAATGGCAACAGAATTCATATTTTATGTGAACATGTACCTGCCTGAAGACAACAAATACTACTCTTTTGTCATTTTTTGAGTCTACAGTGATCTACTGTATAACGACGTGCAGAATATGCAAGGGAATAATCTCCCATCTTCAACTTGCTTAACTGTTCACAATAACAGTAATTTTGACCAGAGGTGCCCAAACTTTTATATGCCAATGTAAGTCTCTTGACAGGAAAAAAATTTGCTTTTGAGCATGCGTTTTTAATGTTTCTTTTATGCATTTTTTCCCATTCATTAGAATGGGTGATAAACACTGCAACAATGCTGAAAAAATTGATATGCTACAGATTAGAAACTGCTTCAAATCTTCGAGATTTCAGAAATATTATTCACTTTGCTGAAACAGTAAAATGTTGTGTTTTTAGTGCAAAATTCAGGGGAAAAACACTGCAAATATGCGACGTGTGAACATACCCTTATTGTGCCTTATTATGAAGCTTACTTTGATTGCATTTTTCATTGTTTACAGTTCTCAGTAAATTCTGCTAATGTGTTCATTTTAGTATCTGACATATAGGCATATGTCAATTATTTTCTTTAGCATTCGTTTTGGTTTTAGAATTCGGCATTAAAAATAATTGTCTGTGATTAAAGCATAACTCCAGTTTCAGAAAATTGTTACATCTCATAGTGACATAGTAGGAGAAAAGCGAGGGCAGCGGTATGGTCACCGTCCCTTTGATTATCAGAGTATTCAGCAGGAGAGACTGTAAAATATATAGATACAATAAAATATAACCTTTAATGATACGTATTAAAAGACAGTACCTGACAATCAATGACACATAAAAAACCTTAAAGTGCATGTGCTTAAATATACAACCAGTGCTCAGTAAAAAAATGGTTGCATCTCACCACATCGATGGTTATTTCCAGGGGCAGGAGACTGATAAATCATGAGCCGACTGTACCCATGATGGGCACATAGAATTAGGAATATAAATAAGATGTCAAACTCCCCTGTCGTGCCCCTGTATTGCTCCTGCCCTAACAAGGGCAGACCCAAGTGTGAGCTAGTGTACCTCACCACAGCAGGAAAGTTTATCCTGTATAAAAACTCTATCCCTACGAGTTTCGTACCCCATAAGGAGGATTCATCAGGGGATATAATAGACAAAGGGTACGGGTTC
Organism: Phyllobates terribilis; assembly: GCF_046119375.1. NCBI lineage: Eukaryota > Metazoa > Chordata > Amphibia > Anura > Dendrobatidae > Phyllobates > Phyllobates terribilis. The sequence goes on from NW_027362762.1 coordinate 209,410,154, forward strand.
CTGCAGTGGCAAGTAATCAATGTAGCGATATAACTAGCGTGGTTACTGCTAGCTAGAGGTGGTCCTACCTAAGACCTATCTAATCCACCATTTTAACTACTCCCATCCTTATTATCGGCATCTGAGGTCACTTCCGGTTTTATTAATGGACCGCATGGTGCAGGGACAAATCTCCCTACATATGTAGTATGCAAATCTACCATGATGCGGCCTTTTGGACTGCATCATGGAGCGCATGACTGCGTCATTTCCGGTCATCCATGGTGGCTTAATCAGTTCCGGCTGCGTGATGTAGTCGCACCCCCTGTAATGACCCCAGGTCAGGTACTGTCTTTTAGTACGTATCATTAAAGGTTATATTTTACTGTATCTATATATTTTACATTCTCTCCTGCTAAATACTCTAATCTCATAGTGACATATCAGAAATCTTGAGCAGAGCGGGTCTGAATGCTGAGATGAAGGTGGTAGAAGTGCACAGATGACTCCTATGTACCTTGGGCTGGTTTTGTCCCACTCGACTCTCTTGGGTAAAGCTTGGTTAGCACTGTAAAAGTTAATAGGAGTATATCAACTATTAGAGTTTCTGCTCAGCTTTCTGAAGACAGCGGAGCAGAGCCAAAAATATCTGAAGAAGCACAGTAGTCAGCTGAGTGCATTTTTCTTTTTGTTAGTGATTTTAAGGTTCACAGGCACAGCACCTGAATTCTCACAAATACAAATTTTGGACATGTAAAAAAAAATCAAACCACAAAAAATGAGGCTGGCAACCCTGATTTGATCTTATGACAACGTCAGATTGATGATGAGCCACTGAGCTCCTTAATACAAGCCATACTGCTGCCTACATCTGTCTACATTTATCGCTAAAAGATTTGAGACTGACACAAATTGTGTTTTACAAAGTTTGCTACTTGTTAAAGGGCGAGATTCCCTCCAAAAATACCAGTTATTAATGGGGAACTCTCCTACACCTCTATTGAGGTCCGATATTAACTATTAACATCAAACTTGACTATTAATAATTAATATCCACTAACGTTATCTGTGCCTTATACTATATACCAACTGAGACAAAACCGTGTGCTAATAAAAGGCATTTATTACACAAAAGTCTACAGTTAATATACTACTATTTATCACACTAACACAGTACACAAAATGGATATACAATTCCCAATTACCTAATATATTTTCCACCCACGTTTCCTAGTCACTCATGCAATATCAGCCCACCCAACTATACTAACTTTCCCTATATATCTAGGAGGATTAGTACAGGGTATGTAGGGCTAATAAGTAAAGAGTTACAAGGGAAGAGAGATACTCAGCCATGTGTTATGTCCATCTCTCCAATAGTCCAAAGAGTCCAAAGAAGAGACCAGCACATGAGTGCTCTGGGGTTTTATGTCCAGCACAGGAAATGATGTATTATTCCCCGCCCACTGGCTAAGGTCTTTGTTCATGTCCAGCCATACTTGCAAAACCTGTTTTAGTACATGGCTGGACATTTTGTTGATCCTGACCCCAACAGCAGCAAGCAGACTGAAACACATAAGGAGATGGGGGCCAATATATACATGTATACTTATCTGCAAACATGGCTAGCATGTAGATACATATATACATGTACAACTTAGGACACTTCCCTTTACAATCCCCCTGTTGTCGAGAACACGACAATGAAATTTGAGGGAAGTGTTGTACTGAGATATATTTGCCTACTTAAGCCCCATTTATAAGTTGTGACAGTTCATGATGGAATGAAGTATAATATTGCACTTAGGTACCTAGACATCAGCCATTACGGTCATCAACTCTTCCCTGCCTTTCACCGTAATCCAATGTATCCCTCCACAGAATACACTCTGCTTCTTTCTTGGATCTTTGGATCTTTAATCAAAGTCTTTTTGTTGTTAAAGTCTTTTTGCTGTGGTCCTGTCGTTGCCAGTCTTCAGGTATCTGCCTACCCCAAAGTCGTCTTGCTGGTCAGACTCTGGAATGGCTTTAACCTCAGTGTATAGGTTGGCCCGAGTCACTATCCTGTGTACACCCCTCACCCTGCCAGTCTTTCTAGTCCTTTCCCGCAGCTTGCTTCTGCAGGGTTATGAGTACTCCTGGCGTGATGAGACTGCTGGGTGTCACAGTCTGTAGTTGGGCCTCACCACGTGGTTTCTTTGAGCACCTCCTTCTTTTTGGGGTATGGTCAATCGTGGTCTTTCAGTAGAGGCACGACATCCCTCAGGCACGACTTTCATCAGGCAATTTTCCTGTAGTCTTGATTGAAGATCGTTGATGAGTTTCTTCCATGGATAGATACGCAGATCTTTACTAGGCAGGTCAGAATTTCTCGAGTAGGGAGTGATGTCACAATACCTAAGTTGACTGCGTTAAGAAACAGCGTCTGATTCTAATAGACATTCAATCCATCCCTTACGAACTTCACAATAGCTAGGGTTGAAGTGGCAAATACCTAATAAAGTGAGGGGACCTGTCCCTAGAGAACCTAACTCTATTTCCCCATTCACACACACTTTACAATTCCATTCCAAAATAAGCTTTTGGTTTGAATACATATAGAGACTTGAGCTAAAATAGCATGTATTCTAACTGATCCATAGAGCACATGCAGATCATTGACCCATGTGCAATTGGAGTAACTACCGGCTGCAAATGCATGAACACAGTTACATGAACACACTTACTGTGGACTGAGTATGTCCATGCACAGGTAGTTCTGCATTTACACCTAAAGTGTCTATATGTACACATATGGAATTTCAGTATACAGTAAAACTCAAATTTACATTAAATTATATATACACAACATATATTGGATTCGGGGTAAAGGACTGTGTTTGTCTTATGTCCTTAACCCCCATCTCTGGCTGAGCTCATGGTGCTCAGCCTGACTTCTGTGCGTTTGGGCAGACAGTCTTTTGATCCTCCTGCAAATCAGAAACAGTCCAATATATAGGATTACGACCAGGAGACAATGACAGGAAGAGGCAGCTTTGGGGCTTTATTACAGTCTCCTCCTCATGGCTGAAATCAAAGTGGAGATGTTTCAGCTCTGTGGCAAACACAAGAGGGGTCTTCTGGTGTCTCTCAGGGGTATCAGGGTGAAGGTCAAGACTTCTCTCAGGAGTGATAGGTGTTCTTCAGCACTAAGCTCTTCTACATCGACACCTAAAATGGGATTAAGGGAACAATACGCTCCTGGGAGTTCTCCCGTTGCAGTTATTCAACATCCTGACACTGGATATCTTCGCTGTCTCATCAAACTCCTGTTCCTTTAGGGTGACCTCCCCCTGTTAACCTTCCTCAGCTGCCTAGCAAGTTCCTATTGCATAGGCAATGACTTGACTCTCTTGAACCCCACAAAATGAATGCAATTTTTCTTTAGTATGCCCAAAGTCAATTGCCTCTGTTTCCTATACAGACACCCCTTCCAGTTTTTCACAACACAAAAGAGTAACACACAGCCTTCGCAGCTACTTATTCTCCTATACATAGCTGCAAACAGACTACACAGAGACAAAGGCTCATCGTGTATAGTTGGCTTGAACTAATTCAGGATTTCTGGAGTAACATCCCAGTTTGCCAGCCTCATGCCTCATCATGAAACTGCCCATCCCTGGGTTTGGTACTCCCCGTTGCCACATACTACCGATTAAGATATGTAGGCAACCACAATCAGCTGGAACTACAAGGCCTAGGTGCACAATATATACCTATCCACACCTTTCTACCTATCTTAGTCCATGCCGAAAAAACAGCTCACTCGTGGATATGGCTCTATTATCAAAGGGAAAATGTTAATACACTTAGGAAAACTAAACGTCAAACTAAGGTTCACTGTTTCAAGTTGTATCCTGCATCAAGATTTAAGCAAAACCAGGTTATCCGTCCAAACTTCAAGGTCTAAGCACACAGTATAACACGACACTCCATCATGTACGTCAGTTACCTGTCCATGCTTCTCTGCCTGTCTTAGCTCACGTAATACACCCTTTATTCAATCCAAAATGCACAGAAAACAAAAAAACAAACAAACCATTAACAAATTATCCGACTGAACATCAAGGCCTAGGTGCACAATATATACCTGTCCACACCTTTCTACCTATCTTAGTCCATGCTGCAAAACCAGCTCATCCATGGATGTGACTATTACCAAATGAAAACAAAAAAAAATAAAATACACATTCCTGCGATCTGTGCTACTCTTAACCTTATGAATCCTATGGAAAAACTGGAGCTAAAAATAAAAGTACCAGCAAATAAACCTCATTTACTTGACAGGGGGTCTGATAGAAAACAGAAAGCAACCAGCATACTAACAAATCCTGTTATACATTGCATACACATTGAGACTCCTATAAAGCCTTTCTGCCACCTGTCTGAGTCTCACAGGTCTAACAATATATTTAAACTGTGAAAGAACAAACCTAGTAAACAACAGAACAGTAAAATAAACTAATAAGCCAAAACAACTGTATACATATAGAACAGTACAGGTCTGTTAGAAACTCTGCTGATTGAGTTTAATCAAGGCCTTACAGGGAGCAAAATTTACCCTTTCATCCCTTGCTGGCAGTCGGCCATTTTGACACATCTGCACATGGTGGGGCACATGAGACTGAGAGAAAATACTATTTTGTCTCTGTAAATGTCTGTTCTCCATGCTGGACTTCTCACAATTAATTGTGCAATGACAATTCCTTGCAATGTGTCCAAAGTGACCACATTTAAAACATTTAACAGAGCAATATTTCATCTCTCTCCTTGTACCTGACAATTTGCAGTACCTGGCAATATGACCTGAGCCATCACAGGCATAACATCTAATGGATGCCATGCTTGATGTAGGGCCCTAACAGAACATACTTCCTTTTGTCTGGATATTTTAAACTGTTCCATCACTAGGGATGCACTTTTAACAATCTTACGTTTGCATTTTCTCATTATTTTACACTTGTCGTTACATTTATTGATTGGATCAAAATTTAATGAAATATTTGATCCATCACTCCCCTTTTTTGCCCTGCACAGGGCACAATTGGTAGAGAATCCGGCCTTGGTCTCAGAGACAAACAGAAGGCCGGCACCATGTTTGAATAATCATTGATGATATTTTGCAAATTTTTAATCAGTTGGGATCTAGTATCAAGATCAACACTCAACTGATTGATTATGGCATCACTAGCTGCTGCCTGGTCCTTAAAAGCTTTGATCTCAGCCCCAGACTGAGTCAGCTGTGCCTCAATATCAAGACAATGATTTTTCATCTCAAGCAGTTGCGATTCCAGCATGCAGATCTGCTTATCTCTATCCATATCACATTTACTATTCTCTGCCAGTTGTGTCTGTAAGGCACAAACTCTCTGCAAATTTGTTACACAACACTGGCAGTGAAACTTTGGGGGATCTACCTTACACAATGAGTCCTCATATACACAAATCAGTTTTGCTAGCATGTGGAGCCGTTTGCTTGTTTTATTCAAAACAGACCGTCAGTCTATACACATGCTATCATGAGCACATGCTTGCTCCAATAGAGCAGACCACAGCAATTCTGCAGATTTGGGTGTACTGGGGTGCACTGGGTTAAATTTACTGTGTTTTGCTAAGCATTTCAGGGTGGATAAATCCATACTCACTCTTCTTGGAGCCATCACGGTCATCCTCCTTGTCCCTTCTGTGCTGCTTGAAAAAGGTCCTTTTACCTCCGGAACGCCTTTTCCTGACCAGCTGGACTTTCTCTTGAGAACGACTATGCCTCTTTGGAAGAATGTCTTGGTATAGATCACCCCAAATGCTCAAAGATTGTAAAGCAAACAGAAAAACGTTAAAAAAAATCAGAACAAAACAAAAGATTGGGTTCTCTGTTATAGATTTTGTCCCGTGTACAGCTCATGCTGAAAAGCTGTGTCATTCGTCTGAAATTTCAGCGCTCTGAACACACAGAATTACACAACAGTTCACTCTGTATCAATGTAATCTGTCCATGTCCCCCTGGCCTGATCAGTTCACAAACAATGACCAGATAATCACAGAGCAAAACACGAAAAACAAAATCACAACAGTTGGGCCTGGCTCACCATTGTAAAAGGGCGAGGTTCCCTCCAAAAATATCAGTTATTAATGGGGAACTCTCCTACACCTCTATTGAGGTCCGATATTAACTATTAACATCAAACTTGACTATTAATAATTAATATCCACTAACGTTATCTGTGCCTTATACTATATACCAACTGAGACAAAACCGTGTGCTAATAAAAGGTATTTATTACACAAAAGTCTACAGTTAATATACTACTATTTATCACACTAACACAGTACACAAAATGGATATACAATTCCCAATTACCTAATATATTTTCCACCCACGTTTCCTAATCACTCAGGCAATATCAGCCCACTCAATTATACTAACTTTCCCTATATATCTAGGAGGATTAGTACAGGGTATGTAGGGCTAATAAGTAAAGAGTTACAAGGGAAGAGAGATACTCAGCCATGTGTTATGTTCATCTCTCCAACAGTCCAAAGAGTCCAAAGAAGAGACCAGCACATGAGTGCTCTGGGGTTTTATGTCCAGCACAGGAAATGATGTATTATTCCCCGCCCACTGGCTAAGGTCTTTGTTCATGTCCAGCCATACTTGCAAAACCTGTTTTAGTACATGGCTGGACATTTTGTTGATCCTGCCCCAACAGCAGCAAGCAGACTGAAACACATAAGGAGATGGGGGCCAATATATACATGTATACTTATCTGCAAACATGGCTAGCATGTAGATACATATATACATGTACAACCTAGGACACTTCCCTTTACACTACTTCAGTTTTTTTAGTGGAAATTTTCATTGAAGGGGTTGTCCACTACTTTATATCCCCCCTTTGTGTCCCCCCCGGGGCCCCTACGACTTCTTGTAAATACTTTCTGTTGTTGATAATGCCTGTGAGCGGCGCTATCACTGGCCGCTCACAGGCATCACGTGACCCCCGGCTGCAGCCGGCTCTGACATCCGCTGATGTCACGACAAGTGCTGGTGTAGCACCCTGAGGATCCGGCTGCTACAGGGGTATTGCACCTCAACCCAGAGGTGTGATATTCCACTCCCGGGTAAGGATGGAGTGTGGAACTGAGCTCGGTAGGCTGCATGCACTACACACATCCCATTTCCGAGGAGCAGACCGACGGTACTCCCACTTAGAAATGTGCAGGTACGACCGAGTCTGTTCCTGGCTGGAGTGGGAGGGGGGTGGTACATCCCATGTAGTGTAGGGGCAGATAGGGGGAGCAGCCTGGGTAAAGATAGGAGCTCATTGGGTGCTGGTCACCTGAGCTCACACATAGAGGGTGTATATAAGGTGGGCACCAACTAAGATCAGGGTCAGATGCAGAGAACAAGTCAGTTGGAGACAGCAAGACAGCTGCAGAGGAGCAGACAGCAAGCAGAGAGGAAGTCAGCCTGCAGCAAGGGAGAAGAGAGACCCTGAGTGAGAGAGGAGCAGAGAAGGAGTACCCAGAGGGGAGAACAGAGAGGACCCAAGATCCCAAATTAAAGCACCGGGTGAGGAGTCGGCACAGGGTACCGGAACCCAAGCTGGTGGGGGCAGAAAACACACCCTAGCCAGAGACCGGAGGCCGTGGGCAGCATCTGCCACGGCCACCCATCACATCCACCCCGAAGGCACACCACATGAAGGGTCAGGGAACCCAAGGCCAAGGGTGTCCCAACAGAAGGCCCGAGGGAGCTGGACCTAGGTGGATCACTGGTGGGGACGGCCAGAGAACGGGACAGAAGGAGAGCTCAGGGCCACGCTCCGGACTTGTTTGGGGGTTGGCTGGATCCAGGACCTGGTGGACGCAGCACGGCTCGGGTGGTCACTCGGAGCTGGAGTGACCAGTACAACATCAGCAGTAAGTAAACACCCTTAACTGCACAACCCGACTCTGTCTTCATTGCCGTCTGCACTGCACCACCACAACCCCCATCCTCTGCACCTGTCCTCCCTGAGGCTATACCCCTCCCGTTGGGGGTTATCCCACCAAGCTGCGCACCCACCATCAGCCTCAGCGGACCCTGCTGCAGCGGCGGCCACAGTGACCGCATCACAACGGGTGGCGTAGTCGACACAAAAGAACTCTTATTAACATCTGTAGGACTGCCACATAACACTGAGCTTGACGCCCTGGGCACGGGGCCGGGTCACAGCCGCTCGGAGACTACAACCCCCCATCTGATCCGGTGCCGGGTATTCCCCTCAAAAAGGAATATGTCCCAGGGGGCGCGTCAACTTTGGCGTAGTCGGCAGGATTACGTGCCCGCAACACCCGGGTACTGCGTGCCTGAAGAAAAGTGCAAGTTTACCTCAGAAAGAAGTCTCCCGCCGGTTCCGGAGGGTCCACGCCATCGGACCCCATCACAAGTCGTTTCCCGCCGATTGTCCGCCATTTCCAACTTGTTCCCGCCATCTGCAGAGTTTCCCGCCACTGGGCGACGCTTCCCGCCAAAACCGCAGATTTCCCGCCTTGGAAGAGCAGCGGACGCCATTATGGGCGTGCCAAAGGAGGGCAAGAGGCCACCTCCCATCGTGGGCCGGGACAGAAAATGGCGCCAAAAGTGGAAACCGCCCCCACCAACAGAGACTGTGATGCTGGAGGTGTCTGTCAGCGTGAAAGAACTACCCCTGGAGCTGACAGTCACCGAGTGGCCCCGGGACCGCCCTCGAAGTGGGAGGAGACGAAAGAAAAGAGCAAAGATGGGTGCCGCCTGGAGCAGTCTGGAGCGAGCGCACCCGGAGGCAGGAAGCCTGGAGAGGAGCAGCAGAAAAGCTCACCCGGAGATGTCCAGAGAGCAGAGCAGCACCGGCCCGCTGGCCAGGAGCCTGCTGGAAGAAGAGCAGAGCAGCACCGACCCGTTGGTCAGGAGCCTGCTGGACACCACGACCCCACTAGGCCTAGTGGAGGTCCTTGCACAGCTCCCCCGAGACCGGGAGTGTGCGCAGACTGCCCTGGAGGGCCTCGCACGGAGGATGGCCCGGGTACAGCGCGAGATATTGGCGGAATGGAGCCGGGAGATGGCCCAGCAAGCTGAAACCAAGACGCAAGCTGAAACCAAGACCCGGAGCACGCCAGCCGAGATGAGGAAGGAGACCGCCTCTGAGGATGGCGCGGGAGGACCCAAGGCCGGAGACGGCGCCGAGGAGGGAGCCGAACGCAAGGAGGCAGGTAAAGGGGACGCCTATACCCCAAGCCGTGACACCGCTTACCTGCCCCAGCTCCCCGTCGCAGAGCCCGAAAGTCCCCCTGCTGTGCCCGAAAACGCCATGTCACCGACGCAGACTAGGCCCCAACCGGAAGCCGCCGCCGCGACCCCTGTGACGTCACGCGCCTCGACCCGGGGCGTGACAAAGCAGGAAATACCACCAGCCTGGTCGCAAGGCCTAGTACCCCCGGGCGCCGAATCACCAACAGCGCCCCCTACCTCCGCGGAGCCTCCGGCCTGGCCGCAAGGCCAGGTAGCCCAGGGCGCCGCCGTCCTAACGGTGCCCTTCACCTTCCAGGTGCCCCAGGCCTGGCCGCAAGGCCTGGGCAACCCGGGCGCCACCACCACCGCGCCCGCACCCGTAAAACCAAGGGTGCCGCGTCTGGGAGAGGACTTGTTTGCCCAGCACACGTGGCCGGACGGGCAGCCTTTCATCTGGCCCCAGAAGTATTACGAACTGGAGCACCAGAGGAGGGTTGGGGCCATGTGTGCACCCCTGATTCCGGCTCCGAAGCCCGTAATAAGGATCTCGCCCCCGCTAGCGGAAGCACAGTTTGAGTGGGACCCCACCGGAGAAGATCTAATGGGGTTCACTCAGGAAACTAGGGCAGCTGCAGCAGAGCGTGCGGAGTGCTGCCGCCAACAGCTCGAGGAGTTTGCGAGGGAGCGGAGAGAGAGGCGGGTCCGGGAACAACAGGCCCAAATAAGGAGCGCCGAGCAAAAGAGCCGGACCAGGAGGGACCCCCGTGCAGCGCACAGTCCCCGTACCACCGGGACTGTAATAAAGTTTAACCAGCAGCATGAGTGGGGCTTCATTAGAGACAACAACACCCCCGGCGACGTCTTTGTCACGCGCAGAGACGTGGAGTCCCATCTGCCGGAGGGGCACAGAGGTCGTGACCTCTACATCGGAGATGAGGTCACCTTTACCCGGCACAAGTGTGCCAAGGGACCTTATGCCCTCCACGTACACCGCCTGACGGAGGAGGAGTTGCGGTGCGAGGAGGAGGAGCAAGAGGACCCGGACGGGTCTGAAGTAACAACCAGCTGTAAGCAAAGAGCAGGAGGAAGACGCCGTTGAGTGCGGCAGAGCAAGTGATGTAAATAGTTACCCGATCGGGTACCAAAGAAACTGTTGATACATATATATATAGTCCCCGTTGGGACCAGCTGAGTGAACTGTTTACCCGTTAACCCCTTAATCCCACAGGCTGAGGACTGTGAGCAGCCATTCCCTTCCCTCTACCTGGCCGAGGACTGAGAGCGGCCACTATCCCTGTAAATAGTTGCGCGTCCTAAAGCGCCCCCTACCGGTTTTATAGGAAAACCAGTTTTCTAGAGAGACTGTCGCACTTTACCCGGTCACACGTTGCACAGTGACCGGAGGAGGAGCCAGAGGCGACGAGAATGTTTTATATATATATATATAATGTTTTATATGTTTTATATGTTTATGAAAAAAAAAATGTATGTTTGGTGTTGTTTTTATCTTACAGCCCGAGGACGTGCTGTGATTTACCAGGGGGGAATGTAGCACCCTGAGGATCCGGCTGCTACAGGGGTATTGCACCTCAACCCAGAGGTGTGATATTCCACTCCCGGGTAAGGATGGAGTGTGGAACTGAGCTCAGTAGGCTGCATGCACTACACACATCCCATTTCCGAGGAGCAGACCGACGGTACTCCCACTTAGAAATGTGCAGGTACGACCGAGTCTGTTCCTGGCTGGAGTGGGAGGGGGGTGGTACATCCCATGTAGTGTAGGGGCAGATAGGGGGAGCAGCCTGGGTAAAGATAGGAGCTCATTGGGTGCTGGTCACCTGAGCTCACACATAGAGGGTGTATATAAGGTGGGCACCAACTAAGATCAGGGTCAGATGCAGAGAACAAGTCAGTTGGAGACAGCAAGACAGCTGCAGAGGAGCAGACAGCAAGCAGAGAGGAAGTCAGCCTGCAGCAAGGGAGAAGAGAGACCCTGAGTGAGAGAGGAGCAGAGAAGGAGTACCCAGAGGGGAGAACAGAGAGGACCCAAGATCCCAAATTAAAGCACCGGGTGAGGAGTCGGCACAGGGTACCGGAACCCAAGCTGGTGGGGGCAGAAAACACACCCTAGCCAGAGACCGGAGGCCGTGGGCAGCATCTGCCACGGCCACCCATCACATCCACCCCGAAGGCACAACACATGAAGGGTCAGGGAACCCAAGGCCAAGGGTGTCCCAACAGAAGGCCCGAGGGAGCTGGACCTAGGTGGATCACTGGTGGGGACGGCCAGAGAACGGGACAGAAGGAGAGCTCAGGGCCACGCTCCGGACTTGTTTGGGGGTTGGCTGGATCCAGGACCTGGTGGACGCAGCACGGCTCGGGTGGTCACTCGGAGCTGGAGTGACCAGTACAACATCAGCAGTAAGCAAACACCCTTAACTGCACAACCCGACTCTGTCTTCATTGCCGTCTGCACTGCACCACCACAACCCCCATCCTCTGCACCTGTCCTCCCTGAGGCTATACCCCTCCCGTTGGGGGTTATCCCACCAAGCTGCGCACCCACCATCAGCCTCAGCGGACCCTGCTGCAGCGGCGGCCACAGTGACCGCATCACAACGGGTGGCGTAGTCGACACAAAAGAACTCTTATTAACATCTGTAGGACTGCCACATAACACTGAGCTTGACGCCCTGGGCACGGGGCCGGGTCACAGCCGCTCGGAGACTACAACCCCCCATCTGATCCGGTGCCGGGTATTCCCCTCAAAAAGGAATATGTCCCAGGGGGCGCGTCACTGGCAGCAACTGGGGGTCACGATCTTCCTGGTTCCACGATGGATGCCAGGCTGTAGGCGGGGTTGCCCCCTGCATCACACCCGGCATCCACCGCGCGCTCTGCCTCTCCCCATTCAGCGGGGACCGCAGCGCTGAGTCACGCCTCACTGGTAGTGACATTAGCGCGGGGTCACGTGATGCCTGTGAGCGGCCAGTGATAGCGCCGCTCACAGGCATTATCAGCAATAGAAGGTATTTACAAGAAGTCTTAGGGATCCCAGGGGGATACATTGGGGGGGCGAAATAAAGTAGTGGACAACTTCTTTAACTCTAGGTTGTTATGAAGAGTGGTCAAATTAAATGCAAAAAAACTACAAAGTCATTCCTTGCTATGAAAATAAACTTAATCACAAAAACACAATGTCTACTGATTTTCAGTCCTTCCTCAAAATGACCTGCTTACATCATTGCAGTGATTTTCTCATTAGAAAGTGTTAACAGGAAAGGGCACTCTGATTTCACTCTGTTATGCTGATATAAAAGCAAACTGGTTGCTTTAAAAAGGGGCCAGTGCTTGAAACATTGACTTCTGTTAACCATGATAACCTCCATGGAAACACTTGCAGTCATCTCTGCTTAGCATCAAAGGGGCTTTACAGGCAAGTACATTGCTACTTGTAAGATTGGCCAAAATCAATTATTTAGGCTATGTGCCCACGATGCAGAAATGAAGCAGAAAATTTCTGCAGCATTTCTGCATCTCCCTGGCAGAAAAAAACGCATGCAGATTGTGCATGCATTTTTCCTGCAGAATACATGCGGATCCACATGCGGGTTCACATGCGTTTCCACATGCAGATTGACAAGCACTTTCCAGGCGATAGCATCACTTGGAAAGTGCTTGACAGCTAGGTCACACTGTATAAATCCATGCAAACAGCATGGATTTATTCAGTGTGAACCGTAAAAATTAAAACAAATAAAGCTATACTCACCCCCGAGGCCCCGGCATGGCTGCAGCGCTGCTTCCTGGCTGGTTCCCGGCTGCCGGCATATCGCGAGACAGAGCGGTGAAGGGCCTGCGGTCACATGACTGTGACGTCACCGAAGGTCCTTCAGCGCTGCTGGCATTCAGAGAGAAGACGCCGGACAGGTGAGTATAAACTTTATTTGTTATTTTATTCTTTTTTTACAGGTACAATGGTACCCAGGTCTGGATGAGAGTCTCCTCTCCTCCAGAACTGGGTACCATCCGCACATAGAGACGCATAGAAGCCACTTGTACAAATGTACAGTCGCGGTTTCTGTGCGTCTCAATGCAAGTCAATGGCGGGAGTTCCGCTGCGCTTCCGCAAAATTAAATGACATGCTGCGGATTTTCGTACGCAGCATAAACGCTGCGGAAAAATCCGCAGCATGTACATAGAACATGCGGAATCCCCTTGGGGACCATGGGGTGCGGATTACCTAGCGTTTAACAAGCGTTTCCGCAGCATAAACGCTTGAAAAACGCTACGTGGGCACACAGCCTTATTGGATCATCAAGAAATTCAGAGAGGTTCAATTGCTGTGAAGAAGGCTTCAGCACATCCAAGAAAATCCAGCAAGTGGTAGGACCATCTGCTAAAGAGAATTCAGCTACGAGATTGGTTCAACACTAGTGCAGAACTTGCTTAAGAATGGTAGTAGGCTGCTGTCTGTGCATCTGCACACAACACAGTGAAGCAAAGGCTTTTTGAGGCTGGCCTCATCTCAGCAATAAAGCCACTTATCTCCAAGAAAAACATCCAGGGCAAACTGACATTTTGCAAGTTGTACAGGGATTTCACTGCAGAGGACTGGGGTAATGGTATTCTCTCTAATGAATCACCTTCAGATTGTTTGGGACATCTGGAAGAATGATTTTCTAGAGAAGAAAAGGTGATCACTACCATGAGTGCTGTGTCATGCCAACAGTGAAGCATCCTGAGACCATTCATGTGTAGGATTGTTTTTCATCCAAGGGAGTGTAATCACTCACTGTTTTGCCTTTCATGAATAAAGATTGGTATATAAACATCCTCCAAGAGCAACTTGGAGCAATTTTGTAATGAATAATGATGAGCGAGCTTCCTTGGCACTGCTCGATACTTGATCAAGCATCAGGGAGCTTGGGTATGCTCGCTACTCGATTGATTATCGTGGGCATAGGCGGATTATAATGAGGACGATCTGGGCTACCGCCCAGGGCCCGCAGCTCCGTGGGGGGGCCCATGGCCAGATCGCCCTCATTATAATGTTTTCTGCAGAGGCAGGGGCAGGGGGACCGCACTGTACCATTAGACGCTGGCAGGCCGCATCAGGGAGACAGACACGCCCCCTGCACGCTGTGTGCTGCGTCTCCAGGACTGACGGAGCTCCTGCATCAGTGGATGGCGGTAAATAGTAAATACAAGGTCGGGCCTAGGGCAGGATGTCTGGAGTCACAGAGAGGAGGGGGCTACAGGACGCTGTTCCCCTCCTGATCAGTTCACAGGGATCCTTTAGTTTCAGGTCGTCGGCCGATCTGCTGGGGCTCTGTGTGACTTATTGCCAGAGTCTAACCTTTGCTGCAGATCAGGTCGCGATGTCAGTGCCAGGTCATCGGCTCCAGTGTCACCAGATCTGCAGGAAAATTCACAGTCCTGCAATAAATCACACTGAGCCCCAGCAGAGACCCCAGACATCAGCATAGATGCACTGACTGATCAACCGTGAACCTGCAGGACGTCACATACTGTACTGCCACATATATAATATGTGAGGTCCTGTGTGCAGGTCCAGGTGTGATCAGTACAGTGTATATCCCTGTACAAAAAATGTCATCCAGTATACAGATTAATGTACGGTATGCTGTGGTACAGACATCAGATGGGATATAACAATGTGTATAGTATATAACATCTGATATCTGTATCACAGTATTTCGTACTAGCTATTGAACCCATTCTACGCCCGGGTGGCGAGCTTTTTTATTGGTATATGCTCTCCCATCCTGGCTCCATATCCTGGTATATGCTTCCTCATCCTGGTATATGCGCCCTTGTCCTGGTATATACTCCCCCATCCTGGTATATGCTTCCCCATCCTGGTCCCCCATCCTGGTATATGCTCCCAAATCCTGGTCCATGCTTCCCCCCCATCCTGGTATATGCTTCCCCATCCTGGTCCATGCCCCCCCATCCTGGAATATGCTCCCCTATCCTGGTATATGCTCCCCCATCCTGGTCCCCTATCCTGGTATATGCTCCCCCATCCTGGTCCCCTATCCTGGTATATGCTCCCCCATCCTGGTCCCCTATCCTGGTATATGCTCCCCCCTCACCCTGGTCCATGCTGCCCATGTCCACATAGTGCGATATCTAGTTTCATTTGAATAAATACAAATGTGCAGAGTGTATTCAACAAAATGGCGCCAAAGTACGCGCAGCTGTTCTGTGGAGCTCCAAGGAAGGCTCCCTGCACCAGCGCACAATACCTTGGGGCCCGGTGAGCAGAAGCACAAGAGGGGGGACCAGGCCCCCCTCTTTACTTCTGTTCACTAGGCCCTATACAGCATTAAGGGCAATAATGCCCTGATGGTGGTCCTGATGATGAGACACAGTGTATGAGGCCCTCCTTTATGTCTAATACAGGGTGTATCAGAGTCCTTCTTCCTTCTAATTTTTGGCAGTTCTTTCATTGTCCACATAGGCTTTGTGAGTTTCAGAGTACCCCTTCATAAATTAAATAGGATGTGTCTGACCATGTTACACACACCACATGCCCACATAAGGTAGTAAAAAAAATTAAATTACTACCAGTGGATGTAGTTTTATCTCCCACTCTACTATGTCATCTACTGTAGTCATAGGTGATGGGGAAATACGGTGTGAGATGGCACGACTATTAAGGGGTGGAGGAGGCGTTTTTTTTTCTCTTTTTAATTTTTCCTTACATACAAGTCATTACACAGGAAAGAATTGTTCCTAACAATTTTCCTGTATTGTAAAATCCATTTTATCTTTGGTTTTGCATGTTTTATTCAGTCCATAGCAGCGACCTGGGAGTCAGAAATGCATCTAGGCGTCTTCTCCATGCTGTTCCTATTCTATTTGAGCCCTGTTTCCATCCATTTCAGCAATTTTCCTGCCAACCCTGTTGGGGTTTTCCAGTAAAATGTTTGAGTTTCCCATTGACTTTCATTATACTCGGTACTTGAGTTGAGCCCGTTCGAGCGTCCGACCTGCTCAATTCAAGGACCAAGCACTTGAGCATTTAAGTGCTCAATCATAACTAGTAATGAACTATGCTTTTTCCAGC
This sequence comes from Phyllobates terribilis, assembly GCF_046119375.1. Lineage (NCBI taxonomy): Eukaryota > Metazoa > Chordata > Amphibia > Anura > Dendrobatidae > Phyllobates > Phyllobates terribilis. The sequence goes on from NW_027362762.1 coordinate 209,426,519, forward strand.
ATGATGGAGACCATGTCACAAGTTAAAAGTAATAACTAAGTGGCTTGGTGAAGAAAAATTAAAATTTTGGATCCATGGCCAGGAAGCTCCAGAGATCTAAATCTCATTGAGAACCTGTGGTCAATCCTGAAAAAGCAAGTGATCAAACACAGAAATTGTGATAAACTCCAAGGATTGATTAGGCAAGAAAGGGTTTCTATCAGTCAGGATTTTTCCCAGAAGCAGATATCCAGCATGCAGGGGTATATTGCCGAAGTCTTGAAAAATAAGGATCAGCACTGTAAATATTGAGTCTTTACATAAACTTGGTATATTTGTCATAGTGTGAAAACGTATTAAGTGCTTAGAAATTGTACCTCAGTATTATAGGAACATCTGACCAAAAGATCTAAAAACAATGAAGCAGCAAAGTTTGTGAAAACCAAAATTTGTGTCAGTCTCTAACACTTTTGGTAATGATTATATATCTATTTAAAAGGGGTGTCCACATACTTGTGTAAAGAGGTGCAATAAATACAAATCAATAATTCTAGAGATAAAGGATACAATTGTGTCTATATATTGTGTTTCTGTATTTAAAAAAATATCACTGTCTTTGAAAGGGAATCTGTCAGCAGGTTTTTGATATTTATTCTGAGAGCAGCATCATTTAAGGGCAGTGAGCGTGATTCCAGAGATGTGTCACTTATAAGCCTGTGTGCTGTAGTTTTGATAAGATCAATGTTTTAACAGCAGATCATCACTGCTTGACTTGGTGTCGCATGCAAATGAGCCTGACAATTGACAATGTAGACAAGAAGCTGCCAATGAGACGTGTTGGTGAGGTTACATAGCTAGCATTTTGACCACTGCACCAAGCAGTCCAGTAAGTGATACACCACTGGAATGAATCAGTCTCTCTGAACCTACATCATGCTGCTCTCAGATTGCATATCAAAACCTGCTGACAAATTCCCTTTAAGAAATATGCCTTTCTACATTACAATTTCAGCTGTGTTTAGGATGGGTACTGTAGATATGATTATTTGCATAACAGAAGATCAGAATTAAAACTATGTCACTTATTCTGTGTGGGTATTATATACTGACTTATTTCTGAGAACAAAACATACACATATCCCCTCATAAATCAAAATATATCTTCTGCAGGCAACCAGTGTAAAAATCCATCAAGCGTTGGACATCTAATCCATCCAAGGCCATTATATATATTTTACTACATACTATATTTCATGAGAACGATGCCATGAAACCATATATTCTATTGCATTTATATTCTCTGCAGAACTGACACTGTAACAAATTTATTTTGCCAAGGAAGAAAAATGCTCATTTAAGAATCTTTCTATAATACTATATAATCCCCAGCATGAATAATCTTTCTGAAGTCTTGTGCCTAGAGTACATTTAATATGATTTTACAATTACTTCTTATTGTGGAGAATTATGTTATTTTTAATTACCGGTTGTAACGCAGCTTAGCTGTTTTGTTGTCTAGTCTATTATTTTTTGCTATTATGTTTATTTCCTTATTCTTAGCTACAGAATACAATGTGCTTAATATTGTTTTGTGTCTTTTTCTACTGTTTATTGCTTTGTAGAATATACTTAGCGCAGACTTTTCCAAAGAATAAGCAATGCTTTATTCAAAATCAATGGGAAATAAGTGTTCACTTTTGACTTAATAAATAATAATTTGCTTTTCAAATGAATGCACCATTTACATCTAATAAAGACTTTCTACTTTTACTGTAGTTAAACTGTTGAATTACTACTTTTACCCTTCCCACTTTGGTCATTTTTTATTTTTTGTCCCTATGTTTCAAAAGCCATAACTTTCTTTTTTTCTGTCAACATAACTGTAAGAGAGCTTCTTTCTCTTGATTACATACCGTATTTTGCAGACTATAAGACTCATCCGGACCATAAGATGCACTGGTGGAAAATAGAAAAAAAAAATTCTTTAAATAAAATGCTGGTGCGTCTTATAGTCTGTTTTAACAGGAGCTTACAGGGGGTGGCAGAGGCAGAGGTGGAGTGGGGTAGCAAGAGGTAGGGTCGCTGCTTCAGGAGGCTGTCGTCGGCAGGAGTGGGGCGATGCTGCGGGCCCTGGGCTCTCATAAGATGTCGGCATCGGTGAGCAGAGTCTCCTTTCCCAATGACTTCTCTGCGGTGGGCTTCGGGAAAGTGGCCTCCCAAGGCGGCGCATGCGTAGATTAAGTTCTAGGAAGACGAGACCCCCAAAAAAGGATGGGCATATCCTCGTGGTTCCTTGCAGCTGCTATCATTCAGGTACAAACCTACTATACATTACTTGTCATGACTGATTACTGAGCGAGCTGCTCCCTCTCATTGGGTCTTTCTAAATCATGACTCTATATCATGACACTGCATCAGGTGCATACTGATCACCACTCCCATCCCTACCCTTACTTTGTTATTTATCTAAGCACAATGGCACTTTAATGAGTCTTACAGTCATGGCCAAAAGTATTGAGAATGAGACAAATAGTAATTTTTCCAAAGTTTACTGCTTCATTTTTTGTAATGGCAATTAGCATATACTCCTGAATGTCAAAGAGTGATCAGCTGAACAGCAATTACTGTACTTGCAAAGTCAATATTTGCCCAGAAAATGAACTTTAACCCCAAAACACATTTCAAAATCATTGCAGTCCTGCCTTAAAAGGAGCTGCTAACATCGTTTTAGTGATTGATCCATTAACACAGGTGTGGGTGTTGATGAGGACAGGGCTGGCGATCAATCAGTCATGATTAAGTAAGAATGACATCACTGGACACTTTAAAAGGAGGCTGGTTCTTGGTATCATTGTTTCTCTTCAGTTAACCATGGTTATCTCTAAAGAAACACGTGCAGCCATCATTGCACTGCACAAAAATGGCCTAACAGGGAAGAGTATCGCAGCTACAAAGATTGCACCTCAGTCAACAATCTATCGCATCATCAAGAACTTCAAGGAGAGAGCTTCCATTGTTGTCAAAAAGGCTCCAGGGCGCCCAAGAAAGACCAGCAAGCGCCAGGACCGTATCTTAAAACTGTTTCAGCTGCGGGATCGGACTACCAGCAGTGCCGAGCTTGCTCAGGAATGGCAGCAGGCTGGTGTGAGTGCTTCTGCACGCACTGTGAGGCGGAGACTCTTTGAGCAAGGGCTGGTTTCAAGGAGGGCAGCAAAGAAGCCACTTCTCTCTAGAAAAAACATCAGGGACCGACTGATATTCTGCAAAAGGTACAGGGAGTGGACTGCTGAGGACTGGGGCAAAGTCATTTTCTCTGATGAATCCCCTTTTCGATTGTTTGGGACATCTGGAAAACAGCTTATTCGGAGAAGAAGAGGTGAGCGCTACCACCAGTCTTGTCTCATGCCAACTGTAAAGCATCCTGAAACCATTCATGTGTGGGGTTGCTTCTCAGCCAAGGGAATTGGCTCACTCACAGTCTTGCCTAAAAACACAGCCATGAATAAAGAATGGTACCAGAATGTCCTCCAAGAGCAACTTCTTCCAACCGTCCAAGAGCAGTTTGGCGCCCAACAATGCCTTTTGCAGCATGATGGAGCACCTTGCCATAAAGCAAAGGTGATAACTAAATGGCTCATGGAACAAAACATAGAGATTTTGGGTCCATGGCCTGGAAACTCCCCAGATCTTAATCCCATTGAGAACTTGTGGTCAATCATCAAGAAAGGGGTGGACAAACAAAAACCAACAAATTCTGGCAAAATGCAAGCATTGATTATGCAAGAATGGACTGCTATCAGTCAGGATTTGGTCCAAAAGTTGATTGAGAGCATGCCAGGGAGAATTACAGAGGTCTTGAAGAAGAAGGGGCAACACTGCAAATATTGACTTGCTGCATTAACTCATTCTAACTGTCAATATAACCTATTGGTACTCATAATATCATTGCAATTATATTTCTGTATGTGATATAAACATCAGACAAACACTAATGAAAACCAGAGGCCAGCAGATCATGTGAAAATATAATTTTGGTGTCATTCTCAAAACTTTTGGCCATGACTGTATATAGACCATCATTATTATACTGAGAAATATCTAACTCTTTTGGTTACATTGGAAGTTTCTCTAATATTACCATCTATGCAATACAGCACCGTGGCAGACTCATACACTTAATTGCACTATTTTCCATGGGACAACATCACTTAGTTCATTCTGCCATTATACTTTCTTTACTTGTATATATTATAGTATATTTTTCTACACATATGGCATTTTATTATACTACGAGGGTCAGTCAATACGTAATGCCTCCTATTTTTTTTCTCTTTAAATAAGGTAGTTATGTTAAATATTCTAATTTGGCACAATTCCTCAAACCTTCTTCTCCAATCCACATCAATTGCAACTTCCTGCACCAACAGGTGGCAGGACTGTATCTGTTTGCAAAATGGCTTACATCGATGTTCGTATTAGACAACGTTCTGTGATTGAATTCTTGCATGCAGAAGGTGAAACGCCCATTTGAATTCATGAGAGACTGAAAAATGTGTACAGTGATGCAACAGTGGATGTCAGTACTGTTAGACAATGGGTTCGTCGCTGTAACACAGCTGAAGGGCCATCACCGTTGGCTGACAAAATGCGAAGTGGCAGGCCAGCAACCGCAGTGACTCCAAGCAACATTCAGCGAGTTGATGACATCATTCGTGGTGACCGCCGGGTGACTGCAGATGAATTGTGTGGCATTATCTGCCTCAGTAAAGGCAGTGTGATGAAAATTATTGGACAACTGGGATACAGAAAAGTTTGTGCACGGTGGGTCCCAAGAATGCTTTTTACCATGCTGGAATACATGCCTTTGTTAAACGGTGGACCAAGACTGTGGAAATGGATGGAGATTATATTGAAAAGTGACAAATTAATCGTTAATGTTGTGGTTTTCAACCTATGTAATTGCATTTGAATTTCTTTCCAATTAATAGGAGAAAAAAAATAGGAGGCATTACTTATTAACTGACCCTCGTATTATAGCATGTATATGTTATATTAACCCATTAGTGCAATTTGGATACCCCAAAAAATGTGTGTCCTTTTTTAATTATTTATACTTACCACTTGGATTAGCGCCCGCTTTTCTCCTGGTTGTTTCTCTCCCCTTTGCACCAAATTCTTGATCAATAAAGTTGTAAAGTTGTGAATGTTATGCACACGCCCGGACTGACTGGCGTGTGCGGGTGTTGTGGTTCCACTGGACCATGGACCGGAGAGTGCCTGGAGGGGCGTGACTAAGTATCTGGCCGATCCGACCAAGGTGGCACGACGGCATACGACGCCAGTGCACCAGGGAGAAACCGGGCAGAGGGACCAGGTGCTACTCCAGGTCAAACTCCGGACACGGGGGTTGACCCACACTAGGATTACTGGAACAGGCAGGTTAGGCTGGCACAGACTGGTGGATGTAAGCAAACACGGCAGGTATGCAGATGGGTGGATACAGGCGAGTATGCAGGCAGGGAGGTACTGGCCGAAAGGACGGGCTGGAGCACAGAGAGGTTAAGACCCAGTACAGACTGGGTCACAGAACCGCAGATGCGGTAGACAACCACAGCAGAGAGGGAATGCCCGAAGCGGTGGGCAAGAACAGAGCAGGACGGGGCTGCAGGAGCAGCGAGCACAAGCAGGGCAGGACAGGACTGCCGGAGCAGCGGGCAGAAGCAGGGCAGGGCGGAAACCGCAGAAGCAGTAAGCAAGATAAGAGCAGAGCAGAAACCGCAGGAGCGGCAAGCAAGGCAAGAGCAGAGTGAAAACCGCAAGAGCGGCAAGCTAAGCAGGAGCAGAGCGGACACCGCAGAGCGGTAAACAAGGCAGGAGCAGAGCAGAAACCGCAAGAGCGGCAAGCTAAGCAGGAGCAGAGCGGACACCGCAGAGCGGTAAACAAGGCAGGAGCAGAGCAGAAACCGCAAGAGCGGCAAGCTAAGCAGGAGCAGAGCGGACACCGCAGAGCGGTAAACAAGGCAGGAGCAGAGCAGAAACCGCAAGAGCGGCAAGCTAAGCAGGAGCAGAGCGGACACCGCAGAGCGGTAAACAAGGCAGGAGCAGAGCAGAAACCGCAAGAGCGGCAAGCTAAGCAGGAGCAGAGCGGACACCGCAGAGCGGTAAACAAGGCAGGAGCAGAGCAGAAACCGCAAGAGCGGCAAGCTAAGCAGGAGCAGAGCAGACACCGCAGAGCGGTAAACAAGGCAGGAGCAGAGCAGAAACCGCAAGAGCGGCAAGCTAAGCAGGAGCAGAGCGGACACCGCAGAGCGGTAAACAAGGCAGGAGCAGAGCAGAAACCGCAAGAGCGGCAAGCTAAGCAGGAGCAGAGCGGACACCGCAGAGCGGTAAACAAGGCAAGGGGATAGGACTCTGTTCACAAAGAACAGACGGAGAAGGAAAGGCAGAACCAGAAGCACGCACAGTACTTACATAGAAGTAGCGAGCGTACACTAAATTCACAACAGAGGTACAGAGACGACGAGAAGGAATTTAGGAGCGGGTTCAGACTCTGCAGAAAGACGCAGAAAACAGACATAGAGGGAAAAGGGAGACAAGGTTAAAGTAGAAACGAGGCACAGACAACAGGGAACAGAGGAACGGGAACAGAGACAGCAAGGCAGGAACACAAACAGGACTCTGTTCAGACGGGAACAGATACCACAAGGCAGGAACACAAACAGGACTCTGTTCAGACGGGAACAGATACCGCAAGGCAGGGACACAAACAGGACTCTGTTCAGACGGGAACAGATACCGCAAGGCAGAGACACAAACAGGACTCTGTTCAGACGGGAACAGATACCGCAAGGTACAGACAGGCAGATCTAGGAATACGGCCCCTAGAAGGCGAAAGAACAGGCAAGAGGCGTGTTCACAAGAACAGACCACAGTTCAGACACAGAACTGGAAAACAGGCAGGAAAACAGGATAGGACCAGGCATGTCAGAGACAAAAAGCCAACTGACAAGAAACAATGCTCAGGCGCCATCTTGAGGAAGAAGGTGGTATAAATACCCAAAGATGGACAGCAATAGGCTGAAGGTGCAACAGGGGCGTGTCCGCAGCAGGTACAAGAAACAGGAAGTTCAGCGGGCGTCGCCCTATGCAGCCAAAGTGGAGCAGAGCAGAGCACAAGGAAAGAAGCCAGACCAGGAAGCTGGGCGGGAGATGAAGTTTGCGATCTTGCATGATGAGAAATGGAACACCATGCAAGAACGCCGCCAGGTATGCTACAGTGAATTTCACTTGAATATATTGGCATTTTTGTCGGTTCTCTTTTCTCTTAGTTTCCATTAGGGAAATTAGCCTGGTTTTTCACTCTTGGAACAGTCTTCTACAATGTATTTTGAAAAATAAGTTTTTTTAACAGGTGCCAAAGTTAGTTCTAGAAGAAGAATCTAGGATATAATAATAAAGTTATGTAATAATATCAATATTGTGTCTGTCATCTCAGTCACTATATTATCAATCTTTTCTTTACCAAAATGTAAAAAGTGACAATGATGAACACAGATTCAGCTGCTGTTGAATTACTTAGATGTTTCAAGCACTTGCACATTCATTTGTGATATTTATGCTCATCCAGTTCTTAGCTAAGTACATTAATTACCATAGAACAAATAGCCTTTTCTACTTCCCTGCAGACCTGTTCTCCACTGCTTTGTTTTTTTTCGTTAGAAATCTCAAAAATATTTCATTAATTGATCTATTTATGTACACAGACTCAAACCAGACATCTATAATAGTTCAGTCTGTACAGATCGAACAGACATGGAAAGTCTGTTGGAAGGTCAAGTGGACAGATAATTATTGTAGACTTCATAATACCATTATTTTGAGAACTTTCCCATGATCCTTTATCTCAATGTGCACAAGGCACTAACATTTTGTTGTAGACCGCTTTCGGAAAATAAGGCTTTCTTCATCCTTCCCTTAAGCTATGAACCTCCTAAGAGTTCATAACTTGTTTCAAATTGTGTAACAATACTTTGTATCAGATTCTTCAACTTGGGTTATCTGCAATAGAGCCAGATATCAAGTTTCAAAGCACCTATCATCAATGTTGACTGTGAGGATAAATGAGGTCTGTGAAATCCTTTGGACAAACATTTGCCAATTTAAAATAGCTTTTTTTAAGTTAATCATATGTTTCAATGTCTGCAATTGAAATCACTATCTTTCTAAACAAAGTGAAAATAAATATGTCACTTTGATGACATTCGGCTTATAAAGAGTGTTTCTTCTTTTGTGATCAAGACTTAGTTCTATGTAAGAAACAATATATTGCTTTTAGCGCTTATTATACGGCAAACTTAACGGTTAAAATATTATTTCTATGTTTTTCTTGAAAGCCGTGCTGGCGAATTATAGGATTTTGATCAATTTAAATCATCGTGCTCGTTTAGTAGCGCTAAAAATTTAATGTAGAAGGAAACAAACATGATGTGGAACACCTACTATGCTTCATGTGAATGATTGCTAGTTTAATCAAAAGAAAATAAGCTTAAAATATCTGAATTCATTGTTACCTGTGTATACGTAATGCAGAGATGGACTTTTTGATTATTATTATTATATAAAACCCCAATTCCAAAAAAGTTGGGACGCTATATAAAATATAAAAAAACACAAATGCAATTGTTTGTAAATCTCTTATAGCTAGATTTTATTCACAGCAGAAGATGAATGTTACCCATTTTTCCATTTCATTTGAAAAAAATTAACTATTTTAGAAATTGATGTCAGCAACACATCTCAAAAAAGTTGGGACATGGTTAACAAAAGGCTGAAAAAGTAAGTAGTACTTGTCCATGGTGTAGCGTGTTATAAAAATAAACAAACTGTATTTTACTTACCCTTCAATGGATGAGTCTTCGTCACTGCTCCTGGTGTCTGCAGGACTAACATCACATCGACAGCACTGCAACCAATCAGTGAGCACAACTGCACTGTGGAATAAAATGCAATCAAAAAAGCAAAATGGAAATAAAAATGGTACCGCTGAAAACGTCATCTTGTTCTGCAAAAAAAAAGCCGCCATACAGCTCCATCAGCCGAAAAATAAAAAAGTTATAGCTCTCAGAATAAAGCGATGTAAAAAAAATATTTTTCCTATAAAATTGTTTTGTGTAAAAGCGCCAAAACAGAAAAAATAAATATACGGTAAATGTAGTATCGCTGTAAACGTACTGACCCGAAGAATAACACTGCCTTATCACTTTTACCACACGCAGAACGGCATAAAAAAACCCTCAAAAAACAATTCCTGAATTGTTGTTTTTTGTTCATTTTACCTCCCAAAAAATGGAATAGAAAGCGATCAAATAATGTCACGTACCCAAAAATGGTACCAATAAAAACGTCAACTCATCCCGCAAAAAACAAGCCCTCGCATGACTCTGTCGGCTGAAATATGGAAAAATTATAGCTCTCAAAATATGACGATGCAAAAACTAGATTTTGCAAAAAAAAGCGGCTTTTAGTGTGTGACAGCTGTCAATCATAAAAACCCGATATAAATCTGGTTTCGCTGTAATCGCACCGATCCGAAGAATAAAGTAATCTTATCAGTTATGCCACACGAGGAACAGCGTAAAAGATAAATGAAATAGATAAAACCAATTCTTAACCTGCTACTGATTTGTTTATTATGTCTCCCAAAGATCGCAGTATGGCTCTGCGCTGAGCACTTACATCAGAGTTTCCGCGTAAATCTCTGAAATACATGAGTCAGACGGGACCCATGACGGAAGATTCCCTGTAATGAGAAGTTGCACAACAAATTTCATGGTGCAATTTCTCATGTTACCCTTATGATAATGCAAAATTAGGGGATGAAAAACATTTTTTGTGGGAAAAACGTGAAAATTTTATTTTTATGGCTCAATATTATAAACTTCTGTGAATCACCTGGGGGTGCAAGGTGCTCACCACACATCTAGATAAGTTCCCTAAGGGGTCTAGTTTCCAAAATGGTGTCATTTGTGGGTGGTTTCCACTGTTTAGGCACATCAGGGGCTCCCCAAATGCAACATGGCGTCCGCTAATTATTCAAGCAAATTTTACATTCAAAAAGTCAAATGGCGCTCCTTCCCTTCCGAACTCTGCAGTGTGCCTAAACAGTGGTTTTCACTCACATATGGGGTATCAGCGTGCTCAGGAGAAATTGCACTACAAATTGTGCAGTCCATTTTTTCCTGTTACCCTTGTGAAAATAAAAAAATTGTGTCTAAAGTAACATTATTGTGAAAAAAATTTAACTGTTCGTTGTTTTCTTCCACATTCCAAAAATTCCCGTGAAGCACTTGAAGGGTTAATAAACTTCTTGAATGTGGTTTTGAGCACTTTGAGGGGTGCAGTTTTTAGAATCGTGTCACTTTTGTGTATTTTCTGTCATAAAGGCCCCTCAAAGTCACTTCAAATAAGATGTGGTCCCTAACAAAAATGTTTTTGCAAATTTTGTTGGAAAAATGAGAAATCGCTGGTCAACTTTTAACCCTAAGAACTTCCTAACAAAAAAAAATGTTGGTTCCAAAATTGTGCTGATGTAAAGTAGATATGTGGGAAATGCTATTTATTAACTATTTTGTGTGACATATCTCTCTGATTTAAGGGCATGAAAATTCAAAGTTTGAAAATTGCAAAATTTTCAAAATTTTCACCAAATTTCTGATTTTTTCACAAATAAACGCAAGTGATTTCGAATAAATTTTACTACTATCATGAAGTACAATATGTCACGAAAAAACAATCTCAGAATTAGGGGAATCTGTTGAAGAATTCCAGAGTAATTACTTCATAAAGTGACAGTGGTCAGAATTTAAAAAATTGGCCTGGTCATGAAGGCGAAAACAGGCTCTGGTGCGAAGTGGTTAAATCAGAAAACCTAGTTAAGCATCCCCAAACACGTTAGATAGCTCCGGTCAGAAGCCAACAGCATTACCATAACACCCTTTTAGACAAGAATGTTCTCTATGAATGAGCCACTGCCAGAGGAGTCTCAACATGCAGAATCCACATCATCTCTTTGGGATTAGTCAGACGGCCTCCTTATACATTAGACTGGTGGATTCAGCTGACTGAAGTTTATATGTATGGGGGATTTCACTAAGAAAAGAGACAGTCCCTCCACCATAGAGAAATGTGTGATGCAAGCAAAAAATTATGATAACATTAGTGATGAGCGAGCACTAAAATGCTTGGGTACTCGTTGCTCGAGTCGAGCAAATTGGAATGCTCGCGTGCTCGATCCGAGCAACGAGCCCAATGTTAGTCTGTGGGAAACTTAAACATTTTTCCACTGGCCCCCCCAGCGGTCTGCAGAGGGCCTAAAAATGGCCTAAATTGATGGGAACAGTGCTCAAATGACATGGGAACAGCATGGGGAAGACCCATGGAAGCATCTCTGACTCCCAGGTCACTGCTGTCAACAATGTTGTCCGAGAATTACGTCACTTTTACGGACTCACAATAAAACATACAAAAACGAAACCAAAATGGATTTTCCTGGGAAAAATGTTAAGGAACATGCTTTCCAGGGTAATGACTTGTATATAAGGCAAAATAAATATACAAAAACAAAAATGCTCCTCCACACTTTGGGCTATGTTCACACATAGCATTTTTGATGCGTTTTTGCACTTTTGCATTGCTTTCAACGGTGAAAAATACATTCACATTCATGTCATTTTAACAATTTACTACCTTATCTGGCCATGTGGTGTGTGAGACATGATCAGACACATCCTGTTTCGTTTATGAAGGAGGGACTCTGAAAGTCACAAAGACTATTTTTATAGGGCCATCAGGCAGCCCTTACTATTCTTAAAGGGCCAGCAGTTGGCACTCACTATAGTTAGAGGGCCATCAGCCAGCTATGCTCTGTTCTTCCCATTATTAAAGAGTGGATCTCCTATACTGATATTGCGTATGTAGTGACTGCAAGGACTTGAAAAATTTGGACACACCCCAATACCCCTTTGAAGAGACATAGATGGGGGCCTCAGTAAAAAAAAATTGCCGTTATAAAGGAGTGTGTCATCTATAGTGAATACAACGGCTGCCAAAATTTGGGAAAAACCCCAATAACAATTTAAAGACACATAGAGCTGAGCCACAGTAACGACATGTTCCCATTAGAAAGGAGCAGGTCTGCTGTACAGGTTTAGGGTATGCAGTGAGTACAACGGCTGCCAAAATTTGGTAAAAACCCCAATAACAATTTAAAGACACATAGAGGTGGGCCACAGTTTTGACATGTTCCCATTAGAAAGGAGCGGGTCTGCTATACAGTTATAGGGTATGCAGTGAGTACAACGGCTGCCAAAATTTGGGAAAAACCCCAATAACAATTTAAAGACACATAGAGGTGGGCCTCAGGAACGAGTACGACATGCTCCCATTAGAAAGGAGTGGGTCTTACCATACTGTTTGCCTATGCAGTGAATGCAACGGCTGCCAAAAATTTAGAGGCACTCCAATGCCCCTTGAAAGACACGTAGAGGAGGGCATTTTGAAAATAATGTTCCAACTATTAGGAAGTGGGTCTCCCATACTGTTTGCCTATGCAGTGAATGCAACGGCTGCCAAAAATTTAGAGGCACTCCAATGCCCCTTGCAAGAGACATAGAGGAGGGCCTCCTGAAAATTTTTTTTCCCATTATTAGGAAGTGGGTCTCCCATACTGTTTGCCTATGCAGTGAATGCAACAGCTGCCAAAAATTTGGAGGCACTCCAATGCCGCTTGCAAGAGACATAGAGAAGGTGATATGGTAGATATAGTGGTGAATGATATGGTGATGGAGGATGAGGAGAAGGAGGAGGACAAGAGCAAATAGACAAAATCAGGAAGCGTATACCCATGTCTGGGTGTGAAGAGGTGCATGGGAATAGACCTCCCAAAAAAAGACACTGTATTTGAGTTTGTTACGCTGCTATCTTTTGGTGATGTTGAGAAGTCTGGCCCAATCCAGCCCTTGTACATTTGCGGATGCGCCTATCAGTTATAATTCCACCAGCGGCACTAAAAACCCACTCTGACAAAACGCTAGCGGCAGGGCAGGCCAGGACCTCCAAGGCATAGAGAGCCAGTTCATGCCACGTGTCCAGCTATGATACCCAATAATTATAAGGCAAAGAGGAATCACGGAGGACGTTGGTACAGTCGGCAAGGTACTTCTTCAGCATCTTCCTAAACTTTTCCCTCCTTGTGAGAGTACCCCACGCATCAGGGCCTGTGCGATGAGAGGGTCTGAAAAAACTGTCCCAGAACTTTGACAGAGTTCCCCTGCCTCTGCTGGATTGGATTTGTGTCTCTCTCACCTGTACTCCTTGGTTGTCCAATGAACTGTGTCCTCTGCCGCCAGCGTTTTCAGATGGGAATTTTTTTAATAATTCTGCAACCAGAGTCTACTGTTAGTGCCTCATTTTAGTAGGCCTGTCCTCCGCAGGAATTATAGATAGAAAGTTCTCCTTGTAGTGTGGGTCCTGGACTGTTACCAACCAGTAATGACTGTCACCCAAAATTTGGAGAATGTGAGGGTCACGGGAAAGGCAGCGTAACATAAAATAAGCCATGCAAGCCAGATTGCTAACAGGCAAGACTTCCGTGTCCTCACCAAGAGGACAACTGACCATGCTCTCCTCATCCTCCTTCTCTCTGTCCTCAGGCCATCCAAGCTGAACAGACGGTATGACAGTTGTGCAGGTAGTACCGTCTATAGCTCATGAAACTAGCTCATGTTCTCACTCCTCCTCTTCCTCATTGCCTCCCAATCCACGTTGGGATGAGATGAGGCTGGGCTGTGTGGAATCACCCTGTATGGTTCCCTGCTCCATCCCATCGTGCTCCGCCTGCAATGCACCCTATTTAATTGTGAGCAGAGAGTGTTTCAGAAGGTAGAGAAGCATGATGGAGACACTAATTATGGCATCATCGCCGCTGACCATCTTGGTGGAGTTCTCAAAGTTTAGGAGGATGGTACATATGTCTGACATCCATGTCCACTCCTGAGGTCTTATGTGTGGAGTCTGACCTGAATACCGACGGCTGTGTTGATGCTTGTAGTCAACAACTGCCCTCTTCTGCTGACAAATTCTTCCCAACATCTGCAATGTAGAATTCCAATGCGTGGGGACATTGCACACCAGTCGGTGAGCCGGAAGCTGCGAACGCTACAGAAGCATGGCAAGGGCAACAGAAGCTGTAGCTGACTTTCTATAATGGGCACACACTTTGACAAGCAGATCAAGCAGATCTGGGTAGGTTTTGAGAAACCGCTGAACCACGAGGTTAAGCACATGGGCAAGGCTTGGTACGTGTGTGAGCTCGCCTCGTTTCAGAGGCAAAATGTAAATGGAGGCCAGAAATAGCTGAATTTGGACCACAGTTATATGTGATACGTCTGACGGAAAACCACGGGCCTGTAGTTTACTAATACTATTCTTCACAGTGACCTCGTGTGAATAGCTTCACCGACACACTGCAACAAAATGTAAATAGAGGCCAATATTTTCCATGTTCACTACAAATTTCTGTATTTTTATTGCTGCAATATGGAAAAGATCTGGCTGCATTCTGCAGTGCTAACAAGCAAATGGAGCAGAAAAATGGTGTACTCTGGATTGCTTTTTAAGCAAATAACCAGGATTAAGATAAAAAAAAATTAGTCCTGGCCCCTGATATCTGGGGCTATGTCTACAAATATCTGTAACAGCAGGATCAGTCAGAAATTGCAATGGACCCTCTTGTGCTGTATGCACTGTAGTCTGCCACAAACCCTGCCTGCCTGCCTAACTCCTGCTATCACCACTGAATATATGCTGCTGGATTAGTCCTCAGAAGGACTGTTAGTTCAGATGGATATATAGATATGCTGTGGAATACTTTTATTAACTATAAACAAGCAAATCTCTCCCTGACTCAGCAGCAGCTCTCTCTACTCTGACTGTTTCTGGGGTAGACTGTGACGAGCATAGCGGCGCCAGGTCTTATATAGACCTGATGATGCTGTGCGGTCAGCCAATCACTGTAATGCCCACAGCCAAAATGGCTACGGCATTACAGTGCGTGGCAAGCAATCCCTGCATGTTCATTGGCTCACTAAAAAGCACCAAACATGCAGGGCGGGGACCCGAACTCTCGCCCAAGCAATCCGGAAATACTCGCCGAGCTTGTCGAGCACAGTGATGCTTGGGCCAGTACCGAGTAGTGGCGAGCACATTCGCTCATCACTAGATAACATACAAGAAAATTGATTGTTTTGTAATTAATTGATATGTTAGTACATATACTGTACTTTAATAAGCAGCATATTTTCCAGCTGTAAATTCAGAAACACCATCAATACATGTATAAAACTCCAGAACCACCATCAATATATCACCAGAATAATCATTAGTACTCGAATACAACAGAACCACCATCAGTATATTGATATATCACCATAACCATCTCAGTAATATACATCCAAGTCAAGCAGTATATTGCTCCTCTCAACTCATCTAAATACAGTATCATCCTGCTGTATTTCTATCATCTCATATTAGTACAGCCCCATTCTGAAGAATATCACTCCTCTCAACCACTTATGTATGCACAGGCCCATCTTGTAAAACATCACTCATTTCAGTCCCTTATTCACAGCCCTTCCTGCAGAACATAACTCCTTTCATCCTTATGTTCACGGTATTCACAGCTCCATCACTCCTTTTAGCCTCATATTCACAGCCTTATCCTGCAGAACATGTCTCCTTTTAATCCTCTATCCACAGATCCATCCTACAGAAGTTCACTCCTTTTAGTACCCTTTTCACAGCCTCATTCTGCAGCACTTTGTTCTTTTTAGCCCCCTATTCACAGCCCCATCCTGTGGAACAGGACTCATTTTAATCTCCTATTCATAGTCCAATCCTGCTGAACATCACTCCTTTTAGTCTCCTATTCACAGCCCCATTCTGCAGAACTTTGCTCCTTTTACCCACTATTCATAGCCCCTTCCTGCAAAACATCATTCTTTTTAGGTTCCATTTCATAGCCACCTCCTGCAGAATATCATTGCATTCCCGTATTTACAGTTTCTTTGTGCAGAACATAACTCCTTTCAGTCCTCCTGTTCACAGCCCCATTGTGCAGAACATCACTCCTTTTAGCCCCCTACTCACAGACCCATTCTACAGTATATCTTTTCTTTTACCTCCTTCCCTGCTGTGGGTTCCTTTTCTGAGCTCAGTACTGCAATATCGGAGAGCCCCCCTTCCTGTTCAAACCAAACAGGAAAAAGAGCTGTGATTCACGGAAGCATCCACATAGTGAAGACTATGGTCTATGTTCTCATACACCCTTGTCTTCACTCTGTGGCAGCGCCTGGGAATCACTGCTCTTTTTCCTGTTTGGTTTGAATACCACGCTGGTGTGTGGGTCAGTGGTCGGAGAAGTAGCCCTTTATTCGTGCCAGGTCACAACCCAGGCAGGTGAGCACATACAATCCTTTGCTCGCTGTGTCCTATATTGAGGGTAACACACCTAGAGTGCCTTTTCTCTTTTTCTTTTTCATCATCCCTCACAGCAGCAGCTCCAGCATTTCATTTTGATTGCACATTATAGTTTGTAAATTACTTAGACACAGTATATGGTATAGCAATTGTCAGCATATGAGTAAGCGTCGAAGAAAGCAAGTAAATATGCAATACCTCTGGTAATTCCCACTGTAATATTCTGGAATCCCATTACCTTTTCCCCGCTCCTTATTTATCCGGGTGGCAGATGGTCCAGCAGAAATCTTGTGCCTGATTTTCACACCTGAAGCTATCGTAGAACATTGATCCTAATGTGCACTGTAATTTGATGCAGCATAATGATATATATAGGTTTATTGTGATAGAAAGAAAGATGATGCAAAAACATTACTGTTATATAATGTCATGTAGTGGTCCATTAACCCCTTAAGCCCCGCGGGTGGTTTGCACGTTAATGACCGGGCCAATTTTTACAATTCTGACCACTGTCACTTTATGAGGTAATTTCTCTGGAACGCTTCAACGGATCCCCCTGATTCTGAGATTGTTTTTTCGTGACATATTGTACTTCATGATTGTGGAAAAATTTCTTCGATATCACTTGCGTTTATTTGTGAAAAAAACGGAAATTTGGCGAAAATTTTGAAAATTTTGCGATTTTCAAAATTTGAATTTTTAAGCCCTGAAATCAGAGCGATATGTCACACAAAAGAGTTAATAAATACCATTTCCCACATGTCTACTTTACATCAGCACAATTTTGGAACCAAAATTTTTTTTTGTTAGGGAGCTATAAGGGTTAAAAGTTGACCAGCGATTTCTCATTTTTCCAACAAAATTTATAAAACCATTTTTTTAGGGACCACATCACATTTGAAGTCACTTTGAGAGGTCTTTATGACAGAAAATACCCAAAAGTGACACCATTCTAAAAACTGCACCCCTCAAGGTGCTCAAAACCACATTCAAGAACTTTATTAACCCTTCAGGTGCTTCACAGGAATTTTTTGAATGTGGAACAAAAAAATGAACATTTAACTTTTTTCACAAAAATGTTACTTTAGACCCAATTTTTTTTATTTTCACAGGGGTAACAAGAAAAAATGGACGCCAAAATTTGTTGTGCAATTTCCCCTGGGCACGCAGATACCCAATATTTGGGGAAGAAACACTGTTTGGGCGCACGGCAGGGCTCGGAAGGGAAGGAGCGCCATTTGACTTTTTGATTGTAAAATTTGCTTGAATAATTATCGGACACCATGTTCTGTTTGGAGAGCCCCTGTGTGCCCAAACTTTGGAGCTCCCCCACAAGTGACCCCATTTTGGAAACTAGACCCCCCAAGGCACCTTTCTAGATGCATAGTGAGCACTTGGAACCCCCAGGTGCTTCACAAATTGATTCGTAAAAATGAAAAAGTGAAAAAAAAAACTCTTTTTCATTTTTACGAATCAATTTGTGAAGCACCTAGGGGTTCCAAGTGCTCACTATGCATCTAGATAGGTGCCTTGGGGGGTCTAGTTTCCAAAATGGGGTCACTTGTGCGGGAGCTCCAATGTTTGGGCACACAGGGACTCTCTAAATGCAACATGGTATCCGCTAACAAATTGAATGGAAAATCGGCTCAAATTGTTAGCGGACACCACATTGCGTTTGGAGAGCCCCTCTGTGCCCAAACTTTGGAGCTCCCCCACAAGTGACCCCATTTTGGAAACTATACCCCCCAAGGCACCTTTCTAGATGCATAGTGAGCACTTGGAACCCCCAGGTGCTTCACAAATTGATTCGTAAAAATGAAAAAGTGAAAAAAAAAACACTTTTTCATTTTTACGAATCAATTTGTGAAGCACCTAGGGGTTCCAAGTGCTCACTATGCATCTAGATAGGTGTCTTGGGGGGTCTAGTTTCCAAAATGGGGTCACTTGTGCAGGAGCTCCAATGTTTGGGCACACAGGGACTCTCTAAATGCAACATGGTATCCGCTAACAAATTGAATGGAAAATCGGCTCAAATTGTTAGCGGACACCACATTGCGTTTGGAGAGCCCCTCTGTGCCCAAACTTTGGAGCTCCCCCACAAGTGACCCCATTTTGGAAACTAGACCCCCCAAGGCACCTTTCTAGATGCATAGTGAGCACTTGGAACCCCCAGGTGCTTCACAAATTGATTCGTAAAAATGAAAAAGTGAAAAAAAAAACACTTTTTCATTTTTACGAATCAATTTGTGAAGCACCTGGGGGTTCCAAGTGCTCACTATGCATCTAGATAGGTGCCTTGGGGGGTCTAGTTTCCAAAATGGGGTCACTTGTGGGGGAGCTCCAATGTTTGGGCACACAGGGACTCTCTAAATGCAACATGGTATCCGCTAACAAATTGAATGGAAAATCGGCTCAAATTGTTAGCGGACACCACATTGCGTTTGGAGAGCCCCTCTGTGCCCAAACTTTGGAGCTCCCCCACAAGTGACCCCATTTTGGAAACTAGACCCCCCAAGGCACCTTTCTAGATGCATAGTGAGCACTTGGAACCCCCAGGTGCTTCACAAATTGATTCGTAAAAATGAAAAAGTGAAAAAAAAAACACTTTTTCATTTTTACGAATCAATTTGTGAAGCACCTAGGGGTTCCAAGTGCTCACTATGCATCTAGATAGGTGCCTTGGGGGGTCTAGTTTCCAAAATGGGGTCACTTGTGCGGGAGCTCCAATGTTTGGGCACACAGGGACTCTCTAAATGCAACATGGTATCCGCTAACAAATTGAATGGAAAATCGGCTCAAATTGTTAGCGGACACCACATTGCGTTTGGAGAGCCCCTCTGTGCCCAAACTTTGGAGCTCCCCCACAAGTGACCCCATTTTGGAAACTATACCCCCCAAGGCACCTTTCTAGATGCATAGTGAGCACTTGGAACCCCCAGGTGCTTCACAAATTGATTCGTAAAAATGAAAAAGTGAAAAAAAAAACACTTTTTCATTTTTACGAATCAATTTGTGAAGCACCTAGGGGTTCCAAGTGCTCACTATGCATCTAGATAGGTGCCTTGGGGGGTCTAGTTTCCACAATGGGGTCACTTGTGGGGGAGCTCCAATGTTTGGGCACACAGGGACTCTCTAAATGCAACATGGTATCCGCTAACAAATTGAATGGAAAATCGGCTGAAATTGTTAGCGGACACCACATTGCGTTTGGAGAGCCCCTCTGTGCCCAAACTTTGGAGCTCCCCCACAAGTGACCCCATTTTGGATACTAGACCCCCCAAGGCACCTTTCTAGATGCATAGTGAGCACTTGGAACCCCCAGGTGCTTCACAAATTGATTCGTAAAAATGAAAAAGTGAAAAAAAAAACACTTTTTCATTTTTACGAATCAATTTGTGAAGCACCTAGGGGTTCCAAGTGCTCACTATGCATCTAGATAGGTGCTTTGGGGGGTCTAGTTTCCACAATGGGGTCACTTGTGGGGGAGCTCCAATGTTTGGGCACACAGGGACTCTCTAAATGCAACATGGTATCCGCTAACAAATTGAATGGAAAATCGGCTCAAATTGTTAGCGGACACCACATTGCGTTTGGAGAGCCCCTCTGTGCCCAAACTTTGGAGCTCCCCCACAAGTGACCCCATTTTGGATACTAGACCCCCCAAGGCACCTTTCTAGATGCATAGTGAGCACTTGGAACCCACAGGTGCTTCACAAATTGATTCGTAAAAATGAAAAAATGAAAAAAAAAACACTTTTTCATTTTTACAAATCAATTTGTGAAGCACCTAGGGGTTCCAAGTGCTCACTATGCATCTAGATAGGTGCCTTGGGGGGTCTAGTTTCCAAAATGGGGTCACTTGTGCGGGAGCTCCAATGTTTGGGCACACAGGGACTCTCTAAATGCAACATGGTATCCGCTAACAAATTGAATGGAAAATCGGCTCAAATTGTTAGCGGACACCACATTGCGTTTGGAGAGCCCCTCTGTGCCCAAACTTTGGAGCTCCCCCACAAGTGACCCAATTTTGGAAACTAGACCCCCCAAGGCACCTTTCTAGATGCATAGTGAGCACTTGGAACCCCCAGGTGCTTCACAAATTGATTCGTAAAAATGAAAAAGTGAAAAAAAAAACACTTTTTCATTTTTACGAATCAATTTGTGAAGCACCTAGGGGTTCCAAGTGCTCACTATGCATCTAGATAGGTGCCTTGGGGGGTCTAGTTTCCAAAATTGGGTCACTTGTGGGGGAGCTCCAATGTTTGGGCACACAGGGACTCTCTAAATGCAACATGGTATCCGCTAACAAATTGAATGGAAAATCGGCTCAAATTGTTAGCGGACACCACATTGCGTTTGGAGAGCCCCTCTGTGCCCAAACTTTGGAGCTCCCCCACAAGTGACCCCATTTTGGAAACTAGACCCCCCAAGGCACCTTTCTAGATGCATAGTGAGCACTTGGAACCCCCAGGTGCTTCACAAATTGATTCGTAATAATGAAAAAGTGAAAAAAAAAACACTTTTTCATTTTTATGAATCAATTTGTGAAGCACCTGGGGTTCCAAGTGCTTACTATGCATCTAGATATGTGCCTTGGGGGGTCTAGTTTCCAAAATGGGGTCACTTGTGGGGGAGCTCCAATGTTTGGGCACACAGGGACTCTCCAAATGCAACATGATATCCGCTAACAATTTGAGCCGACAATTTGTTAGCGGATATCATGTTGCATTTGGAGAGTCCCTGTGTGCCCAAACATTGGAGCTCCCCCACAAGTGACCCCATTTTGGAAACTAGACCCCCCAAGGCACCTATCTAGATGAATAGTGAGCACTTGGAACCCCAGGTGCTTCACAAATTGATTCATAAAAATGAAAAAGTGTTTTTTTTTTCACTTTTTCATTTTTACGAATCAATTTGTGAAGCACCTGGGGGTTCCAAGTGCTTACTATGCATCTAGATAGGTGCCTTGGGGGGTCTAGTTTCCAAAATGGGGTCACTTGTGGGGGAGCTCCAAAGTTTGGGCACAGAGGGGCTCTCCAAACGCAATGTGGTGTCCGCTAACAATTTCAGCCGATTTTCCATTCAATTTGTTAGCGGATACCATGTTGCATTTAGAGAGTCCCTGTGTGCCCAAACATTGGAGCTCCCCCACAAGTGACCCCATTTTGGAAACTAGACCCCCCAAGGCACCTTTCTAGATGCATAGTGAGCACTTGGAACCCCAGGTGCTTCACAAATTGATTCATAAAAATGAAAAAGTGTTTTTTTTTTCACTTTTTCATTTTTACGAATCAATTTGTGAAGCACCTGGGGGTTCCAAGTGCTTACTATGCATCTAGATAGATGCCTTGGGGGGTCTAGTTTCCAAAATGGGGTCACTTGTGGGGGAGCTCCAATGTTTGGGCACACAGGGGCTCTCCAAACGCAACATGGCGTCCGCTAACAATTTGAGCCGATTTTCCATTCAATTTGTTAGCGGACACCATGTCGCGTTTGGAGAGCCCGTGATGTGCCTAAACAGTGGAGCTCCCCCACAAGTGTCCCCATTTTGGAAACTATACCCCTCAAGGATTTTGTTAAGGTGTATAGTGAACATTTTGAACCCAGAGGTACGGCACAGAAATTGTTTACATTAGGTCATCATATTGAATAAGTTGTCATTATTCTTGAGCGCAAGTGCTCGCTACTTGAGTTTGCATCGGGTACTCAGGTATGCACCATGTACAGCGTGTGCTTGAGTGACATGCTCGAGTCCCTGCTCCGCATGTTTCACGGTTATTAGGCACCCAAAAAAAAACATGCGGGGATCGCTCGTGCATGGCAGGCAATCCCCGTAAAGTTTTTTGGCCGCGAAGCATATGGGGCAGAGACTCGAGCATGTCACTCAAATACCCACGATACTCAATGCATACCAGAGCACCCGATGCAAACTCAAGTAGCGAGCACTTGCTCTCAACACTAGTCACCATATCGTCATCTTTTTTTCTTACTTTTGAAAAAAATCCCAACCCCAGCCCTAGCCCTAGCACAACCCTAGCCCTAGCACAACCCTAGCCCTAGCACAACCCTAGCCCCAGCACAACCCTAGCCCCAGCACAACCCTAGCCCCAAACCCAGCCCTAACCCTAGCCCAATCCTAACCCAAGAGTTTATTTTTGACGCCGTTCCTTGTGCGGTATAAGTGATTAGACGACTTTATTCTTCGGGTCGGTGTGATTACAGCAATGCCAGAATCATATGGGGTTTTTATGACTGACAGCTGTCACACACTAAAAGACGCATTTTTTGTAAAACCTAGTTTTTGCATCGCCATATTTTGAGAGCTATAATTTTTCCAGATTTTGGCAGACAGTCATGTGACGGCTCGTTTTTTGCGGGATGACTTGACGTTGTTATTGGTGCCATTTTCAGGCACGTGACATTTTTTGATCGCTTTCTATTCCGATTTTTGGGAGGCAGAATAAACAAAAACCAACAATTCAGGAATTGTTTTTTTTTTTTTTTTTATTCTGTTCCGCGTGTGGTAAAATTGATGAGGTAGCTTTATTGTTCGGGTCAGTACGTTTACAGCGGTACCACATTTGTATAATTTTTCTATGTTTTGGCGCTTATACACAATAAAAGCTATTTTATAGAAAAAAATATTTTTTAGCATCGCTTTATTCTGAGAGCTGAAACTTTTTTATTTTTCGGCTGATGGAGCTGTATGGTGGCTTGTTTTTTGTGGGACGAGATGACGTTTTCAGCGGTATCATTTGTATTTATATGCGTCTTTTTGATCGCGTGTTATTCCACTTTTTGTTTGGTGGTATGGTGATAAAGCATTGTTTTTTGCTGCGTTTTTTTTTTTTTTTTTTACCGTGTTCACTGAAGGGGTTAACTAGTGGGACAGTTTTATAGGTCAGGCTGTTCCGGACGCGGCGATACCAAATATGTGTACTTTTATTGTTTTTTTTTAATTTTTTTTATAATAATATTTATTGATGGGTACATTATATTTTTATTTTTGGTGTATTATTTTTTTATAATATTTTTGCACATTTTTTTTTTTTTTTTCCACTTTCAGACAGTTTGTACACCTTATTACTTTGTCCTACTCTGGGACTTTCACTTTTTTTTTTCTGATCGCCTGCATGGCATAGGAATGGAGCACCATCCCTAAGTCATGAAGGCTGTCAGAAGTGCACAGTGTGAAGATTGCTTGGAGATGCACTGCGCATGTCCAAGCAATCTTCCTGCTCTCTGGTGACCCGGATGTTGTCATGACGACATCGGGTCGTCATGGCAACACCCGGGAAGCCGCTGCAGTCTGCGCTGGAAGCCGGAAGAGGAGGTGAGTATCGCCGATCACCTCCCCTTGCCCCCGCAATGCCGCGATCGATTTCGATCGACTTCAATCGCAGCATAGCGGGGGTTAATGTGCTGGGAGCGGTGCAGGACCGCTCCCTGCACATAGTACCGGGTGTCAGCTGTGACAATCAGCTGACACCCGGCGGCGATCGCGCCCGCACAGCCTGTGTGCGCGCGCGATCGCCATGACGTACTAATACGGGTCTGGCTCTTAAGTCCCAGGGCACAGACGCGTATTAGTACGTCAAATGTTATTAAGGGGTTAAGAAGCACATTGCAATAATTCTTCGATATATGCTTAATGTCCACAAAGGGATTATATTGTACATTATACAGTTGTGCTCAAAAGTTTACATACCCCGGCAGAATTTTTCCTTTCTTGGCCTTTTTTTCGAAGAATATGAATTATAACAAAAAAAATTTTATCCACTCATGGCTATTGGTTGGGTGAAGCCATTTATTGTCAAACTACTGTTTTCTCTTTTTAAATCTTAACCAAAAGCATCCTAATGACACTGATCAAAAGTTCACATACCCCAGTTCTTAATACCGTGTACTGTCCCCTCTAACATCAATGACAGCTTGAAGTCTTTTGTGGTAGTTGTGGATGAGGTTCTTTAATTTCTCAGATGGTAAAGCTGTCCATTCTTCTTTGCAAAAGCCTCCAGTTCCTGTAAATTCCTGGGCTGTCTAGCATGAACTGCGCGCTTGACATCTCCCCAGAGTGGCTCAATGATATTGAGGTCAGGAGACTGAGATGGCCACTCTAGAATCTTCACTTTGTTCTGCTGTAGCCAATGATAGGTCGACTTGGCCATGTGTTTTGGATCGTTGTCATGTTGGAACGTCCAAGTACGTCCCATGCGCAGCTTCCGGGCTGATGAGTGCAAATTTGCCTCCAGTATTTGCTGATAACATGCTGCATTTATCTTTCCTTCAACTTTTACCAAATTTCCTGTGCCTTTGTAGCTCACACATCCCCTAAACATCAGTGATCCACCTCCGTGCTTTACTGTAGGAATGGTGTTCCTTTCATTTTGGGCCTTGATGACCTCTCTCCAAATGTAATGTTTATGGTTGTGGCCAAAAAGTTAAATTTTGGTCTCATCACTCCAAATTACCTTATACCAGAAGTTTTGAGGCTTGTCTCTGTGTTGTTTGGCATATTGTAGGTGAGATACTTTGTGGCATTTGCGCAGTAATGGCTTTCTTCTGGTGACTTGACCATGCAGCCCATTTTTCTTCAAGTGCCTCCTTATTGTGCATCTTGAAACAGCGACACCGCTAGCTTTCAGAGAGTCCTGAATTTCAGCTGATGTTATTTGTGGGTTTTTCTTTGCATCCCAACCAATTTTCCTGGCAGTTGTGGCCAAAATCTTTGTAGGTCTACCTGACCGTGGTTTGGTTTTTACAGAGCCCTTGATTTTCCATTTGTTAATCACAGTTGAACGCTGCTGACTGGCATTATCAATTCCTTGGATATTTTTTTGTATTCCTTTCCTGTGTTATACAGTTCAACTACCTTTTCCGGTAGATCCATTGACAATTCTTTTGCTTTCCCCATGATTCACAATCCAGAAACATCAGTGGCTGGATGAAAGATGCAAGAGCCTGTCTGGATCCCAGAAACTCTATCAACTTTTATGCACACAAACTGATTACAAGCAAACAGGTCACAGGTGAGGATGTTACTGTTATGTTTTGCAACTAAGAACTAAGGAATAGGAGGGAAAAGCTGTCCCTGCACTGAGACTCTGCTTAAACCCTACGCTGGGGTGGTTGCCCTATTCCTTGTGAATAGCCCCACCAACGATCCTTCACTGAACTCAAACAAAGACCTGAAGGAAGGGGAAAGGGTGTCCCTAAAAATCTAAGGACTGGGAGCAAAACAGGTTACCTCCTAAAAGAAAGGTTAGTTGCAGAAACGTTGCAGAAACGAAGATTAAAGGAAACAAAACTGGTGGAACAAGAAGTCCCAGGATATCAAATATCCTAAGCACAAAGAACTAACAAGGCAACTTAGCCAGAGCACAAGAGGAAAAGACTGGAAGCCAGCAAACCACAAAAAGATGGCTGAAAAGTAAAGCAACATAGATTCTAACAGTTACCTTTAGTAGCCATTCAAACCCATTTGTGTCAAATTCTGTGCATGTTATCAGGCCAAAATCACCAGGGTATGTGAACTTTTGATCAGGGTCATTTAGATGTTTTTGGTTGTCATTAAGATTTAAAAAGAGAAAACACAGTAGTTTGACAATAAATGGCTTCACCCAACCAATAACCATGAGTGGAGAACATTTTTTTTGCTATCATTCATATTCTCTGAAACAAGGCCAAAAAAGGAAAAATTCTGCCTGGGTATATAAATTTTTGAGCACAACTATAGGTTAGATTCCAAACCTGCATAATCTCATACTACAGATATTACTATTGTTAATTCATAGTATATTGACATGTTTAATTTTATGAAATACATTTATAAGTCGGGAGCCCCCATTCCTGTTCAAACCAAACAGGAAAAAGATCGGTGATTCACGGAAGCATCCACATAGTGAGGACTGTGGTCTATGTTCTCATACACCCTTGTCTTCACTCTGTGGCAGCGCCTGGGAATCACTGCTCTTTTTCCTGTTTGGTTTAAATACCACGCTGGTGTGTGGGTCAGTGGTTGAAGAAGTAGCCCTTTATTCTTACAAATACAAAGTCGTGCCAGGGCACAACCCAGGCAGGTGAGCACATACAATCCTTTGCTCGCTGTGTCCTATATTGAGGGTAACGCACTTAGAGTGCCTTTTCTCTTTTTCTTTTCCCCCCTTCCTGTGACATCATCCCTCACAGAAGCAGCTCATTTTGATTGCACATTATAGTTTGTATATTACTTAGACACAGTATATGGTATAGCAATTGTCAGCATATGAGTAAGCATTGAAGAAAACGAATAAATATGCAATACCTCTGGTAATTCCCACTGTAATATTCTGGAATCCCATTACCTTTTCCCCGCTCCTTATTTATCCGGGTGGCAGATGGTCCAGCAGAAATCTTGTGCCTGATTTTCACACCTGAAGCTACTGTAGAACATTGATCCTAATGTGCACTGTAATTTGATGCAGCATAATGATATATATAAGTTTATTGTGAAAGAAAGAAGGATGATGCAAAAACATTACTATTATATAATGCTATATAGTGGTCCACTAAGAAGCACATTGCAATAATTCTTCGGTATATGCTTAATGTCCACAAAGGGATTATATTGTACATTATAGGTTAGATTCCAAACCTGCATAATCTCATACTACAGGTATTACTTTTGTTAATTCATAGTATATTGACATGTTTAATTTTATGAAATACATTTATTCTCATGTGAATATGTATAAAATGGTTTTATGGTAGAAATAAAACCATCATTGTCAGATATTAGCAGAATGCTAGAATCTAAATTGTACAGATTAGTGATATTATACTGGTAGTACATCTCAACCAGGGAGACACATGGTACAATTGCACGTGTCAGACCGTAAAAAATAAATATCAGTGTCCAATCATGAATTATTAAATTTAGAATTGTGTGGACGTGGAAATGGAAAGAAAGAGTATGGCCTGTAAGAAAATCTTAACCACTCTAATTTGGTGCAAATATTAAAGGGGTTTCCAACCCAGGGGATATTATTGGAAAGCACTGCAGCTTGTGGAATCCTAGCAGTCTGTATTTACACATTGTCAGGGATTCACATGATCCCTATTAATCACAGAGACCACCCACTATGATCTCTGGAACGAACAACTCTCTGCCGCCCCCTATCGTCCGGATAATTGCACGATTGGCCGTATATTAACTGAGGGGGCTGCAGGCTGTTCTCACTTATTAGTTATTGGAAAGATAACAGTGAGCGTATGGCATACACGCCACCGAATTCCAACGCATGGGTCAGTTCCATCCCAGATCAGCTCCCAATAGCACATTAGTGGGGAGATTCTCCGACACTGCCACTTCCTGTAACCCCCTCCCCGTACCACAATCCAGGAAAACTCGGGCCATTGGTATGAGACGGCGAACACCCCCAAACTCAGTGACAGTCAAGGTCTTCCCAAGAATGATTTCTTCCGGTAACACGAACTCAGGGCGGATGAGGGTACATTCTGCACCAGTGTCCTTAAGCCCAACAGTAATGGTGTTGCCCACAGTAACCGGTTGTAAGTTCTCACTGGCCCTGCCAACCGCCCCACCCACAAAAATAATGGCTGCACTAGGCCCTGGGTCCTCAGGTGTGGGATTCATCTTCTGCCTCTCTGGGCAAATAAGGCTGATGTGACCCGTTCGGTCATAAGTATAACACCTCCGGGAGTCAAATGCAGGCCGGGTGCTGCAAGATGGGGCAGGACCCCTGAAGGCTGGCTGGCCAGAACACTGGGGGTGGTGGTCAGCTTACCCTCTTTCCAGCTGGCAATGGCTGACTTCCACACCTCCGGTGTGTGGTTGGCCTCATGCGCATCTGCGATCTGGGCTGCTTTGGCAGCTTCCTTTGGCTCCCGATCCACTATAGAACTTCCAGGGGGCAAAGATGAAGAAACTGGTCCTTCACCATCAGATCCTTCAGGCCCTCGAAGGTGGTAACTGACAGTCCTTTGAGCTACTGTTCAAAGTGGGTCCTAAGCCTATCCCCCACATCACCATAGCGGTCATCTGGTCCACGCTAGAGGGCTCTGAACTTTTCCAGTAAGCCTCAGGAGTAAGCTGATACTTTTTTTTATCAGCTATATAGTCTCCATCTTGGTCTAGAGGGAGAGAAGCAAATACTTCCAGAGATTTTCCTCTGAGCCCTGGAGTTACATATCTGGCCCACTGGTCCTCAGGCAGCTGGTACTGCCTGCAGGCTTTTTCAAATCCTCGCAGAAATATGTCCAAGTCCCCATCCTTTTCTATCACAGGAAAATGCTCAGGACGGGGTTTAAAACAGTTGGTATTGCTGGACTCCCTACTCAATGAGGAGGATCTCTGCAGCTGGTTCTGGGATAACTTCAGTTGGTACAGATGCTCATCTTGCCGCTTTCGCTCAGCAGCTTCTGGGTCAGCATGGGCTTGCCGCTTAGTAGCCTCTCGTTGCTCTGCTCACTCCTGAAATTTCAGAATCAGCTGCAGTCATCCCTCACGATCGTTTGTGGCAAGTTGCTCCAAGGCCATCTGCAGATGGGGGTCCACACTACCCTGTCTGTGGGTATGGCTGGTAATCAGAAGTGGGACCTCTGCAGCAGTGCCATCCAGGCCTTGGCTGACCTCCCCATCATCAGGGCTCTGCAATCATTTGGTGCCTGGTTTTGCCTGTGGGGTCAATCTGTCTCAGCTCACAGAGGGTAATAAGAGTTTCCTTTGACTGATGGTTATACCAGGGCTCTCCACGCGTAGCCATTATTGCAAAACAAAAGATAGGACAGAAAAACATGAGAAGGGGGGGGGATGCAACTGCTACACGTACAGTAATGTCCCACATAAAAGATATTAAAACACTGAGTCTGACTCCTTAAAACTTTGCACAGAATTCTCGCAAGAACCGTGCAAGTTTTCAGTGACACTGATGAATGCTCAATCCAGCCTCTGATGTTCTATAATATCCCACCACTTGCCACCAATTTGTCAGGGATTCACACGATCTCTATTAATCACAAAGACCACCCACTGTGATCTCTGGAGCGAACAGCTCTCTGCCTGCCCCTATTGTCCGCACAATTGCACGATTGGCCGACGATCAACCGGACTGGCCGCCAATTCAATAGTTATTGAAAAGCTAACAGTGAGCGTATGGCATACACACCACCGAATTCCAGCGCATGGAATATGTGTATATGCCCTCGTACAATCTCTGCTAGTCTCACAATAACCCAGGAAAGATTATTAGCTGCCACCACCAATCAGTTTCTTTTTAACTATTAAATAACTATTAAAATCCAATACAGGCCTGATTGGACACCTGTTTTCTGATAGTGTATATGGCTTCAGGGAAGGCACGATTACAGAGCAAAGGAAACAGAATTTATATTTAATCCAAAGGTTGGTAGTGTTTATGAAAAATATACAAAAGATTTTACAAGGGGAACAAAACAATACAGCATATACAGTTCCAGAAAATAAAAAGGATTAACAGACGAACTTAAAATACCGATCGCAGAGACGATTCAGTTTAGCGGGAGGAGAGCACTCTGATTTGGCCGTTCCGCGAATGTGGCCCCTGCTTACACGAAAATATGTATCTCTCAGTACGAACACAGACCAATATTTGGTTTGATCTTTTATGCCTAATTGGGCACTGCCCACACACTCCCTCTGTAATGACCTCACATGGGCTGGGTTGTAGGCTGATCTCAACCCTTCATGGTTTTATTAAATCCATAATTTCTGCGATAACTCCTCGCTCAATGATCGCAGAAGTTAGCAAGTGATGCCACATGTTTTATGGGGATTTTACCTTTCCTTAGAGATCAAACATGACATGGCTGCTGTTAGTTATGTCTTCACTGTTGAATTACAGCTCACAAGCAGGGCTCACAGATATGAAAAGATATGCATACTGTTCCCCAATTAGCCCTGCCACTAAAAATATATATCCCATCATAATCAGAATTATACGAATTCAGCTATTCTATATTTCCTTTCGGTGCCCCTGTGTCTGGCCGACATCTGAGGATGAAAGGATTATGCAAATGCAAATGTCCATTAGTGTCATAGATTCCCTTTGAAGCTTAAGGAGACGTTTCCTTTCTCTTTCAGGTGTCATACTCTTTATCTCTAATCAAATACACACCTCATTCATTCCCTGGCCCATATGTTTAAACGGAGTCTAATTGTCACACATGTCTCTATTACTTGTCAAGGATATAGGTCTATGCACAATAGACATCTTCCTAGTTTTTGTTCTACCAGGGACTTTCTTTTGCATGGTAATGAACCTGGATAATTAAGTTTGTCACTTCTTGTGTACATTGCCATTTTACATAGAAGCAGCTTTTTACATGGCTATTTCACATCCTTACAGCAAATGGGATAGGGGAGAGGGGAAGACGAGGGGTTTGCTGAGATAGAGGGATTTTTAATATTTTCTATGAAACACATTGTTAGAATTTGGCTCTGCCATAGCAGGAAGCTGGACAACACACACACCCATACAGACAGACTCATCTTAGAGGATGGACGGAGCCTAAGCTGGCCAAAGCTTTTGATCTTAATGTTTCCTCATCATGAGTACCACTTGCAGAATGAATATGGCCGTGACTTGTGATAGGAGACCTTACATGGCTCTGTTTAAAAAAATAGCAATTCAAAATCAATTATTTTCTGTAAAAAATAGTTTTTAGTAAGCAACAGTAGAAAAAAGAAAAAGCCTATATAAATGTGGTATCACTGTAACCATACTGACCTAAAGAGTAAAATATTGGTCAATTTTCACTCTGCAATATCCACTGCGCACTAATTTCTAGAAAATGTCAATGGAATTAAAATAGTCATTACACCCATAGATGATTTCCCAGAATGTGATTAACAAAATTGAGTCACTTTCTGCTGTTCTGGTACCTTGGTATAATATGACTAATCTGTACAATTTAGATTCTAGCATTCTGCTAATATCTGACAATGATGGTTTTATTTCTACCATAAAACCATTTTATACATATTCACATGAGAATAAATGTATTTCATATACAGATAGGTCCATATATATTTGGACAGAGACAAAATTTTTCGAATTTTGGTTCTAGACATTACCACAATGAATTTTAAACAAAACAATTCAGATGCAGTTGAAGTTCAGACTTTCAGCTTTCATTTGAGGGTATCCACATTAAAATTGGATGAAGGGTTTAGGAGTTTCAGCTCCTTAACATGTGCCCTGTTTTTAAAGGGACCAAAAGTAATTGGACAGATTAAATAATTGTAAATAAAATGTTCATTTCTAGTACTTGGTTGAAAACCCTTTGTTGGCAATGACTGCCTGAAGTCTTGAACTCATGGACATCACGAAACGCTGTGTTTCCTCCTTTTTGATGCTCTGCCAGGCCTTCACTGCGGTGGTTTTCAGTTGCTGTTTGTTTGTGGGCCTTTCTGTCTGAAGTTTAGTCTTTAACAAGTGAAATGCGTGCTCAATTGGATTGAGATCAGGTGACTGACTTGGCCATTCAAGAATATTCCACTTCT
The DNA here is from genome assembly GCF_046119375.1 of Phyllobates terribilis. Lineage (NCBI taxonomy): Eukaryota > Metazoa > Chordata > Amphibia > Anura > Dendrobatidae > Phyllobates > Phyllobates terribilis. Next base: position 209,458,572 of record NW_027362762.1, read on the forward strand.
TTGCTTTAATAAACTCCTGGGTTGCTTTGGCTTTATGTTTTGGGTCATTGTCCATCTGTAGTATGAAATGACGACCAATCAGTTTGGCTGCATTTGGCTGGATCTGAGCACACAGTATGGCTCTGAATACATCAGAATTAATTCGGCTGCTTCTGTCCTGTGTCACATCATCTATAAACACTACTGACCCAGTGCCACTGGCAGCCATGCATGCCCAAGCCATCACACTGCCTCCGACGTCTTTTACAGATGATGTGGTATGCTTTGGATCATGAGCTGTACCACGCCTTCGCCATACTTTTCTCTTTGCATCATTCTGGTAGAGGTTGATCTTGGTTTCATCTGTCCAAAGAATGTTCTTCCAGAACTGTGCTGGCTTTTTTAGATGTTTTTTAGCAAAGTCCAGTCTAGCCTTTTTATTCTTGATGCTTATGAGTGGCTTGCACTGTGCAGTGAACCCTCTGTATTTACTTTCATTCAGTCTTCTCTTTATGGTAGATTTGGATATTGATACGCCTACCTCCTGGAGAGTGTTGTTCACTTGGTTGGCTGTTGTGAAGGGGTTTCTCTTCACCATGGAGATTATTCTGTGATCATCCACCACTGTTGTCTTCTGTGGGCGCCCAGGTCTTTTTGCATTGATGAGTTCACCAGTGCTTTCTTTCTTTCTCAGGATGTACAAAATTGTAGATTTTGCCACTCCTAATATTGTAGCAATTTCTCGGATGGGTTTTTTCTGTTTTTGCAGCTTAAGGATGGCTTGTTTCACCTGCATGGAGAACTCCTTTGACCGCATGTTTACTTCACAGCAAAACCTTCCAAATGCAAGCACCACACCTCAAATCAACTCCAGGCCTTTTATCTGCTTAATTGAGAATGACATAACGAAGGGATTGCCCACACCTGTCCATGAAATAGCCTTGGAGTCAATTGTCCAATTACTTTTGGTCCCTTTAAAAACAGGGTGGCACATGTTAAGGAGCTGAAACTCATAAACCCGTCATCCAATTTTAATGTGGATACCCTCAAATGAAAGCTGAAAGTCTGAACTTCAACTGCATCTGTATTGTTTTGTTTAAAATTCATTGTGGTAATGTCTAGAACCAAAATTAGAAAAATGTTGTCTCTGTCCAAATATACTGTATATGGACCTAACTGTACTATGAATTAACAATAGTAATACCTGTAGTATGAGATGGTCATGAACTAGTACAGGAAAATCTGAGCCCCAAAAGCCAAATAGTGCTCCTTCTCTTCTGAGTCCAGCCGTGTGTCCAAACAGTAGTGTGTGATCATGTATAGGGTATTGCTATACTTAGGAGAAATAGTGAAATACTTTATAGGTATTTTTTTCTTATTAGCCATGGTAAGAATGAAACACTTTGAGCGAATTTTACTTATTATTGTAACAAATGTAAATTTTTATTTTCACACAGCCCAATAGTAAATAGATTATTTTTACCTGTGTGGTAAAATATCTCAATATAACATATATTATTGAATTTCCTGAGTGAAGTAGATTCTCTAATGGGGTAATTTTGTGCTGTTTTGGAACCTTGGGGGCTCACAAACTATTCCAGTCAAATATCCAAATAGCTATTCTTCCCTTATTCCCTTCTTATTTAGTAACTATTTTCTATGGTATGACTATCTGCTTAAAGGGCGTAATAAGTCAAACTTTGAAAATTGCAAAGTTTTCAAAATTTTTGCCGAATTTCCAATTTTTTTCATATAAAATGACAAGAGAAAGTGACCCATGTCAGATTTTAAGAGTTGGACTCTGTGAGGAAGGTCTAAGCTGGCTTTGCAAGCAAGGGGTTAAATTGTCAAAAACACACTGCGATAGAATGAATTATGTGATGGTGATCAGGTAATATAACAAATCAAATAGCCATAGCGAAATTCAAATTTGTCAACTTCGCTGAATTTTCCCAAAAAAATTTTGAACGTGAAAAATATATTTATGTGAATTTCAACACTGGAAAGCTTGTAATTGCTGAGAAAATACATGTGGGGGAGAGGAGTGAGTGAGAGAACCCCTGGCTATTAGAGCTTATACTTCACAGGCGAGAAAGAGAGGACCCCGTTGACCACAAGAGCTTACACTCTATAGGAGAGAGAGGATGCTGCTGAGCATAAGAGCTTACACTCTATAGGAGAGATGGAGAGAGAGGATCCTGCTGACCATAAAAGCATGAGAGCTTACACGCTACAGGAGAGAGAAAGAAAGGACCCTTCTGGCCATAAGAACTTATATTTTACAGGTGAAAGAGAAAGAGGACCTCAATGACCATAAAAGCTTACACACTACAGAAGAGAGAGACGTACTAAGTGACTCTGGAGATGGAAAATGACTGGCATACAAACTGTGCTCCACTGGGAATCACTGATCAGTGATGGCTGAGGTGCTATCCATTTCTCGACAAAGTATGATAACCTGCTAGATGTTATAGCTGCAGGGCATTATAACACAAAATAACGTTTGCCTCCTCTCTGATGCTTCACCAAATGATGTTCAACAAGTTTTTTTTTTGCAAACTGCGAATTGAATTTCAAAATGTTCAAATTTTTGTGAAACCATGAATTTCAGGAAATTCAACTCAAACTTAATTCTCCACAGATCGATCCACTCATCTTTAGTGCATGTGTGTGGTGTGTGGGTACCTGTGTCTGTGTTGTGAGGAAGAGCAGTGAACACTTTAACCCTCCGTCACATACAATATCGGTTCTAACGAGTTCACATACAATGTGACTGTCAGGCGCAGGCTAGAAAAATACCTATAATATCTAATGTTTGCAATTTCAGTGCTCTAAAAGTGATCAGTGACCTTCATAGGGATGTAATAAAAGAGACTACACATAATCAGGTGCAAAAAAAACCCATTTACTTAACATAAAACTAATAACTCTGAAATACAAACATTTCAAAACTCCCGCCAAATAGTCCCCAGTTTGACTCTGTCAAAAAACTCTACAAAGAAAATTTATGGAAACAAACTTAATTTTAAGGTACCTTAAGTACTATTAAACACATATTCAATCAGAATTAGATCCTGAAGTTTCCCCAGAAAAATTACACTTGCAGAGCAAAGAGCAAGAATTACACATCATTTTTGCATGTGTCAGGCAGATTGCATTATGACATTTGTGACATTCATAATTAGAAAGCCTTCTGATTCCGCTTTCCGTGGTGCAGGTGGTGCATCTCCTTCTTTTGGGAGGTGGTGCAGGTGGTGAATTTTCACTATCATCTTCTGGGCGGAATCTTTTGAGCTGAACTTGAAGGCGAGAGGGGATACCGATTGTTTTCATACTTCTCCTGCGTAGCTCTCCAAGCACTAGTTCATGTACCAATTTTTTCAGATAGAATCGTCTACGGAGTGGTTCAAGCTTGTTTTCAAGGTAAATGACTTGTGAATTTATACCACCCAAATTCAACATAGCAAAAAATATGACCATTGGCCAGCGTTTGGTGTTTCTGCTGACGTTGAAAGTTGAGCACATCTGATCAGCTGTATCAACACCCCCTTTGGTTGCATTATAAAATGTAATTATCTCCGGGTTTTTTTGTGCCTCAGTCCCAGGATCGATGGCATCATCATCATGAAGTGTTGATAGAAGAAGTACAATTTTTTTTGCTTGTGGTACATAGGAAACTAAAACCTTTCCATTATGGAATGCAAACATACTGCTGTACTGTTGTCTCCCTTTCACACTTACAAACTGTGTAGGCAATTCTTTTTTATTTTTTCTTACAGTTCCGACATATGAAAGCTTCTGCATTTTCAGATAATCAATCAGATCACAATTTGAAAACCAATTGTCAGCTGTTATATTGCGACCCGATCCAAATAAGGGCTCAGCGAGTCTTTTTACAACATCACTGGGTTTGTTGCTGACACAGTAAGGACCTTCTGGTTGTTTTCCTGCATAAACTTCCAGGTTGTAAGTGTAGGTCTTACTGGCATCAACAAGGGCATACATTTTTATTCCATATTTGTTAGGCTTTGATGGAATATATTGACGAAAGGCACATTTACCACGAAAACCAGGGAGCATTTCGTCAATAGTGAGATTCTCCCCAGGGCAATAGCTTTTTTTACAGTTTTAAACAAATTTTTGGAATATATCACGAATTGGAGCAAGTCGGTCATGTGTTTTACGTTCAGTTCGGGTAGTTCTGTCGTCAAACCGAAGGCAACGAATTAGAAGCTTGAATCTGTTTATGGACATAACAAGGCCAAATTTTTCAACTCCATCCCCATCTTTACTCCAAAGTTCCTCCAAACTTTGTCTATTTGCCCTATAAGCTCCTGCAAGGTATAATAATCCAAAAAAAGCACGCAGTTCTATTTCTTCTGTGGCCTTGATGGTTCTGTTGCAGATGAACTTGTCCTTTATATTGTCTATATATTGGTTGGTATATGTGACAATAGAGTCCAGAATGTCATCTGTGAATAAACTATTCCAGCATTCAACTGCAGTTTTTGCATTACTTGCAGTTCCTATAACTGCAGGAAGGTGAATAATAATGTTTTGAGGTTCCCTACGTTTTTTCTGGAGTGGCTTCTTGTTCCATTGTTTTTTTTTATCTTTTTCCATATAATAAGATTCTACATCTTCATCCTCATCACTATCACCATCTTGCTCTGTTTCAGAATCCACTTCACATACTTCCACCTCATCATGAGAATACATCTCACTTTCCTCTCCTAATCCTCATTCAGTGTGGGGTCTGCATCATCTAACAGCATGTTTGTTACTTCCTCAACATCAAGGTTTTTTGATAAATTGTACATTTTCCTCTCCATTTCAGCAGATAATCTGAAGCAAGAGAAGGAATATGTGTTAGGGAACTACTGTATATGCCTGAGCAGCACACTTTCTTTTTTAATCTGCCTTATTTCTATGAAATATCCTCACACTTTGTGCTATACATTCATAAAACAAGCTAAATAAACAATTGTGATGAATAAAAACATAAAATACCAACCTTATTGAGTGTGACGTGTTCACATACAATGAGCCTGAGAGATTAACACAGTTATATCTGTCCTCTTGAAGCTCTGCAATCCAACTGTGGTATGAGGTTTCACAGAGCTGCTAGAGACAGGAGACTACCTGGAGGGAGGGGATTTCATCACAATCTGGTGAGGAAGGAGAAATGAAAGTAAAAGAGATGTGCCTGTCAGGCCTATTGTATGTGACGGAGGGTTAAAGATATTAGTATATTTTATAGAATTTTTTTTTAAAAAAGTACCAAAACATTATTATAGATTGAGTTACTATAGTTAGTTTATAAACCTTGACAATCTGCCCATCAAAAATCAATGCATATTTGCATTTCTTTGTTTGAAGTCAATTGATTCAGGATTAGAATAGATACAGTATGAGAACAAATAGACTAACATGAGAAGTCAAACAATGCATGGAACAAAATACCTGAATCTGTAACCAATTAGAATTCATCCCTTTCAATCAACTGTGGTTTTCCTGTATATAAAGAGAGAAATAGTGCATGAAAATGAAGATATGGTACACATGCTTGGGATCCAACATGAAATGCAAAACAAAACAAAGAAAGTAAGAAAAAAAAAGAAAAAAAAAAACGCTTTGCCTTAAAGTCCCGATTTGGAATCTGAAAATGTCAGACAATCCCTATATTAAATAACAATAGCAAAATCAACATCATAAATTGACATCAGCAAACTAGCTACCTCTAGCTCATTTATAGAAAAGCCAAATGTAATTGCATGTGTGTATTGACAATGTTTTCTCCCAAACAAAAAAAAATATTTTGGGTACTTTTCCTCACCCTAAATGTAAAATTGTTTTCCTTTTCTTTCTAATGAATATTTCTTCTCTAGAGCAGATGAAGACAGAATGAATTTTCTATTTCTATACTCAGAATAATGACTTCAAACATCAACCTATGTCTGACAGCTTTATTCTCAGAAGACAGAGAGAATTATAGTGTATAATTATAGTTCATAACTTGATACTTAAAGACGCCAATACATTTCTGAATTTAAATTATTGCTGAAAACAGGAAGAATTTCACATCACCCACAGTCTGATATAAATAAGCTTGGAATATTTTATTATTTTAATGTTGAATGATGGTTGGTTACAGACTTATTATTGTGTAGGTCCCCTTCTTGCTATCACAACAGCTCTGACCTGTCAAGGGTGATAAAGTAGCTTTTCTGTGAAAATGGAACAGATGGGCTAGACTATGCTTCCTACATGTATCACTGAGCTCTGGGAGCCCATGACCTTGTAGCAGTTCAGAAGATGACTTCTCTGGACCACTTCATTTTTCCAAAGTACTACCACAAGGGCTGTTATTTTGAAGATACTTTGACTGTTTAGGGATCACAATTTTGTTTTTGACAAAGATCCAAAGATCTTACGGTTGCCCATTTTTCCATTTGCTGATCCCACGTATCGCTAGTATAATATCTTTCATCCAACCCAGTTTTTCAACAGGCACTTTCTTTTGCATCATAAGGATCTCATATCACTGGAGTGTAGTGGCAGACAGGTGTCTCTTCATTGCAGGGGACTAACCTAATAATTTACCCTATAATTGGTGTTTTTTCCTTACAATCTGTTTGTATGTCTTTTTAGGGATTTACTTAGCCTTATAAGTGAATCAGGTTATAGATTAGTTGTTTACTCCTTATTGTTAGTAGTTAAGGGGAGTCTGCTATCCCCAAAACTCAAATTGAGCTATTTAGACATTCATATAGAGGACTTAGCATTACTGTATATGGTAAAACAATTGAAACAAAGGCCACCATTTATTAGGACTGGAGTTTTGTACTCCAGTCTTAATGAGGTATGGGCAGAATTAAGATGCTCCAAATTTACTAAGAGGCTGTGGTAGATCACTCACTCAGCTGCACACTGAGATAGACACAGGTACGCTGTCTCTTTAAAACTTTTGGTTGCTTTATTAAAATGCAGCATAAACCAACACTGAGTCGATAACAGAAAGCACAGCCCACTGGGCAAAGCAGGAAAAACCAAAACAAAATGGTAACACAAAAGCGCAGTCTTTGTGATAGCAGGGATCCTCCGGCTCAGCGTTCAGCAACTCCACGTGGTTCAGGCTAGCTCCACACAAACATATCAGGAGTTCCTCTCTCCTGACCTACTGAACACTGAATGTATTTAAACTCCAGATCACACCCTGGTGAGGAGATATAAAGAGCAATCTCCCGCCTGCACTATGGCTGCTCTCATAAAAACACTCCCTTTTACAAATGGTGGTTTAACCCACCAGCACATAATATGATGGAGGAAACTTAACCCCCTCCCCTGCCCAAAGCCGGGGGTTTTAGCACCTTCACTCACTAAGCAGAGAAGTCTGGACAGGGCATCTGCATTACTATGTAGTTTCTCTGGCCTGTGCTCCACATGAAAATTAAAGTCTTGGAGTGCAAGAAACCACCTAGTCACCCGGGCATTCTTCCTCTTCCTTTCCCTCATCCATCTCAGGGACCCATGATCTGATACTAGCCTGAACTTTCGGCCTAACAGATAGTATCTCAGGGTGTCAATTGCCCACTTGACGGCCAAGCACTCTTTTTCTATGATGGCGTAGTTCTTCTCACAGGCAGAGAGTTTCCTGATTAGAAACAGGATGGAATGTTCCTTCCCGTTCACTTTTTGGGGCAACACGGCTCCCGACCCGACCTCTGAGGCATCCGTCTGCACCACAAACTCCTTATTGAAGTCCAGGGCAATCAAGACCGGCTGCTTACACAGTGCGAGCTTTAATTCCTGGAACGCTCCCTCCGCTTTGGCCATTTGGCCATCGTCGTCTTCGTCCCTTTAAGCTAGTCGGTCAGGGGTGCGGCTATTATGGTGAAATGCTGATAGTACCCCACAATTTCCAGAAACGCCCGAACCTGTTTCTTGGAGGCTGCTTGCGGACAATTTTGGATTGCCTCTACCTTATTCACTTATGGCTTGATCTTACCTCTTCCGACGATTTAGCCCAAGTACTTCTTTTCCCATGGCGCACTTCTTTGGGTTTATTGTAAACCCAGCCTTCCTCAGTGCATCAAGTACCACCTGGACCTTCAGCAGGTGACTTCCACAAATCTTGGCTGAAGATCACAATGTCATCTATGTAAGCTGCGGCATACTTTTTGTGAGAGGCTAGGATCTGGTCCATGTCCCTCTAGAAGGTAGCTGGGGCTCCCTGCAGACCTAACGGCATCCTGGTGTACTGAAAGCACCGATCAGAAGTAGAGAAAGCCGTCTTCACCTTGGCACTTGGGGACAGGAGAATTTGCCAGTACCCTTTTGTTAGGTCCACGGTGGTGATATATCTGGCTGACCATAGTCTCTCAAAAAGCTCATCGACGTGGGGCATCGGATATGCGTCGAATTTTGACACCTCATTCAGCTTCCTGTAGCCATTACAAAATTGCCATTCTCCATTCGGTTTCAGCACAAGGACAATGGGGCTGGACCAGCTGTGTTGTTTTTTTTTTAACTTAATTTGTTTTATTAAACAATTTTATAAACAATTACACATTGCATTTAGTAATAGAAAACATCCAGAAACATCACGTCAACACAGATTTACATCTCTTACATCGATGAGAACACATTAAAATAAACTTGTCGGATGGGTTATCGCATGCATATAAATAATTTCTTTGCCCCGTGGATGTCGCATCTTCTGGATTTATATAAAAAGGAGAAAAAAACGGGTATTTACCTAATTAGGATACAATCTAAACTTTGAACCCTCAACCACAACTTATCAAACTTGTGCTGTCTTTATCCTTTTCATGCTCAGATTAACTCTCATCGTAATATATATGGATCTAAATGTCTGCCCCTATAAGCAACCTTTGTCACTTATAACTTCTGGTTTTCTATTTGTTCTCACACCCCTTTCAAATTTACTCTCCCAGCTCAAACTCTTTGCCTAAGTAGAGACCGTCAGACATGAAGAATTCCAATAGTCCCATATTTTGGAAAATTTTAATGGACAACCTCTGTTTTGGTATACTATCTTTTCGAATGGGATGATTGAGTTAACCAGTGCGATCCAAGATTGCAATGTTGGCTGTGCATTGCCCATCCATCTCAGTGCCAACAATTTCCTGGCCAAAAATAAGGTTTCTCTCAAAAAAATCTTAATATAATGATCCCAGGCATCATCCTCCATTACCCAAAATGGCAAATCAATGGATCACATGGAATTGGGATGGATACTAAGGAAGATAATAAAGAGGTTACTTCCTGCCAGAAAGACCTAATAATGGATCAGTCCCAAATTAAATGAACAAAGTCAGCATCTATGGTATGACATCGTAAACATTCTGAATTAGAGGAACGCCCCATTTGATATAGTCTGAGGGGTGTGAGGTATGACTGATGAATAATAAATAGCTGAATCAGCTTATTATTAACGGAGGGGGAGACAAAGGACGGGGATTCCAAAACTTCATCCCATTCCTTCTCCCCCATTTTCCGAATTAGAAGTCTCCACTTATTTTTTGCTGGTAAAGGGTTCCAATCTAAGCCTGTTGATAGCAAGCATGTATACAAGCTGAATATAAGACCTTGTGGACCTTGAGATTTAAGTATTCCTATTAAGGGAAATGAGGAAATAGTTTGATTTATTTCTAAATTTTGTAAGTGAGATCTGAACCCAGCTCTAAGTTGGATGTACCTGAAGAATTGAGATGTTGGAATTTTGAATTTATTTTGCACCTGTTCAAATGACATCAGTATAGACCTTTCATAAATGTCTCTTAACAAATAGACCCCACTAGCTATCCAAATGGGGGCAGATGGATTTTCCACTAATGTTGCAAAATACTGATTCCCCCATATAGGCATTTCAGCTATAACGGTAATCTCCCCCACAAGGAGAATTTACATTTAGCGTATTCTAATAAAGGGAGAGTATTACTTGAGAGGTCCTCTCTATCATTTCTAATAATCATAATTCCCAAGTATTTGAAACATGACACTACAGGTAAAGGAGATAACGTTTTCAAATCAGCATTCGGAGTGGGCGACAGAGACATTAGAGAAGACTTATCCCTACTTATAAAGAGACCCGAATATTCACTAAATTTATCAATAGTAGATATAACATATGGAAGAGTATCTTTAACCTTGTCCATAAAAATTATCATGTCATCTGCATATAAACCAATTTTATCAGTTCTGTCTGCAATTGTAATTCCATTGATATCCTAAGACGATCGTATTCTTATTGTCAATGCTTCAATTGCCAGAGCGAATAGAGGCGGAGACAAAGGGCATCCCTGGCTAGTTCCCCTTTCCAATGAAAAAGACGTGGAGGATATATTATTTATCACTATCTTAGCTTTGAATCCAGGCCCGAAATTTAGGGTCAAAACCAAATTTCTCTAGGCAAGCAAATAAAAACGGCTACTCCAGCGAGTCAAAAGCCTTGGCCGCATCCAATGAAGCCAAGGCCCAATCATTTCCCGGTATCAAAGAGCTATATTGAGCTATTGATTGTACCCTTCTAATGTTAATAGAAGTATTTTTTCCTGGCATAAAGCCTGTTTGGTCTGGGTGGGCAACTAATAGTATCACCTTATTAAGTCTCATGGCTAGAATTTTTGTAAGAATTTTGTAATCCACGTTTAATAGTGAAATAGGGCGATATGATTCACATTCCAGAGGATCTTTCACCTCCTTTTTAAGGACAATAATATTGGCATCATAAAAGGATTCAGGCAAGGAACCACTTTGCATCGCCTCTGAGAAAGTCTCTAAAAGGTGCGGCATCAAGCCCTTTTGGTATCTATGGTAGAGTTCTAGTGGTAGGCCATCCGGGCCCGGAGCTTTACCCAAAGCCATATCTGCCAGGGCTACATTTATTTCCTCTATGGTGATATCTGCATCTAAAAGGGATTGTTGTATGACACTTAATTTGGGAAAATCAAGATCTGCCAAATAAGTGAGACATTCTAATTTATTATGGGCACTTTGGGATTTATATAATGATTTATAAAAATTATGAAAGCCACTTAGAATATCTTCTGCGACAGTGACTATCTGGCCCCCTAATGTTCGAATCCTAAGAATAGCACTAGAGTCTTTATGTTTGCGGACCATAAAGGCCAACAACTTACTTGATTGGTTCCCCAATTCAAAATATGACTGTCTAGTGAAGAATAGTTTACGTTTGGATTTAGTGTCAACATTTTGTGTATACAATCTATATGAGTGTAGCCAGTTTACTCTATTCTCATCAGACGGGTCTGAAACATAAGTCTGTTCAGCTTCCTTTAACCTATGTTCAAACTCGGTATCAACCTGTGAAGTCGTTCTCTTGATGTATAAAATAGTAGAGGAGAGGCATCCTCTATGTATGCCTTCAGTGTATCCCAAAAAATCTTAATGTTCCTTGGCAATGTACTTCCACGAAACAGTCTATTTGATCCGGTATTCTATCATCAGGACCAATTAATTTTAACCAAAAGGGGTTAAGTTTCCATGTGGGTCTGTCTCGTACCTGGTCAAATTTAAGCGTTAGTATCACCGGACTATGGTCTGAGATCCCTTTTACCCCATGCTCAATGCTATGTACCCACGTTGCGGTATTACTAGAACTGAAAATATAATCTTACAGTGATAACGTAGATTTGGTTGAGGAGTGCCATGTGTATTCTTTAGTTCCGGGGTGATGTAATCTCCACAAGTCTATCCAACCAATACTCTCCATATAGGGTGAAAACAAATTAGAAGATGGTGTTATTCTCGTTCTCGTGTTGTCACCAATTCTCAATCTATCTAGATTTTCATCCATAATCAGGTTGAAATCCCCTATTCACAAGACCTGAGCATCCGGGTGGCTTAGTGCAAAGCTTACTGCCTTTTGGACAATTATTAGATTAGCAGGAGGTGGGTTATATATATATAGTATTACATACTATCTGGAGTCAATTATAGCATTTATAAAAACAAATCTTCCCTCTGAATCTCTGCGGGCCTCCCTAACCTCCCAACTAATGGCCTTGTGGATTAAAAGCGAAACTCCTCTTGAATAGCTTGTATGGTAAGAGTGTATTGACCATTGCACCCAGGGTTTATTTAGCCACCTAGCTGAATCTCTAGTGAGGTGTGTTTCGACCAAAGCCAGGATATGTGGCTGGTAATTTTTGATTTGCGAGAATACTTTAACCCTCTTCTTAAGGATTTAAGACCTCTTATATTCCATGTCATACATTTCAGTTGCGACGCCATTTACCTAATATAAGAAGACGGGAATAAATATGAGGAGTAGAAACAAAAGGCCATTACACTATTACTGCTCATATTCATTATTTCGCTTTTGACGTATCCAATCATTTCCACCCAATTTATAGATTTATGGGGCTCACCAGGTTGATCTATCGCCCCTAAAGATCCCAACAAATTATACTGCATGGAGACAAAGCAAAAAGGACTGAGCACTTTGACAGCATTCAACTTGTAAACAACAACCCTAGACATAACCAAAACAAGAAGTAAACTTAAACTTTTCTTATGACGCTTCCTTTCGGGGAATACCATAACTGATCCCAGTGTGAGGTATTATGTTGTCTTTGACGATGATAAGTCTGAACTCCCGCATATGTATAAGGTGTATCAAATTGCACCAAACCCAATATTCAATATATCAACGGTGGCACAAAGAGTGTCGGTCACCCTTTTCCAGGCTCTGGGTGCAATTGGAGTCACTCCAACGCTCCTTCCGGGGTAGCAAAAAAAGTAGTAGAGCTTCCAGAAACAATTCGGAGATGAGCAGGATAAGCCATTGCATAGATAATCCCTTTGCCTTTAAGTTTCTTCTTTATATCCATAAACTGGGCTGTCTGTTTTTGTAGTCCCTCAGAAAAATCAGGGAAAAGAGAAATTGTAGAATTATTGTATTTAATAGAGCCTTTTTGTCTTCCCAATCTCAAGGTGGTATCTCTGTCCTTAGAATTCAACAGTCTAGCAAGAAGGGGTCTAGGAGGGGCCCCAGGAGGGTTTTTTTTGCTGGAACTCTGTGGGCCCTTTCCACAGCAAAGACAGGGGAGTATTTATCTCCTAGGGTAGATTTAAGCCAATTTTCCAAATAGATTTCAGGATGCTGACCCTCTGTTCCTTCTGGTAGGCCAATAATTCGTATATTTTTTCTTTGCATTCAATTTTCTAGGTCATCAGCTTTTTGGGCCAGGTGTTTATGGATCCCGCCACTTTGGCCAACTTATTAACAATAGGTGGCAGCTTATCTTCCAGTTCTGATACCCATGTCTCAGCCTCAATGACACGCTTCTTTATAGTTTGCATGTCTTGGCAGAGTAGGCCCACATCTGAATGAACCTCCTCTATCTTTCTGGTCATGGAGTTCTTGCAAGTGAATATAGCTTCTAAAAGTTGGTCAGCAACTTGCTTCAAAGTCATTTCTTTATGTCCCTCCCCCTCCTCCTCATCAGATACATGACTCTTACGTTGATCCGTTGTTTTATTTGACAAGTATGTTGGCCCCTTCCTCAAGCGAGAATTTTCCTGGGGATCCCCTCTGGCAAAGTCTTTCAATTTATCTGCTATACTAGAGTTTTTCCCTCGGCTCATTTTGTAACGTTATAGGCAGAATATATTGTATTATGTTTTCTCCAGTGGTATATAATGCAGATTTGGACCAGCTGTTTTTTGAGTCCTTGATGATGCCCAGGCTCAACATTCTAATCACCTCTTTGGAGATCACCTCACGGCGGGCTTCAGGAATCCGAAACGGCCTCTAATTCACCCTCACATGCGGCTCCGTCAAGATTTCGTGCTTGGCCACCTGTGTACAACCTGGCAGCTCTGAAAACAGGTCCCGATTACGCTGAAGCAGCTATCGGCACTGTTGCTTCTGAGCCGGTGACAGGGTCTCTGCCACTGTGACATCCTCGACTCGGGCTTCGGGATGGGCCTTCAGGCACGTATCTTCCACCGGTTCTCTGCCTCGCCAAGGAGGTTTGAGCAGATTAATGTGGTACACCTGATATGGCTTTCTTCTCCATGGTTGGTGGACCTTTTAGTTGATGTTACTCAACTTCTCGACCACCTCGCATGACCCTTGCGACTTGGCTAGGAATTTACTCTCTACTGTGGGGATCAACACCAACACCTGGTCTCCAGGGCTGAACTGTCTCAGTCTTACCGACCAATTGTAGACCCTTGCCTGGGCCTCTTTTGCTTGTAGGAGGCTTTCCCTTACAATTGGCATCACCCTCGCGATCCAGTCTTGCATTTGGGCCACATGCTCTATGACTCTCCGGTGGGGTGTTACCTCGGCTTCCCAGGACTCTTTCGCAATGTCCAATAGTCCCCGAGGGTGCTGTCCATAAAGCAACTTGAAGGGTGAGAACCCCGTAGCGGCCTGGTGAACTTCCATAATGGAGAACAGTAGGTACAGTACTAGGGAGTCACAGTCTCGGCCATCCCTCTCCACGACCTTCTTAAGCATAGCCTTCAGGGTCTTGTTGAACCTCTCTACTACGCCGTCTGTCTGTGGATTGTAGACAGACGTCTGGAGTTGGGTAATCTGCAGAGCCTTACACAACTCCCTCATCAATTTTCACATGAAAGGAGTTCATTGGTCCGTCAATATCTCTTTTGGCAGGCCCATTCAGGAGAAAATATGGACTAGTTCTCACGATATATTCTGGGCAGAAGAGTTTCTCAGTGGTACCGCCTCTGGTTACCGTGTTGCGCAGTCCAGTACCACCAGGATGTATTGCTGACCTCTGGCGGACTTAACTAAGGGCCCTACAAGGTCCATAGCAATTCGGTCAAATGGGACCTCTATAATGGGTAACGGCACCAGTGGACTACTAAAGTGGGATATTGGAGCAGTTAACTGACACATAGGACAGGATCGACAATAATTGACCATCTCCCGGTGACACCCAGGCCCTGGTAGCAACAGCTGCCCTAACTCTTCCCCTCTCTGTTTAGTAACCCAATATAGCAAATTCTCATTAACTTAAGAATAAGGAAACCTGGTGTCAGCCCCCGGTTCCTGGTCAACCCCATTTATCACCGTCACATTGTCCCATGCCCCTTTTAATATAAGGTTCTCCATGAGAGCAGTCCCAAAATTCCTCCCATAAACTCCCAACTCAGGAATCTCAGCCTCTTGGGTCACCATCTCGTCCTCATCACCGGCAAGGACACACAGGGGGAATTCATTTGCCTCCGACTGTGATAAGGATTCAACATGGTGGAACCATCTCTTGTCTGCGTCACATGGTATGCTTGCTTTCTGCCATAAGTTCCAGAACAGGCTAAAGTCCTGCTCTATTATTACCAGGTGTAGCAGGCCCTCAACCACCCCGACCTCATGGGACTCAGCTCCACAGTTAGTTTTTATTGTCACTAGGGCGAGGGGCTAGTCCTTGGAGTCCCCGTGGATACAGCGGACGCCCACATACTTCCCTGGGATCAACTGGTGGGGAAGTGTGGCCTTTACCAGGGTCCACAAACTTCCTGAGTCCAGGAGTCCTGACATTAATACATGATTTATGGTCACGGGACATGATTGTGGCTCCTCACAGGGCTGATAGTCCACACTGCAGGCAGGGTAGGCATAGTATGAACAGCCATGTAGAAGATCAAAAAAGATAGAAGGCACTCACCGGTACTTATAAAACTTGTTTCTTTATTGTTGCATTAAAATCACAACAAGCTGGGGGGGGATGGTACATGTGTAGCACTTGTGCCGAAGATTGCCGTTTCGGGCCTATGAGCGCTTCAACGGGTCAAGTAGGTTTGCTTCACCCGTTGAAGCGCTCATAAGCGTGAAACGGCCGTCTTCGGCACTTGTGTTACACATGTATCCCCCCCAGCTTGTTGTGATTTTAATGCAACAATAAAGAAGCAAGTTTTATAAGTACCGGTGAGTGCCTTCTATCTTTTTTGATATTCTACATGGACTTTCATACTATACATAGAAGTTAATGCACCCGGTCTATACGGGATAGGTGCTTAGTCCTGCATAACAGAGCAGTTAATGAAAGCATAGGTGCCGGTTATCTGACTCACTCTACATATTGGATAGTATGAACAGCATCTTCCTACGTTGCAGTCTAACTGCTCGGAGGACATAGGACAACGGGTGGCTATGTATCCAGGACTGTGACACCTCCAGCAGATCAAGTGTTTCCCCGGAGTTTTTGGCAGACTCTCAGCGACCCCTTGGGACCTCGGACTCCCCCTAGTAGTGGCTCTAATACCCCTCTTTTGGAACTCGGGCTCCCTCTGAGTTCCACAGAATGGGGATGCAGCACTTCCCAGCCTCCTTAGGGACCTCTCGACCACCTGGTACCTTTCTACGAGGCCGACTAGGTCGTCTGCATTCCAGGGGTCTCCCTGCGCAACTCAGGTCTGCACGGGCCTAGGGAGGGAGTGAATAAATCAATCCATCATGATCTGTTCTACCATCTAGGCTGGGGTGGAGGACTCTGGCTGCAGCCACTTCTGTACCAGATGCAGAAGGTTGAACATTTGGGAGCGAGGGGGTTTATCACCATAAACCCTTTGGGCTCTGACTTATATAGTCACTCCTGCACGTGCCAGTAGCTCAGTTTTTAGTTTAACATACTCTTGGGCATCTTTCAAGGCCAGGCCTTTTGGGGCTCAACAGTCAGATAGGGGGCCAGCACCTCTGACCACTGCTCCAGAGGTAGCTTCTCCCACTCTGCCACCCTCTCAAAAACAGTCAAAAATGCCTCCACATCATCGCCCGGGGTCATTTTTTGCATGGCTCATCTTACCACTTTCCAGACGTACGAGTCATCACCTCGAAAAGGGGGAGGGGCCACCAGGCTCCCACGAACCGCCTCTGCGAGCAACTCCATCTGCTGTTGCTGCAGTCTGAGCTGGTCTTGTTGGTGTTGCTGCTATTGGTGGATCTGTTGCAATAGCAGCTTGCTTGTCTCCTGCTGAGCTTTCACCAGGTGGTTGATCAGGTCCTCCATATTCTCTGTTGTTGTTTCCTGGGGATCTTGCCCGCACTTCTACCGACATCTCTGGTAGATCGCTCACTCAACTGCACACTGAGGTAGACACATGTACGCTGTCTCTTTAAAACTTCTGGTTGGTTTATTAAATTCAGCATAAACCAACACTGAGTCGATAACAGAAAACACAGACTGCTGGGCAAAGCAGGAAGAAACAAAACAAAATGGTAGCACAAAAGCACAGGCTTTGTGGTAGCAGGGATCCGCCGGCTCAGCGTTCACAACTCCACGTGGCTCAGGCTGGCTCCACACAAACATGTCTGGAGTTCCTCTCTCCAGACCTACTGAACACTGAATACCTCAGCAGGCTGAGTATTTAAACCCCAGACCACACCCTGGGGTGGAGATATAGAGAACAACCTCCCGCCCGCACTATAGTTGTTCTCATAAAAACACTCCCTTTTACAAATGGTGGTTTAACCTCCCAGCACATAACATGCTGGAGGAAACTTAACGGTTTTAATTCACAAAGCCAATAGCCTCCTTGAAACATATCTCCCCTCCAGCACTTTACCAGTGACTTTGTCACAAGGAGTATTCTACTTAATGAATTTGTCACATCCTATTAGTGGTGTGTGCTTCCTTGCCATCACTACTGATGATTTTCCTGTGCAGGCGTAGCCACCCCATCTTGCCCTGGCTTCTCCCCAGATTTTCCTGAAATTTGCGTGAAAATTGCAAAAGCCACAACATCTTTGTGCAACTCGTGATGCTCAAATATTGTACGACTTTTTAAATCATTTTTACGCTAGTTTATATACACACTTACATTCCTTAGCATGCTCTCAATAAGGCTATTAATGATTGTCTGAGGTATCTTCTGCCATGCTGAATGCACTTGGGTATGTACAGTAAATCATCAAGAACCGCTGCTAGCAGCTCCCTTTACAATTGCCAACCAATGACATCCCAGATGTGCTTAATGGGAGTCAGTTAAGTCCAGAGAGGCTGAAGGTCATGGAAGCATATTTAGGCCGCAAAGTCTGCTCACAGTAGCACGAGCAACATGTGGCCTGGTTTTGTCATGTTGAAAAATGATGGGATACTTAGAAAAAATGGCCGTACCACCTGTTCCACAATTGATCTATTCTGTATTTCAAGTGCCATTGGATGTCATATACCAAGCCTAAGGCAATAGTGTCTACAGAGACCATCAAAAGGCAATTGCATGACATTGGGCTACGATCCAGACGTCCAGCTACAGGTGTTTCATTGACCTCATGCCACCCTCTCTCAAAAGCTATCATAACTTCCTCCTCCGTCCACCACTGCCCCCTCCAACTTACCTAATCTCGGCTGAAGACTTTGCCACACACTTCAAAAATAATATAGACTAAACAAGGCAAGTCTTTATTGTTCGACTACCACAACCATTTTGTATACCAGATCAATTCCTTTGCCCCAAAACCTCCCTTTCCAACATCACTGAAGGAGAGCTTACTCAACTCCTCTCCGAATCAAACCTCACCACTTGTGCACTTGACCCCATCCCATCCCACCTCCTCCCCAACCTCACCACCACACTTATCCCATCCCTAACCCATCTCTTCAACCTATCACTAACTTCACCTCTACTCTCAAACTTGCCACAATCATGCCTAT
Organism: Phyllobates terribilis; assembly: GCF_046119375.1. Lineage (NCBI taxonomy): Eukaryota > Metazoa > Chordata > Amphibia > Anura > Dendrobatidae > Phyllobates > Phyllobates terribilis. The sequence goes on from NW_027362762.1 coordinate 209,477,222, forward strand.
CCTCAAAAAGCCATCCCTCGAACCAACCGCTATGCCCAGCTATCACCCCATATTGCTGCTCCCATTTGCCTCCAAATTCCTTGAACAGCATGTTCACGTTGAACTTTCCTGTCACCTCTCATCTAACTCACTCTTCGACAACCTAAAATCTTGCTTCCATCCCCACTATTCCACTGAAACTGCCCTGACCAAAATTACTATTGAATTACTTACAGCCAAAGCTAACAGAAAATTCTCTATACTCCTCCTTCTTGACCTGTCCTCTGCCTTCGACTCAGTTGACCACTGCCTCCTACTACAGATCCTCTCGTCCTTTGGCGTCAAAGACCTTGCCCTTTCCTGGATCTCCTCATACCTTTTCAACTGCACATTTAGCGTCTCCCACTGCCACACTACCTCCTCATCCCACCCTCTCTCTGCTGGAGTCCCTCAAGGCTCCGTCCTAGGACCCCAACTCTTCTCCATTTATTCCCTTGGCCTGGGACCAACTCATAAAGTCCCATGGCTTCCAGTACCATCTGTACGCTGATGACACTCAGATCTACCTATCTGGTCCAGACATCACCTCTCTGCTGTGCAGAACCCGGAGTGTCTATCAACCATATCCTCCCTCTTTTCCTTTCGCTTCCTCAAGCTCAATGTGGACAAATATGAACTCATTATCTTTCTGTTATGTTCTGCTACCAGAGCTAAGGAAAGAGAGGAGATCTGTCCCTACGATAGAACTCAGCTGAATCCCTACGATGTAACAGGGAACCTGATCCTGCGATCAGACCTGCTAAAGTCCTAAGCTAGTCTGTACGGAGACCTATAGATGTGGGGAAGGAATCCCTACAAGTACTAAGGACTGGGAGGAAAATGGGACACCTCCTAACAGAAATAGTAGCAGACAGACAAACAAACAAAATATATAGAACACTGAGGTCCGTAGACCAAGCAAACTAACAGAGTTAGATACAGAGCACAGGCTAGCTAGAAAGTAGTTATACAATGAAGTCCAGCAAAGCCAGAAGGGCGGAGCAGGATTAAATAGGCCAACGAGGTCATGTGACCAGCAAAGGAAAAAACCTAAGAGCAAGGTTCTAACAGTACCCCCCCTTCTAAGAGGATCCTCCGGATCCCCTAGGACCAGGCTTATCAGGAAATCTCCTGTGAAACGCTCTGATAAGTCTGGACGCGGAAACATCATCCGACCTCACCCAAGAGTTATCCTCGGGACCGAAACCTTTCCAGGCCACCAGATACTGCAAACTACCTCTATACCGTCTAGAGTTAAGGATGCGAGAAATTTCATATTCCCCGTCCTCCACCACCGGAGGAACAGAGGCAGAGGCGTCACCATCCGACACAACAGCTTTTTTTAACAGAGAGACATGAAATACCGGATTAATTCTCCAGGAGGTAGGAACCTCCAACCTAACAGCAGATTGGTTGACAACCTGAAGCACCTTAAAGGGCCCTACAAACTTGGGACCCAATTTCTTAGAAGGAATCCTCAACCGCAGATTCCTAGAGGACAACCAAACCATGTCACCAACATCGAACAAAACCTCCTGTCGTTTCCTATCAAAGTAGTCTTTAGATTTTCTGTTGGCCTCCTGAAGATTACCACGCACATCCGTCCAAACTCTCTCCAAATCACCGGAAAAATTCTCCTCCTCAGGCACGGCAGATCCCAACTTGGAGAACGACCCAAACGACGGATGTCTCCCAGAACAACAAAAAAAAGGCGAACAACCAGCAGAAGAAGATGTATGATTGTTCAGAGCAAATTCAGCAAGTGGCAGAAACTCAGACCACCCCTCTTGATTGTCTGCCACAAAACAACGCAAGAACTGCTCAACATCCTGGTTTTTCCTTTCTGTCTGGCCATTAGATTCAGGATGATATCCGGACGAGAACGACAGATGAACTCCCAACCTGTCACAAAAGGCACGCCAAAAACGAGCCACGAACTGAGGACCCCTATCAGAAACAATGTCAGTAGGAACGCCATGAAGTCTGACAATTTCCTTGACAAAGGCCTTAGCGAGAGTTTTAGCGCAGGGCAGTTTGACGAAGGGAACCAAGTGACACATCTTGCTAAAACGGTCCACGACCACCCAGATGACAGTAAAACCCTCAGAGGGGGGAAGGTCAGTTATAAAGTCCATAGCCAAATGTGTCCAAGGAGCACTAGGAACCTCCAAAGGACAAAGCAACCCCGCAGCAGGAGTATGTGAGGACTTAGATCTAGCACATATAGTACATTGACGCACCCACTTAATGACTTCCTTCTGCCATCCAGGCCACCAAAAACTGCGACCCACCAGTCTCTTGGTCTCAGAGATTCCGGGATGACCTGCCAACCGAGATTCGTGACACTCAATAAACAAATCTCTCCTAAAGGTCCCAGGCACAAACAACCTCCCATGAGGAGTGTTAGATGGGGCATTCTCCTGTGCTTCAAGAATCTCATCTTCCAAAACGGAGTCCAAAGCAGCTATCACAACACCTTCTTGTAAAATGTTCTCCTCTTTCTCAGCACCGACTATGGGAGAAAAACTGCGAGACAAGGCATCCGCCTTAACATTCTTAGTACCAGGGATGTAAGTAACGGAGAAATTAAACCGCGAGAAAAACAATGCCCACCTAGCCTGACGGGCATTCAGGCGCTTGGCAGCATCAAGATATATCAGATTTTTATGATCCGTAAGAACCTGAACGGGAAATTCCGCACCTTCCAAGAAGTGGCGCCAGTGTTCAAATGCGAGTTTAATAGCCAATAATTCCCGATTACCAATATCGTAATTCAGTTCAGTCTCCGAAAATTTTTTTGAAAAAAAGGCACAGGGATGTAATCCATCCCCGTTATCCTGAGACAATACTGCGCCAACCCCCACCGAAGAAGCATCAACCTCAACCAAAAACGGCTTAGTCACATCAGGCTGCATAAGGATGGGAGCAGAGGTGAACCTCTCCTTGAGATACACAAAAGCTTCAATGGCCTCAGAAGACCACTGAACCGCATCAGCACCTTTCCTGGTGAGATCGGTCAGAGGTTTGACAATACTAGAAAATTTTTTTATGAATTTTCTGTAATAATTGGCGAAACCTAAAAACCTCTGTATCGATTTCAAACCAATAGGCCTAGGCCATTCCTGTACAGCTTGAACTTTAACCGGGTCCATCTCAAAACCTTCGCTGGAGATAATGTAACCCAAAAAACTAATTCTCTGTACAGCGAACTCACATTTCTCCAGCTTAGCAAAAAGCGAATTGTCCATTAACAATTGTAATACCTCACGTACGCTCCGCCAATGAGACTCCAGATCCGGCGAATAAATCAAAATGTCATCCAAATACACAACCACATTTTTGCCGATCAAAGGTCTAAGGATGTCATTAATAAGATTCTGAAAAAATGCAGGAGCATTAGTAAGACCAAAAGGCATAACCAGATTCTCAAAATGACCCACAGGAGTGTTAAAAGCAGTCTTCCATTCGTCACCCTCCTTCATGCGCAACAGATTGTATGCCCCCTTAAGGTCAATTTTAGAGAACCACTTGGCCCCCATTAACTGGTTAAACAGATCAGGAATCAATGGCAGTGGGTAAGGATTGCGTACAGTAATTTTGTTAATCTTACGAAAATCCAGACAAGGACGTAAACCGCCGTCCTTTTTTTTTTACAAAAAAAAATCCAACCGCCACAGGAGACTTAGAGGGCCTAATGTGACCGGCGGCCAAACTTGTCTGTATGTATTCATCCAAAGCCTTCCTCTCAGGAATAGTAAGGTTAAATAAACGACTTTTAGGAAGAGTCGCTCCAGGGACAAATTCAATAGAACAATCATAGTCTCTATGGGGAGGCAAAACCTGCGATTCCTTCTCAGAAAAAACTCTCCAAAAATCCTGAATAGGAACAGGCAATTCTCCCCTATCCAAAGCTGCAATACGCCCGTTACAACACTTGTCATAACATTTATGGCTCCAGGATTTAATTTCATTGGTAGACCAATCCAGTACAGGATTGTGAAATTTTAACCAGGGCAATCCCAATATTACTGGAGAAGGCAAGTTATTCAAAACTACCAAATCCAATTTCTCATGGTGAACACCATTAATAGTGAGAGGAAATTCACAGACCTTGAGAGTAATATTCTTCAAAGGGGAACCATCCACAGAAACCACAGCAATGGGGCATGATAAAGGTTCGGGTTTTAAATTGAGTCTTTCCGAGAATCCCCCATCAATTACATTCAGAGTAGATCCACAATCAACAAACACCCGAAATTCCATTAATTTTTCCTGAGCAATCGTGGAAGCAGCTAAAAATACACCCTTGGAATTTAAACAGGCAATACGGGCATGACTGACCATTTTTTTTTTCTTTCTTCATACGAAGCTCACAGCCTTTAATCAAATGACCAGATTTTCCGCAATAGAAACACAAGCCTTCAGAAAATCGACGGTCTTTTTCTTGAGAGCGAGGTGCCACCGATCCAATCTCCATCGATTCACCACTGTTAGTACACACATTCTCATAACCAGAAACTGACATAGCAGAGGATTTGCTCTCATTAACCCTTGCACGCAGTCTCCTATCCACCCGTATAGCTAATTGCATAGCCTGTTGCAAATCTTCAGGTGTAGGATAAGCAATTAGCAGGTCTTTAACCCTTTCATTGAGCCCAGCAAGAAATAGACTTTTCAGAGCAGAATCGTTCCACCCTGTTTGAGTAGACCAACGACGGAAATGAGTACAATATTTTTCCACATTACCTGATCCCTGTCTCAAACGTCTTAACTCAGTCTCAGCTGATGCGACACGGTCAGGATCATCATATAATAGTCCCAAAGCAGAAAAAAAACTATCCACTGATCTGAAGCATGTATCACTAGGTTGCAAAGAAAAGGCCCACTCCTGAGGCTCTTTGCGCAAAAGTGACATTATGAACCCTATGCGCTGGGATTCATCCCCAGAGGACTTGGGTCTCAAACGAAAATACAATAAGCAAGCATTTTTAAATGAAAAAAATTCTCGGTGTTCACCAAAAAATAAATCCGGCAAACATACCTTAGGCTCCAAGAAATGTGCTCCAGGACAGTTACTCACGTGCTGACGGAGCTCGGCCACCTCCAGAGAGAGTCCCTGCAGGCGATGAGCCAAATCCTGAACCGACACCATGATGGAACAGAAAAATCTTTCCTTAGAGAATTTGCAGGCTGGACTTACTGTTATGTTCTGCTACCAGAGCTAAGGAAAGAGAGGAGATCAGTCCCTACGATAGAACTCAGCTGAATCCCTACGATGTAACAGGGAACCTGATCCTGCGATCAGACCTGCTAAAGTCCTAAGCTAGTCTGTACGGAGACCTATAGATGTGGGGAAGGAATCCCTACAAGTACTAAGGACTGGAAGGAAAATGGGACACCTCCTAACAGAAATAGTAGCAGACAGACAAACAAACAAAATATATAGAACACTGAGGTCCGTAGACCAAGCAAACTAACAGAGTTAGATACAGAGCACAGGCTAGCTAGAAAGTAGTTATACAATGAAGTCCAGCAAAGCCAGAAGGGCGGAGCAGGATTAAATAGGCCAACGAGGTCATGTGACCAGCAAAGGAAAAAACCTAAGAGCAAGGTTCTAACACTTTCCTCCATCGTACATCTATTCCCCACCTGATCTATCTATGATAATAAATGACATCATGCTTTCCCCTGTACCGGAAATCCGCTGCCTTGGAGAAACTCTTGACTCTGCCCTATCCTTCAAACTGCACATCCAAGCTCTCGCCATCTCCTGTTGCTTCCAGCTTAAAAATATTTCCAGAATCCATCCTTTCCTCAACCCTCAATCTACTAAAATGCTTGTGCATGCCCTTATCATTTCCCGCCTCGACTACTAGCATCTTCCTCTGTGGCCTACCTGCTAACACTTTTGCACCTCTCCAGGCTGTAACGGCGGGCAGGGGGATAGTCAGTGGCGAGGGAAACTAGTTCTTTATCACCCCGGCCCGCTACAGAAATATGGGGACTTTCATGTCCCTGGGTGTGTGTGGCGTGCGGTGCTTTGTTGTTGCATTTACTCACTGTCATTCTTTACTTAGGCAGATCCAGTTCTTCTGGTCCTTTGAATGAGAGACGACACAGTTCTTAAAAACAACAGAGTCCACTTTACTTGATACACCTTGGCATACAGAGGATTGAAGGTACAATTGATATTGTAGGCAACGCCACTTTATGGTGTTCCAGGCACAAATACAGTCCCCACTAGTGTTGAGCGATACCTTCCGATATCGGGAAATATCGGATCGGATTGGATCGGACCGATACCGAAAAAGTATCGGATATCGCCGATTCCGATACCGGAAACCAATGCAAGTCAATGGGACATAAATATCGGAATTAAAATAAACCCTTTCTTTCCTTGTAGGTTATTTCTACATGAAGGAAAACAACTAAGAATAATGTAGAATGTATTGGGGGAGGTGGGGGAGACAATAAAGGCATAGAGGTTTAGCCCAGTCAAATGGAATAGCAGGAATTAATATTTTTTTATTATGTTCTGAGTTACGGAAATATTAACTATGTTAAGTATTTTTATATTTTGTCAGATATTTATGATTCACTACTTCCATGCTCTTCACCTTCTTTTTTACTTCTCCCACACTTTCTCCTTCATCATCCTCAGCATCTTTTTCATCCACTTCTTCTTCACCTTCTTCTTCTTCACCTTCTTCGTATTATTCTTTTTTTTACATTCTTCATATTCTACTTCTTCATCTTCTTCATATTCTTCTTCTTCATCATATTCTTATTTGTGACAGGCATTCCTGTAGTTGTTATCTATAAAAGGTTGGACATTACACCTTTCGTTCTGCCCGTCACAAAAGATTTACAACAGGATTTGTCCGCGTTCAGTTTGGCCTGCAGCAGCAGGTCTTTTCCAGGGGCACCACGAGGAGGAACGGACTCACCCCCATACACTGCTTAGTCATCTTCTGCTTATAATTTAGATATTATCTTTTGCTCTGATTTTTAGTCTTATGCTTAATGTTCTTCCGCTTTTTGTTCTGCAGCTTCTTGTATTTCTGCTTCTTGGTTTTCTGTCTCTTGTTTTTCTGTATCTTGGTGCTTGTCTTCTCTTCTTTGTCTTCTTGGTCAACTTCTTCAGGGTCATCTTCTTGGTCTTCTTCGGGGTGGTCTTCAGGGTCGTCGTCTTCGGGGGTCCTCGTCTTCGGGGTCCTCGTCTTCTTCGGGTTGGTCTTCTGGGTCCTCGTCTTCGGGGTCCTCGTCTTCTTCGGGGTGGTCTTCAGGGTCCTCGTCTTCTTCGGGGTGGTCTTCAGGGTCCTCGTCTTCTTCGGGGTGGTCTTCAGGGTCCTCGTCTTCAGGGTCATTGTCTTCGGGGTCCTCGTCTTCTTAGGGTTGGTCTTCAGGGTCCTCGTCTTCAGGGTCCTCGTCAGGGAGATCCAGAGTGATTACCAAGAACCATTTCAAAAAGCTTGAACTTGGAAATGTAGCAGAAGGTACAAGAAAGCTGAGGAACTACCGAGGACCAGCTGACGGTACTGGAACCCGGATGGATAGCAGAAGGTACAAGAGCCAATGGAACTACCGAGGACCAGCTGATGTTACTGGAACTCGGTTACTAAGCAGGAGGTACCTGTGCCAGAAAGCACTACCAAGGACCAGCAGACGTTGGTGGAACTTGGATACCGAGAAGGAGGCACCTAATCCAAAGGCACTGCCGAGAACCAGCTGACGGTACTGGAACCCGGATGGGTAGCAGAAGGTACCCATGTAAAAAAAAAGTTCAAGGCCGCGAGCCGGCCGCAGTTACCAAAACCCACAGTCCTACAGAGGGTGCTTGTCCTATTGGCACTATGGAACCAGCCTTCATTGCCAGATCCCGCAGCCCACATAGGAGTCACCTAAACTGCAGGCACCATAGAGTCGGCTAACCCGACCGCAACACGACAGGACAACGCATTGGAGGCAAAGTGACGTTGACACTACCCGGAAACAGCTGGCGTGCTGGAACCAGGCTGGGCAGGAGGGAGTACCCGTGCCAAAGACACTGCCGAGAACCAGCTGACGGTACTGGAACCCGGATGGGTAGCAGAAGGTACAAGAGCCAATGGAACTGCCGAGAACCAGCTGGCGGTGCTGGAGCCCAGGGTAAATACTAAAAACAGAAGAGCCAGAGGTGTATTTGGAGGAGGTTTTAAATCCGTACTACAGTGGATGTGGACAAAGCAGGAGAATTTGCCGGACACACAGCTGGGGATCAGCTGACGTTACTGAATCCCAATAACACTGGAGCAAGCGTTGACTGTGCAGACGGCACTTCTGAGCAGCAACTAGCGGTATTGGAGCCCAGGGTAAATACTAAAAACGGAGGAGCCAGAGGTGTAATTGGAGCAAGTTTTAAATAAGTAGCACAGTGAATATGGACAGAGCAGGAGAAATTGCCGTGAACACAGCAGGGGAACAGCTGACGTTACCGAACCCCAATAACACCGCAGCAAGTGTTGACTGTGCAGACGGCACTTCCGAGCGCCAACTGGCGGTGCTGGAGCCCAGGGATAAGAATGAAAACAGAGGAGCCAGAGGTGTAATTGGAGCAACTTTAAAATCTGTAGTAGTGAGAATGTGGACAGAGCAGGAGAAATTGCCGTCCGCACAGCAGGGGAACAGCTGACGTTACTGAACCCCAATAACATGGTAGCAAGTGTTGACTGTGCAGACAGCACTTCCGAGCGCCAACTGGCGGTGCTGGAGCCCAGGGATAAGAATGAAAACAGAGGAGCCAGAGGTGTAATTCGAGCAACTTTAAAATCTGTAGTAGTGAGAATGTGGACAGAGCAGGAGAAATTGCCGTCCGCACAGCAGGGGAACAGCTGACGTTACTGAACCCCAATAACACGGCAGCAAGTGTTGACTGTGCAGACAGCACTTCCGAGCGCCAACTGGCGGTGTTGGAGCCCAGGGTAAATACTAAAAACGGAGGAGCCAGAGGTGTAATTGGAGCAAGTTTTAAATAAGTAGCACAGTGAATATGGACAGAGCAGGAGAAATTGCCGTGAACACAGCAGGGGAACAGCTGACGTTACTGAACCCCAATAACATGGTAGCAAGTGTTGACTGTGCAGACGGCACTTCCGAGCGCCAACTGGCGGTGCTGGAGCCCAGGGATAAGAATGAAAACAGAGGAGCCAGAGGTGTAATTCGAGCAACTTTAAAATGTGTAGTACAGTGGATTTGGACAAAGCAGGAGAAATTGCCGTCCGCACAGCAGGAGAACAGCTGACGTTACTGAACCCCAATAACACGGCAGCAAGTGTTGACTGTGCAGACGGCACTTCCGTGCGCCAACTGGCGGTGTTGGAGCGCAGGGATAATACTGAAAACAGAGGAGCCAGAGGTGTAATTGGAGCAACTTTAAAATCTGTAGTAGTGAGAATGTGGACAGAGCAGGAGAAATTGCCGTCCGCACAGCAGGGGAACAGCTGACGTTACTGAACCCCAATAACACGGCAGCAAGTGTTGACTGTGCAGACAGCACTTCCGAGCGCCAACTGGCGGTGTTGGAGCCCAGGGTAAATACTAAAAACGGAGGAGCCAGAGGTGTAATTGGAGCAAGTTTTAAATAAGTAGCACAGTGAATATGGACAGAGCAGGAGAAATTGCCGTGAACACAGCAGGGGAACAGCTGACGTTACTGAACCCCAATAACATGGTAGCAAGTGTTGACTGTGCAGACGGCACTTCCGAGCGCCAACTGGCGGTGCTGGAGCCCAGGGATAAGAATGAAAACAGAGGAGCCAGAGGTGTAATTCGAGCAACTTTAAAATGTGTAGTACAGTGGATTTGGACAAAGCAGGAGAAATTGCCGTCCGCACAGCAGGAGAACAGCTGACGTTACTGAACCCCAATAACACGGCAGCAAGTGTTGACTGTGCAGACGGCACTTCCGTGCGCCAACTGGCGGTGTTGGAGCTCAGGGATAATACTGAAAACAGAGGAGCCAGAGGTGTAATTGGAGCAACTTTAAAATCTGTAGTAGTGAGAATGTGGACAGAGCAGGAGAAATTGCCGTCCGCACAGCAGGGGAACAGCTGACGTTACTGAACCCCAATAACATGGTAGCAAGTGTTGACTGTGCAGACGGCACTTCCGAGCGCCAACTGGCGGTGCTGGAGCCCAGGGATAAGAATGAAAACAGAGGAGCCAGAGGTGTAATTCGAGCAACTTTAAAATGTGTAGTACAGTGGATGTGGACAAAGCAGGAGAAATTGCCGTCCGCACAGCAGGAGAACAGCTGACGTTACTGAACCCCAATAACACGGCAGCAAGTGTTGACTGTGCAGACGGCACTTCCGAGCGCCAACTGGCGGTGCTGGAGCCCAGGGATAAGAATGAAAACAGAGGAGCCAGAGGTGTAATTCGAGCAACTTTAAAATGTGTAGTACAGTGGATTTGGACAAAGCAGGAGAAATTGCCGTCCGCACAGCAGGAGAACAGCTGACGTTACTGAACCCCAATAACACGGCAGCAAGTGTTGACTGTGCAGACGGCACTTCCGTGCGCCAACTGGCGGTGTTGGAGCTCAGGGATAATACTGAAAACAGAGGAGCCAGAGGTGTAATTGGAGCAACTTTAAAATCTGTAGTAGTGAGAATGTGGACAGAGCAGGAGAAATTGCCGTCCGCACAGCAGGGGAACAGCTGACGTTACTGAACCCCAATAACATGGTAGCAAGTGTTGACTGTGCAGACAGCACTTCCGAGCGCCAACTGGCGGTGCTGGAGCCCAGGGATAAGAATGAAAACAGAGGAGCCAGAGGAGTAATTGGAGCAACTTTAAAATGTGTAGTACAGTGGATGTGGACAAATCAGGAGAAATTGCCGTCCGCACAGCAGGAGAACAGCTGACGTTACTGAACCCCAATAACACGGCAGCAAGTGTTGACTGTGCAGACGGCACTTCCGAGCGCCAACTGGCGGTGTTGGAGCTCAGGGATTACAGTTCAGGTGGTAGAAACATGAACAGAACAGGAGACCTGGATACTGTTGCCAACCAATTATTTATTCTGGAAGAGGACTGGCAAATTCATGAGAGATCCAGGCCTTGTTCATTTTGAGAAAAGTAAGCCGGTCAACGTTATCGGAGGATAGTCGCATGCGACGGTCTGTTAGTACACCACCTGCGGCACTAAAGACGCGTTCCGATAATACACTAGCAGCAGGGCAAGCTAGCACCTCCAGTGCATACTGACTAAGCTCTGGCCATGTATCCAGCTTACAGACCCAAAACTTGAAGGGAGAAGAGCCGTCTGGGAGTACACTAAGAGGGCAAGACATGTAGTCTGTCACCATCTGACGGAAACATTGCCTCCTGCTGACTGGAGCTGTCTGTGATGGTGTAGACATTTGTGGCGGCGGGGACACAAAACTTTGCCACATTTCGGCCATACTGGTCTTGCCTTGTGCTGAGGCGCTGCTTCTGCTCCCTCTTTGTGCAGAGCTTCCTCCACTGCCTCGACGCACTGAGCTGCTTTGTAAAGCACTAGCAGCACTGCTCTCGGTTGGAATGGAGAACATGATGGAATGCACCAGTGCGTCTTGGTACTCCCGCATTTTACGCTCCCGGTTCAATGGTGTTATGAGGCTTTGTAAGTTGTCCCGGTAGCGAGGATCTAGGAGGGTGGACACCCAATAATCAGCCGTGTTGAGAATGTGGGCGATGCGGCGGTCGTTTCTGAGGCACTGCAGCATGAAATCAACCATGTGCTGCAGACTGCCAACTGGCCAAGAAACGCTGTCCCCTGCTTGAGGCGTGATCTCTGCCTGCTCTGCATCACCCCACCCTCGCTCTAGATACTGACTACTAGAGCATTGTGTACCTCCCTCCTCTGGACAGATGTCTTCCTCATCCATTGACTCCTCCTCATCCTCCTCACAAAGTGTCCCCTGCCTAGGCCTTTGTGAGGAACCACGTTGCGCAGACTGTAGAGAAGCAGATGGCATTTGTGACTCCTCATCCTCCACCTCTTCCAAAACCTCGTCCCTTAGTGCTTGCAGTGTTTTTTCAAGCAGGCAGATAAGGGGGATAGTCATGCTGACTAGTGCATCATCTGCACTCGCCATCCGCGTGGAATAATCGAAGGCACGCAAAACGTGGCAAATGTCCTTCATAGAGGCCCACTCAGTGGTGGTGAAGTGTGAACGGCGCGCACTGCGACTTGTTTGCGCCTGCTGCAGCTGGTACTCCATTACTGCTGCCTGCTGCTCACACAACCTCTCCAACATATGTAACGTTGAATTCCACCTGGTGGGTAGGTCACATATGATGCGATGTTCCGGAAGACATAATCGGCGCTGCAGAGCTGCAATGCGTGATCTTGCATTGCTGGAACGCCGCAAGTGAGCGCACTCTATGCGGACCTTGTGAAGCAGTGCATCAAGATCCGGATAGTCCCTCAAAAAACTCTGCACGACCAAGTTGAGCACATGTGCCAGACATGGGATGTGAGTGAGGTTGCCTAGGCCCAGAGCTGCCACCAGATTTCGGCCATTGTCACACACTACCATGCCTGGCTGGAGATTCGCTGGCACAAACCACACGTCACTCTGCTGCTTGATGGCATTCCAGAGCTCCTGCGCTGTGTGGCTTCGATTCCCCAAAGAAATTAATTTTAATACGGCCTGTTGACGTTTGGCCACGGCTGTGCTCATATCGGTCATCATAACAGGTAACCGTTCACGGGTCGATGTGGAGGTAGACCGTGACGGCTCCTGCAGCGCTGATTCAGAGGAACTGGAGTATTAGGAGGAGTCAATGTGTACAGACTGGATTCCTGCAATCCTTGGAGTTGGCAGAACACGTACAGCGCCACTCTCAAGATCTGTACCCGGCTCCACAACATTTACCCAATGGGCAGTGAGGGAAAGGTATCGTCCCTGTCCATGCTTACTGGTCCACGCATCAGTGGTCAGGTGGACCTTGCTACTGACGGCGTTTTGTAGCGCATGTTTAATTTTTCCCTCCACATGATGTTGCAGGGCAGGGACGGCTTGCCTGCTGAAATAAAAGCGGCTGGGCACGTTGTATTGTGGGACTGCCAATGCCATAAAGTTACGGAATGTGTCAGTCTCCACCAGCCTGAATGATAGCATTTCAAGGGCCAGTAGTTTAGCAATGCCAGCATTCAGAGCCTGTGCTCGGGGGTGGTTTGCCGAGTATGGGCGCCTTTTCTCCCATGCCTGTGCTAACGATGGCTGTAGACTGGCCTGGGAGTGTGAGGATGACTGGGAAAGTGGTGCTGTGGGTGGAATTACACTGTGTCTCTGTACAACAGTGCCAGAGATTCTTCCATGGCGATCCTGTGAGGAAGCCGAACCAGCTGTGTGTGAGCTGGAGGAAGAGGCTACAACACGAGCTGAAGAGGTGGTAGGTGGCGCTGTAGGTTGGCCTAGGTCTTCAGTGTGTTTGTGTAACTCCACCACGTGCTTGGTCCGCACATGTTTCCACATATTTGTGGTATTGAGGTTGCTGACACTTTTCCCTCTTTTCACCTTCTGATTACACAGCTTGCATTTGACAAAGCAAATGTCATCTGCAACTGTGTCAAAAAAGGACCAGGCACTGCAAGTCTTGGGAGCGCCCGCTTTGGATTTTGGAAGAGCCATGCTCCTAATGGGTGCCGAAGTGGAGGCTACAGGCAACCAAGTCTGCCCCCTCCCTCTCCCTCCTTTTTGGGCCGTTCGGGGAATCTCTTCCTCAGAGCTGCTCCCACCACCTTCCTGTCCCTCACGCCATGATGGGTCAAGGACCTCATCATCTACACCACCCTCTTCAAACAACTGCTTCTCCTGGGTAGTCTCGACAGCACAGTACGCACCAGAAAGTGGCACCTGAGTCTCATCATCAGATGCGTACTGAGGTGTGCTGCTGACCATAGGCACTGGCCCACCCGCCTCTTCAGATTCAGAGAGACAAAACGGTTGCGCATCACTGCATACTACCTCTTCTTCAAATTCTCGAATTCTGCTTGGCTGGCCCCCTCTTTCCAAGCCAAGAGATTCAGAGAACAGAAGTAGAGATGGCTCCTGTCCAGGGCTCTCTGACTGCCTGGGCAATTTGGCAGGTGGTGAAGAGACAGATGGGTGCTCTTCAGTGCTCAGGACCTGAGAGGATCTGGAACTAATTGAAGTCGATGCGTTAGCTGCCATCCATCCGACAACGGCTTCAATTTGGTCCTCGCGCAGCAGTGGGGTACGGCTAGCTCCTACAAAGCTGCGCATAAAGGACTGTTCCCTGGTAAAACTGGGGGATGCTGAGTCACTGGTGCCCGCAGCAGGCACAGAATCCCCACGTCCTCTCCCTGCAGGCACAGAATCCTCACGTCCTCTCCCTGCAGAAACTCCACGCCCACGCCCACGCCCACGACCACATGCCTTACTCCCTGCCTTCTTCATCTTGGTAGACTGATAAAGATAGGCAGAAAAGTACTAAGGGCTTAGTGTGCTTATTCCTGAACAGCTGCTAACAGGTATAAGAAACACTAATTTTATAAAGTGTGGACTAGACTTTAATATGAGCTAATGTGGCCTACACAACTGTAAAGTGGAGTGTTTGGTGAACTTTATTTAGGTTTTTTTTGTCACAAAAAGACACTGGATGTGCCTAAAGATGTAATAACGATAGTATCACAAACTTTTTGTAGCTATTACAATGTAGGAAGGTAACCTACAATGCAATAGATGAGGCTGCAAAAAATAGGCTAATACTAATCTGGCTGGGGCTGCAGGGCCCAATGCTGCAGAAAGGCTCCTCTATCTACTCCTATATAGTGTGTTTGGAATCAATTTAGCTGAATATGGATGGAACCACCACACTAATAGGAGATATCAGGAAAAATTATGAATTGGCAATAAAGGACAATGTATGAGGCAGTGACACACACTGAGTGCACTACAACCAGACGGGGTTGAAGCACACACTACAGGGTGAGCTGCACTCACACACCAGACCTTGCAGACAGCGGTGAACAGTACAGATGCAGAGCACTGTGCACTAGTGCTGCAAGACGGAAAAAAAATTCTCTATCTACTCCTATATAGTGTGTTTGGAACCAATTTAGCTGAATACAGATGGAACCACCACACTAATAGGAGATATCAGGAAAAATTATGAATTGGCAATAAAGGACAATGTATGAGGCAGTGACACACACTGAGTGCACTACAACCAGACGGGGTTGAAGCACACACTACAGGGTGAGCTGCACTCACACACCAGACCTTGCAGACAGCGGTGAACAGTACAGATGCAGAGCACTGTGCACTAGTGCTGCAAGACGGAAAAAAATTTCTCTATCTACTCCTATATAGTGTGTTTGGAACCAATTTAGCTGAATACAGATGGAACCACCACACTAATAGGAGATATCAGGAAAAATTATGAATTGGCAATAAAGGACAATGTATGAGGCAGTGACACACACTGAGTGCACTACAACCAGACGGGGTTGAAGCACACACTACAGGGTGAGCTGCACTCACACACCAGACCTTGCAGACAGCGGTGAACAGTACAGATGCAGAGCACTGTGCACTAGTGCTGCAAGACGGAAAAAAATTTCTCTATCTACTCCTATATAGTGTGTTTGGAACCAATTTAGCTGAATACAGATGGAACCACCACACTAATAGGAGATATCAGGAAAAATTATGAATTGGCAAAAAAGGACAATGTATGAGGCAGTGACACACACTGAGTGCACTACAACCAGACTTGGCTGAAGCACACACTACAGGGTGAGCTGCACTCACACACACAGACCTTGCAGATAGCGGTGAACAGCACAGGGAACTGTGCACTAGCACTGCAAGGCACAGTGATTTAGAAAGTAGCTTGGGTAAAGCAGTATAGAGCAAATAGGTAGCTAAAACTGTCCCTCAGAACAACAGCGTCCTATCCCTAACTGAATTCACAGCAGAGTGAGCTCAAAATGGCGGCGGTGGCTTTTATAGTGCATCATGACATCATTTCAGCAGCCAATCACAGCCATGCCATTAGTTAAGATGCCTACATGCCTAACAGGATGTGCCCACACTTCTTAGGATCCTCATTGGCTGACTAAAATGAAAATGTCTCATTGCATTATGGGAACTTCCGATTCCGGTATACGATATTGCAATAGTATCGGAATTAAGTATCGGAATTCCGATACCGCGAATATCGGCCGATACCCGATATTTCAGTATCGGAATGCTCAACACTAGTCCCCACACAATGAGCTTCCACAGTGTGGCTCGGCCCTAAGGGAAACTACCTCTGGAACTTTGACGTAGGGGAGCTCCTGCTTTACCCTACTGCCCCGCTGCCTGACTCTTTCAGGATCCACCTTGCTGAAAAGGCTGTCCTTGTCCCGGCAGGTTCAATTATACCTGTCGGCTTAAAAAGGTTAGAATCCGCAGATTGACCTATTGAGAACAGACTGTCCTGAACTGTCCCCATTGCTCCTGGTCCTAAGTATACACCACACACACCCATCCTCTTCTTCTCTCCACTACTCCTCACACATCTGTCTTTCCTCAGACTCTCCTACTAACTGACTTAAGATGGCCGATCCTAACTTCCAATAATCCTTCAGTCCCTGTCACTGGGGGCGGCCCAAACTAGTTAACTCCCTGTGTTCCAACTGACATACAGGTGACAGTAGTATGAATGTGCCAACCGCTGCCATCTAATGGCCAAAACACCAATAACATCTTTTGTGTTTACACATGTAATACATATCTACTAAAACAGCTTTAGAGGGGAGTGGAGTGGGAATATTCAACCACCCCCTCACAAGTCCATCCTTAACTCTGCTGCTCGACTAGTTCATCTCTCTCCTCGCTACTCCTCTGCTTCCCCCTTTGCAAATCCCTTCATTGGCTTCCAATCTGCCATTGTAACCAGTTCAAACTGCTAACACTGACCATCCATAACTTTTCTCCTCCGTACATCTTCGAACTAATATCCCGATATCTTCCCTCACGTAATCTCTGCTCCTCCCAAGACCTTCTTCTCTCCAGCACACTGATTCATTTCTCACCCAATTGCCTCCAAGAATTCTCCTGAATATCCCCCATCCTCTGGAATTCTGTTCCTCAACACTTCCGATTCTACCACATTCGGATCTTTCAGACAGAACCTGAAAACTAGTGATGAGCGAGTATGTTCGGCTAACCCTTTCAGCGAGTATGCTCGGGCGAGTACCGAGTATCTTCAGTGTACTCGGTGATATGTTTGAATCACTCCCGTGTGCATGATTTGCGACTGTTTGACAGCTTTAATACATGTGATGAATGCTTGTTTCTTAACCCTAGAACGCATGACCATAAAAATCTACTTTTTCACATACCTGGGGCCTTTTAGGCCCGTGTGCAAATAACATGGAATAACTCAAACAAAAATGAAAAACAACTATATACCTGAGGAATACCTAGAGTTTCAAAATTCTAACTAAAGTAATCTTGCAGAAAATAGAAAACAATTAACAGGGTGGGCCTGCGAGGCCCCAGGTATGCGTTCTAGGGTTAAGCATTCTTCAGTCACTGTGGCGGTGACCCGGTCCGTGGCCCAGGGCGGTCAATCCAAGGGTAATTTATGTATAGGTTTATAATGTCCGACTACGCCACCTGTGGAGTGCGGCTAATGAAGCCGCCGCTGCGGAACAGTCCTCTGAAGCTGATGGTTTGGCAGCACGGGTGGTATAACTCCCCACAGGAAGAGTGTAGCTTCAGGGCAGTGTGTGTGGATGATGGTGGTTGTAGTGCAGGGAGTCAGTAATGAACACAGAGTCCGTGTGATGCAGTCCCAAGATCTTTACTCACAGTTGTTGCAGTTCTTGTTACAGGGACCCATGTAATGGCCCTCATCGTTCTGTGCTCACTCAGTGAGGGGTTCAGCCGACCCCCAGGTAACTCCGGAATATTTAGCAGGACCCCCTTCTGTGTGTCCTTTCTCTGGCCTTCTCCCTGCACCTCACACCCAGTGACACTTCTATCCGGTACCCTCGGGCCTTGGCGGGCGACGTGTGTTCTGTCCGCTGGGTCCTATGCGGCTACCTTCTTAGTGAGACTGGTGTGGACTTTTGGCTTACGGTACATAAAGTGCTGCAGCCTCCGGTTTCTAGTTGAGCCTTGCTGTTTCTCCGCTAGTTGAGGGACCGGTTCCCCTTATCTGGCCTGACCCCTTTACCTCCCGGTAGCAGCGGGCGTATGGGTGGCCTTCTACACAGCCCGTACCCCTAGGGTCCCTTCGGTTCCTGGAGCCTTCCTGCTCCCACTCCTCTCTTCTCTCCTTCAGTCCTGGGCCTCAAAGGCTAGGCCCGCCTCTGGAGCAGAGCTCATACAGAGCCTCTGCTCATTTCACTTCTCCTCTGACTGGACTGACTGAACTCTCCCTGAGCTAAGATGATGTCTCTATTTTATACTGCTCCTACTCAAGTGCTCCCAGGATCTACTTCCTCCACCCCATCCACTACATGGTTCCCCCTCTCTAGGTGGTTCCCCCCACTCCAGCCAGGGATCAGGGACTGTGCTCTCCCGTAGGAGCAATATCGCCCTGTCCCCCGGAAATGTGGTGTAGTGAATGCAGGTGTTAGGGTCCTGAGCCATACTCCTTCCTTACCTGAGAGTGAGGTACCACACCTCTGGATGAGATGCAATACCTCTGTGGCGACCGAACCCTCAGGGGCGCCACAGCCTCACTCCATAAACTTGTATGGAGCGAGGTCATGCCCTCTAGTCGACCACGCCCATTGGACAACCAAGTCACTAGCTGGGGCGCAGCCTCGCTCTATATAAGTGTAGGGAGCAAGGCTGTGCCCACTGGACGGGCTCTGGCTGGGAGTATGTATAACGCATATGTACCCTCCGCTCCCAGCTCAGACACCGGCGAATCTCCGAAGCGAACAGTGCCTGCGCTGGCGGGATTCATAAGTCTGTAGTCATACAGAGTGACTGCAGACTTATCGATTTGGACCAAACAACCACTTTAAGTCAGAATTTGAGAGGCAACTGATAGTATTTGATACTGTTGGTGTGATGGCATTCTCATTTGATAAATAAGTCTTTAACTGCAAAGTCCTGTAGAACTGTTTTAGTTCTTTTCTTTTCCAGAAGAAAACTGTCTAAGGGCCCTCGTGAGCAGAAAGATAGTCCCTTCTGGAGCAATCTGTGTCCTGTCGGTGAAAGGCATTTAGATTAAATGTTTATTACTAGGTTTTCAGCAGTGCACTATCACACACTCAAATATTTCGGTTGCCTTTACATACGTTGAGTATATACCGTTAAATAAGCGCAATCAACAATATCAAAGTCATACGTCGCTTTTTTCCCAGCCTCTTTACACAGGTCGATGAAGAATGATGGGCACAGAACAATCACTAGTAGATCAATGTGTCCTCATACAGTAGCATGTTATCAGCAGCACATGTGCAGTTTTCACCAGGCAGTGTGCTACTGAGAACAATGATTTTTATTCTGCCATAAACAATCCAATCACATGATAGATGAGCAGCATTTTGCTGGCTTCTTAGGCGATTTCCAACATGTTTACACCTATAAACTCTTGACTGTGCAGCAGGTATTTATAAATGTATGCGATACAAACACTGTATATTACACACACGTATACACACACATGTATACACTGAGCACATACATATACATATATACAGAGCATATACATAGACTGTATATATATACAGTACAGACCAAAAGTTTGGACGCACCTTCTCATTTAAAGATTTTTCTGTATTTTCATGACTTTGAAAATTGTACATTCACACTGAAGGCATCAAAACTATGAATTAACACATGTGGAATTATATACTTAACAAAAAAGTGTGAAACAACTGAAAATATGTCTTATATTCTAGGTTCTTCAAAGTAGCCACCTTTTGCTTTGATGACTGCTTTGCACACTCTTGGCATTCTCTTGATGAGCTTCAAGAGGTAGTCACCTCTATAATTCCACATGTGTTAATTCATAGTTTTGATGCCTTCAGTGTGAATGTACAATTTTCAAAGTCATGAAAATACAGAAAATTTTTTAAATGAGGTGTGTCCAAACTTTTGGTCTGTACTGTATATATACATATATACACAAGGCACATACACACATGTATACACAGACTGTCACTCTGCCAGGAAGAAGCCATTACTCCAAAAGAAACATAAAAAAGCCAGATTAATGATTGCAAATGCACACAGGAACAAAGACCTTAATTTTTGGAGACATGTCCTGTGGTCTGATGAAATTAAAATTGAACTTTATGAGCATAATGACCATTGTTACGTTTGGAGGAAAAAGGGAGAAGCTTGGAAGCCTAAGAATACGATCCCAACTGTGAAACACGGGGGTGGCAGCATCATGTTGTGGAGTTGTTTTGCTGCAAGAGGGACTGGTGCACTTCACAAAATAAATGGCATCATGAGAAAAGAAGATTGGCAATACTGAAGCAACATTCAAGACATCAGCCAGGAAGTTAAAGCTTGGTGCGGAAATGGGTCTTCCAAATGGACAATTACCCAAAGTATACTGCCAAAATGGTAACAAAGTGACTTAGGGATATCAATGTTTTGAAGTGGCCATCACAAAGCCCTGATCTCAATCCTATTGAAAATTTATGGGCAAAGCTGAAAAGGCAGGTGCGAGCAAGGCGACCTACAAACCTGGATCAGTTACACTAGTTTTGTGCTGCCGTTCACCCTCTGATATCTAACAGGCTGGAGAAACTTGTGTGACACCCCAGGGGTCTGGTTGCCACAGTGATAGAGATGTTATGTCTGAGAGCAGGTGGGAGGTCCTTTGGTTAGGGATCCTGTGCATGCCACACCTCCTGCCCAGTCTTGGGAGGGGAAGAACTTCCCCTATATAAACCCGGGGCTGAAGCAGGGTTAGGAGTCAAGGAGAGTAGAGACAAGAGACAGTCATAGGAAGAAACAGCTGGAGCTCAGTGGGAGCAATACTACTACGAGTCAGGGGCTGGCAGCTGCAGAGCTCGCCCTGACTGAGAAGCTTTCTTACCGGACCCGGCGTCCGAGGCTGTGGGGACTAACTCCTACCCAGCAGCAGAAGCCGACCGGCAGGGGATTTCAGGTCCTCAGGCCCAGAAACCCGAAGGCACGGTCACACGTGTGGGACCAGCACCGCCATCGTGGAGCGGAAGCCAATAGAAGGCCCCGAGTCACCGGCCATACGGGTGAGCACCACACAGTACACTCAGGGACGTGGGCTACTTATATCCGCTTCTAGCAAGGTAGCCAGAAGAGTACAGTCAGTTTGGGAGGCCTACAACTCCGCCTGGCCAGGGGAGATCCCATCTGCTCAAGGACTGACCAGGCCCCGTTCGCTAGCAAGTACTCCGGGAGGGTCTATCGTTGTTACCAGTAAAGACCCTGAATTACACCGCACTGTCTCTGAGTGGTTCCTGCTACCCCCATCTTCCACGTCGGCTGCCCTGAGGCCATACCCCTCCCGTTGGGGGTTATACTATCACGCTGCACAATTTTACACCGGCCTCAGCGGTCTGCCCTGCAGCGGCAGCTCCATAGCTGCAAATCAACGGGTGGCGTAGTCGACACTCAAATAACATCTATCAAGACTGCCACACACTGAGTCTGACTCCCTGGGCACGGACCGGGTCCCCGCCACTCGGAGACTACAACCCTCATCTGATCCGGTTCCTGGTAAGCCCCCGTGCGAGAGACGCTGCGCGACACAGCAGGCCCAGGGGCGCGTCAACTTTGGCGTAGTCGGCAGGATTTCGTGCCCGCAACCACCGGGTACTGCGTGCCTGAAAAAGAGACTTTTCAAACTTACCTGTGGTGAAGATTCCCGCCATCCGGCGCCATCTTCAGCCTTCTTCCCGCCATCGGTGAAGTTTCCCGCCATCCGGCGCCATCTTCTGCCTTCTTCCCGCCATCCGTGGAGTTTTCCCGCCGTTGGACGCCATCTTGAGGACGCTGCGCGGGAAGAAGAGGGGCGTGGACTCCGAAAGCGCGCGAGAACTGAAGCCCCGCCTCACGTCCGGACGTTGCGTAAGGTCCTGGAAGGAGCCCAGCAGACGCCGACGTCACAGGAGCGCGACGGAAGGTCCTCAACCCTGACGATCCACTGCAGAGCCGCGGCCTACGGAAGAGGATCATCGCAAGGTAGGCCACGGTCCACTAGGGGGGAGGAAGATGTCGGATACGGAGGAGAGCTTCACTGCCTCAACCCCCGCCAGCGCTACCGCTGCTGCAGTTATGCCCTTCACCATGCCCTATATCCCGGGAGCAGCTTGGCTACCCCAGTACTCAGGGGAGTCACATACCCTGCATGACTTTAGAGAAAAGCTGGATAGCCTCTTCCAGGTGTACCCCCTCACAGAAGAGCAAAAAATGAGCATCCTGGTGGCCCAACTAACCGGGGCAGCCAAAAGGGAAGTAAAATCCTGGCCACCTGGGAGGAAGACTGTCGCAGGGATACTAACCCGGCTGAAGGACACCTTTGATACCCGCACCTCAGCCGAGATTAAGCTTAGATTCTACGGGTGCAAGCAGCGAGCGCATGAGAGTATAAGGGACTATGCACTAAACCTACAAGAGGCCCTGAGGGCCATTAAGCAGACCGACCCTGATGAAGTGGGAAATGAGGACAGGCTGTTGACCGAACAGTTTATAGAGGGACTGTATTGTAATACCCACCGAACCCAGTTGCGAGCAATGGCCTTACAGGATCCCCATCTGGGCTTTGCACAGTTCAAGGACAGAGCCATCCGGGTGCTCCGAGAACCGGCACCGGGTGGCGTTGTGACCCACAAGCGCCCTGCTATCACTTACCACCAGGAGGCGGCGCCCTTGTCGGCAGGGCCTGTGGGAGCTGATGCGCAGGCTTTGGACAATGACCCGGCTCCAGACCTACACCATCAGGTCCAAGAGCTAGCTAAGAGCGTTGCTGCGCTAACCCGAACTGTGCAGTCTTTACAGGCTTCCACCCCAGGGAAGATCCAGCTGGCATCCGGACCGGAGGACATCCCGTGGCGTCGACCAAGGAGGACCCCACCGGCCAGAGGAAGACCCAGTGACCGATACAGCGAGGACGGACGACCCATCTGCCGCCGCTGCAATCAACCTGGACATATGGCAAGGTACTGTTCTTTAAACGGGCACAACCTGGGGTAGAGGGCCAACCCCCAGGAAAAAGATCACCAGGCCCATCGAACTGGCGCGACAGATATGTGGGAGGACGTCCAGTCTTGCCTGTGGTACTGGATGGCATTCCCATGAGTGCCCTACTGGACACCGGGTCACAGGTCACCACCATCCCGTACGTGCTCTTTAAGCAGTACTGGAATGACTCGGAGATTACCCGCTACCCTGACGACGACTTGAGTATCATCGCCAGCAATGGCCAGCCCGTGCCACAGATCGGATTTAAAGAGGTGACCATCAAAATCGGTAGAGTCGAACTGGCAGCACAGGGACTGATCATTGTAGATATTGACAAACATGAGAGTCACCCAAAAATAACTCTAGGAACTAATGTAATTGAAAATTGTCTTGCAGAGGTGATTTTCCTTTTACAGCAGGTTGCCAAGAACGCCAGCTCCGGCGAGCAGCGGGTGCTCCAGAAAGAGATCCGGGCACTGATGCGACGGCAACAGGTGGAACTCTCCGGCGGTGAGATTGGTAGCGTAAGAATGTGTGACTCTTTTCCTATTGCCATGCCCCCAAAAAGTGAAATGATGATTTGGTGCCGGGCAGCTATTGGTCTGAGAGGTAGAGATTACCAGGCAATGGTAGAACCAGTTTACTCGGACAGTAGGCCCACCATTTTGACAGCACGGGGGGTGGTTGATGTACGCCATGGGAGGGTGCCCGTTCGCATAATAAATATCGGGGAGAGGGAAGTGTACCTGCCCCGGTATGCCACGCTAGCCAAATTATATACCATTAACCAAAATTCTATACAATCTGTGGAACCCTTGCCTCCATCTCACCCGGAGGAAGGTAACGGCTCTAAGAAAAACATGGAGGACTGGTGTCAGCAACTACATCTGGGTACTGACTCCACTCCCGCACACCAGAAACAAGGAGTCTTTCGGGTGGTTCAGGAGTACGAGAGAGTGTTCAGTAAACACCCGTTAGACTTCGGGCGAGTCAAGGGGGTAGAACACCACATCCCCACGGGAGACCATCCTCCTATAAAAGAGAGGTATCGACCCGTACCCCCTGCCCACTACCAACACGCCAAGGGGATGCTTAGAGACATGAAGGAGGCTGGGGTGATCAGGGATAGCTGTAGCCCCTGGGCAGCTCCACTAGTCTTAGTCCGAAAGAAAGACAACACCATGAGGATGTGTGTAGATTACCGGAAAATCAATCGTATCACACACAAGGATGTGTACCCCTTACCAAGGATAGAGGAGTCATTGGCTGCTTTAAGATCTGCTAACTTCTTCTCTACCTTGGATCTCACTAGCGGGTACTGGCAGGTTCCTGTAGCAGAGGCGGACCGGGAGAAGACCGCATTCACCACCCCGATGGGACTTAGCGAGTTCACCTGCATGCCGTTCGGACTCTGCAACGCACCGGGAACCTTCCAACGACTAATGGAGTGTTGTCTGGGCCACAGAAACTTCGAGACGGTCCTGTTGTACCTGGACGATGTCATCGTATATTCTAAGACGTATGAGGACCACCTGAAACACCTGGCGGAAGTGTTCGAAGCTCTGGCAAGTTACGGCCTAAAGGTGAAACCCTCCAAGTGTCACCTCCTGAAACCAAAGGTGCAGTACCTGGGACATGTGGTGAGCGCTGACGGAGTGGCTCCCGACCCTGATAAGATCACCGCAATTAAGGAATGGCCAAGTCCCTCCAGCGTAAAAGAAGTGCGGCAGTTCCTCGGGTTGGTAGGCTACTACCGAAGGTTTATTCCCGGTTTCACCAAAAAGGCAGCACCTATGCAGGACCTCCTGATAGGCCAGTCCCGGAAGGCCAAGAACCAGAAGCCGCCCTTCAAATGGGAGGAGCTGGAAGAAGAGTCCTTCCGCCAGCTGAAGATGGCCCTCACGGGGGACGAAATCCTGGCGTACCCGGATTATAGCCAGCCCTTTATCCTCTACACCGACGCCAGTAACATCGGGCTAGGAGCCGTACTGTCCCAGATCCAGCAGGGGAAGGAACGAGTAATCGCCTACGCCAGCCGAAAACTGCGACCCACCGAAAGGAACCCCGAGAATTACAGCTCATTTAAGCTAGAGTTCCTGGCCGTAGTATGGGCAGTCACCGAGCGCTTTAAGCATTACCTCGCTTCTTCCCGGTTCACCGTGTACACGGATAACAACCCGTTGACACACCTGGACACGGCAAGACTCGGTGCCCTGGAGCAGAGGTGGATGGCCCGTCTGTCCAACTACGAGTTCACAATCAAATACCGGGCAGGACGCTCCAATACCAACGCGGACGCCCTGTCCAGGATGCCCAACCTGCCGGACGGAGGAGAAGATCCGGAGGGACTGGAAGAAGTTGAACTCCCTGCGTTCCACCGTCATGGGACTATCCAGTATTCCCACCGGGTAAGGAGTAAGCAGGCTGCTACGTTGAACCCCTTACCCCACTACAACTGGGCGGAAACGCAAGACAGCGACCCTGCCGTCCGACTGGTGAAGGAGATGCTGACTCGGCCGGAGGCTCGCCTTGAACCAGACGCTCCGGAGGAAGCCAAACAACTATGGGCAGAGAAGAGTCGACTGTTCCTTTACAAAGGGAAGTTGTGCCGCAGAATGGTTAACTCCCGGACGCATGAATTACTCTGGCAAGTAGTGGTGCCACGAAGAGACGCAGCCATGGTGATGGAGGCATACCACGACGGAGCTGGACACTTCGGGTGGAAGAAGCTGGAGTTCCTGCTGCGCGAGCGGTTCCACTGGGTAGGCATGAGGGGAACCATCGAGAAGTGGTGCAGAGACTGTGGCCCGTGCAACCTGAGAAGGAAGGACCGTGCCAGCCAGAAGACTCCCCTGCAGTCCATCGTCACCCGGCAACCGTTGGAACTGGTAGCCTTGGATCATGTAAAACTGACCCCAAGCAGAAGTGGCTACGTCTACGCGTTAACCATCGTGGATCATTACTCCCGGTTTCTGGTTGTCGTCCCCGTCAAGGACTTAACGGCTCAAACAGCAGCTAGAGCCTTCCAGCAGCACTTTTGCCGTCCACACGGGTACCCGGACCAAGTGCTGACAGACCAGGGACCTGCCTTTGAAGCGGAGGTCTTCCAGGAATTCTGCAATCTGTATGGCTGCCGGAAGATAAGGACGACACCCTACCATCCGCAAACTAATGGACTTTGTGAGAAAATGAACCAGGTGGTAATGGATCTTCTAAAAACGTTGCCCCTGGAAGAACGCAGTCTGTGGCCTGAGAAGTTGCCCGATCTGGTGGACCTATACAACCACATCCCGGTAGGTTCCACCAACTGTACCCCGGCTTACCTAATGAGGGCAAGACCTGGTAAGTTACCTGTTGACCTGGAAATGGGAGTCCTGACACCCGAGGACACTTCACCAGAAACAGACTGGGACACAGAGAGGCAGCAGCAGTACCGGAGAGTACAGGAGAGCGTGGAGCGAAGTCTCTGTCAGGCTAGGGAAAGACAAGAGAAAACTTACAACCAGTATGCTCCCGCTGTTCCCCTGGTACCCGGAGAGCAGGTCTTGAAGAGGAAGAGACGGCTCCACAAGTTGGATGACCAGTGGGAGAAGGACCCGTACACCGTACTGCCCTCAAGCCACGAGAACCCGAAGGTTTGTACCATCAGTAAAGACGGAGGGGAAACCACAGCCATTGTATCCCGGGACCACCTGAAGAATTGTCCCGAACAACTACGGAACCCTGAAGAGGAACAAGAAGACCATCGACCCGTAGAGGAAAGGGAAGATATGGTTAGTACTGTGCTCGGGGACTTCCCTCGGTCTTGGACTCAAGTCAATGGTGCAGTTGTGGTACCCGTACTCACCTTCCTCCAACCAGCATCCCAAGCACCTACGGAGCAACAGGTAGAGCTGGAAGAACAGCCGGTCCAGGAGGCAGAAGACTCCACACAAGCAGAACAGGAGGATCAACCCTCTGCTTATAGTGAGCCTGCCGTACCCCTAGTGAGACAAAGAGCCGGTAGACAGCTGCCCAGTTTACCCTTGACAGCTCCTACACCCTGTAGTTCAGGGCCAGACAGTCAGCTCCGTAGGTCCACTAGGGCCACTAGAGGCCAGTTACCCGCACGCTGGAGGATTTGAAGTGTATAAATTATTTTATTTATGTTTATCTGTGTATTGTTGCTTGTGTATAATTTTGTGTTTCCAGTTATTTTTAGGAATCCTTGGTGGATTTACCGGGAATCCTTGTACATAGTTGGAGCGTAACCCAGGATGGACTAGAGACTGTTAAGGACTCGGGGTAGGACAGACCCCTACCTGGTTACGTCTCCCTGTTTTGGTGAAATGGACACCTTGCTTTCTTCAAAGACTGCACCCGGTTACGGACATGCCGTGACCACCTTTAGGTGTTTCTTATTGTATTGTTATTGTTATATCTTGTTATGTTTTTCTAAAATATGTTTAGTCCCGGAGTACTAAATTTCACTAGGGGGGAATGTGACTCCCCAGGGGTCTGGTTGCCACAGTGATAGAGATGTTATGTCTGAGAGCAGGTGGGAGGTCCTTTGGTTAGGGATCCTGTGCATGCCACACCTCCTGCCCAGTCTTGGGAGGGGAAGAACTTCCCCTATATAAACCCGGGGCTGAAGCAGGGTTAGGAGTCAAGGAGAGTAGAGACAAGAGACAGTCATAGGAAGAAACAGCTGGAGCTCAGTGGGAGCAATACTACTACGAGTCAGGGGCTGGCAGCTGCAGAGCTCGCCCTGACTGAGAAGCTTTCTTACCGGACCCGGCGTCCGAGGCTGTGGGGACTAACTCCTACCCAGCAGCAGAAGCCGACCGGCAGGGGATTTCAGGTCCTCAGGCCCAGAAACCCGAAGGCACGGTCACACGTGTGGGACCAGCACCGCCATCGTGGAGCGGAAGCCAATAGAAGGCCCCGAGTCACCGGCCATACGGGTGAGCACCACACAGTACACTCAGGGACGTGGGCTACTTATATCCGCTTCTAGCAAGGTAGCCAGAAGAGTACAGTCAGTTTGGGAGGCCTACAACTCCGCCTGGCCAGGGGAGATCCCATCTGCTCAAGGACTGACCAGGCCCCGTTCGCTAGCAAGTACTCCGGGAGGGTCTATCGTTGTTACCAGTAAAGACCCTGAATTACACCGCACCGTCTCTGAGTGGTTCCTGCTACCCCCATCTTCCACGTCGGCTGCCCTGAGGCCATACCCCTCCCGTTGGGGGTTATACTATCACGCTGCACAATTCTACACCGGCCTCAGCGGTCTGCCCTGCAGCGGCAGCTCCATAGCTGCAAATCAACGGGTGGCGTAGTCGACACTCAAATAACATCTATCAAGACTGCCACACACTGAGTCTGACTCCCTGGGCACGGACCGGGTCCCCGCCACTTGGAGACTACAACCCTCATCTGATCCGGTTCCGGGTAAGCCCCCGTGCGAGAGACGCTGCGCGACACAGCAGGCCCAGGGGCGCGTCACTTGCACCTACTGCCACTCTATTTTTAGCTCCTTTGTGAGAAACTAATGTATTTGGTATTTGGGCAGCCACTCAGTCTACCAAATAAAATTCCTCAGAAGGAAATTGGGGATGGCTTTGCTACTGGTACTGGGGGCAGTCGTACCATAGTTTACTGGAAATATTCCAGGCTGGTACGAGGCAAGCAGATTCCCACAGAAAAGTACCAGCAGTAATGTTCAGGGACCCGTTCTTGTGGAAGGTGGAGACAATACCGGTAGAAATATTGGCAGCTGGTGATCGAGTATGGACACCCGCCCGCCGCCACCATTAGGTTGTGGACAGCTTTCACCTCCACGAGCCTAAAAGGCCACATTTCAAGTGCAAGCAGCTGCCCAGAAATCTAACAGTTTACTATTGTGGCCTGTGAGTGGATGGGTGGGTGATTGGCTGCATACTTGCACTTGTATTCCAAGTAACAGAAAACTAAGCAGATGGTGGCCTCTATCATCATCATGGCCTCACCTCGACACTATGAACTCTCCTGATGGAGAAGCCAGGGCCCACCGAAGGAGTCTCCGGTTCTCTGGTGGGCCAGTCCAACCCTGCCGAGAAGCAGTCCTGGCTAAGAAAAGTGTGTGGGAAGGTTCCTGGACACTCTATGGCTGCTTTTTTAATGTGGACTGGCTCCATACTGTCCCTGGCCACATTCACCTGTCCACGTGTTTGTGGTTAGGCGGTCCTTCCCAGTAAGTGCCCTGGAGAGGGCACGGGTAATGATGTGCGATCCGTGCTTGTGGAAGGCGGAGACGACACCGGGAGAAATAGTGGCGGCTGGCGACAGAGTATGGACACCCGGCCACCACCGCCATGAGGTTGTGGACAGCTTCCTCCTCCACGAGCCTAAAAGGCCACATTTCAAGTGCAAGCAGCTGCCCAGAAATCTAGCAGTTTACTATTGCGGCCTGTTGGTGGGTGGGTGGCTGGCTGCATACTTGCGCTTGCATTCCAAGGAATGGGGTAGAGTCAACTGAACGCTGTACTGGGACAAGGATGTGGATGGTGATTGTTGCAAGTCTGCAACGACAGGTGCATGGCGGAAGGCATCTTCGCATGCGCCAAGGATCACTTATGATGGACACACTTTTAGGCAGTGACCTGGGAGTCATAGATGCTTCCAGGGGTTTTCCCCATGCTGTTCCCATGTCTTTTCAGCACTGTATGCATGTGTCTGATGATGTGTAACACACCACATGGCCAGATAAGTTGTAAAATGTTAAAATTACATTTCCCAGTGAATGCATTTGTCTTGGTTGAAAGCAATGCAAAAGTTCAAAAACGCATCAAAAATTCTATGTGTGAACATAGCCCAAGGTGTGGAGGAGCATTTTTGTTTTGGGTTATTTATTTTGCCTCATATACAAGTCATTACCCTGAAAAGGATGTTCCTTAACATATTTCCCAGGAATATCCATTTTGGTTTCGTTTTTGCATGTTTTATTGTGAGTCCGTAAAAGTGGCGTAACACCTCTGACAACATTGTCGACAGCAGTGACCTTGGCATCAGAAATGCTTCCAGGGGTCTTCCCCATGCTGATCCCATGTCATTTGAGCACTGTTCCCATCGATTTGGGCAATTTTTAGGCCCTCTGCAGTCCGCTGGGGGGAGCCGCAGGAAAAATGCTTGAATTTCCCTTAGACTATCATTGGGCTCGTTGCTCGGGTTGAGCACTCGAGCATTCCAATTTGCTCGACTCGAACAACGAGTACCCGGGCATTTTAGTGCTCGTTCATCACTAGTAGTAATTTGTTGATCGGTGGGAGATTAAGGGCTGTGATCCGCACCAGTTGGCAGAACAGGGAACTTTTATTCCCAATAGAATGGAGAGGCAATGTTCTTGCTAGACTCCTGCTCCAGTCATTCCTTATGGAGCCGCCGAGGGCTGCTCTCAGCTACTTGACATTTTCTGGCAGCACCATGAAGAAGGAATGGAGCAGCGAAGGGGGGTCCGACCTGCCGCATCATATTGTAACGGAGATAAATGTTCCCTTTTGGGGATAAAAATTTTCCAATCTTCTGAAATGTAAGGCTTCCAGTGGTGAGACACCTACCGTACAGCAAGCTATCACCTATCCAATCAATTTAAAGACCAGTAAATATATTTTAGGCCATTGAACAACTCTTTTAATAACACACAACATGTTTTAGCACAGTAGTATTGTGCTGCACATTATAAAAAAAGCAGTGTTCTGAGATAGACGGCTAATGCATTTAATTGCAATAAAATGTTA
Source organism: Phyllobates terribilis (assembly GCF_046119375.1). Lineage (NCBI taxonomy): Eukaryota > Metazoa > Chordata > Amphibia > Anura > Dendrobatidae > Phyllobates > Phyllobates terribilis. Next base: position 209,508,180 of record NW_027362762.1, read on the forward strand.
CAAAGAGGGGAAAAGGTAAAAAGCCTTGTGTACTCGGGAGAAGTTATTTAATTTTAATGAAGCCCCTTGATCTCACATGTCTGCTCACGCTTAAGCTGCACTTGTTCTAAATCAAATATACAATCTTAAATTACCTACTGCGTTCAACATTGAAACACGTGCGGACATTAATGGAATATGACTTGAGAATAGGTGATATTTCTGAAGAGGGCAGTAATAGCATTAATAAAAGGAGCTGCCTGAATTATGCTATAACACAAGTTACATTACTAATCATGTTTAAAAGAAATGACTGATTACTTTATTTTCAAAGGCTTAGAGAACACTAGACATCTCATAAAAAATAAAAGGAATAAAACATAGACGAGGTAGGAGATTTCTGATGGAGAAGTATAGCAAGAATAGTTTTTGTATTACAAGTCTGATCATCCCATCTTTTCCTAACTCAACTAAAAGAAACTAAAAGAAATAAAGTCAAATTTTACTTTAGTTTCTTGAAGACGGATGATACATTTACCATTTTTTTTCTCAAATCTGAATATATCTTTAGTTGCCAGCAAGTGGATGAATAAAAATACAACTGATCAACCGGTTAAGGAATCTGAATCAGCCACTGACTGCAGAACATTTAACATTGGCAACACTGGAGACTGAATTTTGCACACATCAACAAGCACTGAGACTGTAAGAAAGTAACCTAAAGGAATTGAATTGGGTCAATGTAAAACATTTGATGTTATCCTCATTCTGTTGAGCACAATTTTATCTAATAAAATTTAAAAATCAGTGTTAATTTCTTCATATATCTTTATAGTGAACATAGAATCTTTCTTATAAAGAGCTCTAAATCCTCTGCAGAGACACTGTTAAAGGGATATTTGCACAATCAATAGTATCTCACATTGACCATTGTCCTATATATGCAAAATAACTAATAAAATACATTAAATCCCATATGCATGTACTGCATACAATTATCCCCTGAAGTAATGGCTAATACGTAGATATTTCTACACATAGTGTGGTGAACTACAAGAGTTAGGTACCGTACCGATTGGAGTACACCTTGTCGTGATGGGATGGCATGGACGCTTTTTTGATCAAAACAATGTTATCTAGGTACCCTATGTTATTTACATGTACTATTTTTATTTAATTACTTACTATAGGATATCTTCTCATTTTATTTTTAGCTTAGGTTCCCTTTACTAAATGGCCACAGTGTGAATGCACACCTATGCATTGCACTTATGCCAATATATGCTCTGGCTGGATTTTTACTACCAAGTAAAGTTGGCCAGGCTGATCTGCAAAGGATCAAATTTGAGTAAAAATTTCCTCAAATTTGCAGGTCCCAGAAAATTCTAACACTTCGCGATTCAATTTGCAAGGATCACAAAAAAAAAGAAAGGGTCCAGTATATTTTAACAAATTGCTGAAGACTGCAGAAGCCAACACAGCAATCAAAGAAAGCATTTCCCTAATTTTGCTAACAAACCAAAATCCTGAAACCAAGACTCGTGTGTGTCAGAGAAATTGTGTTTCCTGAATTCTAATACAAGCAAACCATAATTTTTATTTATTTATTTTTTAAAAGACAAAAGAAAAATCTCCACAATCCAAAAATGCAAACACAACTGTATCACAAAGTGTGTGTGTCGTAAAAAAAGGACACCTCCTTCTTGTTATAGTCCAATATTAGACCAATATAGGCCACCAAAATACAGCTGTTGGTTATCATCGGTTACACCCCATTTTCCCCTAGCCAGGTAGTTTGTGGTCACTGACGTACAGAGCTCAAAAGAGGTTCAGTGCAGTGTTAGGGGACCTCTACTTGTTTTATATGCAGCAGGAACTTTTTGTAATTTATATATGACTTATGTATTTATTGATGTCATGGTCGATTACCTCTTTTGGTTTCTATAATTTTGTCATGGTGTTAAAAGTGGCTTGCCTTGCTGAAGCAGGGACCTAGTCAAAATTCTCAATATTACATTTTTAAGTTTTTCTATGTTCTTGCTTCTCCTATTAAGTCCTCAAGTCTTCATTTTCATTTACTTATAGGCTTAACAAACCTCCACTGTTATATAGAGAACCCAATCCTCTTACCAAAGTTCACAGTTCTCTGTAGTGTCTTCTAATTAGCAAACTTAAGTTTTATTTTCATGCTGTGAGTATATTCTACATGACTCACAGTCACCCACAGTAAACCCCATCATGCATTCACTGAGCCAGAATTATTTCTTTGATATGCCAGACTGATCAAGCTACTCACCATGTCTCTGTAACGTCTGTCATAATCTTCAAGCATCTTATAAAGTGTTTGTTTCACTAATAATCATTTACTGTTGAAATGGTGCTGCTGTCTCTTCTTGCTGCCTTTTAGTGATACAATGATGATTTGATTTATCTTTTCTGGCATCCCAGGATAACATATAGCTCTCATCAGAAAACATGTTTTGGACCATTTCCTTTATAATTGAAACTTTCTGTACTATAAATTAGTATAAATTCATCAAATCAATGACATGAAGTTCACATTTAGAAGGAAAATTTTTAATTGGGCAGAACAACATTATTCAAAGGTAACTCATGCTCATCTAATATGTTTTAAGGTAATTGTTATTCTCCTGAAGTCTATATATTCCACCTTGCATAAATGCCAGTCGCTGTATGTAATGATTGAAGAAAAGTGCAGGGATCTCCAGGATGATTATGACACTAGGAAGGAAGAAGTAATATTCGAAATTGCTTAAATGAGAGTAAGGAGATCACACAGATGCAGCAGCATTAGCTTAGTTTTTAACACATCACAAGCCATTCATAATACCAAGTTACTTTTAATGTTTTCTACATCATAGAGCCAATTCTACATGGAGATATACCCTATGACCCCGATTCATCAGAGCAATTTTGCCAGAGCTCTTGGGCAGACTGCTTTGAAAATTCACAACATTTTTGCGCAACTCGAAGTTGCTGAAAATTGTTTACATTTTTCTCTTTTTCATGTCGGGGCGGGATAGGGGTACTGTGGTGGTGTAACACCAAAGTTTGTTTAATTCATGATAAGCTGTAGCCTTCCTTAAAGAGGTTGTGCCACAATAAATAATACTTTTAACTAAGCAGAAAATGTGGAAATAAATGGTTTTGTAATTTACATTTATTAAAAATTATGCTGCATTCAATAAATACCAAGCTTTTAGCTTCTGAAGTATGCTCCCTAGCGTGCCCTGGCATTATTCTATTCTGCCCTGGTAGTGGGCGATCAACTGGTCGAGTATACGCAGATTCTGTCATCATAAGAGCCCCCCCCCAGTTCCCCACCCCCCCTGTGCACAACGTAATCTACCTCATACAAGTCTGACAGCGCAGGGAGAAGATTGCTATGTGAGGCCATCATACTATACTATGTGGGGCCATCATGCTATACTATGTTGGGCCATCATACTATACTATGTGGGACCATCATACTATTCTATGTGGGGCCATCATACTATTCTATGTGGGGCCATCCTATACTATGTGGGGCCATCCTATACTATGTGGGGCCATGCTATACTATGTGGGGCCATGCTATACTATGTGGGGCCATCATGCTATGCTATGTGGGGCCATCATGCTATACTATGTGGGGCCATCATACTATACTATGTGGGGCCATCATACTGCTCTATGTGGGGCCATCATACTATGTGGGGCCACCATGCTATACTATGTGGGGCCATGCTATACTATGTGGGGCCATCATACTATACTATGTGGGGCCATCATACTATACTATGGGGGACCATCATACTATTCTATGTGGGGCCATCATACTATTCTATGTGGGGCCATCATAACACGTGGGACCATCATACTACGTGGGGCCATCATACTACGTGGGGCCATCATACTATACTATGTGGGGCCATGCTAAACTATGCTATGTGGGGCCATACTATACTATATGGGGCCATACTATACTATGTGGGGCCATACTATGGGGGGCCATACTATGCTATGTGGGGCCATCATATTCTGTGCAGGACTATACTTGGGGCCATCATATTATATGCAGGACTGTATGTGGGGCCATCATACTATGTGAAGGACTGTATGTGGGGCCATCATATTATGTGCAGGACTGTATGTGGGACCATCATACTATGTTGGACTGTATGTGGAGCCATCATGTTATGTGCAGGACTGTATGTGGGGCCATCATATTATGTGCAGGACTGTATGTGGGGCCATCATATTATGTGCAGGACTGTATGTGGGACCATCATATTATGTGCAGGACTGTATGTGGGACCATCATACTATGTGCAGGACTGTATGTGGAGCCATCATGTTATGTGCAGGACTGTATGAGGGGCCATCATATTCTGTGCAGGGCTGTATATGGGGCCATCATATTCTGTGCAGGACTGTATGTGGGACCATCATATTATGTGCAGGACTGTATGTGGCACCATCATACTATGTGCAGGACTGTATGTAGCACCATCATACTATGTGCAGGACTGTATGTGGGACCATCATGTTATGTGAAGGACTGTACGTCCATGGCCGCCGTCTAATCGGCTCCAGACCAGCAGTCAGCCGCAGTGTGCTGTCATTTCTGCCCCAATCTGCAGCAGTCTGGGTCACTGGGTGAGTTTGTGTTCTATCCCAGTCCAGAGACAATTTTAGTAAATTTAAAGAGGCTGTCCTCTCTTAAGATTGATGATTTATCCTTAGGATAGGGCAGCAATGTCTCATCTGTGTGGCTGTGACACCTGGCACCACCGCAGTTCAGCTGTTCTCATAGCTCCTTTATGGCACAGCATAGTTTCGTCTACTATATAGTGGCCGCAGCTGGGTACTGCACATTCGTCACCTATTCAAATCAATAAGGGGCGGATGTGCAGTCCCCGGTTGTGGCCACTTTACAGTAAACGGAGCTGTGCAGTTCTGTAACTGAGCAGTTCCTGCCGTCACTGAGAACAGCTGATTGGTGGGGATGCCAGGTGTCGCACCAACATCGATCAGACATTGATGACTTATCCTAAGCTTGCTGCAAGTTTCAAACCTATTTGGTCTATAAAGAACAACGCAGATCTGTACTGCCCACAGTATAACATTGGGTCGAGTGCTATCCGATAAAACATTGCACAGCACTCAGTCGTGTTATACTCCAGTGTGAGCGAGGCCTCACTGTGCCAAACACATTGTCATCTACTTCCCTCAATACAAAAGTAAGAGAAGTGGATGAGAAGTGATGAGAATGTGTTTGGCAGATGAATTGTGGTCACGTGACAACTGCCTAAACCGCCTGGTAAAGCCAAATCCCAACATTACACTGTTAGTAGTCAGCGAGCTCCACTGCTGACAAAAAATGTGCACTGGGTGAAAAACTCCTATAACTAGGAGGTAGGGTGGGCTGAGTGTATAAATTATAATTATCAGAATATGCACTGACCTTAGGTCCTCCTGCACCTAGGGGCATACATAGAAGAAGTCCTAATTCTGGTTCCCCCTTTCAAAACCAAAAATTGTCAACAGGGTCACGGGGCATAGATGCAGTCTCTAAATGGTGTATATCCCAACTTTTAACAACAAAGTAATTTTTCACCTGTTGAACTCCCTTAGTGTTCTCACCCAAAAACTGTACAGAAAAGGTTGTATAGAAAAGATACACTCCTGTTTAAAAACAGCGATTTGCATGTAGGCTGCTTTGGTTTGTGTACCAGGACTGATTTTCAGTCCCAATCCGGCCCTGGTTGGGAAGACTCACTTACATGCTTCTGTTCTTTCAGGAATCTGCTAAGTGTAACATGCTTATCAAGACTGAAAAGAAAATTTTTGGACTTGATAAATCAGGGCATATGTTTTTAAAGCAGATCTGTTGCCGGAGTTCACAAAACAAACTTCATACATCATTAAATAGGTCAAAATTAGACCTGATTTTGCTGATGTACTGATCTTGCTAATTTATGCCAGATAGGCTGCACAATTCTTTATGCTCAATCTTTGCCCACCTAGCCTGATTTCCTCAGTATCCCTCCTCCTTGTTCCTGAGATCTTACACTACTCAGTAGAAGCTGGAGCTGTCAGGCTGGGTGTGAGGAGAATAATTATGTTTGGACTCTTTATATCGATTCATAAAATGCTTAGTTTATTATTAGAAATATGTAACCATTCTGAGATAGATTTTTACTAAAAGATCTATTTAAGAATAATAGTAGTTTGCTTTATAAAATTTGGTGACAGACGTTTTAATATTGTTCCTACATTTCTTTGGTCATCATTTTCTTACTTACCTGTTCTGTAAATGATCTATGGTTATTATTTTACAATATCATCTATATATTCACACTTAAAAAGAGATCCATTGGAACCCTGAAGTGGTTAAAATACACTCAAAAGACTTAACATATGAACAGCAACTCATTTTCTGTGCACTTTTTCACTTTGGTCTTGGAGCAGACAATTCTGAAAAATATGTCATGTGCATAAACACTAAAGGTACAATTTTTATTAGTGCTATGCACCCTAAAGGTACTGTGCTTAGTTTGGACTGTCATTTTTTGCTGACAGATTCACAAAATGTTGGCGCAATCCCCGCACTTCCCATTGTTTTCACTGCGATGGACTTAGGGAAAATTGCCGCTGAAGGCGACGTATGCGCAGATTGAGATCTCGGCTCCCGAGATCTTGGCACCGCCAACCACCCCGTCCTCCCAGCCCAGGGCCTGCAGTATCGCCCCACTCCTGCCATCGACAACGCCTTCTTCCTGCAGCAGCGACCTTGCCTCCTGTGACCTCGCTCCACTACAGCTGCCACCCTGGTAGGCTACCGTAAAATCACTATAAGACGCAACACCATTTTATTAACAATTTTTTTTTCCTATTTTCCTCCCCAAAATTTGGGGTGCCTCTTATGGATTTTATAGATACAGTACTCAATTGCTCTTCCTCCTCACTAATGCGTTTACAAATGAGGCCAAATATGACTTATGTATGGTACTACTGACGCACCCCTGGGCCTGTGTCGCACAGCGTTGCGCATGCAGGAGCTTACCCGGATCCGGATCAGATGGGGGTAGTAGTCTCGTGGCGGTGACCCGGTTCGTGCCCAGGGAGTCAGACTAAGTGGCGTTGTATTAGCGGTAGATGTTGGACGACTACGCCACCCGTTGAATGCAGCGAAGGAGCTGCCGCTGCAGGGCAGACCGCTGAGGCCGGTGGTAGGATTGTGCAGCGTGGTAGTATCACCCCTAACGGGAGGGGTATGGCCTCAGGGCAGCCGACGTGGATGATGGGGGTAGCAGGGATCACTCAGAGACGATGCGGTGTAGTTCAGGGTCTTTACTGGTGATAAAGATAGACCCTCCCGGAGTACTGGCTAGCGATCGGGGCCTGGTCAGTCCTTGAGCAGATGGGATCTCCCCTGGCCAGGCGGAGTTGTAGGCCTCCCAAACTGACTGTACTCTTCTGGCTACCTTGCTAGAGGCGGGTATAAGTAGCCCACGTCCCTGAGTGTACCGTGTGGTGCTCACCCGTATGGCCGGTGACTCGGGGCCTTCTAGTGGCGTCCACTCCACGACGACGGTGCTGGTCCCACGCGTGTGACCGTGCCTTCGGGTTTCTTGGCCAGAGGACCTGAAATCCCCTGCCGGGCGGTTCCTGCTGCTGGGTAAAGATTAGTCCCCACAGCCTCGGACTCCGGGTCCGGTGATAGCTTCTCAGTCAGGGCGAGCTCTGCAGCTGCCAGCCCCTGACTCCTTATAGCACTGCTCCCACAGAGCTCCTGATGTTCTTCTCCTATATCTGCTGCTCTTCTCTGTCTCTACTTCTTCTCTACTCACTAACCCTGCCTCAGCCCTAGGTTTATATAGGGGAAGTTCTTCCCCTCCCAGGACTGGGCAGGAGGTGTGGCATGCATAGGATCCCTGACCAAGAGACCTCCCACCTGCTCTCAGACATAACATTGCTGTTACTGTGGAAACCAGACCCCTGGGGTGCCACATTCCCCCCTAGTGAAATTTAGTACTCCGGGACTAAACATATTTTTAGAAAAACATAACAAGGTATAAACAATAATAATACAATAAGAAAAACACATAAAGATGGTTACGGCGTGTCCGCAACCGGGTGCAGTTTTGAAGAAAAGCAAGGTGTCCATTTCACCAAAACAGGGAGACGTAACCAGGTAGGGGTCTGTCCTGCCCCGAGTCCTTAACAGTCTTTAGTCCATTCCTAGGTTACGCTCCAACCAATTGTACAAGGATTCCCGGTAAATCCACCAAGGATTCCTAAACAATAACTAGAAACACATAATTATTTACAAGTAACAGACAGGTGACCACAAATAAAACAACTTAAACACTTCAAATCCTCCAACGTGCGGGTAACTGGCCTCTAGTGGCCCTAGTGGACCTACGGAGCTGACTGTCTGGCCCTGAACTACAGGGTGTAGGAGCTGTCAAGGGTAAACTGGGCAGCTGTTTACGGGCTCTTTGGCTCACTAGGGGTACGGCAGTCTCACTATGAGCAGAGGGTTGATCCTCCTGTTCTGCTTGTGTGGAGTCTGCTGCCTCCTGGACCGGCTGCTCTTCCAGCTCTACCTGTTGCTCCGTAGGCACTTGGGATGCTGGTTGGAGGAACGTGAGGATGGGTACCACAACTGCACCATTGACTTGAGTCCAGGACCGAGGGAAGTCTCCGAGCACAGTACAAACCATATCTTCCCTTTCCTCTACGGGTCGAGGGTCTTCTTGCTCTCCTTCTGGGTTCCGTAGCTGTTCGGGACACTTCTTCAGGTGTTCCCGGGATACAATGGCTGTGGTTTCCCCTCCGTCTTTACTGATGGTACAAACCTTTGGGTTGTCGTGGCTTGAGGGCAGTACGGTGTACGGGTCCTTCTCCCACTGGTCGTCCAACTTGTGGAGCCGTCTCTTCCTCTTCAAGACCTGCTCTCCGGGTACCAGGGGAACAGCGGGAGCATACTGGTTGTAAGTTTTCTCTTGTCTTTCCCTAGCGAGACAGAGACTTCGCTCCACGCTCTCCTGTACTTTCCGGTACTGCTGCTGCCTCTCTGTGTCCCAGTCTGCTTCCGGTGAAGTGTCCTCGGGTGTCAGGACTCCCATCTCCAGGTCAACAGGTAGCTTACCAGGCCTTGCCCTCATTAGGTAAGCCGGGGTACAGTTGGTGGAACCTACAGGGATGTAGTTGTATAGGTCCACCAGGTCGGGCAGCTTCTCAGGCCACAGACTGCGTTCTTCCAGGGGCAACGTTTTCAGAAGATCCATTACCACCTGGTTCATTTTCTCACAAAGTCCATTAGTTTGCGGATGATAGGGTGTCGTCCTTATCTTCCGGCAGCCATACAGATTGCAGAATTCCTGGAAGACCTCCGCTTCAAAGGCAGGTCCCTGGTCCGTCAGCACTTGGTCCGGGTACCCGTGTGGACGGCAGAAGTGCTGCTGGAAGGCTCTAGCTGCTGTTTGAGCTGTTAAGTCCTTAACGGGGACGACAACCAAGAACCGGGAGTAATGATCCACAATGGTTAACGCGTAGACGTAGCCACTTCTGCTTGCGGTCAGTTTTACATGATCCCAGGCTACCAGTTCCAACGGCTGCTTGGTGACGATGGACTGAAGGGGGGTCTTCTGGCTGGCACGGTCCTTCCTTCTTAGGTTGCACGGGCCACAGTCTCTGCACCACCTCTCTATGGTTCCCCTCATGCCTACCCAGTGGAACCGCCCGCGCAGCAGGAACTCCAGCTTCTTCCATCCGAAGTGTCCAGCCCCGTCGTGGTATGCCTCCATCACCATGGCTGCGTCTCTTCGTGGCACCACTACTTGCCAGATTAGTTCATGTGTCCGGGAGTTAACCATTCTGCGGCACAACTTCCCCTTGTAAAGGAACAGTCGACTCTTCTCAGCCCACAGTTGTTTGGCTTCCTCCGGAGCGTCTGGGTCAAGGCGAGCCTCTGGCCGAGTCAGCATCTCCTTCACCAGTCGGACGGCAGGGTCACTGTCTTGCGTTTCCTCCCAGTTGTAGTGAGGCAAGGGGTTAAACGTAGCGGCTTGCTTACTCCTTACCCGATGGGAATACTGGATAGTCCCATGACGGTGGAACGCGGGGAGTTCGACTTCTTCCAGTCCCTCTGGATCTTCTCCTACGTCCGGTAGGTTTGGCATCCTGGACAGGGCGTCCGCGTTGGTATTGGAGCGTCCTGCCCGGTATTTGATTGTGAACTCGTAGTTGGACAGACGGGCCATCCATCTCTGCTCTAGGGCACCGAGTCTTGCCGTGTCCAGGTGTGTCAACGGGTTGTTATCCGTGTACACGGTGAACCGGGAAGAAGCGAGGTAGTGCTTAAAGCGTTCGGTGACTGCCCACACCACTGCCAGGAACTCTAGCTTAAATGAGCTGTAATTCTCAGGGTTTCTTTCGGTGGGTCGCAGTTTTCGACTGGCGTAAGCGATTACTCGTTCTTTCCCCTGCTGGATCTGGGACAGTACGGCTCCTAGCCCGATGTTACTTGCGTCGGTGTAGAGGATAAAGGGCTGGCTGTAATCAGGGTACGCCAGGATTTCATCCCCCGTGAGGGCCATCTTCAGCTGGCGGAAGGACTCTTCTTCTAACTTCTCCCATTTGAAGGGCGGCTTCTGGTTCTTGGCCTTCCGGGACTGGCCTATCAGGAGGTCCTGCATAGGAGCTGCCTTTTTGGTGAAACCGGGGATGAATCTGCGGTAATAGCCTACCAACCCGAGGAACTGCCGCACTTCCTTTACAGTGGAGGGACTTGGCCATTCCTTAATTGCGGTGATCTTATCAGGGTCGGGAGCCACTCCGTCAGCGCTCACCACGTGTCCCAGGTACTGCACCTTTGGTTTTAGGAGGTGACACTTGGAGGGTTTTACCTTTAGGCCGTAGTTTGCCAGAGCTTCGAACACTTCCGCCAGGTGTTTCAGGTGGTCCTCATAAGTCTTGGAATATACGATGACATTGTCCAGGTACAACAGGACCGTCTCGAAGTTTCTGTGGCCCAGACAGCACTCCATTAATCGTTGAAAGGTTCCTGGTGCGTTACAGAGTCCGAACGGCATGCAGGTAAACTCGCTAAGTCCCATCGGGGTGGTGAATGCGGTCTTCTCCCGGTCCGCCTCTGCTACAGGAACCTGCCAGTACCCGCTAGTGAGATCCAAGGTAGAGAAGAAGTTAGCAGATCTTAAAGCAGCCAAAGACTCCTCTATCCTTGGTAAGGGGTACGCATCCTTGTGTGTGATACGGTTGATTTTCCGGTAATCTACACACATCCTCATGGTGTTGTCTTTCTTTTTGACTAAGACTAGTGGAGCTGCCCAGGGGCTACAGCTATCCCTGATCACCCCAGCCTCCTTCATGTCCCTAAGCATCCCCTTGGCGTGTTGGTAGTGTGCAGGGGGTACGGGTCGATACCTCTCTTTTATGGGAAGATGGTCTCCCGTGGGGATGTGGTGTTCTACCCCCTTGACTCGCCCGAAGTCTAACGGGTGTTTACTAAACACTCTCTCGTACTCTTGAACCACCCGATAGACTCCCTGTCTCTGGTGTGAGGGAGTGGAGTCAGTACCCAAATGTAGTTGCTGACACCAGTCCTCCATTATTTCCTTAGAGCCGTTACTTTCCTCCGGGGAAGATGGAGGCAAGGGTTCTACGGACTGTATGGAATTTTGATTGATGGTATACAATTTGGCTAGCGTGGCATACCGGGGCAGGTACACTTCCCTCTTCCCGATATTTATTATGCGAACGGGCACCCTCCCATGGCGTACATTGACCACCCCCCGTGCTGTCAAAATGGTGGGCCTACTGTCTGAGTAAACTGGTTCTACCACTGCCTGGTAATCTCTACCTCTCAGACCAATAGCTGCCCGGCACCAAATCATCATTTCACTTTTTGGGGGCATGGCAATAGGGAAAGGGTCACACATTCTTACGCTACCAATCTCACCACCGGAGAGTTCTATCTGTTGCCGTCGCATCAGTGCCCGGATCTCTTTCTGGAGCACTCGCTGCTGGCTGGAGCTGGCGTTCTTGGCAACCTGCTGTAAAAGGAAAATCACCTCTGCAAGACAATTTTCAATTACATTAGTTCCTAGAGTTATCTTTGGGTGACTCTCGTGCTTGTCAATGTCTACAATGATCAGTCCCTGTGCCGCTGTACCGATTTTAATGGTCACCTCTTTAAATCCAATCTGTGGCACGGGCTGACAATTGCTGGCGATGATACGCAAATCGTCGTCAGGGTAGCGGGTGATATCCGAGTCATTCCAGTACTGCTTGAAGAGCACGTACGGGATAGTGGTAACCTGTGACCCGGTGTCCAGTAGGGCACTCATAGGGATGCCATCCAGTACCACAGGCAAGACTGGACGTCCTCCCACATATTTGTCGCGCCAGTTCGATGGACCTGATGATCTTTTTCCTGGGGTTTGGCCCTCTACCCCAGGTTGTGCCAGTTTAAAGGACAGTACCTTGCCATATGTCCGGGTTGATTGCAGCGGCGGCAGATGGGTTGTCCGTCCTCGTTGTATCGGTCGCTGGGTCTTCCTCTGGCCGGTGGGGTCCTCCTTGGTCGACGCCACGGGATGTCCTCCGGTCCGGATGCCAGCTGGATCTTCCCTGGAGTGGAAACCTGTAAAGACTGCACAGTTCGGGTTAGCGCGGCAACGCTTTTAGCTAGCTCTTGGACCTGATGGTGCAGGTCTGGAGCCGGGTCATTGTTCAAAGCCTGCGCATCAGCTCCCACAGGCCCTGCCGACAAGGGCGCCGCCTCCTGGTGGTAAGTGGTAGTGGGGCGTCTGTGGGTCACAACGCCACCTGGTGCCGGTTCTCGGAGCACCCGGATGGCTCTGTCCTTGAACTGTGCAAATCCCAGATGAGGGTCCTGTAAGGCCATTGCCCGCAACTGGGTTCGGTGGGCATTGCAATATAAACCCTCTATAAATTGTTCAGTCAACAGCCTGTCCTCGTCTCCCACGCCGTCAGGGTCGGTCTGCTTAATGGCTCTCAGGGCCTCTTGTAGGTTCAGGGCATAGTCCCTTATACTCTCGTGTGCTCGCTGCTTGCACCTGTAGAATCCAAGCTTGATCTCGGCTGAGGTGCGGGTATCAAAGGTGTCCCTCAGCCGGGTTAGTATCCCTGTAACAGTCCTCCCACCAGGTGGCCAGGACTTTACCTCCCTTTGGGCTGCCCCGGTTAATTGGGCCACCAGGATGCTCACTTTTTGCTCTTCTGTGAGGGGATACACCTGGAAGAGGCTATCCAGCTTTTCTCTAAAGTCATGCAGGGTATGTGACTCCCCTGAGTACTGGGGTAGCCAGGCCGCTCCCGGGATATAGGGCATGGTGAAAGGCATGACTGCAGCAGCGGTGGCGCTGGCGGGGGTTGAGGCAGTGAAGCTCTCCTCCGTATCCGACATCTTCCTCCCCCCTAGTGGACCGTGGCCTACCTTGCGATGATCCTCTTCCGTAGGCCGCGGCTCCGCAGTGGATCGTCAGGGTTGAGGACCTTCCGTCGCGCTCCTGTGACGTCGGCGTCTGCTGGGCTCCTTCCAGGACCTTACGCAACGTCCGGACGTGAGGCGGGGCTTCAGTTCTCGCGCGCTTTCGGAGTCCACGCCCCTCTTCTTCCCGCGCGGCGTCTTCAAGATGGCGTCCAACGGCGGGAAAACTCCACGGATGGCGGGAAGAAGGCAGAAGATGGCGCCGGATGGCGGGAAAACTTCGCGGATGGCGGGAAGAAGGTAGAAGATGGCGCCGGATGGCGGGAAACCTCCACGGATGGTGGGAATCTTCACCACTGGTAAATTTGAACAGTCTTTTTCAGGCACGCAGTACCCGGTAGTTGCGGGCACGAGATCCTGCCGACTACGCCAAAAGTTGACGCACCCCTGGGCCTGTGTCGCACAGCGTTGCGCATGCAGGAGCTTACCCGGATCCGGATCAGATGGGGGTAGTAGTCTCGTGGCGGTGACCCGGTCCGTGCCCAGGGAGTCAGACTAAGTGGCGTTGTATTAGCGGTAGATGTTGGACGACTACGCCACCCGTTGAATGCAGCGAAGGAGCTGCCGCTGCAGGGCAGACCGCTGAGGCCGGTGGTAGGATTGTGCAGTGTGGTAGTATCACCCCCAACGGGAGGGGTATGGCCTCAGGGCAGCCGACGTGGATGATGGGGGTAGCAGGGATCACTCAGAGACGATGCGGTGTAGTTCAGGGTCTTTACTGGTGATAAAGATAGACCCTCCCGGAGTACTGGCTAGCGATCGGGGCCTGGTCAGTCCTTGAGCAGATGGGATCTCCCCTGGCCAGGCGGAGTTGTAGGCCTCCCAAACTGACTGTACTCTTCTGGCTACCTTGCTAGAGGCGGGTATAAGTAGCCCACGTCCCTGAGTGTACCGTGTGGTGCTCACCTGTATGGCCGGTGACTCGGGGCCTTCTAGTGGCGTCCGCTCCACGACGGCGGTGCTGGTCCCACGCGTGTGACCGTGCCTTCGGGTTTCTTGGCCAGAGGACCTGAAATCCCCTGCCGGGCGGTTCCTGCTGCTGGGTAAAGATTAGTCCCCACAGCCTCGGACTCCGGGTCCGGTGATAGCTTCTCAGTCAGGGCGAGCTCTGCAGCTGCCAGCCCCTGACTCCTTATAGCACTGCTCCCACAGAGCTCCTGATGTTCTTCTCCTATATCTGCTGCTCTTCTCTGTCTCTACTTCTTCTCTACTCACTAACCCTGCCTCAGCCCTAGGTTTATATAGGGGAAGTTCTTCCCCTCCCAGGACTGGGCAGGAGGTGTGGCATGCATAGGATCCCTGACCAAGAGACCTCCCACCTGCTCTCAGACATAACATTGCTGTTACTGTGGAAACCAGACCCCTGGGGTGCCACACTACTACTGCTGGGTCAGTTGCTGCCAACACTACCAGAATGCTATATTCTCTTCTTGAGATCTGGTCTCTTCAGGAATTGAACCCACAACCTCTATCGTTGCAAGCAGCAGCTACAGCTATGAGCCACAGCCTGTACTAATCAGCATAGGAGAATATTCAACAGTCTATTTCTATGTCTCTGTATTCTAAAGGTAAAGAAAAAGTCAGGTTTTTTTCTTCCAATAAAATTACAAAAAGTAATGAAAAACAATTACAATAATTTCACTTTTTAATTCGTTTTTTTTAAAAGAATAAACATCACAAATCAGCAAGTAACATAGACATATTTGATGTCCCTTTAATTGTTATAATCCGCACAACACAGTGATTAGATTATTTGTGGTAATCGGTACATAGCGCTCTCTAGAGATGCTGGTGGACTGTGTAGTTTTGGTGCTTTTTTTTCTCTAGAGGCTTCAATGTGGAGCTTAAAAAATACATGGAAAAAACTGCAGTTACTTTTTTAATCATAACTGTCCAAAAAACCCTAACCGAAGGGAGGGTAATACTTCATATGTACTGTACATAAAGACCATTGATGAATAAATCTCAGGTCAGGAAGTATACAAAACAAAGAAGATAAAATATTTTGTTTTATTAAAAATTCATATTAAAAATAAAGAAAATATAAAACAATAAGGTGCTTCATGCCAAAAGAGGGATGCAGGAATAATACAATAAATAACAATAAATACTGACAAGCACAATTGTTAAATAGTGTAATACCAGTATATTTATGCAGGTATATCTCAAAGTGATTTAGTGCAGTTCACAGAGTTTGATGCTAAAGTTAATAAACTAAATGATAATAATAATTGTCATGAAAAGCACCAATCATGAGTCCACATAACACAAATGCACTGGAAAATATATTAAGGTAATTAATAATAATAATTTTTATTTCTATAGCACCAACATATTCCGCAGCACTTTACATTTTAGAGGAGACTTGTAAAGATAATAAAAGACATTACAGAATAAAAATAATCACATAAATCAACAGATACCAGGAGGAGTGAGTGAGGACCCTGTTCACAAGCTTACAATCTATGAGGAAATAGGGGAGACACAAAAGGTGGATGGTAACAATTGCTTGTATTGTACGGTTAACCATCAATGTAATAAAAAGGGTAATCACATAATGCTAAATGAACCAGTCACTAACCAGTATGTGAGCAAGTACAGACACATAAATCTATTAAGTACATGGGGGTGTGTGAACAAATGATATGAGGGTCCTGATTTGGAAGGAACTTTTGTATGGGAAAAAAAGGGATAGTTACATAAGTGAGGTAAGGCGATACGCCAGTCTAAAGAAATGCATTTTCAGGGCATGCTTAAAACTGTGGGTATTGGGGATTAATCGAAGAATCCTGGGTAATGCATTCCAAAGAATTGGCGCAGCAAGTGAGAGGTTTTTGAGATGTGAGTGGGAGGTTTGGATTATTGAAGATGTTAATCTTAGGTCATTAGCAGAAAGGAGGGCACAGGAACGGTGGTAGACTGAGACGAGGGAAGAGATGTAGGGAAGTGCTGAAGAATGGAGCGTTTTGTGGGTGAGGGTGATGAGTTTATATTGAACTCTATAGCGGATGGTTAACCAGTGCAACGACTGGCACAGGGTGGAGGCATCGGTGTAGCGGTTGGCGAGGAATATGATCTTGGCTGCTGCATTTAGGACAGATTGGAGAGTATCTGAGTATAGTTCATAATCATTGGTGCTAAAGTGCACAAAATATACCTAGAAGTAACAATTTATCATAGAACCAGCACAATATAGACCTATATAATACCAATGCCCTAAATATATACAGAGATAGTTAGGTGCAGTCTGTAATAATTAATAATTAGTGATGAGCGAGTATGTTCTGTTAACCCTGTCGCCGAGTATGCTCGGCCGAGCACCGAGTAGTTACAGCTGCTCGGTGTTATGTTTAAATCACTCCCGTGTGCATGATTTGCAACTGCTTGACAGCTTTATTACATGTGAGGAATGCAAAAGAAACAATCATGCCTCACATGTATTAAAGCTGTCAAACAGTCGCAAATCATGCACACGGGAGTGATTTAAACATAACACCGAGCAGCTGTAACTACTCAGTGCTCGCCCGAGCATACTCGGCGAAAGGGTTAACAGAACATACTCGCTCTTCACTATTAATAATCAAGTGGATGCCAAGTATGATCAATAGATTAAACAAGCATAGTTAATGAAGATAAGTTTACACCTAAGGAGTAGTGATGAGAGAGCATACTCGCAAGTACTCGGTACTCGCCCGAGCATCTCAGTACTCGAGATGCTCGGAGCGCGACGAGTACTTGCAAGATGCTCTAGCGGATGCTCGGGTCCCCTCCCTGCATGTTTGGCACTCTTTAGAGCGCCAATCAACAAGCAGGGATTGCCTGCCACTCATTGTAATGCCGTAGCCATGGTGGTTGTGGCATTACAGTGATTGGATGGCTGCACAGCGTCATCAGGTCTATATCAGACCTGACGCCACTGTGCTCGTCACAGTCACTCCGGAATCAGGCAGAGTAGGGAGAGGTGCTGCCAAGCGGCAACAGACTGTGCTGAAGCTAATATGCTTAGGTGACAAGCTGCACAATGCTGAAGAGTTGTGAACAGCTCTGAAAGAGCAGGCAGATCTGTGGCTCACACTGCTGAACCTACAGCCAGGCATGGTCATGTGTGACAATGGCCAGAACCTGGTGGGGGCTCTGATGGGAGGTGAGCTCACACATGTACCATGCCTGGTCCTTGTACTTAACCTCGTGGTTCAGCGGTTTCTCAAATCCTACCCAGAGCTGCCGGATCTGCTTGTTAAAGTATGCCGCCTGTGTGCCCATTTTAGAAAGTCAGCTACAGCTTCCACTGCCCTTGCCGTGTTTCAGCAGTGTTTGCAGCTTCCGGCTCACAGACTGGTGTGTGATGTCCCCACGCGTTGGAACTCAACACTGCAGATGTTGGGAAGGATTTGTGAGCAGAAGAGGGCAGTTGTTGAGTACCAGCATCAACAAGGCCGTCGGTATTCAGTTCATACTCCACACATAAGACCTCAGGAGTGGACATGGATGTCAGACATATGTACCCTCCTCCAAAACTTTGAGGACTCCACCAAGATGGTGAACGGCGATGACGCCATCAACCATACAGGGTGAGTACACACAGCCCAGCCTCATCCCATCCCAACGTGGATTGGGTGACAATGAGGGAGAGGAGGAGGAGGAAGGACAGGAGCTAGTTTCATGCGCTATAGACGGTACTACCTGCACAGCTGTCATACCGTCTGTTCAGCATGGATAGCCTGAGGACAGAGTGGAGGAGAAGGAGGAGAGAATGGTCAGTCATCCTCTTGGTGAGGACACGGAAGTCTTGCCTGTTAGTAGTCTGGCACGCATAGCTGATTTTATGTTACGCTGCCTTTACCATGACCCTCGCGTTCTCAAAATTTTGGGTGACAGACATTACTGGTTGGTGACACTTCTAGACCCACGCTACAAGGAGGACTTTATATCTCTTATTCCTGAGGCGGGCAGGTCTACAAAAATGGGGCAGTCCCAGAAGGCCTTTGTTGCGGAACTATTAAAAAATTCCTATCTGAAAACGCTGGCGGTAGAGGACACACTTCCTTGGACAACCAAGAAGTACAGGCGAGAGAGACACAAAACCAATCTAGCAGAGGCAGGGGAACACTGTCAAAGTTCTGGGAGAGTTTTCCCAGCCCCTCCCATCGCACAGGCCCTGAGGCGCCGGGTACTCTCACAAGGAGTGCAAAGTTTTGGAAGTTGCTGAGGGAGTACCTTGCCGACCGTACTAACATCCTCCGTGATTCCTCTGTGACTTATAATTATTGGGTATCCAAGCTGGATACGTGGAATGAACACGCTTTCTATGACTTGGAGGTCCTGGCCTGCCCTGCTGCCAGCGTTTTATCAGAGCGGGTTTTTAGTGCCGCTAGTGGAATTATAACTGATAAGCGCATCCGCCTGTCAACTGAAAATGCTGACAGGCTGACTCTTATAAAAATGAACAAGGGGTGGATTGGGCCAGACTTCTCAACACCACCGAATGATAGCAGCATAACATAAACTCAAATCCAGTGTCTTTTCTTGAGAGGTGTATATGCTTCCTGATTTTGGCTATTTGCTCTTGTTCTCCTCCTTCTCCTCATCCTCCACCACCATATCACCAGGGTGACCACGGTCCGTGATGCAACACCCACATAATTTTTTTAAAGGATGTTTATGATGCCCGTAAAAAATTTTTTTTAGACAGTATGTTCATGTATACCCCCAAGGGGTAAATGTTTGTCAGCCCATACACTTAGTGCATGGGCATTACAAGTATAGGAGGCCCGCTCCTTTCTAATGGGAACATTTTTTTATGAGGCCCTCCTGCACGTCTCTTCCAAGGGGCATTGAAGTGCCTCCAAATTTTTGGCAACCCTTGCATTCACTGCATAGGCCAGCACTATGGGAGACCCACTTCCTGATAATGGGAACATTGTTTTGAGGAGGCCCTCTGACCTCCATGTCTTTTCAAGGGGCATTGAAGTGCCTCCAAATTTTTGGCAATCCTTGCATTCACTGCATAGGTCAACACTATGGGAGACCCACTTCCTAATAATGGGAACATTGTTTTGAGGAGGCCCTCTGATCTCCATGTCTCTTCCAAGGGGCATTGAAGTGCCTCCAAATTTTTGGCAACCCTTGCATTCACTGCATAGGCAAACACAATGGGAGACCTACTTCCTAATAATGGGAACATTGTTTTCAGGAGGCCCTCCTCTAAGTCTCTTCAAAGGGGTATTGGGGTGCATTCAAATTTTCAAAGAGGTATTGGGGTGCGTCCAAATTTTGGGCAGCCCTGGCACTCACTGCATACGCAATAACTGTATAGGAGACCCACTCTTTAGTAATGGGAACAATAAAACATAGCCGGCTGATGGATCTCTAAGAATAGTGAGGGTCGACTGCTGGTTCTTTAAGAATAGTAAAGGCTGCCTGATGGCCCTATAAAAATAGGCTTTGTGACTTTCAGAGTCCCTCCTTCATAAATGAAACACAATGTGTCTGATGATATCTCACACACCACATGGCCAGATAAGGTTGTAAAATGTTAAAATGACATTTACTGGTGAATGTATTTGTCACGGTTGAAAGCAATACAAAAGTGAAAAAACGCATCAAAAACGCTATGTGTGAACATAGCCCAAGGTATGGAGGAATATTTTTGTTTTTGGTTATTTATTTTGCTTTATATACAAGTCATTACCCTGGAAAGGTTGTTCCTGAACATATTTCCCAGGAAAATCCATTTTGGTTTAGTTTTGGTATGTTTTATTGTGAGTCCGTAAAAGTGGCATAATATCTCTGACAACGTTGTTAACAGAAGTGACCTGGGAGTCAGAAATGCTTCCAGGGGTCTTCCCCATGCTGTCCTCATGTCATTTGAGCACTGTTCCCATCGATTTGGACAAATTTTAGGCCCTCCGCAGACCGCCGGGGGGGAGCCGCCTGAAAAATGGCCGAGTTTCCCATAGACTTGCATTGGGCTCGTTGCTCGGGTCGAGCACCCGAGTATTCCAATGGGCTCGACCCGAGCATCGAGCACCCGAGCATTTTAGTGCTCGCTCATCAATACTAAGGAGACATCCACTGGAAAGACCTGCGTCCCTTCACAAATCAGCAAGTAACATGGACATATTTGATGACCTTGTAATCGTAACAATCCTTACAACACAGTGAGCAGATTATTTATGGTAAATCGGTAAATGACGCCCTCTAGAGACGCTGATAGAATATATAGTTTTGCTGCTTTTTTTCTCTAGAGGCTTCAACGTGGAGCCTTAAAAAATGCATGTAAAAAACTGCAGATACTTTTAAAATACTGAATCAAAGCTTTTTTGTTCTATAAAAACCACACTGATAATGCTGCTTCACATCTGCACCAAATAAAACATCAAATGCCAGGGAAAAGGCATTAAAAATGCAGTAAAAATTTAAAGTAAAGTAAAAACTCCTGCCAGGTTACAAAGAAATGGTAAATGGGTGTGGTTTGGTTGTGGATAGGGATGTCGGCAAAACTTGCCACATTTGTCCCTCTTTCTCTTCTGTAAAAGTTGGGAGGTATGATGAGGTAATACACCACATTCGCATTAGGCCTTTATCTATCTGTTTTTTTTGCCTGTGATAGCCCCTGATTGACTGTGCTACACCATGTGATCGGATCCATGACAAAAGATTATGAGGAAGCCCAATCTGTGACACTAGACACCATTAGCCCACTCACTAAGTGTACAGCATGTGTGAAATAGCATTGGTCATTTTTTTAAAATTGCAAACGTCGAATCTTACAGCAGATTGTTCAAATTTGCATGAAACCAGGTTTTTCAGGAAATTCAACTCAAACTTGATCCTCCAGGATTGATCTGCTCATCTCTGGTTTACAGGCTCCCTTTAGACTGCACGCATACAAAACTTGTTATTTCATATTCATGAAAAATATAATGTGACAGAGTCACTGCTATGATTTATGAGGGGAGGTATGTGTCACACCAGTTGCTAGCCTGTGTGAACTGAAACCAATAAACTTTCTGCCAGCATGTTATATGCTGGAGGGTTAACTCACTTAAAGGGCGTGGTTTTAGGGGAATGACATTGAGATGGGAGGGACGTCATTCCCCAAACCTCCATCTCCGGGTGTGGCTGAGCAAAGTTTAAATGTTCAGTCCTGTTTTTTTTCTCTGTGTTGTGTTTGGAGAGGCAAGGTCTCCAGATTGGACAGCCATAGCTCAGAAGGGAGCTGAAGGCTGGACACAACTTGTGTGGGCAAACCGCACACATATATGGACTGTGCTATAGTTTGTCTTTTGTTTTGCCAAGTAAGGCTGTGTTTATTTTGCTGGAGTGCAGAGCTTTATGCTGTTAATAAAGCCTGCAAAGAAAACCTGGGTTCCTGAGTCTACGTCTGGAAGTGGCCGAGCGAGTCGTCCTAACACAATAGTCACTGAATATAAAACGAATTTAGCCGTTTTCTATGATCTACAGTTTGATAACAACAAGAAACAAAATTTTCCTGACAGGCCAATACATAACTGACCCCTCCGACTCACAATACATAAAACCTACAAAGAACTACTAAGAGTCATAGGAGGTCAAGGACGCGTACAGTATATTTAACAATTTTATTGATTATTAAATAGACAACCATTTTTAAAAGACATATTAGAAAGCCATGCTCATTAGCATAGGCCCAAAAAATGGGAAAATTCCCACAAATAGTACAGAGGTATGAGTAAGGCTCACAACAATAATAGGCTTATTGGAAGACTTATGAGTAATATAGTGCTATTACATAGTGGTTAGAGGGGATTTTTTTTTTAATAGCTTCAAACACCATGGTCTCACTATCACAGTACATATCAGTGTGAAAACATATTTGAGTTATGCAGGGCAAATTTGCCAGCATCAGAAATCTCATAGTCAAAATTGTAAGGCCACATCGATAGGATCATCCAGAGACCATGTTACACATAGATATCTTCTCCTCCAATGTAATAAACTAAACCTCAGGCAGCAGATATAGAGTAATCAGATCAATCAATTATAAATATATAATATAATATATACCTAACTGCCTGGCTTCCACGCCAACAGTCTTGTCAAATCGCAACGCACGTTTCGGTGCCGGCAGGCACCTTTTTCAAGGGAAGTAAAGTAGCCTAATCTGTGCATGATAGTGTTGCTCCTTATAAATGCACTCCTCAGCTGCCACCTGTGATCACCACGCTGAATATCTCGGCGCATGCGTCACAGTTCCCACAGAGTGTCATGCACGGCATCCGGATCACTGCGGTGTCGCACACAGGCCAAGGAGTAAACATCACATGACCCTTGTGTGCGCGCGCGAACCTCGGAGATCGCGCAGCAGTGAAAGAATACTGGGGTGCATGCGCACATCCAGCGCCATCATGTTGGAGTCCCGCAGCAGCGTGACTCACACTCTATGCCCGTCTACTCCCAATATAGCGGCCATAAAGGTGAATGCAACCAAGGTACCATATATAAAAGGAAAAAGGGGGTGGAATGGGAACGGGGGCGGGGTTTAATACAAGTTAATGAGGTGGAGAATAATATCAGCAGATCTATGGTATTTAAAGTACGAGGCATAGATCAGCTTCAATGCGGCCTTAGGGGTGGTGATTTGAAACGCCATCTGGCCCGAATGGATTGAACGAGAAACTAAGCTTCTCCTCTTTTATTTAGGGTCCTCCCCTTTTTCTGTTTGGTACCCTTTTATTTTGATTTTAATTTGTCTTTTTTTTCATTTGTTCATATTTTAGTCATCCATGCTCCTTAGGTGAATATTTTGCCTCCTGTTGGGGATACATACCTTGTTGGAATCCGCCTGATTCTTTTGTGGACGTCTTCAAGTCTCAAATTATTATAACAACGGATGCAACCCAATATGAAGATGAATGTACTATTACAACAGCATATTATGACATAGAGTGTGTATATGTGGGAGTTGTTGGCACTGGACATTATATTGTGACCGCATATTGTTTTTGTGCATATAAACTGGGCAGTGTTTTATATGAGGGGGGATTTACTGTAGTATGTCTGAGGTTGATAAGTGAAGATATACTGTATATACATACACTTTTCGGACATTTGTGTACTGTCATCCAAATATTTTTCTATTCTGTATCTTTTATGTAGTAAGGGAATAGGTGCAATCGATTGAGTTTGGTCGTGATACAGCTGAGACATGATCTTTTCAATGTAAGTGAATTGTATACATCTTTTACAGTGGTTATTATAGTGAATATTGTGTGATCATAGATAGATGGAATGCATCCCTGCTGGTATTATTCTCCACCTCATTAACCTGTATTACTTGAATCTTGAAAGAAGCCAGCATGTTTGTACATATGGAAATAATGGTATGCCTGTATAGGCATTAGTCCCCCATAAAAAAATAGGGGATACAGAAATCTGATGTGTTAGTAATGAGGAATATACGTAGTAGACATATGCAAATCAGGTTTGAAGTTCATTTGGAAGAAGCAATCCTAGTAAATTGCCATACCCCCAATATACTTCCAGTATAATTTTCATTTTTCTACTATGCGAAAATTCTCATGACTAGTGAAATCAGATCACCACAAAAAAATATTTATATTTGGAGACAAACGTCTCTTCAGCCATGCCATTACTTCCATATGTAAAAAGGGGCTCACAGGTTATCTTTAATTCCCTGATTCATTAACACCTACAATTCTTTCGACGATCTTGATGAGGGGGCATGTCAGGGGCGCCATCAGGGCATTACTGCCCTCACTGCTGTATGGGGCCCAGTGAACAGAGGTAAAGAGTGGGGGTTCGGGCCCGATCTGGGACTTCCCTTCTTGTGCTTCTGCTCACCGGGCCCTGGGGTATTGTGTGCCAGAGTGTGGTCACCAGTGGTGTATATCTCGGCGCTAGAAGCCTTGGAGCTCTCACGTCCCTCCGCCTCTTTTGTGAAATGTCATCGCACGGATGTCAGTCCAGAAATGGAGCTGTGTCTGCAGGGGATCGCATGAGAGGTAAGTATGAAAAACGGTCTTGGGGACATGGGGAGAGCACATGATGAAAGGGGAGTGGTGGGTGGGGAGAGCACATGATGAATTGGGAGTGGGGGTGTGGAGAGCACATGATGAACTGGGGTGGGGGGTGGGGAGAGCTCATGATGAACTAGGAGTGGTGGGTGGGGAGAGCACATGATGAACTGGGAATGGGGGGGTGGGGAAAGCTAATGATGAATTGGGAGTGGGAGGTAGGGAGAGCACATGATGAACTGGGAGTGGGGTGTAGGGAGAGCAAATGATGAATTGGGAGTGAAGGGGGTAAGAGCAAATGATGAATGGGGGTGAGGAAAACAAATTAATTGGGAGTGGGGGATGGGGAGAGCAAATAATGAATTGAGGTGGGGGAGCACAAATAATGATGAATTGAGATTGGGGGATGTGTGGGGGGGGTAAATTTTGAATTGAAGATGGGGAAAGCAAATGCTGAATTGAGGGTGGGAGACGAGGGACAGAAAATTATGAACAGAAGGTGCGGGTGGGTGAACAAATGATGAATATCAGTATTTCTTTAGAGTGTGACAGGAAACTGGAGTACCGGGAGGAAAGACTCAAAAACACGGTGGGGAACATACAAACTCCTAGCAGATGTTGTTCTTGGAGGGATTTTAACCCAGGACCCCAGGGCTGCAAAGCATCAGTGCTAACTACTGCCCATGAAAATAAACTAAGTTAGGCCTCTTTCATATGTCCTGAAATTTCCGGTACTGAAAAATCGAGTACCAGTGCTATCCATGGCCGTGCGTTCATGTGCCGCATCAGTGTGACATGCTCAGCTCAGTGTGTTTCGGCTGACGTGGGGAGCGGTCGCATTACTGATGTGACTGCTCACCAAACCATCCGGATCTTCGTGGGACATCATCATTAATGGATTATCTGCGGACAGGTGAGGATTACTTTGATTTTTGTTTTTTTGGGTTAATAAATGGATAAAAGAGAGTTATTGTGGGGGAGTGTTTTTTTCAATTAAAGGACTTTTCTCTGTGTGCGTCATTACTTTTGACTATGGGGTTAGTAATGGGGGTGTCTGATAGACACCTCTCCATTACTAACCCCTGGGTTTGATGTCAGTGGACATATAACAGGTGACATCAACCCCCAACTATCACCCCACTTGCTACCGCACCATGGCTAGTGGGAAGAACCAAAACTAAGCACCAGATTTGACTCATCTAATGAATGCGCCATTTCTGGGGTGATTGAGTACTGATGTTTTTAGTCTGGGAGGTGGCCAATATCCATGGCCCTTTACCAGCCTATTAATATGAGCTCGCAGCTTTCTGTTTAATCTTTGCTGGTTAGTATAATTAGGGGGGACCCAACATCATTCTTTTGGGGTTCTCCCTTTACTAACCAGTAAAGACTAAGCAAAAAGCTGTGAGATATTATTAATAGGCTGGGAACCTTTATAGCTATTGGCCCCTTCCCAGCTGTCGGCTTTCCCTCAGCTGGTTAGGAAAATGAAGGGGGACCCCACAACGTTTTATTTTTATTACTACTTATTTATTTAATACGCACTATACACTAACAGCAGATGCTGACTCCAACTCTCATCATTGTCGCCTAGTCGCGCTGATCGCAGGGAGACCTGGTGACAATGATAAGAGCTGGATTCAGCACTAGGCACCTGGGAACAGCACTAACTGTACCGCTTTTTCACAGGCGCCTGTACGTGTCACAGTATGCATGTGTGCAGGACGTATTGTGGACCTTGCTGCCGTCAAAAATGGGTACGTGAACGAGTTTTGTACACGGACACACAGTCCATGGAAACACACTGACATGTGCACAGACCCATAGAGTTGAATAAGTGTCTCCAGTACATGTGAAAACTGTCACTACTCGCACTGGAGACACTGACCTGTGAAGGAGGCCTTACCTGGAGGAAACCTAAGTGAAATATACTGTACAAAGTAAAACTGCATGTATTCTTTACTGAGTCGGAATTGAATCTAAGACCTCAATGCTACAATATAATAGTGCCAGCCACTCTTGTTACAGTCTACTATTCATATTTTATTTACTGTAGAATACTGCAACAATTATAAAGAAATATTATAAGCCTAAAATAAAAATACTAAGAATTAGTAATACTAATATATAATTAAAAATGTCATTATAAATAATCCAAATGCCTATAAAATTTAAATATATATATGGTTGGTGGATTTTTTGTCTTTAGTTATTAGATGGAACCTGTCATTAGATTCATGCAGTCTGAACAATGGACATCATGAATCTAAACTAAGATCATTAATCATACAAGAGGCAGGGATCTGACAGTAGTTTTATTCGAAGAAATCAATATTAGGAAACATTGCAAAGAGTTATATTTTTACGCCTCACAGTCTGATAATTGCTTTCAATAGGGTTAAATAATTAAATTTTTTAGAATTAAATTTAATTAATAGATTTCTATTTTTATTAGGACAAACCACTCACTTGCCAATACTAAGAACATTAAGGTTTGAAAAATCCATGGTTTTATCAATAATTTTACATTTTATAATTTTTAACATTCATTGGATTTACAGCTTATTAAGAAACGTCCAGACTTATTGCATCATGTTTGCTTTATGCAGCCTGAGCAGGTTAGGACAGCTGTTTGGAAAAGATTAATACCATTGCATATGTCCTATGGTAAGATCCATGCTATTTCACTTTGATTTTGTTCCAACTCTGACAATTTGGTACCTTTTGGCAGTGAAAAAAAGATATATGTGATGGAAAAAGGGCGAGGATTTGATCTTCTCACTGGATGCTATCCCTTTGAAAAATGTCACTAGTTACAGTCGGGACAGTGTGAATGCAGCTGTCAAGTGCAGCCACCCTTTTTTCTGTTGAACATACAGTATGAGAAATAGGCGTCAAGGCACTATGGGAGAGGATTAAGTTCCACCAGCTTTATTTCATTTCCTGGGGCCATATAAATTGGCTTTTTATTGTACGTTTCAAGCTTAACTGCTTCTTTTTTTGGTTTCTTTTGCAAAATATCCAATCATTGAATTTAGTCATCTGAATTTGAAACATATAAAACACATAGTTCTGATTAATAATTGCATCAAAGTAGAAAATATTGTATATAAAATGTAAATAGATGACTGGTTCTATAACAACATTTCTAATCATAAATCTAAAATGTGTATATCCCTGAATCAAGTGCTTGACTTGCATGGACATGAAATATTGAAGTTCTTCTTAAAGCATCACTCCGATGTATGTATTTTTAAATGAAATGTGTGTATATATTAATGTAATGTAGTGTTAGTGTATGACGATTATTTACATCATGTGCCTTCAATAGCCATGGGTGGAGCGGTGCTCTACCTGTAGCTGTTAACCTGTTATATCCTACTGTCTATCTCCAACAATGGGATTTAACAGGCGTGACATTATTCTGACAGCTGACACCCGTCACTCAGTGCCAGGAGCCGTGCCATGGTGGGGGGTCCTGATCGTTGCCATGGTGACCCGATGTTGTCATGACGTCATCCGGCTCATCAGGCACTAGCAAGGTAGTTAGATCATGCTAAGTGCATGATCTAACTTTCTTGTGTCAAAGGGGCTGACAGCTGTATGGTATCGCAGAGCTCCTGCACTGCTATGCCTTATAGCAGCGATCAGACTGCAGAAAGTGAAAGTCCCATAGTGGGACTAAGTAAAAAAAATGTAAAAAAAGGAAAAAAAAAGTTGGAAAAATATTTTTTAAAAAAATCACAAAATAATAATAAAAAAATATATAAATAAATATTCTGAAAAAAAGCAAAAAAAAAAAAAACAATAAAAAGTACACATATTTGGTATTGCCGCATCCAAAACGACCTGACCTATAAATCTATTCCACTAGTTAACCCCTTTAGTGAACACGGTAAAAAAATAAATAAAAAGCTAAGCAAAAAACGATGCCATCATATCGCCGAACAAAAAGTGGAGTAAAACCCAATCAAAAAGATAATTGTAAATAAAAATTGTACCGCTAAAAACTGCATCTTGTCCCGCAAAAAACAAGCCACCATTCAGCTCCATCAGCCGAAAAATAAAAAAGTTATAGCTCTCAGAATAAAGCGATGCAAAAAAAATTATTTTTTCTATAAAATAGTTTTTATTGTGTAAAAATGGGAAAACATAAAAAAAGCTATGAGTGTGGTATCACTGTAAGCATATTGACCCGAAGAATAAAGCTGCCTTATCAATTTTACCACACTAGGAATGGCATAAATCTGTCATGGTGTCCGTCTTTTTATTAGGCGTGCAAAAAAGTGCCGACGGCCACAGTTTTGTGAACCTCTGAAAAAAATGACACTGCTAAACAGAGGCCAGATGGAGTCCAGAGTAACTCTGCTGCCTCATTATAGTGACTTGATCCCTCATGGTTTTCATCTGAATTACGTCACTCAGGGATTTAAATCGGAACCCCGATATCAGTGCTCAGCGTAGAGCACAGGATAAATGGGAATATTTTACATAACATTTTGGATCACAATTAAAGCTTCGACTCATTCCACAAAAATGCAAGTCCCCACTCAGGTCCGTCATCTATTAATGGAAATATAGGGGGCTTTCACATTACTAGTAGCACAAAGGCTCTGGAAAAGCGAAATGGCCCTTGCCCCGCAAAAGAAATTCAGCAAATTCTGTGCTCCCAAATACAAATGCCCACCTTCACTTTGAGCCCCACAGTGTGCCCAAACCACAGTTAGCATCCAAATGTTTGACATTTCTGTAGCGATGAGAGCCCGCCTAATTTACGGGTGCATGTCTCCAGAAGCATGAGCTGGGTATAATGTACTGGTCACTACAGCAGCAGTTTGCAATTTTCACTCAGCAACATCAACTGCTGCTTGTTTCTGGAAAACACCCAAACAACCAAAATGTAGTTAAAATCCTCACCACACCTGTAGATAAATTCCCAAAGGGGTATAATTTCCAAAATGGAGTCACTTGAAGGGGGATTCTGCTCTTCTAACACTTATCGTCTCTGTATATGGAGTCTGCATACTATTCTAGGAAAATCTGTGCTCCAGGAGGCAAATAACGCTCCGTCCCTCCCAAGTCTCACCGTGTGGCTAACCAGTACTGTACTGCCACATATGGGGTATTTCTACATTCAGCAAAAAGTGTGTGAAAAATGTTGGTGCCATTTTTACCCATTTCCCATTTTGAAAATGTAAAATCTGGGGCTAAAACAAAACTTGTAAATGTAGTTATTCTTTCTTCACCGCCCAATAGTATAACATTCTGTGAGGCACATGGGGTGTCAACATACTCACATAAAATAGGGTCTGTTACGGGGACTCTGCTGTTCTGGCACCTTAGGGGCTCTGCCAATGTGACATGGCACCGTCAGACCAGCCCAGCAATATATGAACTCCAATATGGTGCTTCTTCCCTTCTGAGCTTTGCACTGTGCCTCTAAAGCTGTTTTTCAACCACATATGGGGTAGCAGCGTACTCAGGAGAATTTGCACAACATATTTTGGGGTCCATTTTCTCCTGCT
Source organism: Phyllobates terribilis (assembly GCF_046119375.1). Lineage (NCBI taxonomy): Eukaryota > Metazoa > Chordata > Amphibia > Anura > Dendrobatidae > Phyllobates > Phyllobates terribilis. The sequence goes on from NW_027362762.1 coordinate 209,538,248, forward strand.
ATTCTTGTAAAATTGAAAATATTGGGGGCTAAAACAACATTTTTGTGGGAAAAATATATTTTTTCATTTTTACAGATCCACTTTGTAAATTTCTGTGAAGCATCTGTGGGTTCAAGGTGCTCACTACAAATCTAAATAAATTCCTTGAGGGGTCTATTTTCCAAAATGGGGTCACTTGTAAGGGGTTTTTTGTTTAGGCACATCAGGGGCTCTCCAAATGCGATATGACATCCGCAGACCATTCCATCAAAGTCTGCTTTCCAAAATGTCACTCCTTCCTTTCTGAGCCCTGTCATGTGCACAAAGAATAGTTTTCCCCAACATATGTGGTATCTGCATGCTCAGGAGAAATTGCACAACAAATTTTAGGGCGCATTTTTTTCCTGTTACCCCTTTGAAAATAAAAAAATTGGGGCTAAAAAAAATATTTGTGGGAAGAATGGGATTTTTTTATTTTCATGGCTCCACGTTTTAAACTTCTGTGAAGCACTTGGGGGTTCAAGGTACTTACCACAGATCTAGATAAGTTCCTTGAGGGGTATAATTTCTAAAATGGTGTCACTTGTGGGGGGTTTCCACTGTTTAGGCACATCAGGAGCTCTCCAAACGTGACATGGCATCCACTAATTATTCAAGCAAATTTTACATTCAAAAAGTCAAATGGCGCTTCTTTCCTTCCAAGCCCTGCCATGCGCCCAAACAGTGGCTTTCCCCCACATATGGGGTATCGACTTACTCAGGAGAAATTGCACAACAAATGGTTTGGTGCAATTTTTCCTGTTACACTTATAAAAATGCAAAATTTGGAGCTGAAAAACATTTTTGTGGGGAAAATGTGAAAATTTTATATTTTGGGCTCAATGTTATTAACTTCTGTGAAGCACCTGGGGGTTCAAGGTGCTCACCACACATCTATTTAAGTTCCTTGAGGGGTCTAGATTCCAAAATGGTGTCACTTGTGGGTATTTTCCACTGTTTAGACACATCAGGGGCTCCCCAAACACAACATGGTATCCGTTAATTATTCAAGCAAATTTTACATTCAAAAAGTCATATTGGTCATATTGCGCTCCTTCCCTTCAGAGCCTTGCCGTGTGCCCAAACAGTGGTTTTCCCCCTCATATGAGGTACAGATGTGCTCAGGAGAAATTTCTCAACAACTTTTTGGGTCCATTTTTTCCTGTTACCCTTGTGGAAATAATTTTTTTTTTATCTAAATTAAAATTTTTGTGAAAAAAAGTTAAATGTTCATTGTTTTCTTCCACATTCCAAAAATTCCTGTGACGCACCTGAAGGGTTAATAAAATTCTTGAATGTGGTTTTGAGCACCTTGAGGGGTGCAGTTTTTAGAATCGTGTCACTTTTGTGTATTTTCTCTCATAAAGGCCCCTCAAAGTCACTTCATATGTGATGTGGTCCCTAAAAAATAGTTTTGTAAATTTTGTTGGAAAAATGAGAAATCGCTGGTCAACTTTTAACCCTTATAACTTCCTAACAAAAAAAAAATTTTGGTTCTAAAATTGTGCGGATGTAAAGTAGACATGTGGGAAATGTTATTTATTAACTATTTTGTGTGACATATCTCTCTGATTTAAGGGCATGAAAATTCAAAGTTTGAAAATTGCGAAATTTTCTACATTTTCGCCAAATTTCAGATTTTTTCACAGATAAATGCAAGTCATATCAAATAAATTTTACCACTAACATGAAGTACAATATGTCATGAAAAGACAGTCTCAGAATAAGTGGGATCTGTTAAAGCGTTCCAGAGTTATTACCTTATAAATTGACACTGGTCAGAATTGTAAAGATTGGCCTGGTCATTAGCGTGCAAACAGCCTTCGGGTAAAGGGGTTAATAACTGGGAATACTTTTATTTCAACTGACTTGCCCCCACTGTGCTTACTCTAAATACAATGCATAGATAGCAATAAATAACTACAGAAAATATATATAATATCTGTTTGCCACTTGGTTCAATAAAAACAACCAAAATATGATAATCTGCAATTAAATTTAGCACTTAATTGGGTTGCACATTATTGAAATGTTTTAAATGTTTACATGCCAAGTAACTTCAAATGGACACATTATAGGTAATTAATCAGTAACATTTCATCTTGACCACTTTTATGGCTTAGCACAATGCAACACAGAGTAATACTTGGATTGCTATTATAATTATTAGATTATGTTTATAGTTGTATAGTTTATGATGTACTGCAATCTGTCATAGTGAGAAATTCACTAAAGTACAGCAATATATTCAATGGCATGAATAATACACTAATGTCAATATCATGTTTATTACTCTAAAATATTTGCATGCTCATATGTTCAGTTACTGATAGTTAAATTATTTGTTAGATACTGTTACGTGAAATACAGGGTATAGTTTAGACTTATAAACCATCATACCTAAAAATTAATAAGAGTTAAAAGAGATCTCTCAGTCAAAAAAATGATTAACTCAAAAATGTAGTTAAATCCCTTATAAAAATCCCTGAACTGCCCTAATTCTGTTTGTTTTCCGTTTTGCGATGTGTCACTCCATTACTGAGATATTCACATTTGTTTCTTCTTGAGATGCCCCCAGAGAAGATTTTGAGGAAACTCCCAGTTGGACTGCAAAGCAAAGATTTCATATACTGTAGTGCGTTCCAGTAAAAACCTATGTGAATATCTCTGCAATGGAGTGATGCAGTGCAAAACAGAAAACAGAGGCAGAATCAGAGAAGCTCTTGGATTTTACCAATGTATTTTAACTTTGCCTGAGCAAAGTTTAAACCAGGAGGATGATAAAAACCAGGAGGATGATAAGGACAACAGGAGCAGTGGAGGGGCTGTTGCAGAGCCGAACACCCTACCCACAGTCCCACCTTGATGCACAAAGATTATAAGAAAACTTTAAACCCTGATTACACAAAATCTACAAAACGGAATTCTTCACCATTTCTTCACCATGGGTACCATTTTAATCAGCATCATAGCACCAATATGGCCATTTGTGTACTTTAGCAAAATCCTGCTGACAGGCTCCCTTTAAAGAATAACCATCATTTTAACTTTTATTTTATAGTACACAAGAAAAAAAGAAACTTATCAATATATCTTATCAGAGAAATATACTTCTTTCTCCGCCAGGACTGATTATTCATTCTCAAAATTCTTAATTCATGGGTAAAACCTGTACTCAGGGAAGGCAAAATTTTATATTACTGCAATGGGAGTTGGTTTTTATAAGATTTTTTCTTGAGGAGGAAGAAGCTCTGCCTAAAGCTCCTACCCCTTCTACATAGAATATTATCAGAAACCAAATCCAAAAGCAAATAAACTGGAATATAAGTTGATGTGCATGCAGCGTGTAGGCGCATGTTCACACTGGCCACTAAACAGACAAAATCCAAGATGTTTAAAAAGCTCCCCACTGCTGGGTTTCCATTATTCGGGGCCTCAGCCCTTCTCAGCTCTTATTCACACTGAAACACAAGGTAAGGTTTATAATACTAGAGGTTAGGACCATCCCGAATAGGGTCACCATGACGTGGTGGGATGGCTTTTACGTTTTTTTTTATCAAAATTATGTTAACCAAGTACCCTGTATTATTTTCATACACTATGGCTATTTAATTACTTACTGCAGGGTACTTGCTGATTATGTTTTTGTCTTTGGTTTTATAGAATATTATCAGTAGTAACTGCCATATCCTATATCAGTAATGTAAAAATCTGTCCTCAGTGAATACAGATTTTACCCGTGAATTGTGAATTTTGAAAATGAATGATCAGTCCTGGATGAGAGAGAAGCAGATTTCCCTGATAAGATATATTGCAAATAGGGATGAGCGGACCCTTGAAGTTCAGGTTCTGGTACAAGACCTAAACTTTATTCCAAAGTTTGGTTTGGGTACAAGAACTGTACCCAAACTTGAACCAGAACCTGAACGAACCCTATTGAAAGCAATGAGGACCCAACCTTTTGAGCTGGAAAATCTTTCTTTCTCACTGCCCGGTACGAACCCCAAATGTTTAAGATTGGCTTCGCTCATCTCTAAATTACAAAGTTTCTTATTTTCATGTGTACCATTGATTTATAAAATTACAATTAAAATGATTGTTACACTTCAACTCCATTTTTTTGAACAAATGACAGGTCCTCTTCAAAAACACTGGACTCCAGTCCTCAATCACCCTAACTTGTTACAATAACCATATTAGGTCACTTAATAAATCAGTCCTGAAAATGTGAATTGTTGGGTGCACTTGAGGACTGAAACTGAGAAACATTTATTGAATGTTAGCGAAATATTTAGTCTGTCTCTCGTCTATGTGCACAAAGATGAAGACAACACTCCAATGTCCAAAATTCAGTGATTTATTGACACATTATGACAAGGCAATGTTTCATTCCAAATGTGGAACTTTCTTAAGCAGTGCAGTGTTATATAAATATGTTTTTCAATTATATGACAATTAATACATAAATTCATAAATTTGGAGTACATACAAGCATAAAGTGTATAGTGCAAAATATATATGCTTAAATATGTTCAATACATGTAAATGTTTACACCCAATATTAAATACAGTGTATACAAATATAATACATTTGAACTGGTCACAACCATCTCATGTGTATATAGTTAATTATTAGTGTTGAGCGAACATGCTCGACACTGCTCGGTACTCGCCCGAGCATTACGCTACTCGGGATGTTCGGCGAGCACCGAGCATTTCCGGGTTACTCGGACGGGAGCTCGGGTCTCCGCCCTGCATGTTTGGCGCTCTTTACAGAGCCAATGAACATGCAGGGATTGCCAGCCAGTCACTGTAATGCTGCAGCCATGTTGGTTATGGGCATTACAGTGATTGGCTGGCCACACAGCGTCACCTCGAGTATTTAAAACGGGGCACCGCCATCTTGGACACAGTCGCTCTGGATTAGACAGTGTAGGGACAGCGCTGCTGATTTAGGGAGAGATATAAACTGCAAAATAGTTAGTTTAGGGTCTGTAAAAGCTGCCAGAACAAACAAACAGTCCTTTTCTGGACTAATATCCATCCCAGATACCAGACAGGCAGGCTGTATAGGAGACACAGTGGTCATACCAGCAAACGCTGCATTACAGTCCTGTGTGCTCCTGTTGCTGAAATTGCTGGACTTAACACCAGGTGTCGGGGGCCAGGAAAAATCCTTTTTTTTTCATCTAAATCCTCCTTTTTTTTCCTCCTTCACACTGTACAAATACCCGTCTTATTAACCTTTTGGTGTGTGTCCCCCCCTCCCCCCAAAAAAAGCGTGTCTCTGATTTTTCAGACACAAATATAACTGTTGAAAATAGTCTGGTGTAGGCTAGAGAAACAGAAGTGTTGTTTTGCACTTCCACGGTTCAAACCTCTGTATTATCCATTTTGGGCCATTTGTATCTAAAAAAAAAAACAGTTTGAGTGTAACGCTCACTGTCCAGCCGCAAATATCTCTATTTAAAAAAGTGTGGTATACCCCAGTAAACAATAACTGAGGTTTTGCCATCCCACGGTAAAAAATCTCTATTATTCAGGTTTTGGTAGTTTTTTCCGTAAAGATAAACAGTAGTGTCTCCTGACTGTTGTGACACAAAAATATATCTGTTGAAAATAGTCTTGTGTAGGCCCGACATCCCAGTGTGGTTTCGCAGTTCCACGGGTCAAATCGCTGTACTATCCAGTTTTGGGCCTTTGGTATCTAAAAAAAAAGCAGTTTGAGTGTGTCGCTCACTGTTCAGCCGCAAATATCTCTATTTAAAAAAGTGTGGTATACCCCAGTAAACAATAACTGTGGTTTTGCCATCCCACGGTAAAAAATCTCTATTATTCAGCTTTTGGTAGTTTTTTCCGTAAAGAAAAACAGTAGTGTCTCCTGACTGTTGTGACACAAAAATATATCTGTTGAAAATAGTCTTGTGTAGGGCCGACATCTCAGTGTGGTTTCGCAGTTCCACGGGTCAAATCGCTGTACTATCCAGTTTTGGGCCTTTGGTATCTAAAAAAAAAGCAGTTTGAGTGTGTCGCTCACTGTTCAGCCGCAAATATCTCTATTTAAAAAAGTGTGGTATACCCCAGTAAACAATAACTGTGGTTTTCCTCTTCCACGGTTCTAATCTACTCTTTATTACCCTTTTTCCATTGATAGTGCAAGTGTAAGCTATTTTACTTCATTTACAATGGGCAAGGCGCGTGGCAAGGGACGTGGAAGTGGACGTTCTGGTGATGGTTCGTGCAGAGGACGGGGCCGTGGCCAAGGTGAAAATGTGCCACAACCAACAGCCACATCATTACTAGGGAAGCACAGAACAACACCAGTATTGAGAACTGATCAGTGTGAACAGGTTATTAATTGGATAGCAGATAATACTTCCACTTACCTGGGCACCACCACCTCCGGTCTGTCTTCCACATGGTCAACTCTTAGTAGCCGTGAGTCTCGACCGCATACTCCTCCTCACCCTGATGCTCCTTCCTCCCACCATGCCGAGTGTCGACAGACAGCAAGTGATCCCACACTTGGACACTCTGAAGAGCTGTTCACTGGTCCATTTCCATATTTGGGCCCCTCGCCTGATACGCTTGAAGTGGTGGAACAGGAGATCCCATGTTGCAATGCCCAAATATTTGAACAGCCACGGCCACAGGAAGTCGACGTTGGCAATCTGTCACAAGAGGTGGACGATGACGAGACACAATTGCCAGGAAGTGAGGAGGAGGATCATGATGCGCAAGTGGAAGAGGAGGAGGTGGTGGATGATCTAGTAACTGACCCAACGTGGAAGGAGGACATGCAGAGTGAGGCCAGCAGCACACAGGGGGAGGGAGGCAGAGTACCCCAACAGGCAGGAAGAAGCAGTGTGGTGGCTGCAGACAGAAGGCAGGCAACCGTTCCCCGTAACACCAACACGAGGGACGTTGCCAGTACAAGCGGTAGGTCTTCCAGAGTGTGGAATTTTTTTAAAGACTCTGCTGATAACCCCACAAAGGCCATATGTTCCACCTGCCATGCCAGCATCAGCAGGGGTGACAAAACTACCAGCCTGACCACCACCAGCATGATCAGGCACATGGCAGCAAAGCACCCGACTTTGTGGGGGAAACCCAGGGTCCACGACCAGTGTCAGCGGGTGTCACCACTGCTTCTTCCACTGTTGTGCGTGCAATAGAACCCCCTGTTGTGTGTACAAGGCAATCCCCTGTCCATACTGCATGTAAAGATGCCCCCTCCTCTAAGTCTTCACTTGTTATGGCAGTTTCTCAAGAAACAGCATCAATGTCCACATCCACGTCCCACCGCAGCGTTCAATTGTCCATATCCCAGACCTTTGAATGAAAGCGGAAATTCGCAGCTAACGCCCCACAGGCCACAGTCCTAAATTCGCACATTTCACGACTGCTTGCATTGGAAATGCTGCCTTTTAGGCTGGTGGAGACGGAATCCTTCCGCAATCTTATGGCGGTGGCCGTCCCTCGGTACTCGGTCCCCAGCCGACACTATTTTGCCCGGTGTGCCATCCCCGCACTACACAAGCACGTGTCCCAAAGCATCTGCCGTGCCCTCAACAACGCAGTTACTGGGAGAGTCCACCTGACAACGGACACGTGGACATGTGCTTGTGGCCAGGGATGGTACATCCCTCTGACGGCACACTGGGTAAACATAGTGGAAGCCGGGACCCAGTCGGACCTTGGGACGGAACACATCCTCCCCACACCGAGGATTGCGGGCCCTATGTCAGTCAGAGTTGCCCCCACAGTGTACAGCTCCTGCGCATCCTCCTCCTCTTCCTCCTCCTCATGTTCAGCCTCCATGTCAGATATCACCACAACAGTTACAAGCTGGAAGCATTGCAGTACTGCCTCCGCCAAGCGGCAACAGGCTGTGCTGAAACTCATAAGCTTAGGTGATAAACCTCACACTGCTTGTGAGTTGTGGACAGCTGTGAAAGAGCAGGCAGATCTGTGGCTGAGACCGCTGAACCTACATCCCGGCATGGTCGTGTGTGACAATGGCCATAACCTGGTGGCGGCTCTGAGGCGAGGTGACATCACACACGTACCATGCCTGGCCCATGTGCTTAACCTCGTGGTTCAGCGGTTTCTTAAATCATACCCCGAGTTGCCAGATCTGCTTGTGAAAGTACGCCGCCTGTCAGCTCATTTTCGCAAGTCGGCTACAGCTTCCGCCGCCCTTGCTGTGTTGCAGCAGCGTTTGCAGCTTCCGGCACACCGACTGGTGTGTGATGTCCCCACACGTTGGAACTCTACCCTCCACATGTTGCAAAGGATTTGTGAGCAGAAGAGAGCAGTTATGGAGTACCAGCTGCAACAAGGCCGTCGATATTCAGGTCAGACTCCACACATAAGACCTCAGGAGTGGACCTGGATGTCTGACATATGTACCATCCTGACAAACTTTGAGGAGGCCACCAAGATGGTGAGTGGCGATGACGCCATCATTAGTGTCAGCATCCCACTTGTCTGTCTTTTGCAACGCTCTCTGCAGAGAATTAAAGAGGAGGCATTGCAGCCAGAGTATGATGAGATGGATCAAGAAGCCGTAGCGGGCGATTACACACAGCCCAGCCTCATCTCATCCCAACGTGCATTGGGGGACAATGAGGGAGAGGAGGAGGAGGAGGAGGAAGAACAGGAGATGCTATCATGCGTTGTAGACGGTAGTACCTGTACAAGTGTCATACCGTCGGTTCAGCGTGGATGGCCTGAGGACAGGGGGGAGGAGGAAGAGGAGGAGAGCATGGTCAGTCGTCATCTTGGTGAGGACACGGAAATCTTGCCCGTTACCAGTCTGGCACGCATGGCTGACTTTATGTTACGCTGCCTTAACCGTGACCCTCGCGTTGTCAAAATGTTGGGTGACAGTCATTACTGGTTGGTGACACTTGTAGACCCCCGCTACAAGGAGAACTTTCACTCTCTTATTCCTGAGGTGGAGAGGTCTACAAAAATGGGGCAATACCAGAAGGCCCTTGCTGCAGAACTCTTAAAAAAATTCCCATCTGAACACGCTAGCGGCAGAGGTCACAGTTCGTTGCCCAACCAAGGCGTACAGGCGAGAGAGATGCAACTCCAATCCAGCAGAGGCAGGGGAACACGGTCAACGTTCTGGGACAGTTTTCTGACACCCACCCAGCTTACAGGCCCTGAGGCGCGGGGTACTCTCACAAGGAGTGGAAAGTTTCAAAAGATGGTGAGGGAGTACCTTGCCGATCGTACCAGCGTCCTCCGTGATTCCTCTGTGCCTTTTAATTATTGGGTATCCAAGCTGGACACTTGGAATGAACTCGTTCTGTACGCCTTGGAGGTCTTGGCCTGCCCTGCCGCTAGCGTTTTATCGGAGCGTTTTTTTAGTGCCTCTGGGGGAATTATAACTGATAAGCGCACTCGCCTGTCAACTGACAATGCTGACAAGCTGACCCTTATCAAAATGAACAAGGGCTGGATAGGGCCAGACTTCTCATCACCACCAAATGACAGCAGAGTAGCATAAAGTCAAATCCACTGTGTTATTTCGGGAGGTGTATTCACATGCACGGCTTCACACCCACACATGGGTATACGCTTCCTCGTTTCGGCTGTTTAATCTTCTTCTCCTTATCCTCAGCCTCCACCACCACTATACCACCAGGGTGCCAGCATTGCAAGTTCCTCCTTCCTTATTTTTGGCAGCTTTTGCTTGCAAAGCATAAGCAAATACTATGGGACACCCACTCCCCAATAATGGGACTTATGTTTGTAATATGCTGTACTGCATGGCTCTTGTAAGGGGCATTGCAAGTTGCTCCATCCTAATTTTTGGCAGCTTTTGCTGGGAAAGCATAAGCAAATACTATGGGACACCCACTCCCCAATAATGGGACTTATGTTTGTAATATGCTGTACTGCATGGCTCTTGTAAGGGGCATTGCAAGTTGCTCCATCCTTATTTTTGGCAGCTTTTGCTGGGAAAGCATAAGCAAATACTATGGGACACCCACTCCCCAATAATGGGACTTATGTTTGTAATATGCGGTACTGCATGGCTCTTGTAAGGGGCATTGCAAGTTGCTCCGTCCTAATATTTGGCAGCTTTTGCTGGGAAAGCATAAGCAAATACTATGGGACACCCACTCCCCAATAATGGGACTTATGTTTGTAATATGCTGTACTGCATGGCTCTTGTAAGGGGCATTGCAAGTTGCTCCGTCCTAATTTTTGGCAGCTTTTGCTGGGAAAGCATAAGCAAATACCATGGGACACCCACTCCCCAATAATGGGACTTACGTTTGTAATATGCTGTACTGCATGGCTCTTGTAAGGGGCATTGCAAGTTGCTCCGTCCTAATTTTTGGCAGCTTTTGCTTGGAAGGCATAAGCAAATACTATGGGAGACCCACTCCCCAATAAATGGAATATTGTTGTAATATGCTGTACTGCATGGCTCTTGTAAGGGGCATTGGAAGTTGCTCCATCTTAATTTTGGGAAGCTTTTGCTTGGAAGGTCTAAGCAAATACTATGGGAGACCCACTCCCCAATAATCGGAATAATATTTTTAAGATGCTGTACTGTATGGCTCTTGTAATGGGCATTAAAAGCGTCTTGTTAAGCTTCTGTGACCTCCACGTCTGTTCCAAGGGGCATTCAAACCGTCTTGTTAAGCTACTGGGACCTCCACCACTTTTCCGAGGGGCATTAAAACCGTCTTGTTAAGCTACTGCGACCTCCACCACTTTTCCGAGGGGCATTAAAACCATCTTGTTAAGCTACTGCGACCTCCACCACTTTTCCGAGGGGCATTAAAACCGTCTTGTTAAGCTACTGTGAGCTCCACGTCTCTTCCAAGGGGCATTAAAACCATCTTGTTAAGCTACTGTGACCTCCACGTCTCTTCCAAGGGGCATTCAAACCGTCTTGTTAAGCTACTGGGACCTCCACGTCTTTTCCGAGGGGCATTAAAACCGTCTTGTTAAGCTACTGTGACCTCCACGTCTCTTCACAGGGGCATTAAAAGCGTCTTCTTAAACCACTCTGAACTCCACAGCTCTTCCAAGGGGCATTAAAATGTTGTTTTTAATTTCCTCTAACCTCCACGATTCTTCCAACGGGCATTGCATTTCCTCCTAATTTTAGTCAGCTTTTGCTTTTCAATGCAAAGGAGAAAACTAAGGGAGACCCACTCCTCAATAATGGGTAGAAGGTTTTTAGTACGCTGTAATCCACGTCTGTTTCAAGGGGCATTGCTGTTCCTCATAATTTTTGGAAAGCCTTCCATTCACTGCTTAGGCTAACAGTGTACAGGAGACCCAGTTGCTATAAATGGAAAAAACGGTTTAGTTAAGGCCCTCTGACCTCCATGTCATTTCCAAGGGGCATTGGAGTGCCTCAAAATTTTTGGTAGGCATTGCACTCACTGTATGCCCTATAACTGTGTTGCCGGACCGCTCCTTACTTACAGAAACATATCCTGCAAGTAGTGTTGAGCGATACCTTCCAATATCAGGAAATATTGGATCGGATTGGATCGGGCCGATACCCAAAAAGTATCGGATATCGCCGATTCCGATACCGGAAACCAATGCAAGTCAATGGGACACAAATATCGGAATGAAAATAAACCCTTTCTTTCCTTGTAGGTTAATTCTACATGAAGGAAAACAACTAACAATAATTATTATTATTATTATTATTATTTATTATTATAGCACCATTTATTCCATGGCGCTTTACATGTGAAAAAGGGGGTATAATACAAGAACAATTTCAATAATCTTGAACACAATGTGACAGTGACTGGTACAGGCGGAGCGAGGACCCTGCCCGCGAGGGCTCACAATCTACGAGGGATGGGTGAGGATACAGTAGGTGAGGGTAGAGCTGGTCGTGCAGCGGTATGGTGGAGCGGTGGTTACTGCAGGTTGTAGGCTTGTCGGAAGAGGTGGGTCTTCAGGTTCCTTTTGAAGGTTTCCACGGTAGGCGAGAGTCTGATACGTTGGGGTAGAGAGTTCCAGAGTAGGGCGGAAGCACGGGAGAAATCTTGTATACGGTTGTGGGAGGAGGAGATAAGAGGGGAGTAGAGCAGGAGATCTTGTGAGGATCGGAGGTTGCGTGCAGGTATGTAACGGGAGACTAGGTCGGAGATATATGGAGGAGACAGGTTGTGAATGGCTTTGTATGTCATGGTTAGGGTTTTGAACTGGAGTCTCTGAGCAATGGGGAGCCAGTGAAGAGATTGACAGAGAGGAGAGGCCGGGGAATAGCGGGGGGACAGGTTGATTAGTCGAGCAGCAGAGTTTATGATAGATTGGAGGGGTGCGAGAGTGTTAGAGGGGAGGCCACAGAGCAGGAGGTTGCAGTAGTCAAGGTGGGAGATGATGAGGGCGTGCACTAGTGTTTTTGCAGATTCATGGTTTAGGAATGTGCGGATCCGGGAGATATTTTTAAGTTGGAGTCGGCAGGAAGTGGAAAGGGCTTGGATATGTGGTTTGAAGGAGAGTTCCGAGTCCAGGGTTACCCCGAGGCAGCGAGCTTGAGGGACTGGGGAGAGTGGGCAGCCATTGACTATGATGGATAGGTCAGTTGGGAGGGTTGAATGAGATGGCGGAAAGATGATGAATTCTGTTTTGTCCATGTTAAGTTTTAGAAATCTAGCAGAGAAGAAGGATGAAATAGCAGACAGACATTGTGGGATTTTGGTTAATACGGAGGTGATATCGGGTCCAGAGAGGTAGATCTGTGTGTCATCAGCATAGAGGTGATAATGAAAGCCATGAGACTCTATGAGCTGTCCCAGGCCTAAGGTGTAGATGGAGAAGAGCAGGGGTCCTAGAACTGAACCTTGGGGGACACCGACAGATAGGGGGCGAGATGAAGAGGTGGTGTGTGAGTGGGAGACACTGAATGTCCGGTCTGTTAGGTATGAGGAGATCCAGGATAGGGCCAAGTCTGTGATGCCGAGAGATGAGAGAGTCTGTAGTAAGAGGGAATGGTCCACTGTGTCAAAGGCAGATGACAGGTCTAGGAGGAGGAGGACAGAGTAGTGTCGCTTAGATTTGGCGGTTAGTAGGTCGTTTGTGACTTTAGTCAGTGCAGTTTCAGTAGAATGGTGCGGTCGGAAACCAGATTGTAGGCGGTCAAAGAGGGAGCAGGAGGAGAGGTGGGAGGACAGTTCAGAATGGACATGTTGTTCCAGTAGTTTTGAGGCATAGGGGAGAAGTGATATGGGGCGATAGCTAGACACAGAGGATGGGTCAAGGGAGGGCTTTTTGAGGATGGGTGTGATTGAGGCATGTTTGAAACATGAGGGGAAGACACCAGTTGTTAGTGACAGGTTGAAGAGGTGGGCTAGGGCTGGGATGAAGATAGTGGTAAGGTTTGGGATGAGGTGGGACGGGATTGGGTCAAGTTTACAGGTGGTGAGGTGTGATTTGGAGAGTAAGGAGGAAAGTTGATCTTCAGAAATGGTGGAGAATGTAGTTTTGGAGGAGGAGGGTTGAGTAGGTGTGGGGAGGGGCTGTGATAATGTAGAATGTATTGGGGGAGGTGGTTGCCCAAATCGATGGGAACAGTGCTCACAGTGAAACATGAAAAGCCGGCAATTCAGCAGCGGCATACACCGTTACCCGACAATTTATAACAGAAAGAATAGAGCTTCACACATAGATTAGATAGATAGAAACATGTCAGTCACATATATATGAAGTACAGTGACAGTGTTGCTTACTGTACTTGTCATTTAGTGTAAAAGATTTATTTAAAAAAATATTAGTGTTTTCATGCACCGCCTCTTTAAAAAAGCCGGCCGGCAATTCAGCAGCGGTACCCGACAATTTAGAGTAGAAAGAATAGAGAATCACACATAGATTAGATAGATAGAAACATGTCAGTCACATATATATGAAGTACAGTGACAGTGTTGATTACTGTACTTGTCATTTAGTGTAAAGGATTTTTTTAAACAAAATATTAGTGTTTTCATGCACCGTCTTTTTAAAAAAGCCGGCCTGCAATTCAGCATCTGTACCCGACAATTTAGAATAGAAAGAATAGAGCATCACACATAGATTAGATAGATAGAAACATGTCAGTCACATATATAAGAAGTACAGTGATAGTGTTGATTACTGTACTTGTCATTTAGTGTTAAAATAAAGGATTTATTAAAAAAAAAATTGGCGTGGGGTTCCCCCTAATTTTAGTCTCTAGCGGAGGTTAAGGAGACGGCTGGGGCAGATGTTTGAAGCCTGGGAGCGGGGTAATACCCACGGAGCTTCCCAGGCTACTAATATCAGCCCCCAGCTGAATACCTAGCCTTTACTAGCTATTAAAATGGGGGACCCCCAAAAAAATGACGTGGGGTCCCCCCCTATTTTAATAGCTAGCAAAGGCTAGGCAGACAGCTGGGGGCTGATATTAATAGCCCAGGAAGGGTGCCATGAATATTGGCCCCCTCCCAGGCTAGAAACACCAGCCGTCAGCCGCCCCAGAAATGGCACATCCATAGGATGCGCCAATTCTGGCACTTAGCCTCGCTCTTCCCACTGTCCTGTAGCGGTGGCAGTGGGGTAATAGGGCTGGGGTTGATGTCAGCTTATAATGCCAGCTGACATCAAGCCCAGGTTAGTAATGGAGAGGCGTCTATAAGACACCCCCATTACTAACCCCATAGGCAAAGTTAAAAAAAACACAAACACCCAGAATAAAATCCTTTAATAGAAATAAACACACAATTCTTTATTGTTCTAAATTAAACCATACTTACCGTCACGCCCATTCCAGCTGAAGCCAACGATCTCCTGCAATAAAAATAAAATAATAAAGCAACCTCATCCTTACCTTTCCATGGTTCCCAGGACAGCTTCAGCTTTGCTACATCGAGATGACAGGCTGGACCGCAGCAGAACGCTGCCATCCAGCCTGTCATCCCGCGGACACTGAGAAGGGCAGGCATGCTTGCGCTCTTCAGTGTCAGGCTGTGACGGCATCCAGATGAGCCGACAATGAACTCAGCTCACCTCATGCACGTCACTGACAGCGTGGGAGAATTCTCCTGCGCATGCGGTGAGCGTGAGAGACTCGGCTCATCGGGATGCCGTCACAGCCTGACACTGAGGAGCGCAAGCATGCCTGCGCTTCTCAGTGTCCGCGGGATGACAGGCTGGATGGCAGCTTTCTGCTGCGGTCCAGCCTGTCATCTCGATGTTGCAGAGCTGAAGCTGTCCTGGGAACCATGGAAAGGTAAGGATGAGGTTGGTTTATTATTTTTCATTTATTGCAGGAGATCGTTGGCTTCACCTGGAATGGGCGTGACGGTAAGTATGGTTTAATTTAGAACAATAAAGAATTGTGTGTTTATTTCAATTAAAGGACTTTATTCTGGGTGTTGTGGTTTTTTTTAAATACTTTACTAGAAATTCATGGCGGTCATGTCTAATATTGGCGTGACCCCATGAATTTCGGGCTTAGGGCCAGCTGATAATGCCAAGCTGGCCCTAACCCCTTTATTACCCAGTGAGCCACCGCACCAGGGCCCTGAATGAGTTGGGTACAGCGCCAGAAGATGGTGCTTCTATGAACGCGCCATTTTCCGGGGTGTCTGCGGACTGCAATTTGCAGCGGGGGGGGCCCAGAAAGCTTGGGGCTCCCTGCGCTGCGGATTCCAGCCCCCAGCTGCCTAGTTGTACCTGGCTGGACACAAAAATAGGGCGAAGCCCCACGTATTTTTTTTTTTAATATTTCATGAAATTCATGAAATAATTAAGAAAAAAAGGGCTTCCCTATATTGTTGTGTCCGGCCAGGTACAAATAGGCAGCTGGTGGTTGGGGGCAGCCCGTTCCTGCCTGCTGTACCTGGCTGGACACAAATATAGTGCGAAGCCCCACGTCAATTTTTTTTTAATTATTTCATGAAATAATTAAAAAAAAAAGGGCTTCCCTATATTGTTGTGTCCAACCTGGTACAAATAGGCAGCTGGTGGTTGGGGGCAGCCCGTTCCTGCCTGCTGTACCTGGCTGGACACAAATATAGGGCGAAGCCCCACATCAATTTTTTTTAATTATTTCATGAATTTCCTGAAATAATTTTAAAAAAATTGACGTGGGGCTTCACACTATATTTTTGTCCAGCCTGGTACAGCAGGCAGGAATGGGCTGCCCCCAACCACCAGCTGCCTATTTGTACCTGGTTGGACACAACAATATAGGGAAGCCCTTTTTTTCTTTATTATTTCATGAATTTCATTAAATAATTAAAAAAAAAATACGTGGGGCTTCTCCCTATTTTTGTGTCCAGCCAGGTACAACTAGGCAGCTGGGGGATGCAATCCGCAGCGCAGGGAGGCCCAAGCTTTCTGCCCCCCCCCCGCTGCAAATTGCAGTCTGCAGCCACCCCGGAAAATGGCGCGTTCATAGAAGCTGAATGATGTACCTGGCTGGCATACAAAAATATGGCAAAGCCCACGTCAAAATTTTTGGGAAAAATTAATTAAAAAATAAATAATAATTTAGGGACTGCGTCTTTATTAACTCCTCAAATGTCATTTAGTGCTAAAATAAAGGATTTATTTAAAAAAAAAATGGCGTGGGATCCCCCATAATTTTAGTCTCTAGCGGAGGTTAAGCAGACGGCTGGGGCAGATGTTTGAAGCCTGGGAAGGGGGTAATACCCACGGAGCTTCCCGGCCTACTAATATCAGCCCCCAGCTGAATACCTAGCCTTTACTAGCTATTAAAATGGGGGACCCCCCCAAAAAAATGACGTGGGGTCCCCCCTATTTTAATAGCTAGCAAAGGCTAGGCAGACAGCTGGGGGCTGATATTAATAGCCCAGGAAGGGTGCCATGAATATTGGCCCCCTCCCAGGCTAGAAACACCAGCCGTCAGCCACCCCAGAAATGGCGCATCCATAGGATGCGCCAATTCTGGCACTTAGCCTCGCTCTTCCACGCTGCCCTGGTGCGGTGGCAGGGGGTAATACTGGTGGGGTTCATGTCAGCGCCAGCTGCCATGAAGCCCAGGTTAGTAATGATGGGCATCTATAAGACACCCCCATTACTAACCTACAAAGTGTTAAAAAGAAAACACACACTACACCCAGAAAAAAATAATTTATTTGAAATAAAACACACCATTTTATTTAATTCTTAGTTTACTAAAAAAAAATAGTTACCTGTCCACGTTCCTGCGCTGATCTCCCATGCACAGCTGTCACATCTGGAGATGGTGACAGCTGTGCATGGTTGCTGTAAGCTCACGCTGCCGGGAACATGTCCGCTCCCGGCAGCGTGAGCCCCTGACTGAGGTCACCGGAGTGCATTCAGTCAGCGCAGCTCCGGAGACCTCCTTTACGGCACTGCTGTACCGTGGGAATTTCTCACGATACAGCGGGGCCGTAAAGCAGCTAACCGGAGCAGCGCTGCCTGAACTCCGGCGAACCCGCTTATGCAATGACGGGGTTGCTTTACGGCCCCGTCATTCTAGCAGCGGCAGCGGTTCAGAGCGGTCACTTCTATGTGGCTGCTCTAAACTGGAGATCTTCGTGGGACACTCGTGGACTACTACGGAGGGGTAAGGATAAGGTTGTGGTTTATTATTTTATATTTTATTACAGGAGATCGATGGCTTCGGGGAATTAGGTGTCTAGGTGAGTATAGGTGTAGTTTTTTATTTTTTACTTTATTTTAGGTGGCGATCAGCAGGGACAGGTAATGTATAAACTAATTTATTTTAGGTAACCACTGGCCACCAATGACATGTATTTAAAATTTATTGGGGACACATTAGGGCAATTTAAATAGCAGGATCAGGCTGATGGGAACTACTGCTCCCATCGAGCTGATCCTGCTGGCACGAGTGGACGGGGTACAGACATAAGCCGATGGGAGTAGTAGTGTCACATCGGCCTATGTCTGCTTGCAAGCACACACCCGCAGACATTGCACAGACACCGCACACACTCGCAGACATCGCGCAGACACCGCGCACACCCGCACACACTCGCAGACATCGCACAGACACCGCACACACTCACAGACATCACACAGACACCGCGCACACACTAATCATGACGGGCTGATGGTCTGCGAGGTGAGGCTGACCTGTGCGGCCGTGGGAAAGTTCATGTGAGTTCATGCAATGCAGTCAAGCATGAACTCACATGAACCCTCCGAGGGCACTGCGGCTACTTCAAATGAACAGCTGATTGGCATCACCTGATACCTCAGCTGTTCATTTGAAATAACCGGCGGGAAAGCGCAGCACAGAACGGGAAAGCCGGCGGTGAAGTCTTTTCACTGCCTGCTTCCCCGCCTGGGTCCTTCGCTCCCCGCTCCTTGGTGCTGCGCTCCCCGCCCGGTCCTAACATACGATCAGGAAGGGGGGAGCGGAGGATTGGGGTGGGAGGCTGCGGGGAAGCAATATGGAGCTGTGTGATTGTTTAAAAGCCGGCGGCTTTTTACCGCCCGCCGGCTTTTAAACAATCAGGAGAATTCTCTCACGCTGGGATGGCATTCTGATGACAGGCTGGATTGCAGCTGAGCGCTGCCATCCAGCTTGTCATCCTTCAGAGACACTGCAGAGCGCAGGCATTATGGGAACTTCCGATTCCGGTATTCGATATTGTAAAAGTATCGGAATTAAGTATCGGAATTCCGATACCGCGAATATCGGCCGATACCCAATATTTCAGTATCGAAATGCTCAACACTACCTACAAGACATATGTGGTTGACTGGCCTGATATTGATGTGAATGGTCCCTGTTCCTCCTGCTCTTTCTCCTTTGCCACTACCTCATCCATCATTTATCACCTGAAGCTTTGTTTTAACGGGAGTCATAGAACTGGAATAATAGCAGGAAAACATCCAGCAATCCTCGGAGGAGGTAGGATATGCGCCAAAACGCTGACCACCTCAGGCCTAGCCGCTACTACATACATGCGCTTGCATTCCAAGAAAACAAATCAGATGCTAACTTGTATCATCATCATCATGGTCCTCACCTTGGCACTCTCAACTCCCCTGATGGAGAAGCCAGGGCCCACCGTAGGAGTCTGGTTCTCTGGTGGGCTCGTCCAATGCTGCCCTAAAGCAGGCCGGGCTAAGAAAAGTGTGTGGGGGGATGTTCCAAGGAGAAATAGGGGCTGCTGGGGACCGTTTATGGACACCCTGCTGCCCCCAGGCGGCTGGGGACCGAGTGTGGACACCCGGCCGCCGGGCGGCTGGGGACTGAGTATGGATTCCAGGCCGCCAACGCAGCCATGACGTGGTGGCCAGATTCCTCCTCCACATGCCTAAAAGGCCCAATTTCAAGTGCAAGCAAGCAGTATGGTATTGCAGCCTGGGGGTGGGTGGGTGGCAGGCTGCATACTTGCGCTTGCATTGCAAGGAATGGGAGAGGTACAATTGAACACTGCCCTGGGACAAGGACTTGAACGGGGATAGTTGCAAGTCTGCAATGACAGGTGCAGGGAGGGAGGCATCTTCGCATGTACCATGAACAGGGGTTTGGCATGCACACACTACAGCGGAATAGGCTGTCCTTCCCACTAAATGCACTGGGGAGGGCACAGGTAATGTTTTGGTATGCGCGCTTAATCTTATGAATAAGACACACCGGGACAAATAGGGGCGGCTGGGGACTGAGTATGGATACCTCGCTGCCGAAGCAGCCATGAGGTAGTGGCCAGCTTCGGCCTCCTCCAAATTAAAAGGCCCCATTTCAAGTGCAAGCTAGCAGTATGGCATTGCAGCCTGGGGGTGGGTGGGTGGCAGGCTGCACACTTATGCTTGCATTAAAAGAAAACAAAGCAGATGCTAACTTCTATCATCATCATCATCATGCTCCTCACCTTGGCACTCTCAACTCCCCTGATGGAGAAGCCAGGGCCCACCAGAGGAGTCTGGTTCTCTGGTGGTCTCATCCAATGCTGCCCTAAAACAGGCCAGGCTAAGAAAAGTGTGTGCGGGGAAGTTGACAGGGGAAATAGGGGCGGATGGGGACTGTTTATGGACACCCTGCTGCCCCCAGGTAGCTGGGGATTGTATGTGGACACCCGGCCGCGGGGCGGCTAGGGACTGAGTATGGACACCCGGCCGCCCCCTGGCGGCTGGGGACCGAGTGTGGACACCCAGCCGCCGGGCGGCTGGGGACTGAGCATGGATTCCAGGCCGCCAACGCAGCCATGACGTGGTGGCCAGATTCCGCCCCCACATGCCTAAAAGGCCCAATTTCAAGTGCAAGCAAGCAGTATGGTATTGCAGCCTGGGGGTGGGTGGGTGGGTGATTGGCTGCATATTTGCTCTTGCATTGCAAGGAATGGGGGAGGTACAATTGAACACTGCCCTGGGACAAGAACTTGCACGGGGATAGTTGCAAGTCTGCAGATTCTGAAGCGGAAAGGATCACTTCTGATGGGCACACTTTGAGGCAGTGACCTGGGTGTCAGAGATGCTTCCAGGGGTCTTCCCCATGCTGTTCCCGTGTCTTTTCAGCAATGTATGCATGTGTCACACAGCACATGGCCAGATAAGGTTGTAAAATGTTAAAATGACATTTCCCGGTGAAAGCAATACAAAAGTGCAAAAACCCATAAAAAATGCTACTTCTGAACATAGCCCAAGGTGTGGAGGAGTATTTTTTTGGGGGGGGGGTTATTTATTTTACCTTCTACACAAGTCTTTACCCTGGAAAGGAAGTTCCTTAACATATTTCACAGGAAAGCAGTTTCAGTTTCGTTTTTGAACGTTTTATTGTGAGCCCTTAAAAGTGGCTTAATACCTCTGACCACGTTGTTGACAGCAGTGACCTGGGGGTCAGAAATGCTTCCAGGGGCGATCCCCATGCTGTCCCCATGTCATTTGAGCACTGTCACTATCGTTTTGGCACTTGTTAGACTTTTAAAAGACTGCCGGGGGTGCCGCCGCAAAAATGCTTGGGTCTCCCATAGACTAACATTGGGCTCATTGCTCGGGTCGAGCACCCGAGTATCACAGCGAGCTCGGTCCGAGCTTCGAGCACCCGAGCATTTTAGTGCTCGATCAACACTATTAATTATAGTTATGACTCACCCCACCATTCACAGTAATACATAAGTATCAACAACGCTTTCGGCGTCCGGAAGCCACAATACGCATGTCAAAAACATGTGGAACATAGGGTAATAAGGTTACTATAGTTCTCCCGTTGGTGCATGCGCGCCAACATGTTGTACTATAAGGCGACATTTTATTGAAGACAATTTCATCAACTACGGTATGTCCGCTCATGCGCTATGAATATTAGAGGTAATCTGACACCATATTACTACAGGGTATAACTATTGAGTCATATATTATCCATATAACAATATATTAATTGTGCTAACACATCCCCAAGGTCTACCACATATCGCACTATTCCTATTCCTACGCTCATTTCAATGAATAATCCTCAAAAGCGCATTTAAAAGGGGAAGTATATATATTTTGTTTAATCCACCAATGTCATATATACAATGTAATAAAATTAAGTCCACTTGAAAAAGGGCTGGCATTTTATTTATTACAAATGACTGGAGAATATAACAAAAAGGGAAGAATTTCTTACCAAGGGAATGCGTTTTTACAATAATAATAAATATTCATGTGTAGGATTAACAATATAATACATATTATTTCTTTCATATATAGTTACAATGAATTACATTACATGGTGGAGTGAGTCATGATTCACTATATTTCTCCAATGTGAAAAATATCTTTAGAGATATGTATATAAAAAATAATAAAATAAAAATAAAACACTACACCACAGAAAGGAAAAAATCCTATACAGTGTAAGATAAAAGTTTGGGCACCCATCGTCAAAATCACTGTTATTGTGTGAACAGTTAAGCAAGTTGAAGATGAAATGATCTCTAAAAGGGCTAAAGTTAAAGAAAACACATTTCCTTTGTATTTTAGGCGAAATAAATATTGTCATTTTTTATATTTTATAAATTTCAAAAAGGAAAATGGGCCGATGCAAAAGTTTGAGCACTCTGCATGGTTAGTACCTAGTAGCACCCTCTTTTGCAAGTATCACAGCTTGTAAACGCCAGCCAAGAGTCTTTCAATTCTTGTTTGAGTGATTTTTATTGATTCTTCGTTGGAAAATTCTTTCAGTTCTGTGAGATTTCTGGGTCGTCATGCATGCGCTGCCATTTTCAGGTCTAGCCACAGATTTTCAATGATGTTCAGATCAGGGGACTGTGAGGGCCATTGTAAAATCTTCAGCTTGCGTCTTTTGAGGTAGTCTATTGTGAATTTTGACTTGTGTTTTGGATCATTATCCATTTGTAGAAGCCATCCTCTTTTCAACTTCAACTTTTTTACAGATGGTGTTATGTTTGCATCAACAATTTGTTGAAATTTCATTGAATCCATTCTTCCCTCTATCCGTGAAATGTTTCCTGTGACATTGGTTGCACAGATTAATCCACCCTCATGCTTAATGGTTGGCAAGATGTTCTTTTCTTGAAATTCTGTGCCCTTTTTTCTCCACATATACTGTACCTTTGATCATAGTGGCCAAAGAGTTCTATATTAACCTCATCGGTCGACAGGACTTATTTCCTAAATGCAGCAGGCTTGTTTAGATGTTCTTTTGCATACTTCTGATGCCTAATTTTATGGTGAGGACGCAGGAGAGGTTTTCATCTGATAACTCTTCCATGAAGGCCATATTAATGCAGGTGTTTTTCTTTTTTTCATAGATCCACAAAACTGTGGCTGACCGCACTTTTGTGCATGCTTAAAAAAAAAAAAAACACTGCTGGATCATAGTCCAGACAATGTCCAAAGTGACTCCATCTGCCTCATTATGGAGAATCTTTCCCCGGGGGTTCAGTCTGAATCAAGCATTTCAGAGATTTACAAGGAAACCCCAGTGTAAGCACTCAGCGCAGGATAAATGTGAGCTTAGCCTTAGTGTGATCTTTTGGAGACAGAATGAACAAATCAACAGCAGGTCAAGAATTGGTTTTATTTATTCTCGCGATTACAGTGATACCAGATTTATATATTTTTATGTTTTGCTTCAATCACACATTAAAAGATGTTTTTTTTTTGCAAAATAAACTTTTATATTGCCATATTTTGAGAGCTATAATTTTTCTTTATTTTTGCCGACTGAGTCATGTGAGAGCTTGTTTTTTGTACAACGAGTTGATGTTCTTATTTGTACCACTTTGGGCACTTGACTTTTTGATCGCTTTCTATTACGATTTTTGGGAGGCAGAATGTACAAAAGCCAGCAATTCATGAATTAGTTTTTTATGCCATTCCATATATGAAAAAAGTGATAAGACAGCTTTATACTTTGAGTAAAGGCTTATACTCATCTGCGTGAAAAATGGAAGAGTGCAAGCCGATAAAAAATTGGATTGCACTCTGACCATTGTTATGAGCATCTGCTCTGCGATGTGCCACGTATATCGGACGAGACTCGCCAATGGAAGTCAATGGGTGTGATTAAAAAATCAGATGGCACTCGGACTATGTGAGTGCCGTCTGATTGCAATGCGATTTTAACATGAGCTTCAACATAGAGAATTCCTCTATGTCATTTACACATAGTTTTCCAAGGACATAATCTTCATCACATATATACAGTATATATATATATATATATATATATCTGTATATATATAGATATATACACATATAGATATGTATACTGTATATATACAGTACAGACCAAAAGTTTGGACACACCTTCTCATTTAAAGATTTTTCTGTATTTTCATGACTATGAAAATTGTACATTCACACTGAAGGCATCAAAACTATGAATTAACACATGTGGAATTATATACTTAGCAAAAAAGTGTGAAACAGCTGAAAATATGTCTTATATTCTAGGTTCTTCAAAGTAGCCACCTTTTGCTTTGATGATTGCTTTGCACACTCTTGGCATTCTCTTGATGAGCTTCAAAAGGTAGTCACCGGAAATGGTCTTCCAACAATCTTGAAGGAGTTCCCAGAGATGCTTAGCACTTGTTGACCCTTTTGCCTTCATTCTGCGGTCCAGCACACCCCAAACAATCTCGATTGGGTTCAGGTCTGGTGACTGTGGAGGCCAGGTCATCTGGCGTAGCACCCCATCACTGTCCTTCTTGGTCAAATAGCCCTTACACAGCCTGGAGGTGTGTTTAGGGTCATTGTCCTGTTGAAAAATAAATGATGGTCCAACTAAACGCAAACCGGATGGAATAGCATGCCGCTGCAAGATGCTGTGGTAGCCATGCTGGTTCAATATGCCTTCAGTTTTGAATAAATCCCCAACAGTGTCACCAGCAAAGCACCCCCACACCATCACACCTCCTCCTCCATGCTTCACGGTGGGAACCAGGCATGTAGAGTCCATCCGTTCACCTTTTCTGCGTCGCACAAAGACACGGTGGTTGGAACCAAAGATCTCAAATTTGGACTCATCAGACCAAAGCACAGATTTCCACTGGTCTAATGTCCATTCCTTGTGTTCTTTAGCCCAAACAAGTCTCTTCTGCTTGTTGCCTGTCTTTAGCAGTGGTTTCCTAGCTGCTATTTTACCATGAAGGCCTGCTGCACAAAGTCTCCTCTTGAAAGTTGTTGTAGAGATGTGTCTGCTGCTAGAACTCTGTGTGGCATTGACCTGGTCTCTAATCTGAGCTGCTGTTAACCTGCGATTTCTGAGGCTGGTGACTCGAATAAACTTATCCTCAGAAGCAGAGGTGACTCTTGGTCTTCCTTTCCTGGGGCGGTCCTCATGGGAGCCAGTTTCTTTGTAGCGCTTGATGGTTTTTGCAACTGCACTTGGGGACACTTTCAAAGTTTTCCCAATTTTTCGCACTGACTGACCTTCATTTCTTAAAGTAATGATGGCCACTCGTTTTTCTTTACTTAGCTGCTTTTTTCTTGCCATAATACAAATTCTAACAGTGTATTCAGCAGGACTATCAGCTGTGTATCCACCAGACTTCTGCACAACACAACTGATGGTCCCAACCCCATTTATAAGGCAAGAAATCCCACTTATTAAACCTGACAGGGCACACCTGTGAAGTGAAAACCATTTCCGGTGACTACCTCTTGAAGCTCATCAAGAGAATGCCAAGAGTGTGCAAAGCAGTCATCAAAGCAAAAGGTGGCTACAGTACAGACCAAAAGTTTGGACACACCTTCTCATTTAAAGATTTTTCTGTATTTTCATGACTATGAAAATTGTACATTCACACTGAAGGCATCAAAACTATGAATTAACACATGTGGAATTAAATACTTAACAAAAAAGTGTGAAACAACTGAAAATATGTCTTATATTCTAGGTTCTTCAAAGTAGCCACCTTTTGCTTTGATGACTGCTTTGCACACTCTTGGCATTCTCTTTATGAGCTTCAAGAGGTAGTCACCGGAAATGGTCTTCCAACAATCTTGAAGGAGTTCCCAGAGATGTTTAGCACTTGTTAGCCCTTTTGCCTTCACTCTGCGGTCCAGCTCACCCCAAACCATCTCGATGGGGTTCAGGTCTGGTGACTGTGGAGGCCAGGTCATCTGGCGTAGCACCCCATCACTCTCCCTCTTGGTCAAATAGCCCTTACACAGCCTGGAGGTGTGTTTGGGGTCATTGTTCTGATGAAAAATAAATGATGGTCCAACTAAACGCAAACCGGATGGAATAGCATGCCGCTGCAAGATGCTGTGGTAGCCATGCTGGTTCAGTATGCCTTTAATTTAGAATAATTCCCCAACAGTGTCACCAGTAGTGTTGAGCCACCCCCATAGTGTTCGAGTTCGGTTCGGTTCGTCGAACACCCGTGTGTTCGCCGAACTGTTCGTCGAACACCTTCGAACACCGTTAAAACCAATGGCAGGCAAACAAAAACACATAGAAACACATAGAAAAGACCTTCAAAGGTGTCCAAAAGCTGACAAACTGCTCAGAAGACACAACTAACACATGGAAAAGTGACAAGTACATACAGTCATGCGAAAAGAAAAGAGGTGGAGGAGTAAAAGGAGGGGGAGACACAGATATAGGCATGTCATGCCCTTCTAAAATCCAAAAAGTGAGAAGCCGACACGGCCAGTCCGTTCCTGCCCGTGCCACCTCTGTGTCGCCGGGTTTGTGCCAGAGCCGCGGTGGACCCTGACGGCCAGCCCCCCTATCCCAATACTGGTGCCTGTCCGCCGGTGGGTCGAGGCCCCCCACGGTGGGGGGGGTAACATCTGCAGAAGAAAGACCATCTTCCAGCCAAACTAAGATGTCGACTTCTTTTCGTGGACAATGTGATACGATCCCATTCTTACGGACACGCCCATCGCTACAAATTCTAAATGAGGCACAAAAACAGCAGGTGCTTCAATGGATATCAAGTGCTCCTTCAAGTGGGCTCTCCATCACCTCAATTTCAACATCACAAATACTCCAGTCCCCAGAGGTGTCACCCCAATCGCACTTGCTTCCTCACAGCTCCCAAGTCTCCAGCTGCCCGTCTGAGTATGGGGTAGCACAGATGGTTGAGTCTGCACAGCTGTTTACTCATACTATAGCCTGGGAAACGGAGCTCTGCTCCAGAGCTTCTGTTAATCCAGATGAGGAAATGATCTGATCTGATGCCCAGAATCTTTATAAGTCGGATCCAGGACCAGATGAAGAAGGTTCTGAGCATAATGTAGACCCTTGTTCCCAAACTGTAACTCCTGTTGGTGGAGACAATGATGAAGACGATGATGAGACTCAAATACCTGATTGGGGCGACAACTTGACTTTTCGGTCAGGGCAGGAAGAGGTTGGCTCTGAGGACGACGGGTGTGATAACACACAGGGTGATGATGACGAGGTTGGAGATCCCACTTACTGTCAACCCACAGTCAGCCAGTCGATGAGGTCAGCAGAGGAGGTGGAGGAGGATGTGATTAGCCCTGGGGATGGGGATGACTCGGTACCCGGGCATTTGCCTGGCCTTGGGGATGTCGCTGTGGTCGGCTCCCTGGCCCGTACCCTGGGATCTTTCTTTAAAAGGGTGGATAATTGTTGATTTTATAAGAGTTCATGACGCCACCTGTGGTATCTGGTGGCAAGCACCAGCGCTGCAGCAGTCCACTGAGGCCGGTGATAAGGCAGCTCGATGGTATAGCTCCCCACAGGTGGACCTAGGTATTAGTATCTGCTGGTAACAGCAATTTTGTGGAATCGTTTCACCACTTTTTTAGACCATCCTTTGCAAGGCCACAGGAGACAAGAAGTCTGACACATAGTCAATGCCTAGAGAGGATGGTACAGGAGAATCTCCAAGTGAACATCGAAGCCATGACTGTGTCACTGGACCCTTGCTCATTTTGGTATTCCAATCTGGAATAATCGCCGGAGATCGCCACTCACGCCTTGGAGATCTTGTCATGCCCTGCAGCCAGCGTTCTCTCTGAACGTGTGTTCAGCGCTGCTGGTGGTGTGCTGACAGATAAGTGCACGCGGCTGTCCACTGAGAATGTAGACAGACTCACGTTCATAAAGATGAACAAATCATGGATTCGCAAGGACATTTCTACCCCTGTGTCATCCTTGGGAGACTAAAAGCTTGGGGATTTGGTAAAATCACCTCACCAACCGTTTTAAGCAACAGTGGGGCAATTGATGCCACTTAACCCTAGAACGCATGACCATAAAAATCTACACTTTCACATACCTGGGGCCCTTTAGGCCCGTGTGCAAATAACATGGAATAACTCAAACTCAAATGACAAACAACTATATACATGAAGAAAACCTAGAGTTTCAAAATTCTAACTAAAGTAATCTTGCAGAAAATAGAAAACAATTAACTGGGCGGGCCTGCAAGGCCACAGGTATGCGTTCTAGGGTTAAGTGGTGTCTGTGCCACAATTTTGGGTTTTCCATTGCTGTGTCTTACGTGACGTTGGCATCGTCAATTCCAAGTGAGTTGGGTCGCACCCCCCCCCTTTTAACTGTAAGAAACTACATACACTATGGCTTGGGGTAACACAGATGATTGAGTCTGAAGAGCTGTTTACTCAGAGGTCTGCTCCAAATCTTCAGTGTCTGCTAGTCAGCGTAGAATTTTTAACTGCATCTAGCCTAGGCAATACTTTGGGCGTAGTAACCCAGCTGCGAAGCAAGCTGCACCGCCTGTGTATCTAATAAGAATTTTTAAATGAATCTAGACTAGGCAGACTGTGGGGACCCCCAACCAAACCCAGACGCTCAGCCCCCCTACCGCCCCCTTTCATGGACAATACAATAATGTAACTCTTACAACTGGATGGGTGAGGATCGGTCACAGCTTTATTAACTCTTTATACTCATTCCATTAGAAAGGCATTTTATTTCTAAAATAATTCAGCTTGTTGCAGCATGCCCTGGGTCCCCACTCCAGCAAGTTGGCCAACAAGTGTAACTCTCCAACATGTCCTCTCTATTTCCAGGCCACGGAGGATCCAGCGTACTCGTATGCAGGACTCTGACCCCCACCCATCACTCTTAACGCTTGTTCCACTCCGTCCTGGAGTCCTGACAGGAATATGTCCAGTCCAATATCTATTAAGTGAACACCGTCGGGCCGTATGAGGCCTGCTTTATCTCCTTCCAGTTGTCGGTGTCGTATCACTACACCGCCTCTGTCTCTTCTAAATTTTGCCATCCGAATATTTATTGTCCATTCGATGGCCGTGATGTCTCGCGCACCTTGCCATACCGCTATCGGCACAATCTCTGACCATACTATAGCTAATTTTGTGAAAAATTCTCTGAAGCGCTCTGTGTCTAGTTTCATTATTGCCATTAGTTATGCGCTCTTGTGATGACCTAGGTTGTTTCCCCCGGCCTGTATAACTAAGATGACCGGACCTCTTGCCTCTCTCCCTACCTTGATTACCTCCATTAGTACCTGTGGCCATAGCAGGCCTCTAATACCTCTCCAGTTGAAATATGTGTTATGATACTCTAATTTCCTCCCGCCTGGGTGGACTTTCGCCCTTTTTTGTGCCCAATATATATACGAGTGGTCTATCACTCACACTGTTGGCTTAGCGTCACCTGTAAAAGAAACAAACCACGTTAGGATAACAAGTCCGGTCTTATGTATCTCGCCAAACACGTGGATCGCCATCTCCCTATCCTCTGAACTTCCGTTTCTGACAGTCCTGCTCTTGCTGCTTCCGTGGCCGCACCTATGCGGAATGAGTGTGTCCCGTAATCTTTGGGGTGGTTCCCTGCCGATGTTATGCATTTATTAAATATAGCTTGGAACAGGTATCTTGATAATGACGTTCCATCAATGTGTGATAGGAAGAAATTACTTTGTGATCTGATGGTTAGATATGTTTTTACTATTGTTACCCGACTCAGTGTACCGTTTGTGGGTTGTAGAAGTACCCAAGTACCCCTGCCCGCTGGAACCGTTTTCGATTGGTGTATGCGTAGACGTATTGCATTATTGGCTATGACTACGTCCTGGTGTAATAAGCCTCCACTGGTGGTAATTTTGGATTGAGGGACTAATTCGCTTATACATAGCGCCCCGAAGAAGGCGATCACAAATGCAGTAGACATTAGTGTTGCTTCAAATTGTGAGTGTCATGTTAATGGTGTTAGGGATATGATGTGAGAAATTAGTTTTAGTGACACGGGATGGGACGTCTACATTCCTGACTTGGCTGACCCCTTTTCCACCCTTTTATGGATTGTCTGATGATGAATCTTTGTCACATCTCCCCAATTCAGTTGTTGGAAGTGAAATGCTACTCCGGTCAGACACCGCTGCGCTGACGCTCCTGATATGCCCCTCATCATTAGCTGGTGGAGAAATTCTATGGTGACTTGTGATCTGGCTTGTTCACATTGGTCAACCCGTCTGCCTGCTACTAGTCGTGTCCACTCTTCCCATGCCTTACCGTATGCTTGCCACGTTGACGGGGCAACTGACGCTCTGATTAATGGCATCAACTATTCGCCACTAGATCCCATAGGGAGGGTGGGCAACTGTTGCCCGATGGGTGGGCGTTGTGGAAGAGCTCTGTGAAAATCTGCCAATTGAATTGTTATAAAGCGTTAGCAGCAGCTTTATACCCCTCAGCATAGTGGCTAGCACGGACCCATACATTGTGTTTTAGGCACAGGAATGCTAGCCTGCGTAGTAGGCCTAGCACTGGGAGAGACGATGATGCCATCTTATTAATGCAGTGCGCTAGGCTGGTGTTTTGTGTTATGAAGCGTATATTTTTGTTAGCCAGGCGCGTGCCCCATATTTCTATTGCTACCACTATTGGGAAAAATTATTTTCAGGGCTAGATGCAGCTAAAAATTATTATTAATTTCAAAGCTGGTGGAGCTTGGTATAGATGGCCTAATACAATGAGTCCCACACACTGCTAGAAGCCCAAATATTTTTTCAGAGCTAGATGCAGATAATAATTATTTTTAAATTGCAACCTGATGGAGGTCAGAATAGATGAACTAATAGACCCAATCCCACACACTGCTAGAAGCCCAAATATTTTTTCAGAGCTAGATGCAGAAAAAAATTATATTCAATTTGCAGCCTGATGGAGGTCAGTATAGATGGACTAATAGAACAAGTCCCACTCACTGCTAGAAGCCCAAATATTTTTTCAGAGCTAGATGCAGAAAAAAATGATATTCAATTTGCAACCTGATGGAGGTCAGTATAGATGGACTAATAGACCAAGTCCCACACACTGCTAGAAGCCCAAATACTTTTTCAGAGCTAGATGCAGATAAAAATTATTTTTAATTTGCAACCTGATGGAGATCATTATAGATGGACTAATAGACCAAGTCCCACACACTGCTAGAAGCCCAAATATTTTTTCAGAGCTAGATGCAGATAAAAATTATTTTTAATTTGCAACCTGATGGAGGTCAGTATAGATGAACTAATAGACCCAGTCCCACACACTGCTAGAAGCCCAAATATTTTTTCAGAGCTAGATGCAGAAAAAAATTATATTCAATTTGCAGCCTGATGGAGGTCAGTATAGATGGACTAATAGAACAAGTCCCACTCACTGCTAGAAGCCCAAATATTTTTTCAGAGCTAGATGCAGAAAAAAATGATATTCAATTTGCAACCTGATGGAGGTCAGTATAGATGGACTAATAGACCAAGTCCCACACACTGCTAGAAGCCCAAATACTTTTTCAGAGCTAGATGCAGATAAAAATTATTTTTAATTTGCAACCTGATGGAGATCATTATAGATGGACTAATAGACCAAGTCCCACACACTGCTAGAAGCCCAAATATTTTTTCAGAGCTAGATGCAGATAAAAATTATTTTTAATTTGCAACCTGATGGAGGTCAGTGTAGATGGACTAATAGACCAAGTCCCACACACTGCTAGAAGCCCAAATATTTTTTCAGAAGTAGATGTAGAAAAAAATTATATTCAATTTGCAACCTGATGGAGGTCAGTATAGATGGACTAATAGAACAAGTCCCACAGACTGCTAGAAGCCCAAATTTTTTTTCTGAGGTAGATGCAGAAAAAAATGATATTCAGTTTGCAACCTGATGGAGGTCAGTATAGATGGACTAATAGAACAAGTCCCACATACAGCTAGAAGCCCAAATATTTTTTCAGAGCTAGATGCAGGTAAAAATTATTTTTAATTTGCAACCTGATGGAGATCAGTATAGATGGACTAATAGACCAAGTCCCACACACTGCTAGAAGCCCAAACATTTTTTCAGAAGTAGATGCAAAAAAAAATGATATTCAATTTGCAACCTGATGGAGGTCAGTATAGATGGACTAATAGAACAAGTCCCACACACTGCTAGAAGCCCAAATATTTTTTCAGAGCTACATGCATAATAAAATTATATTGAATTTGCAACCTGCTGTAGGTTAGTATAGATGGACTAATAGAACAAGTCCCACATACTGCTAGAAGCCCAAATATTTTTTCAGAGCCAGATGCAGAAAAAAATGATATTCAATTTGCATCCTGATGGAGGTCAGTATAGATGGACTAATAGACCAAGTCCCACACACTGCTAGAAGCCCAAATACTTTTTCAGAGCTAGATGCAGATAAAAATTATTTTTAATTTGCAACCTGATGGAGATCAGTATAGATGGACTAATAGACCAAGTCCCACACACTGCTAGAAGCCCAAATATTTTTTCAGAGCTAGATGCAGATAAAAATTATTTTTAATTTGCAACCTGATGGAGGTCAGTGTAGATGGACTAATAGACCAAGTCCCACACACTGCTAGAAGCCCAAATATTTTTTCAGAAGTAGATGCAGAAAAAAATTATATTCAATTTGCAACCTGATGGAGGTCAGTATAGATGGACTAATAGAACAAGTCCCACACACTGCTAGAAGCCCAAATTTTTTTTCTGAGGTAGATGCAGAAAAAAATGATATTCAGTTTGCAACCTGATGGAGGTCAGTATAGATGGACTAACAGAACAAGTCCCACACACAGCTAGAAGCCCAAATATTTTTTCAGAGCTAGATGCAGATAAAAATTATTTTTAATTTGCAACCTGATGGAGATCAGTATAGATGGACTAATAGACCAAGTCCCACACACTGCTAGAAGCCCAAACATTTTTTCAGAAGTAGATGCAGAAAAAAATGATATTCAATTTGCAACCTGATAAAGGTCAGTATAGATGGACTAATAGAACAAGTCCCACACACTGCTAGAAGGCCAAATATTTTTTCAGAGGTAGATGCAGATAAAAATTATTTTTAATTTGCAGCCTGATGGAGGTCAGTATAGATGGACTAATAGAGAAAGTCTCACACACTGCTAGAAGGCCAAATATTTTTTCAGAGCTAGATGCAGACAAAAAATTATTTTTAATTTGCAACCTGATGGAGGTCAGTATAGATGGACTAATAGAGAAAGTCCCACACACTGCTAGAAGGCCAAATATTTTTTCAGAGCTAGATGCAGATATAAATTATTTTTAATTTGCAGCCTGATGGAGGTCAGTATAGATGGACTAATAGAAAAAGTCCCACACACTGCTAGAAGGCCAAATATTTTTTCATAGCTAGATGCAGACAAAAAATTATTTTTAATTTGCAACCTGATGGAGGTCAGTATAGATGGACTAATAGAGAAAGTCCCACACACTGCTAGAAGGCCAAATATTTTTTCAGAGCTAGATGCAGATAGAAATTATTTTTAATTTGCAACCTGATGGAGGTCAGTATAGATGGACTAATAGAGAAAGTCCCACACACTGCTAGAAGGCCAAATATTTTTTCAGAGCTAGATGCAGAAAAAAATTATATTCAGTTTGCAACCTGATGGAAGTCAGTATAGATGGACTAATAAAACAAGTCCCACACACAGCTAGAAGGCCAAATATTTTTTCAGAGGTAGATGCAGATAAAAATTATTTTTAATTTGCAGCCTGATGGAGGTCAGTATAGATGGACTAATAGAGAAAGTCCCACACACTGCTAGAAGGCCAAATATTTTTTCAGAGCTAGATGCAGACAAAAAATTATTTTGAATGTGCAACGTGATGGAGGTCAGTATATATGGACTAATAGAACAAGTCCCACACACTGCTAGAAGGCCAAATATTTTTTCAGAACTAGATGCAGAAAAAAATTATATTCAGTTTGCAACCTGATGGAGGTCAGTATAGATGGACTAATAGAACAAGTCACACACACTGCTAGAAGCCCAAATATTTTTTCAGAGCTAGATGCAGAAAAAAATTATATTCAATTTGCAACCTGATGGAGGTCAGTATAGATGGACTAATAGAATGATGCTATGCCCAAAAGATTTTACTTCACTAGGTGCAGTAAAAAAATTGGTATTCTATACACAGGTGGTATGTCTTGCAACACAGATAGGCTACTCCACTGACTAACACACTCTGCAATAGGCCAAAAAGGATTAGCTTTGCTAGATTCAGCCAAATGCTGTGAAAAAAACTTGCACAGCACTGGCACAGACCTGCCTGGCAAAAACTGATAGGAACTGATGTAACCTAGTCCTGAAAAGGACTGCAATTACAATTAGTCTTTACTCCCACAATCTATCTATTTAAGAGCACAGACCTGCCTGATAAAAGTCGTAGGAAATGCTGTAACCTAGTCCTTAAAAGGACTGCAATCACAACTATTCCCTACTCCCAAGCTATCTGTAGATTTGTGCGAAAATTGGCTTGAAATTAACAAGGTATAGCGCACACAGCAACAGCGGTGCCGTCTAACACGCAGCTGCAGCAGTGAGAAAATGGTGGCGACAGGGAAAATGGCTGGGTCTTATAGGGCAAGGACATGTGACATACACTGCCAATGACACATGCCCTTGCTTGTGTGAAAAAAAGCACTTCGCTCCGTGTGTGCGCTGCTGATAGGCTGACAGATTGCACCTCCCCACTGTAAATGCGGGAAAGAGAAAAAAAAATGGAGTTCTTCATTATTCCTGCAGAGATCCATCCCCTGCCCCTCCCCCCACCCCGCTGTACACTCAAACTGCGTATTAACATTAATTTTCATCATTACTGAGAAAAAATCCAGTTCTGATTTTGGTGCACGAACAGTTATCGAACATAACCTCGAACAGCCGAATTTTTCTCAAATCGTTCGTGTTCGCCGAACGTCTCGAACACCGCCCAAAACAGCTCGAATTTGAGATTGGCGAACAGTTCGAGTAGAACAACGCTCATCTCTAGTCATCAGCAAAGCACCCCCACATCATCACACCTCCTCCTCCATGCTTCACGGTGGGAACCAGGCATGTAGAGTCCATCTGTTCACCTTTTCTACGTCGCACAAAGACACGGTGGTTGGAACCAAAGATCTCAAATTTGGACTCATCAGACCAAAGCACAGATTTCCACTGGTCTAATGTCCATTCCTTGTGTTCTTTAGCCCAAACAAGTGTCTTCGGCTTGTTGCCTGTCCTTAGCAGTGGTTTCCTAGCAGCTATTTTACCATGAAGGCCTGCTGCACAAAGTCTCCTCTTAACAATTGTTGAAGAGATGTGTCTGCTGCTAGAACTCTGTGTGGCATTGACCTGGTCTCTAATCTGAGCTGCTGTTAACCTGCGATTTCTGAGGCTGGTGACTCGGATAAACTTATCCTCAGAAGCAGAGTTGACTCTTGGTCTTCCTTTCTTGGGGCGGTCCTCATGTGAGCCAGTTTCTTTGTAGCGCTTGATGGTTTTTGCAACTGCACTTGGGGACACTTTCAAAGTTTGCCCAATTTTTCGGACTGACTGACCTTCATTTCTTAAAGTAATGATGGCCACTCGTTTTTCTTTACTTAGCTGCTTTTTTCTTGCCATAATACAAATTCTAACAGTCTATTCAGTAGGACTATCAGCTGTGAATCCACCTGACTTCTGCACAACACAACTGATGGTCCCAACCACATTTATAAGGCAAGAAATCCCACTTATTAAACCTGACAGGGCACACCTGTGAAGTGAAAACCATTTTCGGTGACTACCTCTTGAAGCTCATCAAGAGAATGCCAAGAGTGTGCAAAGCAGTCATCAAAGCAAAAGGTGGCTACTTTGAAGAACCTAGAATATAAGACATATTTTTAGTTGTTTCACACTTTTTTGTTAAGTATATAATTCCACATGTGTTAATTCATAATTTTGATGCCTTCAGTGTGAATGTACAATTTTCATAGTCATGAAAATACAGAAAAATCTTTAAATGAGGAGGTATGTCCAAACTTTTGGTCTGTACTGTATATATATATACACATAGATAGATACAAATATGCTATTGAGATATATAATCAGTGCGTTCCGTGTGTAGCTCACTGTACGCGTATTTTAGTACAAAAATAAATTATTTTATGAAAAAAATGGCGTGCGATCCCCCTAAATTTTTTTAACCAACAGATTGAAAGTGGGCAGCTGGGGGCTGATGTTTATAGCTAGGGGGTAATACCCATGGAGCTGCCCAGGCTATTAATATCAGCTCACAGCTGTCTACTTAGCCATTGCTGGTCATTAAATTGAGGGACCCCCCAAAAAATTATGTGGGCCCCCCCCTATAATTAATAACTAGGAAAGGCTAGGCAGACAGCTGTGGGCTGATATTAAAAGGCTAGGAAGGGGCTATGGATATTGCCACCTCCCAGACTACAAACATCAGCTCTCAGTTGCCCCAGAAAAGGCACATCCATAAGATGCACCAATTCTGGGGCTTAGCCTCAGCTCTTCTCACTTGCCCTGGTGCGGTAGGGGTTGATGTCAACTTTCTATTGGCAGCTGACATCAAGCCCAGGGGTTAGTAATGGAGATGCATCTATAAGACACCCCTATTACTAACCCTATAGTCAAATTATTAAATAAAATACAAACACCCAGAATAAAGTACTTTATTTGGAATAATAACACAGACTCCTTTATTGAATCTAGATTTACCAAAAAGCCTTATACTTACCATAAGCACACGTAGCTCAGTGTCTCTGCTGGATGGCAGACTGTATAGTCGCATGATGCAACAATTCAGCCTGCCATCTAGATGCAGCAGAGCTAGACGCGTCTATGGACAAATAGATTATTATCTTCTCGTCGGACAGGTGAGGAATATGTTTGTTTATTTTTTTAATTCTATTACAGGTGACATAGGCTTCAATGGATTGGGCGTTATGGTAAGTATAAGGCTTTTTGGTAAATGTAGATTCAATAATGGAGTCTGCGTCATTATTTCAAATAAAGTACTTTATTCTGGGTGTTTGTATTTTATTTAACAATTTGACTATGGGGTTAGTAATGGCGGCATGTTAATGGGGGCATCCAATATCCATGGCCCTGTACTAGCCTATTAATATCAGCCTGCAGCTATATGCCTAGCTTTGCTAGTTAATAAAATTTAGGGGGATTCCACACCAATTTTTTCAGAAATTTAATTATTAGTGTTGAGCGAGCATGCTCGACACTGCTCGGTACTCGCCCGAGCATCTCACTACTCGGGATGTTCGGCGAGCACTGAGCATTTTCGGGTTACTCGGGCGGAAGCTCGGATCTCTGCCCTGCATGTTTGGCGCTCTTTACAGAGCCAATGAACATGCAGAGATTGCCAGCCAGTCATTGTAATGCCACAGCCATGTTGGTTGTGGGCATTACAATGATTGGCTGGCCGCACAGCGTCACCTCGAGTATTTAAAACCGGGCGCCGCCATCTTGGACACAGTTGCTCCGGATCAGACAGTGTAGGGAGAGTGCTGCTGAGCTAGGGAGAGATTTATACTGCGAAATAGGTAGTGTAGGGTCTCTAAAGCCTGCAAAATCAAACAAACAGTCCTTCTGAGGACTAATATCGATCCCAGATATCAGGCAGGCAGGCAGGCTGTATAGGAGACGCAGTGGTTATACCAACAAACACTGCATTACAGTCCTGTGTGCTCAAATTGCTAAACTTAGCCCCAGGTCTCAGGGGCCAGGAAAAATTCATTTTTTTTTCATCTAAATCCTCTTCTTTTTTTTTTTTTCCTCAGTTAGACTGTACAAATACCGGTCTTATTAACCTTTTGGTATTCCCCCCCCCCAAAAAAAAAAAATTGAGTGCGTCTGTGAGTGTTCAGACACAAATATATCTGTTTAAAAGAGTCTGGTTTCGGCCAGATAACTAGAACTGTGGTTTTGCAGTTCCACGGTTCAAATCTCTGTATTATCCACTTTTTTGCATTTTTTCCATAAAAAAACAGTTTGAGTGTCTCGCTGACTGTTCAGACACAAATATATCTATTTAAAATAGTCTGGTATATGCCAGGAAATTAGAACTGTGGTTTTCCTCATCCACGGTTCAAATCTGGGTGTTATCCACCTTTTTGCCTTTTTTACATAAAAAAAACCAGTTTCAGTGTCTCGGTGACTGTTCAGACACAAATATATCAGTTTAAAAGATTCTGGTGTAGGCCAGAGAACTAGAACTGTGGTTTACCTCTTCCACGGTTCAAATCTGGGTGCAATCCACCTTTTTCCATAAAAAAAACAGTTTGAGTGTCTCGCTGACAGTTCAGACACAAATATATCTGTTTTCCTCTTCCACGGTTCAAATCTCCTTTTTATTACCCTTTTGACAATGATAGTGCGAGTGTAAGCTATTTTACTTCATTTACAATGGGCAAGCCGCGTGGCAAGGGACGTGGAACTGGACGTTCTGGTGATGGTGTGTGCAGAGGACGTGGGGCCGTGGCCAAGGTGAAAATGTGCCACAACCAACAGCCACATCTTCTCGCTCCCAGTTCTTGACCGAATTACTATGGAAGCACACAACAACACCACTATTGCGAACGGATGAGTGTGAACAGGTTATTAATTGGATAGCAGATAATGCTTCCAGTCACCTGGGCACCACCACCTCCGGTCTGTCTTCCACACGGTTAAGTCTTAGTAGCCTTGAGTCTCGACCGCATACTCCTCCTCACCCTGATGCTCCTTCCTCCCACCATGCCGAGTGTCATCAGACAGCAACTGATCCCACAGTTGGACACTCTGAAGAGCTGTTCACCGGTCCATTTCCATATTTGGGCCCCTCGCCTGCTCCACTTGAAGTGGTGGAAATGTAGCGATGGCCAAATATTTGAACAGCCACGGCCACAGGAAGGCGACGTTGGCAATTTGTCACAAGAGGTGGACGATGACGAGACACAATTGCCACGAAGTGAGGAGGAGGACCGTGGTGCGGAAGTGGAAGAGGAGGAGGTGGTGGATGATCTAGTAACTGACCCAACGCGGCAGGAGGACACGCAGAGTGAGGCCAGCAGCACACAGGGGGAGGGAGGCAGAGAACCCCAACAGGCAGGAAGAAGCAGTGTGGTGGTTGCAAACAGAAGGCGGGCAACCATTCCCCGTAACAACAACATGAGGGACGTTGCCAGTACAACCGGTAGGTCTTCCAGAGTCTGAAATTTTTTTAAATACTCTGCTGATAACCCCACACAGGCCATTTGTATCACCTGCCAGGCCAGCATCAGCAGGGGTGACAAAACTACCAGCCTGACCACCACCAGCATGATCAGGCACATGTCAGCAAAGCACCCGACTTTGTGGGGCGAACACCAGGGTCCACGACCAGTGTCAGCGGGTGTCACCACTGATTATTCCGCTGTTGTGCATGTAAGAGAACCCCCAGTTGTGCGTGCAAGGCAATCCCCTGTCCATACTGCATGCAAAGATGCCCCCTCCTCTGAGTCTTCACTTGTTATGGCAGTTTCTCAAGAAACAGCATCAATGTCCACGTCCACGTCCCACCGCAGCGTTCAATTGTCCATATCACAGACCTTTGAACGAAAGCAGAAATTCGCAGCCAATGCCCCACAGGCCACAGTCCTAAATTTGTACATTTCACGACTGCTTGCATTGGAAATGCTGCCTTTTAGGCTGGTGGAGACAGAATCTTTCCGCAACCTTTTGGTGGTGGCCGTCCCTCGGTACTCAGTCCCCATCCGACACTATTTTGCCCGGTGTGTCATCCCCGCACTACACAAGCACGTATCCCAAAACATCTGCCGTGCCCTCAACAATGCAGTTACTGGGAGAGCCCACCTGACAACTGACACGTGGACAAGTGCTTGTGGCCAGGGACGGTACTTCTCTCTGACGGCACACTGGGTAAAGATCCTCCCCACACTGAGGATTGCGGACCCTATGTCAGTCAGAGTTGCCCCCACAGTGTGCAGCTCCTGCGCATCATCCTCCTCATCCTCCTCATGTTCAGCCTCCATCTCACATATCACCACAACAGTTACAAGCTGGAAGCACTGCAGTACTGCCTCAGCCAAGCGACAACAGGCTGTGCTGAAACTCATAAGCTTAGGTGATAAACCTCACACTGCTTGTGAGTTGTGGACAGCTGTGAAAGAGCAGGCAGATCTGTGGCCGAGACCGCTGAACCTACATCCGGGCATGGTCATGTGTGACAATGACCGTAACCTGGTGGCGGCTCTGAGGCGATGCGAGATCACACACGTACCATGCCTGGCTCATGTGTTTCTCCTCGTGGTTCAGCGGTTTCTTAAATCGTACCCCGAGTTGCCAGATCTGCTCGTCAAAGTACGACGCCTATCAGCTCATTTTCGGAAGTCGGCTACAGCTTCCGCCGCGTTTGCTGTGTTACAGCAGCGTTTGTATCTTCCGGCACACCGACTGGTGTGTGATGTCCCCACACGTTGGAACTCTACCCTCCACATGTTGCAAAGGATTTGTGAGCAGAAGAGAGCAGTTGTGGAGTACCAGCTGCAACAAGGCCGTCGATATTCAGGTCAGACTCCACACGTATGACCTAAGGAGTTGACCAGGATGTCTGACATATGTACCATTCTGACAAACTTTGAGGAGTCCACCAACATGGTGAGTGGCGATGATGCCATCATTATCATCAGCATCCCAATTGTCTGTCTTTTGCAACGCTCTCTGCAGAGAATTAAAGATGAGGCATTGCAGACAGAATATGATGAGATGGATCAAGAATCCGTAACGGTCGATTACACACAGCCCAGCCTCATCTCATCCCAACATGCATTGGGGGACAATGAGGGAGAGGAGGAGAAGGAGGAGGAAAAACAGGAGCTGGTATCATGCGCTGCAGACGGTAGTACCTGTACAACTGTCATACCGTCGGTTCAGCGTGGGTGGCCTGAGGACAGGGGGGAGGAATAGGAGGAGGAGAAGGAGAGCATGGTCAGTCGTCATCTTGGTGAGGACACGGAAGTCTTGCCCGTTACCAGTCTGGCACGCATGGCTGACTTTATGTTACGCTGCCTTAACCGTGAACCTCGCGTTGTCAAAATGTTGGGTGACAGTCATTACTGGTTGGTGACACTTTTAGACCCCCGCTACAAGGAGAACTTTCACTCTCTTATTCCTGAGGTGGAGAGGTCTACAAAAATGGGGCAGTACCAGAAGGCCCTTGCTGTAGAACTGCTAAAAAAATTCCCATCTGAACACACTAGCGGCAGAGGTCACAGCTCGTTGCCCAACCAAGGCGTACAGGCAAGAGAGACACAACTCCAATCCAGCAGAGGCAGGGGAACACTTTCAATGTTCTGGGACAATTTTCTGAGAACCGACCAGCTTGCAGGCCCTGAGGCGCGGGGTACTCTCACAAGGAGTGGAAAGTTTCAAAAGATGGTGAGGGAGTACCTTGCCGACCGTACCAGCGACCTCCGTGATTCCTCTGTGCCTTTTAATTATTGGATATCCAAGCTGGACAAATGGAATGTACTCGCTCTGTACGCCTTGGAGGTCCTGGCCTGCCCTGCCGCTAGCATGTTATCGGAGCGTGTTTTTAGTGCCGCTGGGGGAATTATAACTGATAAGCACACTCGCCTGTCAACTGACAATGCTGACAAGCTGACCCTTATCAAAATGAATAAGGGCTGGATTGGGCCAGACTTCTCATCACCACCAAATGACAGCAGAGTAACATATAGTCAAATCCACTGTGTTATTTCGGGAGGTGAATTCCCATGCACCGCTTCAAACCGACACATGGGTATACGCTTCCTCATTTCGGCTGTTTTTTGCTCTTCTCCTTATCCTCAGCCTCCACTACCACTATACCACCAGGGTGACCATGGTCCGTGTTGCCAGCATTGCAAGTTCCTCCGTCCTAATTTTTGGCAGCTTTTGCTTGGAAGGCATAGGCAAAGACTATGGGAGACCCACTCCCCAGTAATGGGAATAATGTTTTTAATACGCTGTACTGCATGGCTCTTGCAAGGGGCATTGCAAGTTCCCCGGTCCTAATTTTTGGCAGCTTTTGCTTGGAAGGCATAGGCAAAGACTATGGGAGACCCACTCCCCAATAATGGGAATAATGTTTTTAATATGCTGTACTGCATGGCTCTTGTAAGGGGCATTGCAAGTTCCCCCGTCCTAATTTTTGGCAGCTTTTGCTTGGAAGTCATAGGCAAAGACTATGGGAGACCCACTGCCCAATAATGGGAATAATGTTTTTAATATGCTGTACTGCATGGCTCTTGTAAAGGGCATTGCAAGTTCCTATGTCCTAATTTTTGGCAGCTTTTGCTTGGAAGGCATAGGCAAAGACTATGGGAGACCCACTCCCCAATAATGGGAATAATGTTTTTAATATGCTGTACTGCATGACTCTTGTAAGGGGCATTGCAAGTTCCTCCATCCTAATTTTTGGCAGCTTTTGCTTGGAAGGCATAGTCAAAGACTATGGGAGACCCACTCCCCAATAATGGGAATAATGTTTTTAATATGCAGTACTGCATGGCTCTTGTAAGGGGCATTGCAAGTTCCTATGTCCTAATTTTTGGCAGCTTTTGCTTGGAAGGCAAAGGCAAAGACTATGGGAGACCCACTCCCCAATAATGGGAATAATGTTTTTAATATGCTGTACTGCATGGCTTTTGTAAGGGGCATTACAAGTTCCTCCGTCCTAATTTTTGGCAGCTTTTGCTTGAAAGGCATAGGCAAAGACTATGGGAGACGCACTCCCCAATAATGGGAATAATGTTTTTAATATGCTGTACGGCATGGCTCTTGTAAGGGGCATTGCAAGTTCCTCCGTCCTAATTTTTGGCAGCTTTTGCTTGGAAGGCATAGGCAAAGACTATGGGAGACGCACTCCCCAATAATGGGAATAATGTTTTTAATATGCTGTACTGCATGGCTCTTGTAAGGGGCATTAAAATCATCTTGTTAAGCTACTGTGACCTCCACGTTTCTTCCAAGGGTCATTGATATTGTCTTTTTATTCCACTGGGACCTCCACGTCTCTTCCAAGGGGCATTAAAACCGTCTTGTTAAGCTACTGTGACTTCCACGTCTCCTCCAAGGGGCATTAAAACCATCTTGTTAAACCACCCTGAACTCCACGTCTCTTCCAAGGGGCATTAAAACCATCTTGTTAAGCTACTATGACCTCCACGTCTCTTCCAATGGGCATTAAAACCGCCTTGTTAAACCACGCTGAACTCCACGTCTCTTCCAAGGGGCATTAAAACCGTATTGTTAAGCTACTGTGACCTCCACGTTTCTTCCAAGGGGCATTAAAACCGTCTTGTTAAACCACTCTGAACTCCACGTCTCTTCCAAGGGGCAGTAAAACCGTCTTGTTAAGCTACTGTGACCTCCACGTCTCTTCCAAGGGGCATAAAAACCGTCTTGTAAAACCACTCTGAACTCCACGTCTCTTCCAAAGGACATTAAAACCGTCTTGTTAAGCTACTGTGACCTCCACGTCACTTCCAAGGGGCATTAAAACTGTCTTGTTAAACCACTCTGAACTCCACGTCTCTTCCAAGGGGCATTAAAACCGTCTTGTTAAACTACTGTGACTTCCACGTCTCTTCCAAGGGGCATTAAAACCGTCTTGTTAAACCACTCTGAACTCCACAGCTCTTCCAAGGGGCATTGCATTTCCTCCTAATTTTAGTCAGCTTTTGCTTTTCAATGCATAGGCGAACACTAAGGGAGACCCATTCCCCAATAATGGGTAGAAGGTTTTTAGTATGCTGTAATCCACATCTGTTTCAAGGGGCATTGCAATTCCTCATACTTTTTGGAAAGCCTTCCATTCACTGCTTAGTCCAACAGTGTACAGGAGACCCAGTTTCTATAAATGGAAAAAATGGTTTAGTTAAGGCCCTCTGACCTCCATGTCACTTCCAAGGGGCATTGGAGTGCCTCGAAATTTTTGGTAGGCATTGCACTCACTGTATACCCTATAACTGTGTAGCCGAACCTCTAATTTTGGTACAGAAACATATTCTACAAGACATGTGTGGTTGACTGGCCTGATATTGATGTGAATGGTCCCTGTTCCTCCTGCTCTTTCTCCTTTGCCACCACCTCATCCATCATTCATCACCTGAAGCTTTGTCTTAACGGGAGTCATAGAACTGGGATAGTAGCAGGAAAACATCCAGCAATCCTCGGAGGAGGTAGGATAAGCGCCAAAACGCTGACCACCTCAGGCCTAGCCGCTAGTACATACATGCGCTTGCATTCCAAGGAACAGAAAGCTAAGGATATGGATGGCCTCATGATCATGGATAATTTACTCGTTGTGTAGGAGGCCGACCACTGCTGCTGTCTACCTTCTAAACTTTGTGTTGAAGCCTGATTGACCCAGGACCCGCAATCCTCTATGTCTGGAGGACGTGTTGCATCCCAGTGTCCAACTGTGTCCCGGCTTCCACAATATTAACCTAGTGTGAAGGCGTCAGTGAGATGGACCATCCCTGACCACATTCACTTGTCCACGTGTTTGTGGTTAGGCTGTCCTTCCCACTAAATGCACTGGGGAGGGCACAGGTAATGTTTTGGTATGCTCGTTTGTGTATAAGGCGCACAGGGACAAATAGGGGCGCCTGGGGACCGAGTATGGACACTGGCCGCCCCCTGGCGGCTGGGGACCGAGTGTGGACACCCAGCTGCCAGGTGGCTGAGGACTGAGTATGGATACCAGGCCGCCGATGCAGCCATGACATGGTTGCCGGCGTCTGCCTCCACAAGCCTAAAAGGCCTCATTTCAAGTGCAAACAAGCTAGCAGTATGGTATTGCAGCCTGGGGGTAGGTGGTGGCAGGCTGCACACTTACGCTTGCCTTCCAAGAAAACAAAGCAGATGCTAACTTCTATCATCATCATCATGCTCCTCACCTTGGCACTCTCAACTCCCCTGATGGAGAAGCCAAGGCCCACCGGAGGAGTCTGGTTGTCTGATGGGCTCGTCCAATGCTTTCCTAAAGCAGGCCAGGCTAAGAAAAGTGTGGGGAAGGTTCCCGGGACAAATAGTGGCGGCTGGGGACTGAGTTTGGAGACCTCGCCGCCGACGCAGCCATGAGGTAGTGGCCAGCTTCGGCCTCCTCCAAACTAAAAGGCCCCATTTCATATGCAAGCTAGCAGTATAGTATTGCAGCCTGCGGGTGGGTGGGTGGTTGGCTCCATATTTGCACTTGCATTGCAAGGAATAGGGGAGGTACAATTGAACACT
The DNA here is from genome assembly GCF_046119375.1 of Phyllobates terribilis. NCBI lineage: Eukaryota > Metazoa > Chordata > Amphibia > Anura > Dendrobatidae > Phyllobates > Phyllobates terribilis. The sequence goes on from NW_027362762.1 coordinate 209,583,235, forward strand.
GCCCTGGGACAAGGACTTGCACGGGGATAGTTGCAAGTCTGCATCTTCTGATGCGGCAAGGATCACTTCTGATGGGCACACTTTTAGGCAGTGACCTGGGTGTCAGAGATGCTTCCAGGGGTCTTCCCCATGCTGTTCCCATGTCTTTTCAGCACTGTATGCATGTGTCACACAGCACATGGCCAGATAAGGTTGTAAAATGTTAAAATGACATTTCCCGGTGAATGCATTTGTGACGGTTGGAAGCAATACAAAAGTGCAAAAACGCATAAAAAATACTACTTGTGAACATAGCCCAAGGTGTGGAGGAGTATTTTTGTTTTTGGTTATTTATTTTACCTTATACACAAGTCTTTACCCTGGAAAGGATGTTCTTTAACATATTTCACAGGAAAACAGTTTCAGTTTAGTTTTTGAATGTTTTATTGTGAGCCCGTAAAAGTGGCTTAATACCTCTGATGATGTCTTTGAGGTAGAAAACATTTTGGCCGTCAAGAGCAAAGACTTTCTTTCTTGTGGATTGGAAGGGGTTTGGTCTTGAGAGATCTTGGGAGCCCAGGAAGAACATTCATGCCCCTCATCTTCTAGAAAAAATTCTTGCAGGCCTAAAGAAGAGGGGGCATAAATGGGGGGGGGGGGTACTGTAGCACCGGCGTCTCTGCCTCCTGCCGGGCTGAGACGCCGTTCCCCTCACCGCTGCGTTCCTGGTCCGGCGTACTTCAGCCCCCCTGCTGCTGTTGCGTGCACAGCGTTCAACTTCCCGGGCACTGTGCTTAGGGCACCTCCTCCAAAATGGAGGTGCCTGTGCAAGGTTGTTGTTTCTGTGCTCACACTCTCCTCAGCCCTCAGGTTCCAGTGCCCGCCAGTCTGTCTATCAGCCATGGAGACGCCGTGGAGAGTGATCTTCTGCCTGCAACATCCTTCAGCATGACCGGTTTGGCAGTGGGTCAGTAATGGTGTGGGGTGGCATTTCTTTGGAGGGCCGCACAGCCCTCCATGTGCTCGCCAGAGGTAGCCTGACTGCCATTAGGTACCGAGATGAGATCCCTTGTGAGGCCATATGCTGGTGCGGTGGGCCCTGGGTTCCTCCTAATGCAGGGCAATGCCAGACCTCACGTGGCTGGACTGTGTCAGAAGTTACTGCAAGATGAAGGCATTGAAGCTATGGACTGGCCCGCCCATTCCCCAGACATGAATCCGATTGAGCACATCTGGGACATCATGTCACTCTCCATCCACCAACGTCACGTTGCACCACAGACTGTCCAGGAGTTGGCGGATGCTTTAGTCCAGATCTGGGAGTAGATCCCACAGGAGTCCATCCGCAACCTCATCAGGAGCATGCCCAGGCGTTGTATGGAGGTCATACAGGCACGTGGAGGCCACACACAATACTGAGCCTCATTTTGACTTGTTTTAAGGACATTACATCAAAGTTGGATCAGCCTGTAGTGTGTTTTTCCACTTTAATTTTGGGGGTGACTCCAAATCCAAGCCTCCATTGGTTAATAAATTTGATTTCCATTGATGATTTTTGTGTGATTTTGTTGTCAGCACATTCAACTTTGTACAGAAGAAAGTATTCAATGAGAATATTTCATTCATTCAGATCTAGGATATGTTATTTGAGTGTTCCCTTTATTTTTTTGAGCAGTGTATATATATATATATATATATATATATATATATATATATACAGTACAGACCAAAAGTTTGGACACACCTTCTCATTTAAAGATTTTTCTGTATTTTCTTGACTATGAAAATTGTACATTCACACTGAAGGCATCAAAACTATGAATTAACACATGTGGAATTATATACTTAATAAAAAAGTGTGAAACAACTGAAAATATGTCTTATATTCTAGGTTCTTCAAAGTAGCCACCTTTTGCTTTGATGACTGCTTTGCACATTCTTGGCATTCTCTTGATGAGCTTCAAGAGGTAGTCACCGGAAATGCTCTTCCAACAATCTTGTAGGAGTTCCCAGAGATGCTTAGCACTTGTTGGCCCTTTTGCCTTCAATCTGCGGTCCAGCTCACCCCAAACCATCTCGATTGGGTTCAGGTCTGGTGACTGTGGAACCAGGTCATCTGGCGTAGCACCCCATCACTCTTCTTCTTGGTCAAATAGCCCTTACACAGCCTGGAGGTGTGTTTGGGGTCATTGTCCTGTTGAAAAATAAATGATGGTCCAAGTAAACGCAAACCGGTTGGAGTAGCATGCCGCTGCAAGATGCTGTGGTATCCATGCTGGTTGAGTATGCCTTCAATTTTGAGTAAATCCTTAACAGTGTCACCATCAAAGCACCCCCACACCATCACACCTCCTCTTCCATGCTTCACGGTGGGAACCAGGCATGTAGAGTCCATCCGTTCATGACAAAGACACAGTGGTTGGAACCAAAGATCTCCAATTTGGACTCATCAGACCAAAGCACAGATTTCCATTGGTCTAATGTCCATTCCTTATGTTCTTTAGCCCAAACAAGTCTCTTCTGCTTGTTGCCCGTCCTTAGCAGTGGTTTCCTAGAAGCTATTTTACCATGCTATTTTTAGGACTGCTGCACAAAGTCTCCTCTTAACAGTTGTTGAAGAGATGCGTCTGCTGCTAGAACTCTGTGTGGCATTGACATGGTCTCTAATCTGAGCTGCTGTTAACCTGCGATTTCTGAGGCTGGTGACTCAGATAAACTTATCCTCAGAAGCAGAGGTGACTCTTGGTCTTCCTTTCCTGGGGTGGTCCCATGTGAGCCAGCTTCCTTGTAGCGCTTGATGGTTTTTGCAACTGCACTTGGAGACACTTTCAAAGTTTGCCCAATTTTCGCACTGACTGACCTTCATTTCTTAAAGTAATGATGGCCACTCGTTTTTCTTTACTTAGCTGCTTTTTTCTTGCCATAATACAAATTCTAACAGTCTATTCAGTAGGACTACCAGCTGTGTATCCACCTGACTTCTGCACAACACAACTGATGGTCCCAATCCCATTTATAAGTTAAGAAATCCCACTTATTAAACCTGACAGGGCACACCTGTGAAGTCAAAACCATTTCCGGTGACTACCTCTTGAAGCTCATCAAGAAAATGCCAAAAGTGTGCAAAGCAGTCATCAAAGCAAAAGGTGGCTACTTTGAAGAACCTAGAATATAAGACATATTTTCAGTTGCTTCACACTTTTTTGTTAAGTATATAATTCCACATGTGCTAATTCATAGTTTTGATGCCTTCAGTGTGAATGTGCAATTTTCATAGTCATGAAAATACAGAAGAATCTTTAAATGAGAAGGTGTGTCCAAACTTTTGGTCTGTACTGTATATATATATATATATATATATATATATATATATATATATATATATATATATATGTATATATATGTTTCCCTGAGGCCATTAGCCTCAGTGAACTAAAACCATTAAGATTTCTCCAGAATGTTATTTGTTGAGAGGGATTAAGTTCATTTGTAAAGGGAGTGTTTTTTGTGAGTGGCCATTGTGAAGGGTGGGAGATCATTCACCATATCTCCGCATCAGGGTGTGGTCTGGGGGTGTTTAAATACTCAGCCAGCTGAGGCTTTCAGAGTTCAATATCTAGACAAATAAGCTCCAGAAGGGAGCTTGTGTTTGTTCCTGAACCATGTGGAGTTACTGAACTCTCATCAGGTGAATCCCTGCTACTACAAGGACTATGTTCTTTGTGTTACTATTTTTGCATTGTTTTCCAGTTTTGCCCAGCGGGTTGTGTTTATTTTTACAGACTAAAGGTTGTATTATGCCACATTATAATAAACCAACCAAAGTTTTAAAGAGACGGCGTACCTGTGTCTACCTCCGTATGCAGCCGAGTGAGCAATCCACCACAATATATATATATATATAGACAAAAATTCATAGAAAATAGCAGCATATTGCTAAAAATAATTATATTTAATAAATCAATTTATGAATAGTTATGGCTGCCAAGTAATGGACAGTAGTGGACCGATCATTATAATCAAACAAGGGGGGGGGGGGGACGAGAAGGTGATCAAAAAGTCCAGGTTAATATATAAATAGCATAAAGTTTATTAATGCAATCATAACAGGCAAGGGAATGTGACACATGTGCACACTTAGCATAGGACGCACTGGGCCGGAGTATAAAGCAGTGAATAACATATAGAGTAATTCATATCAAAAAATAAATTGTCATACATAGTAACGATCCCTATTACATGACTACCATAAAAGATAGTTCATCATAATAGGACCACCAGGTATTCAACAGTTGTGAGCCATATGTATCAAGTAATAATTGTCTATCTAGCTGTATCAATAGGGAGGTACATTACCAATTCTGTGTACTCAGGGAATATGAGCATCTGCCCCGACGCACGTTTCGGAATGCCTTTGTCAGGGGGCAAAGAGTGAATGATGTGAGAGAGTTTAAAAAGGGGACTGGAATGATGTGCCATGACGTCAGCCGCCCCATAGAGATACAAAAAGCCAGCGGGGGCAACGGAGGTAGAGCACGCATGTGTGCAGGTCACGCAAGTATAACAGACAAATGATCCAAAAATAAATAACAAGGGTAACACCAATAGATCAGCTGTCACCATGGGCACAACAAAGCACAAGTAATAATGTGTAGGTTTGGAGAATAATTATGCCATTATAACCCATTAGACAGACAACATAAAGTACATAACAAGTATTGGGCAGCAAATAGAAACCAATATATAATACATAACCAACTCCACAATGAGTATAAGTATCAAATGTAAATTTACACATATATAGATCACAAAAGGCCGACACCCATAAATGTAAATATACATCAAACATAGACCTATGTGTATATATGACACAAACACATCAGAAAGGTCACAATACATAATATGCAATGTGCATGAAATGTCATACCCACAAGAAGCATGAAATAAAAACAAAAGATAAATAAAAAGAAAAATAGATACTGAAAAAATAGACAGAAAATTAAACGAAACAAAAAATGAAAATATGAGAAATTAAAATAAAAATAATAACATTAATGTACATACAGTGGGTACGGAAAGTATTCAGACCTCTTTAAATGCAACAATGCACATACAGTGGGTACGGAAAGCATTCAGACCTCTTTACATTTTTCACTCTTTGTTTTGTTGCAGCCATTTGGTAAATTCTAAAAAGTTCATTTTTTTTCTCATTAAAGTACACTCTGCACCCCATCTTGACTGAAAAAAAAAAAAATGTAGAAATTTTTGCAAATTTATTAAAAAAGAAAAACTGAAATATCACATGGTCATAAGTATTCAGACCCTTTGCTCAGACACTCATATTTAAGTCACATGCTGTCCATTTCCTTGTGATCCTCCTTGAGATTGTTCTACTCCTTCATTGGAGTCCGTACCCACTGTATGTAATACGAAACTGGAGAACCACCGAATGATAGGTCCAATGAAACAAAGGAATTGAATAAAGAGCCTTTATTGGTGTTATGGTACAAAAAGTGGCACTACATGCAGAAGGGAAGCCGCACTGAAGTGACCAAACACAGTAGCATATAGTATCACAATGAATACATATTATGCTGCACAGTGAACAGTACTAGAATAAGAAAACAGGTACATGCCTCAAAAACAATAATAATGGATAAATATCACATATGGTGAAAATCACCTAGCAGTCCAGTGTAGATGACAACTGAGTGACCAGACAATGCAAATACAAATATAGAGGGATAATACCATGTGTTAAATAATTCTGGCCATTCACGAGTTAAATGCATCCGGACAGCTAATGTTGCATATCACAATTAACCACAAAGAGACACAAAGAAACAAGTGGTAAAAAATAGGTGGTAAAAAATACCTGTACACTGGGCAGTGTGAATGAGTAGCACCCCGCGGCCAACCCGCCCCCATTATTTCTAGATTGATATCCACTAAACACACTATTACGTTTCGCCGGTCGAGAAATCTACGTGACCATTTGGTCCGTAGCCACTATATGTGTGAACCTCGCACCACCTTCTTGGATAACATCAGTGTGAGATGTGGATGTGTTCCATGTGGCCACTGTGTAGCTTGCCCTAATATTGATAAGTGTGACTCTTTTCACAATTCTAATGGATCTAAGAGCTATCCAATAAAAAATATATCACCTGTAATGCTAAAAACATGATCTACTATGCCACGTATCTCTGTAGACACATTTAGGTCTAACGACACATCAATTTAAGGTACGCATGAGAGAGCACGTTTTGGGCATAGTGACTGCAGAGGACCACACGGACACATCCAATCTCAAGACTATTCCTCGGCATTTCAAATTACACTATCAGTGCAATAGTGATTTACTTAGGGCTAGGGGTATCGATCTGATTGAAGTTAATATTCGGGGGGCTAAAATTTCACAACGTCTCGCACTATTGGAGTCCAGGTGGATCTGGACGTTAAATACCATCCATCCAGCGGAACTAAATGAGAACATTAGTTTTGTCCCATTTCTTTGATCATTGGTTTGCTGTGTGGGAGGTATTCTTATGTATTTATCCATCTACTACATATGTGCATTGGTGCTGCATCTTTGTTTTTAATCATTTTTTAATTCGTTATTTTTTACTTTAGGGGTTTCGGCAATATATATATTTGGATACTGCATCTACATCTCACCTGCCTATTCATCTATCGTGTTATATTGATGTGCTGTATATGTGATACTGTTTATTTATGTTTTTTTAAGTATTTTGTGTATGTACATTAGTGTTATTATTAATTTTAGCTTAATTTCTCATATTTTCATTTTTTGTTTTGTTTAATTTTCTGTCTATTTTTTCAGAATCTATTTTTCTTTTTATTCTTTATCTTTTATTTGTATTTTTATTTTTATTTCATGCTTCTTGTGGGTATGACATTTCATGCACATTGCATATCATGTAATGTGAGCTTTCTGATGTGTTTGTGCCATATATACACATGTCTATGTTTGCTATATAGTTACATTTATGGGTGTTGGGCCTTTTGTGATCTATATATGCGTAAATTTACATTTGATACTTATACTCATTATGGAGTTGGTTATGTATTATATATTGGTTTCTACTTGCTGCCCAATACATTGTTATGTACTTTATGTTTTCTGTCTAATGGGTTATAATGGCATAATTATTCTCTAATGGGTTATAATGGCATAATTATTCTCCAATCCTACACATTATTACTTGTGCTTTGTTGTGCCCATGGTTACAGCTGATCTATTGGTGTTACCCTTGTTATTTATTTTTGGATCATTTGTCTGTTGTACTTGCTTGACCTGCACGTGCTCTGCCTCCGTTGCCCCTGCCGGCTTTCTGTATCTCTATGGGGCGGCTGACGTCATGGCACATCATATGACCCTGACGTCTCCCGTCACATGATGCGGACGCCGGCCGGAGTTGCGGTTGGCATGGTAGCCCATGCATCATTTCCGGTCCGCATGCAATAGGTTCCAGTCCCCTTTTTAGACTCATTCACTCTTTGCCCTCTGAAAAAGGCATTCTAAAACACGCGTCGGGGTTGATGCGCAGGTTCCCTGAGTACACAGAATTGGTAATGTACCTCCCTATTGATACAGCTAGATGTACAATTGTTACTTGATACATATGGCTCACTACTGTTGAATACCTGGTGGTCATATTGTGATAAACTATCTTTTATGGTAGTCATGTGATAGGTATAATTACTATGTATGACAATTTATTTTTTGATATGAATTACTATATATGTTATTCACTGCCTTGTACTCCGGCCCAGTGCGTCCTATGCTAACTTTGCACGTGTCACGTTCCCTTGCCTGTTATGATTGTATTAATAAACTTTATAATATTTATATATTAACTTGGACTTTTTCATCATCTTTTCTTCCTCCCCATCCCTTGTCACAATATATATATATACAGTGAAGGAAATAATCATTTGATCCCTTGCTGTTTTTGTAAGTTTTCCCACTGACAAAGGCATGAACAGTCTATAATTTTAAGGGTAGGTTAATTTTAACATTGAGAGATAGAATATCCCCCAAAAAATCAATAAAATCACATTATATAAATTAGATACATTTATTTTCATTTTGCAGTGAGAGATAAGTATTTCATTCCTCTGGCAAACAACACTTAATACTTGGTGGCAAAACCCTTGTTGGCAAGCACAGCAGTCAGACATTTGTTGTAGTTGATGATGAGGTTAGCGCACATGTCTGGAGGAATTTTGGTCCACTCCTCTTTGCAGATCGTCTCTAAATCATTCAGATTTTGAGTCTGTCGCTTGGCAACTCAGAGCTTCAACTCCCTCCATAAGTTTTCTATGGGATTAAGGTCTGTAGACTGGCTAGGCCACTCCATGACCTTAATGTGCTTTGTTTAAGCCACTCCTTTGTTGCCTTTGCCCCCTCATATGCCAATCTGTTCCTGGTGCTGTGGGAGAGGGACCTCTCCCTGCCAGATCAGGGGCCGTCGATGCGCTACGTCCTCTCATGGACGCGGTACATTGACGACATTTTGCTGATCTGGCAGAGATCCCGTGACCTTCTGGACAAATTTATGCAGTATTTAAATACAAATACAATGAATATACCTATCACATTTGTATGTGATCCGAACAAAATCGAGTTCCTGGATGTAAGCTTAAAAAGGGACAATGACAATGCCGTTCAAACGAATATCTATAGGAAACCTACGTCAACCAATACACTCCTCCATGCTTCTTCCTCCCACCCATCACACATAGTTCAGTCAGTTCCGGTGGGGCAGTTTCTGTGTCTCCGCAGAATCTGCTCCACCGAACAGGATTTTGAGGCACAGTCGGTGGAATTGAGGGAACGTTTTTACGAACGTGGATATAGCCATAGGATGGTAAAAAGGGCTTATAACAGGGCTAAGTATTCATCCCGACAGGATTTACTTTATAAATCTTGGGAAAAGAAGCAGAATGATGTGGTGAGGTTTATCACCACATTTCATACCCAGATTCCAGCCGTTAGAAGGGCCCTTATAAAAGCTTGGCCCGTCTTGAGAGCAGATCCAATATTGGCTAAATACGTCCCGGACAAACCTACAATTGTGTTACGCCATGCTAAAAACCTTCATTATCATCTGATTCGCAGCCACTATGAGGGAGGTCTGATACACACATTCATCGATAAGGCTAAGGCCAGATATTGATGCACGCCGTGCGGTCGGTGCGTGGCTTGTCCCAATGTGGTGAGAAGTACCACATTTACGGATTCTACGGGCAGGAGAACTTTCGATATTAAAAAACATATAACATGTACATCACGTAATGTGATATATTATGCCACATGCCCGTGTGGATTTATCTACGTTGGGATGACCACGTGCTGCCTCAAAACACGCATTAGAGAACATGTGTTGGGGATTTTGGCGGCTTCGTACCAGAATGATATATCCATGTTAAAAACTATCCTGAAGCATTTCAAATTATACCACAATTGTAATGCAAAGTTATTGAGGGTAAAAGGGATAGACATGGTTGCAATAGGGCTACATGGGGGCCCTATATCCCAGAGACTTGCTCAGATTGAAACAAGGTGGATTTGGACCTTGAAAACACTACATCCGAGCGGTCTAAATGAGAATAATAGTTTTGCCCCATTTCTATGACACAGTCTTGTAGGTGTGTGTATGCGCCACTGGGGCTAAATATATGTATTGTCTTTTACATTTTAAACATTATGTGTGTTTTTGTGATTTTAATTGTATTAATCTTAGCAGGTTTTATGACTCCTATGCTCTGGCTGAACATATGGTCATCTTTGTGTCATCTGACTTGGTTCATCTGTGACGGCTGCCATTTGGAAAATGTATATATATTGGGATAACCCCATTCTTCATCATGAGGATAGATTTCTGGATCCCCATTTTTCTTTTTCTTTTCTTTTGTAATACTTTGCATAAAATATGATTAAGTTTCTATCTGTGATGGTCTTCTATGCAGTGCTTTTTTACGTAGTAATCTCTTATATGTATCTATTGTGTGGGTTCCAGGGATCACTGTGAATATTTTGGTGGTATATGTATAGTCCCTAGTGAGGTGTCCCTGTTTGGACTGTTATTTGCACATAAGATACAATACTATGGGATTAATACTGGTGACAATGTTTAATTAATCCATGTGATCTGGGCATTATATGCCTATCCAATGATACTGTGTAAATTGACCGTGTTATGAACAGTTGTAGGTATACTGCCCTATGTATCTTTCTGATCCCTCCTGATTGTATATGGTGGATATTTATATGCATTGTACATATTGTGTTCCAGTGATTGGGGTTAAGACCTAGACATCCCTGTATACATCACCCTGCGACCTAGTACGCAGGGGTGTCGCCGTCCCTACATACCCGGTTCCTTTTGGCATCCCTGGGTGGTTTTGGCCGCCGCGATGCCCACGGTATCAGGTATCTTGGTTATGGTGACGCACCTTGCGTCATTTCCGGGCAGCCGCGGTGGTGTATTGGGTAGCATTTGTTGTTACCATGGTAAATGATGACACGTAGTGTGCAACTTCCGGTGGAAACGTGCCGCGTCCTGGTTGGTCTGCGGCCCGCACACTAATGGATTTAAGGCATCAGCTGTTCATCCAGAGCAGTCCCCTTGAAAAAGGCACAAGCGCTGAAACGCGCGTCGGCATAAACACTTGCTGATGCAGGTCTTGTCTTCCTACTGAGGTAACTATGGCCGATGGTGGCCATGTGTGATGTGAGGGACATTGATATGTATGTACACTAATACGCTATTCATTATGTAATATGTCTCCTTCCTCTCTTTTTTGGCACCCTTATATCTCATTCTATCTATAGCTGTGGCTTAGTATGAATATAGAGAGGTTCCATACCTGCATCTGACATGTTGTGTATCTGCTTTTAAATCAATTTTTTATGTAATATATGTATTTTTTGCTCCCCTCCTCCCCACATTTCCTGTGCAATATTTATAATAAAGTTTTTTCATCTTTTTCACCATGATGGGCCATTTGATAGTCTTCTTTCTGCCTTCGGCACCCTCTTGCTCCTTTGTTGCCTTGGCTGTATATTTTGGGTCATTGTTTTGCTTGAAACAGAAAAAACTGATGGCACTTCCAATGCAAGAAATAGGTATTTACAGGTGCTTGGCTAATTCATGTGTACCTGGTAGCTGAGGTAAGGCGTTTCTCAAAATACCAGAACCCTACCAATGTGAGTACCTCTCTAAGGGACATCCGTCTGCTTATGTGTGGGAAAGTAAGATATTGCATCTCATCCAGATGTGCGGTATCTCACTTCCAGGTAAGGAGGAGTGTGGATCAGGACCCCGACACCTGCATGCATTACACCACATTTCCGGGGGGCAGGGCGACCGATATGCTCCAAGTAGAGCACGACAGTGCCTGTCCCTGGCTGGAGTGGGGGCAGGGAACACCGAGGAAGGGGGAACCCTGTAGTGCATAAGAGGGAGAGGGCAGTTCCTGGGTGCACCTAGAGGGAGGTATAAAAGGGGGGCACCATCTTAGAGACAGCATAGAGAAGTTGAGTACAGACAGAGAGAAGAGGGAGCAGGAGGCGGGAGCAGAGGCTCTGCATGGGCGGAAGGAAGGAGAAGGAAGGAAAAGGAGCGGAGGAGGCTCCAGGAACAAGGAACGAAGGGACCCCAGGGGTGTGGACCGGCGAGTCGCCACCGCACGCCCGAATCTACCTACGTAGAAGGGTCAGGCCAAAGGGGGAGACCGGTCCCTGAAACTAGTGGAGGCGGGGAACTACCCTCAGCTAGAAACCGGAGGCTGTGACATTTCACGTGGCGCAGCCCCTCGCTACACCCGCTAGGAAGGCACCATATAGGGTCAGGGAAACTGGTGCCAAGGTTTACCAGAGAAGGCCCGAGGCAGCCGGACAGAAGCGAGGTCACTGGCGGGGTATGACAGGCCACTGAAAGGACACACAAAGGGGGTCCTGTGAAACGCCCCAAAGTTATCTGGGAGTAGGCCGAGCCCCTCACCTGGTGAGCACAGTGCGACGAGGGACGTTATGACTAGCTGTAGTAACGTGGATAAAGAACTGTGAGTAAATATCCTGGACTGCATTACAGGACTCTGTGTCGTTACTGCTGCTCCCGCGCACCATCACCCCCAACATCCACACTTGCTGCCCTGAGGCTATACTCCTTCTGTGGGGAGTTATACTATCCTCTGCTGCACCCACAACACCAGCCTCAGCGGTCTGCCCTGCAGCAGCGGTTCACTCTGACCGCAATCCACGGGTGGCGTAGTCGGACATTCAGTATATAGACTGCCATTTAATTTGACCACCCTGAGCCACGGGACCGGGTCACCGCCACGGTGACTACAACCCCCAGCATCTACAAAAAGGCCCGGTTCCGGGTTCCCCACACGGCCCAGGGGGCGCGTCAGGGGCACTGCAGGATTTTAAACCTTTAAGGCATAACGTGTTACCAATGGTTTTCTTGGTGAGTGTGGTCCCAGCTGCCTTGAGATCATTAACAAGTTCCATCCGTGTAGTTTTAGGCTGATCTCTCACCTTCCTCATGATCAAGGATACCCCACGAGGTGAGATTTTGCATAGTGCCCCATATTGAAGTCGATTGACAGTCATTTTGTATTTCTTCCATTTTCTTACTACAGTATTGCACCAACAGTTGTCTCCTTCTCACCCAGCGTCTTACTTATGGTTTTGTAGCCCATTCCAACTTTGTGCAGGACTATGATCTTGTCCCTGACATCCTTAGAAAGCTCTTTGGTCTTGCCCATGTTGTAGAGGTTAGAGTCTGACTGATTAATTGAGTCTGTGGACAGGAGTCTTTTAAACAGGTGACTATGTAAGACAGCTGTCTTTAATGCAGGTAACAAGTTGATTAGGATCATCTAACTGGTCTGTAGGAGCCAGAACTCATAATGGTTTGTAGGGGATCAAATACTTATTTCTCACTGCAAAATGCAAATAAATTTATCTAATTTATATGATGTGATTTTCTTGATTTTTTTTGGATATTCTATCCTCAGATCTTTCTGGGCAACCTGGAGTTCCCTGTATCCTATGTGGTTACCTTTTGGGCGACCTGAGTGCGGATGTGGCAACTGAACCCTGAAAGTATAGAAGCCTCCGGTTTCCAGTTGAACTTTGTAATTCTCACTGATTAGGGGCCGGTCCCCTCTGCGGCTCGATCCCTCCACCGCCTGGCAGATTCGGGCGTACGGGTGGCCTCCAGCACTGCTCGTACCCCTGGGATCCCTTCTTCATTCCTGGAGCCTTCCTCCTGCTCCTCTCCTCCTCAGTCTGTCCTGGGCCTCTCTCTAGGCCCTCCTCCTGAGCAAAGCTCCTGCAGAGCTCCTGCTCCCTCTACTTCTCCTTCCAGACTGCACTGTCCTTTTAAGATGGCTTCTCTATTTATATCACTTCTTCCAATGCTCCCCTGATTTATTTCCTCCACCCACACCCACTACATGGCTCCCCCTCACTTTGGTTCCCCCCACTCCAGCCAGGGACAGGGCTCAGCAGGGAAGTGACGCATCTTGCCCCTCCTGCTGGTCTGGAGTAGTGAAGTGCTGGATGCAGGTGTTAGGGTCCCGCGCAGCACTCTATCCTTACCTGAGAGTGAGATACCACACCTCTGGGTGAGATGCAGTGTCTCTGTGGCGACTGAACCCTCAGGGGTGCCACAGTAACACAGAAGTCTGTGTTCGGAGTTCAGTATCAGACATTAGGTGTCCGGTAAGAACCCGAAACTTTACCATTTGGGTTTGCTCTTACGTCATTAAGATTAAGCTTTTTCTCTAGTTGGACTCATAAAATTCTCATTTTATAATGAGGCAAGAAAATTTTCCAAAAGCATTATACAGGCTTTTTTTTATTTTAATTGAATTTTTAAAGTACATTTAGGTCCACTCCTGGACCACCTCTGCTTAATCAGTTCAGGACCCTGTAGAAAATAAAAACAATGCATACTCATGCCACATCTGCAGCTCATCGGTATTCTATCAGAACGGTTGTCTGCTCTAATGGAATAGTAAATGCTGCTCTCGGTCAGCAGCCACTGATTGACTGAAATAGTCACATGACACAAAAATGTCTCATCACCTGCCGGGCAACAGCAAGGCTGACAATGCTGGAATGATGCCTGTGAGGGGGATGAGCATACGTTTTTTTATTCTCTATGGGGCTCTGAACTGATTAAGCAGGGATGGTCCATTAGTGTACAACTACTTTAATAATGTATGGAGTTTGTAAACAGTGGTGACAGATCTACGTTAAATGCTCAGTTCATTGCTCACTAAGGAGATTGACTGCTGCCAGACATCAACTTGTTCTTCCCTCTCTGCAAATTGAAATATGTCTGCACACTTGGGGGAGCTGTGGATTCACAGTGAGGCTATGTGCACACGATGCAGAAATGCTGCATATTTTTTCCGCTTCTCCCTGGCAGGAAAAACGCATGTGGATTTTACATGCGTTTTTCCCACCAGGTAGAAGCGTTTGTCAAGCGTTTTTGCATGCATTTCTGCATGCGGGTTATCAAGCGCTTTTCCAAGCGACTTTAGCATCACTTGGAAATGTGCTTGACAACTTGTTCACACTATATAAATCCATGCAACCGGCATGGATTCATAGTAGTGTGACCAAGTTAGTTAAAAAAAAAAAGAATAAGAATGGTAAAAAATAAAAAATAAAGATTATACTTACCTTCCGATGTCCTCCCGATGTTTTTTCTGCTGCGTCCGGTGTCTTGGGCGGCTCGCGGTGGTGTGAAGGACGTGCGGTGACGTCATTGAGTCATGTGACAGGTCACATGACTCAATGACGTCATGGCAGGTCCTTCACAACACCGCGACCCATACAGCAGACCAGACAGAGGGGAGAAAACACCGGGAGGACATCGGAAGGTAAGTATAATCTTTATTTTTTTATTTAAATTCTTTTTTTTACAGTTTCTATGGTACCCAGGTCTGGATGAGAGTCTTCTTTCCTCCAGACCAGGGTACCATCCGCACATTGAACCGTGTAATATCCGCTTGTGCAGATGCAGTGATGCGGATGTCACGAGGTCCAATGCAAGTCAATGGCGGCGATTACGCTGCGTGTCCGCAAAATTAATGGACATGCTGCGTATTTTTCCGCAATGATAATCCGCAGTGGAATTTTCCACAGCATGTGCAGAGCACATGCGGATCATTGGGGACCATGGGACACGTATTACCAAGTGTTTTCTAAGCGTTTTCGCTGCGGAAATTCCGCGGTAAAAACGCTTGAAAAACGCATAGTGGGCACGCAGTCTGAATGTCAGGGTAGTTCCTAGACTTTGCGTTTCTAAATAATTAAGAACAAAACAAACAAGGTCTGGATTGTACACATCCCTATGTTGTTATAATACTGTAAAAACATGGAGAAGATGCCCACAAGTCAAAATGTTACACTGGGAAGTAGCGCCAGTACTTTTTTTTTTATTTATAACTGCCTACCTCTTCTATTTTATCTAAGCACTATAATTTTGCACACTTAATATACAGCATACTTTAGTCTAAAAAAGAATATATTATATTATACCAGGTCTAGGGACTTAAATTAGTTAGGGCATATACAGTATATATCACAATTCTGCCTTGAGCAATGCTTCTGGGCAAAAAAAAAGACATTTGTGCATGTTTGTGTATGTGTGTGTGTGGGTGGTAAGCTTTGGGCAGGGATCATCCCAGTACTCCAGGCAGCTACAACTAGACCCAGTTAAATGATCCTGAATTTGTTAATAAACTTAAAATATACTGTTCATTAAATTCATAAAATAAAAACATCTCTCCCCATGTAAAATGTTAACAGTTTCTCCAGTCAGATCTTAAGAAAATCTGTTCTGATTGATTTTCATGGGTGACTTCTTTCAAGTATCTCTCCTGAAAACCATGGATAAAAATCACAAAAGTGCAGATTAAACTATGGAGTCCTCAGCATGGAATGAATGACGGCAGTTTTGATACTTTCAACATTTTAATCTGAAAATAAAGATCTTAGAAGTTTTCCGCATGTTACATCCACATGATAGACTTTTATGTAATGTATATGGCTGAAAAGAATTTATCACTCCAGGGAGCTTGTTCTGAATAGCCACTGCTCCCTTTGCAATTTTCTAATGAGGTTTTCTATCTTGCGTATAGCGATGCTCGAATGACACTGTAGATAAGTGAGTACCACATGTAGGACAGATTCACAAATGACTCATGCAGCCCCATCTATGCTTTTTCTGCCTGATGTGCTCAAAATAGCTGCTTCAGGCGATAAAATTATACCTTCCACTAATGACAAACAAATGTCACTATAAAAGGTAATACTTTTACAATGTCGGAGTGAATCAAGCTATTTATAAATGTAGGCAGCATCGATCATTTTTTGTAAAATGACCCCTGTAAAAGCTTTTTATAAAGCTGAATTCTTTAAATAGAAAAGTACAGTATGAAATGGCCTTAGATAATCAAGTAGTTTCTGAGCGGTAATATATAAATGAAGAAAAAGTAAAAAAAAAGAGATTTAAGTTTCAATAAAATCACTGAAACAGAAAATGAATAAGTGATGACTTTTGTTGCTTCTTTGTACACAATCTGCATGTTCTATATGGGCCAGAATCAGCATGGTGCATGCAGCGGATTTACTAAACATGGAAGGATTATCTTATAGTGGTAGTATAAAAGGAGCAAACTAATATGTAGATAGTTTCATACAGGATGTGAATGTTTATTTCAGTTGGGACCAGGAAATAAGCAGATGGCTGATTATCATTAGTATAAGCAAAGAATTGGGCATGTGGAAATCCAACACAATTGCACTGTATGATCAGCACTTTAAATCTCAAAGAAGTTTATATGGTCCTTGGGCTTAAAACATCATAAATATTTTTTCAATTATTGATTTCATTCTTTTTTTCAGGAAGATAGCACAAGATATGTCTTATTTCTATTTCCCACAAAGGAACTACTGAAGTCATGTTAGTGTCACCACAGAGGGGACAATGGGAAATCACAAAATTCAACTATTCACACCAAAGATTTAACATCTGGACCACCTATGGTTTTACTGAGTGTAAGGGGGAATTGTTCATGGAAACCTCTTAGCTCTTAATAGGTCTTCCATGGACATATTTTGTGATAACTATTACATCTAGCACATCAGGGACAACATCAGAAAACAAGTTGGTGTACAAAATTCAAAATGTGGTAAGAAAACAGGATATGCATAATAGCAACACAGCAGCAACTGATCAGAGTGACCAGGTCTTAGCTAAACGGAATAACTGGTAGATAGATGTTACACACACGCCGCTACGTTCAGATAGGGGCGAGACAGGTTACATGAACTCTTTGGAATCCTGGGGGAACCGTTACTCAGGGCGATCATAGACCATGTGCTGCAGCTTCTCTCAGGCACACAGGGGTATTGACGCTCAGGCACAGACACGTAGGTTGTTTCACTTGCTGACCAGATACACTTGACAAGAGTCCTCATAAGCGGTAGAAAAGTAGCATTTAATAAGAAGCCGCACAGCCAGTGCAAGTTAAGTCTTATGAGCAACAGGCTCCAGTGATAAACAGTACAGTTTCCTTAGCAGCACAGCAGTTCACAGTCTTTCCAGTAGTACAGGACAGCACGGTTTCTTATGCAAAGGCACATTAATGAACACAGCATTCTTTACAGCACAGTGAGATGGAGGAGGGGGGAAGGGTTTGCTGAATAAGATGATCCCTGTAACACCATTTCTTCCAGTCCTTATCTTTCTGCCTGACAATACTCTGCACTGCTAGTTCAGGAACTCTACCTGACCTGTGCTTAGCCTCACTCCTGACTTGAATCCTTTTCACTTGCAGGGGCGCTTTTATGAGATACAGAACACACACACCACCTTCCTCTTCGGCTCCAGCCAGATAGTAAACAGTTTCCCCACAATCCCCCTGGGGCTCTGCTAAAACGCTCCCCTACTCCTGTGACTGTTTTAACCCCTCTAGATGCTTCTGGAGCACAACACTTCCTGTCTCATGTGCTTGTGTTACTTCTAACAGTTGCTGAATGCTTTTAAAGCAACAGCACTACTTCAACATGTCACATAGAGACTGTCTGCTGGGGTTTATATAATAAGGAACCCCAACAATGGCTCCCAGCAGAGAGATAATTAAATACCAGCTCACTGCAGCAAAACACAGGTGGACAGGAAGGAGACAACTAGTCTCAGCAATCCAAGAACTAAACTACCACATGCTGCTGACATCCAGCAGTAATCGCAATATTAGTGTGGCGCCAGATAGTGGCGAGGGCAGGGGTTACAGTTACATGTTCAGGCAACAAAACAGTTTGGTTATTATTCTCACTTTAACAGATAAAAATAAGCAAATGAGATGGGAAAATTCATGTTTTTCGTTTATTTGCAAAACCTGGTGACAGGTTCCCTTTAAATATTCAGGTTTATTAACCTTTTGAATTGACCAAAAGCACAGGAATTGTTCAATAATAAAATGAATGATCAAAAGTACAAATTCCCTAACAATTGTGAACACAAAGTATGACGACTAGAGCTGATGTTAGTGAAAAGCAAACTGGGCAATAATCCAAGACCCTATCATCAAAGGGGTCCCATGTTTCAGGACTTCTGTTCGGCTATCCAGGCAGTTTTTGTTAATAACTCCATGCAGGATGTTTTAATATCAGTGTGGTGGAGTGTGACCAACACAAGTGTTGGCTGGTTTGATTTGGATGAAGTGGGTCAGTATTGTCAGAGGAGTAAATGGGTAGTGTAGTGTGCTCCTTTAAATAGCATGGATACACAGGCCCGTGTTGGACAGGGAGTTTTCCCCACACTGAGATGGCAAAAGGAATGCAGACTGATACCAACAAACAGCTCAAGTGGATTAATCTCACTGAGAGGCAACAAGCTTGATGGTTATAGAATCTCATGAAAAAATAGCAGGCTTGAACAGGGGTCGACGATTAGTATGTCGCAATGTGCTGCCAACACTTTGCTTGCTGTGAAAGTCTGCTGGAAAACACTTCAGCGTCACCCTGATCATTCAGATACAGTCTATTTGTCTCTTTCACAGTGCAGTACATTACACATCCATAGTGTTGGTTGTGAACTAGTGATGAGCGAACGTGCATCACTGTGCTCGACGAGCTCGGCGCCCGGCGAGTATTTCGGGGTTGCTTGGGCGGGAACTCTGGTCTCCTCCCTGCATGTTTGGCCCTCTTTAGAGAGCCAATGAACATGCAGGGATTGCCTGCCATGCACTTTAATGCCATAGCCATGTTGGTTGTGGGCATTACAGTGATTGGATGGCCACACAGCATCATCAGGTGTATATAAGACCGGGCGCTGAAATGCTCGTCACAGTCACTCCGGAACCAGGCAGAGTAGGGAGAGCTGCTGCTGCATCAGGGAGAGATTTGCTTCTTCATAGTTAGTATAGGTATTCCACAATATATATATATATACAGTACAGACCAAAAGTTTGGACATACCTTCTCATTTAAAGATTGTTCTGTATTTTCATGACTATGAAAATTGTACATTCACACTGAAGGCATCAAAACTATGAATTAACACATGTGGAATTATATACTTAACAAAAAAGTGTGAAACAACTGAAAATATGTCTTATATTCTAGGTTCTTCAAAGTAGCCACCTTTTGCTTTGATGAGTGCTTTGCACACTCTTGGCATTCTCTTGATGAACTTCAAGTGGTAGTCACCGGAAATGGTTTTCACTTCACAGGTGTGCCCTGTCAGGTTTAATAAGTGGGATTTCTTGCCTTATAAATGTGGTTGGGACGATCAGTTGTGTTGTGCAGAAGTCTGGTGGATACACAGCTGATAGTCCTAGTGAATAGACTGTTAGAATTTGTATTATGGCAAGAAAAAAGCAGCTAAGTAAAGAAAAACGAGTAGTCATCATTTAAGAAATGAAGGTCAGTCAGTCCAAAAAATTGGGAAAACTTTGAAAGTGTCCCCAAGTGAAGTTGCAAAAACCATCAAGCGCTACAAAGAAACTGGCTCGCATGAGGACCGCCCCAGGAAAGGAAGACCAAGAGTCACCTCTGCTTCTGAGGATACGTTTATCCGAGTCACCAGCCTCAGAAATCACAGGTTAACAGCAGCTCAGATTAGAGACCAGGTCAAGGCCACACAGAGTTCTAGTGGCAGACACATCTCTTCAACAACTGTTAAGAGGAGACTTTGTGCGGCAGGCCTTCGTGGTAAACTAACTGCTAGGAAACCACTGCTAAGGACAGGCAACAAGCAGAAGAGACTTGTTTGGGCTAAAGAACACAAGGAATGGACATTAGACCAGTGGAAATCTGTGCTTTTGTCTGATGAGTCCAAATTTGAGATCTTTGGTTCCAACCACTGTGTCTTTGTGCGACGCAGAAAAGGTGAACGGATGGACTCTACATGCCTGGTTCTCACCGTGAAGCATGGAGGAGGAGGTCTGATGGTGTGGGGGTGCTTTGCTGGTGACACTGTTGGGGATTTATTCAAAATTGAAGGCATACTGAACCAGCATGGCTACCACAGCATCTTGCAGCGGCATGCTTTTCCATCCGGTTTGCGTTTAGTTGGACCATCATTTATTTTTCAACAGGACAATGACCCCAAACACACCTCCAGGCTGTGTAAGGGCTATTTGACCAAGAAGGAGAGTGATGGGGTGCTACGCCAGATGACCTGGCCTCCACAGTCACCAGACCTGAATCCAATCGAGATGGTTTGGGGTGAGCTGGACCGCAGAGTGAAAGCAAAAGGGCCAACAAGTGCTAAGCATCTCTGGGAACTCCTTCAAGATTGTTGGAAGACCATTTCCAGTGACTACCACTTGAAGCTCATCAAGAGAATGCCAAGAGTGTGCAAAGCAGTCATCAAAGCAAAAGGTGGCTACTTTGAAGAACCTAGAATATAAGACATATTTTCAGTTGTTTCAAACTTTTTTGTTAAGTATATAATTCCACATGTGTTAATTCATAGTTTTGATGCCTTCAGTGTGAATGTACAATTTTCATAGTCATGAAAATACAGAAAAATCTTTAAATGAGAAGGTGTGTCCAAACTTTTGGTCTGTACTGTATATATCCAACTGAACTAACAGTCCTTCTGAGGACTAATCCAGCTGCATATATTCAGTGGTGATAGCAGGAGTTAGGCAGGCAGGCCATGTATGTGGCAGACTGCTGTGCATATAGTGCAAGAGGGTCCATTGAATGTTCCTGCTGCTGCTGTTCTTACAGATATTTGTAGACATAGCCCCAGATATCAGGGGCCAGGGAAAATTTCAGTTTAAAAATCCAGAAATTTAAACTGAACGTGAAAAATATTGGCCTCCTTTTCCATTCTGTTGCAGTGTGTCGGTCAAGCTATTCACACTAGGTGTCTGTGAAGGATAGTATTAGCAAATTACAGACCTGCTATTTAAAACTGTGGTTCTCTGCCAAGCGGCAACAGACTGTGCTGAAGATAATATGCTTAATGCTTAGGTGACAAACCGCCCACCGCTGCAGTTATTGAAAGCTGTAATACAGCAGCCTGATCTGTGGCTCTCACCGCTGAACATACAGCCAGGCATGGTCGTGTGGGGCAATGGGCGGAACCTGATGGCGGAGAAATGACAGCCGGAATAGATACGGTTTCACTCTATTCCAGTCCTTTCACCGAGCTAAAGAATATGGCTGTGGTGAAATACAACTCTCACTGAGAAGCAGTGCAAGTGAAAAACATTGAGCCCACCACAGGATTTGATTTTGAAGGCCCACCTTTCTCCCCCGCTCAAGAGCCCCATAGCAGCTGCAAAGTTCGTGCTATCATGAACTCTCCTGATGGAGAAGTCAGGGCCCTCCAGAGGATTCTCAGGTGGGTCCATAAAACCCTGCAGAGAAGCAGCCCTGGCTAAGAAAAGTGTGTGGGAAGGTTCCTGGACACTCTATGGCTGCTTTTTTACTGATAGGAAACACATGCAAGCATGGGGAGAACATACAAAATGTTGCAGATGTTGTCCTTGGTGGGATTTGAACCCTGGACCCCAGCGCTGCAAGGCTTCAGTTCTAATCACTGAGCCACTGTGCTGCCCTCTCTGTTCTCCCTCTGATACCTAACATGCTGGACAAACTTGCACCTACTGTCACTCAGTATCTTCAGCTCCTTTGTGAGAAACTAATGTATTTGGGCAGCCACTCAGTCTGCCAAATAAAATTCCTGAGAAGGAAATTGTGGATGGCTTCGCTTCTAGCACTGGATGGCAATACCAAACCACTGGAAATATTCCAGGCTGGTTGGAGCCAAGCTGATTCCCACAGGAAAGTACCAGCAGCAAGCTAAGGAGTTGGTGGCCTCTAACATCATCACAACCACACCTCGGCACTATGAACTCTCCTGATGGAGAAGCCAGGTCCCACCAGAGGAGTCTCTGGTTCTCCGGTGGGCCCATCCAACCCTGCTGAGAATCAGCCCTGCCTAAGAAAAGTGTGTGGGAAGGTTCTCGGACACTCTATGGCTGTTTTTTTTTTACTGTGGACTGGCTCCATACCATCCCTGGCCACATTCACCTGTCCACGTGTTTGTGGTTATGCGGTCCTTCCGAGTGAGTGCACTGGGGAGGGCATGGGAAATTTTCCGTTGACCTGCGCTTGTGGAAGGTGGAAATGATACCGGGAGAAACAGTGGCAACTCGGGACCGAGTATAGACACCCGACCGCCGCTGGCATGAGGTTGTGAAAAGCTTCCGCCTCCACGAGCCTAAAAGGCAACATTTCAAGTGCAAGCAAGCAGACCAGAAATGTGGCAGATTAGTATTGCAGCCTGTGGGTGGGTGGTTGGTTGGCTGCATACTTGCGCTTGCATTCATAGTAACATAGTAACGTAGGTTGAATAAAGACCTAGGTCCATCAAGTTCAACCTGTCTCCCCCAATTGTACTCCCCATACCAACACTACACTAACTTACTGGAACTAGGCCTCACAAATGAATTACCATTTGTATTTTTGTCATTACTGCACTATTATAATTACAAATAAACCAGTTTACAATTTTTGAATTAGTTTTATTTTTGTATTACTGATATGGTATTACTAAAATCCCTATACCTAAATCTGTTGATCCAGAAGAAGGCAAAAACCCCAGGATACATTCAGCCAATTTGCATCACGGGGAAAAATTCTTACTTGACCCCAAGAAAGGCAATCAGTACAAGAACCCTGGATCAAAAGTATTACTATAGGTGTAACAGTTTGTCTAATTTAACTGTAACCCACAATATTTTGTGTATCAAGGAAATCGTCCATCCCTTTTTTGAATGCTGTTATAGTATCTGCCATTACTACCTCTTGTGGTAGGGGATTCCACAGCCTGACTGCTCTGACTGTAATGAACCCTTCCCTGTTTAGGTGCCGGAATAGCCTTTCTTCCACCCGTAATGAGTGCCCCCTCGTCCTTAGTATAGTCTTTGTAAGGAATAAGTCATCGGCTAGATCTTTGTACTGACCACACACATATCTATACATGTAAATGAGATCCCCTCTCGTTTTTCTAAGCTAAACAAGCTCAACTTTTTCAACCTCTCATCATATGAGAGGCCTTCCATAACTTGTAATAATCTAGTTGCCCGCCTTTAAACTGACTCTAACTTCTGAATATCCTTTTTAAAATGTAGAGCACAAAACTGGATTCCATATTCTAGATGTGGCCTCACCAGTGATTTATAAAGGGGTAACAATACGTTGGGATCACGAGATTTGATTTCTCTTTTTATACACCCTAAAATCTTGTTTGCTTTTGCAGTAGCTGCTTGACTTTGAGTACCGCTGCTCAGCTTACTCTTAACCAGAATACCCAAATCCTTCTCCTGTTCTGTAGTCCCAAGTATACTCCCATTTAATGTATATGTAGCAATAGGATTACTCCGTCCTAGGTGCATTGCTCTACATTTATCTACATTAAACCTCATCTGCCAAGTGTTTGCCCATTCAGTCATCTTATCCAGATCGTTCTGCAATATCGTAATGTCAAGATCAGATTTTATTATCCTACGTAGTTTGGTATCGTCAGCAAAAACTGACACTTTACTCACAATCCCATCCCCCAGGTCATTAATAAAGAGGTTAAAGAGAATTGGTCCTAGCACAGATTCCTGCTGCACCCCACTGCTGACTATGTCCCATTTAGAGAATGTACCATTTATGACGACCCTTTGTTTCCTATCATTTAGCCAATTCCTTACCCATCTACATAAAGTTCCCCCAAGTCCTTGCTTCTGTAGCTTCAGTAGAAGGCTGTTATGTGATACAGTATCAAATGCCTTCGCAAGGTCCAAATAAATCACTGCCGCATTGCCAACATCCAGATTTGCACTTACCTCCTCATAGAACCCCAACATGTCGGTTAGACACGACCTATTCTTCATGAATCCATACTGATTATCATTTATTATATTATTCTCTGCAGTATAACTCTGCAGGTCATCCCTTATGTAGCATCAGCGTCTCTGCTTCCTGCCGGGCAGAGACGCCGTTCCCCTCACCGCCGCGGTCCCGGTCCGGCGTCTTCCTGCTCTCCTCCTGCTGTTGCGGTGGCGCGCACCGCACGCAGCTTCCCGGGCACTGTGCTTAGGGCGCGCGTGCGCTTCCCCCCTCTTCAGGGGGCCGCGTGCGCCATCCTAAAGACTCCCCGGCCAATGGCCGGAGGACTTCCCCTTTATAAGGCACCTCCTCCAAAATGGAGGTGCCTGTGCAAGGTTGTTGTTTTGTGTGCTAACCCTTTCCTCAGCCCTCAGGTCCCGCTGCGGGTCAGCCTTGCCCGCCAGTCTGTCTAACAGTCCTGCCCGCCAGTCTGTCTAACAGTTATGCCCACCAGTCTGTCTAACAGTTATGCCCGCCAGTCTGTCTAACAGTCCATGCCCGCCAGCCTGCCTACCCGGAGCACCTGCCAGTTACCTCCCGTGCCCGCCAGCCTGCCTATCTGGAACACCTGCCAGTAACCTGCCGTGCCCACCAGCTTGCCTACCTGGAGCACCTGCCAGTTACCTGCCGTGCCCGCGAGCCTGCCTACCTGGAGCACTTGCCAGTTACCTGCCATGCACGCCAGCCTGCCTACCCGGAGTACCTGTCTGGCTATCCGCCATACCCGCCTGCTTGCCTACCCGGAGCACCTGTCTGGCTATCAGTCGTACCAGCCTGCTTGCTTACCCAGAGCACCTGTCTGGCTATCAGCCGTACCTGCCTGCTTATCTACCCGGACCACCCGCCAGCCTTCCTGCCATGCTCATCCGCTGTAGCGGTCAGCTCCTGTCATCTGACCCATGGGAGTCACCCGCTCTCACACAAGGTCGGTCCCAGAGTGGCACCTGATTCACCTGCCCGGTCCCTCCCTGGTTCACGGAGTCGACTAAGCGTGACCTGGATCGGTCCTTAGTTACGCCCCTCTGGTCCCTCCTGGTACCGAAGCACAGAGGTTCCACCCGGACCCGTAACAGTTTGCACAGGCCATGGAACCCGGTGGCTCCCAGGCTCCTTCACTCTCAGACCTGTACCAAGAGGTCTCTCGCCAAAGATCCCAACAGGATACTATCCTGTCCTATCTGCGGACAGTCAACTCCCGCCTGGACGTGCTGTCCACCCCGACTGTGTCTGTCTCTAACCGAGTGGCACTCACTCCGGTGGCACCCCAACCCAGTGCTGCTGTGGCACCCGGCTTTGGACTCCAAGTTTTGGTGCTGACCCCGTCCTATGTCGGGGCTTCATAAATCAGTGCACACTGCACTTTGAACTCCTGGCACACCAGTTCACCTCCGACAGAGCCAAGGTGGTGTTCATCATGTCTCATCTCACCGGAGAGGCGTTGGCATGGCTTAACCCTCTGTGGGAAAGAGGGGATCCCCTGGTGTCCAATCTTCTGGCTTTCTTTGCTGCCTTCCGGAAGGTCTTTGATGAGCCCAGACAAAAATCTTCTACTGCCTCCTCACTTCTCCGTCTCCGTCAAGGGAGTCTCACTGTGGGCCAGTATGCCGTACGTTTCCACACCCTCGCATCTGAACTTGCCTGGCATAATGAGGCCCTGGTGTCCACCTTTTGGGAGGGCCTTTCCGGATGGATCAAGGATGAGCTAGCTGGTCGTGACATCCCTTCCACCCTGGACGACCTGGTGTCATTAGCTACCCGGATTGACATCCTTTTTCTGGAACGTGCTAAGGAGACGACCCAAGAGAGAAGATTTCTGCGTCTCGCTTTAACATTCCAAAGGCCAGTCCCGCAACTAGCAATCCCCCGGGCATGTTTGTCAGAGCCTATGCAAATTGACCAAACCAAGATGGTCAAGTCTCTCCTGGAGACACGCCGAGCCGAGGGGAGTTGCTTCTACTGTGGCAGTATAGAGCATCTGATCCGTTCCTGCCCGGTGAGGCCGGGAAACTCCAGTGTCTAGAACCGCTCGGAGAGGTCATCCTAGGCAAGAGTAAATCCTCTCCGTCCTTGACTATGTCTGTTTCTATTTTCAATGGTGAGATCCGCTTCTTCGAGACTGCCCATCTGGATTCCGGGGCCTCATTCAACAGGCCGTTGTGGAGCATTATCAGATTCTTACCATACGTCTGGCTGAACCATTGGCGGTTGCCTCCATGGATGGGAGGCTTCTTCCGGAAACCATCTTGCTTGTCACAGAGCCTGTAACTCTTCAGGTGGGAATGCTGCACTCGGAGAAGATCTCCTTTCATGTGCTGTCCGGTCTCTCTTACTCCCTCTTGCTTGGTCTACCCTGGTTATAAAGACATGAGCCCATCCTGAATTGAAGATCTGGTGAAGTGCTCCGTTGGGGTCAGGAATGCCATGAGTCCTGTCTGGTTCCCGTTCGTCCTGCTTGACCCCCATCTACTCCGGCTAATCTACCTGGTCTGCCGGCTACTGGTCCTATGCGGACGTCTTTGACAAAAAAGGAGGCTGAAACACTATCACCTCATAGGCCATATGATTGCCCCATCGACCTGATACCTGGTGCTTCTCCTCCCCGCGGGCGAATCTACCCTTTGTCGCTGGCTGAGACCCGTGCCATGTCTGAGTACATAGAGGAGAATCTTGCTAGGGATTTATCCAGAAATCCACCTCTCCGGCTGGAGCAGGATTCTTCTTCGTCAAGAAGAAAGACGGCTCTCTACGTCCCTGTATCGATTACAGGGGCCTAAACCAGATTACCATAAAAAATAAGTACCCCCTGCCTCTCATCTCGAAGCTGTTTGAACGCCTTAAAGGCGCGAAGATCTTCACCAAGCTCGATCTTCGTGGGGCGCACAATTTGGTCCGGATTCACCAGGGAAACGAGTGGAAGACGGCATTCAACACCCGGGACGGTCACTACAAATACCGCGTGATGCCCTTTGGTCTCTGTAATGCTCCAGCCGTCTTCCAGGAGCTGGTTAACGACATCTTCCTAGATCTCCTGTATTCTTGCGTGGTGGTGTACCTGGACGATATCTTGGTTTTCTCTCCGGATCTGCCCTCACGCCGGAGGGATGTTCGTCAGGTTCAGTTGAGGCTGCGGAAGAATCGTCTGTACGCTAAATACGAGAAATGCCTCTTTGAGCAGACCTCTCTACCATTCCTGGGCTAAATTATCTCCGAGGCTGGTCTGCAGATGGATCCCGAGAAGATGTCTGCCGTCTTAAAGTGGTCCCGACTGGAGGGGTTGAAGGCCATTCAGCGATTCCTGGGCTTCGCAAACTATTACCGCCTCTTCATTCCTCATTTCTCCTCCCGGACTGCTCCCATCTCTGTGCTCACCCATAAAGGAGCAAATCCCAGGGAATGGACTTCCGAAGCAGAGAAGGCCTTCGTCTCCCTTAAACAAGCCTTCTCCTCTGCTCCTGTGTAACACCGTCACGATTGCAACAAGCAGTTCTTCCTGGAGGTTGATGTGTCCTCTTCCGGGCCGGAGCAGTGCTCACCCAGAAATCCTTGTCTGGGCAAATGGTGATCTGCGCATTCTTCTCCAAGATCTTCTCCTCGTCCGAACGCAACTAGTCTATAGGAGATCGAGAACTGCTGGCCATCAAGTTAGCGCTGGAGGAGTGGCGCTATTTGCTTGAGGGGGCTCTGCACCCGGTGGTCATCTACACTGACCATAAGAACCTCTCTTATTTGCAGAATGCACCCAGTGGTCATCTACACTGACTATAAGAACCTCTCTTATTTGCAGAATGCCCAAAGACTAAATCCGCGTCAGGCCAAGTGGTCTCTATTCTTTGCCCAATTCTGCTTCACTCTGCACTACCGCCCGGCGGACAAGAACGTTAAAGCTGACTCTCTATCTCGCTCATTCCTGTCTTCCGACCAAGAGGAGGAGCCTCTACATATCATTGACCCCTCCAAAGTTATGACTGTTGCTCCGTTTGACCTATCTCATCTTCCACCCGGTAAGACCTTTGCAGCGGTTCCGGATCGGAAGAAAGTTCTACTCTGGGGCCATTCATCCAAACTAGCCAGTCACACTGGCCAGAGGAAGACCTTTCTGCTCATTGCCCGACATTACTGGTGGCCTTCCCTGCGCAAGGATGTCGCGGCTTGTTCCTCTTGTGCCCGTAACAAGGTTCCCAGGCACCTTCCAGCCGGCTGTCTCCTTCCTCTTCTCGTGCCTTCTGCTCCATGGCAACACATTGCAATGGACTTCATCACGGATCTCCCTGTTTCTGCTGGTTGTACTGTCATTTGGGTGGTCGCCAACCGCTTTTCTAAGATGGCCCACTTCATCCCTCTGCCTGGTCTTCCATCGGCATCTGTGCAAGCTGCTGGATGTCTCTTTGGATTTCTCTTCTGCTTATCATCCTCAGTCCAATGGTCAAGTGGAACGTATCAATCAGATCCTTACCAGCTTTCTTCGGCACTTTGTCAATGCTCACCATAGCGATTGGGTTAAGCTCCTGCCCTGGGCCGAGTTTTCCTATAACAACCATGAGAGCGAGTCTTCTACTAAATCCCCATTTTTTGTGGTCTACGGTCGACACCCCCGGATTCCGTTTCCCGTCTCCTCTTCAGTGGACAATCCTGCCGCGGAGTCTCTCATCAGTGAATTTTCTGCGATTTGGGAAGACACTAGATCTGCGCTTCTTCAGTCCTCCGAGCGGATGAAGAAGCATGCTGATAAGGGACATCTGGATCTGCCTCAATTCCGTCCGGGAGACAAGGTCTGGCTTTCTTCCAAATATATCCGTCTCAAGATACCATCTTACAAGTTGGGTCCGCGGTTCATCGGTCCGTTCGAGGTTCTGAACCAAATTAATCCAATGGCTTACAAGTTGAAACTCTTGGTCACCTTACAGATTCCCAACTCCTTTCATGTATCTCTCCTCAAACCAGTTGTTCTTAATTCTTTCTCTGACAATCCAGGTACCACCCCAGCTCCAAGATGTCTTTGAGGTAGAGAACATTTTGGCCATCAAGAGGGTAAGAGGAAAGACTTTCTTTCTTGTGGATTGGAAGGGGTTTGGCCCTGAGGAGAGGTCTTGGGAACCCAGTGATAACATTCATGCCCCTCATTTTCTTAAAGAATTTCTTGCGGGCCTAAAGATGAGGGGGCATAAAGTGGGGGGTACTGTAGCATCAGTGTCTCTGCCTCCTGCCGGGCAGAGACGCCGTTCCCCTCGCCGCCGCGGTCCTGGTCCGGCGTCTTCCTGCTCTCCTCCTGCTGCTGCTGTGTCGCGCACCGCATGCAGCTTCCCGGGCACTGTGCTTAGGGCGCTTGCATGCTTCCTCCCTCTTAAAGGGGCCGCGCGTGCTGTCCTAAGGAGTCCCCGGCCAATGGCCGGAGGACTTCCCTTTTATAAGGCACCTCCTCCAATATGGAGGTGCCTGTGCAAGGTTGTTGATTTGTGTGCTAACACTTTCCTCAGCCCTCAGGTCCCACTGCCTGTCAGACTTGCCCGCCAGTCTGTCTAACAGTCCTGCTCGCCAGTCTGTCTAACAGTCCATGCCCGCCAGCCTGCCTACCCGGAGCACCTGTCAGTTACCTCCCGTGCCCGCGAGCCTGCCTATCTGGAGCACCTGCCAGTTACCTGCAGTGCCCACCAGCTTGCCTACCTGGAGCACCTGCCAGTTACCTGCCGTGCCCGCCTGCTTGCCTACCCGGAGCACCTGTCTGGCTATCAGCCGTACCCGCCTGCTTGCCTACCCGGAGAACCTGTCTGGCTATCAGACGTACCTGCCTGCTTATCTACCCAGACCACCCGCCAGCCTTCCTGCCGTGCTCATCCGTTGTACCGGTCAGCTCCTGTCATCTGACCCATGGGAGTCACCCGCTCTCACACAAGGTCGGTCCCAGAGTGGCACCTGGTTCACCTGCCCAGTCCCTCCCTGGTTCACAGAGTTGACTAAGCCGCCGTGTGACCTGGGTCGGTCTGAGAAGGCACTTAGTAACGCCCCTCTCGTCCCTCCTTGCACCAAAGCACAGAGGTTCCACCACACGGACCCATAATACCTTATGATGCCCTCAAAAACTTTGCACACTACAGAGTAATCGGACGATAGTTACCTGGATCCACCTTCTTACCTTTCTTAACATCGGTATCACATTGGCTATCCTCCAATCCTGTGGCACTACCCCTGTTACAAGAGAGTCTAAGAATATGAGATACAGCGGTTTATCAATTACTGAACTCAATTCCCTCAGTATCCACGGATGAATACTATCTGTAAGGCTATGTGCCCACGATGCAGAAATGCTCCGGATTTTTCCTGAGCGTTTCTGTATCTCCCATGGCAGAAAAACGCATGCGGATTGTACATGCGTTTTTCCTGCCAGGGACATGCGGATGTGAAGCGTTCTTCACATGCATTTCCGCATGCGGGTTCACAAGCGCTTTCCAAGCGATTTTAGCATCACTTGGAAAGTGCTTGTCAACTTTGTCACACTATATAAATCCATGCAGCCGGCATGGATTTATATAGTGTGGCCGTAAAGAATGTTTAAAAATAAAAAAAGAAATCTATACTTACCTTCCGATGGCCCCCGGAGTCTTGCTTCCCTCCGTTCTCCCTTGCCGGCAGATCGCGGTACACTGAAGGACCTGCCGACATCAGCATCGTGTGACCCGTCACTTGACTATGACGTCAGAGCAGGTCCTTCAGTCCATCGCAATCTGCCGGTAAGTGAAGACAAGGACTCCGGGGGCCGTCAGAAGGTAAATACAACATTTATTTTTTATTTTATTATTTTTTTTACAGGTTCTATGGTACCCGGGTCCTGAGGAGAGTCTCCTCTCCTCCACACCCAGGTACCATCCGCACATTAAAACACATGGAATGCGCATCTGCATATACAGTGATGTGGAATCCATGCATTCCAATGCAAGTCAATGGCGGCGAAAACGCAGCGCTTCTGCAAAATAATGGGTAGTGCTGCGTTTTTTTCCGCAATGATAATCCGCAGCGGAAATTTCCGCAGCATGTGCACAGCACATGCGGATTATCATTGGGGAACATGGCAGGCCTTCTACCATGCGTTTTTTAAGCGTTTCTGCAGCGTTTTTGCCGCTGCGGAAACGCTTAAAAAACGCATCGTGGGCACACAGCCTAACACGAAGCTAAGGAGATGGATGATCCAATCATCATGAATAATTTGTTTGTTGTCTAGGAGACCGAGCACAATATTAATCCAGTGACATGCATCAGTGAGATGTACCGTCCCTGGCCACATTCACATGTCCACGTGTTTGTGGTTAGGTGGTCCTTCCCAGTAAGTGCACTGGGGAAGGCACAGGTAATTTTCTGGGACCCGCGCTTGTGGAAGGCGGAGACGATACTGGGAGAAATAGTGGCGGCTGGGGACTGAGTATGGACACCCGGCCACTGCCGCGATGAGGTTGTGGAAAGCTTCCGCCTCCACGAGCCCAAAAGGCAACATTTTAAGCGCAAGCAGTCCAGAAATGTGGCAGTTTAGTATTGCGGCCTGTGGGCGGGTGGGTGGCTGGCTGCATACTTGCGCTTGCATTTCAAGAACTGTGGTAGGAACAAATGAACGCTGCAAAGGGACAAAGACGTCGACAGTGATGGTTTCAAGTCTGCAATGACAGGTGCAGGGCGGGAGGCATCTTTGCATGCGCCATGGACAGGGGATTGGCGTGCATGCACAACAGCGGATGAGGCAGTGCTGTCACCCGCAGACACTGTTTCTGGACCTTGGTGTTTGGCCCAGCTTGTCAGGTGCTTTGCTGTCATGTGCCTGAGCATGCTGGTGGTGGTCAGGCTGGTAGTTTTGGTGCACTTGCTGATGCTGGCCTGGCAGATGTTGCAAATGGCCTTCTTGGGGTTATCTAAACAGTCTTTAAAAAAGAACCAGACTTGGGAAGACCTAACAGTTGTACTGGCAACTTCCGTCAAGCTGGTGTTCCGGGCAGCAGTTGCTCGCCTTGTGTCTGTGACCACCACACTGCTAGTTCCTGCCTGTTGTGGTGCTAAGTCTTAGTCCCCCTGTGTGCTGCTGTCCTCGCTCTACATGTCCCTTTGCCAGGTTGGGTTAGTGACTTCATCGTCCACCGCTTCGTTTTCCACTTCCGCACCCTGGTCCTCCTCCTGACTTTCTGTCCATTGTGTCTCATCATTATCCACCTTTTGCGACAGTATTTGCACTTTCCCACCATCACCTTCGGGTGACCATGGCTCCTCAAATCGCTACATGTGATTTTCTGTTGCCCTACTCGAAGCTGGCCGGTCGAGAGCCCCAAATATATTGATGGAAAAGTGAACAGCTCTTGGGGTAACCCTGGACTCTAATCTCTCCTTCAAACCACATATACAAGCTCTTTCCACTTCTGAGCAGACCGAGCGAGAGGCCAGAATCTATAAATGGAAATATGAGCAAAACAGCTCTTCGAAGTGTCCAAGTGTGGGATCAATTGTCTCAGGGCACTCAGAATGGTGGGAAGAAGGAGGACCAGGGTGAGGAAGATGCCGACTCCAAGTAAAAAAATCTCCTCTCTTTCAATCCCTTCACTGGCTCCCCATTACCCAGAGACTCCAGTTCAAAACCCTAACCTTGGAATGCAAAGCAATCCACAAGCTGTCTCCTCCATACATCTGTGACCTAGTCTCCCGGTACTTACCTGCACGCAACCTCCGATCCTCACAAGATCTCCTTCTCTACTCCCTTCTTATCTCCTCTTCTCACAATCGCATACAAGATTTCTCCCGTGCACCCCCCCTTCTCTGGAACTTTCTGACTCTTGCCTACTGTTGAAACCTTTCAAAGGAAGCTGAAGACCCACCTCTTGTGACATGCGTACAACCTGCAGTAACCCTTGCTCTACCATACCGCTGCAAGACCAGCTGTATCCTCACCTGCTGTATCCTCACCCATGCCTTGTTGACTGAGCCCTCACGGGCAGGGCCCTCTCCTCTCCTGTACTAGTCGCTGTCACATTTTTCAAGATTATTGTAATTGTTTTTGCGATATATACCCCTTTTTCACATGTAAAGTGCCATGGAATAAATTGCGATAAAGTAATAATAATAATGTGATCCAGACTCACATCTACTGAGACTGGACCATGTGGTACACAAGGTGATGGTGGTGGCAAACTGACTGGAATCTTTATCTGCAATCCAAACAACAACCTTTTAACACTGCTCTGGCTTCAATAGTGGTGTTCTGCAGCCCCCTAGAAATTGGGACAGGAAGGTAGTTCGACATGACGTGGGTGTTTATTGTGCTCCCTCACCAGGCACAGTTTTGTCTTGCCCACGGCCTCTGCGTGCACTATCACCATCACCATAACGTCCACTTCCCCGTCCCTTGACACACAACTTGCCCATTTTAAATGGAGTTTAAGATTTGTCATCTTGCCAAAAATGTCTGTATTATTCCGCAGTAATATAGGATCACGTCTGATGAGATGACAACAGTTTTAGGCAGTGTCCTGGGAGTGAGAGATGCTTCCAGCCCCAGGGGTCTTCCCCATGCTGTTCCCATTTCACACACTACAAGGCCAGATAAGGTTGTAAAATTTTTAGGCCCTCTGCAGACTGCCAGGGGGAGCCGCAGGTAAAATACTCGAGTTTCCCATAGACTTACATTGGGCTCGTTACTCGGACCGAGCACTCGAGCATTCCAATTTGCTCGACTCGAACAACGAGTATCCGAGCATTTTAGTGCTTGCTCATCACTAGTTATTAGAGATGATTGGCTCTGGCAAGATTCAAATTTCCCAAATTCTGCAGGTTTAATCAGAAGATTCATTTTGCAGCAAATTTATTCTCCTCTACTTGAATGTCCTTTATTATGCTCTGGGATTTGTAGATGTAGCGCCCCGAGGGTTCGGTCACTACAGAGGTATTGCATCTCACCTAGAGGTGTGATATCTCACTTCCAGGTAAGGATGGAGTATGGCTCAGGACCCTAACACCTACATGCACTACACCACATTTCCGGGGGACAGGGCGACGATGCTCCCAAGAGTGAGCACAACAGTCCCTGTCCCTGGCTGGAGTGGGGGGAGGGAACACCTAGAAAGGGGGAACACGGTAGTGTGTGGGTGGGGAGAGTAGATCTCGGGTGCACTGTATAGGGGAGTATATATGGTGGGCACCATCTTAGAGTCAGGGTAGAAAGAAGTGGAGAAGAGAGAGAGAAGGAGGCTGGGAGCAGAGGCTCTGAATGGGCTCTGCTCCGCAGGCAGGCCAAGTCTTAAGGCCTGAGCCTGAAGGGAGGAAACATAAGGAGAAGGAAGGAAGAAGGATGGAGGAAGCTCTAAGAGAAGACTGAAGGGACCCCAGGGGTGTGGACCGGCCAGCCGCCACCGCATGCCCGCCGCTACCAGAGTAGGGGGGTCAGGCCAAGAAAAGGGAACTGGATCCCTCATCTAGAGGAGGAGAGCAACTACCCTCAGCTAGTAACTGGAGACCGTGGCATTGTACATGCACGGCCCCTCACTACACCCGTTAGGAAGGCAACATATAGGACCCAGGGAAATGGAACATACGGTTGCCCGCCAAGGCCCGAGGCAGCTGGACAGAAACGTGGTCACTTGTGGGGTACGACAGGCCAGAGAAAGGACACACGAAGGGGGTCCTGAAAAGCATTCCAAAGATACCTGGGAGTTGGCCGAGCCCCTCACCTGGTGAGCACAGTACGACGTGGGCAGCCATTACCTGCGCAGAAGTGGCTTGGAGTGTAAAACTGTGAGTAAAGACCCTGGACTGCATCACTGGACTCTGAGTCATTACTGCTGC
The DNA here is from genome assembly GCF_046119375.1 of Phyllobates terribilis. Taxonomy (NCBI): domain Eukaryota; kingdom Metazoa; phylum Chordata; class Amphibia; order Anura; family Dendrobatidae; genus Phyllobates; species Phyllobates terribilis. Next base: position 209,618,477 of record NW_027362762.1, read on the forward strand.
TCCCGCGCACCATCACCCCCACCATCTGCACTCACTGCCCTGAGGCTATACTCCTCCCGTGGGGAGTTATACTACCCCCAGCTGCGCACACAACATCAGCCTCAGCGGTCTGCCCCGCAGCGGCGGTTCTCAGTGACCGCAATCCACGGGTGGCGTAGTCGGACACTTAAACATTAAAAACCAAATAAACAGATCCGCCACTGGTTTGACCACCCTGAGCCACGGGACCGTGTCGCCACCACGGAGACTACAACCCCCAGTATCATACAGAGACTCGGTTCCGGGTATTCCCCTTCCCACACACGGCCCAGGGGGCGCGTCAACTTTGGCGTAGTCGGCAGGATCGAAACCAACCCGTTATCATTGGGTATTTTGTGCCTAGAGATTGTTTCACTGTATTGAATGTGGCGCCCGCCCTAGAAGAACAGATGCCATGATGTGCGCGCCAAAAGACAACAAGAAGCCACCTCCCATCGTGGGCCAGGTCCCAGAATGGCGCCAAAGAAGGAGCCCACCCCCAACAGCCATGAGTGCGGCTGCAGAGTTGTCCATCAACGTGGGGGGGCAGCTCCTGAGAGTGATTGTCAGCAGATTGCCCCAGGACCACCCCCAACAGGGGCGGAAGGGAAAGAAAACCGAGGGGCAGGGTGTGGTTTGGATCAGTCTTGGCAGACCATGCCCGGAGATCGTGAGCAGCACCAGCCCCAGTACCCATGCCAGCGGCCTGCTGCAGGCCGAAGCGGCTCCGTGCAGCCTCACGGAGCTGATGGCCCAGCTCCCCGGGGAAGACCCTGAATTCTTCCGGGCTGGATTGGAGGATTTGGACCGAAGGATGGTCCAGGCGCAGCGGGAGGCCATTGCGTGGTGGAGAGAAGAAATGGGCCGGCGGGTCGCGGCCCGGCAGCAAGAGGTGCTGCAACCACCCGACAGTGAGCCTGCCCTTGAGAACGGAGGAGGACCATCGGAGGCCGAGAGTAGCGCTGCAAAGGGAGCAGGTAAGGGGGACGCCCCTGATACCAGCCGGGACGCCACTAACCTGCCCCTGGACCCCGTCGCGGAGCCGATCGCCCCGGAAGTTTCTGCACCTCCCCCTCTGCTCCCGCCGCCTGCACCTAGGCCCGAAGCCCCAAGCGCAGCCGTCGGACCACGTCCCACGCCGTGCACCGTGATCCCGGGTGCGGCCGGGAGCGGCCCGCTCCAGGCCCGGTCGCAAGGCCTGATGTCCCCAGGCACCGTCCAACAGCAAGCGCCCCCGGTCTCAATGCTACCACCCCTAGGGACCGACCTATACAGCCAGCTCGCCGGGCCCGATGGAGAACCGGTCCCCCTGCCACACGGATGGGTGCACCCCTGCAACCGGAGGGACCGGTCTGCAGGGGCCGAAGCCCCGCTTGCTCCGCTCCTGCCCGCTCCACAACCAATTACCATCCCCCAGCTCCCTGAGGAAGAGGTCCAGATAGAGTGGGACCAGACCGCGGAGGACCTAATGGGGTTCTCACAAGAGACGCGGGCGGCCGCAGCTCGCAGGCGGGAGTTCTGCTGCCGGGAAATAAGGCAGCTGGAGAAGGAGGAGCAGGCGTGGCGCCAGAGGCAGGAACAGCTGCAGGCCCGGAGCGCGGAAGAGAAGACCCGGACCCGCCGAGACCCCCAAGCTGCACGCGGTCCCACAGTAACCGGGATCGTGGTCAAATTCCACCAAGAGAAGGGGTGGGGGTTCATCCAGGACCCGACAACAGACACAGACCTTTTTGTAAATAGAAGGGATGTGGAAAGTCGTCTGCCCGCGGGTCACCCGAAATGGGATCTGTTCCCGAGGGATCGGGTATCATACACCCGACATCGAGGACTGCGAGGGTGGTACGCTCTTAACGTCCGGAGGGTGGAAGAGCTCCACTACCCTGAACCCTGCTATGCGGAGGACCCGGATGCGGATGAGTTTGAAGAGGTTGAGGAGCCAGGATACCGCTACTAAAGAGCAACAGAGCTGTACATAGTTACCCGCCAGGGTGAAGAAGTTCAGTGACACGCTGATTGCGGATTACAGAAAGTTTACCCGGTTAAGGGTTGTTGTAAAAGTTTATTTGTTTACTAGAAGTTACCCGAAAAGGGTCTGTGAATTATCCGGCTGAGGACTGGGAGCAGCCAACCCCTTTTCTATCCGGCTGAGGACTGGGAGCAGCCAATTTTTGTAAATAGTTGCACTTCTTAAAGTGCCCTCTACTGGTTTTATACACACCTACCTCAAGAGATGTCTGAAGGTGTTTGATGCACTTAGAAAAATTGCACCTTGTTGGGTGACCTGGTCGCGGCAAGGACTGTGACCTGCTAAAGAGACTTTGTCGCAAGAATGCTACTGAAAATAGTTTGTGTTTTCTACTGAAAGAAATGTTTTATATGTATATATATGCGAAGACTTATATATTTGAAAGAAAATTTAATACCTATTAGAAAGTAAAGTTTAATAATGCTGAAAGCAACAGGAAAAGTTGTCTCCCATAAAGGGAAAAAGAAAAAGTTGAATTGCTTTTATATGGTTGCATTTAAAAATGGTTTTTTTTTGCATGTCTTTTGCTCTGTTCCAGCCCGCGGACGTGCTGTGATTTACCAGGGGGGAATGTAGCGCCCCGAAGGTTTGATCACTACAGAGGTATTGCATCTCACCCAGAGGTGTGATATCTCACTTCCAGGTAAGGATGGAGTATGGCTCAGGACCCTAACACCTACATGCACTACACCACATTTCCGGGGGACAGGGTGACGATGCTCCCAAGAGTGAGCACAACAGTCCCTGTCCCTGGCTGGAATGGGGGGAGGTAACACCTAGAAAGGGGGAACCCGGTAGTGTGTGGGTGGGGAGAGTAGATCCCGGGTGCTCTGTATAGGGGAGTATATATGGTGGGCACCATCTTAGAGTCAGGGTAGAAAGAAGTGGAGAAGAGAGAGAGAAGGAGGCTGGGAGCAGAGGCTCTGAATGGGCTCTGCTCCGCAGGCAGGCCAAGTCTTAAGGCCTGAGCCTGAAGGGAGGAAACATAAGGAGAAGGAAGGAAGAAGGATGGAGGAAGCTCTAAGAGAAGACTGAAGGGACCCCAGGGGTGTGGACCGGCCAGCCGCCACCGCACGCCCACTGCTACCAGAGTAGGGGGGTCAGGCCAAGAAAAGGGAACCGGATCCCTCATCTAGAGGAGGAGAGCAACTACCCTCAGCTAGTAACTGGCGGCCGTGGCATTGTACATGCACGGCCCCTCACTACACCCATTAGGAAGGCAACATATAGGACCCAGGGAAACGGAACATACGGTTGCCCGCCAAGGCCCGAGGCAGCTGGACAGAAACGTGGTCACTTGTGGGGTACGACAAGCCAGAGAAAGGACACACGAAGGGGGTCCTGAAAAGCATTCCAAAGATACCTGGGAGTTGGCCGAGCCCCTCGCCTGGTGAGCACAGTACGACGTGGGCAGCCATTACCTGCGCAGAAGTGGCTTGGAGTGTAAAACTGTGAGTAAAGACCCTGGACTGCATCACTGGACTCTGAGTCATTACGTCTGCTCCCGCTCACCATTACCCCCACCATCTGCACTCACTGCCCTGAGGCTATACTCCTCCCGTGGGGAGTTATACTACCCCCAGCTGCGCACACAACATCAGCCTCAGCGGTCTGCCCCGCAGCGGCGGTTCTCAGTGACCGCAATCCACGGGTGGCGTAGTCGGACACTTAAACATTAAAAACCAAATAAACAGATTCGCCACTGGTTTGACCACCCTGAGCCACGGGACCGGGTCGCCGCCACGGAGACTACAACCCCCAGTATCATACAGAGACTCGGTTCCGGGTATTCCCCTTCCCTCACACGGCCCAGGGGGCGCGTCATAAAGACCCCAGATCATAATATACGTAAGATTTTGAAAAGAAGGAATCAACTAATACTCACCTCATTGCTCACCTCTTCTGCTTACTGTCTCCCGTATAGTCCTCGGCACCTCTTCTTACCGCCTCTGCACTCTGAAACTTTGAGCATCTTCACTCTAGGTTGGCACTTGCAGTCACTGCTAGAACCCGGGACGATATCACTGCGATTATACAACAAGCATATGCAGAGACGTCAAGGGCCTAGTCATGGCCGTAAGTGCCAGCCTAAATTAGCATCTGACTTACCACGCACACTGCAGACTAGGCCCAAGACGTCATGGGGCCTAATTGCATCTGAAAGTCCACGCGTGGTCGAGAGTAAGAAGAGGCACCAAGGACCGTATAGGGAATAGTGAACAGCAAAGGTGGCTGGAGAGATGAGTTGTGAGTTATTCGTTTTTTCTTTTAACCTTTGTTTGTCCCTCTACGCTATTTGGTTTGAGCGATTTACAAAAAATCCACTTTCTGGAGAATATGGATTTTTGGAAAATTCAAGTGGAATTCAATTCCTTCTTGAATAAATTCAGCCAGCTCTACAGGTAATACTTCTACATGCAATAATCTTCAGTAACATGCTAATCCTTTAAGGAGTTATCCACTACTCAGCAGTTGCCCCCTTCTTAAATGCTTTATTCCCCAGTGTAAAAAAAACCCTAAAATGAAACAGATACTCACCTCCCACATTAGAGCTCATCTGATTTTGTTATGCCACATGAGTGCTGCAGCCAATTAGCGGTCACTAGTGGGTTGCAGCTCTCAAATTTCCCTTGGATGTCTGAGAAGTGTAAGCAAAGTTGCCCATTAGCAACTTCGGACTGGCTGCAGTACTCCTGCGGCATGAAGATGTCACTGTCCCATCCGTGTCTGAATGTACTGCTGCAACTCTTGTCCTAGTCACTAGGGGCCACCACACTAATAACACAATTACTGCTGGACATCAGAAGTGTGTGGCAGTTTAGCTTTCAGATTGCTGAGACCAGTTGTCCCTTGCCGGTCCACCTGTGTTTTGCTGCAGTGAGCACATATCTAATTAGCTTTCTGTTGGGAGCCATGGGTGGGGCTCTCTTTTATTTAAACCCCACCAGATTGACTCTAGCTGCCAGTTATTTAGTTAGTTTTAACTAGGTCTAGTCTCTCTGATACTTTGCTCCTGTGTGCTATCTTGTATATCCTCTTATCTGACCTCGTGCTATATTTTCACCACCCATTTGCCTCCTGATTTTGTCCCTAACGTGACTTCTCATTATCTACCCCATGTGACACCCTCTCTTACCTCTAGTTAGTGACGCGCCCCCTGGGCCATGGGGTACCCGGTGTCGGGCCGGTAGATGCTGGGGGTGATGTCACAGTGGCGGTGACCCAGTCCGTGACCCAGGGCGGTCATTAAAACGGGAATATTTATAGGGGATTTAAAGTGTTTGTAATAAGTTTGTGACGCCACCTGTGGTGTCTGGTAAGGATTACCAGCGCTGCGACAGTCCTCTGAGGCAGGTATTTGGACAGCTTTGTTAGGACGGCTCCCCACAGGTGGAGCGGGCCACAGGGCAGTGTAGGGGTAGATGGTGGATGCTGGTGAGAGATGGCAGGACGGTCCCGGAGGAAAGACGGACACTCACACGGGGGTAAGCTTCAGTACCTTTACTGGTGATGATGCTGGCATGGTCCAGGGTACTCCGGACGAAGGGCGCACTTTTGGACTCTCCCCAGTGAGCGGGTATAGGGCCTCCTGATCCGTGGCTTTACTCGCTAAGCTTCTGACCTGCCTGGGGCTAGGCCTAGCTTGGTTACTGTCTCTCTCTCCCTTGCACCTGCTGACCTGGTGGTAGGGCCTTCTCTTGGAGCTCACTCTCCCTGGTCGCTGGGGCCTCCGTGACTCCTAGCCCTGGTACTGTAGTCAGCGTTTGGTAAACCTGGGACCTGTAGTCCTCCAGGGGTTCCGGTGGTCACAATTGGGTATAAAGGGACCCCGTAGGCGTGGACCCGGTGTCCGGTATATATCTCGGGGTGAGCCTGGTATGCTCCTCTGCCCCCTCGCTACTTCTTCCTTCTCCTCTCGCCTTCAGCCACACTCAGGGCCCTCACCAGGCTTTCACTTGTGCTGTAGGCCTTGGCTCGCCTAAGCACAGCAGCCAGCGTGCTGCCTCTTCGCTGCTCTCTGAGCGTCAGCACGCTCTCTGCTCAACTCTCAGCTCTGTTCCTCTCTGTGTCTGAGTAGGAACTCAACTGCACTCCACTGCCTAACTCCACCCTCCAGTATCTATATGTCCCCAACGGGCTCCCTCTGCTGGGCTGAGGTGGTAGGATGGAGGTGTGTGAATGTGTGAGGGTCTCTTGTGGAGAAGTCCATCCATGCACCCTTCTGGGTTCTGTGGCACCAGTGTGCAGCAGGGCGCCACACCCCCCCCCCTAGTAAAACTCAGTACTCCTGGACTGAAGCATTTTTCTCAAAACAGGTTAAACAATAACATTTCTTCCCTTTATGGGAGGCACTTTTCTTGAACGTTACAGGTAACATCATAATACAATAATATAAAGTATCTTCAGAGTTCCTCAAATCAGTTCAAGTGAGATCCCAACAGGGTATCCCTCTCACTGGTTAACGTGCAAAGGTAGCTTGAGGGACCTGTCCGTAAACCCTCCACATAGGCCCTGGGCGTGGCTGCAGGGCACAGGTGATCCGGGGTCGGACAACGACTTCTGCCACGCCAAACAGGTTTTTGTTCTGAGGTCGCTTAAAAGGCACTCCAGGGAGTGCAACTATGTACATGATAGTTTTTGGGCTGCTCACAGTCCTCAGCCACCGAGTCCTTTATATATATACCCTTACGGGTAACTAAATGCAATGAGAAGTGTCCGTGTCACATAAATTGTCCATTAGCAAGGCAAAATAAATCAATAAATAAATACTTGAAATTATTACAAGAACATACCCTACGGGGTAACTATTTATACTGTCAGTGTTTCTCTATTTACTCCCTATACTTGACAGGGGTCTGGCCTTTTGTGCTACGCGATGACCTACGTAGTACTGGGATGCGTGTAGTGTGGATGCTTGCGCTATTTTCCGCTCTATCAGCTCTATGTGTTGGTGGACTGCAAAACTGCCTTAACCTCTCTACGGGACCGGCAAGTACACTGGTTACTGGGCCTACTGGCTCTGCTTCTACCGGTGATCCTTCTTCCGGAGATTCTTCCTGAGCAGGCTCTTCCGGGGCACTTACAGGTCTTACTTGCAGTGGAGAGTCTTCTGGCTGTTGGTAGAAGTGTATCACAGGTATTATTACCGCTCCATCCAGTTGAGGCCAATCTGCTGGGAAATCTCCTAAGGCAGTATGGAGTACTTCTTCTTTAGGCTCCTCCGGTACGGTGAGAGGCACTTCCTCCTGGGGCTTCAACAGACTTGGGCACAACTTCAGATGGTCTCTTGATACCGTTGCAGTTGCTCTTCCTCCGTCTTTGCTAATTAGACAGATTTTCCTATTGTCGAATCTGGAATTCAACACAGTGTAAGGTTCTCTTTCCCACTGGTTGTCAAGCTTGTGGCTTCTTCTCTTTCGTTTCAGCACAACTTCTCCAGGTGTCAAGGGTTCTGCTGGTGCACTCTTATTGTACTGTGCTTCCTGCTTATCTCTCACCCTATTTAGACTGTCTTCGACACAGGCCTGTACTCTCTTGTACTGCTCCTGTCGAGTCGTATCCCAGTCTTCAGTGGACATATCTGCTTCTGGCTCTACCACTCCAAGCTCCAGGTCCATGGGCAACTTTCCGGGTCTTGCTCTCATGAGGTACGCTGGAGTACAATTGGTGGAACTCACAGGTATGTGATTGTACAGATCTACCAGGTCAGGTAGCTTGTCTGGCCACTGGTTTCTTTCTTCTAGAGGTAAGGTCTTCAACAGGTCGATGACTATGTTATTCATCTTTTCACATAACCCATTGGTTTGGGGGTGGTACGATGTAGTCCGGATCTTCTTACACCCGTACAGATGGCAAAACTCTTTGAACAGCTTGGCTTCAAAGGCAGGGCCTTGATCCGTCAGCACCTTATCCGGGTATCCATGGGGCCTGCAGAAGTATGATTGAAACGTCCTTGCTGCAGTTTCTGCCGTCAGATCCTTGACGGGGGCTACCACCAGGAACCGGGAGTAGTGATCCACCATGGTGAGGGCATACGAGTAGCCTGACCTGCTGGGTGACAGCTTGACGTGGTCCAGAGTGACGATCTCCAGGGCCTGGGTTGTCTTGATGGACTGCAGGGGTGCCTTCTGGCTGCTGTAGTCTTTTCTTCTGAGGCTACAGGGTCCACAATCCCGGCACCACCTCTCTATGGAACTCTGCATTCCAACCCAATAAAACCGATTCTTCAGGAGGGTTTCCAGCCAAAGTGCCCTTCTTGATCGTGGTAGGCCTCCAATACCATCTGGATGTCTGTCCTGTGCACTACGATCTGCCATACCATCTCATGGGTCGTAGGGTTGACATACCTTCGGCACAGCTTCTCTCTATAGATGAACAGCCGGCTTCTCTCATTGCACAGTTGCTTGGCTTGGGGAGGAGCGTCCTTCTCCAGGGAGGAACCTTCCTGGGTTATCAGTTCTTTGATACGGCTGACAACCGGATCGCTGTCCTGGGTCTCCTTCCAACTGTGATGAGGTAAAGGGTTTAATGTCTTACCACGATACCTCCTGGAGGTGCGCTGCTCGTGGACCATCCCATTTCTGTGGAAGGCAGGTAGCTCAATCTCCTCCAGGTCATCCACTTCTTCTTCAGTGTCCGACTGGTGAGGCATTCTGGATAGGGCATCGGTGTTGGTGTTCTTGTGGCCTGTGCCATCCAACGCTGTTCCATGGCTCCCAACTTGGCTGTCTCTAGATGTGTCAAGGGGTTGTTGTCAGTGTAAGCCGTGAACTTACTGGAGGCCAAGTAGCGCTTGAATCGTTCAGTGATGGCCCAGACCAAGGCCAGGAACTCCAACTTGAAGGAGCTAGAGTTTTCCGGATTCATCTCGGTCGGATGAAGCTTCCTGCTAGCATAGGCAATCACCTTCTCCTTGCCATACTGCTTCTGACTCAACAAAGCTCCTAGTCACTCATTGCTGGCATCTGTGTACAGCAGGAAAGGTTGGCTGTAGTCAGGGTAGGCCAGGATTTCTTCGCCGGTCAGGATCTCTTTCATCACTGCAAAGGACTCAGCCTGCTCTTTACCCCACTGGAAGGGGGGGGGGTTGCCTCTGTTGGACTGTCCTACCAGGAGATCTTGCAAAGGTGCTGCCTTCTTGGTGTAGTCCCTTACAAATCTCCGGTAATACCTGACCAGTCCCAGGAACTGACGTACCTCCTTGAGATTCTTCGGTTCCGGCTATTTCTCGATGGCAGTGACCTTCTCCGGGTCTGGTGCTGCTCCTTCTGGACTGACAATGTGCCCCAGGTACTGAACCTTCTGTTTGATCAGGTGGCACTTGGAAGGCTTCAATTTCATCCCATACTGGGACAACGACTCAAATACTTCCGCCAGGTGCTTCAAATGGTCCTCATTAGAGATGAGCGGTGTTCGACTAGAACTGTTCGCCAATCTCAAATTCGAGCTGTTTTGGGCGGTGTTCGAGCCGTTCGGCGAACACGAACGATTTGCAAAAAATTCGGCTGTTCGAGGTTATGTTCGATAACTGTTCGTGCACCAAAAGCGTGTCCTGCATGTCTGGCGCTATTTAGAGCACCAATCATGCAGGGATTGTCTGCCACTCACTGTAATGCCACAGCCATGGTGGTTGTGGCATTACAGTGATTGCCCAAATCGATGGGAACAGTGCCAACAGTGAAACATGAAAAGCCGGCAATTCAGCAGCGGCATACACCGGTACCCGACAATTTAGAACAGAAAGAATAGAGCTTCACACATAGATTAGATAGATATAAACATGTCAGCCACATATATACGAAGTACAGTGAAAGTGCTGCTTACTGTACTTGTCATTTAGCGTAAAGGATTTATCAAAAAAAATAATAGTGTTTTCATGCACCGTCTCTTTAAAAAAGCCGGCCGGCAATTCAGCAGCGGTACCCGACAATTTATAACAGACAGAATAGAGCTTCACACATAGATTAGATAGATAGAAACATGTCAGTCACATATATATGAAGTACAGTGATAGTGTTGGTTACTGTACTTGTCATTTAGTATTAAAATAAAGGATTTATTATTAAAAAAATTGGCGTGGGGTTCCCCTTAATTTTAGTCTCTAGCGGAGGTTAAGCAGACAGCTGGGGCAGATGTTTGAAGCCTGGGAAGGGGGTAATACCCACGGAGCTTCCCAGGCTACTAATATCAGCCCCCAGCTGAATACATAGCCTTTACTAGCTATTAAAATGGGGGACACCCCAAAAAAAATGACGTGGGGTCCCCCCTAATTTAATAGCTAGCAAAGGCTAGGCAGACAGCTGGGGGCTGATATTAATAGCCCAGGAAGGGAGCCATGAATATTGGCCCCCTCCCAGGCTAGAAACACCAGCCGTCAGCCGCCCCAGAAATGGCGCATTCATAGGATACGCCAATTCTGGCACTTAGCCTCGCTCTTCCACGCTGCCCTGGTGCGGTGGCAGGGGGTAATAGGGTTGGGGTTGATGTCAGCTTATAATGCCAGCTGACATCAAGCCCAGGTTAGTAATGGAGAGGCGTCTATAAGACACCCCCATTACTAACCCCATAGTCAAAGTTAAAAAAAACACAAACACCCAGAATAAAGTCCTTTAATTGAAATAAAGACACAATCCTTTATTGTTCTAAATTAAACCATACTTACCGTCACGCCCATTCCAGCTGAAGCCAACGATCTCCTGCAATAAAAGAAAAATAATAAAGCAACCTCATCCTTACCTTTCCATGGTTCCCACGACAGCTTCAGCTCTGCTACATCGAGATGACAGGCTGGACCGCAGCAGAACGCTGCCATCCAGCCTCTCATCCCGCAGACACTGAGAAGCGCAGGCTTGCTTGCGCTGCTCAGCATCTCTCTGTGACGACATCCAGATGAGCCGAGTTCATGTCCAATGAACTCGGCTCACCTCATGCACGTCACTGACAGCGTGGGAAAATTCTCACGCTGAAGCGGTGAGTGCAGGAGAATTCTCCCACGCTGTCAGTGACGTGCATAAGGTGAGCTCATGTCCAATGAACTCAGCTCACCTCCTGCACGTCACTGACAGCGTGGGAGAATTCTCCTGCACTCAGCGCTTCAGCGTGAGAATTCTCCCACGCTGAAGCGCTGAGTGCAGGAGAATTTTCCCACGCTGTCAGTGACGTGCATAAGGTGAGCTCATGTCCAATGAACTCAGCTCACCTCCTGCACGTCACTGACAGCGTGGGAGAATTCTCCTGCACTCAGCGCTTCAGTGTGAGAATTCTCCCATGCTGAAGCGCTGAGTGCAGGAGAATTTTCCCACGCTGTCAGTGACGTGCATGAGGTGAGCCGAGTTCATTGGACATTAACTCGGCTCATCTGGATGCCCTCACAGAGAGACACTGTGGAGCGCAAGCAAGCCTGCGCTTCTCAGTGTCTGCGGGATGAGAGGCTGGATGGCAGCGTTCTGCTGCGGTCCAGCCTGTCATCTCGATGTAGCAGAGCTGAAGCTGTCATGGGAACCATGGAAAGGTAAGGATGATGTTGCTTTATTATTTTTCTTTTATTTCAGGAGATCGTTGGCTTCAGCTGGAATGGGCGTGATGGTAAGTATGGTTTAATTTAGAACAATAAAGAATTGTGTGTTTATTTCAATTAAAGGACTTTATTCTGGGTGTTGTGTTTTTTTTAAATACTTTACTAGAAATTCATGGTGGTCATGTCTAATATTGGCGTGACCTCATGAATTTCGGGCTTAGGGCCAGCTGATAATGCCAAGCTGGCCCTAACCCCTTTATTACCCAGTGAGCCACCGCATCAGGGCCCTGGATGAGTTGGGTACAGCGCCAGAAGATGGCGCTTCTATGAACGCGCCATTTTCCGGGGTGGCTGCGGACTGCAATTTGCAGCGGGGGTGGCCCAGAAAGCTTGGGCCTCCCTGCGCTGCGGATTCCAGCCCCCAGCTGCCTAGTTGTACCTGGCTGGACACAAAAACAGGGCAAAGCCCCACGTCAATTTTCTTTAAATTATTTCATGAAATAATTAAGAAAAAAAGGGCTTCCCTATATTGTTGTGTCCGGCCAGGTACAAATAGGCAGCTGGTGGTTGGGGGCAGCCCGTTCCTGCCTGCTGTACCTGGCTGGACACAAATATAGTGCGAAGCCCCACGTCAATTTTTTTTAAATTATTTCATGAATTTCATGAAATAATTAAAAAAAATTGAAGTGGGGCTTCGCACTATATTTGTGTCCAGCCAGGTACAGCAGGCAGGAACGGGCTGCCCCCAACCACCAGCTGCCTATTTGTACCTGGCCGGACACAACAATATAGGGAAGCCCTTTTTTTCTTAATTATTTCATGAATTTCATGAAATAATTTAAAAAAAAGTACGTGGGGCTTCGCCCTATTTTTGTGTCCAGCCAGGTACAACTAGGCAGCTGGGGGCTGGAATCTGCAGCGCAGGGAGACCCAAGCTTTCTGGGCCCCCCCCCGCTACAAATTGCAGTCCGCAGCCACCCCGGAAAATGGCGCGTTCATAGAAGCGCCATCTTCTGGCGCTGTACCCAACTCATCCAGGGCCCTGGTGCGGTGGCTCACTGGGTAATAAAGGGGTTAGGGCCAGCTTGGTATTATCAGTTGGCCCCAAGCCCAAAATTCATGGGGTCACGCCAGTATTAGACATGACCACCATGAATTTCTAGTAAAGTATTTAAAAAAAACACAACACCCAGAATAAAGTCCTTTAATTGAAATAAAGACACAATTCTTTATTGTTCTAAATTAAACCATACTTACCATCACACCCATTCCAGCTGAAGCCAACGATCTCCTGCAATAAAAGAAAAATAATAAACCAACCTCATCCTTACCTTTCCATGGTTCCCACGACAGATTCAGCTCTGCTACATCGAGATGACTGGCTGGACCGCAGCAGAACACTGCCATCCAGTCTGTCATCCCGCAGACACTGAGAAGCGCAGGCATGCTTGCGCTCCTCACTGTCTCGCTGTGACGGCATCCAGATGAGCCGAGGTCATGTCCAATGAACTCGGCTCACCTCATGCACGTCACTGACAGCGTGGGAAAATTCTCACGCTGAAGTGCTGAGTGCAGGAGAATTCTCCCACGCTGTCAGTGATGTGCATGAGGTGAGCTCATGTCCAATGAACTCAGCTCACCTCCTGCACGTCACTGACAGCGTGGGAAAATTCTCCTGCAATCAGCGCTTCAGCGTGAGAATTTTCCCACGCTGTCAGTGACGTGCATGAGGTGAGCCGAGTTCATTGGACATGAACTCGGCTCATCTGGATGTCGTCACAGAGAGACGCTGAGCAGCGCAAGCAAGCCTGCGCTTCTCAGTGTCTGCGGGATGACAGGCTGGATGGCAGCGTTCTGCTGCGGTCCAGCCTGTCATCTCGATGTAGCAGAGCTGAAGCTGTCGTGGGAACCATGGAAAGGTAAGGATGAGGTTGCTTTATTATTTTTCTTTTATTGCAGGAGATCGTTGGCTTCAGCTGGAATGGGCGTGATGGTAAGTATGGTTTAATTTAGAACAATAAAGGATTGTGTCTTTATTTCAATTAAAGGACTTTATTCTGGGTGTTTGTGTTTTTTTTAACTTTGACTATGGGGTTAGTAATGGGGGTGTCTTATAGACGCCTCTCCATTACTAACCTGGGCTTGATGTCAGCTGGCATTATAAGCTGACATCAACCCCAACCCTATTACCCCCTGCCACCGCACCAGGGCAGCGTGGAAGAGCGAGGCTAAGTGCCAGAATTGGCGCATCCTATGAATGCGCCATTTCTGGGGCGGCTGACGGCTGGTGTTTCTAGCCTGGGAGGGGGCCAATATTCATGGCTCCCTTCCTGGGCTATTAATATCAGCCCCCAGCTGTCTGCCTAGCCTTTGCTAGCTATTAAATTAGGGGGGACCCCACGTCATTTTTTTTGGGGGGTCCCCCATTTTAATAGCTAGTAAAGGCTATGTATTCAGCTGGGGGCTGATATTAGTAGCCTGGGAAGCTCCGTGGGTATTACCCCCTTCCCAGGCTTCAAACATCTGCCCCAGCTGTCTGCTTAACCTCCGCTAGAGACTAAAATTAAGGGGAACCCCACGCCAATTTTTTTAATAATAAATCCTTTATTTTAATACTAAATGACAAGTACAGTAACCAACACTATCACTGTACTTCATATATATGTGACTGACATGTTTCTATCTATCTAATCTATGTGTGATGCTCTATCTTTCTGTTCTAAATTGTCGGGTACCGCTGCTGAATTGCCGGCCGGCTTTTTTAAAGAGACAGTGCATGAAAACACTATTATTTTTTTAAATAAATCCTTTACACTAAATGACAAGTACAGTAAGCAACACTATCACTGTACTTATTATATATGTGACTGACATGTTTCTATCTATCTAATCTATGTGTGAAGCTCTATTCTTTCTGTTCTAAATTGTCGGGTACAGATGCTGAATTGCCGGCCGGCTTTTTTAAAGAGACGGTGCATGAAAACACTAATATTTTTTTTAATAAATCCTTTACACTAAATGACAAGTGCAGTAACCAACACTGTCACTGTGCTTCTTATATGTGTGACTGACATGTTTCTATCTATCTAATCTATGTGTGATGCTCTATTCCTTCTTGTCTAAATTGTCGGGTACAGGTGTATGCCGCTGCTGAATTTGCCGGCCGGCTTTTTTAAAGAGAGTGTCTTCTGAGCAGTTTGTCAGCTTTTGGACACCTTTGCAGGTGTTTTCTATGTGTTTCTATGTGTTTTTGTTTGCCTGCCATTGGTTTTAACGGTGTTCGACGGTGTTCTAAGGTGTTCGACGAACAGTTCGACGAACAGTTCCTCGAACATCCCGGTGTTCGACGAACCGAACCGAACCCGAACACTACGGGGGTGGCTCAACACTAGTCCTCATACGTCTTGGAGTACACTATCACGTCATCCTGGTATAGTAGAATGGTCTTGAAGTTACGGTGTCCCAAACAGCACTCCATCAATCTCTGGAACGTTCCAGGGGCATTGCAGTGTCCGACCGGCATATTGTTGAACTCGCAGAGTCCCATCGGGGTAGTGAAGGCCGTATTCTCCCGGTCCTCTTCAGCAACTGCTACTTGCCAGTATCCACTAGTGAGGTCAAGGGTAGAGAAGTAATTTGCAGACTTTAGTGCAGCCAGGGATTCCTCTATATGGGGCAAAGGGTATGCATCTTTGTGTGTTATGCGATTTACCTGTCTGTAATCTAAACACATCTTCATGCTTCCATCCTTTTTCCTGAGCAGGACCAGGGGAGCTGCCCAGGGGCTACAGCTATCTCTTATTACCCCTGCCTTCTTCATGTCATGCAACATTTCCTTCGCTTTCTGGTAGTGTGCTGGTGGTATGGGCTTGTAACATTCTTTGATGGGTGGATGGTCACCTGTGGGTATATGGTGTTGTACCCCTTTAATCCTCCCAAAATCAAGTGGGTGTTTGCTGAATACCTGTTCGTATTCCTGGGCCCCCTGTGTACACCTTGTTTTTGATGGACAGGAGTGGCGTCAGTCCCAACATGGAGCTGTTGACACCAATCCCCCACCTGGGTTTCTTAGTCATTACCCTCCACTGTGTCTGATGAGGTTAAGGACTCCAGTGTGTGTATGGCGTTGTTATCCACAGTATACAACCTGGCAACCGTGGCGTATCTTGGTAACTTAACTTCATCCTCCACACAATTTAGGAGACGTACGGGTACTCTCCCATTGCGTACATCAACCACCCCTCTGGCAGTTAAGAGTGTAGGTCTGTGCTCTGAGCTAATGGGCTCCACCGCCTGGTGGTTCTGTCCCTTGAGACCTATTGTTGCCCTACACCAAATCAGCATTTCACTCATCGGGGGAATCACAATGGGTATCGGGTCTGTCACCCGTACATTACCAATCTCACCACCTGTTAGCTTTACCTGTTGCTGGTACAGGAGGGCTCGTATCTTTCTCTGGAGCACCTTCCTCTGCCATGGTTTGGCGGTGTCAGCAATCTGTTGGAGCAAAAACAACACTTCTCCCAAACAGTTACCGACAATATTTGTACCAAGTATAATATACAAGTCTGTATCACCAGGGTTAGACTCCACTACAATCAGTCCTTGGTCCTTTAGTTCCGCTCTCCCCACCTTCACTGTCACGTTCTTAACCCCTACTAGGTTAAGAGGAAGGCCGTTAGAGGCATACACGGAGAGGTTCGGGGCTGGCGGCTGGAGTTCATCTACAGACGAGTACCTTTTGTAGAGGACATCAGGTATGATGGTTACCTGCGAGCCGGTGTCCAGTAATGCAGGTGTTGCTATCCCGTCCAGCACGATGGACAGGAAAGGCCATCCTCCTACAAACCGGTGATACCAGCTTGATGGGCCTGCTTGATTTACTCCTGGGTGTCGGCCCTTGGCCGCAGGGTTTGCTCGTTTAAAGGACAGTTCCGCGCTGTGTGGCCTGCCTTCTGGCAGCGGTAGCAGATGAATTCTCCTGGAGGGTGACGTTGGTCATTGGTCCTCCCATGGGGTGGCGTTGTCCTACTCCGGGGCGGCGTTGTCCTCCTACGGGGTGGCATTGTCCTCCTTTTTCTCCTCATCCAGAGGACGCCCTCAGGGCTGTCGGCCAATAGGATCCTTCCTTCCGGCTCAGGCTCCTCCTGTAGCTGCAGGGTGCTCAGGACAGTGGCCAGGGTTTTACTTAACTGGCGCACTTCAGAGCATAGGCTGTCCAGCTCGCTAGGAGGCACTGTTTGCATTTTTGTTTCAGCCGTTAATGAAGGAGCAGTGGGTGCTGCGGGCACTGGGGTGGCCCCACGCTGGTAACGCTGGATAGCAGAATCTGTTGTTTCCAGGTGCTGCAGCCCCTTTATAGCCATGTCCTTAAGGGTGTCGAAGGTGGCATCTGGAAGATCTAAGGCCCACCACCGTACAGTTCTGCTCTCCTCCTGGGACCTCAACCCCCGGATGAACTGTTCCGTCAGCATTTTATTTTCATTTTGTATGCTGGCTGGATTAACCTGTTTCAGGGCCCGCAGGGCTTCCTGTAAGCGCCAGGCGTAGTCCCGGACACTGTCCTCAGGTTTCTGGACACAGTGGAAGAACCTCTTCCGGAGATCTGTCTCAGTGCGGTTTTCAAGCACAGTTTGCAGTCTCTTAAAGATGATGGATACTGATTCCTGGTCTGCGGCTGGCCAGGTTTCAACTTCCCGCTCTGCGGCACCAGTCAATTGTCCCAGCACAACAGCAGCTCTCTGCTTACCAGTCATAGAATACATGTCCAGTACACCGCATATTTTTCTCTTGAATCCGGACAGGGTGTCTGGTTTGCCATTATACTGGGGAAGCCATTTCACTCCAGGAATATACGGCAGGGCCATGGGTATCAACGGGGTCATGACCCCTGCTGGTGGAGCGGCCGCTCCGGCCTGTGCAGAGCCGGGCGCAGGTTGGGCATCAGGAGCGTTAACCGGTGCTCCGGCGGCTTGCTGGTCGTCGGCCATGGGTGCGCCCCCCTAGTAAACCATAGCCTACCTTCTTCAATTCTTATCAGGTAGGCCGCAGCTCCGCGGGTGACGGTCTTCTTCCAGGACCTTGCGTCGCTCGCGTCTGACGTCAGAGCGTCCACCGGACTCCTTCCAGGACCTGACGCTTCCTGGTCCGACGTCAGGGGCGGGGCGTGTCTTAGGCTTCGCGCGCTTCCAGCGGTTACGCCTCTCCGATTCCCATGGTTACGCCCCTCTTCTTCCCGCGCGGCGACAGTAAAATGGCGGATAATGTCGGAAACCTTTGGAAATGGCGGGAAACCTTTGCCACAGTAAGTGTTACAGTCTTTTAATGCGCACAGTACCCGTTGACAGCGGGCACGCAATCCTGTTCATGACGCCAAGTCTGACGCGCCCCCAGGGCCGTGGGGTACCCGGTGCTGGGCTGGTAGATGCTGGGGGTGATGTCACAGTGGCGGTGACCCGGTCCGTGACCCCAGGCGGTCATTAAAAGGGGAATATTTATAGGGGATTTAAAGTGTTTGTAATAATTTCGTGATGCCACCTGTGGTGTCTGGTAAGGATTACCAGCGCTGCGACAGTCCTCTGAGGCAGGTGTTTGGGCAGCTTTGTTAGGACGGCTCCCCACAGGTGGAACGGGCCTCAGGGCAGTGTAGGGGTAGATGGTGGATGCTGGTGAGAGATGGCAGGACGGTCCCGGAGGAAAGACGAACACTCACATGGGGGTAAGCTTCAGTACCTTTACTGGTGATAATGCTGGCATGGTCCAGGGTACTCCGGACGAAGGGCGCACTTTTGGACTCTCCCGAGTGATCGGGTAGAGGGGCTCCTGATCCGTGGCTTTACTCGCTAAGCTTCTGACCTGCCTGGAGCTAGGCCTAGCTTGGTTACTGTCTCTCTCTCCCTTGCACCTGCTGACCTGGTGGTAGCGCCTTCTCTTGGAGATCACTCTCCCTGGTCGCTGGGGCCTCCGTGACTACTAGCCCTGGTACTGTAGTCAGCGTTTGGTAAACCTGGTACCTGTAGTCCTCCAGGGGTTCCGGTGGTCACTACTGGGTATAAAGGGACCCCATAGGCGCAGACCCGGTGTCCCGGTATATATCTTGGGGTGAGCCTGGTATGCTCCTCTTCCCCCTCGCTACTTCTTCCTTCTCCTCTCGCCTTCGGCCACACTCAGGGCCCTCACTAGGCTTTCACTCGTGCTGTAGGCCTTGGCTCGCCTAAGCACAGCAGCCAGCGTGCTGCCTCTTCGCTGCTCTCTGAGCGTCAGCACGCTCTCTGCTCAACTCTCAGCTCTGTTCCTCTCTGTCTGAGTAGGAACTCAACTGCACTCCACTGCCTAACTCCACCCTCCAGTATCTATATGTCCCCGACGGGCTCCCTCTGCTGGGCTGAGGTGGTAGGGTGGAGGTGTGTGAATGTGTGAGGGCCTCTTGTGGAGAAGCCCATCCATGCACCCTTCTGGGTTCTGTGGCACCAGTGTGCAGCAGGGCGCCACATTAGCTCTCCTGGCCAGCAGCCTTACCGTGGAAACAATCTAGTGGACCCCGTTGTAAGACCAGATTCCTGAGGTTAAAGGGTGAAAGTTTTGGTTGCTCCGTAATCTGCCAGATGAAGTGGCTTGTGCTTGTCTGTCTGAGATAGCCTTTTTGAGCTTGTGGCCTCTGATAGACTTAGCAGTCACTTGAGCTGATAGAAAACTGTTGTCGATGTTGCTGGAACAGTTACGGTGTAGACGGTCTCTGTAATTTTAAATTTTATACTGGGGAATACAGCTTTTAAAAAGCAGTTTTCCAAGTAGTGGTCAACCCCTTTAAAGAATAATACACTAAAACAATTCTGAAATAAGATCTGAGTATTTCAAACTCCTGTATGGCTGTAAGGATGGAAGACAACCCATAGAACAAACATACATATTCAGCTACTGATTGCACTAAGGTGAGGGCAATGTCATAGTAGAATTCTGAATCTTTCATAATCTCTCATTATCTGTGCTTCAAATAAAGACTGTCATCTTTATTTATGACTCTACTATTTTTAAAGGCTATTTTAGTTCTAAAACTAGAAATACATCAATAATCAAAAAGCAAGTAGTAAAGCTAAAGATCTATTTATCTATTTATCTCTATGAATTTTGAGAAATTGTATTTTCACAAACAACAATTGGGCATATCAAATAAAAAAAATGTTTTCATGCACACAATATGTGTACAGGTCAAGTGAACAGTCCATCCTAGCTTACAAATGACAGCAGTCAATACATGTATATAGTAGGCACTTATCATATACAGTTGAAACCAGAAGTTTACATACACTATATAAAAAGACACATGTGCATGTTTTTCTCAATATCTGACATGAAATCAGAATAAACCTTTCCCGTTTTAGGTCAATTAGGATTACCATCATTTTTAATATTTGCCAAATGCCAGAATAATGAGAAAGAGAGAATGTTTTAAGGCATTTTTATTACTTACTGCAAAGTCAAAAGTTTACATACACTAAGATTACTATGCCTTTAAACAATTCTGGACTGCCTATATGATGATGTCATGTGTTTGGAAGCTTCTTTTTTGGCAACATCTGAGTTAATTAGAGACACACCTGTGGATGTATTTTAATACTCACCATATCCAGGCTACGCAGTAGTAGCCTGTGACCTACTAGGGTAAGTGACGGAGCAGTGAGTTGGTGGTTCAGTCCGCCTCCGCAACTGTATACGATCTGCACAATACCTATGATATGCATACATACAACATACAGATTTTCAGAGCAAACTCACACCCACATACATATAAATAGTTACTAAATGCACATGCTCATTCACTTATTACATATAAAATATGTTTTTAGAAAAATAGACAAATGTGTCCCAGCTTATGGTGTCTGGACTCCCTCTATTATATTCTGGTGCTGCCCATTTATATCATTCAAACCAAATAGTACTTGAACCTCACTCTATTACATTGTTGTTATATTTACACAAGATGCACTTTTCCTTTTTTTTTTAAAAAAAAAGGGATAGTTGTTCCAGCGTCTGGTAAAATAATTCTTTCTTTATTTTTCGGCCATTAAAAACTTGCAAAAATTACAAAGGTTGCATAGACAGGGTAGGGGATACATTAGATTACTCTCTGAATCATGTGTATGATTGGAGTCGTCATATAAGTGGTGACCGTACTCCTAAATCCATTCTTAAAAAGAAGAAAAGGAATGAGAAAAATAAAGAAAACATGGAAACATCTAAAACTAGACCATTTTCGGTCAGTTTTTCAGAATCCAACATCTCAGAAATCTCAACTCAATCTGGTTGCAAAAAACGTAAAAGACGGGGCGGGAGGAAACACAAGCGGAACGCACACCATAACTACAAGAAACAAGAAATAATGCAACGTCAAGTGTATTGAATTTGTCTTCTCGTGATTTTTCTAATGAACAACTTATTTTGCTGTCAAGAGGCCTTAGTTTTTTACCTGAAAAAAATTTTGACCTGTTTGGGACAATCATGGATATTAACCGCTTTATAAGAAATCTTACGGTTAAAAAACATTTTGCTGGTGAAGAAGATGAGGTTTCTCAACAGGATGAAAATGTCTGTGAAAACTTTTGTCGAGGATTGGATTTTTCTGAACAGATTGCTATACTGAATTTGGAAGAACTAAGAGGAAATTCATCTGAAGATGCTTTAAAGTTGGACAACATTAAAATAAAAAATCCTTACTTTTATCCTGTCAACTCAAGGGTTGATTGTATGGAGCGGTTTCAGGAGGTTTTGGAGAGGGAATTGTGTAGTTTAAGCTTAAAAGTTAATAAAAATAACCCCACTAAAAACCTGAGTCAAGATTTAGTTAAAGCATTCAATGAATTAAAATCTTATAGGACGCAGATTTTGAAGCTTTTATCTGATGAAAAGACATATTCCCGCTTAAAATTTAATCCAACATAAAAATTTAGTGAGCAAATCAACATCTTAATAGCGGAGGGTGTAAAATTGGGCATATTAACAAAAAAAATCTGTGAATATTTAATATCATTGAATCCTGTAACACCTACAATGCATGCTCTGCCAAAGATAAATAAAGATATCCTTCCACCCCCAATGCAACCAATAATCAATGGAATTGGATCATGTAATGAACGTCTAGGTGAGTGGTTAGATTCGATCTTACAACCTTTGGTACAGCGCATGCCTGGATATATCAAAGACACCAAGGATATTTTAGATCAGTTGTCAAACAAAAAATGGTCATCAAATTACACCTGGATAGGCTGTGATGTTAATTCTCTATATACTTCTATACCATGTTACGTAGCTATGGAAGCATTGAGATTCCATTTAGAAAAGTACAGTCCGTATCCTGATGTAATGGAAGAATATATATTAGATGTGACCAATTTTTTATTAAATCATAATTATTTTGTTTTTGACAGAAGTTTTTATTTACAGATCCAAGGTGTCTCAATGGGTGCTTATTTCTCACCTTCTTTGGCAAATCTGACTGTCATATTGGGAACATTGTTTTTTGTATTCAGACAGTAATGCTTATATACCTAATTTGTCCTGGTATGGTAGATTTATTGATGATATGATATTCATCTGGCAAGGAGATGAATCTGCGATTCCAGGATTTGTTACATTTTTGAATGACAATTCATTTAATTTGCGGTTTACCGTTTCTTATAGTTCAAAAGTTTTGGTGTTCTTAGATTTGATTCTTACGGGCATTCCAGGTGAGATTGTATCCACTGCAATTCATCGCAAACCATCTGCAGGTAATTCCATCATGCATTTTTCTAGTAGTCAACCACAGCATATAGCTAAAGCCATACCAGTAGGTGAGTTCACAAGAATTGTCAGAAATTGCTCTGATCCCATATTTGCTGAAAATGAAGTAATATTAACCTGAAAAAGATTAAAAGAACGGGCTCATCCCCAATGGGTATTGGACAGAGGTAAAAAAATAATTTCTGACAAAAAAAGGACTGATCTATTGTGTCCTAAACCAAAAGTAAAAAATGATTTTTTGAAAAGTAAACCTGTCATCTCGCTGCAATATAGTGCACAATTTTCAGAAATAAAAAAATTGTTTGCTAAACATTAGTGTTGAGCGAGCACTAAAATGCTCGGGTGCTCGAAGCTCGGACCGAGCTCGCTGTGATACTCGGGTGCTCAACCCGAGCAACGAGCCCAATGTTAGTCTATGGGAGACCCGAGCATTTTTGTGGCAGCACCCCCGGCAGTCTGTAGAAAGCCTAAAAAGTGCCCAAAACGATAGTGACAGTGGGGACATGGGGACAGCATGGGCATCGCCCCAGGAAGCATTTCTGACCCCCAGGTCACTGCTGTCAACAACGTGGTCAGAGGTATTAAGCCACTTTAACGGGCTCACAATAAAACGTTCAAAAACGAAACTGAAACGATTTTCCTGTGAAATATATTAAGGAATTTCCTTTCCAGGGTAAAGACTTGTGTATAAGGTAAAATAAATAACCAAAAATAAAAATACTCCTCCACACCTTGGGCTATGTTCATAAGTAGCATTTTTTATGCGTTTTTGCACTTTTGTATTGCTTTCAACCGTGACAAATGCATTCACTGGGAAATGTCATTTTAACATTTTACAATCTTATCTGGCCATGTGCTGTGTGACACATGCATACAGTGCTGAAAAGACATAGGAACAGCATGGGGAAGACCCCTGGAAGCATCTCTGACACCCAGGTCACTGCCTAAAAGTGTGCCCATCAGAAGTAATCCTTGCTGCATCAGAAGATGCAGACTTGCAACTATCCCCGTGCAAGTCCTTGTTCCAGGGCAGTGTTCAATTGTACCTCCCCCATTCCTTGCAATGCAAGCGCAAGTATGCAGCCTGCCACCCACCCACCCCCAGGCTGCAATACCATACTGCTAGCTTGCTTGCACTTGAAATTGGGCCTTTTAGTTTGGAGGAGGCCGAAGCTGGCCACTACCTCATGGCTGCTTTGGCAGCGAGGTATCCATACTCAGTCCCCAGCCGCCCGGCGGCCGGGTGTCCACACACGGTCCCCAGCCGCCTGGGGGTGCCGGGTGTTCATAAACGGTCCCAAGCCACCCCTATTTCTCCTTGGAACATCCCCCCCACTTTTTTTAGCCCAGCCTGCTTTAGGGCAGCATTGGACGAGCCCACCAGAGAACCAGACTCCTCCGGTGGGCCCTGGCTTCTCCATCAGGGGAGTTGAGAGTGCCAATGTGAGGAGCATGATGATGATGATAGAAGTTAGTATCTGCTTTGTTTTCTTAGAATGCAAGCGTAAGTGTGCAACCTGCCACCCCCCCAGGCTGCAATACCTTACTGCTAGCTTGCTTGCACTTGAAATGGGGCCTTTTAGGCATGTGGAGGCTGACGCCGGCCACCATGTCATGGCTGCTTCGGCGGCCTGGTATCCATACTCAGTCCACAGCCGCCCGGCGGCCGAGTGTCCACGCTCGGTCCCCAGCCGCCAGGGGGCGGCCCGGTGTCCATACTCGGTCACCAGCCGCCCCGCGGCCGGGTGTCCACACACGGTCCCCAGCCGTCTGGGGGCGGCCGGGTGTCCATAAATGGTCCCCAGCCGCCCCTATTTCTCCTTGGAACATCCCCCCACACTTTTCTTAGCCCAGCCTGCTTTAGGGCAGCATTGGACGAGCCCACCAGAGAACCAGACTCCTCTGGTGGGCCCTGGCTTCTCCATCAGGGGAGTTGAAAGTGCGAAGGTGAGGAGCATGATGATGATGATAGAAGTTAGCATCTGCTTTGTTTTCTTAGAATGCAAGCGTAAGTGTGCAACCTGCCACCCACCCAACCCCAGGCTGCAATACCATACTGCTAGCTTGCTTGCACTTGAAATGGGGCCTTTTAGTTTGGAGGAGGCCAAAGCTGGCCAGTACCTCATGGCTGCTTCGGCAGCGAGGTATCCATACTCAGTCCCCAGCCGCCTGGCAGCCGGGTGTCCACGCTCGGTCCCCAGCCGCCAGGGGGCGGCCGGGTGTCCATACTCGGTCCCCAGCCGCCCCGCGGCCGGGTGTTCACACACGGTCCCCAGCCGCCTGGGGGCGGCCGGGTGTCCATAAACGGTCCCCAGCCGCCCCTATATCTCCTTGGAACATCCCCCCCCACTTTTCTTAGCCCGGCCTGCTTTAGGGCAGCATTGGACGAGCCCACCAGAGAACCAGACTCCTCCGGTGGGCCCTGGCTTCTCCATCAGGGGAGTTGAAAGTGCGAAGGTGAGGAGCATGATGATGATGATAGAAGTTAGCATCTGCTTTGTTTTCTTAGAATGCAAGCGTAAGTGTGCAACCTGCCACCCACCCAACCCCAGGCTGCAATACCATACTGCTAGCTTGCTTGCACTTGAAATGGGGCCTTTTAGTTTGGAGGAGGCCGAAGCTGGCCAGTACCTCATGGCTGCTTCGGCAGCGAGGTATCCATACTCAGTCCCCAGCCGCCTGGCAGCCGGGTGTCCACGCTCGGTCCCCAGCCGCCAGGGGGCGGCCGGGTGTCCATACTCGGTCCCCAGCCGCCCCGCGGCCGGGTGTTCACACACGGTCCCCAGCCGCCTGGGGGCGGCCGTGTGTCCATAAACGGTCCCCAGCCGCCCCTATTTCTCCTTGGAACATCCCCCCCCCACTTTTCTTAGCCCGGCCTGCTTTAGGGCAGCATTGGACGAGCCCACCAGAGAACCAGACTCCTCCGGTGGGCCCTGGCTTCTCCATCAGGGGAGTTGAGAGTGGCAAGGTGAGGAGCATGATGATGATGATAGAAGTTAGTATCTGCTTTGTTTTCTTGGAATGCAAGCGCATGTATGTAGTAGCGGCTAGGCCTGAGGTGGTCAGCGTTTTGGCGCATATCCTACCTCCTCCGAGGATTGCTGGATGTTTTTCTGCTACTATCCCAGTTCTAAGGAGAAAGAGAAGGCGGAACAGGGACCATTCACATCAATATCAGGCCAGTCAACCACACATGTCTAGTAGGATATATTTCTGTACCAAAAGGAGAGGTTCAGCTACACAGTTATAGGGCATGAAGTGAGTGCAATGCCTACCGAAAATTTCGAGGCACTCCAATGCCCCTTGGAAGTGACATGGGACATCACACACCAGTCGGTGTGCTGGAAGCTGCAAACGCTGCTGCAACACAGCAAGGGCGGCGGAAGCTGTAGCCGACTTGCGAAAATGAGCTGACAGGCGGCGTACTTTGACGAGCAGATCTGGCAACTCGGGGTACGATTTAAGAAACCGCTGAACTACGAGGTTAAGCACATGAGCCAGGCATGGTACGTGTGTGATCTCGCCTCGCCTCAGAGCCACCACCAGGTTATGGCCATTGTCACACACGACCATGCCTGGATTTAGGTTCAGCGGTCTCAGCCACAGATCTGCCTGCTCTTTCACAGCTGTCCACAACTCACAAGCAGTGTGAGGTTTATCACCTAAGCTTATGAGTTTCATCACAGCCTGTTGCCGCTTGGCAGAGGCAGTACTGCAGTGCTTCCAGCTTGTAACTGATGTGGTGATATCTGAGATGGAGCCTGAAAATGAGGAGGAGGAGGATGATGCGCAGGAGCTGTACACTGTGGGGGCAACTCTGACTGACATAGGGCCCGCAATCCCAGTGTAACGTCAGGGTGATGTACCGTCCCTGGCCACAAGCACTTGTCCACGTGTCCGTTGTCAGGTGGACTCTCCCAGTAACTGCGTTGCTGAGGGCACGGCAGATGTTTTGAGACACGTGCTTGTGTAGTGCGGGGATGGCACACCGGGTAAAATAGTGTCGGCTGGGGACCAAGTACCGAGGGACGGCCACCGCCATAAGGTTGTGGAAGGATTCCGTCTCCACCAGCCTAAAAGGCAGCATTTCCAACGCAGTCGTGAAATGTGCGAATTTAGGACTGCGGCCTGTGCGGCGTTGGTTGCGAATTTGCGCTTTTGTTCAAAGCTCTGGGATATGGACAATTGAACGCTGCGGTGGGACGTGAACGTTGATGCTTTTTCTTGAGAAACTGCCATAACAAGTGAAGACTGAGAGGAGGGGGCATCTTTGCATGCAGTATGGACAGGGGATTGCCTTGCACACACAACAGGATGTTCTATTACACGCACAATGGCGGAAGAAGCAGTGGTGACACCCGCTGACACTGGTCGTGGACCCTGGGGTTCGCCCCACAAAGTCGGGTGCTTTGCTGCCATGTACCTGATCATGCTGGTGGTGGTCAGGCTGGTAGTTTTGTCACCCCTGCTGATGCTGGCATGGCAGGTGGTACAAATGGCCTTTTTGGGGTTATCAGTAGAGTCTTTAAAAAAATCCCAGACTCTGGAAGAACTACCAGTTGTACTGGCAGCGTCCCTCATGTTGATGTTAAGGGAAACTGTTGCCTGCCTTCTGTATGCGGCCACCACACTGCTTCTTCCTGCCTGTTGGGGTACTCTGCCTCCCTCCCCCTGTGTGCTGCTGGCCTCGCTCTGTGTGTCCTCCTGCCACGTTGGGTCAGTTACTAGATCATCCACCACCTCCTCTCTTCCACTTGCGCACCACGATCCTCCTCCTCACTTCATGGCAATTGTGTCTCGTCAACATCCACCTCTTATGACAAATTGCCAGCGTCGACTTCCCCTGGCCGTGGCTGTTCAAATATTTGGGCATCGCTACATGGGCTCTCCTCTTCCACCACTTCAAGCGGAGCAGGTGAGGGGCACAAATATGGAAATGGACCAGTGAACAGCTCTTCAGAGTATCCAAGTGTGGGATCAGTTGCTGTCTGACGAAACTCGGCATGGTGGGAGGAAGGAGCATCAGGGTGAGGAGGAGTATGTGGTCGAGACTCAAGGCTACTAAAACTTGACCGTGTGAAAGACAGACCGGAGGTGGTGGTGCCCAGGTAACTAGAAGTATTATCTGCTATCCAATTAATAACCTGTTTACACTGATCAGTTCGCAATACTGGTGTTGTAGTGTGCATCCCTAGTAATTCGGTCAAGAAGTGGGAGCGAGAAGATGTGGCTGTTGGTCGTGGCACATTTTCACCTTGGCCACGGCCCCGTCCTCTACACGCACCATCACCAGAACGTGCCACGCGCCTTGCCTATTGTAAATGAAGTAAAATAGCTTACACTCGCACTGTCAATGGAAAAAGGGTAATAAAAAGGAGATTAGAACCGTGTAAGAGGAAAACCACAGTTCTATTTCTCTGGCATACACCAGAATCTTTCAAACAGATATATTTGTGTCTGAATCAGGGAGACACTATTACTGTTTTTCTTTACGGAAAAAATACCAATAGCTGGATAATACAGAGATTTGAACCGTGGAACTGCAAAACCACATTTCTAATTTACTGGCATATACCAGACTTTTTTAAACAGATATATTTGGGTCTGAACAGTCAGCGACACACTCAAACTGTTTTTATGTAAAAAAGGCCCAAAAGTGGATAATACAGAGATTTGAACCGTGGAAATGCAAAACCACAGTTATAGTTATGTGGTGTACACCAGACTCTTTTAAACAGATATATTGGTGTCTGACCAGTCAGGGAGACACTATTACAGTTTTTTTTTACGCAAAAATGCCAAAAACAGGATAATGCAGAGATTTGACTCGTGGAACTGCAAAAAAACAGTTATATTTTTCTGGCCTACACTAGACTCTTTTAAACGGATATATTGGTGTCTGACCAGTCAGGGAGACACTCAATTTTTTTCTTGGGGGGCGGGTGGATACCAAAAGGTTAAAAAAATACAGGATTTAGATGGAAAAAAAAAATGTTTTCCTGGCCCCTGAGACCGGGGTGATAAGTCTAGCAATTTGACCAACAGGAGCACACAGGACTGTAATGCAGCGTTTGCTGGTATAACCACTGCGTCTCCTATACAGCCTGCCTGCCTGCCTGATATCTGGAATGGATATTAGTCCTGAGAAGGACTGTTTGTTTGATTTGGCAGCCTTTAGAGACCCTACACTAACTATTTTGCAATATAAATCTCTCCCTAGCTCAGCAGCACTCTCCCTACACTGTCTGTCTGATCCGGAGCGACTGTGTCAAAGATGGCGGTGCCCGGTTTTAAATACTCGAGGTGACGCTGTGCGGCCAGCCAATCACTGTAATACCCACAAACAACATGGCTCTGGCATTACAGTGACTGGCTGGCAATCCCTGCATGTTCATTGGCTCTGTAAAAACAGGCCAAACGTACACGGCGGAGACCCAAGCTCCTGCCCGAGTAACCCGGAAATGCTCGGTGCTCGCCGAAAATCTCGAGTAGCGTGATGCTCGGGCAAGTAACGAGCAGTGTCGAGCATGCTCGCTCAACACTACTAAACATCTACCAATACTTTTTGAAGATGAAACATTAGCATGCATTTTGAAAAAAGGCTGTAATGTTGTGGCAAAAAAGGCACCTTCATTAGGTGACTCACTTTCTCCAACATTTTTTTATGATCCACACATAAAAAAAGCACTTGGTTGCAGCAAAAAGGGCAGTTTAAATGTGGTTCACTGAAATGTCGCATGGTTCATTGACACTATGTAGTTCTGTTTTTCAGGATTCTTATCATTCAAATGAATATAAAATCAAACAGTATATTAATTGTGATTCAGAAAACGTGGTATACAAAATGAATTGTACTATATGCGAAAAATTTTATATAGATTGTACTACACGTAAATTAAAAACTAGGTTTAATGAACATTATAATGACATACTTAATTCAAATAACACCAGTAGAAATGTCTCTGCTATTGCAAAGCATTTTATTATTGAGCACAATCGTGACATGTCTTCTTTGCAAGGTTTAGGTATTGAAAAACTTTTTCCACATGCAAGAGGTGGAGATATAAAGCGAAAATTATTGACAAAAGAAGTGTACTGGATATTTAATCTGGATTCAAGAAGCCCAAAGGGTTTTAACCTGAAGAGAGAAACCATGTATCACTATTGACTGTTTTCATGCACCTGTTGCTTAATGTGATAATTATGTCATGTGATTTGTTCCAACTGTTTTCATTGGCACATTTTTAGTATTTTAGAAAATCCTTTTCATTGTGTAGCTATGCAGTGATAAAGAACGCAAGTGAGCGTTCGAAACGCAAATTGCTCCCCTACCCTGTCTATGCAACCTTTGTAATTTTTGCAAGTTTAGAATGGACGAAAAATAAAGAAAGAATTATTTTACCAGATGCTGGAACAATTATCCCTTTCCAGCATATTCTGGTGTGGATCCACCTGGTTCCGTGCAAGCTGGATTATAAGTAGTGGGTGAGCTGGCTTTCCTTTTACTATATGTGGACTTTTCCTTTTTATTCCTAGTTATTTAACGGATTGCCTAACTTAGGGGACAATTTTTTTTTTTAACTTCTGGTAAATGCATGTATTTCCGGCTGCATTTTTGCTGTTGGGTTTCTTTACAAATTTTACACCTTTTACATGCTTTTTGTTTTCCTGTGAAACTTTAATGTAGTCTGTGGCCATA
This sequence comes from Phyllobates terribilis, assembly GCF_046119375.1. Classification (NCBI taxonomy): domain Eukaryota; kingdom Metazoa; phylum Chordata; class Amphibia; order Anura; family Dendrobatidae; genus Phyllobates; species Phyllobates terribilis. The sequence continues at coordinate 209,648,516 of NW_027362762.1, forward strand.
AATCAGCTGAGAGGAGCCCAGAAAAAGACAGGTAAAAAAATGAGTTACAAACGTTCCTGTTAAGCCCCCGTCTCACATAGCGAGATCGCTAGCGAGATCGCTGCTATGTCACGGTTTTGGTGACGCAACAGCGACCTCACCAGCGATGTCGCTATGTGTGACACTTTGCAGCGATCAGGCCCCTGCTGTGAGGTCGCTGATCGCTGCAAAGTGTCCTGGACCATTTTTTGGTCATTGCCCTCCCGCTGGTCAGCACACATTGCTGTGTGTGACCAGCGGGAGCAGCGATCAGGCTGGTAACCATGATAAACATTGGGTTACTAGGGGCACACGCGCACCTAGTAACCCGTTGTTTATCATGTTTACGAGCCTGCTAAAGTGAGCGGTAACCTCCCGATCACTGTAGCAGAGTGGTAACCATGATAAACAACGGGTTACTAGGTGCGCGTGTGCCCCTAGTAACCCGATGTTTACCATGGTTACCAGCCTGCTCCTGCTTCAGCAGGCTGGTAACCTGAGCAGGACATCGTGGAAAGATTCTTTCCACGATGTCGCTGCTCCCCTGATCGTTGGTGAGCCTGCCTGTTTGACAGCTCACCAGCGACCACATAGCGACGCAGCAACGATCCCTGACAGGTCGTATCGTTGTCGGGATTGTTGCAGCGTCGCTAAGTGTGACGGGGCCTTTAGACTGTCAGAATTGGCTCATTGACAAATTATCAGTTAAAGAGGTTGGCCTCTTTCTCTTGTTAGTGCAGCTTTCCTCACAGATGAACCAGCACTTCTGTCCATACAATGGCTGCTGGTAGAGGAGCATGTAACCAGACCTGTCCATCAGCCTCCTCCAATAGTAAAACATCTCTCATGAGAAAGCTGCTATTTTATTGGAAGAGACTGATGGACAGGTCTGGTCATATGCTCCTCCACCAGCAGCCATTGTGTTGAAATAAAAGAAAAAATCTCCGAAGGTGGGCAACCCATATCAGACCGCCCATAGATCTTTAAATGCCAAGGAAGTCTTGCTCCTTCTCTGCAGTGACATTCAAAAATGTCAATGCATAGTAGGTAGCCCAACTTCACTTATCGTGTAGCTGTGGGAGCGGGACCAGTCTTTCTTTGACAGTCGCAATCCCAATACAGAAGGCACAGATGATCTATTACCATCTTTGACTTCTTGGTGGCTGTATACTCAGCGCTAAACAAGCTCTCTGTATGCAGTAATGGGAAGTGCTGATGGCCCTTCCTCCTCCACACACTGCGGTCATGTCTTTGCTGTATATATTTTTGCCGAAAGGCATTGGATCAATGTATGATTTTTTGGAGGTGTGGTCCATGAACTTTTTTTTGTGCATTGCATATTCTTTCTCCTTTCTTGGACCAGCACTCCTCCCATTTGGCACAGGTGATTTTAATTAGCAGGAGACTGCAAAGGGGGTCCAGCCTTTTTTTGCTCTCACATGAGTTTGAGGAAGGTGAATTTTTTTTTTTATGCTCTTTTCAAGTGGTGTTGGTGCTGTGTGGCAGCCATTGTTGCTGTGGTTTTGTGCTGGTGGGACGGTGCGGTCAGGAGTCATGGTGACTAAGTCTTGCAGCATGGGCACTGTGAGGTACCAGGCTGCCCGCACTGCTGGATCATTGTCGCTGCTGCGGTGGTCAGTACACGCTGCCGCTCCTTTAAGGCAATAAAAGTTAGGACCCACTGAGAGGTTCGCCGTGACGTGGCCGTGGGCTTCATAATAGATCAATGCATGATTTTTTGGAGGTGTCGTCCATGCTCCTTTTTTTTTTTTTTTTCTTTGTGCATTGCATATTCTTTCTAACATAATGCTGAGCAACGGTTAGGGTGCTTTCATATTGCGTTCTGTGTCACCGTCGGGGCATAAGTCCGAAATCCCCCACAAAACGGGGACCGGTTGTATGCACCGACGGGGCCAGAAACTGTAATGGTGACGGCAGAGCAAACATGTGCTCTTATTAGCGATGAGCGAGCCTACTTGCCACTACTCGGTGCTCGCCCAAACATCACTGTGCTCGGCACTTGGGGAGTATTTCCGGGTTGCTCGGACGGGAGCTCTGGTCCCCGCCCTGCATGTTTGGCGCTCTTTAGAGAGCCAATGAGTATGCAGGGATTGTCTGCCACACGCTGTAATATCATAGCCATGTTGGTTGTGGCATTACAGTGATTGGCTGGTCGCACAGCATCATCGGGTCTATATAAGACCTGGTGCTGCTATGCTCATCAGTCTAACCTGAAAACAGGCAGAGTAGGGAGAGATGCTGATGAGCTAGGGACAGAATTGATGGTGTAATAGTTAGATATAGGTATTCTACAGCAAGATATATATCCATCTGAACTAACAGTCCTTCTGAGGACTAATCCAGCTGCATATATTCAGTAGTGAAGGTGATAGCAGGGGTTAGGCAGGCAGGGTTTGTGGTAGTGTATACAGTAAAAGAGGGTCCATTGCACATTATGTCTGCTGCTGCTGTTACAGATATCTGTAGACATAGCCCCAGATATCAGAGGCCAGGGCTATTTATTTTTTTATCTTAATCCTAATTATTTGCTTAAAACGCAATCCAGAGTACACCATTTTACTGCTCCATTTGTTTGTTAGCAGAATACAGCCATTTTTTTTATTTTATTTTATTCGTATGACAGTATTGTGGAAGCAGAGAAACTTTTTTCAATGATCAGATGTGATCCCATATGACTGCCATAGTAATATAAAAATTTTGTGGAGCGTACCAAATATTCCACAGAATTTAAAGTCAGCCACCTGTGTTTTGTTGAACCAATTGACACTTAGTCACTGACAAATACCATACGTTTAAGTGACTGCCTGAAACCATGGCCATCAGACGTGATCTCATATGACTGCCGTAATAATACAGAAATTTTGTGGAGCGTGCCAAATATTTCACTAAATTTAAAGTCAGACAACTGTGTGTTGTTGAACCAAATGACACATACTATTGTGTGACTGCCTGAAACCGTGGCCATCAGATGTGATCTCATATGAGTGCCGTAATAATACAGAAATTTTTGTTAGCGTGTCAAATATTACACTCCATTTAAAGTATTGCAGTTGTGGGTTCAAACCTATTCAGTTGGTTCCTGAAAAATAGCATATCTGATCATCTGTGAACAATGTTGTCATAGTATTATGCCACTTTTATGGACTGACAAAAAAACATACAAAAAACAAGCTAAAATGGAAAAAATGTTAAGAAACATTCATTCCAAAGTAATGACTAGTGTTGAGCGAGCATGCTCGACACTGCTCGGTACTCGCCCGAGCATCTCGCTACTCAGGATGTTTGGCGAGCACTGAGCATTTCCGGGTTACTCGGGCGGGAGATCGGGTCTCCGCCCTGCACGTTTGGCGCTCTTTACAGAGCCAATGAACATGCAGGGATTGCCAGCCAATCACTGTAATGCCGCAGCCATGCTGTTTGTGGGCATTACAGTGATTGGCTGGCCGCACAGCGTCACCTCGAGTATTTAAAACCGGGCGCCGCCATCTTGGACACAGTCGCTCCGGATCAGACAGACAGTGTAGGGAGAGTGCTGCTGAGTTAGGGAGAGATATAAAGTGCAAAATAGGTAGTGTAGGGTCTCTAAAGCCTGACAAATCAAACAAACAGTCCTTCTCAGGACTAATATCCATCCCAGATGGCAGGCAGGCAAGCTGTATAGGAGACGCAGTGGTTATACCAGCAAACGCTGCATTACAGTCCTGTGTGCTCCTGCTGGTCAAATTGCTAGACTTATCCCCCGGTCTCGGGGGCCAGGAAAAATCCTTTTTTTTTTTTTCATCTAAATCCTGTATTTTTTTTTTCCTCAGTCAGACTGTCCAAATACGCATCTTATTAACCTTTTGGTATTTCCCCCCCACCCCACCCCCAAAAAAAAATAAATGAAAAATTGAGTGTATTGTGACTGTTCAGACACCAATATATCTGTTTAAAAGATTCTCGTGTAGGCAAGAGAAATAGAACTGTGGTTTTCCTCTTCCTCGGTTCTAATCTCCTTTTTATTACCCTTTTTCCATTGATAGTGCGAGGGTAAGCTATTTTACTTCATTTACAATGGGCAAGGCGCGTGGCAAGGGATGTGGAACTGGACGTTCTGGTGATGGTGCGTGTAGAGGATGGGGCCATGGCCAAGGTGAAAATGTGCAACATCTAACAGCCACTTCTTGACCAATTTACTAGGGAAGCACACTACAACACCAGTATTGCGAACTGATCAGTGTGAACAGGTTATTAATTGGATAGCAGATAATACTTCCAGTTACCTGGGCACCACCACCTCCGGTCTGTCTTCCACATGGGCAAGTTTTAGTAGCCGTGAGTCTCGACCGCATACTCCTCCTCACCCTGATACTCCTTCTCCCACCATGCCGAGCGTCGTCAGACAGCAAGTGATCCCACACTTGGACACTCTGAAGAGCTGTTCACTGGTCCATTTCCATATTTGTGCCCCTCGCCTGCTCAACTTGAAGTGGTGGAAGAGGAGATCGCATGTAGCGATGCCCAAATATTTGAACTGCCACGGCCACAGGAAGTCGACGCTGGCAATTTGTCACAAGAGGTGGACAATGACGAGACACAATTGCCATGAAGTGAGGAGGAGGATCGTGGTGCGCAAGTGGAAGAGGAGGAGGAGGTGGAGGATGATCTAGTAACTGACCCAACGTGGCAGGAGGACATGCAGAGCGAGGCCAGCAGCACACAGCGGGAGGGAGGCAGAGTACCCTACAGGCAAGAAGAAGCAGTATGGTGGTCGCACACAGAAGGCGGGCAACAGTTCCCCGTAACACCAACACGAGGGACGTTGCCAGTACAACCGGTAGGTCTTCCAGAGTCTGGAATTTTTTTAAAGACTCTGCTGATAACCCCAAAAAGGCCACTTGTACCACCTACCATGCCAACATAAGCAGGGGTGACAAAATTACCAGCCTGACCACCACCAGCTTGATCAGGCACATGGCAACAAAGCACCCGACTTTGTGGGGCAAACCCCAGGGTCCACGACCAGTGTCAGCTGGTGTCACCACTGCTTCTTCTGCTGTTGTGCATGTAATAGAACCTCCTGTTGTGCGTGCAAGGCAATCCCCTGTCCATACTGCATGCAAAGATGCCCCCTCCTCTTTCTTCACTTGTTATGGCAGTTTCACAAGAAACAGCATCAATGTCCACGTCCCACCGCAGCGTTCAATTGTCCATATCCCAGAGCTTTGAATGAAAGCACAAATTCGCAGCCAACGTCGCACAGGCCACAGTCCAAAATTCGCACATTTCACGACTGCTTGCGTTGGAAATGCTGCCTTTTAGGCTGGTGGAGACGGAATCCTTCCGCAACCTTATGGCGTTGGCCGTCCTTCGGTACTCGGTCCCCAGCCGACACTATTTTGCCCGGTGTGCCATCCCCTCACTACACAAACACGTGTCCCAAAACATCTGCCTTGCCCTCAACAATGCAGTTACTGGGAGAGTCCACCTGACAACGGACACGTGGACAAGTGCTTGTGGCCAGGGACGGTACATCTCCCTGACGGCACACTGGGTAAACATAGTGGAAGCCGGGACCCAGTCAGAGCTTGGGACGGAACACATCCTCCCCACACCGAGGATTGCGGGCCCTATGTCAGTCAGAGTTGCCCCCACAGTGTACAGCTCCTGCCCATCATCCTCCTCCTCCTCCTCCTCATGTTCAGCCTCCATCTCAGATATCACCACATCAATTACAAGCTGGAAGCACTGCAGTACTGCCTCATCCAAGCGGCAACAGGCTGTGCTGAAACTCATAAGCTTAGGTGAGAAACCTCACACTGCTTATGAGTTGTGGACAGCTGTGAAAGAGCAGGCAGATCTGTGGCTGAGACCGCTGAACCTACATCCAGGCAGGGTCGTGTGTGAAAATGGCCGTAACCTGGTGGTGGCTCTGAGGCGAGGTGAGATCATACACGTACCATGCCTGGCTCATGTACTTAACCTCGTGGTTCAGCGGTTTCTTAAATTGTACCCCGAGTTGCCAGATCTGCTCGCAAAGTACGCGACCTGTCGGCTCATTTTCAGAAGTCGGCTACAGCTTCCGCCGCCCTTGCTGTGTTACAGCAGCGTTTGCAGCTTCCGGCACACCGACTGGTGTGTGATGTCCCCACATGTTGGATCTCTACCCTCCACATGTTGCAAAGGATTTGTGAGCAGAAGAGAGCAGTTGTGGAGTACCAGCTGCAACAAGGCCGTCGATATTCAGGTCAGACTCCACACATAAGACCTCAGGAGTAGACCTGGATTCCTGACATATGTACCATCTTGCCAAACTTTGAGGAGTCCACCAAAATGGTGAGTGGCGATGACGCCATCATTAGTATCAGCATCCCACTTGTCTGTCTTTTGCAATGTTCTCTGCAGAGAATTAAAGAGGAGGCATTGCAGCCAGAGTATGATGAGATGGATCAAGAAGCTGTAGCGGCGGATTACACACAGCCCAGCCTCATCTCATCCCAATGTGCATTGGGGGACAATGAAGGAGAGGAGGAGGAGGAGGAGGAGGAAGAACAGGAGCTGGTATCATGCACTGTATCATGCACTATCATGGTAGTACCTGTACAACTGTCATACCGTCTGTTCAGTGTGGGTGGCCTGAGGACACGGGGGGGTGGGGGGGGGAGGAGGAGAGCATGGTCAGTCGTCATCTTGGTGAGGACACGGAAGTCTTGCCCGTTACCAGTCTGGCACGCATGGCTGACTTTATGTTACGCTGCCTTAACCGTGACCCTCGCGTTGTCAAAATGTTGGGTGACAGTCATTAATGATTGGTGACACTTTTAGACCCCCGCTACAAGGAGAACCTTCACTCTCTTATTCCTGAGGTGGAGAGGTCTACAAAAATGGGGCAGTACCAGAAGGCCCTTGCTGCAGAACTGTTAAAAAAAATTCCCATCTGAACACGCTAGCGGCAGAGGTCACAGTTCATTGACCAACCAAGGCATACAGGCGAGAGAGACGCAACTCCAATCCAGCAGAGGGAGGGGAACACTGTCAACATTCTGGGACCGTTTTGAGACCCGCCCAGCTTACAGGCCCTGAGGCGCAGGGTACTCTCATAAGGAGTGGAAAGTTTCAAAAGATGGTGAGGGAGTACCTTGCCGACCGTACCAGTGTCCTCCGTGATTCCTCTGTGCCTTTTAATTATTGGGTATCCAAGCTGGACACTTCGAATGAACTCGCTCTGTACGCCTTGGAGGTCCTGGCCTGCCCTGCTGCTAGCGTGTTATCGAAGCGTGTTTTTAGTGCCGCTGGGGGAATTGTAACTGATAAGCGCACTCGCCTGTCAACTGACAAGCTGACCCTTATCAAAATGAACAAGGGCTGGATTGAGCCAGACTTCTCATCACCACCAAATGACAGCAGAGTAACATACAGTCAAATCCACTGTGTTATTTCGGGAGGTGTATTCCCATGCACCGCTTCACACCCACACATGGGTATACGCTTCCTCATTTCGGCTGTTTTTTGCTCTTCTCCTTATCCTCAGCCTCCACCACCACTATACCACCAGGGTGACCGTAGTCCGTGTTGGCAGCATTGCAAGTTCCTCCGTCCTAATTTTTGGCAGCTTTTGCTTGGAAGGCATAGGCAAAGACTATGGGAGACTCACTCCCCAATAAAGGGAATAATGTTTTTAATATGCTGTACTGCATGGCTCTTGTAAGGGGCATTAAAATCATCTTGTTAAGCTACTGCGATCTCCACCATACTTCCAAGGGGCATTAAAATCGTCTTGTTAAGCTACTGTGACCTCCACCATACTTCCAAGGGGCATTAAAACCATCTTGTTAAGCTACTGCGACCTCCACGACTCTTTCAAGGGGCATTAAAACCATCTTGTTAAGCTACTGCGACCTCCACCACTCTTCCAAGGGCCATTAAAACCGGCTTGTTAAGCTACTGCGACCTCCACGTCTCTTCCAAGGGGCATTAAAACTGTCTTGTTAAGCTAATGCGACCTCCACCGCTCTTCCAAGGGGCATTAAAACCGTCTTGTTAAGCTACTGTGACCTCCACGTCTCTTCCACGGGGCATTGATATTGTCTTTTTATTCCACTGTAACCTCCACCACTCTTCCAAGGGGCATTAAAACCGTCCTGTTAAGCTACTGCGACCTCCACGTCTCTTCCAAGGGGCATTAAAACTGTCTTTAATTGTAAAAAGCACTCCCCAATAATGACCCTCTTTTACACATTTATTACCATAAAAAAATAAAATAATCCAAAGGGGTCCACCGATAATCCATAATAAGGAGGTCCCACAAAGATCCCCAACTCTGCTACATCCGGAGGCAGTGATGAGTGGTGGTGACATCAGTAACGTGACCGCTCACCACGGCTGCTAGAATACACTGAGGGTACCATGTGAATCCAGCTACTGTGACAAGAAGTGACATTAGTAAGGTTATCACAGTTCACAACCGATGAACTGCAGTAACCTTACTGATATCACTGCTCACAGCGAGAGAACCGGCAGTTACTGCACACACTGTGCACTAATTATATATCACACTGACATATTTCTATCTATATATCTATTTTATTCTGACGATTCAGGCTGTGAATTTATTGGACTTGGCTGATGAAATGTCGGGTTTCCCTTAAGATGCGTGTGTAAAAATCGGACAGCACATGCATGGTCCATGTACCGAGTCTTGTCCGATATACGCAGCCACTCGCAGCATGCTGCGTTTTTTTTTTTCTCAGTCCAATCTGAGCTGAGAAAAAAATCAGATGAGCACTGAATCAGTGAATAACATTAGTCAGAGTGCAATCCGAATTTTTTTTTTTTTCCAGATTTCACTCGTCTGATTTAAACACATATGAGTATGAGCCCTTAAAGGAAAGTTTAAAGATCTAGCCGGGGACCATTGATGGAGACTGGGCTAGTTTGGCTCTTCACAGCAATGCAAGAGGTGATTGACAGGTTTCTCCCATAGCAAGTGACCTGTCAGTGTGCTTGTAGTGGTGCTGGGAAGAGCTGAACAAAGGCAGAGCCAAACTAGACTTGTCTCTGGCTAAGGTCCTCAGATCTTTAAGCTAAAATTAAACTAAATTTAATCTGAAATGCTGAAGCATTAAAGTCTATTTCTAAGTGTTCACCTATTTCTTTTTATGCTCATCATTGTGGGGTTCAGGGTTTTTAGAAATGTTTTCACCATATTGGTTATTTGCAACTTTTGTAACAGTCACAACATATATAGCAAATGTTCTCCAGTTCCCTCCACTGGAGTAATTTTATGTACAGTGAATATTTAGGGGAAAAGTTTGCCATTTTATGAAACATGCAATTTTTTTTTTTTCACTAAGAATTCGTAAAACATGTTAAAGACAAAAATAAAAATATTTTTTTTACTAAGGGGAGACATTGACGCGACCAAGGGTGCGAGTAGCTAAACCTATTTGTTTATATATTTTTCACTATATGGTTGAGGTCAGTATTGCCTTCTGTGATATTTATTCCCAAAATATTATCTGAACCATTTTATTTACTGTTGTGCTTGGTATTATAATCTCCATAGAGACACCTAGGTCTGCCTGCAGATGTTGCACTGTCATTATTAACATATATTTAAATACTTTCATTTCGTGCCTTGTCTGCAGTGTACACCTTGGTAGTGCCCCAACACCTGCCATCACTGTGTATTTACTTGTTTTAAGATCCACTGTTGTATTTCCAGTATTGTGCATTCAATTACTGTATTATTTACTTCAATTGCACATTGCACTTTTCTTTATTGGCACTGTACTAGTATACATTTACTTTATGATCTTGATATATGGACTTTATAATATTTGCTGCATATGACTGTCACATCAAATATACTGGTCACTTTAGACAGCTGTTTTACACTCGCTCATTGTTAGTACTGATGTATTTGTTACTATTCGCACTGATAGTATGGTATTCGGGTTACTCGCTATGATGCGAGTATTTGTGTACTCGCCTCGCTATATTTGGATGTACCGACATGCAGTTTTGGCGCCTCCTTTGCAGCCACTAAGCATGCTGGATTTCTACAACGCACGCACCAGCCCATTTTCCCTGCTGTTTTTGGGGTGACAGCCTGCCTTCTGTCCACATTAGTACACTTAAAAAAGTGTTTAGTGAGCTACACAAAGCAGTAATCCAAACATTTCTTGCTGCCTGCTACCAAGCACGCACCAGGCCACTTTTCCTCGCTGTTTTTGGGGTGACAGCCTGCCTTCTGTCCACATTAGTCCCCTTAAAAAAAGCGTTTAGTGCCCTACACAAAGCAGTAGTCAAAACACTTCCTACTGCCTGCTACCAAGCATGGACCAGGTCATTTTACTCATTATTTTGGCTGTGACAGCTAGCTTGGCTTGAGCCATCAACATCTGAAAATCTGTCAAAAAAAAACTGTTAAGGGACGTGGACGTGGTGTTGTCAACGATGCGCGAGAAGGCACTCATTCTGTGTCAGGTCAGAAGAAGCTTGATGCATCCACTATGTTCCTGGAAAAATTTCCCAGTCTTGAACGTAAATGTATGTGGAAGCCAGAGGAGGGAGAGTGGATTCTGTCTTGGATAGCAGACAAGACCTCTACGCATTTGCCAAGCAGCCACAAATCTTCCACGACCACACATTCTACTGTCGATACTCAGAAGGCTGGCCCATCCAATCCTGAAGCTAGTTCTCCTTCCTCCTCTGTTTAGTTCAGAAAGCACACACTGCAGTAGAGCTGTGGCAAGCTTTAAAACAACAGACTGATCAGTGGCTTTCCCCGCTGCACCTCCAACCCGGTCTGGTCGTCTACGATAATGGGCGTAACCTGGTGGTGGCTTTAAAGGTCGGCAAGCTGGTACACGTGCCATGCATAGCTCGCGTGCTGAACCTAGTTCAGAAATTTCTGAAAACTTGCCGTACCTGCTTGAGAAGGTGCACCATATTAGCGCCCATTTCCGCCATTCCTCTACCACTTTTGCTGCGCTTACAGCGCTGCAAAAGTGCTTGAATTTGCCAAGTCACCGACTCATTTGCGACCTACCCACGCGGTGGAACTCAACATATCATATGGTGGCGAGGATTAGTGAACAGCAGAGGGCAGTAGCTGAATACCAGCTTCAACATGCCCGTCAGACTGAGAGTCAGCCACCACACATAATTGTCGAGTGGGTGTGGATTGCTGACATTTGTGAGGTTCTTGAGAACTTTGAGTACTGCACCAACCTCGTGAGCGGTGATCAGGTTATTATCAGCGTAACCATCTCGCTGCTGTGTCTCTTGAAACAATCACTACATAATCTCAAAGAGGAAGCTGAAAATTTGCCTTTTTGCAGCTTGGCCCACATGGCACAGTACATGTGTAAGTGTCTGTGGAAAGACCCTCGTGTGATACACATTTTATCCAACAACCTATACTGGTTGGCCACCTTTCTCGATCCACAGTACAAGGAGAAATGTCCTTCTCTCCTTTTGGAGTCACCAAAGAGTTTTACAATGGAATCGTTCAAGAGGGCCATTGTAAAACTGTTTTCAGTTGCTGAAAACATCACCCTCAGACAATGCTGGTGGCAGAGGTACCGGCTCTTTTCAACACCAAGGCATAATGGGGAGGGACACGAACACCAGCTACAACAGAGGTGGGGGGAAAATGGCACAAATTGGGCAATTTTCAATAAACCAGCACAACAGCAAGGGCTATCTGTGCCTATAACAATACCAAGGAGGGATAACTTGCAGAACATGGTCAAGGAGTACTTAAGTAACCATACATGCGTCCTTTCTGACGCTTCAGTTCTCTTTAATTATTGGGTGTCTAAGCTGAACACTTGGCCCGACCTCTACTTATATGCCTTGGAGGTGCTGACCTGCCCGGCTGCTAGTGTGGTGTCAGAGTGTGTTTTCAGTTCCGCTGGGGCAATCATCACTGACAGGTGCACACGCCTCTCCACGGAAAATGCAGACAGACTTACTCTGATTAAATTCAACAAAGACTGGATATCTCCACAGCTTGTAATCCCTTCAGATGACAGCAAGCCAACCTAAATTCACCAAAAATGCAGATTCATGCTACTGCTGTTAGCATCACCCCCTTTCCATAAGAACCCGTTTTCTTCCTTCATCAACCATGACTCAGCCCATAGGGCTAATTTTTACAAACCCTATAGACATTGTGCAGTGGACAAACCAGGACAGTATTCCTACTCCAGCCTAACCACTATTTGTGATTGGAGGCCCTTGGGATGGTGGCTTCCTTCGTCAACAATGACTCAGCCCATAGAGCTAATTTTTACAAACCGTATGCACATTGTGCAGTGGACAAATCTGGAATGTACAGTGGTCCTACCAAACTAACATTTGTCATTGGAAGCCCTTGTCATAGATTGTGACTGAGATGGGGATACATATTCAATACAATAGAAATTTACACTGACTATTGATGACCGACTGATGGCCCCCTGAAAACTTAAAATTGAGGGCCACAACTACTACAGTACTCCATCGTAGATAATGTTTGTCAAGGGAGGCCCTTGTCATGGAATCTTCCTGCACCTATGACACAGCCCCCAGGAGTAATTTTTGGAAATACGATGCACATTCTGCACTGGACCAAGTAGTACAGTATCAAGAAGTCTTCTCTTCCTATATAATCTGGGGAGTATTGACAATCAAAATCTCTGAGCCATTTGGAGAAGCTTCTCCAACCCATCCTGGAGGGAGGCACCATATATCCTTTGTCCATTGACTTGCACAAGTGATATATTTGAGCTTGTCATTCAGTTGACTAGTGCAGCTTTATTTTTATGGTTCACAGAATTCAGCCATACCTGAGGATCGCAGGCTGCACTCACTGCTGCCTTCTAGTATTCCATGTCTCTTGGCCTTTTTCTCTGTAGTCTCTGCCCTTAAATGAGTTAATAATAGAGTGAGGGCCCTACAATATGAATAAGTGAGGGCACTCTCAAATGGGACCTCCAAAATTTCTAGAGGAGGGCACTTCAAAATGTATGTTACAGGGCCACACGAGGGCTCTCACAACACTCAGCTTTCCTGCCTACTGCAGGGCCTCTGAACATTTGAATTTAGGGCCGCAGTATCACATGGTGGTGGAGGAGGAGGACTGTCAAGCCCAACGCTACAATGGGCACATTGTAAACTGCTATGGAATATGTATTCTACTATCTGAGTGTCAATGATGGAGGGACCGCCCAAATATCTAAATAACAGCTGTCCCTCCAAAACTCATGTTACAGAGCCACCTGAGGCCTCTCAGGTCAAAGATCTACATACCTACTGGTACTTTCTACTTGTGCTGGGGAATAGCGAACTAAAAATGATGTATGACAGAGGGACCTTCAAAATGTATAAGTCAGGGCCCTTCCAATTGTGGCTTTTTTCACCTTTTACAACAGTATGTGTGAACAAACTCTAAAAGGGATATTTTTTTGGTTTCTCAGGTTTATTTAGCCTTGTATACAAGTGATGCAGGAAAAACTGTTTCTTAACCTTTTTGATCTATTAAATGCAATTTCGGTTAGGTTTAATAGTTGTTCTTGTGTCTGTAAAAGTGGCGTAATACCACTTTTGGATGGAACCACAGTGCGTGCTTTGTTCTTTGATTTCTCTAGTGCGTTCAACACATTACAGCCACTCTTACTGCGAGGAAAGTTGATTAAAATGGCGGTGGATGAGGGACTTGTGAATTGGATAATTGACTACCTGTCGGATAGGCCACAGTTTGTTAGATGGGGGACGGCTACATCAGATAGTGTACTGAGCAGTGTCGGAGCCCCGCAGGGAACAGTGCTGTCGCCATTCCTCTTTACATTGTACACAGCTGACTTTCAGTATAAATCAGACCGTTGTCACCTCCAGAAGTACTCGGATGACTCTGTGATAGTTGGCGGTATTGGGAAGGACCAGGACGAAGAGGAATATAGAAGGGTGGTTGCGGACTTTGTAGTATGGTGCCAGGCTAACCATCTAGAACTAAATGTTAAGAAAACCAGGGAGTTGGTGATGAGCTATGGAAGGTGCAAGAAGGTATGCCTACCTGTTACCATTGACGGTCAGGATGTGGAGATGGTGGACAGTTTCAAATATTTGGGGGTTTACCTGGATAGCAAGCTAGACTGGAAGTGCCACATGGAGAAGGTCTACAAGAAGGGGATGAGTAGATTGTACTTCCTAAGGAAGTTAAGGTCTTTTAATGTGTGTGGCAAAATGCTTGAGGTGTTCTACCAATCCATTGTGGCTAGTGCCACCTTTGCGGCAATAATTTGCTGGGGTAACAGTGTGCGTGTTGCTGACGCCAACAAGCTCAACAAACTTATAAAGAAGGCTAGCGCGACGGTGGGCCTACAGCTTGGGACTTTTGAAGAGGTGGTAGAGGATAGGATTAAGAAGAAGTGCAGAGCTATAATGGGCAACAACACACACCCGCTTTATGAACTGTTTGCGAAACAGAAGAGCACATTCAGCAATCGCCTAATACAACTAAGGTGTAAAAAGGAAAAATACAGGAGATCGTTTGTTCCAACAGCTATGGGGGTGTTTAACAAATGTCTGAAAAGCAATGTCTAAAGCATTCCAAATGTTTTGTTATCATATGTGTCATGTTCGAGATCTGTGTTCTGCTGCTGTGATACCGCAATTTCCTCCGGGATAAATAAAGTATATCTTATCTTATCTTATCTTATCTTAATACTGTGACAAACTTATTCCCAGAAACCATATGTGAGTCAGAAATGCATGCAGACATATTCTCCAGGCTCTTCCCATTCTGTTTCATCACTTCCCCATCCATTTCAGCCTTTTCCTCAGGCCCCCAGACACCTTTGTAGGGTCCAGCAGAAAATTACTCGCATTTCCCATTGACTTACATTGTACTCGCTATTCGGAACGAATACGCGATTATTACAAAGTACTCGTTACAACTATAGCGATTATGAATATTCCGATACTCGATCATCACTAATCAGTACATGGTATGGTCCATACAGTCTGCATCTCAGACCCAGTCTCGTTCAGTGTTTTTTTTAATTTTCTGTCTGCTGTTTTTGACATTTCTGAATTTTACTTTCTGTAATGTCAATAAAATGTATTAATTTAATCTATATTCTTGTTAGAGGTCCTTTTTCTCTACAGGGTTTCTTCTGCATGAATCTCATTTTAGGTTCTCTTTAATGAGAGACAGACTTTCTTACAAGGAATTTTTAATGAATTTCTTTCTTAGCTGCTAGTGAGGAAAAGATGGGATTATTGTTAAAATTTTTATGTAATTTTATGCTGACGCTCCTAGACTCCAGTTCATACTTTACATTGACCTATTATAATTTTTGTTTTCTTCTAGGATCTGACATTTTACATTTCAGTTTTAAATGTGAACTTTTTTGCAGCACAAGCCCCTGGCAAGCAGATGTGTAGCAGTCTGGCAGGCACACAAGCAGAAGAAATATTCTCCAAAAGTCAACAGATTAAATAACTAGGATTGGATATATGACAGAATACAAGATGTAGTGTCATTATAATCTTTCAAAGAATGGAAAGTTAATGATAACATTTCCACAAAGTTCTGACTGATCCTTTACCCCGTGCAAAATGGACATTGTGTTTAGATAGGGAAGAGTTAGACTATGTTCACAACTGTCTTGGAAGCTCTGTAGAAGATCCAGCTAAGAATACCCGACATGCTGCACCATTCAGCCCATAGAAATGGATGACACCTATTGGAATGCATTATATTATAATTAGTCTTGAGCGAGTATGTTCTGTTAACCCTTTCGCCGAGTATGCTCGGGTGAGCACTGAGTACTTACAGCTGCTCCGTGTTATGTTTAAATCACTCCCGTGTGCATGATTTGCGACTGTTTGACAACTTTATTACATGTGAGGAATGATTGTGTCTTTTGCATTCCTCACATGTAATAAAGCTGTCAAACAGTCGCAAATCATGCACACGGGAGTGATTTAAACATAACACAGAGCAGCTGTAACTACTCGGTGCTCGCCCGAGCATACTCGGCGAAAGGGTTAACACTAATTATAATCAATGGCATTCTTCAGGCACCACAACTGTCAATCATATAATGGAGCTGACACTGCAATGCATTCCATTCTATTTTTATGTCGATGCAGACCAATGAAATTAACAAACACAAGTGTGAACAAAACATAAGGTGCTATAAGAAATTTATCTTGCTTACCATAAAAATATTATAACAGTTATCCCTCTTTTTGATATGCTGTATTAAAATGTATATATCCGAGACAGATTCATATTGTGAAGATCTGAGGTTGTGGGTTGTAATAATCACCTAGGCAGATTAACCATGCAACAATATTTTATTCCTTACATCCATGGTTTTACAACAATTCCAGGTAAAGTGGCCAAAATACATTGCCCCCAGTCCTCAAGTTCCCAACACGCAATCGGTAGTTCCACTGCCCCCATATCAAGCGATACTCACTGTCTCCCAACATTTGGTTAGCCCACAGATTTCGTATCTCCAGCTAGTATAGTCTATAGCCACAGCCCATGCTCCCCCAGACAACAGATAACACGACCGAAGCTCATGTATTGAGCAGCAATAGTCCTTAAGCAAGTTCATCAAATCCAGATAACAGATCCCACAATTGTAGCACATGTGTACAACCCAGCCGGCAAACTCCATAGGCCATCCATCCATGGCTCCAGGACCTCAGCCTAGATCCTCTCTCTTTGACTTCACTCCACCAACTCCCTGACTAAAATATGTGGCTTCTTCCTCCCTTCCTGGGATCAGGCCCCTGAATGAGAAGTGTTCACCCCCCGCCCCCCAAAGCTAACTGTGTATTAGTGGAGGTATTTTTTTTTTTCTCTGAACCTATCACCTGGGATTGCATGTGAGACCCCCTGTGGTGATGGCTCCCCCGAGTCCACTATCCTCAACTGCACAATGGGATTAGTGGCTGAGAGAACAATGGTTTAAGGCCCCTGAGATACTGACTAGATTAATGGAATGATTGCTTTACATTTACCTTTAGTGATCTCCTGTCTCACCTTATGTATACATAAGATCCAGCCTGCACATCTTCCTCTGCTTACTGTCACTGCATGGAAACATTGATTCCTGAGGCTGAACTGATGCGCAATCAAATGTCTAATAACACACAGCAATAAGATTCATTTAAAAAACGAGAAAGGAGGGTGGGCACTGCTACAAATAAGCGTGGCGGGGTGCTACAGTAACCTGACAAGATTAAAGTGCAATAATAAGAGAACAAGACTCAAGGTATAAAAACTATGCACACCCACAAAATAGAGAAGATATATCAAAAAATCTTTATTAATCACAGTTTTACAAATGACCACAGACACAAAAAAGGTAAAAACATTTAAAAGTAGGCAAAGCATTGCACTACACAATTGCAGAGAAAAGGGGGGGGGGTGTATTAGTGTGGTAACCCAAAACAATAAATCCCCTTTAAGCTGCAGGTATATTGAACATCATTTGTCATATCCCAAAGTACAGAGAAAACATAGCTGTCAAAAATGCCATGACATTTATATTATGAGCAAGATAACACACAAAAGTATAAATAACGGTAAAAGTCTCCCTGAGTAGTCATATCATGAATTGATATGTGCTGAGGGAATGAATTGGGATAGTTACCTGCCGGCACTGAAGACCCTACGCGTTGCGCTGCTAGACCGGAGCTTCGTCGGGGGTAAGTTGTCAGTGGGCACATACAGTACAGACCAAAAGTTTGGACACACCTTCTCATTTAAAGATTTTTCTGTATTTTCATGACTATGAAAATTGTACATTCACACTGAAGGCATCAAAACTATGAATTAACACATGTGGAATTATATACTTAACAAAAAAGTGTGAAACAACTGAAAATATGTCTTAAATTTTAGGTTCTTCAAAGTAGCCACCTTTTGCTTTGATGACTGCTTTGCACACTCTTGGCATTCTCTTGATGAGCTTCAAGATGTAGTCACCGGAAATGGTTTTCACTTCACAGGTGTGCCCTGTCAGGTTTAATAAGTGGGATTTCTTGCCTTATGAATGGCGTTGGGACCATCAGTTGTGTTGTGCAGAAGTCAGGTGGATACACAGCTGATAGTCCTACTGAATAGACTGTTAGAATTTGTATTATGGCAAGAAAAAAGCATTAATTGTATTATGGCAAGTAAAGAAAAATGAGTGGCCATCATTACTTTAAGAAAAGAAGGTCAGTCAGTCTGAAAAATTGGGCAAGCTTTGAAAGTGTCCCCAAGTGCAGTTGCAAAAACCATCAAGCGCTACAAAGAAACTGGCTCACATGAGGACCGCCCCAGGAAAGGAAGACCAAGAGTCACCTCTACTTCTGAGGATAAGTTTATCTGAGTCACCAGCCTCAGAAATCGCAGGTTAACAGCAGCTCAGATTAGAGACCAGGTCAATGCCACACCGAGTTCTAGCAGCATACACATTTCTACAACAACTGTTAAGAGGAGACTTTGTGCAGCAGGCCTTCATGGTAAAATAGCTGCTAGGAAACCACTGCTAAGGACAGGCAACAAGCAGAAGAGACTTGTTTGGGCTAAAGAAAACAAGGAATGGACATTAGACCAGTGGAAATCTGTGCTTTGGTCTGATGAGTCCAAATTTGAGCTCTTTGGTTCCAACCGCAGTGTCTTTGTGCGACGCATAAAAGGTGAACGTATGGACTCTACATGCCTGGTTCCCACTGTGAAGCATGGAAGAGGAGGTGTGATGGTGTGGGGGTGCTTTGCTGGTGACACTGTTGGGGATTTATTCAAAATTGAAGGCATACTGAACCAGCATGGCTACCACAGCATCTTGCAGCGGCATGCTATTCCATCCGGTTTGCGTTTAGTTGGACCATCATTTATTTTTCAACAGGACAATGACCCCAAACACACATCCAGGCTGTGTAAGGGCTATTTGACCAAGGAGATTGATGGGTGCTACGCCAGATGACCTGGCCTCCACAGTCACCAGACCTGAACCCAATCAAGATGGTTTGGGGTGAGCTGAACCGCAGAGTGGAGGCAAAGGGCCAACAAGTGCTAAGCATCTCTGGGAACTCCTTCAAGATTGTTGGAAGACCATTTTCAGTGACTACCTCTTGAAGCTCATCAAGAGAATGCCAAGGGTGTGCAAAGCAGTCAGCAAAGCAAAAGGTGGCTACTTTGAAGAGCCTAGAATATAAGACATATTTTCAGTTGTTTCACACTTTTTTGTTAAGTATATAATTCCACATGTGTTAATTCATAGTTTTGATGTCTTCAGTGTGAATGTACAATTTTCATAGTCATGAAAATACAGAAAAATCTTTAAATGAGAAGGTGTGTCCAAGCTTTTAGTCTGTACTGTATGCTTTTAAATACTGTGTCCAATTTAGTGTGACCCTTTACAGGTGAGAGCCCATGGCATAGCATGATTTCGGCGTCAGTATAGGACGCTGATTGGCCGCTTCCTGTATCAGATGCGTTCCACCTAAGTCAGGCAGTGGAATGCAACCGGAAGTGGGCAATGCGTCATATCCGGCTAGTGAAAACGCTCCCATCGTGTGGTCATATCCGGCCAGGGAAACACCCCCATCGCGTGGTCGCAACAGAAGGAAAGCTTGCATTCCATCTAATGTTGGAACGCAAAGCCGGAAGTAGCATGTCCACTACAGGAATACCGGTAAGGGGAGAATCAAACAAAACGCTGGCTTCATAGATGCGCTGATGGAATAAGGAACAGTAGTATGCAGTCCAGTGCAAAGCTACGTCCATCCATACATAGACATGTGGCCACATGAGACACACAAAACAAACAACAAATAACAAACAGCAAACAGCAAACAACGGACAGACCAACAAAAAGGCAACACAAGAGACAACAACAGACCATAAAATATGATCGCAACAAACAAGACCACATAAAAATAATCAATATTGGCCACCACAATGATGGCAAAGCAGGATGGATGTGGACATGTATGGGACATGAGCACGCACCAATGTAGATACACACATGTATTTGCATCTTGAGTCTTGTTCTCTTTTTATTGCACAGAGCAATAAGATTGACGCAACCGATGCTCCATGTTGGAAAAACTCTGCAATGCTTAGAGCCGCGGACTCCACTCTACGTCCAGTGGTCCAATAGTCTTTAGAACAAGGCCAGCTCCTGACACATATGGTGTCTATATATACACCATAAAGGAGCTCCATATATTTGTGCCACCTAACCAAGCCTTATTGATAAAGAGAGGCTCCAGCTACTGAGGCATAACCAATGTATTGCATTCAATTTAATGGGTGCTGTAAATTACATTGCTGGTCATTGTATACTATACCTACCTGCTAATCAGAATTCATTTGGTACTCAAATTCAATTAAAAGAGTTGCTCCTTAAACATGGAAATTTAAAGAAATTCTGTCACTCACCCCAATATGTTGTGACAGTTTGGTCTTTTGCTTTATTTTTTAACATCAGTTCATAATATGCATGCAGAATAAGCAATTTATAGACACAAAAATATGTCATAAATTTGCCTGTGTATCAGACTGTGAAACACTGTAATAGCAAATGAAATGAACATCGTTATAATTATTGTTTGCTTTTTTGCATAAGAGCTGTTGTTTCATACTGTGTTAGTAGATTAATTCTGTGGATTTCACAGAACAAATACGACTAAATGCACTCATAATTTAATATAATAATGAACTAACATCAACTCTTTGTTCAGACAACATGGTTACAAGCTCAGAAATGTGTTAATCCTTTTGCATGGTTTTAATAAAAAGTTATCTTGCGTTAAAGGGATTGTCCTATTTCAACCAACTTCTGCCCATAGGTTCAGTTATATATATAAAAAAAAAAAAATCACTGAGCTTTCTACCCAAGCGTTTTGTATTAGTTGCTGACCTGATCTCTGTTATTTGGTTGTTGTGAAATCATCACTGCTGCCAATCATTAAGCTCAGCAGAAGTTGTTGAGCACTGTTGACATGATGCCACCACTGCAACAAAACAGACAAAGGGCAGTGCTGAAAAATAGTTGGACTTGTAGAGGGTAAATAATAGTGTTGAGCCACCCCCGTAGTGTTCGAGTTCGGTTCGGTTCGTCGAACACCCTTGTGTTCGCCGAACTGTTCGTCGAACACCTTCGAACACCGTTAAAACCAATGGCAGGCAAACAAAAACACATAGAAACACATAGAAAACACCTTCAAAGGTGTCCAAAAGCTGACAAACTGCTCAGAAGACACAACTAACACATGGAAAAGTGACAAGTACATATAGTCATGCGAAAAGAAAAGAGGTGGAGGAGTAAAAGGAGGGGGAGACACAAATATAGGCATGTCATGCCCTTCTAAAATCCAAAAAGTGAGAAGCCGACACGTTCAGTCCGCTCCTGCCCGTGCCAGCTCCGTGTCGCCGGGTTTGTGCCAGAGCCGCGGTGAACCCTGACGGCCAGCCCCCCTCTCCCAATACTGGTGCCTGTCCGCTGGTGGGTCGAGCGAGCCCCCCTGTGGTGGAGGCAGCTCTAAGCTTTTTAATTTAAATTGTCTCTCTAATTTGAATGAATACACTTTAAATCCATTTACAAGGATCTATTGGAGGGCAAGTCTCATGCCAGCAGCCGCGTAATTCCAGCTCCAGTAGCGTCCACTAAAGCTGCTGCAGTTAAAAAGCTTTTATAAGGATCGAGCTCGGCTGTCCACCGCAAGGCATCCTACTGCCAGTCCCAGCCCCTATGCCTTGGGGTGCCTCCTGATGCTCTTCACTGAGTATCCCGTGGTCCCGAAGCATTTCTTTTGAAAAAATTAAGTGTCCAAACTACAGGTGGTGTAGCTTGCTTAAGTGCCGGGATAATCCGCTGACTAGCAGACATTGCTACTAGGCACAAAGTATTTCCTGGGCTAGATGCAGTTAAAAATTTGTAATTAGATACTCTCGTTGGATGCTGAGAAAGCATTCCATAGAGTCTCCTGGCACGCCATATATGATTCTCTTAAAAAGCTTGGGGTAGGGGTCTAGGGGACCCTTTTATAGCCAAAATCACGGCCTTGTATCACAATACGTCACCTAGGCTGAAGATAAATGGAACTGTAGCACCCTGAGGGCTCGGTTGCTACAGAGGTATTGCACCTCACCCAGAGGTGTGATATCTCTCTCAGGTAAGGATGGAGTGTGGATCAGGACCCGACACCTGCATGCATTACACCACATTGCCGTGGGGCAGGGCGACCAATATGCCTCTGAGATGGGCACGACAGTCCCTGTCCCTGGCTGGAGTGGGGGGAGGGAACACTGAGGAAGGGGAACCCTGTAGTGCAGGAGCAGGGAGGAAGCAGTTCCTGGGTGCATTGAGAAGGGAGTATAAAAGGTGGGCACCATCTTAGTTCAGTGCAGAGAAGTCTGAGCAGAAGTGGCAGGGAGCAGGGGCTCTGAATGAGCTCTGCTCCGGAGGCGGGCCTAGTAACAGAGGCCCAGGCCTGGAAGAGGGAGAAGGAAGGAAGAGGAGCGGAGAATGCTCCAGGAACGAGGAATGAAGGGGTCCCAGGGGTGCGGACGGGCGAGTCGCCACCGCACGCCCGAATCTACCTGCGTGGAGGGGTCAGGCCAAAGGGGGAGACCGGTCCCCGAAACTAGTGGAGGCAGGAAACGACCCTCAGCTAGAAACCGGAGGCTGTGACATTTTATGTGGCGCAGCCCCTCGCTACACCTGCTAGGAAGGCACCACATAGGGTCAGGGAAACTGGCGCCAAGTTTACCAAGAGGAGGCCCGAGGCAGCCGGACAGAAGGGTTGGTAAGAAAGGCCAGACAAAGAACACACAAAGGGGGTCCTGTGAAGCACTCCAAAGTTATCTGGGAGTTGTCTGAGCCCCTCACCTGGTGACCATAGTACGACGTGGGCAGCCGTTACCTGCAGACGTGGTCTGGATAATAAGAACTGTGAGTAAAGGCCCTGGACTGCATCACTGACTCCGTGTCGTTACTGCTGCTGCCCTGCACCATCACCCCCATCCTCCGCATACACTGCCCTGAGGCTATACTCCTCCCGTGGGGAGTTATGCTACGCTCTGCTGCACCCACAACACCAGCCTCAGCGGTCTGCCCTGCAGCGGCGGTTCACTCTGACCGCAATCCACGGGTGGCGTAGTCGGACATTTAAACATCAAAACCACATAAATAGTTCCGCCACTGGTTTGACCACCCTGAGCCACGGAACCGGGTCGCCGTCACGAAGACTACAACCACCAGCATCCACCAAAAAGGGTCCGGCTCCGGGTGTCCCAAGGCCCAGGGGGTGCATCAGAACATTTTCATCACCTTTCACAATCACCAATGGGACAAGGCAGGGATGTCCTCTGTCCCCTCTCTTATACATCCTAGTGATGGAGCACCTGCTCTCATCAATTCGCCATAACCCCAATATTAGGTGGATTGAGGTGGGAGGCACCGAGTACAAGTGCTCTCTATTTGCTGATGATGTCCTAGTATATATCACTCAATCACATATATCCATCCATGCTGTTATGGCTGAAATAGATCACTTTGTTACATGGTCAAATTTTAAAATCAATGCAGCGAAGTCTGAGGCCCTCGATGTCTCCCTCCCCAAATCCATATAGGATTCCATCCAGTCCAACTTTCCCTTTGCCTGGCCCTCAGAGGGTATCAAATACTTAGGAATTCCTATTCATAGAGACCTCTCCCATCTATGTTATCTTAATTTTGGGCCCTTTATTGAACAACTCCATACAGACCACGGTTGGCAAGTTAGAACTGTAAGATTCACTACGTGAACCACTGGTGTTTTGTGGAAAAGCACATGTACACTGTGTTCCAAATTATTATGCAAAAAGTGTTTAGGAGTGATAAGGGAAGAATTTGTTTGTTTGTCAGTTAAACTCATTGATGGTAATGTGTGTCAGGGCTCTTTATATCACTGTAAGCAATTGCAGACACCTGTGCTAATTAGTTTGGCAGGTGTGTCCAATGAAAGGCAAGACTACTTAAGAAGGCTGTCTCACATTATTAAGCAGCCTACATTTTCTGCCAAAATGGGAAAGAAAAAGGATGTGTCGGCTGCTGAGAAGCAACAAATTGTGGAGTGTTTAGGTCAAGGCATGACTACAATCAACATTGTGCGATGATCAGGATGAAGTGTCTTGGCAATCAAGAAGTATGTAGCTGATTCACAGTACACACGTGTGCGTGCTGATAAGGGCAAATTGAGGACTCTTTCCTACAGGCAATTACGTCAGGTTGAAAGAGCAGCGGCAAAAAAGCCTTGTCATAGCAGCAGACATGTTTTTGAAGCTGCTGGTGCCTCCAACGTCCCCCGAACAACAAGATGCAGGGTCCTTCAGAGGTTTGCAGCTGTGCATACGCCATCCTGTCGACCTCCTCTATCCACTTCACACAAGCAGAAACGGCTCCAGTGGGCTAAACATTACATGAAGACTGATTTCAAAACTGTTTTGTTCACGGATGAGTGCCGTGCAGCGCTCGATGGTCCAGATGGATGGAGTAGAGGATGGCTGGTTGATGGACACCCCACGCAAACACGGCTACAGCGCCAACAGGGAGGAGGTGGAGTAATGTTTTGGGCTGGAATCATGGGGAGAGAGATTGTCGGCCCCTTTAGGATCCCTGAAGGCGCTAAAGATGAACTCCATAATGTATGTGGATTTTCTCAAACAGCACTCCCTGCCATGGTTCAAGAAGAAGAACCGTGTATTTCACAGCAAGATCATTTTTTTGCATGATAATGCACCATCTCATGCTGCACATAAAACATCTGCATCTCTGGCTGATATGGGCATAAAAGGGGACAAACTTATGGTGTGACCCCCATGCTCCCCTGACCTCTACCCCATTCAGAACGTCTGGAGCATCATCAAAAGGAGTGTCTATGATGGCGGGAGGCAGTTCACATCTAAGCAACAGCTCTGGGAGGGTATTCTGTCCTCATGCAAAACAATTGAAGCAGAAACCATCCAAAACCTGACAAATTCAATGGACGAGAGAGTTCAGAAGCTCCTTTCGAACAAGCGGTCCTATGTGAAAATGTAACATCACCTAGAATAAAGTTTTGAGTTGAAAACTGTTTGATTTCAGTTTCTAATAACCTGCTAATGCTTATAATTTCAAAAATGACCATTTTTTTGGTCTTTATTAAAATGAAAAGGTTGATCGAAAAGTTTGGGGGATCTAAGAGTGTGGCAACCCAGTAGTCATGATTACTTCGAATTCTGACAATGTGAGGGTCATGTTGCAGGTAGTGCAGCAAGAAGGCACTTATGTGTCTTGCGCATCTCGGAGCCCCAAAATTATTTTCCGGGCTAGATGCAGCTAAAAATTATTAGTAATTTTAAATCTGGTGGAGCTTATTATAGATGGCCTAATAGAATCAGTGCTGCACACTGCTACAAAGCCCAAATTATTTTCCAGCCAAGATACAGATAAACATGATTAGTAATTTGAAAGCTTAAAACGGTTGGTAGGGTGATTTTAACCAATCCTCAAGCTTTTACTCTCCCCAGGATGACACAGGGGTAGAAAAGTCGTTTCGGATCCATGATTTGTTCATCTTTATGAACGTGAGTCTGTCTACATTATCAGTGGAGAGCCGCGTGCGCTTATCTGTCAGCACACCACCAGCAGCGCTGAACACACGTTCAGACAGAATGCTGGCTGTGGGGCATGACAAGATCTCCAAGGCGTAAGTGGCTAGCTCCGGCCATTTATCCAGATTGGAAGCCCAAAAAGAGCAAGGATCCAGTCACACAGTCATGGCTTCAATGTTTACTTGGAGATACTCCTGTACCATCGTCTCTAGGCGTTGACTATGTGTCAGACTTCTTGTCTCCTGTGGCCTTGCAAAGGATGGGCTAAAAAAGTGGTGAAATGATTCCGCAAAATTGATGTTACCAGCAGATACTGTGGTTCTGTTACGGTTTGAGTGCTGAACACTTGACGTTCCCACGGTTGGCAAGTTGGAACTGTGAGATTCACTACGTGCACCACTGGTGTTTTGTGGAAAAGCACATGTAAGATTCTGCAACAGTCTCTGCTGATGCTCCTGCATGCGTGCGTCCCTTTCTATGGCAGGAATAATTTCGGCAAATTTACTTTTGTACCGGGGATCTAACAGTGTGGCAACCCAGTAGTCAGGATTATTTCTAATTCTCACAATTCGAGGGTCATGTTGCAGGTAGTGCAGCAAGAAGGCACTCATGTGTGTTGCGCATCCAGGAGCACCAAGTCCCTGTTGTGTTGGTGGCGAGGTAACAATCATGCTTCCTTCCTCTGTCCTTTCCCCCCAACCTCGCACAACAGAAATGTGATCAAGGTCTCCCTCATCTGATGAGTCTTCCATCAGTTTGTCCTCCACTTCTTCCTGGGCTCCTGCACCTTCCTCACTAGTTTGGCTGCTACCATGCGCCCTGGTAAAACCATCTCCCCCACCCTCACATGCCTGCCGCCTTGGTGCTGCCGACCGTCTGGACCTTGCAGATGTTAGCCCTTCCGCATACAACTCCTCCTCCTCTACTTCCTCCACCTCCTCTTGTGCCACCACCTGACTCCGAATTCTGTTTAACATGTGCTCCAGCATGTAAATCACCGGAATAGTCATGCTGATAATGGCATCGTCAGCACTAAACATCTTCGTCGCCATTTCAAAACTGTGCAGAGGGGTGCATAGGTCCCTGATCTGAGACCACTCCTCCAGCGTGATTTGCCCCACCTCTGGATCTCGTTGGCCCAGGCTATACATCAGAACGTATTGCACCAGGGCTTGTCGGTGCTGCCACAGTCGCTGCAACATGTGCAGAGTTGAATTCCACCGGGTAGGCACATCGCATTTTAGCCGGTGAAGTGGCAGGCCCAACGACTTCTGTAGAGATGTAAGTCGCTGAGCTGCGGGATGCGAACGGCGGAAGTGAGCACACAGCGACCGTGCCCTTTGCAGAAGGCCATCTAGTCTGGGATAGTGGGCTAAAAATTGCTGGACAACCAGGTTCAACACGTGAGCCATACAAGGCACGTGTGTGACATTGCCCCGGCGAAGGGCCGCACCCAGGTTTGCAGCATTGTCGCACACGGCCTTCCCTGGTTTCAGGTCCAGTGGAGACAATCATTCATGAAATTGGTTCTCCAGAGCTGACCACAACTCCTCAGCTGTGTGACTCACATTTCCCAGACATTTCAAAGTAAAAACCGCCTGATGATGTTGAGCCCTACTGCCAGCATAGTAAGGAGGTGTGCAGGATCCCTTCTGCGCAGTTAGAAAGCTTGTGGCATGACCAGACAGGCTTTGGGTGCAGGTGGAAGACCGAGAGGAGGTTGAGGAGGCAGAAGCAGTGGAGGAACTTTGACATAAAGAGGATTGACGCACAACTCGTGGGGACGGCAAGACTTGGACAGCAGCCCCTTGTCCTGCTGTCACCATAGTTACCCAGTGCCCAGTCAGCGACATGTAACGCCCCTGTCCATGCCTACTCGTCCAAGTGTCTGTGGTGAAATGCACCCTGTCACACACAGAGTTTCTCAAAGAAGCGGTGATGTTGTGTGCGACATGCTGGTGGAGCGCAGGCACACCTTTCTTTGAGAAGTAGTGCCGACTGGGCATCTGGTACTGGGGCACTGCGACGGACATAAGGTCTCGAAAATCCTCTGTGTCCACCAGGCAGAAAGGCAGCATTTCTGTAGCCAAGAGCTTGCAGATGGTGAAATTCAACCTCTTAGCTTTCTCATGGCTAGGAGGAAATGGTCTTTTACTTGTCCACATCTGAGGGACCGAGGGCTGGCTATTGTGCTTAGACGGGGTTGATAAGGGTGTCCCCGGCAAACTGCCGGTCTGTGAGGAAGATGCAGGCGGACATGTTAGGTTGCCTTGATCCAAAGGTGGTGCTATCGATGTCGGACAGCGCTCAACACCAGCTGGTGTTACCACCTCCAAAGAAAATGATGACCTGCCAATCACGCTGGCTGTTGCGGGTAAAGAGGTGGCAGGTCTGCGCCCCAAAACAGGTGTGACTGCTGTCCCCCCAGTCACAGAGGATGAAGAGGCCGCGGATGCACAAGATATGGCAGACGGTGGTTGGCCCGGCCGGCTAGGCCGCATTGTAGCACACTGAGCTTCCCACTGCAACTTATGCCTCATGTCCATGTGCCGGTTCATGCATGAAGTACTCAAACTATGTATTTTTTGGCCTCTACTTAGCTTTTGCTGACAAACGTTACAGATAACACGAGTTGGGTCATCTTTATCGATCTGAAAAAATGCCCAGGCTATGCAAGGCTTAGCACCCATGCGACCTGAAGAGCCACCACGACTTGTGGTGAAAGGCAGAGTTGTGTTTGAGGATGCAGTTGTTGACGTGCTTCCAGTACTACGTCTCTGTCCAGGAAGGCACAACCTGACCTCGTCGTCACTAGCATCTTCCTCCACCTCCTCTGCTGACCTCATCTCTTGGCTGACTGTGGGTTGACAGTAATTGGGATCTCCAACCTCATCATCATCACCCTGTGCGTTATCACACCCGTGGTCCTCAGAGCCAACCTGTTCCTGCCCTGACAAAAAACTAAAGTTGTCGCTCCATTCAGGTATTTGAGTCTCCTCATCGTCTTCCTCATTGTCTCCACCAACAGGAGTTACAGTTTGGGAATGAGGGTCTACATTATGGTCAGAACCTTCTGCGTCTGGTCCTGGATCCAACTCATAAAGATTCTGGGCATCAGTGCAGATCATTTCCTCGTCTGGATTCACAGAAGTGCTGGAGTCGACCTCTGATTCCCAGGCTATAGTATGAGTAAACAGCTCTGCAGACTCAACCATCTGTTCTACCTCATACTCAGATGGGCAGCTGGAGATTTGGGAGCTGTGAGGAAGCAAGTGCGATTGGGGTGACACCTTTGAGGACTGGAGTATTTGTGATGTTGAAGTTGATGTGGAGGAGAGCCCACTTAAAGGAGCACTTGATATCCGTTGAAGCACCTGCTGTTTTTGTGCCTCATCTGGAATTTGTAGCGATTGGCGTGGCCGTAAGAAAGGGATCTTATCACATTGTCCGCTAAAAGAAGTAGACATTTTAGTTTGGCTGGAAGATGGTCTTTCTTCTGCAGATGTTACTGTTGCTTTAACACCTACCCCACGGACACAACCTTTTTTCCCCTTCCCAACACGCCTATTCCCCTTTCCACCAGCAGCAGGCCTTTTTCCACTCATTTTGGTGGTTAACTAATTCACAACTCTGGAGTTGTTTGTGACTCGCCCCCTGGGCCGTGGGGTACGCGGATCCAGGCGATAGGGAGACGTTGGGGGTAGTACTAGTGGCGGCCCGGTCCCGCGGCTCAGGGTGGTCAGGCCATTGGTAGTCTGCTACGTACTTCAGATAATGTCCGACTACGCCACCCGTGGATTGCGGTTATTAGGAACCGCCGCTGCAAGGCAGTCCGCTGGGGCTGATGATGGGTGCAGCTGAGGTGATGTGACTCCCCACGGGAAGAGTGCGGCCCCAGGGCAGTGTAGTGGATGTTGGGAGGGATCGTAGTGCGGGTCCCGGTGTTGAAAGTGCTGGAGGCGCGAAAGAGCACACAGACAACGTACTGCAGTCCAATGTCTTTTACTCACAGTTCAGGTAGTCCAGGTCACTTGTGCACAGATAGTGACCGCCCGAGCCGTGCTGCGTCCACCAGGTGTGGGGCTCGGTCAACTCCCAGGCAGTTCAGGAGCATGGCACAGGACCCCCTTTAATCCTCTCTCTGGCCTGCCTCACCAGTGGCCCACTTTTGTCCAGCTGCCGCGGACTTGTGCGGTTAAACGTGGGCCCCGTCCTCCGCTGTCCTATATGGTGCCTTCCTAGCAGGTTTGATGAGGTGTCGCACCAATAGATGATCACGACGACCGGTCTTTGGCTGAGGGTTGTTTCTCCTCCACCAACTTGGGATCCGGTACCCTTAATCTGCCTGACCCTTCACCCTGGATTCTCGTGGGTTCTTAGGGTCCCTTCCACCTTCTTGTTCCTGAGCCCTTCTGTTTCTCTGTCTCTCCTTCTCTTTCTCTGTTCCTTTCTTGTTCCGTTCTCTTGGAGCTGAGATGAGCCAGAATCTCAGCTCCCCTTCACCTCCTCCTCGGCCTCTTCACTAGGCCCTCCTGGAGTAGAGCTCCTACAGAGCCTCTACTCCCTGTCTTCTCCTCTGGCTGAACTGACCCAGAACTAAGATGGTGCCCACCTTTTATACCTCCCTCTAGCCATGAGCCCAGGTGACCAGCAACCAATGGGCTCCTTCCTACACTCAGGAACCGCCCCCTATCTGCCCCTACAGCACTGGGTGTTCCACCCCTCCCTCCCCACTCCAGCAGGGACATGGTCGGTCGTGCCTGCACTTCTGTCTAGTGGGAGCACCGTTGAGCTGTCCCTGGGAAATGGGGTGTGTGTGCTGCATGCAGCTAACTGAGCTCTGGTCCATTCTCCATCCTTACCCGGGAGTGGAATACCACACCTCTGGACTGAGGTGCAATACCCCTGTAGCGGCCGAACCCTCGGGGCGCTACATTTGCACAAAAAAACAATGGATGGGAACCGAGCAGAGTTGAGTGGCCAAACTGTGGTATTAGGCCAAAACTATTGGCTGGGTTAGATGGAGAAAAAAATTATATTCGATTTGCAACCTGATGGAGGTCAGTATAGATGGACTAATAGAGAAAGTCCCACACACTGCTAGAAGGCCAAATATTTTTTCAGAGCTAGATGCAGACAAAAAATTATTTTGAATTTGCAACCTGATGGAGGTCAGTATAGGTGGACTAATAGAACAAGTCCCACACACTGCTAGAAGGCCAAATATTTTTTCAGAGCTAGATGCAGAAAAAAATTATATTCAGTTTGCAACCTGATGGAGGTCAGTATAGATGGACTAATAGAACAAGTCCCACTCACAGCTAGAAGCCCAAATATTTTTTCAGAGGTAGATGCAGAAAAAAATTATATTCAGTTTGCAACCTGATGGAGGTCTGTATAGATGGATTAATAGAACAAGTCCCACACACAGCTAGAAGCCCAATATTTTTTCAGAGCTAGATGCAGAAAAAAATTATATTCAATTTGCAACCTGATGGAGGTCAGTATAGATGGACTAATAGAATGATGCTATGCCCAAAAGATTTTACTTCACTAGGTGCAGTAAAAAAATTGGTATTCTATACACAGGTGGTATATCTTGCAACACAGATAGGCTACTCCACTGACTAACACACTCTGCACTAGGCCAAAAAGGATTAGCTTTGCTAGATTCAGCCAAATGCTGTGAAAAAAACTTGCACAGCACTGGCACAGACCTGCCTGGCAAAAACTGATAGGAACTGATGTAACCTAGTCCTGAAAAGGACTGCAATTACAATTAGTCTTTACTCCCACAATCTATCTATTTAAGAGCACAGACCTGCCTGATAAAAGTCGTAGGAAATGCTGTAACCTAGTCCTTAAAAGGACTGCAATCACAACTATTCCCTACTCCCAAGCTATCTGTAGATTTGTGCGAAAATTGGCTTGAAATTAACAAGGTATAGCACACACAGCAACAGCGGTGCCGTCTAACACGCAGCTGCAGCAGTGAGAAAATGGTGGCGACGGGGAAAATGGCTTGGTTTTATAGGGCAAGGACATGTGACATACACTGCCAATGACACATGCCCTTGCTTGTGTGAAAAAAAGCACTTCGCTCCGTGTGTGCGCTGCTGATAGGCTGACAGATTGCACCTCCCCACTGCAAATGCGTGAAAGAGAAAAAAAATGGAGATCTTCATTATTCCTGCAGAGATCCATCCCCTGCCCCTCCCCCCACCCCGCTGTACACTCAAACTGCGTATTAACATTAATTTTCATCATTACTGAGAAAAAATCCAGTTATGATTTTGGTGCACGAACAGTTATCGGACACAACCTCGAACAGCCGAATTTTTCTCAAATCGTTCGTGTTCGCCGAACGGCTCGAACACCGCCCAAAACAGCTCGAATTTGAGATTGGCGAACAGTTCGAGTAGAACAACGCTCATCTCTAGTAAATAATGCTCAGTTTAATTTTCACGCATAACTGAGCCTTGGCAGCCTGGGATTTAAGAGAAGCATCATTTTTCTGTTGATGTAGTCGTATCAGGACTTGTTTTTTTTGCAGACTGAGTTGTATTTTCATTGCACCTTTTTGCCATTTACTATATTGAATATTTTATTTTTTTGGAGAGGAAGAAGGGGAACAAACAGCTGTTTAGCATTTTGTGTCATTTGTTTTGTGAGGTTTTTTTATGGTATCCTTGGGACAGAATAAATGACATGTTAAAGTAATATCAATATGGTAGATACTCGGTCCAGTAAAGAATTCCCATGCACCATTGATGAGTATGGGCTACTCGGCAGGGCATCCCACCAGATCCAATAACAGCAGCAAATACAATGATATCCGAGGCACCATAGAGATCCTTATAAAAATCCAATCTTTATTCCAAAATATTTAAAACATCACAGCAGTGAGGAGACAAAAATACAGCAAAAATATCAATATGATTACAGTAATAACAAATTGACCGATTTTTATTTTACTATTTTTGCTGAAAAAATGCAAGCATGGCATTATACTACTGCAATGCCTGCACATGGGGTAAGCAATATAGCTAATCAGGAGAACTATACTACATTTCTATTGGCGGGGGATGTCTGCAAAGCAGAAAAAAGTGACAACCACTATAGTTCATTATATAAAATATACAAATTTTATTAATATATATAAATACAAAAATATACAGTAAAAAGGAAACATGGTGGTGAGGACAGTGTAACATATATAAAATCATCACAGATGGCACCAGGGTGCAACTAGCCAGATAAAGATATTATATATAGGAGAAAATATAAAGGAATACATAGATATGTATATCAACCACTCTTAGTCATATCCTATAATGCTCTAACAATATTAAATCCATATGATTGTCATCCAGGTGCTAATATCTAAGGCACTAATATCCAACACCACAATATTAGAAGGTGTACAAGGCACATAGAAAATTCGGGAAAGAAATAATACGGGACAAAAATAATTACCTGGATGAACCACTGGTAGTTAAACACCGCTGTGCCCGTCACCCCGACGCGCATTTCGGCACAGACCTTTCTCAGGTGGTACATACACAAATCACCAACCCACCTTTATATATGGAGTACACAGGTGGATGTCATAATGGCTATATAGACATATCCCCGCCCACACCAGAAGCGCATATATGCACGCTCTATCACACTATCCTTGTCACATGTTGGCCTATCAAATGTCACGTCATATTCACTATGGAGACGCGCGCCTCACGTGGTCAGGTGACCACATGACCGGAAATAGCAGTCACGTGGTAGTCTGACAGATACCACATCATATTTGCCATAGAAACGCGCACCTCACGTGATCCAATGGCCATATGACCGGAAGTGATAGGCGCATTATTGCCATGGACACAACTAGCGTCCAGATGCCCGGAGCATGAATGACGTGGATCACACTGCCGTAACTGGGGCACACAGCGGTGAAAGCCGATGAGCGCATCAGGACAACGGGGCAACTGCGTATTGGAACCGCATCATAGCGACAATAGCCATATATGTCAAAATCAAGATGAACAACAACAAAATATACATTACACTTGTATTGGATGCCATAATACCAAAAAACAGATGTCATACACACATTACCCCACATGAGTGACAACCATTATCGAGATAAAGAAGATATACAGTATGTATTACACTTTTGTCAGTTCACATAGGAAATACGTGCTATATTAAACATGCCTGTATTAAACTAAAAAAGTAAGTAGTCACCATGTCAGGTAAGTATAGTAAATCCTTATCACAAAATGGAGAGATGAAATAACTTATTCCAAAACCAATGAATAAATAAATACATGTCCAGAAATATATAAATGTCCAAAAGTATATGGAAGGTACAGTGGCACCAAGAACACATACAGGGTAGACGGATATATGTACACTGCTCAAAAAAATAAAGGGAAAACTCAAATAACACATCCTAGATCTGAATGAATGAAATATTCTCATTGAATACTTTGTTCTGTACAAAGTTGAATATGCTGACAACAAAATCCCACAAAAATCATCAATGGAAATCAAATTTATTAACCAATGGAGGCCTGGATTTGGAGTCACCCCCAAAATTAAAGTGGAAAAACACACTACAGGCTGATCCAACCTTGATGTAATGTCCTTAAGACAAGTAAAAATGTGGCTCAGTATTGTGTGTGGCCTCCACGTGCCTGTATGACCTCCCTACAATGCCTGGACATGCTCCTGATGAGGTTGCGGATGGTCTCCTGTGGGATCTCCTCCCAGACCTGGACTAAAACATCCGCCAACTCCTGGACAGTCTGTGGTGCAACATGAAGTTGGTGGATGGAGCGAGACATGATGTCCCAGACGTGCTCAATCGGATTCAGGTCTGGGGAACGGGCGGTCCAGTCCATAGCTTCAATGCCTTCATCTTGCAGGAACTGCTGACACACTCCATTAGGAGGAACCCAGAGCCAACCGCACCAGCATATGGTCTCACAAGGGGTCTGAGGATCTCATCTCGGTAACTAATGGCAGTCAGGCTACCTCTGGCGAGCCCATGGAGGGCTGTGCGGCCCTCCAAAGAAATGCCACCCCAGACCATTACTGACCCACTGCCAAACCGGTCATGCTGAAGGATGTTGCAGGCAGCAGATCGCTCTCCACGGCGTCTCCAGACTCTGTCAAGTCTGTCACATGTGCTCAGTGTGAACCTGCTTTCATCTGTGAAGAGCACAGGCCGCCAGTGGTGACTTTGCCAATCCTGGTGTTCTGTGGCAAATGCCAAGCGTCCTGCACGGTGTTGAGCTGTGAGCACAACCCCTATCTGTGGACGTCGGGCCCTCATACCACCCTCATGGAGTCGGTTTTTAACTGTTTGTGCAGACTCATGCACATTTGTGGCCTGCTGGAGGTCATTTTGCAGGGCTCTGGCAGTGCTCCTCCTGTTCCTCCTTGCACAAAGACGGAGGTAGTGGTCCTGCTGCAGGGTTGTTGCCCTCCTACGGCCCCCTCCACGTCTCTTGGTGTATTGGCCTGTCTTCTGGTAGCGCCTCTGGACACTATACGCTGACAGACATAGCAAACCTTCTTGCCACAGCTCGCATTGATGTGCCACCCTGGATGAGCTGCACTACCTGAGCAACTTCTGTGGGTTGTAGAGTCGGTCTCATGTTACCACGAGTGTGAAAGCACAACCAACATTCAAAAGTGACCAAAACATCAGCCAGAAAGCATTGGTACTGAGATGTGGTCTGTGGTCCCTGCAGAACCACTCCTTTATTGAGGGTCTCTTGATAATTGCCAATAATTTCCATCTATTGTCTATTCCATTTGCACAACAGCATGTGAAATTTATTGTCAATCAGTGTTGCTTCCTAAGTGGATAGCTTGATTTCACAGAAGTTTGATTTATTTGGAGTTATATTCTGTTGTTTAAGTGTTCTGTTGTTTGAGCAGTGTATGTTGTTATATATTGTATTATATGATGGTTATCATGGTTCATCACATAAGACTCCAGGACACAGAGATGTTCACAACCAAGGACAACATGATGTTCGACGGTCCAATGTGGGAAGTAGAATCAACCGGTGGATCAATCACCAAAGGTGGTCAGTAAATAACAATGAAAACCTAATATACAAAAAACAATGAAAAAATATATTAAAAATATGTATTAAAAACAATAAATGATGAAACACCTACAATATGATAAAGATATCAATAAAAATATATTAATATTGATCAAGATGTTATGTGGCCCGCAAACAAACTGGAGATTACAAAAATGGGAAGAAACTAATGTTTTCATTTAGGCCAATGGGGTGCAAAGTTTTCAAGGCCCATATCCATCTCGATTCTAGCTGGGCTAATCTTTGGAAAACAGGGCCACCACGGATTCACACCTCAATACTGTCTATACCTTTCACCTTCAGTGTCCTAGAATCACAACCATGATACAATTTAAAGTGGCGTGGGATGGTTTTCAACGTGGATGCGTCCGTGTGGTCCGCTGCCACCTCTATCCCCAACACATGCTCTCTGACGCGTGTTTTTAACTGGCATGTCGTCATACCTATATAGATTAGTCCACAAGGACATGTGGCATGATATATGACGTATCGTGTTTGACACGTAATATATCTCTTGATCTCAAAATTTGTACTGCCACCAGAATCTGAAAAATTGGTGCACTGAACAATATTTGGGCAAGCAACACATCGACCACACAGACTACACCCACTTTTCCTACCACCCACTCCATCAAGAAAGGTACGTTTAGGTGTTCCCTCATAGTGGCTCCGCACAAGGTGATCACGGAGATTTCTAGCACGTCGGAATTTTATTGCCGGTTTATCCGGTTTATATCTTGTCAGGACTGAATCTGTTTTGAGAACTGGCCACTCTTTTTCTAAGGCTTTCCTTATTGCCGGAACTTGGGCATGATATTTAGTAATGAATCTTACCATCTCAATATTTTCAATGTCCCTAGTTTTATACAAAAGATTTTATATGGCAAGTGGAGTATTTGACTCTAGTATATGCCCTTTTCATTGTCCTGTGGCTATAGCCACGTTCATAGAATCTTTCTTTTAGGTCACGAGATTGAATTTCAAAGTCATTGTCCATTGAGCAGATTCTCCTAAGGTGCAAGAATTGTCCCACAGGGACCGATCCTACCATATATCATGGATGCGAATATGATGCATGGAGTAATGTATTGGTAGATGTTTGCTTCCTAAAGATGTTTGTTTGTATAGCATTGTCCATGTCCCTACTCAGTCACATCCAAAAATTCCGCCTTATTGGGTTCACACTGCTACGTAATGTGGATTTTCATATTGTTTGCATTAAGGACATCCATAATAATTGTGAAATCACAATGGGATTCATGCCAGATCAGAAAAATGTCGTCGATGTACTACGTCCACAAAAGGACGTGGCACATCGATGGCTGCTGGTCAGACAGGGAGAGATCCCTTTCCCACAGCTCCAGGAAGAGGTTGGCATAGGATGGGGTAAACACCGCCCCCTTCGCTGTTCCCTGGAGCTGTAGGAAAAAAGGACCCCTTAAAAATAAAAATTTTTTGTCAGTGTGAACTCCAATAACTCAACTACTAGAGATCTGATTTCTTCTGGCAAACTGGAGTCCTCCAAGAAAAATGTAGTGGCTCTTAAGCCATCCGCATGTTTGATGTTGGTGTACAGGGACTCGATGTCCGCTGTCAACAACATCGTATCGGATTGCAGATATAAGCCATCCATCCTTCTCAACAGATCACTCATATCCTTCAAGAAGGAAGGTAGACACTCAACTAAGGGTCAATCCAATGACTGACAGGCTCCAGAAAGTTGCCCCTCCCAGATAATATGGGGCGCCCAAGTGGTTTGTTGATATTTTTATGTAATTTTTGAAGTAAATACATAGTTGGTATGGTCAGTTCCATTACCAGTAAAGTTGATGCCAATTCACGGGTAAACACCCCTTCACTAGTAGCCCTATCCAGTATCCTTTGAAGTTGTAGGCCGACAAGGGGTTGAACGTAATTTTTTTATAATACATCTTGTCATTTAATTGGCGGAAGGCCTCGTTCTCGTACATGCCTTGCGGCCAAATCATGACATTGCCCCCCTTGTCAGCCGGTTTGATTATTACATCAGGGAGATTTTTAGTGTCTTAAGCCTATTTCGTTCTTCTTTATTAAGATTATCATCAGAGATGTATCGCGGGATCTTCTGGAACTCCCTAGCCACAATCTGTACAAACATGTTCACATTGGCACAAGTAGACAGAGGGGGAAACTTCCTGGAGCCTTGTCGGATAGAGGGGGGTATCTTACTACTTTCCGATATATTATGCTCCACGGCCAATTCCTCCAATGTCTTTAGTGCCATTTGTTCTTTCTCTAGTGGGAACAATTTATGTACAGTGTCATTATGCAAATGTCGCTTAAATAACAGCGCTCTAGCAAAAATATGTAGATCTTTAATGGCAGTGAACTCATCAATTCCGACTGAAGGCAAAAAAGATAAGCCCCTGCCAAGAAGAGATAAATTGGCCACTGAGAGATCATATTTACTTAAATTAATTACCTTATTATCTTTTTTACATTGTTGGTCAGGCGACCTTGAATTGTGACGTTTATACGGATGGTAATTGTAATTCCTTTGCCTTCTCATATAGATGCCAGATCTGGTGACAATTGATGAGGAAGGAGCATTTAATACATCACTCAAAGATGAGGCAGAGGTAATAGAAGGCATGTGAGATGGGTTAGGGTGCCTAGATGTAGGTTGTCGCCATCGATACACGTTTTTTATTTGATAATCACGTGTATGTCTATTTAATTTGGAGGCATGATTTTCTTGTATTTTTTTAACCAGACCATCCATCATCTGATCTATTTTAGTCTCAAATGCTACCAACTAGTGTTGAGCGAACATGCTCGACACTGCTCGGTACTCGCCCGAGCATCATGCTACTCGGGATGTTCGGCGAGCACCGAGCATTTCCGGGTTACTCGGGCGGGAGCTCGGGTCTCCGCCCTGCATGTTTGGCGCTCTTTACAGAGCCAATGAACATGCAGGGATTGCCAGCCAGTCACTGTAATGCTGCAGCCATGTTGGTTGTGGGCATTACAGTGATTGGCTGGCCGCACAGCGTCACCTCGAGTATTTAAAACCGGGCGCCGCCATCTTGGACACAGTCGCTCCGGATTAGACAGTGTAGGGACAGCGCTGCTGATTTAGGGAGAGATATAAACTGCAAAATAGTTAGTGTAGGGTC
This sequence comes from Phyllobates terribilis, assembly GCF_046119375.1. NCBI lineage: Eukaryota > Metazoa > Chordata > Amphibia > Anura > Dendrobatidae > Phyllobates > Phyllobates terribilis. The sequence continues at coordinate 209,687,449 of NW_027362762.1, forward strand.
TGTAAAGGCTGTCAGAACAAACAAACAGTCCTTTTCAGGACTAATATCCATCCCAGATACCAGGCAGGCAGGCTGTATAGGAGACACAGTGGTTATACCAGCAAACACTGCATTACAGTCCTGTGTGCTCCTGTTGCTCAAATTGCTGGACTTAGCACCAGGTGTCGGGGGCCAGGAAAAATCCTTTTTTTTCCATCTAAATCCTCCTTTTTTTTTCCTCCTTCACACTGTACAAATACCCGTCTTATTAACCTTTTGGTGTGTCCCCCCTCCCCTCCCCCCCAAAAAAAGCGTGTCTCTGATTTTTAAGACACAAATATAACTGTTGAAAATAGTCTGGTGTAGGCTAGAGAAACAGAAGTGTTGTTTTGCACTTCCACGGTTCAAACCTCTGTATTATCCATTTTGGTCCATTTGTATCTAAAAAAAAAAACAGTTTGAGTGTGTCGCTCACTGTTCAGCCGCAAATATCTCTATTTAAAAAAGTGTGGTATACCCCAGTAAACAATAACTGTGGTTTTGCCATCCCACGGTAAAAAATCCCTATTATTCAGGTTTTGGTAGTTTTTTCCGTAAAGAAAAACAGTAATGTCTCCTGACTGTTGTGACACAAAAATATATCTGTTGAAAATAGTCTTGTGTAGGCCCGACATCCCAGTGTGGTTTCGCAGTTCCATGGGTCAAATCGCTGTACTATCCAGTTTTGGGCCTTTGGTATCTTAAAAAAAAAAGCAGTTTGAGTGTGTCGCTCACTGTTCAGCCACAAATATCTCTATTTAAAAAAGTGCGGTATACCCCAGTAAACAATAACTGTGGTTTTCCTCTTCCACGGTTCTAATCTACTCTTTATTACCCTTTTTCCATTGATAGTGCAAGTGTAAGCTATTTTACTTTATTTACAAGGCGCGTGGCAAGGGACGTGGAAGTGGACGTTCTGGTGATGGTTCGTGCAAAGGACGGGGCCGTGGCCAAGGTGAAAATGTGCCACAACTAGTGTTGAGCATTCCGATACTGAAATATCGGGTATCGGCCGATATTCGCGGTATTGGAATTCCGATACTTAATTGCGATACTTTTACAATATCGAATATCGGAATCGGAAGTTCCCATAATGCCTGCGCTCTGCAGTGTCTCTGAAGGATGACAAGATGGGTGGCAGCGCTCAGCTGCGATCCAGCCTGTCATCAGAATTCCATCCCAGCGTGAGAGAATTCTCCTGATTGTTTAAAAGCCGGCGGGCGGTAAAAAGCCGCCGGCTTTTAAACAATCACACAGCCCCATACTGCTTCCCCGCAGCCTCCCACCCCGATCCTCCGCTCCCCTCGCCACCTCCCATCCCGATCGTAAGTTAGGACCGGGCGGGGAGCACAGCACCAAGGAGCGGGGAGTGAAGGACCCGGGCGGGGAAGCCGGCAGTGAAAAGACTTCACCGCCGGCTTTCCCGTTCTGTGCTGCGCTTTCCCGCCGGTTATTTCAAATGAACAGCTGAGGTATCAGGTGATGCCGATCAGCTGTTCATTTGAAGTAGCCGCGGTGCCCTCGGAGGGTTCATGTGAGTTCATGCTTGACTGCATTGCATGAACTCACATGAACTTTCCCACGGCCGCACAGGTCAGCCTCACCTCCCAGACGATCAGACCCATCATGATTGGTGTGTGTGGGTGTCTGTGCGATGTGTGCCGGTGTGCGCGGTGTCTGTGCGATGTGTGCGCGGTGTGTGTGCGATGTCTGCGGGTGTGCGCGGTGTCTGTGCGATGTCTGCGGGTGTGCGCGTGCAGGCAAACATAGGCCGATGTGACACTACTACTCCCATCGGCCTATGTCTGTCCCCCGTCCACTCGTGCCAGCAGGATCAGCTCGATGGGAGCAGTAGTTCCCATCAGCCTGATCCTGCTATTTAAATTTCCCTACTGTGTCCCCAATAAATTTTAAATACATGTCATTGGTGGCCAGTGGTTATCTACAATAAATTAGTTTATACATTACCTGTCCCCGCCGATCGCCACCTAAAATAAAGTAAAAAATAAAAAACTACACCTATACTCACCTAGACACCTAATTCCCCGAAGCCATCGATCTCCTGTAATAAAATATAAAATAATAAACCACAACCTTATCCTTACCCCTCCGTAGTAGTCCACGAGTGTCCCACGAAGATCTCCAGTTTAGAGCAGCCACATAGAATGTGACCGCTCTGAACCGCCGCCGCTAGAATGATGGGGCCGTAAAGCAGCCCCGTCATTGCATAAGCGGGTTCGCCGGAGTTCAGGCAGCGCTGCTCCGGTTAGCTGCTTTACGGCCCTGCTGTACCGTGAGAAATTCCCCCGGTACAGCAGTGCCGTAAAGTAGGTCTCCGGAGCAGCGCTGACTGAATGCACTCCGGTGACCTCAGTCAGGGGCTCCCGCTGCCGGGAGCGGACGTGTTCCCGCAGCGTAAGCTTACAGCAGCCATGCACAGCTGTCACCATCTCCAGATGTGACAGCTGTGCATGGGAGATCAGCGCAGGAACATGGACAGGTAACTATTTTTTTTTTAGTAAACTAAGAATGAAATAAAATTGTGTGTTTTATTTCAAATAAATAATTTTTTTCTGGGTGTAGTGTGTTTTTTATTTTTAACACTTTGTAGGTTAGTAATGGGGGTGTCTTATAGACGCCCATCATTACTAACCTGGGCTTCATGAAAGCTGGTGCTGACATGAACCCCACCACTATTACCCCCTGCCACCGCACCAGGGCAGTGGGAAGAGCGAGGCTAAGTGCCAGAATTGGCGCATCCTATGGATGCGCCATTTCTGGGACGGCTGACGGCTGGTGTTTCTAGCCTGGGAGGGGGCCAATATTCATGGCACCCTTCCTGGGCTATTAATATCAGCCCCCAGCTGTCTGCCTAGCCTTTGTTAGCTATTAAAATAGGGGGGACCCCACGTAATTTTTTTTGAGGGGGGGGGTCTCCCATTTTAATAGCTAGTAAAGGCTAAGTATTCAGCTGGGGGCTGATATTAGTAGCCTGGGAAGCTCCGTGGGTATTACCCCCTTCCCAGGCTTCAAACATCTGCCCCAGCCGTCTGCTTAACCTCCGCTAGAGACTAAAATTATGGGGGATCCCACGCCAATTTTATTTTTAATAAATCCTATAATTAATTTTTCCCAAAAATTTTGACGTGGGCTTTGCCATATTTTTGTATGCCAGCCAGGTACCGCATCCAGGAACGGGCTGCCCCCAACTCCCAGCTGCCTATTTGTACCTGGCCGGACACAACAATATAGGGAAGCCCTTTTTTTTTAATTATTTCATGAAATATTTAAAAAAAAAGTGACGTGGGGCTTCGCCCTGTTTTTGTGTCCAGCCAGGTACAACTAGGCAGCTGGGGGCCGGAATCCGCAGCGCAGTGAGGTCCAAGCTTTCTGGGCCACCCCCGCTGCAAATTGCAGTCCGCAGCCACCCCGGAAAATGGCGCGTTCATAGAAGCGCCATCTTCTGGCGCTGTACCCAACTCATCCAGGGCCCTGGTGCGGTGGCTCACTGGGTAATAAAGGGGTTAGGGCCAGCTTGGCATTATCAGCTGGCCCTAAGCCCGAAATTCATGGGGTCACGCCAATATTAGACATGACCGCCATGAATTTCTAGTAAAGTATTTAAAAAAAAAACACAACACCCAGAATAAAGTCCTTTAATTGAAATAAACACACAATTCTTTATTGTTCTAAATTAAACCATACTTACCATCACACCCATTCCAGCTGAAGCCAACGATCTCCTGCAATAAAAGAAAAATAATAAAGCAACATCATCCTTACCTTTCCATGGTTCTCACGACAGCTTCAGCTCTGCTACATCGAGATGACAGGCTGGACCGCAGCAGAAAGCTGCCATCCAGCCTGCCATCCCGCAGACACCGAGAAGCGCAGGCATGCTTGCACTCCTCAGTGTCTGGCTGTGACGGCATAAAGATGAGCTGAGGTCATGTCCAATGAACTCGGCTCACCTCATGAGCGTCACTGACAGCGTGGGAAAATTCTCCTGCACTCAGCGCTTCAGCGTGAGAATTCTCCCACGCTGTCAGTGACGTGCATGAGGTGAGCCGAGTTCATTGTTGACTCATCTGGATGCCGTCACAGAGAGACACTGAGGAGCGCAAGCATGCCTGCGTTTCTCACTGTCTGCGGGATGACAGGCTGGATGGCAGCGTTCTGCTGCGGTCCAGCCTGTCATCTCGATGTAGCAGAGCTGAAGCTGTCGTGGGAACCATGGAAAGGTAAGGATGATGTTGCTTTATTATTTTTCTTTTATGTCAGGAGATCGTTGGCATCAGCTGGAATGGGTGTGATGGTAAGTATGGTTTAATTTAGAACAATAAAGAATTGTGTGTTTATTTCAATTAAAGGACTTTATTCTGGGTGTTTGTGTTTTTTTTTAACTTTGACTATGGGGTTAGTAATGGGGGTGTCTTATAGACGCCTCTCCATTACTAACCTGGGCTTGATGTCAGCTGGCATTATAAGCTGACATCAACCCCAGCCCTATTACCCCACTGCCACCGCTACAGGACAGTGGGAAGAGCGAGGCTAAGTGCCAGAATTGGCGCATCCTATGGATGCGCCATTTCTGGAGCGGCTGACGGCTGGTGTTTCTAGCCTGGGAGGGGGCCAATTTTCATGGCACCCTTCCTGGGCTATTAATGTCAGCCCCCAGCTGTCTGCCTAGCCTTTTCTAGCTATTAAATTAGGAGGGACCCCACGTCATTTTTTTGGGGGGTCCCCCATTTTAAAAGCTAGTAAAGGCTAGGTATTCAGCTGGGGGCTGATATTAGTAACCTGGGAAGCTCCGTGGGTATTACCCCCTTCCCAGGCTTCAAACATCTGCCCCAGCCATCTGCTTAACCTCCGCTAGAGCCTAAAATTACGGGGAACCCCACGCCAATTTTTTTTTAAATAAATCCTTTATTTTAACACTAAATGACAAGTACAGTAATCAACACTGTCACTGTACTTCATATATATGTGACTGACATGTTTCTATCTATCTAATCTATGTGTGATTCTCTATTCCTTCTATTCTAAATTGTCGGGTACAGATGCTGAATTGCCGGCCGGCTTTTTTAAAGAGACGGTGCATGAAAACACTATTATTTTTTTTTATAAATCCTTTACACTAAATGACAAGTACAGTAATCAACACTGTTACTGTACTTCATATATATGTGACTGACATGTTTCTATCTATCTAATCTATGTGTGATGCTCTATTCTTTCTGTTGTAAATTGTCGGGTACAGGTGTATGCCGCTGCTGAATTGCCGGCTTTTCGTGTAATACATTCTACATTATTCTTAGTTGTTTAACTTCATGTAGAATTAACCTACAAGGAAAGAAAGGGTTTATTTTCATTCCGATATTTGTGTCCCATTGACTTGCATTGGTTTCCGGTATCGGAATCGGCGATATCCGATACTTTTTGGGTATCGGTCCGATCCAATCCGATATGATATTTCCTGATATCGGAAGGTATCGCTCAACACTAGCCACAACCAACAGCCACATCTTCTCGCTCCCACTTCTTGACCGAATTACTACGGAAGCACAGAACAACACCAGTATTGAGAACTGATCAGTGTGAACAGGTTATTAATTGGATAGCAGATAATACTTCCAGTTACCTGGGCACCACCACCTCCGGTCTGTCTTCCACACAGTCAACTCTAAGTAGCCGTGAGTCTCGACCACATACTCCTCCTCACCCTGATGCTCCTTCCTCCCACCATGCCGAGTGTCGTCAGACAGCAAGTGATCCCACACTTGGACACTCTGAAGAGCTGTTCACTGGTCCATTTCCATATTTGGGCCCCTCGCCTGATACGCTTGAAGTGGTGGAAGAGGAGATCCCATGTTGCGATGCCCAAATATTTGAACAGCCACGGCCACAGGAAGTCGACGTTGGCAATCTGTCACAAGAGGTGGACGATGACGAGACACAATTGCCAGGAAGTGAGGAGGAGGATCGTGGTGCGCAAGTGGAAGAGGAGGAGGTGGTGGATGACCTAGTAACTGACCCAACGTGGAAGGAGGACATGCAGAGTGAGGCCAGCAGCACACAGGGGGAGGGAGGCAGAGTTCTCCAACAGGCAGGAAGAAGCAGTGTGGTGGCCGCAGACAGAAGGCAGCCAACCGTTCCCCGTAATACCAACACGAGGGACGTTGCCAGTACAAGCGGTAGGTCTTCCAGAGTCTGGAATTTTTTTAAAGACTCTGCTGATAACCCCAAAAAGGCCATATGTTCCACCTGCCATGCCAGCATCAGCAGGGGTGACAAAACTACCAGCCTGACCACCACCAGCATGATCAGGCACATGGCAGCAAAGCACCCGACTTTGTGGGGCGAAACCCAGGGTCCACGACCAGTGTCAGCAGGTGTCACCACTGCTTCTTCCACTGTTGTGCGTGCAATAGAACCCCCTGTTGTGTGTGCAAGGCAATCCCCTGTCCATACTGCATGTAAAGATGCCCCCTCCTCTCAGTCTTCACGTGTTATGGCAGTTTCTCAAGAAACAGCATCAACGTCCACGTCCACGTCCCACCGCAGCGTTCAATTGTCCATATCCCAGACCTTTGAACGAAAGCGGAAATTCGCAGCTAACGCCCCACAGGCCACAGTCCTAAATTCGCACATTTCACGACTGCTTGCATTGGAAATGCTGCCTTTTAGGCTGGTGGAGACGGAATCCTTCCGCAATCTTATGGCGGTGGCCGTCCCTCGGTACTCGGTCCCCAGCCGAAACTATTTTGCCCGGTGTGCCATCCCCGCACTACACAAGCACGTGTCCCAAAGCATCTGCCGTGCCCTCAACAACGCCGTTACTGGGAGAGTCCACCTGACAACGGACACTTGGACAAGTGCTTGTGGCCAGGGACGGTACATCTCTCTGACGGCACACTGGGTAAACATAGTGGAAGCCGGGACCCAGTCGGACCTTGGGACGGAACACATCCTCCCCACACCGAGGATTGCGGGCCCTATGTCAGTCAGAGTTGCCCCCACAGTGTACAGCTCCTGCGCATCCTCCTCCACCTCCTCACGTTCAGCCTCCATCTCAGATATCACCACATCAGTTACAAGCTGGAAGCATTGCAGCACTGCCTCCGACAAGCGGCAACAGGCTGTGCTGAAACTCATAAGCTTAGGTGATAAACCTCACACTGCTTGTGAGTTGTGGACAGCTGTGAAAGAGCAGGCAGATCTGTGGCTGAGACCGCTGAACCTACATCCCGGCATGGTCGTGTGTGACAATGGCCGTAACCTGGTGGCGGCTCTGAGGCGAGGTTAGATCACACACGTACCATGCCTGGCTCATGTGCTTAACCTCGTGGTTCAGCGGTTTCTTAAATCGTACCCCGAGTTGCCAGATCTGCTCGTCAAAGTACGCCGCCTGTCAGCTCATTTTCGCAAGTCGGCTACAGCTTCCGCCGCCCTTGCTGTGTTGCAGCAGCGTTTGCAGCTTCCGGCACACCGACTGGTGTGTGACGTCCCCACACGTTGGAACTCTACGCTCCACATGTTGCAAAGGATTTGTGAGCAGAAGAGAGCAGTTGTGGAGTACCAGCTGCAACAAGGCCGTCGATATTCAGGTCAGACTCCACACATAAGACCTCAGGAGTGGACCTGGATGTCTGACATATGTACCATCCTGACAAACTTTGAGGAGGCCACCAAGATGGTGAATGGCGATGACGCCATCATTAGTGTCAGCATCCCACTTGTCTGTCTTTTGCAACGCTCTCTGCAGAGAATTAAAGAGGAGGCATTGCAGCCTTATTATGATGAGATGGATTAAGAAGCCATAGCGGGCGATTACACACAGCCCAGCCTCATCTCATCCCAACGTGCATTGGGGGACAATGAGGGAGAGGAGGAGGAGGAGGAGGATGAGGAAGAACAGGAGCTGCTATCATGCGCTGTAGACGGTAGTAGCTGTACAAGTGTCATACTGTCGGTTCAGCGTGGGTGGCCTGAGGACAGGGGGGAGGAGGAAGAGGAGGAGGAGGAGAGCATGGTCAGTCGTCATCTTGGTGAGGACATGGAAATCTTGCCCGTTACCAGTCTGGCACGCATGGCTGACTTTATGTTACGCTGCCTTAACCGTGACCCTCGCGTTGTCAAAATATTGGGTGACAGTCATTACTGGTTGGTGACACTTGTAGACCCCCGCTACAAGGAGAACTTTCACTCTCTTTTTCCTGAGGTGGAGAGGTCTACAAAAATGGGGCAATACCAGAAGGCCCTTGCTGCAGAACTCATAAAAAAATTCCCATCTGAACACGCTAGCGGCAGAGGTCACAGTTCGTTGCCCAACCAAGGTGTACAGGCGAGAGAGCTGCAACTCCAATCCAGCAGAGGCAGGGGAACACTGTCAACGTTCTGGGACAGTTTTCTGACACCCGTCCAGCTTACAGGCCCTGAGGCACGGGGTACTCTCACAAGGAGTGGAAAGTTTCAAAAGATGGTGAGGGAGTACCTTGCCGATCGTACAAGCGTCCTCCGTGATTCCTCTGTGCCTTTTAATTATTGGGTATCCAAGCTGGACACTTGGAATGAACTCGCTCTGTATGCCTTGGAGGTCCTGGCCTGCCCTGCCGCTAGCATGTTATCGGAGCGTGTTTTTAGTGCCGCTGGGGGAATTATAACTGATAAGCGCACTCGCCTGTCAACTGACAATGCTGACAAGCTGACCCTTATCAAAATGAACAAGGGCTGGATTGGGCCAGACTTCTCATCACCACCAAATGACAGCAGAGTAACATAAAGTCAAATCCACTGTGTTATTTCGGGAGGTGTATTCACATGCACCGCTTCACACTCACACATGGGTATGCGCTTCCTCGTTTCGGCTGTTTAATCTTCTTCTCCTTGTCCTCAGCCTCCACCACCACTATACCACCAGGGTGCCAGCATTGCAAGTTCCTCCGTCCTTATTTTTGGCAGCTTTTGCTTGCAAGGCATAAGCAAATACTATCGGACACCCACTCCCCAATAATGGGACTTATGTTTGTAATATGCTGTACTGCATGGCTCTTGTAAGGGGCATTGTAAGTTGCTCCATCCTAATTTTTGGCAGCTTTTGCTGGGAAAGCATAAGCAAATACTATGGGACACCCACTCCCCAATAATGGGACTTATGTTTGTAATATGCTGTACTGCATGGCTCTTGTAAGGGGCATTGCAAGTTGCTCCGTCCTAATTTTTGGCAGCTTTTGCTGGGAAAGCATAAGCAAATACTATGGGACACCCACTCCCCAATAATGGGACTTATGTTTGTAATATGCTGTACTGCATAGCTCTTGTAAGGGGCATTGCAAGTTGCTCCGTCCTAATTTTTGGCAGCTTTTGCTTGGAAAGCATAAGCAAATACTATGGGACACCCACTACCCAATAATGTGACTTATGTTTGTAATATGCTGTACTGCATGGCTCTTGTAAGGGGCATTGCAAGTTGCTCCGTCCTAATTTTTGGCAGCTTTTGCTTGCAAGGCATAAGCAAATACTATGGGACACCCACTCCCCAATAATGGGACTTATGTTTGTAATATGCTGTACTGCATGGCTCTTGTAAGGGGCATTGCAAGTTGCTCCGTCCTAATTTTTGGCAGCTTTTGCTTGCAAGGCATAAGCAAATACTATGGGACACCCACTCCCCAATAATGGGACTTATGTTTGTAATATGCTGTACTGCATGGCTCTTGTAAGGGGCATTGCAAGTTGCTCCGTCCTAATTTTTGGCAGCTTTTGCTGGGAAAGCATAAGCAAATACCATGGGACACCCACTCCCCAATAATGGGACTTATGTTTGTAATATGCTGTACTGCATGGCTCTTGTAAGGGGCAATGCAAGTTGCTCCGTCCTAATTTTTGGCAGCTTTTGCTGGGAAAGCATAAGCAAATACTATGGGAAACCCACTCCCCAATAATGGGACTTATGTTTGTAATATGCTGTACTGCATGGCTCTTGTAAGGGGCAATGCAAGTTGCTCCGTCCTAATTTTTGGCAGCTTTTGCTGGGAAAGCATAAGCAAATACTATGGGAAACCCACTCCCCAATAATGGGACTTATGTTTGTAATATGCTGTACTGCATGTGACGCGCCCCCTGGGCCGTGTGTACACGTGTGTGGGATACCCGGTGCCGGGTTTCTGGGGTCTGTAGTCTCCATGGCGGTGACCCGGTCCCGTGGCTCAGGCTAGTCAAACCAGTGGCAGTCTTTCTCAGGTTTTGAGGTTAATTGTCCGACTGCGCCACCCATGGATTGCGGTCAGGGAGTACCACCGCTGCGAGGCAGACCGCTGAGGCTGGTGTTGTGTGCGCAGCATAGAATGGGATAACTCCCCTCGGGAGGAGTATAGCCTCAGGGCAGTGAGTGTGGATGATAGGGGTGATGGTGCACGAGCGCAGCAGGAACGACTCAGAGTCTTTGCAGTGCAGTTCAGGGTCTTTACTGATGATTATAAGGTAGACCCTCCCGGGAGTACTGGCTAGCATAAGAGGCCTGGTCAGTCTGTGAGCAAGCAGGAGTTCCCCTGGACAGGTGGAGTTGTAGGCCTCCCCATCTGTCTGCACTCTTCCTGGCTACCTTGCTGTAAGCGGGTAGAAGTAGCCCACGTCCCTGAGTGTACCGTGTAGTGCTCACCCGTATGGCTGGTGACTTGGGGCCTTCTGTTAGCCTCCGCTCCACGACGGCGGTGCTGGTCCCTTGCTTGTGACTGAGCCTCCGGGCTTCTATGGCCAGAGGACCTGAAATACCCTGCCGGCTGGTTTCTGCTGCTGGATATATAAGTCCTCACAGCTTCGGACTCCTGTGTCCAGTTCCTATGGTCTTCTGCCAGGGCGAGCTCTGCTCAGCTTCCAGCCCCTGGTCTTTAGCTCCTAGCTCCTACAGAGCTCCTTGCTGTTACTTTTCCTTGCTCTCACTCTGACTCGGACTGTTCTCTAACTCACTCAACCCCGCCCCAGATCCAGTTTATAAGGGCAGAATTCTCCCCTCCCAGGACTGGGGCAGGAGGATGTTGCATGTTTAAGGGATCCTGACCAGGAAACCTCCCACTTGCTCTCCGACGTAATATCTCTATTACTGTGGTGACCAGACCCCTGGGGTGCCACACATGGCTCTTGTAAGGGGCATTGCAGTTCCTCATAATTTTTGGAAAGCCTTCCATTCACTGCTTACGCCAACAGTGCACGGGAGACCCAGTTGCTATAAATCGAAAAAAAGGTTTAGTTAACGCCCTCTGACCTCCATGTCATTTCCATGGGGCATTGGAGTGGCTCGAAATTTTTGGTAGGCATTGCACTCACTGTATGCCTTATAACTGTGTAGCCGAACCGCTCCTTTTGTTACAGAAACATATCCTACAAGACATATCTGGTTGACTGGCCTGATATTGATGTGAATGGTCCCTGTTCCTCCTGCTCTTTCTCCTTTGCCACCACCTCATCCATCATTTATCACCTGAAGCTTTGTTTTAACGGGAGTCATAGAACTGGGATAGTAGCAGGAAAAAATCCAGCAATCCTCGGAGGAGGTAGGATATGCGCCAAAACGCGGACCACCTCAGGCCTAGCCGCTACTACATACATGCGCTTGCATTCCAAGAAAACAAAGCAGATGCTAACTTCTATCATCATCATCATGCTCCTCACCTAGGCACTCTCAACTCCCCTGATGGAGAAGCCAGGGACCACCGGAGGAGTCTGGTTCTCTGGTGGGCTCGTCCAATGCTGCCCTAAAGCAGGCCAGGCTAAGAAAAGTGTGGGGGAAGGTGACAGGAGAAATCAGGGCGGCTGGGGACCGAGTATGGACACCTGGCCGCCACCTGGCGGCTGGGGACCGAGCGTGGACACTCGGCCGCCGGGCGGCTGGGGACAGAGTATGGATACCTCGCTGCCGAAGCGGCCATGAGGTAGTGGCCAGCTTCGGCCTCCTCCAAACTAAAAGGCCCCATTTCAAGTGAAAGCTAGCAGTATGGTATTGCAGCCTGCGGGAGGGTGGGTGGTTGGCTGCATATTTTCGCTTGCATTGCAAGGAATGGGGGAGGTACAATTGAACACTGCCCTGGGACAAGGACTTGCACGGGGATAGTCGCAAGTCTGCACCTTCTGATGCGGCAAGGATCACTTCTGATGGGCACACTTTTAGACAGTGACCTGGGGGTCAGAAATGCTTCCAGGGGTCTTCCCCATGCTGATCCCTTGTATTTCAGCACTGTATGCATGTGTCACACAGCACATGGCCAGATAAGGTTGTAAAATGTTAAAATGACATTTCCCGGTGAACGCATTTGTCACGGTTGAAAGCAATACAAAAGTGCAAAAACACATGAAAAATGCTACTTGTGAACATAGCCCAAGGTGTGGAGGAGTATTTTTGTTTTTGATTATTTATTTTACCTTATACACAAGTTTTTACCCTGGAAAGGAAATTCCTTAACATATTTCACAGGAAAATCGTTTCAGTTTCGTTTTTGAACGTTTTATTTTCAACCCGCAAAAGTGGCTTAATACCTCTGACCACGTTGTTGACAGCAGTGACCTGGGGGTCAGAAATGCTTCCAGGGGCGATCCCCATGCTGCCCCCATGTCTTTTGAGCACTGTCACTATCGTTTTGGGCACATTTTAGGCTTTCTACAGACTGCCGGGGGTGCTGCCGCAAAAATGCTCGGGTCTCTCATAGACTAACATTGGGCTCGTTGCTCGGGTCGAGCACCCGAGTATCACGGTAAGCTCGGCCCGAGCTTCGAGCACCCGAGCATTTTAGTGATCGCTCAACACTATCAGTCGTCATCTTGGTGAGGACACGGAAGTCTTGCCCGTTACCAGTCTGTCACCCATGGCTGACTTTATGTTACGCTGCCTTAACCGTGACCCTCGCATTGTCAAAATGTTGGGTGACAGTCATTACGGTTGATGACACTTTTAGACCCCCTCTACAAGGAGAACTTTCACTCTCTTATTCCTGAGTTGGAGAGGTCTACAAAAATGGGGCAGTACCAGAAGGCCCTTGCTGCAGAACTATTAAAAAAATTCCCATCTGAACAAGGTAGCGGCAGAGGACACAGTTCGCTGCCCAACTAAGGCATACAGGCGAGAGAGACGCAACTCCAATCCAGCAGAACCAGGAGAACGCTGTCAATGTTCTAGGACAGTTTTCTGAGACCTGCCCAGCTTACAGGCCCTGAGGCGCAGGGTACTCTCACAAGGAGTGGAAAGTTTCAAAAGATGGTGAGGGAGTACCAGCGTCCTCCGTGATTCCTCTGTGCCTTTTAATTATTCGGTATCCAAGCTGGACACTTGGAATGAACTCACTCTGTATGCCTTGGAGGTCCTGGCCTGCCCTGCCGCTAGCGTGTTATCGGAGCGTGTTTTTAGTGCCGCTGGGGGAATTATAACTGATAAGCGCACTCGCCTGTCAACTGACAATGCTGACAAGCTGACCCTTATCAAAATGAACAAGGGCTGGATTGGGCCAGACTTCTCATCACCACCAAATGACAGCAGAGTAACATAAAGTCAAATCCACTGTGTTACTTCGGGAGGTGTATTCCCATGCATCGCTTCACACCCACACATGGGTATACGCTTCCTCATTTCGGCTGTTTTTTGCTCTTCTCCTTATCCTCAGCCTCCACGACCACTATACCACCAGGGTGACCGTGGTCCATGTTGCCAGCATTGCAAGTTCCTCTGTCCTAATTTTTGGCAGCTTTTGCTTGGAAGGCATAGGCAAAGACTATGGGAGACCCACTCCCCAATAATGGGAATAATGTTTTTAATATGCTGTACTGCATGGCTCTTGTAAGGGGCATTAAAATCGTCTTGTTAAGCTACTGTGACCTCCACGTCTCTTCCAAGGGTTGTTAATATTGTCTTTTTATTCCACTGCGACCTCCACCACTCTTCCAAGGGGAATTAAAAGCGTCTTGTTAAGCTACTGTGACCTCCACGTCTCTTCCACAGGGCGTTGATATTGTCTTTTTATTCCACTGTAACCTCCACCACTCTTCCAAGGGGCATTGATATTGTCTTTTTATTCCACTGCGACCTCCACCACTCTTCCAAGGGGCATTAAAACTGTCTTGTTAAGCTACTGTGACCTCCACGTCTCTTCCACGGGGCATTGATATTGTCTTTTTAGTCCACTGTAACCTCCACCACTCTTCCAAGGGGCATTAAAACTGTCTTGTTCAACCACACTGAACTCCACGTCTCTTCCAAGGGGCATTAAAACCATCTTGTTAAGCTACTGTGACCTCCACATCTCTTCCAAGGGGCATTAAAACTGTCTTGTTAAACCACTCTGAACTCCACGTCTATTCTAAGGGGCATTAAAACCGTCTTGTTAAACCACTCTGAAGTCCACAGCTCTTCCAAGGGGCATTGACATGTTGTTTTTAATTACCTCTAACCTCCACGACTCTTGCAACGGGCATTGCATTTCCTCCTAATTTTTGTCAGCTTTTGCTTTTCAATGCATAGGCGAACACTAAGGGAGACCCACTCCCCAATAATGGGTAGAAGGTTTTTAATACGCTGTAATCCACGTCTGTTTCAAGGGGCATTGCAGTGCCTAATAATTTTTGGAAAGCCTTCCATTCCCTGCTTAGGCCAACAGTGTACAGGAGACCCAGTTGCTATAAATGGAAAAACGGTTTAGTTAAGGCCCTCTGACCTCCATGTCACTTCCAAGGGCATTGGAGTGCCTCGAAATTTTTGGTAGGCATTGCATTCACTGTATGCCTTATAACTGTGTAGCTGAAGCGCTCCTTTTGGTACAGAAACATATCCTACAAGACATATGTGGTTGGCTGGCCTGATATTGATGTGAATGGTCCCTGTTCCTCCTGCTCTTTCTCCTTTGCCACCACCTCATCCATCATTCATCACCTGAAGCTTTGTTTTAACGGGAGTCATAGAACTGGGATAGTAGCAGGAAAACATCCAGCAATCCTCGAAGGAGGTAGAATATGCGCCAAAACGCTGACCACCTCAGGCGTAGCTGCTACTACATACATGCGCTTGCATTACAAGGAACAGAAAGCTAAGGAGGTGGATGGCCTCATGATCATGAATAATTTACTCATTGTGCAGGAGGCCTACCACTGCTGCTGTCTACCTTCTGAACTTTGTGTTGAAGCCTGATTGACCCAGGACCCGCAATCCTCTATGTCTGGAGGACGTGTTGCATCCCAGTGTCCAACTGTGTCCCGGCTTCCACAATATTAACCCAGTGTGAAGGCGTCAGTGAGATGGACCATTCCTGGCCACATTCACTTGTCCACGTGTTTGTGGTTAGGCTGTCCTTCCCACTAAATGCACTGGGGAGGGCACAGGTAATGTTTTGGTATGTGCGATGTGTATAAGGCACACCGGGACAAATATGGGCGGCTGGGGACCGTTTATGGACACCTGGCCACCCCCACGAGGCTGGTGACTGTGTGTGGGAACCCAGCCGCGGGGCGGCTGGGGACTGAGCATGGACACCCGGCCGCCCCCTGGCGGCTGGGGACCAAGCGTGGACACTCGGCCGCCGGGCGGCTGGGGACTGAGTATGAATACCAGGCTACCGATGCAGCCATGACGTGGTGGCCAGATTCCACCTCCACATGCCTAAAAGGCCCAATTTCAAGTGCAAGCAAGCTAGCAGTATGGTATTGCAGCCTGGGGGTGGGTGGGTGGCAGGCTGCATACTTGCGCTTGTATTGCAAGTTATGGGGGAGGTACAATTGAACACTACCCTGGGACAAGGACTTGCACGGGGATAGTTGCAAGTCTGCATCTTCTGATGCGGCAAGGATCACTTCTGATGGGCACACTTTTAGGCAGTGACCTGGGTGTCAGAGATGCTTCCAGGGGTCTTCCCCATGCTGTTCCCATGTCTTTTTAGCACTGTATGCATGTGTCACACAGCACATGGCCAGATAAGGTTGTAAAATGTTAAAATGACATTTCCCGGTGAATGCATTTGTCATGGTTGAAAGCAATACAAATGTGCAAAAACGCATAAAAAATGCTACTTGTGAACATAGCCCAAGGTCTGGAGGAGTATTTTTGTTTTTGGTTATTTATTTTACCTTATACACAAGTCTTTACCCTGGAAAGGATGTTCCTTAACCCCTTTCCGACCTGGTCAGAAATAGTACGCACCAGGTCGGGAAAGCCGGTTCAGCGGGGGCTCCGGCGGTGAGCCCGCACTGAAGCGAGCACATGTCAGCTGATTATTGGAATCGCAATCCACCCACGGCTGTTAACATGTTAAATCTCTGACAGTGGCATTTAACTCGCGCTTCCGGGAGTCCTAAGCCCCACCCATCAGTGACCCCGTCACGTGATCGCGGGTCACCAATGGGTGGGCATGACAACTCAGGGTCTGCAGCAGACACCTGTGGTTGTCATGTCTCAATTGCTATGAGCGCCACCTAGTGGTCAGCGCTCATAGCAAGTGAGCATTTCTCCTGCATACAAGCGATCTGCTCATCGCTTGTATGCAGTAGAAGCAATCAGACAACTGCTGCTTCTAGTCTCCTCTGGAGACTATAGAAGCAAGCAGAAAGTGTAAAAAAAAAGTTTTTAAAAAAATAAAAAATATATAAAAGTTTGTCACCCCCCTTTCGCCCCATTCAAAATAAAATATATATATATAAAAAAAAAAACACATACACATATTTGGTATCGCCGCGTTCAGAATCGCCCGATCTATCAATATAAAAGAAGAATTAATACAATCAGTAAACGGCGTAACGAGAAAAAAAATTTAAACGCCAGAATTAAGTTTTTTTGGTCGCTACAACTTTGCAATAAAATGCAATAACGGGCGATCAAAACATCGGATCTACCCCAAAATGGTATCAATAAAAACGTCAGCCCGGCACGCAAAAAATAAGCCCTCACCTGGCCCCAGATCCCGAAAAATGGAGAAGCTAAGGGTCTCGGAAAATGGCATCATTTTTTTTTGTTTTTTTAGCAAGCTTTGGATTTTTTTTTCACCACTTAAATAAAAAAGAACCTATACATGTTTGGTGTCTATGAACTCGTAACGACCTGGAAAATAATGACGGCAGGTCAGTTTTAGCAATCTGTGAACGTGGTAAAAAAAGGACCCAAAAAACAACTGTGGAATTGCATTTTTTTGCAGTTTCACTGCACTTGGAATTTTTTTCCCATTTTCCAGCACAAGATATGGTAAAATCAGTGATGGTGTTTAAAAGTACAACTCTTCCCACAAAAAATAAGCCCTCACATGGCCATATTGAACGAAAATTAAAAAAGTTCTGGCTCTGGGAAGAAGGGGAGCAAAAAAGGAAAACACAAAAACAGAAAGACCCATGGTCGTTAAGGGGTTAACATATTTCACAGGAAAGCACTTTCACTTTCGTTTTTGAAAGTTTTTTTGTGAGCCTGTAAAAGTGGCTTAATACCTCTGACCACTTTGTTGATAGCAGTGACCTGGGGGTCAGAAATGCTTCCAGGGGCGATCCCCATGCTGTCCCCATGTCATTTGAGCACTGTCACTATCGTTTTGGGCACTTTTTAGGCTTTCTACAGACTGCCGGGGGAGCCGCCGCAAAAATGTTCGGGTCTCCCATAGACTAACATTGGGCTCGTTGCTCGGGTCGAGCACCCGAGTATCACAGTGAGCACGGCCCGAGCTTCGAGCACCCGAGCATTTTAGTGCTCGCTCAACACTGCTACCAACTTATCAGACTTATAGTCTGATTTGAGACAGGTTTGAGAGGTATCAATCATTTTATCAAGTTTTTCGATCGTACTGGTGTTCAAATCGATCAATAATTTCATGAAATTGTATGAACAATTATCACACGTCTCCTCCTACTGGCTTATAAAGCCATCATCTTCTACAGGGAATGCTGGATCCGCAGACCCCTTGGAATAAGTTTCCGTGACATATGTCTCTAAAAGTGCCCTGTTCCACCATAATTTTGTTCGCTTAGAGAGTAGCCCTTGTATAGTGGAGATTTGTTCATCCCATTTAGAATCGCCAGCCTACTGCAGACCACCCCCAGCATCTGCCCCAAAAACCTGTTCCTCTTGATATAGCCCGGCTTTTTCTTTAGCCTTATAGTCCATGCTTCCAGTGATTAAACCTGTGCTGAACACAGTAAATATAATATATGAATGACTGAAAAGGCAAAGCAGTAAATAATTCATAAATATATACAATCTGGAAAAATCCATAAAACTGCCAGAGGAAAGGACCTATTTAAAGGACGGATCATCAAATCAAAGAAAAAAGTGAAAATCACTATATTCCATTTTATAAAATATACAAATTTTACTAACATATATAAATGCAAAAAGATACAGAAAAAATGGGACATGGAATGCTGAGGACAATATTATATATATAAAATCATCACAGATGGCACCAAGGTGGAACTAGCCAGATAAAGATATTATATATAGGAGAAAATATAAAGGAATACATAGATATGTATATCAACCACTCTTAAAAGTCAGTAATAACTCCCGCACTCAATAACTTTTAACTTGTGTAAATTTCAAAATTTATTAGTGATAACTCAGCCAGACCCAAATGAAAGCCGATACATAAACAAAGTTTCAGCCTATATTGACCTTTTTTAAGGTATCTGTGTATATACAAAAAAGAAAAAAAAAATCAGTATATGGAAGAAATAAATAGTATTATTACTAGTGTTGAGCGAGCATGCTCGACACTGCTCGTTACTCACCCAAGCATCTCACTACTCGGGATGTTCGGCGAGCACCGAGCATTTCCGGGTTACTCAGGCGGGAGCTCGGGTCTCTGCCCTGCACGTTTGGCGCTCTTTACAGAGCCAATGAACATGCAGGGATTTCCAGCCAGTCACTGTAATGCCGCAGCCATGTTGGTTGTGGGCATTACAGTGATTGGCTGGCCGCACAGCGTCACCTTGAGTATTTAAAACCGGGCGCCGCCATCTTTGACACAGTCACTCCGGATGAGACAGTGTAGGGAGAGTGCTGCTGAGCTAGGGAGAGATTTATACTGCGAAATAGGTAGTGTAGGGTCCCTAAAGCCTGCAAAATCAAACAAACAGTCCTTCTGAGGACTAATATCCATCCCAGATATCAGGCAGGCAGGCAGGCTGTATAGGAGACGCAGTGGTTATACCAACAAACACTGCGTTACAGTCCTGTGTGCTGCTGCTGCTCAAATTGCTAGACTTAGCCCCAGGTCTCAGGGGCCAGGAAAAATCCTTTTTTTTTCATCTAAATCCTCTTTTTTTTTTTTTTTTCCTCAGTCAGACTGTACAAATACCCGTCTTATTAACCTTTTGGTACACCCCCCCCCCCCAAAAAAAAAAAAAAATTCAGTGTGTCTGTGAGTGTTCAGACACAAATATATCTGTTTAAAAGAGTCTGGTTTCGGCCAGATAACTAGAACTGTGGTTTTGCAGTTCCACGGTTCAAATCTCTGTATTATCTACTTTTCTGCATTTTTTCCATAAAAAAAAACAGTTTGAGTGTCTCGCTGACTGTTCAGACACAAATATATCTGTTTAAAAGATTCTGGTGTAGGCCAGAGAACTAGAACTGTGGTTTTCCTCAGTTTGTGGATGGCTTTTCATGTCATGATTACGGTTTTGAACTGAAGTCTCTGGCCAATGGGGAGCCAGTGAAGGGATCATAGATTGCACTCTTATAGATTGCTGGAGCCAGTCCACAGTAAAAAAGCAGCATCCGGGAACCTTCCCACAGACTTTTCTTAGCCAGGGCTGCTTTTCGGCAGGGTTGGACGGGCCCACCAGAGAACCGGAGACTCCTCCGGCGGGCCCTGGCGTCTCCTTCAGTAGAGTTCATAGTGCCGAGGTGAGGTTGTAATGATGATTGAGGCCACCATCTCCTTACTTTGCTGCTGTTACTTTTCTATGGTAATTAGCTTGGCTCTAACCAGCCTGGAGTATTTCCAGTGAACTATGGCACAAAGCCATGGTATTAGCAGTGCCCCCAGTACCAGTAGCAAAGCCATCCACAATTTCCTTTTCTTTTGCCCAAATACATTAGTTTCTCAAAATGGAGCTGAAGATGTTGCACAGCTTCTAGATAACCCCAGTTGCAGTAGAAAACTTCACAGAGCAGATTACATGGGATAACAATCTTTTACTTCTCAGAACATAAGGTAAAGGAGAAACCGCACAGTCACACAGTACTGCACCAGGAAGTAAGTACAAAACAGAAAGTACAAGAGAGACTTTTTTCTTTCACAGTACAGTATGTAACATCCCTGGCGGCGTGCTTGCATGGTGCACCACCTCCCACCATGCAAGACCGCAATTTTACCTGTCAGTCCATGCTGCACTCTTTGCTCCAGTACCTGCTCTGTCCATGTCTCTTGTCTGATTGCTTAGGGCGCCGACGTGGTTTCTGCTTGTTTCTTATAGCTACTGTGTGCACAGTCCTAATGCATCCCCAGCCTATTGCTGTGAGTCACTGGATACTTAAACCCCCTCCACCCAGTGGGAGGTGCCTGAGCAACACTTTCTTACAGTCTGTGTTCTGTGCAACTGTTAGTTGCCAAGTCCTGTACTGACTCTGCTTCTGCCACCCTGGGGGCCGAGTACCCAGGGCCGCTACCTGTATCTCTGACTTCTAGTCTGTTTCCGCCACCCTAGGGGCTGAGTTCCCAGGCTCGTTCCTGTATCTTATTCCTGGTTCAGTTCCTGTCTGAACAGTGTCCTAGCCCGTTACTTGTTTCTCTCTATGTCAGTACCTTCCCTTTGCCTGCAGTGTCTGAACTTGCACCTAACTCCAACTCGTTGTCTCTGTACTTCTGTTTGTGAGTTTTGTGTCCACTCGCTACTTCATTGTAAGTACCTTGTGTGTATCTGGTTCTGCTTGTCCCCTTTCCCTGCCTCTGTATCTACCTCCTGTGATTTAACCATCTTCCTGTATTTTCCAGTCTGTTCCATGTGAACAGAGCCCTGTCCTGTCTGTCTGCCTTCACCTTCTGCTCTGCTTGTTCACCGCTCCGGCGGTTCCGCTCTGCTTCGCTTGTTTGCCACACCTGCGGTTTTGCTCCATTCTGCTTTTTCTACCGCATCTGCGGGTTTTGCTCTGCTGAGCTTGTCTACCGCATCTGCGCGTTTTGCTTTGCTCAGCTTGTCTACCACACCTGCGGGTTTTGCTCTGCTCAGCTTGTCTAATGCACCTGCGGGTTTTGCTCTGCTCAGCTTGTCTACCGCACCTGCGGATTTTGCTCTGCTCAGCTTGTCTACCGCACCTGCGGGTTTTGCTCTGCTCAGCTTGTCTACCGCACCTGCGGGTTTTGCTCTGATCAGCTTGTCTACCGCACTTGCGGGTTTTGCTCTGCTCAGCTTGTCTACCGCACCTGCGGGTTTTGCTCTGCTCAGCTTGTCTACCGCACCTGCAGGTTTTGCTCTGCTCAGCTTGTCTACCGCATCTGCAGGTTTTGCTCAGCTCAGCTTGTCTACCGCATCTGCGGGTTTTGCTCTGCTCAGCTTGTCTACCGCATCTGTGGGTTTTGCTCTGCTCAGCTTGTCTATCGCATCTGCGGGTTTTGCTCTGCTCAGCTTGTCTACCGCATCTGCAGGTTTTGCTCTGCTCTGCTCGTCTACCGCACCTGCGGCTCCGTTCCTGTGTCCCAGTCTGTACAGGTCCCTATCCTGCCTGCGTTTCTACCTGCCAGTACCCGCCTAGCCGTGCCTGCCTGTGCCCACCTGTCTGCACGCCAGCCGTGCCTGCCAGTGCCCACCTGTCTGCATACCAGGTGTGCCTGTCAATATCCACCTGTCTGCATACCAGCCGTGTTTGCCAGTACCCACCTGTCTACAAGCCAGTCTAACCTGCCTGTTCCTGCATTTCCCAGTGTGGGTCAACAGCTGTGACCGGGGTCTGACCTGGAGTAGCACCTGGTCCCTCTGCTCGGTTCCTCCTTGGTTCACGGAGTCGACTGAGCTGCCATGCTACCTTGGTCTGATTGGGTTGATACTTAGCTACGCCCCTCCAGGCACTCCTCGGTTCATGGTACAGTGGGATGACTAATCACGCTCACGCCAGTCAGTCCGGGCATGAGCGTAACAGTTTTCTCAGGCAATGGTTCCCGTTGAGCCCCATGGCCCTTCGCTCTCACAGACATTTTGAATCCTTGTCTGGCGAATACGTGCACCAAGAAAAACATTTTTTTTTCCACAAGCTGTGGCCCAGGCGATTTACGCACCAATTCAAATGGATCTATCAGCACTAGTGTTGAGCGATACCTTCCGATATCGGGAAATATTGGATCGGATTGGATCGGACCGATACCCAAAAAATATCAGATATCACCGATTCCGATACCGGAAACCAATGCAAGTCAATGGGACACAAATATCGGAATGAAAATAAACCCTTTCTTTCTTTTGTAGGTTAATTCTACATGAAGGAAAACAACTAAGAATAATGTAGAATGTATTGGGGGAGGTGGAGGAGACATTAAAGGCATAGAGGTTTAGCCCAATCAAATGGAATAGCAGGAATGAATATTTTTTTAAGACGTTCTGAGTTACAAAGATATTGACTGTTAAGCTTTTTTATATTTGGTCAGATATTTATGTTTCACTACTTCCATGCTCTTCACCTTTTTTACTTCTCCCACACTTTCTCATTCATCATCCTCAGCATCAGCATCTTTTTCATCAACTTCTTCATCTTCTTCTTCTTCACCTTCTTCCTATTATTCTTTTTTTCACATTCTTCATATTCTTCTTATTCAACTATTATTCTTCTTCATATTCTACTTCTTCATCTTCTTCATATTCTTCTTCTACATCATATTCTTATTTGTGACAGGCATTCCTGTAGTTGTTATCTATAAAAGTTTGAAGATTACACCTTCCGTTCTGCCTGTCACAAAAGATTTACAACAGGATTTGTCCGCATTCAGTTTGGCCTGCAGCAGCAGGTATTTTCCAGGGGCACCACGAGGAGGAACGGACTCACCCCCATACACTGCTTAGTCTTTTTCTGCTTATAATTTAGATAATATCTTTTGCTCTGATTTTTAGTCTTATGCTTAATGTTCTTCTGCTTTTTGTTCTGCAGCTTCTTGTTCGTCTGCTTCTTGGTTTTCTGTCTCTTGTTCTTCTGTATCTTGGTGGTTGTCTTCTTGTTCTTTGTCCTCTTGGTCATCTTCTTCAGGGTCATCTTCTTGGTCTTCTTCGGGGTGGTATTGAGGGTCGTCGTCTTCAGGGTCGTCTTCGGGGTGGTCGTCTTCTTCGGGGTGGTCTTCAGGGTCGTCGTCTTCAGGGTCGTCTTCGAGGTAGTCGTCGTCTTCTTCGGGGTGGTCTTTCTGTTGTCGTCTTCAGGGTCGTCATCTTCGGGGTCCTCGTCTTCTTCGGGGTGATCTTCAGGGTCATCGTCTTCAGGGTCGTCGTCTTCGGGGTCATCGTCTTCTTCGGGGTGGTCTTCAGGGTCGTCGTCTTCGGGGTCGTCGTCTTCTTCGGGGTGGTCTTCAGGGTCGTCGTCTTCAGGGTCGTCATCTTCGGGGTGGTCTTCAGGGTCGTCGTCTTCAGGGTCGTCATCAGGGAGATCCAGAGTGATTACCAAAAACCATTTCAAAAAGCTTGAACTTGGAAATGTAGCAGAAGGTACAAGAAGGCTGAGGAACTGCCAAAAACCAGCTGACGGTACTGGAACCCGGATGGGTAGCAGAAGGTACAAGAGCCAATGGAACTACCGAGGACCAGCTGATGGTACTGGAACCCGGTTACTGAGCAGGAGGTACCTGTGCCAGAAAGCACTACCGAGGACCAGCAGACGTTGATGGAACTCGGATACCGAGAAGGAGGCACCTAAGCCAAAGGCACTGCCTGGAATCAGCTGATGTTACTGGAACCCAGGGGGACATATTCAAGATTGACTTCCAAAGAACCAGCTAATGGTACTGGAACTCAGATAGGCAGCAGAAGGTACACATGAAAAAAAAAGTTGCAAGGCCGCAAGCCAGCCGGAGTTACCGAAACCCACAGTCCTACAGGGGGTGCTTGTCCTATTGGCACTATGGAACCAGCCTTCATTGCCAGATCCCGCAGCCCACATAGGAGTCACCTAAACTGCAGGCACCATAGAGTCGGCTAACCCGACCGCAACACGACAGGACATCGTATTGGAGGCAAAGTGACGTTGACACTACCCGGAAACAGCTGGCGTGCTGGAACCAGACTGGGCAGGAGGGAATACCCGTGCCAAAGACACTGCTGGGAAACAGCTGGCGGTGCTGGAACCCAGGGTAAATACTAAAAACAGAGTGGAGCCAGAGGCCTAATTGGAGCAAGTTTAAAATCAGTAGTAGTGTGAATTTGGACAGAGCAGGAGAAATTGCCGGACACAAAGCAGGGGAACTGCTGACGCTACTGAACCCCAATAACACTGGAGCAAGTGTTGACTGTGCAGACGGCACTTCTGAGCAGCAACTGGTGGTGTTGGAGCCCAGGGTAAATACTGAAAACAGAGAGGAGCCAGAGGCCTAATTGGAGCAAGTTTAACATCAGTAGTAGTGTGAATTTGGACAGAGCAGGAAAAATTGCCTCACACACAGCAGGGGATCAGCTGACGTTACTGAACCCCAATAACACTGGAGCAAGTGTTGACTGTGCAGACGGCACTTCTGATCAGCAACTGGTGGTGTTGGAGCCCAGGTTAAATACTAAAAACAGAGTGGAGCCAGAGGCCTAATTGGAGCAAGCTTAAAATCAGTAGTAGTGTGAATGTGAACAGAGCAGGAGAAATTGCTGGACACACAGTGTAGCACCCTGAGGATTCGGCTGCTACAGGGGTATTACACCTCAAGCCAGAGGTGTGGTATTCCACTCCCGGGTAAGGATGGAGTGTGGAACTGAGCTCAGTAGGCTGCATACACTACATACATCCCATTTCCGGGGGACAGACCGACGGTACTCCCACCAGTTTATGTGCAGGTACGATAGTGTCTGTCCCTGGCTGGAGTGGGAGGGGGGTGGAACATCCCAGTAGTGTAGGGGCAGATAGGGGGAGCAGTCTGGGTAATGCTAGGAGCTCATTGGGTGCTGGTCACCTGAGCTCACACATAGAGGGAGTATATAAGGTGGGAACCATCTTAGATCAGGGTCAGACAGTCAGACAGGCAGACAGCTACTAGTCAGTCTGTTGTAGACGGTCAAGCAGTCCTGGAAGAACAGAGAGAGGAGTCAGAAGGACCCAGAGGGGAAGAAGAGGGAACCCCAAGAGCCCAAATACAAGCAACAGGGTGAAGGGTTTGCACAAGGGTACCGGATCCCAAGCTGGTGGAGGGCACTAATCCTCAGCCAGAGACCGGAGGTTGTGGGCAGGATCTGCCACGACCCCCCACTAAATCCACCAGGAAGGCAGACCAAGTATAGGGTCAGGGAACCCAGAGGAGGTGTACCCACCAAGAGACCCGAGGGAGCCGGACATAGGTGGATCCCTGGTGGGGAAGGCCAGAGAAAAGGAACGTCAGAAAGGGAGCTCAGGATCACGCTCCAGAATTACCTGGGGGTTGGCCGAGTCCAGGACCTGGTGGACGCAGCACGGCTCGGGCGGTCACTCAAGGCCGGAGTGACCAGAACAACAGCAGTAAGTAAAAACCCTGAACTGCACAGCCCGACTCTGAGTCTTAATACCATCCTCATTGCACCACCACAACCACCACCCTCTTCAACTCACCCCCTGAGGCTATACCCCTCCCGTTGGGGGTTATACTACCAGAAGCTGCACACACACCACCAGCCTCAGCGGACCCTGCTGCAGCGGCGGCCGTATTGACCGCAAATCAACGGGTGGCGTAGTCGACACTAAAGAACATCCAGCAACATCTGTAGGACTGCCACACACTGAGCTTGACACCCTGGGCACGGACCGGGTCACCGCCACTCGGAGACTACAACCCCCATCTGATCAGGCTCCGGGTATCCCCCAAACAACACTGGCCCAGGGGGCGCGTCAACTTTGGCGTAGTCGGCAGGATTACGTGCCCGCAACAACCGGGTACTGCGTGCCTGAAGAAAAGTTCACCGTTACCTCAAAAAGAAGTCTCCCGCCGGTTCCGGAGGGTCCCCGCCAACGGACCCCATCACAGGTCGATTCCCGCCGGTTGTCCGCCATTTGCAGCTTTTTCAGGCCATCCATGGAGTTTCCCGCCACTGGGAGACGATTCCCGCCATTTCCAAAGATTTCCCGCCTTGGAAGAGCGGACGCCATTATGGGCGTGCCAGAGGGTGGCAAGAGGCCACCTCCCATCGTGGGCCAGGTCGAAGAATGGCGCCAAAAGCGGAAACCGAGCCCACCAACAGAGACTGTGATGCTGGAAGTGTCCATCAGCGTAAGAGAACTGCCCCTGGAACTGACAATCACAAAGTTGCCCCGGGACCACCCTCGAAGTGGGCGGAGACTGAACAAAAGAACGAAGATGGGTGCAGCCTGGAGGAGTCTGGAGAGAGCGCACCCGGAGACAAGAAGTCTGGAGAGGAGTCCAGAGAAAGCGTACCCCACTAGGCTTAATGGAGATCCTGGCACAGCTCCCCCGAGACCGGGAGTGTGCACAGACCGCGCTGGAGGGCCTCGCACGGAGAATGGCCCAGGTGCAGCAAGACACGCTGACGGAGTGGAGCCGTGAGATGGCCCAGCAGACCGGAACCCGTCAGCGGAGCACGCCACCCGAGACGAGGAGACAGACCGCCTCTGAGGATGGTGCAGGAGGAGTGAAGGCCGGAGACGGCGCCGAGGAGGGAGCTGAACGGACGGAGGCAGGTAAAGGGGACGTCTCTACCCCGAGCCGAGAAACCGTGTACCTGTCCCAGCTCCCCGTCGCAGAGCCCGAAATTCCCCCTGCCGTGCCCGTCGCTGCATCGTCACCGTGCCGGACTAGGCCTCAAGCAGAAGCCGCGGCCGCGACCCCTGTGACGTCACACGCCTCGACCCTGAGCGCGACGAAACAGGAAATACCATCGGCCTGGTCGCAAGGTCTAGTACCTCCGGGCGCCGCAATTCCAACAGCGCCCCCTACCTCCGCGGAGCCACCGGCCTGGTCGCAGGGCCGAGTACCCCCGGGCGCCGCCGTCCTTACGGTGCCCTTTACCTTTAGGGTGCCCCAAGCCTGGTCGCAAGGCCTGGTCAACCCGGGCGCTGCTACCATCAACGCGCCCTCAACTTCTCGAGTGCCGCACCTGGGTGAAGATCTATTTGCCCAGCACACGTGCCCGGATGGGCAGCCCTTTGTATGGCCCCAGGAGTACTACCAACTAGAGATGAGCGTTGTTCTACTCGAACTGTTCGCCAATCTCAAATTCGAGCTGTTTTGGGCGGTGTTCGAGCCGGTCGGCGAACACGAACAATTTGAGAAAAATTCGGCTGTTCGAGGTTATGTTCGATAACTGTTCGTGCACCAAAATCATAACTGGATTTTTTCTCAGTAATGATGAAAATTAATGTTAATACGCAGTTTGAGTGTACAGCGGGGCGGGGGGAGGGGCAGGGGATGGATCTCTGCAGGAACAATGAAGATCTCCATTTTTTTTTCTCTTTCCCGCATTTGCAGTGGGGAGGTGCAATCTGTCAGCCTATCAGCAGCGCACACACGGAGCGAAGTGCTTTTTTTCACACAAGCAAGGGCATGTGTGATTGGCAGTGTATGTCACATGTCCTTGCCCTATAAGACCAAGCCATTTTCCCCGTCGCCACCATTTTCTCACTGCTGCAGCTGCGTGTTAGACGGCACCGCTGTTGCTGTGTGTGCTATACCTTGTTAATTTCAAGCCAATTTTCGCACAAATATACAGATAGCTTGGGAGTAGGGAATAGTTGTGATTGCAGTCCTTTTAAGGACTAGGTTACAGCATTTCCTACGACTTTTATCAGGGAGGTCTGTGCTCTTAAATAGATAGGTTGTGGGAGTAAAGACTAATTGTAATTGGAGTCCTTTTCAGGACTAGGTTACATGAGTTCCTATCAGTTTTTGCCAGGCAGGTCTGTGCCAGTGCTGTGCAAGTTTTTTTCACAGCATTTGGCTGAATCTAGCAAAGCTAATCCTTTTTGGCCTATTGCAGAGTGTGTTAGTCAGTGGAGTAGCCTATCTGTGTTGCAAGATATAACACCTGTGTATAGAATACCAATTTTTTTACTGCACCTAGTGAAGTAAAATCTTTTGGGCATAGCATCATTCTATTAGTCCATCTATACTGACCTCCATCAGGTTGCAAACTGAATATAATTTTTTTCTGCATCTAGCTCTGAAAAAATATTTGGGCTTCTAGCGGTGTGTGGGACTTGGTCTATTAGTCCATCTATACTGACCTCCATCAGGTTGCAAATTAAAAATAATTTTTTTCTGCATCTACCTCTGAAAAAATATTTGGGCTTCTAGCAGTGTGTGGGACTTGGTCTATTAGTCCATCTATACTGACCTACATCAGGTTGCAAATTAAAAATAATTTTTTTCTGCATCTAGCTCTGAAAAAATATTTGGGCTTCTAGCGGTGTGTGGGACTTGGTCTATTAGTCCATCTATACTGACCTCCATCAGGTTGCAAATTAAAAATAATTTTTTTCTGCATCTAGCTCTGAAAAAATATTTGGGCTTCTAGCAGTGTGTGGGACTTGGTCTATTAGTCCATCTATACTGACCTACATCAGGTTGCAAATTAAAAATAATTTTTTTCTGCATCTAGCTCTGAAAAAATATTTGGGCTTCTAGCGGTGTGTGGGACTTGGTCTATTAGTCCATCTATACTGACCTCCATCAGGTTGCAAATTAAAAATAATTTTTTTCTGCATCTAGCTCTGAAAAAATATTTGGGCTTCTAGCAGTGTGTGGGACTTGGTCTATTAGTCCATCTATACTGACCTACATCAGGTTGCAAATTAAAAATAATTTTTTTCTGCATCTAGCTCTGAAAAAATATTTGGGCTTCTAGCGGTGTGTGGGACTTGGTCTATTAGTCCATCTATACTGACCTCCATCAGGTTGCAAATTAAAAATAATTTTTTTCTGCATCTAGCTCTGAAAAAATATTTGGGCTTCTAGCAGTGTGTGGGACTTGGTCTATTAGTCCATCTATACTGACCTCCATCAGGTTGCAAATTAAAAATAATTTTTTTCTTCATTTATCTCTGAAAAAATATTAGGGCTTCTAGCAGCATGTGGGACTTGTTCTATTAGTCCATCTATACTGACCTCCATCAGGTTGCAAATTAAAAATAATTTTTTTCTGCATCTAGCTCTGAAAAAATGTTTGGGCTTCTAGCAGTGTGTGGGACTTGGTCTATTAGTCCATCTATACTGACCTCCATCAGGTTGCAAATTAAAAATAATTTTTTTCTGCATCTAGCTCTGAAAAAATATTTGGGCTTCTAGCAGTGTGTGGGACTTGGTCTATTAGTCCATCTATACTGACCTCCATCAGGTTGCAAATTGAATAAAAAAAATTTCTGCATCTAGCTCTGAAAAAATATTTGGGCTTCTAGCGGTGTGTGGGACTTGGTCTATTAGTCCATCTATACTGACCTCCATCAGGTTGCAAATTAAAAATAATTTTTTTCTGCATCTAACCCAGCCAATAGTTTTGGCCTAATACCACAGTTTGGCCACTCAGCTCTGCTCGGTTACCATCCATTGTTTTTTTGTGCAAACAACTCCAGAGTTGTGAATTAGTTAACCACCAAAATGAGTGGAAAAAGGCCTGCTGCTGGTGGAAAGGGGAATAGGCGTGTTGGGAAGGGGAAAAAAGGTTGTGTCCGTGGGGTAGGTGCAGAAGAAAGACCATCTTCCAGCCAAACTAAAATGTCTACTTCTTTTAGCGGACAATGTGATAAGATCCCTTTCTTACGGCCACGCCAATCGCTACAAATTCCAGATGAGGCACAAAAACAGCAGGTGCTTCAACGGATATCAAGTGCTCCTTTAAGTGGGCTCTCCTCCACATCAACTTCAACATCACAAATACTCCAGTCCTCAAAGGTGTCACCCAAATCTCACTTGCTTCCTCACAGCTCCCAAATCTCCAGCTGCCTGTCTGAGTGTGAGGTAGAACAGATGGTTGAGTCTGCAGAGCTGTTTACTCATACTATAGCCTGGGAATCAGAGGTCGACTCCAGCGCTTCTGTGAATCCAGACGAGGAAATGATCTGCACTGATGCCCAGAATCTTTATGAGTCGGATCCAGGACCAGACGCAGAAGGTTCTGACCATAATGTAGACCCTCATTCCCAAACTGTAACTCCTGTTGGTGGAGACAATGAGGAAGACGATGATAAGACTCAAATACCTGATTGGAGCGACAACTTTAGTTTTTTGTCAGGGCAGGAACAGGTTGGCTCTGAGGACGACGGGTGTGATAACGCACAGGGTGATGATGATGAGGTCGGAGATCCCACTTACTGTCAACCCACAGTCAGCCAAGAGATGAGGTCAGCAGAGGAGGTGGAGGAAGATGCTAGTGACGACGAGGTCAGGTTGCGCCTTCCTGGACAGAGACGTAGTACTGGAAGCACGTCAACAACTGCATCCTCAAACACAACTCTGCCTCTCACCACAAGTCGTGGTGGCTCTTCAGGTCGCATGGGTGCTAAGCCTTGCATAGCCTGGGCATTTTTTCAGATCGATAAAGATGACCCAACTCGTGTTATCTGTAACATTTGTCAGCAAAAGCTAAGTAGAGGCCAAAAAATACATAGTTTGAGTACTTCATGCATGAACCGGCACATGGACATGTAGCATAAGTTGCAGTGGGAAGCTCAGTGTGCTACAATGCGGCCTAGCCGGCCGGGCCAATCACCGTCTGCCATATCTTGTGCATCCGCGGCCTCTTCATCCTCTGTGACTGGGGGGACAGCAGTCACACCTGTTTTGGGGCGCAGACCTGCCACCTCTTTACCCGCAACAGCCAGCGTGATTGGCAGGTCATCATTTTCTTTGGAGGTGGTAACACCAGCTGGTGTTGAGCGCTGTCCGACATCGATAGCACCACCTTTGGATCAAGGCAACCTAACATGTCCGCCTGCATCTTCCTCACAGACCGGCAGTTTACCGGGGACACCCTTATCAACCCCGTCTAAGCACAATAGCCAGCCCTCGGTCCCTCAGATGTGGACAAGTAAAAGACCATTTCCTCCTAGCCATGAGAAAGCTAAGAGGTTGAATTTCACCATCTGCAAGCTCTTGGCTACAGAAATGCTGCCTTTCCGCCTGGTGGACACAGAGGATTTTCGAGACCTTATGTCCGTCGCAGTGCCCCAGTACCAGATGCCCAGTCGGCACTACTTCTCAAAGAAAGGTGTGCCTGCGCTCCACCAGCATGTCGCACACAACATCACCGCTTCTTTGAGAAACTCTGTGTGTGACAGGGTGCATTTCACCACAGACACTTGGACGAGTAGGCATGGACAGGGGCGTTACATGTCGCTGACTGGGCACTGGGTAACTATGGTGACAGCAGGACAAGGGGCTGCTGTCCAAGTCTTGCCGTCCCCACGAGTTGTGCGTCAATCCTCTTTATGTCAAAGTTCCTCCACTGCTTCTGCCTCCTCAACCTCCTCTCGGTCTTCCACCTGCACCCAAAGCCTGTCTGGTCATGCCACAAGCTTTCTAACTGCGCAGAAGGGATCCTGCACACCTCCTTACTATGCTGGCAGTAGGGCTCAACGTCATCAGGCGGTTTTTAC
This sequence comes from Phyllobates terribilis, assembly GCF_046119375.1. Lineage (NCBI taxonomy): Eukaryota > Metazoa > Chordata > Amphibia > Anura > Dendrobatidae > Phyllobates > Phyllobates terribilis. Next base: position 209,719,163 of record NW_027362762.1, read on the forward strand.
ATTGAAATGTCTGGGAAATGTGAGTCACACAGCTGAGGAGTTGTGGTCAGCTCTGGAGAACCAATTTCATGAATGGTTGTCTCCACTGGACCTGAAACCAGGGAAGGCCGTGTGCGACAATGCTGCAAACCTGGGTGCGGCCCTTCGCCGGGGCAATGTCACACACGTGCCTTGTATGGCTCACGTGTTGAACCTGGTTGTCCAGCAATTTTTAGCCCACTATCCCAGACTAGATGGCCTTCTGCAGAGGGCACGGTCGCTGTGTTCTCACTTCCGCCGTTCGCATCCCGCAGCTCAGCGACTTACATCTCTACAGAAGTCGTTGGGCCTGCCACTTCACCGGCTAAAATGCGATGTGCCTACCCAGTGGAATTCAACTCTGCACATGTTGCAGCGACTGTGGCAGCACCGACAAGCCCTGGTGCAATACGTTCTGACGTATAGCCTGGGCCAACGAGATTCAGAGGTGGGGCAAATCACGCTGGAGGAGTGGTCTCAGATCAGGGACCTATGCACCCTTCTGCACAGTTTTGAAATGGCGAAGAAGATGTTTAGTGCTGACGATGCCATTATCAGCATGACTATTCCGGTGATTTACATGCTGGAGCACATGTTAAACAGAATTCGGAGTCAGGTGGTGGCACAAGAGGAGGTGGAGGAAGTAGAGGAGGAGGAGTTGTATGCGGAAGGGCTAACATCTGCAAGGTCCAGACGGTCGGCAGCACCAAGGCGGCAGGCATGTGAGGATGGGGGAGATGGTTTTACCAGGGCGCATGGTAGCAGCCAAACTAGTGAGGAAGGTGCAGGAGCCCAGGAAGAAGTGGAGGACGAACTGATGGAAGACTCATCAGATGAGGGAGACCTTGATCACATTTCTGTTGTGCGAGGTTGGGGGGAGAGGACAGAGGAAGGAAGCATGATTGTTACCTCGCCACCAACACAACAGGGACTTGGTGCTCCTGGATGCGCAACACACATGAGTGCCTTCTTGCTGCACTACCTGCAACATGACCCTCGAATTGTGAGAATTAGAAATAATCCTGACTACTGGGTTGCCACACTGTTAGATCCCCGGTACAAAAGTAAATTTGCAGAAATTATTCCTGCCATAGAAAGGGATGCACGCATGCAGGAGTATCAGCAGAGACTGTTGCAGAATCTTACATGTGCTTTTCCACAAAATACCAGTGGTGCACGTAGTGAATCTCACAGTTCCAACTTGCCAACCGTGGGACCGTCAAGTGTTCAGCACTCAAACCGTAACAGAACTACAGTATCTGCTGGTAACATCAATTTTGCGGAATCATTTCACCACTTTTTTAGCCCATCCTTTGCAAGGCCACAGGAGACAAGAAGTCTGACACATAGTCAACGCCTAGAGACGATGGTACAGGAGTATCTCCAAGTAAACATTGAAGCCACGACTGTGTCACTGGACCCTTGCTCTTTTTGGGCATCCAATCTGGATAAATGGCCGGAGCTAGCCACTTACGCCTTGGAGATCTTGTCATGCCCCGCAGCCAGCGTTCTGTCTGAACGTGTGTTCAGCGCTGCTGGTGGTGTGCTGACAGATAAGCGCACGCGGCTCTCCACTGATAATGTAGACAGACTCACGTTCATAAAGATGAACAAATCATGGATCCGAAACGACTTTTCTACCCCTGTGTCATCCTGGGGAGAGTAAAAGCTTGATGATTGGTTAAAATCACCCTACCAACCGTTTTAAGCTTTCAAATTACTAATCATGTTTATCTGTATCTTGACTGGAAAATAATTTGGGCTTTGTAGCAGTGTGCAGCACTGATCCTATTAGGCCATCTATACTAAAGCTTCACCAGATTTAAAATTAAAAATAATTTTTAGCTGCATCTAGCCCGGAAAATAATTTTGGGGCTCCGAGATGTGCAAGGCACATAAGTGCCTTCTTGCTGCACTACCTGCAGCATGACCCTCATATTGTCAGAATTCGAAGTAATCATGACTACTGGGTTGCCACACTCTTAGATCCCCCAAACTTTTCGATCAACCTTTTCATTTTAATAAAGACCAAAAAAATGGTCATTTTTGAAATTATAAGCATTAGCAGGTTGTTAGAAACTGAAATCAAACAGTTTTCAACTCAAAACTTTATTCTAGGTGATGTTACATTTTCACATAGGACCCCTTGTTCGAAAGGAGCTTCTGAACTCTCTCGTCCATTGAATTTGTCAGGTTTTGGATGGTTTCTGCTTCAATTGTTTTGCATGAGGACAGAATACCCTCCCAGAGCTGTTGCTTAGATGTGAACTGCCTCCCGCCATCATAGACACTCCTTTTAATGATGCTCCAAAGGTTCTGAATGGGGTAGAGGTCAGGGGAGCATGGGGGTCACACCATAAGTTTGTCCCCTTTTATGCCCATATCAGCCAGAGATGCAGATGTTTTATGTGCAGCATGAGATGGTGCATTGTCATGCAGAAAAATGATCTTGCTGTGAAATACACGGTTCTTCTTCTTGAACCATGGCAGGAAGTGCTGTTTGAGAAAATCCACATACATTATGGAGTTCATCTTTAGCGCCTTCAGGGATCCTAAAGGGGCCGACAATCTCTCTCCCCATGATTCCAGCCCAAAACATTACTCCACCTCCTCCTTGTTGGCGCTGTAGCCGTGTTTGCGTGGGGTGTCCATCAACCAGCCATCCTCCACTCCATCCATCTGGACCATCGAGCGCTGCACGGCACTCATCCGTGAACAAAACAGTTTTGAAATCAGTCTTCATGTAATGTTTGGCCCACTGGAGCCGTTTCTGCTTGTGTGAAGTGGATAGAGGAGGTCGACAGGATGGCGCATGCACAGCTGCAAACCTCTGAAGGACCCTGCATCTTGTTGTTCGGGGGACGTTGGAGGCACAAGCAGCTTCAAAAACTTGTCTGCTGCTATGACAAGGCTTTTTTGCCGCTGCTCTTTCAACCTGACGTAATTGCCTGTAGGAAAGAGTCCTCAATTTGCCCTTATCAGCACGCACACGTGTGTACTGTGAATCAGCTACATACTTCTTGATTGCCAGGACACTTCATCCTGATCATCGCACAATGTTGATTGTAGTCATGCCTTGACCTAAACACTCCACAATTTGTTGCTTCTCAGCAGCCGACACATCCTTTTTCTTTCCCATTTTGGCAGAAAATGTAGGCTGCTTAATAATGTGAGAGAGCCTTCTTAAGTAGTCTTGCCTTTCATTGGACACACCTGCCAAACTAATTAGCACAGGTGTCTGCAATTGCTTACAGTGATATAAAGAGCCCTGACACACATCACCATCAATGAGTTTAACTGACAAACAAACAAATTCTTCCCTTATCACTCCTAAACACTTTTTGTATAATAATTTGGAACGCAGTGTACATGTGCTTTTCCACAAAACACCAGTGGTTCACGTAGTGAATCTTACAGTTCTAACTTGCCAACCGTGGTCTGTATGGAGTTGTTCAATAAAGGGCCCAAAATTAAGATAACATAGATGGGAGAGGTCTCTATGAATAGGAATTCCTAAGTATTTGATACCCTGTGAGGGCCAGGCAAAGGGAAAGTTGGACTGGATGGAATCCTATATGGATTTGGGGAGGGAGACATCGAGGGCCTCAGACTTCGCTGCATTGATTTTAAAATTTTACCATGTAACAAAGTGATCTATTTCAGCCATAACAGCATGGATGGATATATGTGATTGAGTGATATATACTAGGACATCATCAGCAAATAGAGAGCACTTGTACTCGGTGCCTCCCACCTCAATCCACCTAATATTGGGGTTATGGCGAATTGATGAGAGCAGGTGCTCCGTCACTAGGATGTATAAGAGAGGGGACAGAGGACATCACTGCCTTGTCCCATTGGTGATTGTGAAAGGTGATGAAAATGTTCTGACGCACCCCCTGGGCCTTGGGACACCCGGAGCCGGACCCTTTTTGGTGGATGCTGGTGGTTGTAGTCTTCGTGGCGGCGACCCAGTTCCGTGGCTCAGGGCGGTCAAACCAGTGGCGGAACTATTTATGTGGTTTTCATGTTTAAATGTCCGACTACGCCACCCGTGGATTGCGGTCAGAGTGAACCGCCGCTACAGGGCAGACCACTGAGGCTGGTGTTGTGGGTGCAGCAGAGCGTAGCATAACTCCCCACGGGAGGAGTATAGCCTCAGGGCAGTGTATGCGGAGGATGGGGGTGATGGTGCAGGGCAGCAGCAGTAACGACACGGAGTCAGTGATGCAGTTCAGGGCCTTTACTCACAGTTCTTATTATCCAGACCACGTCTGCAGGTAACGGCTGCCCACGTCGTACTGTGCTCACCAGGTGAGGGGCTCAGACAACTCCCAGATAACTTTGGAGCACTTCACAGGACCCCCTTTGTGTGTCCTTTGTCTGGCCTTTCTTACCAACACTTCTGTCCGGCTGCCTCGGGCCTCCTCTTGGTAAACTTGGCGCCAGTTTCCCTGACCCTATGTGGTGCCTTCCTAGCGGGTGTAGCGAGGGGCTGCGCCACATAAAATGTCAGAGCCTCCGGTTTCTAGCTGAGGGTCGTTTCCTGCCTCCACTAGTTCGGGGACCGGTCTCCCCCTTTGGCCTGACCCCTCCACGCAGGTGGATTCGGGCGTGCGGTGGCGACTCGCCCGTCCGCACCCCTGGGATCCCTTCATTCCTCGTTCCTGGAGCCTTCTCCGCTCCTCTTCCTTCCTTCTCCCTCTTCCAGGCGTGGGCCTCTGTTACTAGGCCCGCCTCCGGAGCAGAGCTCATGCAGAGCCCCTGCTCCCTGCCACTTCTGCTCAGACTTCTCTGCACTGAACTAAGATGGTGCCCACCTTTTATACTCCCTTCTCAATGCACCCAGGAACTGCTTCCTCCCTGCTCCTGCACTACAGGGTTCCCCTTCCTCAGTGTTCCCTCCCCCCACTCCAGCCAGGGACAGGGACTGTCGTGCCCATCTCAGGGGCATATTGGTCGCCCTGCCCCACGGCAATGTGGTGTAATGCATGCAGGTGTCGGGTCCTGATCCACACTCCATCCTTACCTGAGAGTGAGATATCACACCTCTGGGTGAGGTGCAATACGTCTTTAGCAACCGAGCCCTCAGGGTGCTACAGTTCCATTTATCTTCAGCCTAGGTGACGTATTGCGATACAGGGCCGTGATTTTGGCTATAAAAGGGTCCCCTAGACCCCTACCCCAAGCTTTTTAAGAGAATCATATATGGCGTGCCAGGAGACTCTATGGAATGCTTTCTCAGCATCCAAAGAGAGTATCTAATTACAAATTTTTAACTGCATCTAGCCCAGGAAATACTTTGTGCCTAGTAGCAGTGTCTGCTAGTAAGCGGATTATCCCGGCTGTTAAGCAAGCTGCACCACCTGTAGTTTAGACACTTAATTTTTTCAAAGGAAATGCTTCGGGACCATGGGATACTTAGTGAAGAGCATCAGGAGGCACCCCAAGGCATAGGGGCTGGGACTGGCAGTAGGATGCCTTGCGGTGGACAGCCGAGCTCGATCCTTATAAAAGCTTTTTAACTGCAGCAGCTTTAGTGGACGCTACTGGAGCTGGAATTACCGCGGCTGCTGGCATGAGACTTGCCCTCCAATAGATCCTTGTAAATGGATTTAAAGTGTATTCATTCAAATTAGAGAGACAATTTAAATTAAAAAGCTTAGAGCTGCCTCCACCACAGGGGGGCTCGCTCGACCCACCAGCGGACAGGCACCAGTATTGGGACAGGGGTGCTGGCCGTCAGGGTTCACCGCGGCTCTGGCACAAACCCGGCGACACGGAGGTGGCACGGGCAGGAGCGGACTGGCCGTGTCGGCTTCTCACTTTTTGGATTTTAGAAGGGCATGACATGCCTATATCTGTGTCTCCCCCTCCTTTTACTCCTCCACCTCTTTTATTTTCGCATGACTATATGTACTTGTCACTTTTCCATGTGTTAGTTATGTCTTCTGAGCAGTTTGTCAGCTTTTGGACACCTTTGAAGGTGTTTTCTATGTGTTTCTATGTGTTTTTGTTTGCCTGCCATTGGTTTTAACGGTGTTCGAAGGTGTTCGACGAACAGTTCGACGAACAGTTCGGCGAACACACGGGTGTTCGACGAACCGAACCGAACTCGAACACTACGGGGGTGGCTCAACACTACTACCAACTGGAACTCCAAAGAGCAAGGCCCCTGTGCGAGCCCCTGATTCCGGCTCCGAAGCCCGTCAGGAGAACCCTGCTCCCGCTAGAAGAAGCACAATTCGAGTGGGACCCCACCGGAGGAGACCTCACGGGGTTCACTCAAGAAACGCGGGCAGCTGCAACAGAGCGAGTGGAGTGCTGCCGCCAGCAGTTGGCGGCCTTTGAGCAAGAGCGGAAAGAGAGGCGGATCCGTGAGCAGCGGCTGCAGGAACAGAGCGCAGGGCAGAAGAGCCGGACCAGGAGGAACCCCCGTGCAGCTCATGGTCCCCGTACCACCGGGACTGTGATTAAATTCAACCTGCAGCATGGGTGGGGCTTCATAAAAGACCATCATACCCCCGGCGACGTCTTTGTAACCCGCAGAGACGTAGAAAGCCATCTGCCGGAGGGACACAGAGGTCGTGACCTGTACGTAGGGGACGAGGTCACGTTCACCCGGCACAAGTGTGCCAAAGGACCCTACGCCCTCCATGTGCATCGCCTGATGGAGGAGGAGCTGCGGTGTGAGGAGGAGCAAGAGGACCCGGACGGGTCTGAAGACAAAGAAGGAGCAGGAGGACGCCGTCGTTAAAGTACGGTAAAGAGACTGTAAATAGGTACCTGTCGGGGTACAGTGAACTGTTGCTGCTTTAAATATGTCCCCGTTGGGACAAGTGTAAACTGTTAACCTGTATTTCCCTTAATCCCACTGACCGAGGACTGAGAGCGGTCATTCCTTCCTTATACCTGGCCGAGGACTGAGAGCGGCCATATCCCCTTGTATATAGTTGCGCTTCCTAAGGCGCCCCCTACCGGTTTTATAGGAAACTGTTGTTTTTCTTGAAGAGACTGTCGCACTTTACCCGGTCACAAGTTGCACCGTGGCCGGAGGAACAAGAATGTTATTTATGAAAAGTTTATGCTGATATATATATTGTTTTATATGTTATTGTTGTTTTAAAAATTTGTATGTTTGATGTTTTTATACTCTTACAGCCCGAGGACGTGCTGTGATTTACCAGGGGGGAATGTAGCACCCTGAGGATTCGGCTGCTACAGGGGTATTACACCTCAAGCCAGAGGTGTGGTATTCCACTCCCGGGTAAGGATGGAGTGTGGAACTGAGCTCAGTAGGCTGCATACACTACATACATCCCATTTCCGGGGGACAGACCGACGGTACTCCCACCAGTTTATGTGCAGGTACGATAGTGTCTGTCCCTGGCTGGAGTGGGAGGGGGGTGGAACATCCCAGTAGTGTAGGGGCAGATAGGGGGAGCAGTCTGGGTAATGCTAGGAGCTCATTGGGTGCTGGTCACCTGAGCTCACACATAGAGGGAGTATATAAGGTGGGAACCATCTTAGATCAGGGTCAGACAGTCAGACAGGCAGACAGCTACTAGTCAGTCTGTTGTAGAGGGTCAAGCAGTCCTGGAAGAAGAGAGAGAGGAGTCAGAAGGACCCAGACGGGAAGAAGAGGGAACCCCAAGAGCCCAAATACAAGCAACAGGGTGAAGGGTTGGCACAAGGGTACCGGATCCCAAGCTGGTGGAGGGCACTAATCCTCAGCCAGAGACCGGAGGTTGTGGGCAGGATCTGCCACGACCCCCCACTAAATCCACCAGGAAGGCAGACCAAGTATAGGGTCAGGGAACCCAGAGGAGGTGTACCCACCAAGAGACCCGAGGGAGCCGGACATAGGTGGATCCCTGGTGGGGAAGGCCAGAGAAAAGGAACGTCAGAAAGGGAGCTCAGGATCACGCTCCAGAATTACCTGGGGGTTGGCCGAGTCCAGGACCTGGTGGACGCAGCACGGCTCGGGCGGTCACTCAAGGCCGGAGTGACCAGAACAACAGCAGTAAGTAAAAACCCTGAACTGCACAGCCCGACTCTGAGTCTTAATACCATCCTCACTGCACCACCACAACCACCACCCTCTACAACTGACCCCCTGAGGCTATACCCTTCCCGTTGGGGGTTATACTACCAGAAGCTGCACACACACCACCAGCCTCAGCGGACCCTGCTGCAGCGGCGGCCGTATTGACCGCAAATCAACGGGTGGCGTAGTCGACACTAAAGAACATCCAGCAACATCTGTAGGACTGCCACACACTGAGCTTGACACCCTGGGCACGGACCAGGTCACCGCCACTCGGAGACTACAACCCCCATCTGATCCGGCTCCGGGTATCCCCCAAACAACACTGGCCCAGGGGGCGCGTCAACAGCAGGGGAACAGCTGACGTTACTGAACCCCAATAACACTGGAGCAAGTGTTGACTGTGCAGACGGCACATCTGAGCAGCAACTGGCGGTGTTGGAGCCCAGGGATTACAGTTCAGGTGGTAGAAACATGAACACAACAGGAGACCTGGATACTGTTGCCAACCAATTATTTAATCTGGAAGATGACTGGCAAATTCATGCGAGATCCAGGCCTTGTTCATTTTCAGAAAAGTAAGCCAGTCAACGTTATTGGAGGAAAGTCGGATGCGATGGTCTGTTAGTACACCACCTGCGGCACTAAAGACGCGTTCCCATAATACACTAGCAGCAGGGCAAGCCAGCACCTCCAATGCATACTGGCTAAGCTCTGGCCATGTATCCAGCTTAGAGACCCAAAACTTGAAGGAGGAAGAGCCGTCTGGGAGTACACTGACAGGGCAAGACATGTAGTCTGTCACCATCTGACGGAAACGTTGCCTCCTGCTGACTGGAGCCGTCTGTGATGGTGTAGACATTTCTGGCGGGGACACAAAACTGTGCCACATTTGGGCCATACTGGTCTTGCGTTGTGCTGAGGCGCTGCTTCTGCTTCCCCTTTGTGCAGAGCTTCCTCCACTGCCTCGACACACTGAGCTGCTTTGTAAAGCACTAGCAGCACTGCTCTCGGGTGGAATGGAGAACATGATGGAATGCACCAGTGCGTCTTGGTACTCCCACATTTTACGCTCCCGGTTCAACGATGTTATGAGGCTTTGTAAGTTGTCCCGGTAGCGAGGATCTAGGAGGGTGGACACCCAATAATCAGCCGTGTTGAGAATGTGGGCGATGCAACGGTCGTTTCTCAGGCACTGCAGCATGAAATCAACCATGTGCTGCAGACTGCCAACTGGCCAAGAAACGCTGTCCCCTGCTGGAGGAGTGATCTCTGCCTGCTCTGCATCACCCCACCTTCGCTCTAAATACTGACTACTAGAGCATTGTGTACCTCCCTCCTCTGGACAGATGCCTTCCTCCTCCATTGACTCCTCCTCATCCGCCTCACAAGTGTTCACTGCCTAGGCCTTTGTGAGGAACCACGTTGCGCAGACTGTAGAGAAGCAGATGACATTTGTGACTCCTCATCCTCCACCTCTTCCAAAACCTCCTCCCTTAGTGCTTGCAGTGTTTTTTCAAGCAGGCAGATAAGGGGGATAGTCATGCTGACTAGTGCATCATCTGCACTCGCCATCCGCGTGGAATAATCGAAGGCACGCAAAACGTGGCAGATGTCCTTCATAGAGGCCCACTCAGTGGTGGTGAAGTGTGAACGGCGCGCAGTGCGACTTGTTTGCGCCTGCTGCAGCTGGTACTCCATTACTGCTGCCTGCTGCTCACACAACCTCTCCAACATATGTAACGATGAATTCCACCTGGTGGGTAGGTCACATATTATGCGATGTTCCAGAAGGCGTAATCAGCGCTGCAGAGCTGCAATGCGCGATCTTGCTATGCTGGAACGCCGCAAGTGAGCGCACTCTATGCGGACCTTGTGCAGCAGTGCATCAAGATCCGGATAGTCCCTCAAAAAACTCTGCATGACCAAGTTGAGCAGATGTGCCAGACATGGGATGTGAATGACGTTGCCTAGGCCCAGAGCTACCACCAGATTTCGGCCATTGTCACACACTACCATGCCTGGCTGGAGATTCGCTGGCACAAACCACACATCGCTCTGCTGCTTGATGGCATTCCAGAGCTCCTGCGCTGTGTGGCTTCGATTCCCCAAATAAATTAATTTCAATACGGCCTGTTGACGTTTGGCCACGGCTGTGCTCATATCGGTCGTAACAGGTAACCGTTCACGGGTCAATGTGGCGGTAGACCGTGACGGCTCCTGCAACGCTGATTCAGAGGAACTGGAGTATGAAGAGGAGTCAATGTGTACAGACTGGATTCCTGCAATCCTTGGAGTTGGCAGAATACGTACAGCGCCACTCTCAAGATCTGTACCCGGCTCCACAACATTTACCCAATGGGCAGTGAGGGAAAGGTATCGTCCCTGTCCATGCTTACTGGTCCACGCATTGGTGATCAGGTGGACCTTGCTACTGACGGCGTTTTGTAGCTCATGTTTAATTTTTCCCTCCACATGCTGTTGCAGGGCAGGGACGGCTTGCCTGCTGAAATAAAAGCGGTTGGGCACGTTGTATTGTGGGACTGCCAATGCCATCAAGTTACGGAAGGTGTCAGTCTCCACCAGCCTGAATGATAGCATTTCAAGGGCCAGTAGTTTTGCAATGCCAGCATTCAGAGCCTGTGCTCGGGGGTGGTTTGCCGAGTATGAGCGCCTTTTCTCCCATGCCTGTGCTATCGATGGCTGTAGACTGGCCTGGGAGTGTGAGGATGACAGGGAACGTGGTGCTGTGGGTGGAATGACACTGTGTCTCTGTACAACAGTGCCAGAGGTTCTTCCATGGCGATCCTGTGAGGAAGCCGAACCAGCTGTGTGTGAGCTGGAGGAAGAGGCTACAACACGAGCTGAAGAGGTTGTAGGTGGTGCTGTAGGTTGGCCTAGGTCTTCAGTGTGTCTTTGTAACTCCACCACGTGCTTGGTCTGCACATGTTTCCACATATTTGTGGTATTGAGGTTGCTGACACTTTTCCCTCTTTTCACTTTCTGATTACACAGCTTGCATTTGACAAAGCAAATGTCATCTGCAACTGTATCAAAAAAGGACCAGGCACTGCAAGTCTTGGGAGCGCCCGTTTTGGGTTTTGGAAGAGGCATGCTCCTAATGGGTGCCGAAGTGGAGGCTACAGGCAACCAAGTCTGCCCCCTCCCTCTGCCTCCTTTTTGGGCTGTTCGGGGAATCTCTTCCTCAGAGCTGCTCCCACCACCTTCCTGTACCTCACGCCATGATGGGTCAAGGACCTCATCACCTACACCACCCTCTTCAAACAACTGCTTCTCCTGGGTAGTCTCGAGAGCACAGTACGCACCAGAAAGTGGCACCTTTCAGATGCGTACTGAGGTGTGATGACCATGGGCACTGGCCCACCCGCCTCTTCAGATTCAGAGAGACAAAGTGGTTGCGCATCACTGCATACTACCTCTTCTTCAAATTCTAGAATTCTGCTTGGCTGGCCCCCTCTTTCCAAGCCAAGAGATTCAGAGAACAGAAGTAGAGATGGCTCCTGTCCAGGGCTCTCTGACTGCCTGGGCAATTTGGCAGGTGGTGAAGAGACAGATGGGTGTTCTTCAGTGCTCAGGACCTGAGAGGGTCTGGAACTAATTGAAGTCGATGTGTTAGCTGCCATCCATCCGACAACGGATTCAATTTGGTCCTCCCGCAACAGTGGGGTATGGCGAGCTCCTACAAAGCCGCGCATAAAGGACTGTTCCCTGGTAAAACTGGGGGATGCTGAGTCACTGGTGCCCGCAGCAGGCACAGAATCCCCACGTCCTCTACCTGCAGGCACAGAATCCCCACGTCTTCTCCCTGCAGAAACTCCACGCCCACGACCACGACCACATGCCTTATTACCTGCCTTCTTCATCTTGGTAGACTGATAAAGATAGTCAGAAAAGTACTAAGGGCTTAGTGTGCTTATTCCTGAACAGCTGCTAACAGGTATAATAAACACTAATTTTATAAAGTGTGGACTAGACTTTAATATGAGCTAATGTGGCCCACACAACTGTAAAGTGGAGTGTTTGGTGAACTTTATTTACGTTTTTTTTTTTCACAAAAAGACACTGGATGTGCCCAAAGATGTAAAACCGATAGTATCAAACTTTTTGTAGCTATTACAATGCAGGAAGGTACTAATCTTGCTGGGGCTGCAGGGCACAAGGCTGCTGAAAGGCTCCTCTTTCTACTCCTATATAGTGTGCTTGGAAGCAATCTAGCTGGATACGGATGGAACCACACTAATAGGAGAAATCAGGAAAAATGAGCAGCACTAATGCAAAAAAGGACAATGTATGAGGCAGTGACGCACGCTGAGCGGACTACAACCGGACGTGGCTGTAGAACACACTACAGCGTGAGCTGCACTGACACACACAGAGACCTCGCAGACAGCCGTGAACAGGGCAGAGAACTGTGCACTAGCGCTGCAAGGCAAAAGAAAGCTTTATAAAGTAGCCTGGGTAAAGCACAATAAAGCAAATCGATAGCTAAAACTGTCCCTCAGAACAGCAGCTTCCTGTCCCTAACTGAATTCACAGCAGAGTGAACACAAAATGGCGGCGGTGGCTTTTATAGTACATCATGACATCATTTCAGCAGCCAATCACAGCCATGCCATTAGTTAACATGCCTAACATGCCTAACAGGATGTGCCCATACTTCTTAGGATCCTCATAGGCTGAATAAATTGAAACTGGCTCATTGCATTATGGGAACTTCCGATTCCGGTATTCGATATTCTAAAAGTATCGGAACTCAGTATCGGAACTCCGATACCGCGAATATCGGTCGATACTCGATATTTCAGTGTCGGAATGCTCAACACTAATCAGCACTCGTTCCTGCGGATCCACCACGGTACTATGGGGATCCAAAACGAAGCCGTGCATTTGTGGAGCAATGCATGCTGCATTTCAAATTCTATGCTCACTATTTTCCTACTGATCGGGTTAAAGTAACATTCATGATGTCCTACTTAGCGTGTGATGCCTCGATATGGATCAACCCCCTATGGGAAGCATGGGATCCTATCGTCTCTGACCTCCAGGCCTTCCTGGTGGCCTTTCTAATGGTCTTCGATGACCCTAACCCTGAGGCTTCTGCTAAAACTTCCCTTCCCAGTATCCGGGAGCAGCCCCGATGGGTAATGTGTGTAGGTAGCCTACCAGTTCTCCAGCCTGAAGAGACTGCTGCCCACACAGAACCCACACAGGATGACAATGCTCCACAGAATACTTTCCTTCCCAACCTCAAGAGGCAGTCCAGATGTGCAAGGCGTAGAGGTAAATCGTCACGCCAGGTTCTGTCCTTCCAAAGACCTCCTGTTCCCCAGCCTGTAGAGGCAGCTACCCGCACAGAATCCATGAAAGATGACTATGTTCGTCAGGCAAAGCAGAGGCTGCGGTTGTTTGAGACCCCCTAACGGTCTTTGTCCAGCGAAGGTTGGAAAATCCCAAGACATTAGGCCTGTAGGAGAGGCTGCCCTTGGCGTTAGTGTTTCCTCTCCACAGATGACCATGACTGTCTCCATGGCAAGTGAAGGCCTTGGATTAACCGGAAGTTTCGGGCTTAAAGCCTTGAAGAGTCGGTGTCTGATTCCCGTCGGACAACTCCAGAAGCCGGTTTGGGCATTGTCAGCAGACGGACGAGCCCTACTGAGAAACAGTCAAAATATGTCTGTACAAATTGGGCTCCATAGTGGAGCATTGCACATGAAGAAGTTCACATTCCAGGTGCGGTCTGGTTTGCCCACAGGTCGTCCAGAGCCGAGAGATCTAGTGCCCGCTCAGGTCTGGAGATCCTGTACGGTGTTTCCTGGGGGATTGCTGAGGTGCAAGAGGTGTCCAATCCCTATATCTTCAGGACAGTCAGCAGTTTCTTCTTCTTCTTCATCAGATCTGCTAGTCGCTGACTCGCTGATCTCTGAAGTCTCCGAAGGAAGGGAAGCGGAGGCATTGTTCCTACACAGTCTTGACGATTGTACCAATGATCTGGCTTTAGGCACCGCCCCGCCTCGCAGACATGTCATCTCAGAAACCAGACTGAAGTTGGTCCCTAATCAAGGATCCTCCATCTCTAACAAATCTGGCAATAAGTCCATAAAGGCAGTGGCTACCTCCAAGTTTCTGCACCTCTCCAACCAGGCGGAGGACCTCCAGTTGCCTCCTGAATCCTCCGGGGTGCTATCTGATAACAAATGGAGAGAGACTTTTCTGCACCCTGTACCTGGTATTTCGCCCACTTCATCCAGTAAGCTTGGCAAAGTGTACGTCAAGGCGGTGGCTAACCCTGAGACTCTGCACCCCTCCAACCTGGTGGAGGACCTCCAGTTGTCCCGTGAATCCTTTGGGGTGCTACCCGATATTGATATGTGGAGAAAGACTTTCCTGTGTCCTGTTCCTGGTACCTCACCCACTTCACCTGTTGCTGAGGATGGCCCGATGGAAGGAAGCATCCTAGTTACCAAGATGATGAGACCAGTTTTGTTCCCTCTAGTGGACAGAAGAGGAAATCTTCTTGAGGAGAAGGATCGGCCTCCAAATTCTCTGCAGAAAATCCTTGCTGGCTGGAGGAAGAGGGGGCGTAAAGGAGGGGGGGTACTGTAATATCCCTGTCGCGCGTGCTTGCATGGTGCACCACCTCCCACCATGCAAGACCGCAATCTTACCTGTCAGTCCATGCTGCACTCTTTGCTCCAGTACCTGCTCTGTCCACGTCTCTTGTCTGATTGCTTAGGGCGTCGGCGCGGCTTTCTGCCTGTTTCTTATAGCTACTGTGTGCACAGTCCTAATGCATCCCCAGCCTATTGCTGTGAGTCACTGGATACTTAATCCCCCTCCACCCAGTGGGAGGTGCCTGAGCAACACTTTCTTACAGTCTGTGTTCTGTGCAACTGTTAGTTGCCAAGTCCTGTCCTGACTCTGTTTCCGCCACCCTGGGGGCCGAGTACCCAGGGCCGCTACCTGTATCTCTGACTTCTAGTCTGTTTCTGCCACCCTGGGGGCTGAGTTCCCAGGCTCGTTCCTGTATCTTATTCCCGGTTCAGTTCCTGTCTGAACAGTGTCCTAGCCCATTACTTGTTTCTCTCTATGTTCGTACCTTCCCTTTGCCTGCAGTGTCTGAACTTGCACCTAACTCCAACTCGTTGTCTCTGTACTTCTGTTTGTGAGTTTTGTGCCCACTCGCTACTTCATTGTAAGTACCTTGTGTGTATCTGGTTCTGCTTGTCCCCTTTCCCTGCCTCCGTATCTACCTCCTGTGTTTTAACCATCTTCCTGTATTTTCCAGTCTGTTCCATGTGAATAGAGCCCTGTCCTGTCTGTCTGCTTTCACCTTCTGCTCTGCTTGTTCACCACTCCGGCGGTTCCGCTCTGCTTCGCTTGTTTGCCGCACCTGCGGTTTTGCTCTGTTCTGCTTTTTCTACCGCATCTGCGGGTTTTGCTCTGCTGAGCTTGTCTACCGCATCTGCGCGTTTTGCTCTGCTGAGCTTGTCTACCGCACCTGCGGGTTTTGCTCTGCTTAGCTTGTCTACTGCACCTGCGGGATTTGCTCTGCCCAGCTTGTCTACCGCACCTGCGGGTTTTGCTCTGCTCAGCTTGTCTACCGGATCTGCGAGTTTTGCTCTGCTCAGCTTGTCTACCGCATCTGCGGGTTTTGCTCTGCTCAGCTTGTCTACCGTATCTGCGGGTTTTGCTCTGCTTAGCTTGTCTACCGCATCTGCGGGTTTTGCTCTGCTCAGCTTGTCTACCGCATCTGCGGGTTTTGCTCTGCTCAGCTTGTCTACCGCATCTGTGGGTTTTGCTCTGCTCTGCTCATCTGTACAGTTCCCTATCCTGCCTGCGTTTCTACCTGCCAGTACCCGCCTCGCTGCATGTCAGCCGTGCCTGCCTGTGCCCACCTGTCTACACGCCACCCGTGCCTGCCAGTGCCCACCTGTCTGCATACCAGCTGTGCCTGTCAATATCCACCTGTCTGCATACCAGCCGTGTTTGCCAGTACCCACCTGTCTACAAGCCAGTCTAACCTGCCTGTTCCTGCATTTCCCGGTGTGGGTCAACAGCTGTGACTGGGGTCTGACCTGGAGTAGCACCTGGTCCCTCTGCTCGGTTCCTCCTTGGTTCACGGAGTCGACTGAGCCGCCGTGCGACCTTGGTCGGATCGGGTTGATACTTAGCTACGCCCCTCCAGGCACTCCTCGGTTCATAGTACAGTGGGATCACTAGTCACGCTCACGCCAGTCAGTCCGGGTGTGAGCGTAACACAGTAAACAAGGAAACTTTACACATCGCCTTCTACTGTCAGATCAGCATAATGTCCTCCTTCACACAAACCAAGAAGTCCACAACTGTTGCATATACCAACAGAAGATACTAAGTGGCAGTAGGTGCAAGTTTCTCCAGCATGTTAGATATCAGAGAGAGAACAGAGAGGGAAGCACAGTGGCTCAGTGGTTAGCACTGAAGCCTTGCAGCGCTGGGGTCCTGGGTTCAAATCCCACCAAGGACAACATCTGCAAGGATTTTGTATGGTCTGCCCGTGTTTGCATGGGTTTCCCCCTCAGTAAAACAACAGCCATAGAGTGTCCAGGAACCTTCCCACACACTTTTCTTAGCCAGGGCTGCTTCTCGGCAGGGATTTTTACGGGCCCACCAGAGAATCCTCGGGTGGACCCTGGCTTCTCTATCAGGAGAGTTCATAATAGCGCAGACTTTGCAGCTGCTATAGGGCTGTGGGCCCAATATTGTGGGCCCAATGTTTTTCAGTCTGACACTGCTTCTCAGTGAGAGTTGTATTTTACCACAGCCATATTCGGTGAAAGGACTGGCATAGAGGGAAACCGCATCTACTTCGGCTGTCATTTCTCTGCCACCAGGTTCCGCCCATTGTCACATGTCTGGCTGTATGTTCAGCGGTGAGAGCCACAGATTAGGCTGCTGTGTTACAGCTTTCAACAACTCTGCAGCGGTGGGCGGTTTGTCACCTAAGCATTAAGCATATTATCTTCAGCACAGCCTTTTGCCGCTTGGCCAAGGCAGTGCTGCAGTGCTTTCAGCTTGTGACTGATGTGGTCTTTTAGGAGATGGAGGCCGAACTGGAGGAGTAGGTGCAGAAGCTGAACAATGTGATTACATTGAGGTTACATTTGTTTGGTTTTTATGCTAAAAAAAAATAAAAACACAGTAGGATTTTTTTTTTTTGGCGTCTCTTCAAATGTGTATTGGAGTATGTCCTAATTTTTGGCAGCCCTTGAAATTGTTGCATATGCAATAACAGTATAGGAGACACACTCCTTAACCCCCCGTCAGGGGCAATATGTTTCATAACGAGTTTAGGGGCACTGCGTCTGTCAGGCACAGGCTAGAAAATTGGCTATATTTTCCTTTTTTAAAAATTTCAATGCTCTAAAAGTGATCAGTTACCTTAATAGGAATGTAATAAATGAGAATACACATAATCAGGTGGAAAAAAAATGTTTACTAACCAGAAAAGTAATATGTTTCAAAGTGCACACATTTTGCTACTTGCAAAAAAAACCCGACAGTTTTCTTCAAAAACTATTAGTAAACCTAAAATTTAGATAAGCAAAATAAATTATAAGGTTGCTGAAATAGTACTGTACTCAAAATCAGTCACTATCAGATGTTAGCGGTTCACCTGTAAAAGTACACTTGCAGAGCAATGAGCATGATTTGCAGATCATTTCTGCATGAGACAGGCAAATAGCATTTTTGCAATTTTTACATGCAGAATTTGAGAGTCTCCTGAGTCCTGTTTCTACAGTGCAGGTGTTGCATCTCTGTCTTTTGGGTGGAGGGGAGCTGGTGATTCTTCGCGTTCATGTTCTGTGCGAAATTTTCTCAGCCGCATTTGCATGCTAGAGGGTATTCCAATTGTTTTCTGCGAAGCTCTGCAATGACCAGTTCATGAGCCAATGTTTTTAGATAGAGTCTTCTACGCTGTGATCCCAGCTGGTTTCCTATGTAAATAACTTGAGAATTTATTCCTGCCACATTTAGCATAGTGAAAAAAATTACCATTGGCCAGCGCCTGACATTTCTGCACACGCTGAAAGTAGTACACATCTGATCTGCAGTGTCTACACCACCCTTGGTTTCGTTGTAAAACGTTATCAATTCCGGCTTATTTTGTGCTTCAGACCGAGGATCGATCGCATCATCATCATGTAGCGAGGATACAAGAATAACATTTTTGTTCTTGCGTGGGACATAGGACACTAAAACTTTGCCTTCACCAAATCCAAACATACTGTGGTATTGTTCTCTCCCTTTCACATTGATAAACTGTGGCGGCAATTGTGTTTTATTTTTTCGCACAGTACCCACATATGATATTTTTTTGGATTTCAAAAAATCAATCAAACCCACATCAGTAAACCAGTTATCTGCAGTTATATTTCTCCCCGAACCATACAAAGGCTCAGCCATTCGCTTTACCACCTCACTTGGTGTGTTGCTTACGCAATATGGACCTGCTGGCTGTTTCCCCGCATAAACTTCCATATTGTAGGTATAAGTAATCCTGGAGTCAGCAAGGGAAATTTTTTTTAGCCCATATTTGTTTGGTTTAGATGGGATATATTGCTGAAAGCCACATCTACCACGAAATCCCGGGAGCATTTCATCAATAGTGACATTTTGACCTAGACAATAGCTTTTTTGACAGGTTTGCACAAGCCGGTGATATTTTTTTCGCTCAGTTCTGGTACTTCTGTCGTCAAAACGAAGACACCGCATTATAATTTTGAATCTCTTTCTATTCATTACCAAGGAAAATTTCTCAATGCCATCCCCATCTCTACCCCAGAGCTCCTCCAAACTCTGTCGGTTTGCCCTATAGGCGCCTGCAAGATATAGCAAACCAATAAACGCCCTCAGTTCAATTACATCAATAGGGTTGACCTCTCGCTTTCTAATGAAACTGTCCCTTATGGTGTCCATGTACTGATTTGTTTATGTCACAATTGTGACCAGAATGTCATCAGTGAATAAACAGTTCCAGCATTCCATTTCATTTTTAGCATTCCTTGCAGTTCCTATGACACCAGGAAGGTGGCTCAAAATGTTATGCGAGCGTGTGCGAGAACGTTTAGGGGGTGGCTTTTTTATCCATTTTGTTGTTTTATCTTTGCCCAAATAATATGTTTCTATGTCTTGAGCATCCTCCTCACTCTCTCCATCTTGATCTGTATCAGACACATCTGGACATTCTTCCACATAATCTTCTGAATCAATGTCACTTTCTTCCCCTAAATCTTCTAGCTGTAAGGGGTCTGTCTCATCATCATCAAGCAGTATATTTTGCACTTGCTCAACATGAAGGGCATTTGACAAGTCAAATATTCTCCTCGCCATTTCAGAAGAAAAGCTGAAGCAAGAGAGAGAATATGTGTTAGGGCGCAATGTGCCTGAGAAGCACACTCTTATTTCTAACAAAACCTTCTATGACAAATCCACAAATTTAGCACTAGCTATTCATAAAACAAGCTAAAAAAACAATTGGGATGAATAAAAACAGCAAATACTAACCATCAAAGGTGTGACGCATTCAGGGGCAATGAGCCTGAGAAGCCAAAACACTGATATCTGATCTCCTGAAGCTCTGCAGCACAAGAGGCTTCTCAGGTTTCACACAGCCTAAAGTTAGGAAGGTACTGGGAGGAGGGTGCTTCCCATACATACCACTGAAAATAGAGAAATGAAACTAAGTGAGCTGCACCTGTCAGATCAGTTGCCCCTGATGGAAGGTTAATAATGGGAAGGACAATTCAAATAGATTCTATATTCGAGAATATTAACTGTCTTATCTGAAATTATTTTACGGGTGAGGTATCGCAGTATGGTTAGCGTATTACATCCATTTTAACTTGTTTTTATGTATGTTTTTTTTATGTCAGTCCGCAAAAGTGACGTAATACTCTGACAACATTGTTCACAATATGCTATTTGTCAGCGGCCAACTGAAAATAGGTTTGAACCCACAACTGCAATACTTTAAATGAAGTGTAATATTTGACATGCACACAATAATTGCTGGAGTATCAGGGCGATCATATGGGATAACGTCTGATGGCCATGGTTTCAGGCAGTCGCCTAATAGTATGTTATTTGTCAACGACCAAGTGTCTATTGGTTCAACAAAACATAGGTGGCTGAGTTTAAAAGGAGTGGAATATTTGGCACGCTCCACAAAATTTCAGTATTATTACGGCAGTCATATGGATTACGTGCGTCTGATAATTGAAAAAAGTTCCTCTGCTTCCACAATACAGTAATATGAATAAAACTAAAAAAATCTGGCTGTGTTCTGCCAACAAGCAAATGGAGCTGTAAAATGGTGTACACTGACACACTGCTACAATTTATAAATGGAGGACAATATTTTCCACGTTCACAACAAATGGCTGGATTTGAAACCCAGTTATATGTGATATGTCTGACAGAGAACCACGAATTTAAATAGCAGGGCTGTAGTTTACGAATACTATTCTTCAGAGACCTAGTGTGAATAGCTTTACCAACACACTGCAACAAACTGAAAATGCAAGAAATGTCTGATTTTGGAACACTGTTATAGGTGATATGTCTGACTGACAACCATGGTTTTAAATAGCAGGCCTGTAATTTACTAATATTATTCTACTCAGAGATCTAGTGTGAATAGCTTGACCAATACACTGCAACAAAATGGAAGGCAGAAATGGCTGATTTTGGAACACTGTTATAGGTGATATGTCTGACAGACAACAACGGTTTTAAATAGCAGGCCTATAATTTACTAATATTATTCTACACAGAGACCTAGTGTGAATAGCTTGACTGACACACTGCAACGAAATTAAAATGGAAGAAATGGCTGATTTTGGAACACTGTTATAGGTGATATGTCTGACAGAGAACCACAGTTTTAAATAGCAGGCCTGTAATTTTCTAATGCTATTCTTCACAGACACCTTGTGTGAATATCTTGAAGGACAAACTGCAACAGAATGGAATAGGAGGCCAATATTTTCCAGGTTCAGTTCAAATTTCTGGATTTTTAATGCTGAAGTATGGAACAGATCTGGCTGTATTTTGCAGTGCTAACAAGCAAATGGAGCAGAAAAAACGGTGAGCTCTGGATTGCTTTTTAAGCAAATAACCAGGATTAAGATAAAAAAAAAATTGCCCTGGCCCCTGATATCTGGAGCTATGTCTACAAATATCTGTAATTATTACAGCAGCAGCAGACAGAACGTTCAATGGACCGTCTTGCACTATATGCACTCCAGTCTGCCACATACACTGCCTGCCTGCCTAACACTGATTATATGCAGCTGGATTAGTCCTCAGAAGGACTGTTAGTTCAGATGGATATATAGATATGTTGTGGAATACCTATACTAACTATAAACAAGCAAATCTCTGCCTGACTCAGCAGCACCTCTCCCCACTCTGCCTGATTCCGGGGCAGACTGTGACGAGCGTAGTGGCGCCAGGTCTTATATAGACCTGATGACGCTGTGCGGCCAGCCAATCACTGTAATGCCACAACCAACATGGCTATGGCAGTACAGTGAGTGGCAAGCAATCCCTGCATGTTCATTGGCTCTCTAAAGAGGGTCAAACATGCAGGGAGGGGCCCAGAGTTCCCGCCCGAGCAACCCGTAAATACTCGCCGGGCACCGAGCTTGTCGAGCACCGTGATGCTTGGGTGAGTACCGAGCAGTGGCGAGCACGTTTGCTCATCACTATTCTGTATTCTTACAATCACATATGATACTCTGAGACTTTTGTATACATCACATATGAGGCATTGAGGCTTCTGTAAACATCATATAGGAGACACTAAGGTTGTTGCATAGTTATATTGTTACATAGGTTGAAAAAATACCTAGGTCCATCAAGTTCAACCTTTCTCCACTAGTGTTGAGCGAGCATGCTCGACACTCCTCGGTACTCGCCCGAGCTTCTCACTACTTGGGATGTTCGGCGAGCACCGAGCATTTTCGGGTTACTCGGGTGGGAGCTCGGGTCTCCGCCCTGCATGTTTGGCGCTCTTTACAGAGCCAATGAACATGCGGGGATTGCCAGCCAGTCACTGTAATGCCGCAGTCATGTTGGTTGTGGGCATTACAGTGATTGGCTGGCCGCACAGCGTCACCTTGAGTATTTAAAACCGGGCGCCGCCATCTTGGACACAGTCACTCTGGATCAGACAGTGTAGGGAGAGTGCTGCAGAGCTAGGGAGAGATTTATACTGCGAAATAGGTAGTGTAGGGTCTCTAAAGCCTGCCAAATCAAACAAACAGTCCTTCTGAGGACTAATATCCATCCCAGATATCAGGGAAGCAGGCTGTATAGGAGACGAAGTGGTTATACCAACAAACACTGCATTACAGTTCTGTGTGCTGCTGCTGCTCAAATTGCTAGACTTAGCCCCAGGTCTCAGGGGCCAGGAAAAATGCTTTTTTTTTCATCTAAATACTCTTTTTTTTTCCCCTCAGTCAGACTGTACAAACACCCGTCTTATTAACCTTTTGGTATTCCCCCCCCCCCAAAAAAAAATTTGAGTGTGTCTGTGAGTGTTCAGACACAAATATATCTGTTTAAAAGAGTCTGGTTTCGGCCAGATAACTAGAACTGTGGTTTTGCAGTTCCACGGTTCAAATCTCTGTATTATCCACTTTTTTGCCTATTTTCCATAAAAAAAACAGTTTGAGTGTCTCGCTGACTGTTCAGACACAAATATATCTATTTAAAAAAGTCTGGTATGCGCCAGGAAATTAGAACTGTGGTTTTCCTCTTCCACGGTTCAAATCTGGGTGTTATCCACCTTTTTGCCTTTTTTCCATAAAAAAAAACAGTTTGAGTGTCTCGCTGACAGTTCAGACACAAATATATCTGTTTAAAAGATTCTGGTGTAGGCCAGAGAAATAGAACTGTGGTTTTCCTCTTCCTTGGTCCAAATCTGGGTGTAATCCACCTTTTTGTTTTTTTTCCATAAAAAAACAGTTTGAGTGTCTCGCTGACTGTTCAGACACAAATATATCTGTTTAAAAGATTCTGGGGTAGGCCAGAGAACTAGAACTGTGGATTTCCTCTTCCATGGTTCAAATCTGGGTGTAATCCACCTTTTTGCCTTTTTTCCATAAAAAAACAGTGTGGTCATCAATATGTGATGACCACACAAAAGTGAATATACATAAAGTGCATGTGCGTATATATAAAGAAAATATGAAGTATATAAAGGTATAAAAAGTATAATGTCCACTCCGGTCAGAAATCCTAGATGGCCAAAGTTGATAGGTAGAATTCATAGATGTTATATAGGTCCTTCAGGTACCACGGGTGGAAAGAAAGAAGGACCCACCACACCACGATATGCACCACATTGATGAAAATATGAGGAATAAATACTGCAGGGACAAAAAGAAGAAACTAGTATAAATATATATCAAACAATATAATCAAAAGAAAAAATAATTAAAGGTATATAAGACAGTCTCCAAGAAGGGTTAAAAAATATACACATATATAAAAGAACGCATTATATAACCACATAAAAAACAAGACAATTAAAAGCGACCTGATATCAAATAGGTGGTCAGAGAAATGGAACAAAAGTATTATATTCATTGAGGCCTTGTGGGTGGACCGTATTTAGGGTCCAAATCCATTTGGTTTCCCGCTGGGCCAAATTTCGATTGATATTACCCCCACGAATAGTAGGGGAAATTGAGTCAATGCCACAAACCAGTAATTTGGTACTGTCACAGTCATGGTAGATTTTGAAGTGTTTTGGAATTGTCTTCAAAATAGAAATGTCTTTTTCATCCCTAGCCGCGATAATGCCCAATATATGTTCGCGTACCCGCACCTTTAATTGTCGTGATGTCATCCCAACATATATTTTGGAGCACGGGCAGGTGGCATAGTAAATGACAGCCCGAGTAGTGCAGGAAATTTTTTTATTGATTTTATAGGATTTCCTACCTGTAGAGTCACAAAAAGTATTTGAACGTTCAATATTGGGGCATGCCAAACAACGCCCACATGGCGAACAGCCACCTGTCAGAGGATAATTGTCAAGAAAGGTCTTCGCAGGTACGGGTTTATAGTGACTAGAGACAAGTTGGTCATATAGATTTTTTGACCTCCGGAACGTAATTTGTGGTCTCTCCGGAAGGTATTGCGTTAAAGTAGGATCTGCCAGGAGGATTGGCCACGATTTATCCAGACATTGCCTCATAGTAGCAGCATGGGCATTGTGAGTCGTAATAAACCGAACGCGATTTTTATCAATTCTTTGTCTGGAAGAATATAAGAGTTGGTGGCGTGGTGTGTGTTTAGCTCTGTGATAGGCACGTTTAACCATCCTATGGCTATAGCCACGTTCATGGAAGCGTGTCTTCAATTCAGCAGCTCGTCTCTCAAAGTCCATGCCGATTGGTTCATCCACACACACCCTCGACACATTTCTTTGTTTTCATTGGTCCCGGTCTCCTTTTTAAACTTCCTGCTTCCTTGGTATCTCCACCCCCTGACGAAGCCGCTCTGCCGAAACGCGCGTCGGAGTGGACGCATGTCTGGCATGCGGGAGGTATTCACTTCATTGTAAGTTACTCTCTCCCTATTATTTTATACTTTATTACATAGTCTACCTATACTGGAGGATTCTTTATTACTTTGTTCTCTACTCACGGCTGATTTCATTGCCTCCTTCTTTCACTATCATTGCATATTACTATCATATTTTTGTAATGGGTTTTGAATAATGTACTAATGTAATACTATTTGTTGGTATCATGTAGTCCACTTTTTTAATTTTATCAATTATACACCTATACGTTTGTATGATATAATTCTTTATATTCTTTGTATTTGATTATTTGCTTCTTCCACTATTTATTTTATTCATTACTCACTTGTCAACACATTTTTTGTAATTTGTCTTTTGTTTTTATATTTCTTTCCTCCATCCTTGTACTTACACCATTATCCTTCCTCTTTTATTTCCTCCCACATGAACTATTTGTCATTACCTTTTATTCAGACATTCGCCCCTGTTTTTAATAATATTTTAATTAATTTCTCGTTGTCATCACCTGTTCATTAATAAAAATGTAATTATTCACCATACTCTGGTATTTGGGACTCTATGATCGGCCTTCCTCTTTCTTGTTTGCTATATGCTTTTTCCGATTGTCCCGTTTGCCCATACTTGTCCTTCACTCCGGATGGTTTAATATTGCATATTATTACAAACATATATATATTTATATTATTTACCACCGGAGGTATATCTTTGGTTTTCTTGCATTATATTACTATTCTTCCACTGTTGTGCGTGCAATAGAACCCCCTGTTGTGTGTGTAAGGCAATCCCCTGTCCATACTGCATGTAAAGATGCCCCCTCCTCTCAGTCTTCACTTGTTATGGCAGTTTCTCAAGAAACAGCATCAACGTCCACGTCCATGTCCCACCGCAGCATTCAATTGTCCATATCCCAGAGCCCCACAGGTCACAGTCCTAAATTCGCACATTTCATGACTGCTTGCGTTGGAAATGCTGCCTTTTAGGCTGGTGGAGACGGAATCCTTCCGCAACCTTATGGCGGTGGCCGTCCCTCGGTACTCGGTCCCCAGCCGACACTATTTTGCCCGGTGTGCCATCCCCGCACTACACAAGCACGTGTCCCAAAAAATCTGCCGTGCCCTCAACAACACAGTTACTGGGAGAGTCCAGTACTGGGAGAGTCCACAATCGTACCCCGAGTTGCCAGATCTGTTCGTCAAAGTACGCTGCCTGTCAGCTCATTTTCGGAAGTCGGCTACAGCTTCCGCCGCCCTTGCTGTGTTGCAGCAGCGTTTGCAGCTTCCGGCACACCGACTGGTGTGTGATGTCCCCACACGTTGGAACTCTACCCTCCACATATTGGAAAGGATTTGTGAGCAGAAGAGAGCAGTTGTGGAGTACCAGCTGCAACAAGGCCATCGATATTCAGGTCAGACTCCAAACATAAGAACTCAGGAGTGGACCTGGATGTCTGACATATGTACCATCCTGACAAACTTTGAGGAGTCCACCAAGATGGTGAGTGGAGATGACGCCATCATTAGCATCAGCATCTCACTTGTCTGGCTTTTGCAACGTTCTCTGCAGAGAATTAAAGAGGAGGCATTGCAGCCAGAGTATAATGAGATGGATCAAGAAGCTGTAGCGGGCGATTACACACAGCCCAGCCTCATCTCATCCCAACGTGCATTGGGGGACAATGAGAGAGAGGAGGAGGAGGAGGAGGAAGAACAGGAGCTGGTATGATGCACTGTAAACGGTAGTACCTGTACAACTGTCATACCATCGGTTCAGCGTGGGTGGCCTGAGGACAGGGAGGAGGAGGAGGAGGAGGAGAGCATGGTCAGTCGTTATCTTGGTGAGGACATGGAAGTCTTGCCCGTTAAAAGTCTGGCACGCATAGCTGACTTTATGTTACGCTGCCTTAACCGTGACCCTCGCGTTGTCAAAATGTTAGGTGGCAGTCATTACTGGTTGGTGACACTTTTAGACCCCCGCTACAAGGAGAACTTTCACTCTCTTATTCCTGAGGTGGAGAGGTCTACAAAAATGGGGCAGTACCAGAATGCCCTTGCTGCAGAACTGTTAAAAAAAATTCCCATCTGAACACGCTAGCGGCAGAGGTCACAGTTCGTTGCCCAACCAAGGCGTACAAGTGAGAGAGACGCAACTCAAATCCAGCAGAGGCAGGGGAACACTGTCAACGTTCTGGGACAGTTTTCTGAGACCTGCCCAGTAGAGATGAGCGTTGTTCTACTCGAACTGTTCGCCAATCTCAAATTGGAGCTTTTTTGGGCGGTGTTCGAGCCGTTTGGCGAACACGAACGATTTGAGAAAAATTCGGCTGTTCGAGGTTATGTTCGATAACTGTTCGTGCACCAAAATCATAACTGGATTTTTTCTCAGTAATGATGAAAATTAATGTTAATACACAGTTTGAGTGTACAGCGGGGTGGGGGGAGGGGCAGGGGATGGATCTCTGCAGGAATAATGAAGAACTCCATTTTTTTTCCTCTTTCCCGCATTTACAGTGGGGAGGTGCAATCTGTCAGCCTATCAGCAGCGCACACACGGAGCGAAGCGCTTATTTTCACACAAGCAAGGGCATGTGTCATTGGCAGTGTATGTCACATGTCCTTGCCCTATAAGACCCAGCCATTTTCCCTGTCGCCACCATTTTCTCACTGCTGCAGCTGCGTGTTAGACGGCACCGCTGTTGCTGTGTGCGCTATACCTTGTTAATTTCAAGCCAATTTTCGCACAAATCTACAGATAGCTTGGGAGTAGGGAATAGTTGTGATTGCAGTCCTTTTAATGACTAGGTTACAGCATTTCCTACGACTTTTATCAGGCAGGTCTGTGCTCTTAAATAGATAGATTGTGGGAGTAAAGACTAATTGTAATTGCAGTCCTTTTCAGGACTAGGTTACATCAGTTCCTATCAGTTTTTGCCAGGCAGGTCTGTGCCAGTGCTGTGCAAGTTTTTTTCACAGCATTTGGCTGAATCTAGCAAAGCTAATCCTTTTTGGCCTATTGCAGAGTGTGTTAGTCAGTGGAGTAGCCTATCTGTGTTGCAAGACATACCACCTGTGTATAGAATACCAATTTTTTTACTGCACCTAGTGAAGTAAAATCTTTTGGGCATAGCATCATTCTATTAGTCCATATATACTGACCTCCATCACGTTGCAAATTCAAAATAATTTTTTGTCTGCATCTAGGTCTGAAAAAATATTTGGCCTTCTAGCAGTGTGTGGGACTTTCTCTATTAGTCCATCTATACTGACCTCCATCAGGCTGCAAATTAAAAATAATTTTTATCTGCATCTACCTCTGAAAAAATATTTGGCCTTCTAGCTGTGTGTGGGACTTGTTCTATTAGTCCATCTATACTGATCTCCATCAGGTCGCAAATTAAAAATAATTTTTATCTGCATCTAGCTCTGAAAAAATATTTGGCCTTCTAGCAGTGTGTGGGACTTTCTCTATTAGTCCATCTATACTGACCTCCATCAGGTTGCAAATTAAAAATAATTTATATCTACATCTAGCTCTGAAAAAATATTTGGCCTTCTAGCAGTGTGTGGGACTTTCTCTATTAGTCCATCTATACTGACCTCCATCAGGTTGCAAATTAAAAATAATTTTTTGTCTGCATCTAGCTCTGAAAAAATATTTGGCCTTCTAGCAGTGTGTGGGACTTTCTCTATTAGTCCATCTATACTGACCTCCATCAGGCTTCAAATTAAAAATAATTTTGATCTGCATCTAGCTATGAAAAAATATTTGGCCTTCTAGCAGTGTGTGGGACTTGTTCTATTAGTCCATCTATACTGACCTCCATCAGGTTGCAAATTGAATATCATTTTTTTCTGCATCTACTTCTGAAAAAATGTTTGGGCTTCTAGCAGTGTGTGGGACTTGGTCTATTAGTCCATCTATACTGATCTCCATCAGGTTGCAAATTAAAAATAATTTTTATCTGCATCTAGCTCTGAAAAAATATTTGGGCTTCTAGCTGTGTGTGGGACTTGGTCTATTAGTCCATCTATACTGATCTCCATCAGGTTGCAAATTAAAAATAATTTTTATCTGCATCTACCTCAGAAAAAAAATTTGGGCTTCTATCAGTGTGTGGGACTTGTTCTATTAGTCCATCTATACTGACCTCCATCAGGTTGCAAATTGAATATAATTTTTTTCTGCATCTACTTCTGAAAAAATATTTGGGCCTCTAGCAGTGTGTGGGACTTGGTCTATTAGTCCATCTACACTGACCTCCATCAGGTTGCAAATTAAAAATAATTTTTATCTGCATCTAGCTCTGAAAAAATATTTGGGCTTCTAGCAGTGTGTGGGACTTGGTCTATTAGTCCATCTATACTGATCTCCATCAGGTTGCAAATTAAAAATAATTTTTATCTGCATCTAGCTCTGAAAAAGTATTTGGGCTTCTAGCAGTGTGTGGGACTTGGTCTATTAGTCCATCTATACTGACCTCCATCAGGTTGCAAATTGAATATCATTTTTTTCTGCATCTAGCTCTGAAAAAATATTTGGGCTTCTAGCAGTGTGTGGGACTTGTTCTATTAGTCCATCTATACTAACCTACACCAGGTTGCAAATTCAATATAATTTTATTCTGCATCTAGCTTTGAAAAAATATTTGGGCTTCTAGCAGTGTGTGGGACTTGTTCTATTAGTCCATCTATACTGACCTCCATCAGGTTGCAAATTGAATATCATTTTTTTCTGCATCTACTTCTGAAAAAATGTTTGGGCTTCTAGCAGTGTGTGGGACTTGTTCTATTAGTCCATCTATACTGACCTCCATCAGGTTGCAAATTGAATATAATTTTTTTCTGCATCTACTTCTGAAAAAATATTTGGGCTTCTAGCAGTGTGTGGGACTTGGTCTATTAGTCCATCTACACTGACCTCCATCAGGTTGCAAATGAAAAATAATTTTTATCTGCATCTAGCTCTGAAAAAATATTTGGGCTTCTAGCAGTGTGTGGGACTTGGTCTATTAGTCCATCTATACTGATCTCCATCAGGTTGCAAATTAAAAATAATTTTTATCTGCATCTAGCTCTGAAAAAGTATTTGGGCTTCTAGCAGTGTGTGGGACTTGGTCTATTAGTCCATCTATACTGACCTCCATCAGGTTGCAAATTGAATATCATTTTTTTCTGCATCTAGCTCTGAAAAAATATTTGGGCTTCTAGCAGTGTGTGGGACTTGTTCTATTAGTCCATCTATACTAACCTACACCAGGTTGCAAATTCAATATAATTTTATTCTGCATCTAGCTCTGAAAAAATATTTGGGCTTCTAGCAGTGTGTGGGACTTGTTCTATTAGTCTATCTATACTGACCTCCATCAGGTTGCAAATTGAATATCATTTTTTTCTGCATCTACTTGTGAAAAAATGTTTGGGCTTCTAGCAGTGTGTGGGACTTGGTCTATTAGTCCATCTATACTGATCTCCATCAGGTTGCAAATTAAAAATAATTTTTATCTGCATCTAGCTCTGAAAAAATATTTGGGCTTCTAGCTGTGTGTGGGACTTGTTCTACTAGTCCATTTATACTGACCTCCATCAGGTTGCAAACTGAATATCATTTTTTTCTGCATCTACCTCAGAAAAAAAATTTGGGCTTCTAGCAGTGTGTGGGACTTGTTCTATTAGTCCATCTATACTGACCTCCATCAGGTTGCAAATTGAATATAATTTTTTTCTGCATCTATTTCTGAAAAAATATTTGGGCTTCTAGCAGTGTGTGGGACTTGGTCTATTAGTCCATCTATACTGATCTCCATCAGGTTGCAAATTAAAAATAATTTTTATCTGCATCTAGCTCTGAAAAAGTATTTGGGCTTCTAGCAGTGTGTGGGACTTGGTCTATTAGTCCATCTATACTGACCTCCATCAGGTTGCAAATTGAATATCATTTTTTTCTGCATCTAGCTCTGAAAAAATATTTGGGCTTCTAGCAGTGTGTGGGACTTGTTCTATTAGTCCATCTATACTGACCTCCATCAGGCTGCAAATTGAATATAATTTTTTTCTGCATCTAGCTCTGAAAAAATATTTGGGCTTCTAGCAGTGTGTGGGACTGGGTCTATTAGTTCATCTATACTGACCTCCATCAGGTTGCAAATTAAAAATAATTTTTATCTGCATCTAGCTCTGAAAAAATATTTGGGCTTCTAGCAGTGTGTGGGACTCATTGTATTAGGCCATCTATACCAAGCTCCACCAGCTTTGAAATTAATAATAATTTTTAGCTGCATCTAGCCCCGAAAATAATTTTTCCCAATAGTGGTAGCAATAGAAATATGGGGCGCGCGCCTGGCTAACAAAAATATACGCTTCATAACACAAAACACCAGCCTAGCGCACTGCATTAATAAGATGGCATCATCGTCTCTCCCAGTGCTAGGCCTACTACGCAGGCTAGCATTCCTGTGCCTAAAACACAATGTATGGGTCCGCGCTAGCCACTATGCTGAGGGGTATAAAGCTGCTGCTAACGCTTTATAACAATTCAATTGGCAGATTTTCACAGAGCTCTTCCACAACGCCCACCCATCGGGCAACAGTTGCCCACCCTCCCTATGGGATCTAGTGGCGAATAGTTGATGCCATTAATCAGAGCGTCAGTTGCCCCGTCAACGTGGCAAGCATACGGTAAGGCATGGGAAGAGTGGACACGACTAGCAGCAGGCAGACGGGTTGACCAATGTGAACAAGCCAGATCACAAGTCACCATAGAATTTCTCCACCAGCTAATGATGAGGGGCATATCAGGAGCGTCAGCGCAGCGGTGTCTGACCGGAGTAGCATTTCACTTCCAACTACTGAATTGGGGAGATGTGACAAAGATTCATCATCAGACAATCCATAAAAGGGTGGAAAAAGGGTCAGCCAAGTCAGGAATGTAGACGTCCAGTCCCGTGTCACTAAAACTGATTTCTCACATCATATCCCTAACACCATTAACATGACACTCACAATTTGAAGCAACACTAATGTCTACTGCATTTGTGATCGCCTTCTTCGGGGCGCTATGTATAAGCGAATTAGTCCCTCAATCCAAAATTACCACCAGTGGAGGCTTATTACACCAGGACGTAGTCATAGCCAATAATGCAATACGTCTACGCATACACCAATCGAAAACGGTTCCAGCGGGCAGGGGTACTTGGGTACTTCTACAACCCACAAACGGTACACTGAGTCGGGTAACTATAGTAAAAACATATCTAACCATCAGATCACAAAGTAATTTCTTCCTATCACACATTGATGGAACGCCATTATCAAGATACCTGTTCCAAGCTATATTTAATAAATGCATAACATCGGCAGGGAACCACCCCAAAGATTACGGGACACACTCATTCCGCATAGGTGCGGCCACGGAAGCAGCAAGAGCAGGACTGTCAGAAACGGAAGTTCAGAGGATAGGGAGATGGCGATCCACGTGTTTGGCGAGATACATAAGACCGGACTTGTTATCCTAACGTGGTTTGTTTCTTTTACAGGTGATGCTAAGCCAACAGTGTGAGTGATAGGCCACTCGTATATATATTGGGCACAAAAAAGGGCGAAAGTCCGCCCAGGCGGGAGGAAATTAGAGTTTCATAACACATATTTCAACTGGAGAGGTATTAGAGGCCTGCTATGGCCACAGGTACTAATGGAGGTAATCAAGGTAGGGAGAGAGGCAAGAGGTCCGGTCATCTTAGTTATACAGGCCGGGGGAAACAACCTAGGTCATCACAAGAGCGCATAACTAATGGCAATAATGAAACTAGACACTGAGCGCTTCAGAGAATTTTTCACAAAATTAGCTATAGTATGGTCAGAGATTGTGCCGATAGCGGTATGGCAAGGTGCACGAGACATCACGGCCATCGAATGGACAAGGCGGGTAATAAATATTCGGATGGCAAAATTTAGAAGAGACAGAGGCGGTGTAGTGATACGACACCGACAACTGGAAGGAGATAAAGCAGGCCTCATACGGCCCGACGGTGTTCACTTAATAGATATTGGACTGGACATATTCCTGTCAGGACTCCAGGACGGAGTGGAACAAGCGTTAAGAGTGATGAGTGGGGGTCAGAGTCCTGCATACGAGTACGCTGGATCCTCCGTGGCCTGGAAATAGAAAGGACATGTTGGAGAGTTACACTTGTTGGCCAACTTGCCGGAGTGGGGACCCAGGGCATGCTGCAACAAGCTGAATTATTTTAGAAATAAAATGCCTTTCTAATGGAATGAGTATAAAGAGTTAATAAAGCTGTGACCGATCCTCACCCATCCAGTTGCAAGAGTTACATTATTGTATTGTCCATGAAAGGGGGGCGGTAGGGGGGCTGAGCGTCTGGGTTTGGTTGGGGGTCCCCACAGTCTGCCTAGGCTAGATTCATTTAAAAATTCTTATTAGATACACAGGCGGTGCAGCTTGCTTCGCAGCTGGGCTACTACGCCCAAAGTATTGCCTAGACTAGATGCAGTTAAAAATTCTACGCTGACTAGCAGACACTGAAGATTTGGAGCAGACCTCTGAGTAAACAGCTCTTCAGACTCAACCATCTGTGTTACCCCAAGCCATAGTGTATGTAGTTTCTTACAGTTAAAAGGGGGGGGGGTGCGACCCAACCCACCTGGAATTGACGATGCCAACGTCACGTAAGACACAGCAAGGGGACTCCCAAAATTGTGGCACAGACACCACTTAACCTTAGAACGCATACCTGTGGCCTTGCAGGCCCGCCCAGTAAATTGTTTTCTATTTTCTGCAAGATTACTTTAGTTAGAATTTTGAAACTCTAGGTATTCTTCATGTATATAGTTGTTTGTCATTTGAGTTTGAGTTATTCCATGTTATTTGCACACGGGCCTAAAGGGCCCCAGGTATGTGAAAGTGTAGATTTTTATGGTCATGCGTTCTAGGGTTAAGTGGCATCAATTGCCCCACTGTTGCTTAAAACGGTTGGTGAGGTGATTTTACCAAATCCCCAAGCTTTTAGTCTCCCAAGGATGACACAGGGGTAGAAATGTCCTTGCGAATCCATGATTTGTTCATCTTTATGAACGTGAGTCTGTCTACATTCTCAGTGGACAGCCGCGTGCGCTTATCTGTCAGCACACCACCAGCAGCGCTGAACACACGTTCAGAGAGAACGCTGGCTGCATGGCATGACAAGATCTCCAAGGTGTGAGTGGCGAGCTCCGGCGATTATTCCAGATTGGAATACCAAAATGAGCAAGGGTCCAGTGACACAGTCATGGCTTCGATGTTCACTTGGAGATTCTCCTGTACCATCCTCTCTAGGCATTGACTATGTGTCAGAATTCTTGTCTCCTGTGGCCTTGCAAAGGATGGTCTAAAAAAGTGGTGAAACGATTCCACAAAATTGCTGTTACCAGCAGATACTGTGTTACTGTTACTGTTTGAGTGAGGAAGACACGACAGTCCCACCGTTGGCAAGTTAGAACTGTGAGATTCACTACGTGCACCACTGGTGTTTTGTGGAAAAGCACATGTAAGATTCTGCAACAGCTTCTGCAGATACTCCTGCATTCGTCAATACCTTTTTATGGCAGGAATTATTTCGGCAAATATACTTTTGTACCGGGGATCTAAGAGTGTGGCAACCCAGTAGTCGGGATTACTTCGAATTCTGGCAATCCGGGGGTCATGTTGCAGGTAGTGCAGCAAGAAGGCACTCATGTATCTTGCGCATCCAGAAGTACCAAGTCCTTGTTGTGTTGGTAGCGAGGTAAGAATCATGCTTCCTTCCTCTGCCCTCTCCCTCCAACCTCGCACAACAGAAATGTGATCAAGGTCTCCCTCATCTGATGAGTCTTCCATGCCCATCGCCAGTTCGTCCTCCACTTCTTCCTCGGCTCCTGCACCTTCCTCAACAGTTTGGCTGCTACCATGCGCCCTGGTTAATCCCTCTCCCCCACCCTCCCATGCCTGCCGCCTTGGTGCTGCCAACCGTCTGGACCTTGGAGATGTTATCCCTTCCGCATACGACTCCTCCTCTACTTCCTCCACCTCCTCTTGTCCCACCACCTGACTCTGAATTCTGTTTAATGTGTGCTCCAGCATGTAAATCACCGGAATAGTCATGCTGATAATGGCATCGTCGTCAGCACTAAACATCTTCGTCGCCATTTCAAAACTGTGCAGAAGGGTGTGTGGCGCCCCTGAGGGTTCAGTCGCCACAGAGTTACTGCATCTCACCCAGAGGTGTGGTATCTCACCCTCAGGTAAGGAAGGCGTATGGCTCGGGACCCTGACTCCTGCATCCAACACATACCCGCAGTGGGGGTAGGGCGAGATTGCTCCTAAGGGAGAGCACAGTCCCAGGTCCCTAGCTGGTTTGAGGGTCCTATGTAGTGGGTGCTTAGGGGAGCAGCTTAGGGGAGCACATGACAAGGAGAGTATAAATAGGAAGCCATCTTAGAAAGAGCAAGCCAGACAGAGGAGGAAAAGTGACAGGAGCAGAGACTAGGCATGAGCTCTGCTCCGGAGGCGGGCCTAGCCTGGGAGGCCCAGGACTGAAGGAGAGAAGAGAGGAGTGGGAGCTGGAAGGCTCCAGGAACCGAAGGGACCCTACGGCTACGGGCCGTGCAGAAGGCCACCCGTACTCCCGCTGCTACCAGGAGGTAGAGGGGTCAGGCCAGATAAGGGGAACCGGTCCCTCAACTAGCGGAGAAACAGCAAGGCTCAACTAGAAACCGGAGGCTGCTGCATTTCATGTACTGCAGGCCAAAGTCCACACCAGTCTCACTAAGAAGGTAGCCACATAGGACCCAGGGGACGGAACACACGTCACCCGCCAAGGCCCGAGGATACCGGATAGAAGTGTCACTGGGTGTGAGGTGCAGGGAGAAGGCCAGAGAAAGGACACACAGAAGGGGGTCCTGCTAAGTACTCTGGAGCTATCTGGGGGTGGACTGAGCCCCTCACTGAGTATGCACAGCACGACGGGGGAGATTGCTCTGGTACCTGTAATCTGGACTACAACAACTGTGAGTAATATCTTGAGACGGCATCACACGGACTCTGTGTTCATTACTGACTCCCTGCACTACAACCACCATCATCCACCCACACTGCCCTGAAGCTACACTCTTCCTGTGGTTAGTAATAATACCGTTGCTGCAAAACCACCAGCTTCAGAGGACTGTTCCGCAGCGACGGCCCCTTTGGCCGCACTCCACAGGTGGCGTAGTCAGACATTATAAAATCCATATATACAAATTACCCTTGGATTGACCGCCCTGGGTCACGGACTGGGTCACCGCCACAGTGACTACAACCCCCAGCGTCTACCGGCCCGGCTCAGGGTACCCCATGGCCCAGGGGACGCGTCAACTTCATAGGTCCCTCATCTGAGACCACTCCTGCAGCGTGATTTGCCCCACCTCTGGATATCGTTGGCCCAGGCTATACGTCAAAACGTATTGCACCAGGGCTTGTCGGTGCTGCCACAGTCGCTGCAACATGTACAGAGTTGAATTCCACCGTGTCGGCACATCGCATTTCAGCCGGTGAACTGGCAGGCCCAACGACTTCTGTAGAGATGTAAGTCGTTGAACTGCGGGATGCGAACGGCGGAAGTGAGCACACAGCGACCGTGCCCTCTGCAGAAGGCCATCTAGTCCGGGATAGTGGGCTAAAAATTGCTGGACAACCAGGCTCAACACGTGAGCTATACAAGGCACGTGTGTGACATTGCCCCGGCAAAGTGCCGCACCCAGGTTTGCAGCATTGTCGCACATGGCCTTCCCTGGTTGCAGGTCCAGTGGAGACAACCTTTCATGAAACTGGGTCTCCAGAGCTGACCACAACTCCTCAGCTGTGTGACTCACATTTCCCAGACATTTCAAAGTAAACACTGATGCCGTTGAGCCCTGCTGCCAGCATAGTAAGGAGGTGTGCAGGATTCCTTCTGCGCAGTTAGAAAGCAGGTGGCATTACCAGACAGGCTTTGGGTGCAGGTGGAGGACCGAGAGGAGGTTGAGGAGGCAGAAGCAGTGGAGGAACTTCGAGATAAAGAGGATTGACGCACAACTCGTGGGGACGGTAAGACTTGGACAGCAGCCCCTTGTCCTGCTGTCACCATAGTTACCCAGTGCCCAGTCAGCGACATGTAACGCCCCTGTCCATGCCTTCTCGTCCAAGTGTCTGTGGTGAAGTGCACCCTGTCACACACAGAGTTTCTCAAAGAAGCGGTGATGTTGTGTGCGACATGCTAGTGGAGCGCAGGCACACCTTTCTTTGAGAAGTAGTGCCGACTGGGCATCTGGTACTGGGGCACTGTGACGGACATAAGGTCTTGAAAATCCTCTGTGTCCTCCAGGTGGAAAGGCAGCATTTCTGTAGCCAACAGCTTGCAGATGGTGAAATTCAACCTCTTAGCTTTCTCATGGCTAGGAGGAAATGGTCTTTTACTTTTCCACATCTGAGGGACCGAGGGCTGGCTGTTGTGCTTAGACGGTGTTGAGTAGGGTGTCCCCGGCAACTGCCGGTCTGTGAGGAAGATGCAGGCAGACATGTTAGGTTGCCTTGATCCAAAGGTGGTGCTCTCGATGTCGGAGAGCGCTCAACACTAGCAGGTGTTTCCACTTCCCAATGAACTGACGACCTGCCAATCACACTGGCTGTTGCGGGTAAAGAGGTGGCAGGTCTGCGTCCAAAAACATGTGTGACTGCTGTCCCCCCAGTCACAGAGGATGAAGAGGCTGCGGATGCACAAGACGGGGCAGACGGTGGTTGGCCCAGCCGGCTAGGCCGCATTGTAGCACAGTGAGCTTCCCACTGCAACTTATGCTTCATATCCATGTGACGGTACATGCATGAAGTACTCAAACTATGGATTTTTTGGCCTCTACTTAGCTTTTGCTGACAAATATTACAGATAACACGAGTTGGGTCATCCTTATCGATCTGAATAAATGCCCAGGCTATGCAAGGCTTAGAGCCCATGTGACCTGAAGAGCCACTACGACTTGTGGTCAGAGGCAGAGTTGTGGTTGAGGAAGCAGTTGTTGACGTGCTTCCAGTACTCCGTCTCTGTTCAGGAAGGCGCAACCTAACCTCGTCGTCAATAGCATCTGTGATGCCCCGCTGCGCTTGGTATCACAGATCCTAGAAGAGTGCATTGATGGAATCCTCCACAAGAGGCCCCCATAAACATTCACACATCTCCACCTTCCACCTCAGACCATCAGAGGGAGCCCGTTAGGGATATAAATAGGGAAGGTGGAGCTAGGCAGTTCAGTTCCTCTGAAGAGTTCCTGCAGTAGAGAAGCCTAAGAGAGGTCAGTCTGCAGTGGAGCTCAGTCTAGTCTAGAGAACGCAGTTAATAGTTCAGCAGTGGAGCACGAGGCTCCTGCTTGCTAGATTCAGGGAGCCCAGATAGAGCTTAAGGTGTGCCGGTGCCGTAAGATCAGTGAAGCGCGGCAAGCT
This sequence comes from Phyllobates terribilis, assembly GCF_046119375.1. Lineage (NCBI taxonomy): Eukaryota > Metazoa > Chordata > Amphibia > Anura > Dendrobatidae > Phyllobates > Phyllobates terribilis. Next base: position 209,757,325 of record NW_027362762.1, read on the forward strand.
GCCGTTAGTGTGTATAGCCTAGTGAGGGCCCGAGTAGGCCGAAGGCGAGTGGCGAGTTAGTACATAAGGGGCAGAGGAGCTTAACCAGCTCACCCCGAAGCATTTATCGGACACAGGATCCGAGCTTACCGGTATCTCTATGACCCAGTAAGGCATGACCGGAATCCCTGGAGAACTACAAGTACCAGGATCGCTAAGGTGCTGATATGTAACAGAGCCAGGAGACGCTTAGGCCCCGCATACTGGGAGCGTGAACTCCAAGAGAAGGCCCTACCACAAGGTCAGCCAGCGCAGGACAGAGACAAAGTTAGGCCTAGCTCCAGGCAGGTCAGAAACTTACTATGCAGAGGCAAGAAACAGGAGGCCCTACACCCGCTCATTGGGGAGGATCCTGATATGCACCCTTCACCCTACAGTGCTCCGGGATGTGCCTGAATTTCCACCAGTAAAAGGTACTGAAGTGACTACCGTGTCCGTTCCCGTTCTTGCTCTGACCCAGCTGGGTCTCGCCTGTCCTGCATTCCCCCTGCATACGCTGCCCTGAGACCTAGGTCCACCTGTGGGGAGCTATACCATCGAGCTGCCTTATCACCGGCCTCAGTGGACTGCTGCAGCGCTGGTGCTTGTCACCAGATACCACAGGTGGCGTCATGAACTCTTATAAAATTAACAATTATCCACCCTTTTAAAGAGAGACCACAGGGTACGGGCCAGGGAGCCGACCACCGCGACATCCCCAAGGCCAGGCAAATGCCCGGGTACCGAGTCATCCCCATCCCCAGGGCTAGTCACATCCTCCTCCACCTCCTCTGCTGACCTCATTGACTGGCTGACTGTGGGTTGACAGTAAGTGGGATCTCCAACCTCGTCATCATCACCCTGTGTGTTATCACACCCGTCGTCCTCAGAGCCAACCTCTTCCTGCCCTGACCGAAAAGTCAAGTTGTCGCTCCAATCAGGTATTTGAGTCTCATCATCGTCTTCATCATTGTCTCCACCAACAGGAGTTACAGTTTGGGAACAAGGGTCTACATTATGCTCAGAACCTTCTTCATCTGGTCCTGGATTCGACTTATAAAGATTCTGGGCATCAGATCAGATCATTTCCTCATCTGGATTAACAGAAGCTCTGGAGCAGACCTCCGTTTCCCAGGCTATAGTATGAGTAAACAGCTGTGCAGACTCAACCATCTGTGCTACCCCATACTCAGACGGGCAGCTGGAGACTTGAGAGCTGTGAGGAAGCAAGTGCGATTGGGGTGACACCTCTGAGGACTGGAGTTTTTGTGATGTTGAAATTGAGGTGATGGAGAGCCCACTTGAAGGAGCACTTGATATCCGTTGAAGTACCTGCTGTTTTTGTGCCTCATTTAGAATTTGTAGCGATGGGCGTGTCCGTAAGAATGGGATCGTATCACATTGTCCACGAAAAGAAGTCGACATCTTAGTTTGGCTGGAAGATGGTCTTTCTTCTGCAGATGTTACTCCCCCCCCACCGTGGGGGGCCTCGACCCACCGGCGGACAGGCACCAGTATTGGGATAGGGGGGGCTGGCCGTAACGGTCCACCGCGGCTCTGGCACAATCCCGGCGACACAGAGGTGGCACGGGCAGGAACGGACTGGCCGTGTCGGCTTCTCATTTTTTGGATTTTAGAAGGGCATGACATGCCTATATCTGTGTCTCCCCCTCCTTTTACTCCTCCACCTCTTTTCTTTTCGCATGACTATATGTACTTGTCACTTTTCCATGTGTTAGTTGTGTCTTCTGAGCAGTTTGTCAGCTTTTGGACACCTTTGAAGGTGTTATCTATGTGTTTCTATGTGTTTTTGTTTGCCTGCCATTGGTTTTAACGGTGTTCGAAGGTGTTCGACGAACAGTTCGACGAACAGTTCGGCGAACACACGGGTGTTCGACGAACCGAACCGAACTCGAACACTACGGGGGTGGCTCAACACTACTGCCCAGCTTAAAGGCCCTGAGGCGCGAGGTACTCTGACAAGACCATCAAAAGATGGTGAGGTAATACCTTGCTGACCGTACCAGCGTCCTCCGTGATTCCTCTGTGCCTTTTAATTATTGGGTATCCAAGCTGGACACTTGGAATGAACTCGCTCTGTATGCCTTGGAGGTCCTGGCCTTCCCTGCCACTAGCGTGTTATCGGAGCGCGTTTTTAGTGCCGCTGGGGGAATTATAACTGATAAGCGCACTCGCTTGTCAACTGACATTGCTGACAAGCTGACCCTTATCAAAATGAACAAGGGCTGGATTGGGCCAGACTTCTCATCACCACCAAATGACAGCAGATTAACATAAAGTCAAATCCAATGTGTATTTCGGGAGGTGTATTCCCATGCACCGCTTCACACCACACATGGGTATAAGCTTCCTCATTTCGGCTGTTTTTTGCTCTTCTCCTTATCCTCAGCCTCCACCACCACTATACCACCAGGGTGACCGTGGTCCTTGTTGCCAGCATTGCAAGTTCCTCCGTCCTAATTTGTGCAGCTTTTGCTTGGAAGGCATAGGCAAAGACTATGGGAGACTCACTCCCCAATAATGGGAATAATGTTTTTAATATGCTGTACTGCATGGCTCTTGTAAGGGGCATTAAAATCGTCTTGTTAAGCTACTGTGACCTTCACGATTCTTCCAAGGGTCATTGATATTGTCTTTTTATTCCACTGGGACCTACACGTCTCTTCCAAGGGGCATTGATATTGTCTTTTTATTCCACTGTGACCTCCACGTCTCCTCCAAGTGGCATTAAAACCGTCTTGTTAACTAATGTGACCTCCACATCTCTTCCAAGGGGCATTAAAACCGTCTTGTTAAACCACTCTGAACTCCACGTCTCTTCCAAGGGGCAATAAAATCATCTTGTTAAGCTACTGTGACCTCCACGTCTCTTCCAAGGGTCATTGATATTGTCTTTTTATTCCACTGGGACCTCCACCACTCTTCCAAGGGGCATTCATTTTGTCTTTTTATTCCACTGCGACCTCCACCACTCTTCCAAGGGGCATTGATATTGTCTTTTTATTCCACTGTAACCTCCACCACTATTCCAAGAGGCATTGATATTATCTTTTTATTCCATTGGGACCTCCACCACTCTTCCAAGGGGCATTGATATTGTCTTTTTATTCCACTTGGACCTCCATGTCTCTTCCAAGGGGCATTAAAACCATGTTGTTAAACCTCTCTGAACTCCACGTCTCTTCCAAGGGGCTTTAAAACCGTATTGTTAAACCACTCTGAACTCCACGCCTCTTCCAAGGGGCTTTAAAATCGTCTTGTTAAGCTACTGTGACCTCCACGTCTCTTCCAAGGGGCATTAAAACCATGTTGTTAAACCACTCTGAGCTCCACGTCTCTTCCAAGGGGCATTAAAATTGTCTTGTTAAGCTACTGTGACCTCCACGTCTCTCCCAAGAGTCATTGATATTGTCATTTTATTCCACTGGGACCTTCACCACTCTTCCAAGGGGCATTGATATTGTCTTTTTATTCCACTGCGACCTCCACCACTCTTCCAAGGGGCATTGATATTGTCGTTTTATTCCACTGGGACCTCCACCACTCTTCCAAAAGGCATTGATATTGTCTTTTTATTCCACTGGGACCTCCACGTCTCTTCCAAGGGGCATTAAAACCATCTTGTTAAATCACTCTGAACTCCACGTCTCTTCCAAGGGGCATTAAAATCGTCTTGTTAAGCTACTGTGACCTCCACGTCTCTTCCAAGGGGCATTGCATTTCCTCCTAATTTTAGTCAGCTTTTGCTTTTCAATGGATAGGCGAACACTAAGGGAGACCCACTCCCCAATAATCGGTAGAAGGTTTTTAGCACCACGTCTGTTTCAAGGGGCATTGCATTTCCTCATAATTTTTGGAAAGCCTTCCATTCACTGCTTAGGCCAACAGTGTACAGGAGACCCAGTTGCTATAAATGGAAAAAACTGTTTAGCTAAGGCCCTCTGACCTCCATGTCACTTCCAAGGGGCATTGGAGTGCCTCGAAATTTTTGGTAGGCATTGCACTCACTGTATGCCCTATAACTGTGTAGCTGAACCTCTCCTTTTGGTACAGAAACATATCCTACTAGACATGTGTGGTTGACTGGCCTGATATTGATGTGAATGGTCCCTGTTCCTCCTGCTCTTTCTTCTTTGCCACCACCTCATCCATCATTCATCAGCAGAAGCTTTGTTTTAACAGGCGTCATAGAACTGGGATAGTAGCAGGAAAACATCCAGCAATCCTCGGAGGAGGTAGGATATGCGCCAAAATGCTGACCACCTCAGGCCTAGCCGCTAATACATACATGCGCTTGCATTCCAAGGAACAGAAAGCTAAGGAGATGAATGGCCTCATGATCATGAATAATTTACTCGTTGTGTAGGAGGCCGACCACTGCTGCTGTCTACCTTCTGAACTTTATGTTGAAGCCTGATTGACCCAGGACCCGCAATCCTCTATGCCTGGAGGACATGTTGCATCCTAGTGTCCAACTGTGTCCCGGCTTCCACAATATTAACCCAGTGTGAAGGCATCAGTGAGATGGACCATCCCTGGCCACATTCACTTGTCCACGTGTTTGTGGTTAGGCTGTCCTTCCCACTAAATGCACTGGGGAGGGCACAGGTAATGTTTTGGTATGCGCGCTTGTGTATGAGGTGCACTGGGACAAATAGGGGCGGCTGGGGACCGTATATGGACACCCGGCCGCCCCCATGCGGCTGGGGACCGTGTGTGGGCACCCGGCCGCGGGGCAGCTGGGGACCGAGTATGGACACCCGGCCACCCCCTGGCGGCTGGGAACCAAGCGTGGACACCCAGCCGCCGGGTGGCTGGGGACTGAGTATGGATACCAGGCCGCCGATGCAGTCATGACGTGGTGGCCAGATTCCGCCTCCACATGCCTAAAAGGCCCAATTTCAAGTGCAAACAAGCAAGCAGTATGATATTGCAGCCTGGGGGTGGGTGGGTGGCAGGCTGCATACTTGTGCTTGCATTGCAAGGAATGGGGGAGGTACAATTGAACACTGCCTTGGGACAAGGACTTGAACGGGGATAGTTGCAAGTCTGCAACGACAGGTGCTGGGCGGGAGGCATCTTCGCATGTGCCATGAACAGGGGGTTGGCGTGCACACACTACAATGGAATAGGCTGTCCTTCCCTCTAAATGCACTGGGGAGGGCACAGGTAATGTTTTGGTATGCGCGCTTGTGTATAAAGCGCACTGGGACAAATAGGGGCGGCTGTGGACCGAGTATGGACACCCGGCCACCCCCTGGCAGCTGTGGACTGAGTGTGGACAACCGGCCGCCAGGCAGCTGGGGACTGAGTATGGATACCAGGCCGCCAACGCAGCCATGACATGGTGGCCGGCGTCTGCCTCCACAAGCCTAAAAGGCCACATTTCAAGTTCAAACAAGCTAGCAGTATGGTATTGCAGCCTGGGGGTGGGTGTGTGGCAGGCTGCACACTTACGCTTGCATTCCAAGAAAACAAAGCAGATGCTAACTTCTATCATCATCATCATGCTCCTCACCTTGACACTCTCAACTCCCCTGATGGAGAAGCCAGGGCCCACCAGAGGAGTCTCTGGTTGTCAGGTGGGCTCGTCCAATGCTGCCCTAAAGCAGGCCAGGCTAAGAAAAGTGTGGGGAAGGTTCTCGGGACAAATAGTGGCGGCTGGGGACTGAGTATGGAGACCTCGCTGCCGAAGCAGCCATGAGGTAGTGGCCAGCTTCGGCCTCCTCCAAACTAAAAGGCCCCATTTCAAGTGCAAGTTAGCAGTATAGTATTGCAGCCTGCGGGTGGGTGGGTGGTTGGCTGCATATTTGCTCTTGCATTGCAAGGAATGGGGGAGGTATAATTGAACACTGCCCTGGGACAAGGACTTGCACGGGGATATTTGCAAGTCTGCATCTTCTGATGTGGCAAGGATCACTTCTCATGGGCACACTTTTAGGCAGTGACCTGGGTGTCAGAAATGCTTCCAGGGGTCTTCCCCATGCTGTCTCCATGTCTTTTCAGCACTGTATGCATGTGTCACACAGCACATGGCCAGATAAGGTTGTAAAATGTTAAAATTACATTTCCCGGTGAATGCATTTGTCACGGTTGAAAGCAATACAAAAGTGCAAAAACGCATAAAAAATGCTACTTATGAACATAGCCCAAGGTGTGGAGGAGTATTTTTATTTTTGATTATTTATTTTACCTTATACACAAGTCTTTACCCTGGAAAGGAAATTCCTTAATATATTTCACAGGAAAACCGTTTCAGTTTCGTTTTTGAACGTTTTATTGTGAGCCTGTTAACGTGGCTTAATACCTCTGACCACCTTGTTGACAGCAGTGACCTGGGGGTCAGAAATGCTTCCTAGGGCGATGCCTATGCTGTCCCTGTGTCATTTGAGCACTGTCACTATCTTTTTGGGCACTTTTTAGGCTTTCTACAGACTGCCGGGGGTGCCACCTTAAAAATGCTCGGGTCTCCCATAGACTAACATTGGGCTCATTGCTCGGGTCGAGCACCTGAGTATCACAGTGAGCTCGGCCTGATCTTCGAGCACCCGAGCATTTTAGTGCTCACATAGCACTATTCTCCACCAATTATACATTTTATCACTAAATTAATTATAACCTACAATGTTATATGTAGTGAGGAAATCATCCAGCCTTTTTTAAAAGCTGTGGAAAAAAGAAGAAGCACCAGCCCACAATTCATAAAGCGTGGAAGGTAATAATGCAGATAAGGAAACTCACATGACAGCGGGGAAGCAGTTAGCCCCTAACCCCTGTATCTTGGTGCAAATGAACCCTGTGAATCGTATCTTCAGTTGTGATGCTCCCACGGCTGCCGCCCCGCTGGATGTGGTGTGCAGCTCTGCATCTGCAGTCAGAATGCCAGATCAGCAGAGTTGGGACAATTTCATGGTAAGTTCCAAAGGTCTCCTTAGTCATTTCTACCTCTTGATGTATTTCAATACAGAAGTGCTGATCTTTTCAGATCCTTTTTTCTTTCCTTTGCTTTTTTAAATCGGTTGTAGTGTCTGCCATTACTATCTTTTGTGGTAGGGCATCCCACATTCTGACTGCTGTAACTGTAAAGAACCCTTTCCTATTTAGCTGCCGGAATCGCCTTTCTTCCGCCCGTAATGACTGCCCCTGGTTGTTAGTATGGTCTTTGGAAGGAATATGTCGTGTGCCAGTCGTTTGTATTGACCACACATATGTTGATACATACAAATGAGCTTCCCTTTAAAGGTATGTGCACACGATCCTTTTTGGCAGCACTTTGAACGCATCATACTCTATGCTGCGTCCAAAGCACTGCACGCAGGTTGAACACATTGAACACATGCGGCTTCACTTCATCCTATCCATTGCATTATAGAATTTCTCTTGCGGAGAATTAACATGCTGCGGTCTGTGAAGACGCGCCGCATGACCGTCTCCGCGGGTGAGCCGCAGGAGCACGGGAACGCATAGTGGGCATGGGATTTGTATAAATCCCATCCACTATACTTACCGTGTGCATGCATCCTAAGACGTCTTTATTCTAAGCTGAACAAACTCAACTTTTCCAACCTCTCATCATATGAGAGGCCTTCCATCCCTTGTAATAATCTAGTTGCTCACCTTTGAACTGACTCTAACTTCTGAATAGCCTTTTTAAAATGTGGAGCCCAAGACTGGAGCCCATATTCTAGATGTAACCTTACAAATTATTTATAAAGAGGTTGGGATGATGGGATTTTATTTTTCTTTTTATGCACCCTAAAATCTTGTTTGCTTTTGCAGGTGCTGCTTGGCATTGAGTGCTGCTGCTCAGCTTACGTGTAACCAGAATACCCAAGTCATTCTCCAGTTCAGTAGTCCTGAGTATATTCCCATTTAATGTATATGCAGCAATAGGATTACTCCATCCTAGGTGCATTACTATACATTTATCTATATTAAATCACATCTGCCAAGTGTTTGCCCATTCAGTTATCTTATCCAGATCGTTTTGTAAGATTGTACTGTCAAGATTAGAGATGAGAGAATATTTCAATATTCGGTTCGGATTACGATCGTCGACTTTGCAATATTCGCCAATTTATTCGTTCAGTAATCGCCGAACATATCCGAACGCCATTGGATTCAATGGGGGGCAAAACCAAACGCATACACAACACCTTCAAATGGGCCCAAAAGCTGCCAAAACACATCAAATTAGGGGCAAACACCAGGAAAGTGGCATCAATTGACACAGAGTACAAGTAGTATAATTATTATTATTTATTATTATAGCACCATTTATTCCGTGGCGCTTTACATGTGAAAAGTGGTCACCAACTGGTACAAGAGGAGAGAAGACCCTGCCCGCGAGGGCACACAAACAATCTACAAGGGATGGGTAGGGATACAGTAGGTCAGGGTACAGCTGGTAATGCAGGGGTATGGTGGAGCGAGGGTTACTGCAGATTGTATGCTTGTCAGAAGAAGTGGGTCTTCAGCTTCCTTTTCAAGGTTTTCATTGTAGGCAAGAGTCTGATGTTTTGGGGTAGAGAGTACCACAGTAGGGGAGATGCACGGGACAAATCTTGTATGCGATTGTGGCAAGAAGAGATAATAGGGAAGTAGAGAAGGAGATCTTGGAAGGATGGAAGGTTGCGCGCAGGTAAGTACAGGGAACCTAGGTCCCAGATGTATGGAGGAGACAGTTTTTTGATGGCTTGGTATGCCAAAGTTAGGCTTTTCAACTGGAGTCTCTAGGCAAAGGGGAGCCAGCGCAGGGATTGACAGAGGGGAGAAGCTGGGGAATAGCGGGGTGACAGGGGGATTAGTCGGCCAGTTTAGAATAGATTGAAGAGCTTGCAGTAGTTGAGGAAGGAGATGATGAGGGCATGCACTGGTGTTTTTGTAGATTCATGGTTGATGAATGTGCGGATCTCTGAGATATTTTGGAGTTGGAGTCGACAGCAAGTGGAAAGGGCTTGGATCTGACGTTTGAAGGACAGATCAGAGTCAAGCTTGCGGGACTGGGGAGAGTGGACAGCCATTGACTTTGGATGGATAGGTCAATTGGGGGGGTGAATGAGATGCTGGAAAGATGATGAATTTGGTTTTATCCATGTTAATTGTTACAAATCTAGCAGAGAAGAAAGATGAAATAGCAGACACACATTCTGGGATTCTGGTTAGTTAGGATTAGAGATGAGCGAATGTTTCAATATTCAATTTGGATTACAATCGCGGAAATTGCGATATTCGCCGATTTATTCATCGAATGTTCGACGAATGTCAACGAACGCCATAGGATTCAATGGGGGACTAGAAAAACGCATACGAAAAACCTTAAAACCGGCCCAAAAGCTGCCAAAACACATCAAATTAGGGGTAGACACCTGGAAAGTGGCATCAATTGACCCAGAGTTCAAGTACTATAATTATTATTACTATTACAGCGACATTTATTCCGTGGCGTGTTACATGTGAAAAGGGGTCACCAACTGGTACAAGAGGAGAGAGGACCCTGCCCGCCAGGGCGCACAAACAATCTACAAGGGATGGGTGAGGATAAAGTAGGTCACGGTACAGCAAGTCATGCAACGGTATGCTGGAGGGACGTTACTGTAGATTGTACGCTTGTCACAAGAAGTGGGTGTTCAGCTTCCTTTTCAAGGTTTCCACGGTAGGCGACAGTCTGATATGTTGGGGTACAGCGTTATCACAGTAGGGGAGATGCACGGGACAAATCTGTCAAGAGCCTAAATCACGTTAAGCTTCCAGGAGCTCACAACTGAGCAGATTAACCCCTGCACCGATTAATATGAAGGCATAAGGCTTCTTTTTAATGACTACAGGAGTGGGAGGAATCAGACGCTACAGTCTTCTGGCTCCTCTCTGTCACGGTAAACCCGTGACACCTTTCAAGCTTCAACACAATGTTCACAAGGTAGACCGCAGTGGTGGTTGGTCTCCTATACAACGAGTAAACTCCTTTATGATGATAGAGGACAAAATCTGCAAGTAGTTTGCATGTTCTCCCCATGTTTGCAGGGGTTTCTTTCAGGTTCTCTGGTTAACTCCTCAGTAAAAAAGCAGCTATACAGGAGTGTTCACAAATCAAAAAATTAGGGCCTGACACCATCATTTCCGTGGCCAACAGACTGGAGATGGTGGATTTCCACCTCTTAGCTTTGTCATGTGTGGGAGGAAACAATTTTTTTATGTGACCACAAATACGGGACCGAGGGCTGGCTGCGGTGCTGAGAGAGGGCGGAGTATGGTGAAACGGACAAACTGCTGGGCTGTGAGTGAGGTGCAAGGGGATATGTTACCGTGAATTGAGAAACGTGTGGTGTGCTCGGTGAAGCACACACAGCAGGCATGTCCGCTTCCGTTACAGCTGACGGGCTCCCACTCAGCCTGAATGGAGCAGGTAGAGAAGCAAAGGTTCTGCAGTGGGAGACCTGCGTGTCAATACTTGGTATGGTAACAGAGGAGGAGGAAGAAGCAGCGGATGCGGTTGATAGGGCAGCTGATGGTTGTTGAAGTCCGCTGGTCCGCATTCTATCGCAGTGAGATTGCCAGAGTAACGCATGTTGATTGCGCATGTGAAGGTTCATGCATGTAGTAGTCAAATTATCACACTTTTTACCTCTACTGAGTTTTTTTTATTGCAAAGTTTTCAGATAATGTGAGTTGGCTCATTCTTTGCAATCTCAAAAAAGGCCCAGGCTAGGCAACCCTTGCCACCCCTGTGAGCTGCAGACCAACGACCGCTGCCGGTCACTGCCACGGTTGTGGCTATGGATGTAGTGCTTCTCGTGCTTGCATCACTCCGTGTCTGTGCCATAAAACGCAACGTAACCTCCTCGTCTTCCTCCTCCACCTTCTCAGATGAGCTACTCAGCTGCTTGTCTCTGGGTTCACACCAAATTGGATGTGCAACCTCATCATCATCCAATGTGATATCCCATTCCTCGCCCTCAGAGTCACCCTCCTCTTCTTCTTGCCCTGACAGCACAGTACAGTCGAGGGTCAGGAAGCTGCTCGGACCCAGCCTTTTTTTTTCCCCTGTGTGGAGAAGAATATCTGCCCCAAACAATTTTAAGCTGAGTTGCAGTCTGCTTTGTGTACCCATGTTGAGTTTATCAGTTCTGTGTACCCCTGTGTGGAGAACAATATCTGCACCAAAAATATATTTTTCTCTAGAGTATAACTATTGTAAAGGAGACCAAAACCTCTTCCACTGCAGCCAAAACAGCACATGGAGACTAGTGTTAAGCAAGCATGCTCGACACTGCTCGGTACTCGCCCGAGCATCTCACTACTCGGGATGTTCGGCGAGCACCGAGCATTTCCGGGTTACTCGGGCTGGAGCTCGGGTCTCCGCCCTGCACGTTTGGCGCTCTTTACAGAGCCAATGAACATGCAGGGATTGCCAGCCAGTCACTGTAATGCTGCAGCTGTAACATACCTGGTGGCGTCCTTGCATAGTGGTCCATCTCCCACTGTGCAAGAGCGCGCACTTGATTTCCAGTCCAGACTGCCACTCTGGTTTCTTTCCATGCTGTCTGCTCTGTTCTGCTCTGGCTTCTTAGGGCAATGCCCGCTGAACTTCCTGTTTCTTGTAGCTGCTGCAGACACACCACTAATGCGTCCTCAGCCTATTACTGTCTGTCACCTGGTATTTAAACCAGTTCCTCCTTGGAATCCATGCCTGAGCATCTTGTTCTGTCAGTTGGCTTCTAGTCACTGATGTGCCAGGTCCTGTCTATGTTTCCTGCCTTGCAGTATCAGTTCCCGTGTCTGAACTGAGTCCTGTCTGTGCTCTCTAGTCAGCTGTCTTTCTGCCTTTCCTGGAGGCTGTATTTCCAGGCTTGTCTGAACACGCTCCTAGCCTGTTCGTCTCGCCCTCTGGGGGCCGCATACCCAGACTCGCTCCTGTATCTCGCTTCAGTAACAGTTCCTGTCTGAACTGTCTCCTAACCTGCTTCCTGTTTTTCTCTATGTCCGTACCTTCCCTTTCTCCTGTATTGTCTGAACCAGCACTTGGCTTTACCTTGGCTCGTTCCTGTATTTGTTGCAGTAACAGTTCCTGTCTGAACTGTCTCCTAACCTGTCCCCTGTTTTTCTCTATGTCCGTACCTTCCCTTCTTCTGCAGAGTCTGAACCTGCACCTAACTCCTACTCGTTGTCGCCGTACTTTCGTTTGTGAGTTTAGAGTCCACTCGCTACTTAATTGCAAGTATTTTGTGTGTATCTGGTTCTGCCTTTCCCTTCCAGTCTGTTCTGTGTGAACAGAGCCCTGTCCCCTCTGCCCTGCCTTGCTCACCGCTCCGGCGGTTCTTGCCTGCTCTGCCTTGTTCACCGCTCCGGCGGTTCTTGCCTGCTCTGCCTTGTTCACTGCTGCAGCGGTTCTTGCCTGCTCTGCCTTGCTCACCGCTCCGGCGGTACTTGCCTGCTCTGCCTTGCTCACCGCTCCGGCGGTTCTTGCCTGCTCTGCCTTGCTCATCGCTCCGGCGGTTCTTGCCTGCTCTGCCTTGCTCACCGCTCCGGCAGTCTCGCTCTGCTCTGACCCTTTGCTCACTGCTCCGGCAGTCTCGCTCTGCTCTGACCCTTTGCTCACTGCTCCGGCAGTCTCACTCTGCTCTGACCATTTGCTCACTGCTCCGGCAGTCTCGCTCTGCTCTGACCCTTTGCTCACTGCTCCGGCAGTCTCGCTCTGCTCTGACCCTTTGCTCACTGCTCCAGCAGTCCCGCTCTGCTCTGACCCTTTGCTCACTGCTCCGGCAGTCTTGTCCTTCTCTACTCTTGCTCACTGCTCCAGGCGGCCTCGTCCTGCTCTACTCTTGCTCACCGCTCCAGGCGGCCTCGTCCTGCTCTACTCTTGCTCACCGCTCCTGACGGTCTCGTCTTGCTCTGCTCTTGCTCGCCGCTCCGGGCGGTCTCACTCTGCTGTGTTTGTCCACCGAATCTGCGGTTCTGTTCCTGAGTCCCAGTCTGTACTGGGTCCTATCCACTCAGTGCTCCAACCTGTCGTACCTGCCAGTACCTCCCTGCCTGCATACCAGTCGTGCTTGCCTGCATCCACCCGTCTGCATACCAGCCGTGTCCGCCTATACCCACCAGTCTGTGTGCCAGCCTAACCTGCCTGTTCCTGTATTCCCCGGTGTGAGTCAACAGCCGTGTCCGGGGTCTGACCTGGAGTAGCACCTGGTCCCTCTGCTCGGTTCCTCCTTGGTGCACTGGCGTCGTATGCCGTCGTGCGACCTTGGTCGGATCGGGTGGATGCTTAGTTACGCACCTCCAGGTATTCACTCTTCGGTACGGTCCAGTGGAATCACTACATATACACGCACACGCCAGTCAGTCCGGGCGTGTGCATTACAGCATGCTCAGGCCATGGTTCCCGTTGAGCCCCACGGCCTTCGTTCTCTGAGACGTTTTTCAGCGAATACGTGCATCTAGAAGAAATTTTTTTTTTTTTGCTACCAGCTGAGTTCCAGGGGAATTACGCACCCGTCCAGATGGATCTATCAGCACTTGTTCCTGCGGATCCGCCACGGTACTATGGGGATCCAAGACTGAGTCATGCATTTGTGGAGCAATGCTTGCTACACTTCAAGTTCTACCCTCTTAATTTTCCCACCGATCGGGTTAAGGTGGGATTCATGATGTCTTACCTAGCGGGTGATGCCTTGAAATGGATCACCCCACTATGGGACGCACAGGATCCTATCGTCCTGGACCTGCAGGCCTTCCTGGTGGCCTTTCTAATGGTCTTCGATGACCCTAACCCGGAAGCCCCTGCTGAAGCTTCACTTCCCAATATCCCGGAGCAGCCCCCATGGGTAATGTGTGTGGGTAGCGCACTAGTCCTCCTGCCCGAAGAGACTACTGCCCACCCAGAATCCACACAGGATGACTACGCTCTCCGGAATACTTCTCCCAACCTCAAGAGGCAGTCCAGACGTGCTAGGCGTAGAGGCAAGCCGTCACGCCAGGGTCTGTCCTCCCAAAGACCTCCTGACCCCAACCTTGAAGTCCCTGCTGAAGCTTCACTTCCCAGTATCCCGGAGCAGCCCCAATGGGTAATGTGCGTGGGTAGTGCACCAGTTCTTCTGCCCGAAGAGACTGCTGCCCACCCAGAATCCACACAGGAGGACTTCCTGCACCCGATATCTGATACTTCACCCACTTTACCCGGTGAGCCTGTCCAAGGGTACTCCGAAGCAGTGATTACCTCCGAGTCCGTGCACCTCTACAACCTGGCGGAGGACCCCCTGTTGCCTCCTGAATCCTCCGGGATACCACTTGATGACAAATGGAGAGAGACTTCCCTACACCCGGTACCTGATACCTCACCCGCTTTGTCCAGTGAGTCCGACCTAGTGTTCTCCGAAGCAGAGGTTACCCCCGAGTCTCTACACCCCTCTGACCAGGCGGAGGACCTCCAGTTGTCTCCTGAACCCTTCGGGGTGCTACCTAGTAGCGAATGGACAGAGACTTACCTACACCCGGTACCTGATACCTCGCCCGCTTCGTCCAGTGAGTCCGACCTAGTGTACTCTAAAGCAGAGGTTACCCCCGAGTCTCTACACCCCTCTGACCAGGCGGAGGACCTCCAGTTGTCTCCTGAACTCTTCGGGGTGCTACCTAGTAGCGAATGGACAGAGACTTTCCTATACTCTGTACCTGATACCTCGTCCGCTTCGTCCAGTGAGTCCGACCTAGTGTACTCCGAAGCAGAGGTTACCCCCGAGTCTCTGCACTCTTCCGACCCGGCAGAGGACCTCCAGTTGTTTCCTGAATCCTCCGGGGTACCACCAGATAACAAAGGGACAGTGACTTTTCTACACTTTGTACCTGATACCTCGCCCATTTCATCCTGTGAGCTTGACAAGATGTACCCCGAAGCAGAGGTTACCCCCGAGTCTCTGCACCCCTCCAACTTGGTGGAGGACTTCCAGTTGACTCCTGAACCCTCTGGGGTGCTACCAGTTAATAAGTGGAGAGAGACTTCCTTCTGTGCTGTTCCTGGTGCTTCACCCGTTTCATCTGTTGCGGAGGATGGCTGGATAGGAGGTAGCATCCTAGCTACTCAGATGAGACCAGTTTTGTCTCTTCCTGTGGACAGTAGAAGTAATCTTGAAGAGAAGGATTGGCCCTCTAATTCCCTGCGGAAGATTCTGGCAGGCCTGAAGAAGAGGGGGCGTAAGGGGGGGGGTACTGTAAGATACCTGGTGGCATCCTTGCATAGTGGTCCATCTCCCACTGTGCAAGAGCGCGCACTTGATTTCCAGTCCAGACTGCCACTCTGGTTTCTTTCCATGCTGTCTGCTCTGTTCTGCTCTGGCTTCTTAGGGCAACGCCCGCTGAACTTCCTGTTTCTTGTAGCTGCTGCAGACACACCCCTAATGCGTCCTAAGCCTATTGCTGTCTGTCACCTTTTATTTAAACCAGCTCCTCCTTGGAATCCATGCCTGAGCATCTTGTTCTGTCAGTTGGCTTCTAGTCACTGATGTGCCAGGTCCTGTCTATGTTTCCTGCCTTGCAGTATCAGTTCCCGTGTCTGAACTGAGTCCTGTCTGTGCTCTCTAGCCAGCTGTCTTTCTGCCTTTCCTGGAGGCTGTATTTCTAGGCTTGTCTGAACACGCTCCTAGCCTGTTCGTCTCGCCCTCTGGGGGCCGCATACCCAGACTCGCTCCTGTATCTCGCTTCAGTAACAGTTCCTGTCTGAACTGTCTCCTAACCTGCTTCCTGTTTTTCTCTATGTCCGTACCTTCCCTTTCTCCTGCATTGTCTGAACCAGCACTTGGCTTTACCTTGGCTCGTTCCTGTATTTGTTGCAGTAACAGTTCCTGTCTGAACTGTCTCCTAACCTGTCCCCTGTTTTTCTCTATGTCTGTACCTTCCCTTCTTCTGCAGAGTCTGAACCAGCACCTAACTCCTACTCATTGTCGCTGTACTTCCGTTTGTGAGTTTAGAGTCCACTCGCCACTTCATTGCAAGTATCTTGTGTGTATATGGTTCTGCCTTTCCCTTCCAGTCTGTTCCGTGTGAACAGAGCCCTGTCCCCTCTGCCCTGCCTTTCTCGCCGCTCCGGCGGTTCTTGCCTGCTCTGCCTTGTTCACCGCTCCAGCGGTTCTTGCCTGCTCTGCCTTGCTCACCGCTCCGGCGGTTCTTGCCTGCTCTGCCTTGCTCACCGCTCCGGCGGTTCTTGCCTGCTCTGCCTTGATCACCGCTCCGGCGGTTCTTGCCTGCTCTGCCTTGCTCACTGCTCCGGCGGTTCCTGCCTGCTCTGCCTTGCTCACCGCTCCGGCGGTTCTTGCCTGCTCTGCCTTGCTCACTGCTCCGGCGGTTCTTGCCTGCTCTGCCTTGCTCACCGCTCCGGCAGTCTCGCTCTGCTCTGCCCCTTTGCTCACTACTCCGGCAGTTTCTCTCTGCTCTGACCCTTTGCTCACTGCTCCGGCAGTCTCGCTCTGCTCTGACCCTTTGCTAACTGTTCCAGCAGTCTCGCTCTGCTCTGACCCTTTGCTCACTGCTCCGGCAGTCCCGCTCTGCTCTGACCCTTTGCTCACTGCTCCGGCAGTCTTGTCTTGCTCTACTCTTGCTCACCGCTCCAGGCGGCCTCGTCCTGCTCTACTCTTGCTCCCCACTCCAGGTGGCCTCGTCCTGCTGTACTCTCGCTCACCGCTCCTGGCGGTCTCGTCTTGCTCTGCTCTTGCTCGCCACTCCGGGCGGTCTCACTCTGCTGTGTTTGTCCACCGAATCTGCGGTTCTGTTCCTGAGTCCCAGTCTGTACTGGGTCCTATCCACTCTGTGCTCCAACCTGTCGTACCTGCTAGTACCTCCCTGCCTGCATACCAGTCGTGCTTGCCTGCATCCACCCATCTGCATACCAGCCGTGTCCGCCTATACCCACCAGTCTGTGTGCCAGCCTAACCTGCCTGTTCCTGTATTCCCCGGTGTGGGTCAACAGCCGTGTCCGGGGTCTGATCTGGAGTAGCACCTGGTCCCTCTGCTCGGTTCCTCCTTGGTGCACTGGCGTCGTATGCCGTCATGCGACCTTGGTCGGATCGGGTAGATAGTTAGTTACGCCCCTCCAGGTATTCACTCTCTGGTACGGTCCAGTGGAATCACTACATATACACGCACACGCCAGTCAGTCCGGGCGTGTGCATTACAGCAGCCATGTTGTTTGTGGGCATTACAGTGATTGGCTGGCCGCACAGCGTCACCTCGAGTATTTAAAACCGGGCGCCGCCATCTTGGACACAGTCGCTCCGGATCAGACAGTGTAGGGTCAGTGCTGCTGAGCTAGGGAGAGATTTAGGCTGCGTTCACACATTGCGTATTTCCCTGCGTTTTTTTACGCTGCGTATTTTCCTGCTTTTTTTACCTGCGTTTTTTTAAGCAGGTAAAAAAAGCACCTCCATTCACACACTGCATAAAAAAGCACAGCAAAAAACGCAGTGTGAAAATGAAGGGTGACATGTGTAATGTCACACTTCATTTCAGTGTGACATGTGTACTGTCTGTGTCTGTGTGTCGTGTGTGTACTGTCTGTGTCTATGTGTCCTGTGTGTCTATGTGTCGTGTGTGTGTCCCTAGCAGTGTATGTACAGACTATGGATACTCACCTACCCGATGGATGAGAGACGCGTCTGCTCCGTCCTGCGCTTGCAGCATCTGCCGTGAAGCGATCAGCAGACTGTCAGCTGACCGGCTTGTAATCAGCTGACCGGAAGCCGGTTACAAGCCGGTTAGTTAACAGCTGATCGGCTCACCGGCAGATGCTGGAAGAGCGGGATTGGAGCGGACCGGACCGGACGCCTCTCCCCTGACATCGGGTAGGTGAGTATCCATCCTGCGCCCCCGTAAAAAAGCGATGGAATTACGCAGTGTGTGAACATCGCTGCGTAATTCCATCGCTTATAATGGGCACAATAGAGAGAAAGCGCAGGACGCAGCTGCGTAAAGAATTGACATTCCAATTCTTTACCAACTGCGCTTTCCCGCTGCGTAAAATTACACAGTGTCTGAACGGCAAAGTGAATTTCCCATTCACTTTGCTGGCAGACACAAAGCACATTGCGTATTTTCAAAAAGCGCACGCAAAAAAGCACGCGAAAATACGCAATGTGTGAACGCAGCCTTATACTGCGAAATAGTTAGTGTAGGGTCTCTAAAGCCTGCCAAATCAAACAAACAGTCCCTCTCAGGACTAATATCCATTCCAGATATCAGGCAGGCAGGCAGGCTGTAAAGGAGATGCAGTGGTTATACCAACAAACACTGCATTACAGTCCTGTGTGCTGCTCCTGCTGGTCAAAAAAAATTGAGTGTCTCGCTGACTGTTCAGACACCAATATATCTGTTTAAAAGAGTGTGGTGTAGGCCAGAGAACAAGAACTGTGTTTTTCCTCTTCCACGGTTCAAATCTGGGTGTTATCAACCTGCTTGTCTTTTTTCCATGAAAAAAACAGTTTGAGTGTGTCGCTGACTGTTCAGACACAAATATATCTATTTTAACAAGTCTGGTATACACCAGGAAATTATAACTGTGGTTTTGCAGTTCCACGGTTCAAATCTCTGTATTATCCACTTTTTGGTCTTTTTTGCATAAAAAAAAACATTTTCAGTGTCTCGCTGACTGTTCAGACACCAATATATCTGTTTAAAAGAGTCTGGTGTAGGCCAGAGAACTAGAACTGTGTTTTTCATCTTCCACGGTTCAAATCTCCTTTTTATTACCCTTTTGCCATTGATAGTGCGAGTGTAAGCTATTTTACTTCACTTACAATGGGCAAGGCGCGTGGCAAGGGACATGGAACTGGACATTCTGGTGATGGTGCATGAAGAGGATGGGGCCGTGGTCAAGGTGAAAATGTGCCACAACCAACAGCCACATCTTCTCTTTTCCAGTTCTTGACCGAATTAATAGGGAAGCACACAACAGCACCACTATTGCGAACTGATCAGTGTGAACAGGTTATTAATTGGATAGCAGATAATACTTCCAGTCACCTGGGCACCACCACCTCTGGTCTGTCTTCCACACGGTCAAGTCTTAGTAGCCATGAGTCTCGACTGCATACTCCTCCTCACCCTGATGCTCCTTCCTCCCACCATGCCGAGTGTCATCAGACAGCAACTGATTCCACAGTTGGACACTCTGAAGAGCTGTTCACTGGTCCATTTCCATATTTGTGCCCCTCGCCTGCTCCGCTTGAAGTGGTGGAAGAGGAGATCCCATGTAGCGATGGCCAAATATTTGAACAGCCACGGCCACAGGAAGGTGACGCTGGCAATTTGTCACAAGAGGTGGACGATGATGAGACACAATTGCCACGAAGCGAGGAGGAGGACCGAGGTGTGGAAGTGGAAGAGGAGGAGGTGGTGGATGATCTAGTAACTGACCCAACGTGGCAGGAGGACACGCAGAGCGAGGCCAGCAGCACACAGGGGGAGGGAGGCAGAGTACCCCAAAAGGCAGGAAGAAGCAGTGTGGTAGCCACAGACAGAAGGCGGGCAACCGTTCCCCGTAACACCAACACGAGGGACGTTGCCAGTACAACCGGTAGGTCTTCCAGAGTCTGGAATTTTTTTAAAGACTCTGCTGATAACCCCAAAAAGGCCATTTGTACCACCTGTCAGGCCAGCATCAGCAGGGGTGACAAAACTACCAGCCTGACCACCACCAGCATGATCAGGCACATGGTAGCAAAGCACCCGACTTTGTGGGGCGAACCCCAGGGTCCACGACCAGTGTCAGCGGGTGTCACCGCTGCTTCTTCCGCTGTTGTGCATGTAAGAGAACCCCCTATTGTGCGTGCAAGGCAATCCCCTGTCCATACTGCATGCAAAGATGCCCCCTCCTCTCAGTCTTCAACGTCCACGTCCACGTCATACTGCAGCGTTCAATTGTCCATATTTCAGAGCTTTGAACGAAAGCGCAAATTCGCAGCCAACGCCCCACAGGCCACAGTCCTAAATTTCCACCACTCTTCCAAGGGGCAATAAAACCGTCTTGTTAAGCTACTGCGACCTCCACCACTCTTCTAATTGGCATTGATATTGTCTTTTTATTCCACTGTGACCTCCACAACTCTTACAAGGGGCATTAAAACCATCTTGTTAAGCTGCTGTGACCTCCACGTCTCTTCCAAGGGGCATTAAAACCGTTTTGTTAAGCTACTGCATCCTCCACCACTCTTCCAAGGGGCATTGATATTGTCTTTTTATTCCACTGCGACCTCCACCTCTCTTCCAAGGGGCATTTAAACCGTCTTGTTAAGCTACTGCGACCTCCACCACTCTTCCAAGGGGCATTAAAACTGTCTTGTTAAGCTACTGCGACTAGTGTTGAGCCACCCCCGTAGTGTTCGAGTTCTGTTCGGTTCGTCGAACACCCGTATGTTCGCCGAACTGTTCGTCGAACTGTTCGACGAACACCTTTGAACACCGTTAAAACCAATGGCAGGCAAATAAAAACACATAGAAACACATAGAAAACACCTTCAAAGGTGTCCAAAACCTGACAAACTGCTCAGAAGACACAACTAACACATGGAAAAGTGACAAGTACATATAGTCATGCGAAAAGAAAAGAGGTGGAGGAGTAAAAGGAGGGGGAGACACAGATATAGGCATGTCATGCCCTTCTAAAACCAAAAAAGTGCGAAGCAGACACGGCCAGTCCGTTCCTGCCCGTGCGACCTCCGTGTCGCCGGGTTTGTGCCAGAGCCACGTTGGACCCTGACGGCCAGCCCCCCTCTCCCAATACTGGTGTCTGTCCGCTGGTGGGTCGAGCGAGCCCCCCTGCGGTAGAAGCAGGTCTAATCTTTTTAATTTAAATTGTCTCTCTAATTTGAATGAGTACACTTTAAATCCTTTTACAAGGATCTATTGAAAGACAAGTCTCATGCCAGCAGCCGCGGTAATTCCAGCTCCAGTAGCATCCACTAAAGCTGCTGCAGTTAAAAAGCTTTTATAAGGATCAAGCTTGGCGGTCCACCGCAAGGCGTCCTACCGCCAGTCCCAGCCCCTATGCCTTGGGGTGCCTCCCCTATGCTCTTCACTAAGTGTCCTGGGGCCCAAACCATTTCCTTTGAAAAAATTAAGTGTCCAAACTACAGGTGGTGTAGCTTGCTTAACAGCTGGGATAATCCGCTAACTAGCAGACACTGCTACTAGGCACAAAGTATTTCCTGGGCTAGATGCAGTTAAAAATTTGTAAGTAGATACTCTCGTTGGATGCTGATAAAGCATTCCATAGATTCTCCTGGCACGCCATATATTATTCTCTTAAAAAGCTTGGGCTAGGGGTCTAGGGGACCCTTTTATAGCCAAAATCACGGCCCTGTATCGCAATACGTCACCTAGACTGAAGATAAATGGAACATTTTCATCACCTTTCATATTCACCAATGGTACAAGGCAGGGATGTCCTCTGTCCCCTCTCTTATACATCCTAGTGACGGAGCACCTGCTCTCATCAATTCGCCATAACCCCAATATTAAGTGGATTGAGGTGGGAGGCACCGAGTACAAGTGCTCTCTATTTGCTGATGATGTCCTAGTATATATCACTCAATCACATATATCCATCCCTGCTGATATGGCTGAAATAGATCACTTTGTTACATGGTCAAATTTTAAAATCAATGCAGCGAAGTCTGAGGCCCTCGATGTCTCCCTCCCCAAATCCATCCAGGATTCCATCCAGTCCAACTTTCCCTTTGCCTGGCCCTCACAGGGTATCAAATACTTAGGAATTCATATTCATAGAGACCTCTCCCATCTATGTTATCTTAATTTTGGGCCCTTTATTGAACAACTCCATACAGACCACGGTTGGCAAGTTAGAACTGTAAGATTCACTACGTGAACCACTGGTGTTTTGTGGAAAAGCACATGTACACTGTGTTCCAAATTATTATGCAAAAAGTGTTTAGGAGTGATAAGGGAAGAATTTGTTTGTTTGTCAGTTAAACTCATTGATGGTGATGTGTGTCAGGGCTCTTTATATCACTGTAAGCAATTGCAGACACCTGTGCTAATTAGTTTGGCAGGTGTGTCCAATGAAAGGCAAGACTACTTAAGAAGGCTGTCCCACATCATTAAGCAGCCTACATTTTCTGCCAAAATGGGAAAGAAAAAGGATGAGTCGGCTGCTGAGAAGCAACAAATTGTGGAGTGTTTAGGTCAAGGCATGACTACAATCAACATTGCCAAGACACTTCATCCTGATGATCGCACAATCAATAAGTATGTAGCTGATTCACAGTACACACGTGTGCGTGCTGATAAGGGAAAATTGAGGACTCTTTCCTACAGGCAATTATGTCAGGTTAAAGGAGCAGCGGCAAAAAAGACTTGTCATAGCAGCAGACAAGTTTTTGAAGCTGCTGGTGCCTCCAACATCCCCCAAACAACAAGATGCAGAGTCCTTCAGAGGTTTGCAGCTGTGCGTAAGCCATCCTATCGACCTCCTCTATCCACTGCACACAAGCAGAAAAGGCTCCAGTGGGCCAAACAATACATGAAGACTGACTTCAAAACTCTTTTATTCACCGATGAGTGCCGTGCAACGCTCGATGGTCCAGATAGATGGAGTGGAGGATAGCTGGTTGATGGACACCCCATGCAAACACGGCTACGGCGCCAACAAGGAGGAGGTGGAGTAATGTTTTGGGCTGGAATCATGGGGAGAGAGATTGTCGGCCCCTTTAGGATCCCTGAAGGGGTAAAGATGAACTCCATAATGTCTATTTCTCAAACAGCACTTCCTGCCATGGTTCAAGAAGAAGAACCGTGTATTCCGCAGCAAGATCATTTTCATGCATGATAATGCACCGTCTCATGCTGCACATAACACATCTGCATCTCTGGCTGATATGGGCATAAAAGGGAACAAACTTATGGTGTGACCCCCATGCTCCCCTGACCTCAACCCCAATGAGAAACTCTGGAGCATCATCAAAAGGAGTGTCTATGATGGCGGGAGGCAGTTCACATCTATGCAACAGCTCTGGGAGGGTATTCTGTCCTCATGAAAAACAAATGAAGCAGAAACCATCTAAAACCTGACAAATTCAATGGACGAGAGATTTCAGAAGCTCCTTTCGAACAAGGGCTCCTATGTGCAAATGTAACATCACCTAGAATAAAGTTTTGAGTTGAAAACTGTTTGATTTCAGTTTCTAATAACCTGCTAATTCTTATAATTTCAAAAATGACCATTTTTTTGTTCTTTATTAAAATGAAAAGGTTGATCGAAGAGTGTGGGGGATCTAAGAGTGTGGCAACCCAGTAGTCAGGATTATTTTGAATTCTGACAATCTGAGGGTCATGTTGCAGGTAGTGCAGCAAGAAAGCACTCATGTGTCTTGCGCATCTAGGAGCCCCAAAATTATTTTCCAGGCTAGATGCAGCTAAAAATTATTATTAATTTGAAAGCTGGTGGAGCTTAGTATAGATGGCCTAATAGAATCAGTACTGCAAACTGCTACAAAGCCCAAATTATTTTCCAGCCAAGACACAGATAAACATGATTAGTAATTTGAAAGCTTATAACGGTTGGTGAGGTGATTTTAACAGATCATCAAGCTTTTACTCTCCCCAGGATGACACAGGGATAGAAAAGTCATTTTGGATCCATGATTTGTTCATCTTTATGAACGTGAGTCTCTCTACATTATCAGTGGAGAGCCGCGTGCGCTTATCTGTCAGCACACCACCAGCAGCGCTGAACACACGTTCAGACAGAATGCTGGCTGCGGGGCATGACAAGATCTCCAAGGCGTAAGTGGCGAGCTCCGGCCATTTATCCAGATTGGAAGCACAAAAAGAGCAAGGGTCCAGTGACACAGTCATGGCTTCAATGTTTACTTGGAGATACTCCTGTACCATCGTCTCTAGGCGTTGACTATGTGTCAGACTTCTTGTCTCCTGTGGCCTTGCAAAGGATGGGCTAAAAAAGTGGTGAAATGATTCCGCAAAATTGATGTTACCAGCAGATACTGTGTTTCTGTTATGTTTTGAGTGCTGAACACTCGACGGTCCCACGGTTGGCAAGTTGGAACTGTGAGATTCACTACGTGCACCACTAGTGTTTTGGGGAAAAGCACATGTAAGATTCTGCAACAGTCTCTGCTGATACTCCTGCATGCGTGCATCTCTTTCTATGGCAGGAATAATTTCTGCAAATTTACTTTTGTACCAGGGATCTAACAGTGTGGCAACCCAGTAGTCAGAATTATTTCTAATTCTCACAATTCGAGGCTTATGTTGCAGGCAGTGCAGCAAGAAGGCACTCATGTGTCTTGCGCATCCAGGAGCACCAAGTCCCTGTTTTGTTGGTGGCGAGGTAACAATCATGCTTCCTTCCTCTGCCCTCTCCCCCCAACCTCGCACAATAGAAATGTGATCAAGGTCTCCCTCATCTGATGAGTTTTCCATCAGTTCGTCCTCCACTTCTTCCTGTGCTCCTGCACTTTCCTCACTAGTTTGGCTGCTACCATGCGCCCTGGTAAAACCATCTCCCCCACCCTCACATGCCTGCCGCCTTGGTGCTGCCGACCGTCTGGACCTTGCAGATGTTAGCCCTTCCGCATACAACTCCTCCTCCTCTACTTCCTCCACCTCCTCTTGTGCCACCACCTGACTCCGAATTCTGTTTAACATGTGCTCCAGCATGTAAATCACCGGAATAGTCAAGCTGATAATGGCATCGTCAGCACTAAACATCTTCGTCGCCATTTCAAAACTGTGCAGAAGGGTGCATAGGTCCCTCATCTGAGACCACTCCTCCAGCGTGATTTGCCCCACCTCTGGATCTCGTTGGCCCAGGCTATACGTCAGAACGTATTGCACCAGGGTTTGTCGGTGCTGCCACAGTCGCTGCAACACGTGCAGAGTTGAATTCCACCGGGTAGGCACATCGCATTTTAGCCGGTGAAGTGGCAGGCCCAACGACTTCTGTAGAGATGTAAGTCGCTGAGCTGCGGGATGCGAACGGCGGAAGTGAGCACACAGCGACCGTGCCCTCTGCAGAAGGCCATCTAGTCCGGGATAGTGGGCTAAAAATAGCTGGACAACCAGGTTCAACACGTGAGCCATACAAGGCACGTGTGTGACTTTGCCCCGGTGAAGGGCCGCACCCAGGTTTGCAGCATTGTCGCACACGGCCTTCCCTGGTTTCAGGTCCAGTGGAGACAACCATTCATGAAACTGGTTCTCCAGAGCTGACCACAACTCCTCAGCCGTGTGACTCACATTTCCCAGACATTTCAAAGTGAAAACCACCTGATGACGTTGAGTCCTGTTGCCAGCAAAGTAAAGAGGTGTGCAGGATCCCTTCTGCACAGTTAGAAAGCTTGTGGCATGACCAGACAGGCTTTGGGTGCAGGTGGAGGACCGAGAGGAGGTTGAGGAGGCAGAAGCAGTGGAGGAACTTTGAGATAAAGAGGATTGACACACAACTCGTGGGGACGGCAAGACTTGGACAGCAGCCCCTTGTCCTGCTGTCACCATAGCTACCCAGTGCCCAGTCAGCGACATGTAACGCCCCTGTCCATGCCTACTCTTCCAAGTGTCTGTGGTGAAATGCACCCTGTCACACACAGAGTTTCTCAAAGAAGCGGTAATGTTGTGTGCGACATGCTGGTGGAGCGCAGGCACACCTTTCTTTGAGAAGTAGTGCCGACTGGGCATCTGGTACTGGGGCACTGCGTCGGACATAAGGTCTCGAAAATCCTCTGTGTCCACCAGGCGGAAAGGAAGCATTTCTGTATCCAAGAGCTTGCAGATGGTGAAATTCAACCTCTTAGCTTTCTCATGGCTAGGAGTAAATGGTCTTTTACTTGTCCACATCTGAGGGACCGAGGGCTGGCTGTTGTGCTTAGAAGGGGTTGAGAAGGGTGTCCCCGGCAAACTGCCGATCTGTGAGGAAGATGCAGGCGGACATGTTAGGTTTCCTTGATCCAAAGGTGGTGCTATCGATGTCGGACAGCGCTGAACACCAGCTGGTGTTTCCACCTCCTAAGAAAATGATGACCTGCCAATCACGCTGGCTATTGCGGCTAAAGAGGTGGCTGGTCTGCGTCCCAAAACAGGTGTGACTGCTGTCCCCCCAGTCACAGAGGATGAAGAGGCCGCGGATGCACAAGATGTGGCAGACGGTGGTTGGCCCGGCCGGCTAGGCCGCATTGTAGCACAGTGAGATTCCCACTGCAACTTATGCTTCATATCCATGTGCCGGTTCATGCATGAAGTACTCAAACTATGTATTTTTTGGCCTCTACTTAGCTTTTGCTGACAAATGTTACAGATAACACGAGTTGGGTTATCTTTATCGATCTGAAAAAATGCCCAGGCTATGCAAGGCTTAGCACCCATGCGACCTGAAGAGCCACCACGACTTGTGGTCAGAGGCAGAGTTGTGTTTGAGGATGCAGTTGTTGACGTGCTTCCACTACTACGTCTCTGTCCAGGAAGGCGCAACCTAACCTCGTCATCACTAGCATCCTCCTCCACCTCCTCTGCTGACCTCATCTCTTGGCTGACTGTGGGTTGACAGTAAGTGGGATCTCCAACATCGTCATCATCACCCTGTGTGTTATCACACCCGTCGTCCTCAGAGCCAACCTCTTCCTGCCCTGACAAAAAACTAAAGTTGTCGCTCCAATCAGGTATTTGAGTCTCATCATCGTCTTCCTCATTGTCTCCACCAACAGGAGTTACAGTTTGGGAACGAGGGTCTACATTATGGTCAGAACCTTCTGCGTCTGGTCCTGGATCCGACTCATAAAGATTCTGGGCATCAGTGCAGATCATTTCCTCGTCTGGATTCACAGAAGCTCTGGAGCCGACCTCTGATTCCCAGGCTATAGTATGAGTAAACAGCTCTGCAGACTCAACCATCTGTTCTACCCCATACTCAGACGGGCAGCTGGAGACTTGGGAGCAGTGAGGAAGCAAGTGCGACTGTTGTGACACCTCTGAGGACTGAAGTATTTGTGATGTTGAAGTTGAGGTGGAGGAGAGCCCACTTAAAGGAGCACTTGATATCCGTTGAAGCACCTGCTGTTTTTGTGCCTCATCTGGAATTTGTAGCGATTGGCGTGGCCGTAAGAAAGGGATCTTATCACATTGTCCGCTAAAAGAAGTAGACATCTTAGTTTGGCTGGAAGATGGTCTTTCTTCTGCAGATGTTACTGTTGCTTTAACACCTACCCCACGGACACAACCTTTTTTCCCCTTCCCAACACGCCTATTCCCCTTTCCACCAGCAGCAGGCCTTTTTCCACTCATTTTGGTGGTTAACTAATTGACAACTCTGGAGTTGTTTGCACAAAAAACAATGGAT
Organism: Phyllobates terribilis; assembly: GCF_046119375.1. Lineage (NCBI taxonomy): Eukaryota > Metazoa > Chordata > Amphibia > Anura > Dendrobatidae > Phyllobates > Phyllobates terribilis. Next base: position 209,784,710 of record NW_027362762.1, read on the forward strand.
GGGAACCGAGCAGGGCTGAGTAGCCAAACTGTGGTATTAGCCCAAAAGTATTGGCTGGGTTAGATGCAGAAAAAAATTTGATTGAATTTGCAACCTGGTGGAGGTTAGTATAGATGGACTAATAGAACAAGTCCCACACACTGCTAGAAGCTGAAATATTTTTTCAGAGCTAGATGCAGATAAAAATTATTTTTAATTTACAACCTGGTAGAGGTTAGTATAGATGGACTAATAGACAAAGCCCCACACACTGCTAGAAGCCTAAATATTTTTTCAGAGCTAGATGCAGATAAAAAATATTTTTAATTTGCAACCTGGTGGAGGTTAGTATAGATGGACTAATAGAACAAGTCCCACACACTGCTAGAAGCCTAAATATTTTTTCAGAGCTAGATGCAGAAAAATATTATATTGAATTTGCAACCTGGTGGAGGTTAGTATATATGGACTAATAGAACAAGTCCCACACACTGCTAGAAGCCTAAATATTTTTTCAGAGCTAGATGCACAAAAATATTATATTGAATTTGCAACCTGGTGGAGGTTAGTATAGATGGACTAATAGAACAAGTCCCACACACTGCTAGAAGCTGAAATATTTTTTCAGAGCTAGATGCAGAAAAATATTAGATTGAATTTGCAACCTGGTGGAGGTTAATATAGATGGACTAATAGAACAAGTCCCACACACTGCTAGAAGCCTAAATATTTTTTCAGAGCTAGATGCAGAAAAAAATTAGATTGGATTTGCAACCTGATGGAGGTCAGTATAGATGGACTAATAGAACAAGTCCCACACACTGCTAGAAGCCTAGATAGTTTTTCAGAGCTAGATGCAGAAAAATATTATATTGAATTTGCAACCTGGTGGAGGTTAGTATAGATGGACTAATAGAACAAGTCTCACACACTGCTAGAAGCTGAAATATTTTTTCAGAGATAGATGCAGAAAAAAATTAGATTGAATTTGCAACCTGGTGGAGGTTAGTATAGATGGACTAATAGAACAAGTCCCACACACTGCTACAAGCTGAAATATTTTTTCAGAGCTAGAAGCTGATAAAAAATATTTTTAATTTGCAACATGGTGGAGGTTAGTATAGATGGACTAATAGACCAAGTCCCACACACTGCTAGAAGCCTAAGTATTTTTTCAGAGCTAGATGCAGAAAAAAATTAGATTGAATTTGCAACCTGATGGAGGTCAGTATAGATGGACTAATAGAACAAGTCCCACACACTGCTAGAAGCTGAAATATTTTTTCAGAGCTAGATGCAGAAAAATATTAGATTGAATTTGCAACCTGGTGGAGGTTAGTATAGATGGACTAATAGAACAAGTCCCACACACTGCTAGAAGCTGAAATATTTTTTCAGAGCTAGATGCAGAAAAAAATTAGATTGAATTTGCAACCTGGTGGAGTTTAGTATAGATGGACTAATAGAACAAGTCCCACACACTGCTACAAGCTGAAATATTTTTTCAGAGCTAGATGCAGATAAAATTATTTTTAATTTGCAACCTGGTGGAGGTTAGTATAGATGGACTAATAGACCAAGTCCCACACACTGCTAGAAGCCTAAATATTTTTTCAGAGCTAGATGCAGATAAAAAATATTTCTAATTTGCAACCTGGTGGAGGTTAGTATAGATGGACTAATAGACCAAGTCCCACACACTGCTAGAAGCCTAAATATTTTTTCAGAGCTAGATGCAGAAAAAAATTAGATTGAATTTGCAACCTGGTGGAGGTTAGTATAGATGGACTAATAGAACAAGTCCCACACACTGCTAGAAGCCTAAATATTTTTTAAGAGCTAGATGCAGAAAAAAATTAGATTGAATTTGCAACCTGATGGAGGTCAGTATAGATGGACTAATAGAACAAGTCCCACACACTGCTAGAAGCCTAAATATTTTTTCAGAGCTAGATGCAGAAAAATATTATATTGAATTTGCAACCTGGTGGAGGTTAGTATAGATGGACTAATAGAACAAGTCCCACACATTGCTACAAGCTGAAATATTTTTTCAGAGCTAGATGCAGACAAAAAATATTTTTAATTTCAACCTGGTGGAGGTTAGTATAGATGGACTAATAGACCAAGTCCAACACTCTGCTAGAAGCCTAAATATTTTTTCAGAGCTAGATGCAGATACAAAATATTTTTAATTTGCAACCTGGTGGAAGTTAGTATAGATGGACTAATCGACCAAGTCGCACACACTGCTAGAAGCCTAAATATTTTTTCAGAGATAGATGCAGAAAAAAATTAGATTGAATTTGCAACCTGGTGGAGGTTAGTATAGATGGACTAATAGAACAAGTCCCACACACTGCTACAAGCTGAAATATTTTTTCAGAGCTAGAAGCTGATGAAAAATATTTTTAATTTACAACATGGTGGAGGTTAGTATAGATGGACTAATAGACCAAGTCCCACACACTGCTAGAAGCCTAAGTATTTTTTCAGAGCTAGATGCAGAAAAAAATTAGATTGAATTTTCAACCTGATGGAGGTCAGTATAGATGGACTAATAGAGCAAGTCCCACACACTGCTAGAAGCTGAAATATTTTTTCAGAGCTAGATGCAGAAAAATATTAGATTGAATTTGCAACCTGGTGGAGGTTAGTATAGATGGACTAATAGAACAAGTCCCACACACTGCTAGAAGCTGAAATATTTTTTCAGAGCTAGATGCAGAAAAAAATTAGATTGAATTTGCAACCTGGTGGAGGTTAGTATAGATGGACTAATAGAACAAGTCCCACACACTGCTACAAGCTGAAATATTTTTTCAGAGCTAGATGCAGATAAAAATTATTTTTAATTTGCAACCTGGTGGAGGTTAGTATAGATGGACTAATAGACCAAGTCCCACACACTGCTAGAAGCCTAAATATTTTTTCAGAGCTAGATGCAGATAAAAAATATTTCTAATTTGCAACCTGGTGGAGGCTAGTATAGATGGACTAATAGACCAATTCCCACACACTGCTAGAAGCCTAAATATTTTTTCAGAGCTAGATGCAGAAAAAAATTAGATTGAATTTGCAACCTGGTGGAGGTTAGTATAGATGGACTAATAGAACAAGTCCCACACACTGCTAGAAGCCTAAATATTTTTTAAGAGCTAGATGCAGAAAAAAATTAGATTGAATTTGCAACCTGATGGAGGTCAGTATAGGTGGACTAATAGAACAAGTCCCACACACTGCTAGAAGCCTAAATATTTTTTCAGAGCTAGATGCAGAAAAATATTATATTGAATTTGCAACCTGGTGGAGGTTAGTATAGATGGACTAATAGAACAAGTCCCACACATTGCTACAAGCTGAAATATTTTTTCAGAGCTAGATGCAGACAAAAAATATTTTTACTTTGCAACCTGGTGGAGGTTAGTATGGATGGACTAATAGACCAAGTCCCACACTCTGCTAGAAGCCTAAATATTTTTTCAGAGCTAGATGCAGATACAAAATATTTTTAATTTGCAACCTGGTGGAAGTTTGTATAGATGGACTAATATACCAAGTCCCACACACTGCTAGAAGCCTAAATATTTTTTCAGAGCTAGATGCAGAAAAAAATTAGATTGAATTTGCAACCTGATGGAGGTCAGTATAGATGGACAAATAGAACAAGTCCCACACACTGCTAGAAGACTAAATATTTTTTCAGAGCTCGATGCAGAAAAATATTATATTGAATTTGCAACCTGGTGGAGGTTAGTATAGATGGACTAAAAGAATGATGCTATGCCCAAAACGTTTTACTTCACTAGGTGCACTAGGTTTGTAGTCTATACACACGTGGTGTAGCTTGCAACACAGATAGGCTACTCCACTGACTAACACACTCTGCAATAGGCCAAAAATGATTTGCTTTGCTAGATTTAGCCAAATGCTGTGAAAAATACTTGCACAGCACTGGCACAGACCTGCCTGGCAAAAAGTGATAGGAACTGATGTAACCTAGCCCTGAAAAGGACTGCAATTACAATTAGTCTTTACTCCCACAACCTATCTATTTAAGAGCACAGACGTGCCTGATAAAAGTCATATGAAATGATGTAACCTAGTCCTTAAAAGGACTGCAATCACAACTCTTCCCTACTCCCAAGCTATCTGTAGATTTGTGCGAAAATTGGCTTGAAATTACCAAAGTATAGCGCACACAGCAACAGGGGTGCCGTCTAACACGCAGCTGCAGCAGTGAGAAAATGGTGGCGACGGGGAAAATGGCTGGGTCTTATAGGGCAAGGACATGTGACATACACTGCCAGTGACACATGCCCTTGCTTGTGTGAAAAAAAGCAGTTCGCTCCGTGTGTGCGCTGCTGATAGGCTGACAGACTGCACCTCCCCACTGTAAATGCGGGAAAGAGAAAAAAAATGGAGATCTTAATTATTCCTGCAGAGATCCATCCCCTGCCCCTCCCCCCACCCCACTGTACACTCAAACTGCGTATTAACATTAATTTTCAGCATTACTGAGAAAAAATCCAGTTATGATTTTGGTGCACGAACATTTATCGAACATAACCTCGAACAGCCGAATTTTTTTCAAATCGTTCGTGTTCGCCGAACGGCTCGAACACCGCCCAAAAGAGCTCGAATTTGAGATTGGCGAACAGTTCGAGTCGAACACCGCTCATCTCTAACTGCAACCTCCACCACTCTTCCAAGGGGCATTAAAACCGTCTTGTTAAGCTACTGTGACCTCCACGTCTCTTCCAAGGGGCAGTAAAACCATCTTGTTAAGCTACTGCGACCTCCACCACTCTTCCAAGGGGTATTGATATTGTCTTTTTATTCCACTGCGACCTCCACCACTCTTCCAAGGGGCATTAAAACTGTCTTGTTAAGCTACTGCGACATCCACCACTCTTCCAAGGGGCATTTATATTGTCTTTTTATTCCACTGTAACCTCCACCACTCTCCCAAGGGGCATTAAAACCGTCTTGTTAAGCTACTGTGACTTCCACGACTCTATCAAGGGGCATTAAAAGCATCTTGTTAAACCACTCTGAACTCCACAGCTCTTCCAAGGGGCATTGAAATGTTGTTTTTAATTAACTCTAACCTCCACGACTCTTCCAACGGGCATTGCATTTCCTCCTAATTTTAGTCAGCTTTTGCTTTTCAATGCATAGGCGAACACTAAGGGAGACCCACTCCCCAATAATGGGTAGAAGGTTTTTAGTACGCTGTAATCCACGTCTGTTTCAAGGGGCATTGCAGTTCCTCATAATTTTTGGAAAGCAATCCATTCACTGCTTAGGCCAACAGTGTACAGGAGACCCAGTTGCTATAAATGGAAGAAACGGTTTAGTTAAGGCCCTCTGACCTCCATGTCACTTCCAAGGGGCATTGGAGTGCCTCGAAATTTTTGGTAGGCATTGCACTCACTGTATGCCCTATAACTGTGTAGCCGAACCGCTCCTTTTGGTACAGAAACATATCCTACTAGACATGTGTGGTTGACTGGCCTGATATTGATGTGAATGGTCCCTGTTGCTCCTGCTCTTTCTCCTTTGCCACCACTTCATCCATCATTCATCACCTGAAGCTTTGCTATAACGGGAGTCATAGAACTGGGATAGTAGCAGGAAAACATCCAGCAATCCTCGGAGAAGGTAGAATATGCGCCAAAACGCTGACCACCTCAGGCCTAGCTGCTACTACATACATGCGCTTGCATTCCAAGGAACAGAAAGCTAAGGAGATGGATGGCCTCATGATCATGAATAATTTACTCATTGTGTAGGAGGCCGACCACTGCTGCTGTCTACCTTCTGAACTTTGTGTTGAAGCCTGATTGACCCAGGACCCGCAATCCTCTATGTATGAAGGACGTGTTGCATCCCAGTGTCCAACTGTGTCCCGGCTTCCACAATATTAACCCAGTGTGAAGGCATCAGTGAGATGGACCATCCCTGGCCACATTCACTTGTTCATGTGTTTGTGGTTAGGCTGTCCTTTAAATAGGGGCGTCTGGGGACCGTTTATGGACACCTGGCCGCCCCCAGGCAGCTGAGGACCATGTGTGGGCACCCGGCCGCGGGGCGGTTGGGGACCGAGTATGGACACCCGGCCGCCCCCTGGTGGCTGGGGATCAAGCATGGACACCCGGCGGCCGGGTGGCTGGGGACTGAGTATGGATACCATGCCGCCGACGCAGCCATGACGTGGTGGCCAGATTCCGCCTCCACATGCCTAAAAGGCCCAATTTCAAGTGCAAGCAAGCAAGCAGTATGATATTGCAGCCTGGGGGTGGGTGGGTGGCAGGATGCATACTTGCGCTTGCATTGCAAGGAATGGGGGAGGTACAATTGAACACTGCCCTGGGACAAGGACTTGCACAGGGATAGTTGCTAGTCTGCATCTTCTGATGCGGCAAGGATCACTTCTGATGGGCACACTTTTAGGCAGTGACCGGGGTGTCAGAGATGCTTCCAGGGGTCTTCCCCATGCTGTTCCCATGTCTTTTCAGCACTGTATGCATGTGTCACACAGCACATGGGCAGATAAGGTTGTAAAATGTTAAAATGACATTTCCCGGTGAATGCATTTGTCACGGTTGAAAGCAATACAAAAGTGCAAAAACGCATAAAAAATGCTACTTGTGAACATAGCCCAAGGTGTGGAGAAGTATTTTTATTTTTGGTTATTTATTTTACCTTATACACAAGTCTTTACCCTGGAAAGGATGTTGCTTAACATATTTCACAGTTTCAGTTTAGTTTTTGAACGTTTTATTGTGAGCCCGTTAAAGTGGCTTAATATCTCTGACTACTTTGTTGACAGCAGTGACCTGGGGGTCAGAAATGCTTCCTGGGGCGATCCCCATGCTGACCCCATGTCATTTGAGCACTGTCACTATCGTTTTGGGCACTTTTTAGGCTTTCTACAGACTGCCGGGGGTGCCGCCACAAAAATGCTGGGGTCTCCCTTAGACTAACATTGGGCTCGTTGCTCGGGCCGAGCACCCGAGTATCGCAGTGAGCTCGGCCCGAGCTTCGAGCACCCGAGCATTTTAGTGCTCACTCAACACTAATGGAGACCCAATCAGGAGTGTTCACATTTCCCTAAATTAGGGCCTAATAACACCGAAGTGGCATCAATTTCAGTACAGTAGAAATTGTACAATTAGGAACGACACTTCTTCCTATAGCCAACAAAGTAGATGGAGACCCAATCAGGACTGTTCCCATTTGAAAACATTTGGGCCTAAAACCACCAAAGTGGCATCAATTTCACTAGAGTATAAGTAGTATAATGGGGACTCACACTTCTTCCACTACAGCCAGCCCAATAGATGGAAACCCAATCAGGATTCCCCACATTTCCAAAAATTAGGGCCTAAAACCTTCAGCCTTAGAGAGAGCAGGCCCACAAACCATATCACAGACTGCAATTCCGCAAGATCAATGCAGCACACTAAAAACTATAACATCACCTACTCTGTACAATCTGCAATTGGGGTGCAAAGGTCCTTTGAGATCCATGACTTGTTCATCTTGATGAAAGTTAGGCGGCCAACACTTTCATGGGACAACCGGGTGCACTTATCCATCAGGACACCACAAGAAGCACTGAACACACATTCTGAGAGAACGGGCATGATAAAACCTCCAAGGGGTGACAGGCAAGCTCAGGCCATTCATCCGTTTTTGAAGACCAAAATGTAAAACGGTCAAAATCCTCACTGATGGTATTCGTATTGAGCTCTAGATAGTCCTCCACCATCCTATACAGTCATTCTCCACGTGTCAGGCTTGTACTCTGTTGTGCTGGTGCACGAGCTGGTCTAAAAATGTGTGAAAGGACTCACAGAAATTGCTTCTGCCACTTTTTCTGCTGCTGCTGCTAATATTTTGGCATTGACGAACTGGCGTGCCGGAGGTTGAAAGACTACAGCTGCGATGCACACTGTGTGCCTCACTCCTATCTTGGGGAAAAGCTCTATTAAGGTTGCTTAAAAGCTTGTTTCGATACTCCAACATTAGCGGGTCCCTTTCCAGGATGGGAAGCATCTGGCAAAATTTACTCTTATCACGTGGATCTAATAGAGAGGCAACCCAGTAGTCAGCATTATTTTGAATCCTAACTATATGGGGATCATGTTGCAGAAAGTGCAGCATGAAAGCACTCATATGTCGGGCTCTTCCAGGTGGTCCAAAGCCAGACTCTATTGTTGGCTGCGTAACACTGATGCATGTTTCCTCCATCCCCTCCTGCCAACCACGTTCAACAGATAGGGGATGATTATCCTCTTCGTCTTCTGACTGTTGCTCGCCCATCGCCTCTTCCTCCTACATTTGTTCCTTGGCTCTTGCACTTTCACTAACAGTATGTCTGGTATCACGAAACCCCCTCATTCGCAGGAAGCCACCGTCACTTGGCAGCTGCCTGTTTGACGACAGTCTGGAACTTAGAGACATTCTGATCCCTTCCACATCCTCTTCTTCTTTTGGGACAACCACCTCCTGCCGCACTCTATTCAAAGTCTTCTCCAGCATGTACAGTATATGACGGGAATAGTGATGCTGATGACAGCATTGTCAGCGCTAACTAATTTAGTAGCCATTTCAAAACTGTGCAGAAGGGTGCAGAGGTCCTTAATCTGTTCCCACTCCGAAAACGTGATATGCCCCACGTCCGTACTGCATTGGCTTAGGCTATACGACATGACATTCTGTGTCAGGACTCGTTGCTGCTGCCACAGTCGCTGCAACATGTGCAGAGAGGAATTCCACCGTGCCGGCACATCGCTTATCAACCTGTTAACTGGCATGGAGAAAGACCTCTGTATCGATGCAAGTCAATTACATGAGGGATGCGAACGGGGGAAATGAGCACACAGCTTCCGTACTATCTGAAGCAGCTCATCCAGGCCGGGATAGTGGCAGAGAAATCGCCGTACCACCAGGTTGAGGACGTGAGCCATGCAAGGCACGTGTGTGAGTTCATCTCGGCGTAGGGCCGCCAACAGGTTCGCACCGTTATCACACACGGCCTTCCTTGGCTCCAGATTCAGCGGAGACAACCATTGCTGAAACTGAGCCTGGAGAGCTGTCCACAACTCTTCAGCAGTATGACTGCTATCTCCAAGGCATATTAATTTGAAGACTGCCTGATTGGAGTGAGCCCTGACTGAGCAATACGGAGGTGGTCTCAATTCGCTCTGCACTGTTGGAACGCGTGTCTCTTTAAGGCAGAGGTTGATTGCGCAGATGAAGGCCGTAGAGGTGGTGGAGGACACAGAAGAGGTGGAGGAAGTGTGAAATACAGTGGTTTGTTCTGCAAGCCTTGGGGATTGCAATATTTGTGGAACAGCCCCTTCCCCGCCTGTTCCCACAGTCACTAGAGTCACCCAGTGCTCAGCTAGTGAGATGTAACGCCCTTGGCCATGCTTACTCATCCAGGTGTCTGTGGTGAAATGCACCCTGGAAGATATAGATTTTGTCAAGGAACGGATGATGTTGTCTGCAACACGCTGGTGTAGCGCAGGCACAGCTTTCTTAAAGAAGTAATGGCGACTGGGCAACTGGTACTGGGGGATTGTGACAGTCATCAGCTTTCAGAAGCCGTCTGTATCTACCAGGCGGAAAGGCAGCATTTTCGTGGCCAACAGATTTTAAATGGTGGAGTTCAACCTCTTAGCTTTGTCATATGTAGGATGAAGCAATCTTTTACGTGACCACAACTGTGGGACCAAGGGCTGGCTGCGGTGCTGAGAGAGGGCAGAGTACGGTCAAACGGACAAACTGCTGGGCTGTGAGTGAGCTGTAGATGTTACGGTAGATTGAGAAATACGGTAGATTGAGTGTGGTGTGCTCTGTGAAACAAACATAGCAGGCATGTCCGCTTCCATTACAGCTGATGGGCTCTAACTCAGCCTGACTGAAGTTGGTAGAGAACCAGAAGTTTTGCGGTGGGAGACCTGCATGCCAATACTTGGCAAAGTAACAGAGGAGGGGAAAGAAGCAGTGGATGCGGTTGATGGGGCAGCTGATGGGTGTTGAGGTCCGCTGGTCTGCATTTTAGTGCAGTTAGATTCCCAGCATAACGCATGTTGTGTGCACATGTGAAGGTTCATGCATGTAGTAGTCAAATTATTGCACTTTTTCCCTCTATTGAGGTTTTTCTTGCAAAGTGTGCTGATAACGTGAGTTGGCTCATCCTTTGCGGTCTCAAAAAAGTCCCAGGCTAGGCAACCCTTGCCATCCCTGCGAGCTGTTGACCCGCGACCACTGCTGGCCACAACCACAGTTGCGGCTAAGGATGCAGTGCTCCTCGTGCTTGTATCATTCCGAGTCTGCACCGTAGGGCGGAAGGTAACCTCCTCGTTTTCCTCCTCCGCCTACTCGGCTGCGTGACTCTGGGTTCACACCTAGTAGGATCTTCAACCTCATCATCATCCAATATGTTATCCCATTCCTCTCCCTCAGAGTGACCCTTCTCCTCTTGTTGCCCTGACAGCACAGCACAGTCCGCATGAGCCTTAGGTATCTGAGTCTCATCAGGATCACCTCCCTCCCTGGTGGTTAACGTCTGGTAATGAGGGTCAAGAACCTGCTTGGATCCTACGCCGTCCTGGCCCGAATATAACGTAAAAAATTTTTGGGCATCTGTGCAGATGCTTTCCTCCTCTTCTTGACTCTGTGAATGTTTGGAGTACACTTCTGATGTCCATGGTATAGAATGGGTGAACAGTTCTACAGACTCGCCCATCTGTGGTTCGATACAGTCAGTTGGGCGCTTGGACAGTTGTGACATGGGGGGAAGCAAGGGTAATTGGGGTGCCACCTCTGTGGACTGTACTGTGTGTGATGTTGAGGTGGAGAAAGAAGAGAAGAGGCCACTTGAAGCAGCATTTGCCATCCACTGGAGCACCTGCTCATTCTGGCCCTTATCAACAAGGCATATTGCTGTGGAATCTGTTTTTAAAGAGCTTTTTTCACAATAAAGAAACCTATTTTTTGAACTATTCATGAAGCTGGTAATCCTTTCTCCTTATGCTGTACCCCACATATACCTTGAACACCAAGCCTATTCCCCCTTCTACCACGACCTCTCTTTTTCCCACTCATGTTGCTCAGATACTGTAGTAGGAGCACGCCATTAGCAAAGCAAAAATAGATTTTTTTCTCTGCAACAGCTCTGCACACACTTGAATTTCACCGGCACTAAATGACAAAGTATTTTTTTTTATTTTGGATGACGACTATATAACATAGGAGATTTTCTCCAAACTATTTCAAACTTAGATGTTTCTGCTGTATAGTGTTAAAAACCAAACAAAGTATTCTTTTTACTGGGGATGAAGCCTGTATAACATAGGAGATATTCTCCAAACTATTTCAAACTGAGAGGTCCCTGATGTATAACGTTAGGAACCAAACAAAGTATTTTTTTTACTGTGGATGAGGCCTGTATAACATGGGAGATATTCTCCAAACTATTTAAAACTGAGATGTCCCTGCTGTATAATGTTAGAAACCGAACAAAGTATTTTTTAACTGTGGATGACGCCTGTATAACATAGGAGATATTCTCCAAACTATTTCAAACTCAGATCTAGGCTGCTGTATAACGTTAGCAACAGTAAAAACAGATTTTTTTGACTCTCCACAAGCTCTGAACACAGCTGAATTTCCCCGCCACTAAAAGCACTAGGTGTCTAATAGCAGAGTGTAACACGTCTGCGAGACAAAAAAAATCTTTGGTGGACTGTGGCTAGCAACAGAAAATATCTATTTTTTTACTGTGCGAAAAGCTGAAGTTCATCCACCAAAAAAATGACAAACTGGGCTAACACAGCTTGCACTATCATATTAGCAAATGAAAAAAAAAATTTTCCGTGCTCTGCACTCAGAAACTCTGCACTGACAAGCTCTGCAGAAAGCTGAATTTCAACACTACAAGGGCTTTATTGCTTGCTTTATCACATTAGCAAGTGCAAAAATAGATTGAAGGTCTGCATGGAGCACAGTACAACCGATGCACAGCACTGTTCTGAGCCATAGACCCTGCTCTTTCTGTGAGAATGTCAGTAATTGCACAAAAACAAAAAAAAAAGGCTGCAAGTCGATTGAACAGATAAACAGCACAGGACTTATCTACACTATCTGACTTCCACAGAAGCGTCCATATATCTAGCTAATATCTCTCATTACAGAGGACACAGCACACTCAGCAGCGTCTATCTCATTCAGTGACATGCATAAAATGGCACTGAGGGAACAAGGCCGGTTTTTATATGGAGAGGACATGTGATTTCAGCAGCCAATTGCAGAAACCCTTGAGTCTGGCACACTGTGGATGCTTCCTGCGCTCTGATTGGCTAGCCGCGCTTTCCTGACTTAAAGTTGCCGCCTACAGGAAGAAAAAAAAAAAAAAACAGCGCGCCGCTGATCTGACCTGTTCTGAACTTTCACCAGCCCCCCCACTCATCTGCCACATCTCCCCGCTCATCATACGCAAGCACTATCCTAGCAAGGCTGTAAAGAGTGCAGAAGTTGCCCCGCAATCACGTAACCACGTAAATTCACCGAACTTTACCGATTTTCCCGAATTTAACAAATTTTGCTCGCCTTTCCGATCACGAATCCAAATGTGACACATTTGTGTCGAACTTAACATTTGAGAACGGATTTCGAACATATTCGCTCATCACTACTCACAGACTTGGCCCTATCTTGGATCTCTTCATACCTAACCGACTGGACATTCAGTGTCTCTCACTCACACCCCACCTCCTCATCTCACCCCCTATGTGTCGATGTCCCAAAAGGTTCAGTTCTAGGACCCCTGCTCTTCTCCATCTACAACTTCGGCCTGGGACAGCTTATAGAGTCTCACGACTTTCACCCCTATGCTGATGACACACAGACCTACCGCTATTTCATCTTTCTTCTCTGCTAGATTTGGAAAACTTAACATGGATAAAACCGAATTCATCATCTTTCCACCATCTCATTCATCCTCCCCAACTGACCTATCCATCAAAGTCAATGGCTGCCCACTCTCCCCAGTCCCGCAAGCTTGACTCTGATCTGGCCTTCAAACGTCAGATCCAAGCCCTTTACACTTGCTGCCGACTCAAACTCCAAAATATCTCCGCAATCCTCACATTCCTCAACCATGAATCTACAAAAACACCAGTGCACGTCCTCATCCTCTCCCGCCTTGACTACTGCAAGCTCCTGCTCTGTGGCCTCCCTTCTACCACTCTCGCACCCCTCCAATCTATCCTAAACTGTGCTAGCCGACTAATCCACTTGTCACCCCGCTATTCTCCAGCTTCTCCCCTCTGTCAATCCCTGCGCTGGTTCACCATTGACCAGAGACTCCAGTTGAAAAGCCTAACTTTGGCATACAAAGCCATCCAAAACCTGTCTCCTCCATACATCGGGGACCTAATCTCCCTTTACTACCTGCTGTGAACGTCCCATCCTTTCAAGATCGCCTTCTCTACTTCCCTCTTATCTCTTCTTGCCACAGTCGCATACAAGATTTGTCCCGTGCATCTCCCCTTCTTTGGAACTCTCTACCCCAACACATCAGACTCTCGCCTACCATGGAAACCTTGAAAAGGAAACTGATGACCCACTTCTTCTGACAAGCGTACAATCTGCAGCAGCCCTCGCTCCACCATACCGCTGCATCACCAGCTGTACCCTCACCTACTGTATCCTCACCCATCCCTTGTAGATTGTTTGTGCACCCTCACGGGCAGGGTCCTCTCTTCTCTTGTACCAGTCAGTGACCCCTTTTCCCATGTAAAGAGCCACGAAATAAATGACGCTATAATAATAAATAATAATTATATTACTTGTACACTGGGTCAATTGATGCCACTTTTCTGGAGTCTGCTCCTAATTTGATCTGTTTTGGCAGCTTTTCGGCCCATTTGAAGGTGTTGTGTATGGTTTGGTGTTGCCGCCCATGGAATCCAATGGGGCTCGGATATGTTTGACGAATAAATTGGCGAATATTGCAAAATTGGCGATCGTAATCCGAACCGAACATTGAAATATTCACTCATCTCTAGCTGCTATCAGTGAGGTTATTAATAGTTGTATGAGGAATAGTGTTGAGCATTCCGATACTGAAATATCGGGTATCGGCCGATATTCGCGGTATCGGAATTCCGATACTTAATTCCGATACTATTGCAATATCGTATACCGGAATCGGAAGTTCCCATAATGCAATGAGACATTTTCATTTTATTCAGCCAATGAGGATCCTAAGAAGTGTGGGCACATCCTGTTAGGCATGTAGGCATCTTAACTAATGGCATGGCTGTGATTGGCTGCTGAAATGATGTCATGATGCACTATAAAAGCCACCGCCGCCATTTTGAGCTCACTCTGCTGTGAATTCAGTTAGGGATAGGACGCTGTTGTTCTGAGGGACAGTTTTAGCTACCTATTTGCTCTATACTGCTTTACCCAAGCTACTTTCTAAATCACTGTGCCTTGCAGTGCTAGTGCACAGTTCCCTGTGCTGTTCACCGCTATCTGCAAGGTCTGTGTGTGAGTGCAGCTCACCCTGTAGTGTGTGCTTCAGCCAAGTCTGGTTGTAGTGCACTCAGTGTGTGTCACTGCCTCATACATTGTCCTTTTTTGCCAATTCATAATTTTTCCTGATATCTCCTATTAGTGTGGTGGTTCCATCTGTATTCAGCTAAATTGGTTCCAAACACACTATATAGGAGTAGATAGAGAAATTTTTTTCCGTCTTGCAGCACTAGTGCACAGTGCTCTGCATCTGTACTGTTCACCGCTGTCTGCAAGGTCTGGTGTGTGAGTGCAGCTCACCCTGTAGTGTGTGCTTCAACCCCGTCTGGTTGTAGTGCACTCAGTGTGTGTCACTGCCTCATACATTGTCCTTTATTGCCAATTCATAATTTTTCCTGATATCTCCTATTAGTGTGGTGGTTCCATCTGTATTCAGCTAAATTGGTTCCAAACACACTATATAGGAGTAGATAGAGAAATTTTTTTCCGTCTT
The DNA here is from genome assembly GCF_046119375.1 of Phyllobates terribilis. Classification (NCBI taxonomy): domain Eukaryota; kingdom Metazoa; phylum Chordata; class Amphibia; order Anura; family Dendrobatidae; genus Phyllobates; species Phyllobates terribilis. The sequence goes on from NW_027362762.1 coordinate 209,799,741, forward strand.
GCAGCACTAGTGCACAGTGCTCTGCATCTGTACTGTTCACCGCTGTCTGCAAGGTCTGGTGTGTGAGTGCAGCTCACCCTGTAGTGTGTGCTTCAACCCCGTCTGGTTGTAGTGCACTCAGTGTGTGTCACTGCCTCATACATTGTCCTTTATTGCCAATTCATAATTTTTCCTGATATCTCCTATTAGTGTGGTGGTTCCATCTGTATTCAGCTAAATTGGTTCCAAACACACTATATAGGAGTAGATAGAGAATTTTTTTTCCGTCTTGCAGCACTAGTGCACAGTGCTCTGCATCTGTACTGTTCATCGCTGTCTGCAAGGTCTGGTGTGTGAGTGCAGCTCACCCTGTAGTGTGTGCTTCAACCCCGTCTGGTTGTAGTGCACTCAGTGTGTGTCACTGCCTCATACATTGTCCTTTATTGCCAATTCATAATTTTTCCTGATATCTCCTATTAGTGTGGTGGTTCCATCCATATTCAGCTAAATTGATTCCAAACACACTATATAGGAGTAGATAGAGGAGCCTTTCTGCAGCATTGGGCCCTGCAGCCCCAGCCAGATTAGCATTAGCCTATTTTTTGCAGCCTCATCTATTGCATTGTAGGTTACCTTCCTACATTGTAATAGCTACAAAAAGTTTGTGATACTATCGTTATTACATCTTTAGGCACATCCAGTGTCTTTTTGTGACAAAAAAAACCTAAATAAAGTTCACCAAACACTCCACTTTACAGTTGTGTAGGCCACATTAGCTCATATTAAAGTCTAGTCCACACTTTATAAAATTAGTGTTTCTTATACCTGTTAGCAGCTGTTCAGGAATAAGCACACTAAGCCCTTAGTACTTTTCTGCCTATCTTTATCAGTCTACCAAGATGAAGAAGGCAGGGAGTAAGGCATGTGGTCGTGGTCGTGGGCGTGGGCGTGGAGTTTCTGCAGGGAGAGGACGTGAGGATTCTGTGCCTGCAGGGAGAGGATGTGGGGATTCTGTGCCTGCTGCGGGCACCAGTGACTCAGCATCCCCCAGTTTTACCAGGGAACAGTCCTTTATGCGCAGCTTTGTAGGAGCTAGCCGTACCCCACTGCTGCGCGAGGACCAAATTGAAGCCGTTGTCGGATGGATGGCAGCTAACGCATCGACTTCAATTAGTTCCAGATCCTCTCAGGTCCTGAGCACTGAAGAGCACCCATCTGTCTCTTCACCACCTGCCAAATTGCCCAGGCAGTCAGAGAGCCCTGGACAGGAGCCATCTCTACTTCTGTTCTCTGAATCTCTTGGCTTGGAAAGAGGGGGCCAGCTAAGCAGAATTCGAGAATTTGAAGAAGAGGTAGTATGCAGTGATGCGCAACCGTTTTGTCTCTCTGAATCTGAAGAGGCGGGTGGGCCAGTGCCTATGGTCAGCAGCACACCTCAGTACGCATCTGATGATGAGACTCAGGTGCCACTTTCTGGTGCGTACTGTGCTGTCGAGACTACCCAGGAGAAGCAGTTGTTTGAAGAGGGTGGTGTAGATGATGAGGTCCTTGACCCATCATGGCGTGAGGGACAGGAAGGTGGTGGGAGCAGCTCTGAGAAAGAGATTCCCCGAACGGCCCAAAAAGGAGGGAGAGGGAGGGGGCAGACTTGGTTGCCTGTAGCCTCCACTTCGGCACCCATTAGGAGCATGGCTCTTCCAAAATCCAAAGCGGGCGCTCCCAAGACTTGCAGTGCCTGGTCCTTTTTTGACACAGTTGCAGATGACATTTGCTTTGTCAAATGCAAGCTGTGTAATCAGAAGGTGAAAAGAGGGAAAAGTGTCAGCAACCTCAATACCACAAATATGTGGAAACATGTGCGGACCAAGCACGTGGTGGAGTTACACAAACACACTGAAGACCTAGGCCAACCTACAGCGCCACCTACCACCTCTTCAGCTCGTGTTGTAGCCTCTTCCTCCAGCTCACACACAGCTGGTTCGGCTTCCTCACAGGATCGCCATGGAAGAATCTCTGGCACTGTTGTACAGAGACACACTGTAATTCCACCCACAGCACCACTTTCCCAGTCATCCTCACACTCCCAGGCCAGTCTACAGCCATCGTTAGCACAGGCATGGGAGAAAAGGCGCCCATACTCGGCAAACCACCCCCGAGCACAGGCTCTGAATGCTGGCATTGCTAAACTACTGGCCCTTGAAATGCTATCATTCAGGCTGGTGGAGACTGACACATTCCGTAACTTTATGGCATTGGCAGTCCCACAATACAACGTGCCCAGCCGCTTTTATTTCAGCAGGCAAGCCGTCCCTGCCCTGCAACATCATGTGGAGGGAAAAATTAAACATGCGCTACAAAACGCCGTCAGTAGCAAGGTCCACCTGACCACTGATGCGTGGACCAGTAAGCATGGACAGGGACGATACCTTTCCCTCACTGCCCATTGGGTAAATGTTGTGGAGCCGGGTACAGATCTTGAGAGTGGCGCTGTACGTGTTCTGCCAACTCCAAGGATTGCAGGAATCCAGTCTGTACACATTGACTCCTCCTCATACTCCAGTTCCTCTGAATCAGCGCTGCAGGAGCCGTCACGGTCTACCTCCACATCGACCCGTGAACGGTTACCTGTTATGATGACCGATATGAGCACAGCCGTGGCCAAACGTCAACAGGCCGTATTAAAATTAATTTCTTTGGGGAATCGAAGCCACACAGCGCAGGAGCTCTGGAATGCCATCAAGCAGCAGAGTGACGTGTGGTTTGTGCCAGCGAATCTCCAGCCAGGCATGGTAGTGTGTGACAATGGCCGAAATCTGGTGGCAGCTCTGGGCCTAGGCAACCTCACTCACATCCCATGTCTGGCACATGTGCTCAACTTGGTCGTGCAGAGTTTTTTGAGGGACTATCCGGATCTTGATGCACTGCTTCACAAGGTCCGCATAGAGTGCGCTCACTTGCGGCGTTCCAGCAATGCAAGATCACGCATTGCAGCTCTGCAGCGCCGATTATGTCTTCCGGAACATCGCATCATATGTGACCTACCCACCAGGTGGAATTCAACGTTACATATGTTGGAGAGGTTGTGTGAGCAGCAGGCAGCAGTAATGGAGTACCAGCTGCAGCAGGCGCAAACAAGTCGCAGTGCGCGCCGTTCACACTTCACCACCACTGAGTGGGCCTCTATGAAGGACATTTGCCACGTTTTGCGTGCCTTCGATTATTCCACGCGGATGGCGAGTGCAGATGATGCACTAGTCAGCATGACTATCCCCCTTATCTGCCTGCTTGAAAAAACACTGCAAGCACTAAGGGACGAGGTTTTGGAAGAGGTGGAGGATGAGGAGTCACAAATGCCATCTGCTTCTCTACAGTCTGCGCAACGTGGTTCCTCACAAAGGCCTAGGCAGGGGACACTTTGTGAGGAGGATGAGGAGGAGTCAATGGATGAGGAAGACATCTGTCCAGAGGAGGGAGGTACACAATGCTCTAGTAGTCAGTATCTAGAGCGAGGGTGGGGTGATGCAGAGCAGGCAGAGATCACGCCTCAAGCAGGGGACAGCGTTTCTTGGCCAGTTGGCAGTCTGCAGCACATGGTTGATTTCATGCTGCAGTGCCTCAGAAACGACCGCCGCATCGCCCACATTCTCAACACGGCTGATTATTGGGTGTCCACCCTCCTAGATCCTCGCTACCGGGACAACTTACAAAGCCTCATAACACCATTGAACCGGGAGCGTAAAATGCGGGAGTACCAAGACGCACTGGTGCATTCCATCATGTTCTCCATTCCAACCGAGAGCAGTGCTGCTAGTGCTTTACAAAGCAGCTCAGTGCGTCGAGGCAGTGGAGGAAGCTCTGCACAAAGAGGGAGCAGAAGCAGCGCCTCAGCACAAGGCAAGACCAGTATGGCCGAAATGTGGCAAAGTTTTGTGTCCCCGCCGCCACAAATGTCTACACCATCACAGACAGCTCCAGTCAGCAGGAGGCAACGTTTCCGTCAGATGGTGACAGACTACATGTCTTGCCCTCTTAGTGTACTCCCAGACGGCTCTTCTCCCTTCAAGTTTTGGGTCTGTAAGCTGGATACATGGCCAGAGCTTAGTCAGTATGCACTGGAGGTGCTAGCTTGCCCTGCTGCTAGTGTATTATCGGAACGCGTCTTTAGTGCCGCAGGTGGTGTACTAACAGACCGTCGCATGCGACTATCCTCCGATAACGTTGACCGGCTTACTTTTCTCAAAATGAACAAGGCCTGGATCTCTCATGAATTTGCCAGTCCTCTTCCAGAATAAATAATTGGTTGGCAACAGTATCCAGGTCTCCTGTTCTGTTCATGTTTCTACCACCTGAACTGTAATCCCTGAGCTCCAACACCGCCAGTTGGCGCTCGGAAGTGCCGTCTGCACAGTCAACACTTGCTGCCGTGTTATTGGGGTTCAGTAACGTCAGCTGTTCTCCTGCTGTGCGGACGGCAATTTCTCCTGATTTGTCCACATCCACTGTACTACACATTTTAAAGTTGCTCCAATTACTCCTCTGGCTCCTCTGTTTTCATTCTTATCCCTGGGCTCCAGCACCGCCAGTTGGCGCTCGGAAGTGCTGTCTGCACAGTCAACACTTGCTACCATGTTATTGGGGTTCAGTAACGTCAGCTGTTCCCCTGCTGTGCGGACGGCAATTTCTCCTGCTCTGTCCACATTCTCACTACTACAGATTTTAAAGTTGCTCCAATTACACCTCTGGCTCCTCTGTTTTCAGTATTATCCCTGAGCTCCAACACCGCCAGTTGGCGCACAGAAGTGCCGTCTGCACAGTCAACACTTGCTGCCGTGTTATTGGGGTTCAGTAACGTCAGCTGTTCTCCTGCTGTGCGGACGGCAATTTCTCCTGCTTTGTCCAAATCCACTGTACTACACATTTTAAAGTTGCTCGAATTACACCTCTGGCTCCTCTGTTTTCATTCTTATCCCTGGGCTCCAGCACCACCAGTTGGCGCTCGGAAGTGCCGTCTGCACAGTCAACACTTGCTGCCGTGTTATTGGGGTTCAGTAACGTCAGCTGTTCCCCTGCTGTGCGGACGGCAATTTCTCCTGCTCTGTCCACATTCTCACTACTACAGATTTTAAAGTTGCTCCAATTACACCTCTGGCTCCTCTGTTTTCAGTATTATCCCTGAGCTCCAACACCGCCAGTTGGCGCACGGAAGTGCCGTCTGCACAGTCAACACTTGCTGCCGTGTTATTGGGGTTCAGTAACGTCAGCTGTTCTCCTGCTGTGCGGACGGCAATTTCTCCTGCTTTGTCCAAATCCACTGTACTACACATTTTAAAGTTGCTCGAATTACACCTCTGGCTCCTCTGTTTTCATTCTTATCCCTGGGCTCCAGCACCGCCAGTTGGCGCTCGGAAGTGCCGTCTGCACAGTCAACACTTGCTACCATGTTATTGGGGTTCAGTAACGTCAGCTGTTCCCCTGCTGTGTTCACGGCAATTTCTCCTGCTCTGTCCATATTCACTGTGCTACTTATTTAAAACTTGCTCCAATTACACCTCTGGCTCCTCCGTTTTTAGTATTTACCCTGGGCTCCAACACCGCCAGTTGGCGCTCGGAAGTGCTGTCTGCACAGTCAACACTTGCTGCCGTGTTATTGGGGTTCAGTAACGTCAGCTGTTCCCCTGCTGTGCGGACGGCAATTTCTCCTGCTCTGTCCACATTCTCACTACTACAGATTTTAAAGTTGCTCGAATTACACCTCTGGCTCCTCTGTTTTCATTCTTATCCCTGGGCTCCAGCACCGCCAGTTGGCGCTCGGAAGTGCCGTCTGCACAGTCAACACTTGCTACCATGTTATTGGGGTTCAGTAACGTCAGCTGTTCCCCTGCTGTGTTCACGGCAATTTCTCCTGCTCTGTCCATATTCACTGTGCTACTTATTTAAAACTTGCTCCAATTACACCTCTGGCTCCTCCGTTTTTAGTATTTACCCTGGGCTCCAACACCGCCAGTTGGCGCTCGGAAGTGCTGTCTGCACAGTCAACACTTGCTGCCGTGTTATTGGGGTTCAGTAACGTCAGCTGTTCCCCTGCTGTGCGGACGGCAATTTCTCCTGCTCTGTCCACATTCTCACTACTACAGATTTTAAAGTTGCTCGAATTACACCTCTGGCTCCTCTGTTTTCATTCTTATCCCTGGGCTCCAGCACCGCCAGTTGGCGCTCGGAAGTGCTGTCTGCACAGTCAACACTTGCTACCATGTTATTGGGGTTCAGTAACGTCAGCTGTTCCCCTGCTGTGCGGACGGCAATTTCTCCTGCTCTGTCCACATTCTCACTACTACAGATTTTAAAGTTGCTCCAATTACACCTCTGGCTCCTCTGTTTTCATTCTTATCCCTGGGCTCCAGCACCGCCAGTTGGCGCTCGGAAGTGCCGTCTGCACAGTCAACACTTGCTGCGGTGTTATTGGGGTTCGGTAACGTCAGCTGTTCCCCTGCTGTGTTCACGGCAATTTCTCCTGCTCTGTCCATATTCACTGTGCTACTTATTTAAAACTTGCTCCAATTACACCTCTGGCTCCTCCGTTTTTAGTATTTACCCTGGGCTCCAATACCGCTAGTTGCTGCTCAGAAGTGCCGTCTGCACAGTCAACGCTTGCTCCAGTGTTATTGGGATTCAGTAACGTCAGCTGATCCCCAGCTGTGTGTCCGGCAAATTCTCCTGCTTTGTCCACATCCACTGTAGTACGGATTTAAAACCTCCTCCAAATACACCTCTGGCTCTTCTGTTTTTAGTATTTACCCTGGGCTCCAGCACCGCCAGCTGGTTCTCGGCAGTGTCTTTGGCACGGGTACTCCCTCCTGCCCAGCCTGGTTCCAGCACGCCAGCTGTTTCCGGGTAGTGTCAACGTCACTTTGCCTCCAATGCGTTGTCCTGTCGTGTTGCGGTCGGGTTAGCCGACTCTATGGTGCCTGCAGTTTAGGTGACTCCTATGTGGGCTGCGGGATCTGGCAATGAAGGCTGGTTCCATAGTGCCAATAGGACAAGCACCCTCTGTAGGACTGTGGGTTTTGGTAACTGCGGCCGGCTCGCGGCCTTGAACTTTTTTTTTACATGGGTACCTTCTGCTACCCATCCGGGTTCCAGTACCGTCAGCTGGTTCTCGGCAGTGCCTTTGGATTAGGTGCCTCCTTCTCGGTATCCAAGTTCCACCAACGTCTGCTGGTCCTTGGTAGTGCTTTCTGGCACAGGTACCTCCTGCTTAGTAACCGAGTTCCAGTAACATCAGCTGGTCCTCGGTAGTTCCATTGGCTCTTGTACCTTCTGCTACCCATCCGGGTTCCAGTACCGTCAGCTGGTCCTCGGTAGTTCCATTTGCTCTTGTATCTTCTGCTACCCATCCGGGTTCCAGTACCGTCAGCTGGTTCTCGGCAGTGTCTTTGGCACGGGTACTCCCTCCTGCCCAGCCTGGTTCCAGCACGCCAGCTGTTTCCGGGTAGTGTCAACGTCACTTTGCCTCCAATGCGTTGTCCTGTCGTGTTGCGGTCGGGTTAGCCGACTCTATGGTGCCTGCAGTTTAGGTGACTCCTATGTGGGCTGCGGGATCTGGCAATGAAGGCTGGTTCCATAGTGCCAATAGGACAAGCACCCTTTGTAGGACTGTGGGTTTTGGTAACTGCGGCCGGCTCGCGGCCTTGAACTTTTTTTTTACATGGGTACCTTCTGCTACCCATCCGGGTTCCAGTACCGTCAGCTGGTTCTCGGCAGTGCCTTTGGATTAGGTGCCTCCTTCTCGGTATCCAAGTTCCACCAACGTCTGCTGGTCCTTGGTAGTGCTTTCTGGCACAGGTACCTCCTGCTTAGTAACCGAGTTCCAGTAACATCAGCTGGTCCTCGGTAGTTCCATTGGCTCTTGTACCTTCTGCTACCCATCCGGGTTCCAGTAACATCAGCTGGTCCTCGGTAGTTCCATTGGCTCTTGTACCTTCTGCTACCCATCCGGGTTCCAGTACCGTCAGCTGGTTCTCGGCAGTGCCTTTGGATTAGGTGCCTCCTTCTCGGTATCCAAGTTCCACCAACGTCTGCTGGTCCTTGGTAGTGCTTTCTGGCACAGGTACCTCCTGCTTAGTAACCGAGTTCCAGTAACATCAGCTGGTCCTCGGTAGTTCCATTGGCTCTTGTACCTTCTGCTATCCATCCGGGTTCCAGTACCGTCAGCTGGTCCTCGGTAGTTCCTCAGCTTTCTTGTACCTTCTGCTACATTTCCAAGTTCAAGCTTTTTGAAATGGTTCTTGGTAATCACTCTGGATCTCCCTGACGAGGACCCTGAAGACGAGGACCCTGAAGACCAACCCTAAGAAGACGAGGACCCCGAAGACAATGACCCTGAAGACGAGGACCCTGAAGACCACCCCGAAGAAGACGAGGACCCTGAAGACCACCCCGAAGAAGACGAGGACCCTGAAGACCACCCCGAAGAAGACGAGGACCCCGAAGACGAGGACCCAGAAGACCAACCCGAAGAAGACGAGGACCCCGAAGACGAGGACCCCCGAAGACGACGACCCTGAAGACCACCCCGAAGAAGACCAAGAAGATGACCCTGAAGAAGTTGACCAAGAAGACAAAGAAGAGAAGACAAGCACCAAGATACAGAAAAACAAGAGACAGAAAACCAAGAAGCAGAAATACAAGAAGCTGCAGAACAAAAAGCGGAAGAACATTAAGCATAAGACTAAAAATCAGAGCAAAAGATAATATCTAAATTATAAGCAGAAGATGACTAAGCAGTGTATGGGGGTGAGTCCGTTCCTCCTCGTGGTGCCCCTGGAAAAGACCTGCTGCTGCAGGCCAAACTGAACGCGGACAAATCCTGTTGTAAATCTTTTGTGACGGGCAGAACGAAAGGTGTAATGTCCAACCTTTTATAGATAACAACTACAGGAATGCCTGTCACAAATAAGAATATGATGAAGAAGAAGAATATGAAGAAGATGAAGAAGTAGAATATGAAGAATGTAAAAAAAAGAATAATACGAAGAAGGTGAAGAAGAAGAAGGTGAAGAAGAAGTGGATGAAAAAGATGCTGAGGATGATGAAGGAGAAAGTGTGGGAGAAGTAAAAAAGAAGGTGAAGAGCATGGAAGTAGTGAAACATAAATATCTGACAAAATATAAAAATACTTAACATAGTTAATATTTCCGTAACTCAGAACATAATAAAAAAATATTAATTCCTGCTATTCCATTTGACTGGGCTAAACCTCTATGCCTTTATTGTCTCCCCCACCTCCCCCAATACATTCTACATTATTCTTAGTTGTTTTCCTTCATGTAGAAATAACCTACAAGGAAAGAAAGGGTTTATTTTAATTCCGATATTTATGTCCCATTGACTTGCATTGGTTTCCGGTATCGGAATCGGCGATATCCGATACTTTTTCGGTATCGGTCCGATCCAATCCGATCCGATATTTCCCGATATCGGAAGGTATCGCTCAACACTAATGAGGAATGTTCTACCACGTTTAAGGCACTTCGGCATGCAAATCATCAAGATCCTCTGCTGGCAGTTCCTTTTGTCTTTCTTCCAGGTACAGTAACAGCTCGTGATACATTGATTTGGTCATGGAACCAATGCTACTGCCATTTCTCTAAAGGGTCTTAGTAGCCATTTTTCAACATTAAAATGCCAGGCAGCATGTTGCTTGTGTTACTGTGAGCAGCCAGTGTGGCCTAAACATGCTACTTCAGTTATGACTAGCCGGGTGACTCCAAATATTGTTGTGTAATTGGAAGTTACTTTCTCAATGTAAGTCTATGAGACTCAGAAGGAGACTCTCTTAGACATAAATTAAAAAAGAAAGTAGCAGTTAGCAATGATATTTGGCCAGTCAGAGTTGTGATCACAAGATGGCAGAGAGAGACTGGAGCGGCTCGGGAATCTGTAGAAGACGCCGACCGGTATGTATTTTACTACACATAGAACATACAGTACATTACTGATACCTAACCTGTGGTGAAATAAAAAAAAAATGGCACAGCAGTACGTTAACTTTCCTATATGGCTAAAGGTAAAATTTCAAGCAGCATTGTTCAGGAAAGTGTCATGTCTGCTTTATTGATAATTTTTTTTTCTTTCTTGCTCTGTTTTGCAAATGTATTTTTTTAATCTCTCTGACTCATATTTTATGATAAAGTAATATCACATTGTTCTTTTTTTTCCAGATGAAACCCAATAAAATACTACATGTCTATAATAAAGAAATGAGTGCATTACCTAAGGGAAAAAGTGTGGAACAAACCTCAAAGTGACTTTAATCTTCATGGCGAATAATAAAGATTAGATTATTAATAGCATGTACTCCAAAATATCAATTTCTCATAGTGAATTTTGTTTCTAGTTCAAACAATTACTTAGTAAGAAACTTGGAAATCAAAACCAGGAGTTTGCAGTTATATGAGATACCAAAATGGCAGATATAAAGACTAACGAAATTAAACTCAATTCCTCTATTCTGGCCATTGGTCCCATAAGTCATCTCTAAGGAAATGTGTTAGTACTTTTTAAAATTATTAAAATACTTTATTAAAATATTTGTTTTATTATTAGTAAATGTATTTTCCGAATTTTTTATTTTTGTGTTTTTCTTTTTATTATTTATTTTATAAAGGTTATCACACTCTGTAGAGCTAGTGTTCCAAGCAACTGTTTATTGGAACAACACAAAAAAAATGAAAAAAAGGCAAATTGGACATAATTTCACATTAAACCCCAAAAGTAGCCTGGACAAAATTGTTGGCACCTTTGCAAACATGTGGGTAAACAACTTTCTTTCAAGATTGTGATGTACGTTCAATCTCACCTGTGGCAAGTAACAGGTGTGGGCAATATGAAAATCAGATAAAAAGGGGAGAAGTTGACTCAATCTTTACATTGTGAGCCACACTAAGCATGAAGAACAGAAAGAGAAGAAGAGAACTGTCTGAGGACTTAAGAACCAAAATTGTTGAAAAATATCAACAATCTCAAAGTTACAAGTCAATTTCCAGAGATCTTGATATTCCTTTGTCCACGGTGCATAATATAAATCAAGAAGTTGACAACACACTGTAGCTACATTAGCACTGTAGCTAATCTCCCTGGACATGGATGGCAGAGAAAATTTGATGAAAGTTTGCAATGCAGGATAGTCCAGATGGTGGATAAGCAGCCCCAATCAAGTTCCAAAGAAATTCAAGCGGTCCTGCAGGCTCAGTGTGCATTGTTGTCAGCACGAACTATCCGTCGACATTTGAATGAATTGAAATGCTCTAGCAGGAGACTCAGGAGGACCCCACTGCTGACACAGAGACTTAAAAAAGCTACTGCAGTTTGCCGAAATGTCCGTGAGTAAGCTAAAATCCTTTAGGAAAGCATCTTGTGGACAGATGAGACCAAGATAGAGCTTTTTGGTAAAGCATATTTTTCTACTGTTTTCCGAAAATGGAATGAGCCCTACAAGAAAAAGAACACACTACTTACAGTCATATAAAGTGGATGTTCAAAGATCTTTTGTGGTTGTTTTTCTGCCTCTAGCACTGGGTACCTTGACTGGGTGCTTAAATGAAATCTGAAGATCAACAACAGATTTTGGGTTGTAATGCAGTGCTCAGTGTCAGCAAGCTGGCTTTTTGTCCTAGGTCATGGGTCTTACAACAGGACAATGACCCCAAACATGGTTATAGGAAGTGATTAATTGTAGATATTTATTCCAATGAGTGTGCAACCAAATATTAAATTGAGGGTGCCAATAATTTTGTCTGGCCCATTTTTGAGGTTTATTGTGAAATTAGGCCCAATTTGTCTTTTTTACCATCTGTTTTTGTGTTGTTCCAATACACACAAAGGAAATAAACGTGTATAACAAAACATGTGCAATTGTAATAATTTTGTGGAAGCAATACTTCATTTTCTGGAAAAATTTCAAGGGTGCCAAATTTTCGGCCATGACTTTAAATAATTTTATGAACGAGCATTTTTTTCACATGTTTAACCAATTCACATTATGCAATTATGATGAACGATTGGTCGTTGGCGTTAGAATCTTACAAATTATTGGTGGGTATAAATGGGGCTTTATGTGCATTACTGATATGAAGATATGTGAAGATATGTACTGCTGTGCCACTACTGTTTATTCACCAATTCATCTCATGCTGAAACAGCAGGGGCTCCCTTAGAACAACAGTCTCAACATGTAAGCAATACATTCCCTTTAAAGCACCATCTAGCATTTTTTTTTTTTTATTTCAGCCCTTGAGTGATGGCACTAATGTAAGTTCCCTGTCCCTAGTTTTATACTCACCAGCTGCCATCTTCAGCTGTTCACGATGACACTCCGGTCCCGTGCAGCCATCTTGTGACCACAACATTTGAATGAATGGAAATGAGAGGTAATGGTTACAAGTAATGATGAGCGAACGTGTTCGCCACTGCTCAGTACTCGCCCGAGCATCTCACTGCTCGAGATGCTCAGCGCTCAGCCAGTATTTCCTGATTGCTCGGGCGGGAGCTCGTGTCCCCTCCCTCCATGTTTGGTGCTCTTTAGAGAGCCAATGAACATGCAAGGATTGCGTGCCACATACTGTAATGCCCTAGCCATGTTGGTTGTAGCATTACAGTGATTGACTGGCCGCACAGCATCATCAGGTATGTATAAGACCGGGCGCCGCCATGCTCGTCACTGTCTACCCCGGAATTAGGCAGAGTAGGGAGACGTGCTGTTGCGTCAGGGAGAGATTTGCTTGTTTAGAGTTAATATAGGTATTCCACAACATATATATATATAATATCCATCTGGACTAACAGTCCTTCTGAGGACTAATCCAGCTGCATATGATCAGTGGTGATAGCAGGAATTAGGCAGGCAGGCAGTGTATGTGGCAGACTGCAGTGCATATAGCAAGAGGGTCCATTGAACCTCCTGTTATTCTAGGTATTCCACAACATATATATATATACATATATATATATATCAGAGCTAGGCAGGCAGTGTATGTGGCAGATTGCAGTGTATAATACATCACAAGAGGTTCCATTCCAGTTCCGTCTGCTTCTTCTGTTACAGATATTTCTACAAATAGCCCTAGGTATCAGGGGCAAGAGATAATTTTTTTTATCTTAATCCTGATTATTTGGTTAAAAAGCAATCCAGAGAACACCATTTTTTCCTCCATTTGCTTGTTCCACCAGCAGAATATAGCCAGATCTATTCCATTCCATATTACAGCGATAAAAATCCAGAAATTTGTAGTGAACGTGGAAAATATTGGCCTCCATTTAAATTTTGTTGCAGTGTGTCAGTGAAGTTATTGACATGAGGTCGCTGTGAAAAATAGTAACCTACAGGCCAGCTATTTAAAACTGGTTTTCCGTCACACGTATCACATATAAGTGTGCTCCAAATTCAGGCATTTCAGGCCTCCATTTAAATTTTGCTGCGGTGTGTCAGTAAAGTTATTGACACAAGGTCGCCGTAAAAAATAGTTACCTACAGGCCAGTTATTTAAAACTGTGGTTTTCCGTCACATGTATCACATATAAGTGTGCTCCAAATTCAGGCATTTCAGGCCTCAAATTAAAATTTTGCTGCAGTGTGTCATTGAAGTTATTGACACGAGGTCGCCGTGAAAAATACTGTAGTTACCTACAGGTCAGCTTTGAAACTGACCCTGGGTGGACTCTGAAACGCATAGACAATAAACCTACATTTTTATCCACACTAATGGTTTGTCGTAACTCCAGAGAGCGCAGAAACAACTTCCTTTCCCAGCATCTATCTTTGGTAATGGCATGGACCTTTTGGGCTATGAACTCCCCTGATGACAGAAAGGGAAACGGGTCGGGAGCCCACCTATGACACTGGAGCACTGCCACTTATGAAGGAAAGATAAGTCGTTAAAACCTCTTTCCATTTAGCAATATGTGCTTCCGGTCAAATTAGCATTTTTTGAGGATAGTTGGGCTTATGGCAGAAGACACAATTTAGTCATTACCCATCAATATACCTAATATACTATCTTGATTTTATAACCAGTTAGCTCTCATTATGCACTGGTCTTTATTGGGTACTAGTTTGTATCATATATGAAGAGATGGTGATGTGGTAGAGAACATAATTTAACCACTACCCATCATTGTATTTTGGTATTCTTCTGATTTATTGACCAGTCGACCTTCATTGTGCACTGGTCTTTGTGTACTGTTTTCTTTCCAGCATGGTGGTTTCAGTGTTGTAATATCCATACGCTGTTTATTTTACATGACCACCACATAGAGGGCCTCTGTGTGTCTAAAGGCCCTCATCATATCATATAAGATACCACTAATATAAGCTCTTGCCATATATTCATTTGAGAGCTGACCTATCATTGGTACTCTTTATTCAGTACACTTGTGTGTGTTTTTTGTGTTTTTTCGTGTACAGTATTGCCCATCATAAGGTTTTTAGAGTTTATAATAAAAAGATATTTTAACCCCTTTGCTATTTCTACTACATTAGTTGGGTACTACATTTGCTATATCTGATTATATTTGGGATGGCAGGATTCCTGTCGACAGGTATTGACACCAACGTTTGGATCAATGAAGTTAATTAGGTCTTCACTGACCGTAACTTAGTACAAAAACGATATACCCCTTCATTTGGTACAGCTTTCAAGGAACTTACAAAAGTTTATAGGGATAAAATTACATCCTGGTGGGAGGTGCAAAGTTTGGACAATTATATTCGATCTGGTATTGTCCCACGTCATCTTAGGATTGCCCTCTCACCAGGATACAGATATAAAAATTCTGTGTTGATAGCCAAGTGGGAGAAAGAGGCAACAGACAGCTCTTTAAGGCTCATGAAACTCCTTTTAGAGGAGCAGAGAGTCACCTTGAATAAACTGAATGAGTCTCTGAAAGAACACATTGAAATCACCAAAAAGTTTGCGTCAGAACCGGAGTTTTCCATTAAGGAAACCGGTCTTCAAAACAGCTTGGAGAAATTCCAATATCTTCTTAAAGAACGTAAACATAAGTTTTTCAACAGAGACCTACCAGAATTTCGAGAAAATAAAGGGTACTCTATCTCCATTGGTCGAAACCAAAGAATACCTGAGACAGACATTTCTTTGTCTGAAACCGAGATTTCAGATTCAGAAATCAGGCCTAGGTATCAAAAAGGCAAAGGTAGAGGGAGAGGTGGTAATCGGAGAAATAGAGGAGGTGGGAGGAGATCCCCTCAAAGAGATGGTTTTTTAGAATACAATTACCCTCTGAGGAACCGTCTAAACCCCCACAGCTGTGTTTAAACCATAGCTCTCCTCGTTTAGTGACTCTTACTCCACCTGTCAACCATCATTCTACTTACTCTGAAAGTACCCTTTCATCACAACGGGAATCACGCATTATTAATCTATCCTCTAGACCCCTCAATAGTTTGGAGATGTGTGTTCTTAGCAAAGGACTGTTCTTTGTCCCCACCACTGATTTCAATTGTTTTGAGACCATTAAAGATCTCAATCTTTTTATTCGCAAGTTGAAATGGAAGAAACATTTCAGCAGAGAGGACAAGAAATCTTGCACGGAACTTGGTATTGCGGAGGACCTTCTCCAAGATGTGCATTTCCTTTTCCATCTAGGTGATATTGACCCTAACAGTAATGGGGATGGTCCATTCACATCTCTTCAGAACAAGATTAAAAATATGCCTCCGCAATCACAGGATCCTGGGTCCATTGACGCGTTCCTTAATTTGGCCACCAGGGACCTTTTGGATTTATCTTTATCTAGATCTATCTATCTAACCTCGCTAAGCAGGAAATGCAATGCCTTTGTAACCTTGAAAACGATCGTACAATCACGATTAAACCATCTGACAAAGGCGGAATATTGTAATCTTGGATACTGCCCATTACAAGGAAACATGCATGACCCTGCTTAGAGACTGTACTAGCTATGACAGTGTGATAGGAAACCCCACTGGTAGTCTATTTAAAGAACTTAAGTGTCTCGTTGATGAGGGCAGAGCCGGCGTCAGCACTCGGCGCACCCGGGCAAGTGTCGGCGGGGCCCTGAGAAGGCGGGGGGGGCTAATCGCCGTCAGGCACCCCGGCTTGCTATGGGACCGACCCGTGAGCGTTGCCGGTGTTAGCGCCCGCTTCCCCCCCGCTTGCTCAGGGCCCCGACACAATACTTACCTCTCCCCATGCCTCTGCAGCAGTTCCAGTCTGTTCCGCGGCTGCTGCACTGTGACGTCTCAGGTCAGAGGGCGCGGTGACTTCTTTCCACCGCTCTCTCTCCTGAGCTGTCACAGGCAGTGCAGAGCGGGAAGACGTCGGTGACGCTGAAGTCCGGAGCAGCGGCAGCAGGTGAGGAGAAGTGAGGTGAGTATTTGATTATTTTTTTTAATGTATTGGGGCATGGGACATTATAAGGAAGGGAGTGGGTGTGGCATCCTGCATGGGGCATTATAAGGAAGGGGGGGTGACATCCTGCATGGGGCATTAAAAGGGGGAAAGTGACATCCTGCATGGGGCAATAAGAGGGGGGGAGTGACATCCTGCATGGGGCATTAAAAGGGGGGGACATCCTACATGGGGCATTAAAAGAGGGGGGAATTGACATCCTGCAAGGGGCATTATAAGGGAGGGGGGTGTGACATCCTGCCTTGGGCATTAAAAGTGGGGGAAGTGACATCCTGCATGGGGCATTATAAGGGAGGGGGGTGTGACATCCTGCATGGGGCATTAAAAGGGTGGGAGTGACATCCTGCATGGGGCATAAAAAGGGGGGGAAGTGACATCCTTCATGGGGCATTAAAAAGGAGGGTAGTGGGGAGTGAAATTCTGCATGGGGCATTATAGGGGGGAGAGTGACATCCTGCATGGGGCATTAAAAGGGGGGAAGTAACATCCTGCATGGGTCATTATATGGGGGGGAGTGACATCCTGCATGGGCCATTAAAAGGGGAGGGAGTGACTTCCTGCATGGGGCATTAAAAGGGGGGAGTGACATCCTGCATGGGCATTAAAAGGGGGGAGTGACATCCTGCATGGGGCATTATAAGGGAGGGGTGTGTGTGACATTCTGCATGGGGAATTAAAAGGGGGGGGAGTGACATCCTGCATGGGGCATTATAAGGGAGGGGGGGTGACATCCTGCATGGGGCATTAAAAGGGGGTTGAAGTGACATCCTGCATGGGGCATTAAAAGGGGTGGGAGTGACATCCTGCATGGGGCATTAAAAGGGGGGACGTGACATCCTGCATGGGACATTATATGGGGGGGAAGTGACATCCTGCGCGGGGCATTATAAGGGGGGGTGACATCCTGCATGGGGCATTATAAGGGGGGTTACTACCTGCATGGGGCATTATAAGGGGGGTGACATCCTGCATGGGGCACTATAAGGGGGTGACATCCTGCATGGGGCATTATAAGGGGGGTTGACATCCTGCATGGGGCATTATAAGGGGGATACAGCCTGCGTGGGGCATTATGTGGGGGGAACAGCCTGCATGGAGCATTATGTGGGGGCACAGCCTACATGGAGTCTTATATGGGGGCTAGTATTCTGTGTGGAGCATCATATGGGGGCCAGTATCCTGTATGGTGCGTTATATGGGGGCCAGTATCCTGTATGGAGCATTATATAGGGGCCAGTATCCTGTATGGAGCATTTTATGGGGGCAGGTGGAAGAGACGTAGGCTCCGAAGATCCAACTAATCGCCTAAGCGATGTCCTGTAGAAAACATTATGGCATGGTATCACCGAGGGTAACTCCACCTCAAAGGTCGTAGAGCTGAGTATGGCCGACATCCTATATGGACCAATCTCCCGAGAACCTCGAGACCCAGATGAATACCTCCACTTGATACTCCTAGTGGACACCCATACGTGATCATTCACACACGGGTCCGTACCTGAACGTGTATTACCACACACTCGACTGGGAGAGTAGATGGAGCTCCCCTTGAAGGACCAACAAAGGAGGAGTTTCCTTTTATCAGAGAACTCTTACCCACAGGAAGACTTCTGGCAACTCCCACTCCCACATGGTCACACTTCCCAAGACAATGAGAGCAGGCAGACCCTCAAACACATAGCATGAGATGGACTCACTATGGTTAGAACCCATGCGCAAGTTCACACCATGAACCACATGACTGGACTGGAATAGGACTCGCGAGAGCATTAGATGTTAGACCCATAGTCTGAGCAAAGTGAGATTCCACCAAATTTACTTCAGCTCCACTGTCCACTAAAACCCAGATGGTCTCCGTCTTCCCTCCAACAACAATTTCTTCTGGAATGGAAAACGCTGATTGGTTAATGGAGGAAATGTATACACCCTGATCGTTTCCCTCCAAAAGACCAGGGGAGTGCGACTTTTGAGAAGTAGTAGCAGTCTTGCCACAAACCGGGCAGATGTTAATATAATGGTCCGAGTGACCAGAGAAAAAACATGCCCCCTTTCCCTGGGGGAATGCAGGCATACCAGTACAAATGGAGGTACCCCTCAGCTGCATGGGTTCCTAAGACGACTTCTGTGGGTCCTCCACCCTAGGGCCAACAACAGAGGGCAATGTAGGTCTTAGTCTCTCCCTGAGGCGTCTATCCACCCTGATAGCTAGATCCATTGCGGCCTCCAATGAACCTGGAGTAGTGTACTGAACCAGGGAATTCTGCAGCCTACCTGACAGACCCTGAATAAACTGACTCCTCAGAGCAGGGTCATTCCAGTGAGTGTCAGTGGCCCATCTCCGGAACTCCGAGCAATACTCCTCAGCCAGCCATGCACCTTGCCTGATCTTCTGGAGTTTGGACTCAGCCAGGGAGACGCCATCAGGGTAACTGTAAACCAAGGCCAAAGCCGCAAAAAACTCATCCACAGACCGTAGGGATGGCGAATCGGTCGGCAGAGAGAAAGCCCATGACTGGGGATCCCCTCCATGGAGGAAGACCACAATCCCCACCCGTTGTTCCTCACTCCCAGAGGAACGAGGGCAAAGCCTAAAATCCAATTTACAGGTTTCCTTGAACACAAAAAATGTATCCCTCCCACCACAAAATTTATCGGGGAGAGAGATCTTGGGTTCAGGTTAAGCCTGGGCATGAGCCGTGACCCAATACCCAGAAATAATCTGAAGCTGTTGCACCACCTGAGATCAGCAACCTCATCCTTGAGCTGGAGCAGCTGAGCCTGAGCCATAGTAACTCAGAAAATACAGTGATGGTTGGTGTTACTGTCACGCCGTAAACGGTGAAAATGGGAAATGGCTGGGAGTTGGGACCCGGACCTGTCCCTGCCACACTAGGGGAGTCCTGACTTTCCTTTTCTCAGGGGTACCTCTGAAGGTGAGTAGGCCCGAGCCGCCAGTCTCTTCCTATCTCCTGCACAGGCCCTGTCAGTGACCCCCTTTCCCCCCAGGGAGGAAGACAGTACAAATAGAATGATACTGTAACAAGACAGGGAAAACAAACAGGGTAAACTGAAATAGCAAGCTCACCAAAAATACACTCACAGTCACAAAGGAAAACACAGGAAAAGAGTAGGTAGGAAAACTAAATGGGAAAGAGGAAAGGAAAACAGACAGCTAGTGTTGAGCCACCCCCGTAGTGTTCGAGTTCGGTTCGGTTCGTCGAACACCCGTGTGTTCGCCGAACTGTTCGTCGAACTGTTCGTCGAACACCTTCGAACACCGTTAAAACCAATGGCAGGCAAACAAAAACACATAGAAACACATAGAAAACACCTTCAAAGGTGTCCAAAAGCTGACAAACTGCTCAGAAGACACAACTAACACATGGAAAAGTGACAAGTACATATAGTCATGCGAAAAGAAAAGAGGTGGAGGAGTAAAAGGAGGGGGAGACACAGATATAGGCATGTCATGCCCTTCTAAAATCCAAAAAGTGAGAAGCCGACACGGCCAGTCCGTTCCTGCCTGTGCCACCTCTGTGTCGCCGGGTTTGTGCCAGAGCCGTGGTGGACCCTGACGGCCAGCCTCCCTATCCCAATACTGGTGCCTGTCCGCCGGTGGGTCGAGGCCCCCCACGGTGGGGGGGGGAGTAACATCTGCAGAAGAAAGACCATCTTCCAGCCAAACTAAGATGTTGACTTCTTTTCGTGGACAATGTGATACGATCCCATTCTTACGGACACGCCCATCGCTACAAATTCTAGATGAGGCACAAAAACAGCAGGTGCTTCAACGGATATCAAGTGCTCCTTCAAGTGGGCTCTCCATCACCTCAATTTCAACATCACAAATACTCCAGTCCTCAGAGGTGTCACCCCAATCGCACTTGCTTCCTCACAGCTCCCAAGTCTCCAGCTGCCCGTCTGAGTATGGGGTAACACAGATGGCTGAGTCTGCCCAGCTGTTTACTCATACTATAGCCTGGGAAACGGAGGTCTGCTCCAGAGCTTCTGTTAATCCAGATGAGGAAATGATCTGATCCGATGCCCAGAATCTTTATAAGTTGGATCCAGGACCAGATGAAGAAGGTTCTGAGCATAATGTAGACCCTTGTTCCAAAACTGTAACTCCTGTTGGTGGAGACAATGATGAAGACGATGATGAGACTCAAATACCTGATTGGAGCGACAATTTGACTTTTCGGTCAGGGCAGGAAGAGGTTGGCTCTGAGGGCGACGGGTGTGATAACACACAGGGTGATGATGACGAGGTTGGAGATCCCACTTACTGTCAACCCACAGTCAGACAGTCAATGAGGTCAGCAGAGGAGGTGGAGGAGGATGTGACTAGCCCTGGGGATGGGGATGACTCGGTACCCGGGCATTTGCCTGGCCTTGGGGATGTCGCGGTGGTCGGCTCCCTGGCCCATACCCTGGGGTCTCTCTTTAAAAGGGTGGATAATTGTTAATTTTATAAGAGTTCATGACGCCACCTGTGGTATCTGGTGACAAGCACCAGCACTGCAGCAGTCCACTGAGGCCGGTGATAAGGTGGAGCTAGGTCTCAGGGCAGCGTATGCAGGGGGAATGCAGGACAGGCGAGACCCAGCTGGGTCAGAGCAAGAACGGGAACGGACACGGTAGTCACTTCAGTACCTTTTACTGGTGGAAATTCAGGCACATCCCGGAGCACTGTAGGGTGAAGGGTGCATATCAGGATCCTCCCCAATGAGCGGGTGTAGGGCCTCCTGTTTCTTGCCTCTGCGTAGTAAGTTTCTGACCTGCCTGGAGCTAGGCCTAACTTTGTCTCTGTCCTGCGCTGGCTGACCTTGTGGTAGGGCCTTCTCTTGGAGTTCACGCTCCCAGTATGCGGGGCCTAAGCGTCTCCTGGCTCTGTTACATATCAGCACCTTAGCGATCCTGGGACTTGTAGTTCTCCAGGGATTCCGGTTATGCCTTACTGGGTCATAGAGATACCGGTAAGCTCGGATCCTGTGTCCGGTAAATGCCTCGGGGTGAGCTGGTTAAGCTCCTCTGCCCCTTATGTACTAACTCGCCACTCGCCTTCGGCCTACTCGGGCCCTCACTAGGCTATACACACTAACGGCAGCTTGCTGCGCTTCACTGATCTTACGGCACCGGCACACCTTAAGCTCTATCTGGGCTCCCTGAATCTAGCAAGCAGGAGCCTCGTGCTCCACTGCTGAACTATTAACTGCGTTCTCTAGACTAGACTGAGCTCCACTGCAGACTGACCTCTCTTAGGCTTCTCTACTGCAGGAACTCTTCAGAGGAACTGAACTGCCTAGCTCCACCTTCCCTATTTATATCCCTAACGGGCTCCCTCTGCTGGTCTGAGGTGGAAGGTGGAGATGTGTGAATGTTTATGGGGGCCTCTTGTGGAGGATTCCATCAATGCATTCTTGTAGGATCTGTGATACCAAGCGCAGCGGGGCATCACAGATGCTATTGACGACGAGGTTAGGTTGCGCCTTCCTGAACAGAGACGGAGTACTGGAAGCACGTCAACAACTGCATCCTCAACCACAACTCTGCCTCTGACCACAAGTCGTAGTGGCTCTTCAGGTCACATGGGCTCTAAGCCTTGCATAGCCTGGGCATTTATTCAGATCGATAAGGATGACCCAACTCGTGTTATCTGTAATATTTGTCAGCAAAAGCTAAGTAGAGGCCAAAAAATCCATAGTTTGAGTACTTCATGCATGTACCGTCACATGGATATGAAGCATAAGTTGCAGTGGGAAGCTCACTGTGCTACAATGCGGCCTAGCCGGCTGGGCCAACCACCGTCTGCCCCATGTTGTGCATCCGCAGCCTCTTCATCCTCTGTGACTGGGGGGACAGCAGTCACACATGTTTTTGGACGCAGACCTGCCACCTCTTTACCCGCAACAGCCAGTGTGATTGGCAGGTCGTCAGTTCATTGGGAAGTGGAAACACCTGCTAGTGTTGAGCGCTCTCCGACATCGAGAGCACCACCTTTGGATCAAGGCAACCTAACATGTCCGCCTGCATCTTCCTCACAGACCGGCAGTTGCCGGGGACACCCTACTCAACACCGTCTAAGCACAACAGCCAGCCCTCGGTCCCTCAGATGTGGAAAAGTAAAAGACCATTTCCTCCTAGCCATGAGAAAGCTAAGAGGTTGAATTTCACCATCTGCAAGCTGTTGGCTACAGAAATGCTGCCTTTCCACCTGGAGGACACAGAGGATTTTCAAGACCTTATGTCCGTCACAGTGCCCCAGTACCAGATGCCCAGTCGGCACTACTTCTCAAAGAAAGGTGTGCCTGCGCTCCACTAGCATGTCGCACACAACATCACCGCTTCTTTGAGAAACTCTGTGTGTGACAGGGTGCACTTCACCACAGACACTTGGACGAGAAGGCATGGACAGGGACGTTACATGTCGCTGACTGGGCACTGGGTAACTATGGTGACAGCAGGACAAGGGGCTGCTGTCCAAGTCTTACCGTCCCCACGAGTTGTGTGTTAATCCTCTTTATCTCGAACTTCCTCCACTGCTTCTGCCTCCTCAAGCTCCTCTCGGTCCTCCACCTGAACCCAAAGCCTGTCTGGTAATGCCACCTGCTTTCTAACTGCGCAGAAGGAATCCTGCACACCTCCTTACTATGCTGGCAGCAGGGCTCAACGCATCAGTGTTTACTTTGAAATGTCTGGGAAATGTGAGTCACACAGCTGAGGAGTTTTGGTCAGCTCTGGAGACCCAGTTTCATGAAAGGTTGTCTCCACTGGATCTGCAACCAGGGAAGGCCATGTGCGACAATGCTGCAAACCTGGGTGCGGCACTTCGCCGGGGCAATGTCACACACGTGCCTTGTATGGCTCACGTGTTGAACCTGGTTGTCCAGCAATTTTTAGCCCACTATTCCGGGCTAGATGGCCTTCTGCAGAGTGCACGGTCGCTGTGTGCTCACTTCCGCCGTTCGCATCCCGCAGTTCAACGACTTACATCTCTACAGAAGTCGTTGGGCCTGCCAGTTCACCGGCTGAAATGCGATGTGCCGACACGGTGGAATTCAACTCTGCACATGTTGCAGCGACTGTGGCAGCACCGACAAGCCCTGGTGCAATACGTTCTGACGTATAGCCTGGGCCAACGAGATCCAGAGGTGGGGCAAATCACGCTGGAGGAGTGGTCTCAGATCAGGGACCTATGCACCCTTCTGCACAGTCTTGAAATGGCGACGAAGATGTTTAGTGCTGACGATGCCATTATCAGCATGACTATTACGGTGATTTACATGCTGGAGCACATGTTAAACAGAATTCGGAGTCAGGTGGTGGGACAAGAGGAGGTGGAGGAAGTAGAGGAGGAGTCGTATGCGGAAGGGATAACATCTCCAAGGTCCAGACGGTTGGCAGCACCAAGGCGGCAGGCATGGGAGGGTGGGGGAGAGGGATTAACCAGGGCGCATGGTAGCAGCCAAACTGTTGAGGAAGGTGCAGGAGCCGAGGAAGAAGTGGAGGACGAACTGGCAATGGGCATGGAAGACTCATCAGATGAGGGAGACCTTGATCACATTTCTGTTGTGCGAGTTTGGAGGGAGAGGGCAGAGGAAGGAAGCATGATTCTTACCTCGCTACCAACACAACAAGGACTTGGTCCTTCTGGATGCGCAAGACACATGAGTGCCTTCTTGCTGCACTACCTGCAACATGACCCCCGGATTGTCAGAATTCGAAGTAATCCCGACTACTGGGTTGCCACACTCTTAGATCCCCGGTACAAAAGTATATTTGCCGAAATAATTCCTGCCATAAAAAGGTATTGACGAATGCAGGAGTATCTGTTGCAGAATCTTACATGTGCTTTTCCACAAAACACCAGTGGTGCACGTAGTGAATCTCACAGTTCTAACTTGCCAACGGTGGGACTGTCGAGTCTTCATCACTCAAACAGTAACAGTAACACAGTATCTGCTGGTAACAGCAATTTTGTGGAATCGTTTCACCACTTTTTTAGACCATCCTTTGCAAGGCCACAGGAGACAAGAAGTCTGACACATAGTCAATGCCTAGAGAGGATGGTACAGGAGAATCTCCAAGTGAACATCGAAGCCATGACTGTGTCACTGGACCCTTGGTCATTTTGGTATTCCAATCTTGAAAAATCGCCGGAGCTCGCCACTCACGCCTTGGAGATCTTGTCATGCCATGCAGCCAGCGTTCTCTCTGAACGTGTGTTCAGCGCTGCTGGTGGTGTGCTGACAGATAAGCGCACGCGGCTGTCCACTGAGAATGTAGACAGACTCACGTTCATAAAGATGATCAAATCATGGATTCGCAAGGACATTTCTACCCCTGTGTCATCCTTGGGAGACTAAAAGCTTGGGGATTTGGTAAAATCACCTCACCAACCGTTTTAAGCAACAGTGGGGCAATTGATGCCACTTAACCCTAGAACGCATGACCATAAAAATCTACACTTTCACATACCTGGGGTCCTTTAGGCCCGTGTGCAAATAACATGGAATAACTCAAACTCAAATGACAAACAACTATATACATGAAGAATACCTAGAGTTTCAAAATTCTAACTAAAGCAATCTTGCAGAAAATAGAAAACAATTAACTGGGCGGGCCTGCAAGGCCACAGGTATGCGTTCTAGGGTTAAGTGGTGTCTGTGCCACAATTTTGGGAGTCCCCTTGCTGTGTCTTACGTGACGTTGGCATCGTCAATTCCAGGTGGGTTGGGTCGCACCCCCCCCTTTTAACTGTAAGAAACTACATACACTATGGCTTGGGGTAACACAGATGGTTGAGTCTGAAGAGCTGTTTACTCAGAGGTCTGCTCCAAATCTTCAGTGTCTGCTAGTCAGCGTAGAATTTTTAACTGCATCTAGCCTAGGCAATACTTTGGGCGTAGTAACCCAGCTGCGAAGCAAGCTGCACCGCCTGTGTATCTAATAAGAATTTTTAAATTAATCTAGCCTAGGCAGACTGTGGGGACCCCCAACCAAACCCAGATGCTCAGCCCCCTACCGTCCCCCTTTCATGGACAACCCAATAATGTAACTCTTACAACTGGATGGGTGAGGATCGGTCACAGCTTTATTAACTCTTTATACTCATTCCATTAGAAAGGCATTTTATTTCTAAAATAATTCAGCTTGTTGCAGCATGCCCTGGGTCCCCACTCCGGCAAGTTGGCCAACAAGTGTAACTCTCCAACATGTCCTTTCTATTTCCAGGCCACGGAGGATCCAGCGTACTCGTATGCAGGACTCTGACCCCCACCCATCACTCTTAACGCTTGTTCCACTCCGTCCTGGAGTCCTGACAGGAATATGTCCAGTCCAATATCTATTAAGTGAACACCGTCGGGCCGTATGAGGCCTGCTTTATCTCCTTCCAGTTGTCGGTGTCGTATCACTACACCGCCTCTGTCTCTTCTAAATTTTGCCATCCGAATATTTATTACCCGCCTTGTCCATTCGATGGCTGTGACGTCTCGCGCACCTTGCCATACCGCTATCGGCACAATCTCTGACCATACTATAGCTAATTTTGTGAAAAATTCTCTGAAGCGCTCAGTGTCTAGTTTCATTATTGCCATTAGTTATGCGCTCTTGTGATGACCTAGGTTGTTTCCCCCGGCCTGTATAACTAAGATGACCGGACCTCTTGCCTCTCTCCCTACCTTGATTACCTCCATTAGTACCTGTGGCCATAGCAGGCCTCTAATACCTCTCCAGTTGAAATATGTGTTATGAAACTCTAATTTCCTCCCGCCTGGGCGGACTTTCGCCCTTTTTTGTGCCCAATATATATATATACGAGTGGCCTATCACTCACACTGTTGGCTTAGCGTCACCTGTAAAAGAAACAAACCACATTAGGATAACAAGTCCGGTCTTATGTATCTCGCCAAACACGTGGATCGCCATCTCCCTATCCTCTGAACTTCCGTTTCTGACATTCCTGCTCTTGCTGCTTCCGTGGCCGCACCTATGCGGAATGAGTGTGTCCCGTAATCTTTGGGGTGGTTCCCTGCCGATGTTATGCATTTATTAAATATAGCTTGGAACAGGTATCTTGATAATGGCGTTCCATCAATGTGTGATACGAAGAAATTACTTTGTGATCTGATGGTTAGATATGTTTTTACTATCGTTACCCGACTCAGTGTACCGTTTGTGGGTTGTAGAAGTACCCAAGTACCCCTGCCCGCTGGAACCGTTTTCGAGTGGTGTATGCGTACACGTATTGCATTATTGGCTATGACTGCTTCCTGGTGTAATAAGCGTCCACTGGTGGTAATTTTGGATTGAGGGACTAATTCGCTTATACATAGCGCCCCGAAGAAGGCGATCACAAATGCAGTAGACATTAGTGTTGCTTCAAATTGTGAGTGTCATGTTAATGGTGTTAGGGATAAGATGTGAGAAATCAGTTTTAGTGACACGGGACGGGACGTCTACATTCCTGACTTGGCTGACCCCTTTTCCACCCTTTTATGGATTGTCTGATGATGAATCTTTGTCACATCTCCCCAATTCAGTAGTTGGAAGTGAAATGCTACTCCGGTCAGACACCGCTGCGCTGACGCCCCTGATATGCCCCTCATCATTAGCTGGTGGAGAAATTCTATGGTGACTTGTGATCTGGCTTGTTCACATTGGTCAACCCGTCTGCCTGCTACTAGTCGTGTCCACTCTTCCCATGCCTTACCGTATGCTTGCCACGTTGACGGGGCAACTGACGCTCTGATTAATGGCATCAACTATTCGCCACTAGATCCCATAGGGAGGGTGGGCAACTGTTGCCCGATGGGTGGGCGTTGTGGAAGAGCTCTGTGAAAATCTGCCAATTGAATTGTTATAAAGCGTTAGCAGCAGCTTTATACCCCTCAGCATAGTGGCTAGCGCGGACCCATACATTGTGTTTTAGGCACAGGAATACTAGCCTGCGTAGTAGGCCTAGCACTGGGAGAGACGATGATGCCATCTTATTAATGCAGTGCGCTAGGCTGGTGTTTTGTGTTATGAAGCATATATTTTTGTTAGCCAGGCACGCGCCCCATATTTCTATTGCTACCACTATTGGGAAAAATTATTTTCAGGGCTAGATGCAGCTAAAAATTATTATTAATTTCAAAGCTGGTGGAGCTTGGTATAGATGGCTTAATACAATGAGTCCCACACACTGCTAGAAGCCCAAATATTTTTTCAGAGGTAGATGCAGATAAAAATTATTTTTAATTTGCAACCTGATGGAGGTCAGTATAGATGGACTAATAGAGAAAGTCCCACACACTGCTAGAAGGCCAAATATTTTTTCAGAGCTAGATGCAGATAAAAATTATATTCAATTTGCAACCTGATGGAGGTCAGTATAGATGGACTAATAGAGAAAGTCCCACACACTGCTAGAAGGCCAAATATTTTTTCAGAGCTAGATGCAGATAAAAATTATATTCAATTTGCAACCTGATGGAGGTCAGTATAGATGGACTAATAGAACAAGTCCCACACACAGCTAGAAGCCCAAATATTTTTTCAGAGGTACTGTAGATGCAGATAAAAATTATTTTTAATTTGCAACCTGATGGAGGTCAGTATAGATGGACTAATACAACAAGTCCCACACAAAGCTAGAAGCCCAATATTTTTTCAGAGCTAGATGCAGACAAAAAATTATTTTGAATTTGCAACCTGATGGAGGTCAGTATAGATGGACTAATAGAGAAAGTCCCACACACTGCTAGAAAGCCCGATATTTTTTCAGAGGTAGATGCAGAAAAAAATATATTCAGTTTGCAACCTGATGGAGGTCTGTATAGATGGATTAATAGAACAAGTCCCACACACAGCTAGAAGCCCAATATTTTTTCAGAGGTAGATGCAGAAAAAAATATATTCAGTTTGCAACCTGATGGAGGTCTGTATAGATGGATTAATAGAACAAGTCCCACACATAGCTAGAAGCCCAATATTTTTTCAGAGGTAGATGCAGAAAAAAATATATTCAGTTTGCAACCTGATGGAGGTCAGTATAGATGGACTAATACAACAAGTCCCACACACAGCTAGAAGCCCAATATTTTTTCAGAGCTAGATGCAGACAAAAAATTATTTTGAATTTGCAACCTGATGGAGGTCAGTATAGATGGACTAACAGAGAAAGTCCCACACACTGCTAGAAGGCCACATATTTTTTCCGAGGTAGATGTAGAAAAAAATATATTCAGTTTGCAACCTGATGGAGGTCTGTATAGATGGATTAATAGAACAAGTCCCACACACAGCTAGAAGCCCAATATTTTTTCAGAGGTAGATGAAGAAAAAAATATATTCAGTTTGCAACATGATGGAGGTCAGTATAGATGGACTAATACAACAAGTCCCACACACAGCTAGAAGCCCAATATTTTTTCAGAGGTAGATGCAGAAAAAAATATATTCAGTTTGCAACCTGATGGAGGTCTGTATAGATGGA
This sequence comes from Phyllobates terribilis, assembly GCF_046119375.1. Taxonomy (NCBI): domain Eukaryota; kingdom Metazoa; phylum Chordata; class Amphibia; order Anura; family Dendrobatidae; genus Phyllobates; species Phyllobates terribilis. The sequence continues at coordinate 209,828,649 of NW_027362762.1, forward strand.
TTAAGAGAACAAGTCCCACACACAGCTAGAAGCCCAAATATTTTTTCAGAGGTAGATGCAGATAAAAATTATTTTTAATTTGCAACCTGATGGAGGTCAGTATAGATGGACTAATAGAGAAAGTCCCACACACTGCTAGAAGGCCAAATATTTTTTCAGAGCTAGATGCAGATAAAAATTATATTCAATTTGCAACCTGATGGAGGTCAGTATAGATGGACTAATAGAACAAGTCCCACACACAGCTAGAAGCCCAAATATTTTTTCAGAGGTACTGTAGATGCAGATAAAAATTATTTTTAATTTGCAACCTGATGGAGGTCAGTATAGATGGACTAATACAACAAGTCCCACACAAAGCTAGAAGCCCAATATTTTTTCAGAGCTAGATGCAGACAAAAAATTATTTTGAATTTGCAACCTGATGGAGGTCAGTATAGATGGACTAATAGAGAAAGTCCCACACACTGATAGAAAGCCCAATATTTTTTCAGAGGTAGATGCAGAAAAAAATATATTCAGTTTGCAACCTGATGGAGGTCTGTATAGATGGATTAATAGAACAAGTCCCACACACAGCTAGAAGCCCAAATATTTTTTCAGAGGTAGATGCAGATAAAAATTATTTTTAATTTGCAACCTGATGGAGGTCAGTATAGATGGACTAATAGAGAAAGTCCCACACACTGCTAGAAGGCCAAATATTTTTTCAGAGCTAGATGCAGATAAAAATTATATTCAATTTGCAACCTGATGGAGGTCAGTATAGATGGACTAATACAACAAGTCCCACACACAGCTAGAAGCCCAATATTTTTTCAGAGCTAGATGCAGACAAAAAATTATTTTGAATTTGCAACCTGATGGAGGTCTGTATAGATGGATTAATAGAACAAGTCCCACACACAACTAGAAGCCCAATATTTTTTCAGAGGTAGATGCAGAAAAAAATATATTCAGTTTGCAACCTGATGGAGGTCTGTATAGATGGATTAATAGAACAAGTCTCACACACAGCTAGAAGCCCAATATTTTTTCAGAGGTAGATGCAGAAAAAAATATATTCAGTTTGCAACCTGATGGAGGTCAGTATAGATGGACTAATACAACAAGTCCCACACACAGCTAGAAGCCCAATATTTTTTCAGAGCTAGATGCAGACAAAAAATTATTTTGAATTTGCAACCTGATGGAGGTCAGTATAGATGGACTAACAGAGAAAGTCCCACACACTGCTAGAAGGCCACATATTTTTTCCGAGGTAGATGTAGAAAAAAATATATTCAGTTTGCAACCTGATGGAGGTCTGTTTAAATGGATTAATAGAACAAGTCCCACACACAGCTAGAAGCCCAATATTTTTTCAGAGGTAGATGAAGAAAAAAATATATTCAGTTTGCAACCTGATGGAGGTCAGTATAGATGGACTAATACAACAAGTCCCACACACAGCTAGAAGCCCAATATTTTTTCAGAGGTAGATGCAGAAAAAAATATATTCAGTTTGCAACCTGATGGAGGTCTGTATAGATGGATTAATAGAACAAGTCCCACACACAGCTAGAAGCCCAAATATTTTTTCAGAGGTAGATGCAGATAAAAATTATTTTTAATTTGCAACCTGATGGAGGTCAGTATAGATGGACTAATAGAGAAAGTCCCACACACTGCTAGAAGGCCAAATATTTTTTCAGAGCTAGATGCAGATAAAAATTATATTCAATTTGCAACCTGATGGAGGTCAGTATAGATGGACTAATAGAACAAGTCCCACACACAGCTAGAAGCCCAAATATTTTTTCAGAGGTAGATGCAGATAAAAATTATTTTTAATTTGCAACCTGATGAAGGTCAGTATAGATGGACTAATAGAGAAAGTCCCACACACTGCTAGAAGGCCAAATATTTTTTCAGAGCTAGATGCAGATAAAAATTATATTCAATTTGCAACCTGATGGAGGTCAGTATAGATGGACTAATAGAACAAGTCCCACACACAGCTAGAAGCCCAAATATTTTTTCAGAGGTACTGTAGATGCAGATAAAAATTATTTTTAATTAGCAACCTGATGGAGGTCAGTATAGATGGACTAATACAACAAGTCCTACACACAGCTAGAAGCCCAATATTTTTTCAGAGGTAGATGCAGAAAAAAATATATTCAGTTTGCAACCTGATGGAGGTCTGTATAGATGGATTAATAGAACAAGTCCCACACACAGCTAGAATCCCAATATTTTTTCAGAGGTAGATGCAGAAAAAAATATATTCAGTTTTCAACCTGATGGAGGTCAGTATAGATGGACTAATACAACAAGTCCCACACACAGCTAGAAGCCCAATATTTTTTCAGAGCTAGATGCAGAAAAAAATTATATTCAATTTGCAACCTGATGGAGGTCAGTATAGATGGACTAATAGAATGATGCTATGCCCAAAAGATTTTACTTCACTAGGTGCAGTAAAAAAATTGGTATTCTATACACAGGTGATATATCTTGCAACACAGATAGGCTTCCACTGACTAACACACTCTGCAATAGGCCAAAAAGGATTAGCTTTGCTAGATTCAGCCAAATGCTGTGAAAAAAACTTGCACAGGACTCTCACAGACCTGCCTGGCAAAAACTGATAGGAAGTGATGTAACCTAGTCCTGAAAAGGACTCCAATTACAATTAGTCTTTACTCCCACAACCTATCTATTTAAGAGCACAGACCTGCCTGATAAAAGTCATAGGAAATGCTGTAACCTAGTCCTTAAAAGGACTGCAATCACAACTATTCCCTACTCCCAAGCTATCTGTAGATTTGTGCGAAAATTGGCTTGAAATTAACAAGGTATAGCGCACACAGCAACAGCGGTGCCGTCTAACACGCAGCTGCAGCAGTGAGAAAATGGTGGCGACGGGGAAAATGGCTTGGTCTTATAGGGCAAGGACATGTGACATACACTGCCAATGACACATGCCCTTGCTTGTGTGAAAAAAAGCACTTCGCTCCGTGTGTGCGCTGCTGATAGGCTGACAGATTGCACCTCCCCACTGTAAATGCGGGAAAGAGAAAAAAAAAAATGGAGATCTTCATTGTTCCTGCAGAGATCCATCCCCTGCCCCTCCCCCCACCCCGCTGTACACTCAAACTGCGTATTAACATTAATTTTCATCATTACTGAGAAAAAATCCAGTTATTATTTTGGTGCACGAACAGTTATCGAATATAACCTCGAACAGCCGAATTTTTCTCAAATTGTTCGTGTTCGCCGAACGGCTCGAACACCGCCCAAAACAGCTCGAATTTGAGATTGGCGAACAGTTCGAGTAGAACAACGCTCATCTCTACACACAGCCAAACTGCAAGCAGCAATCCCAAGGTAAACCTCCAGGCAACAGACGACTTCTCCTCACTCCAGGTTAGGCAGAATGAACTGAACACCAACATCAACTGAAGGGGCATGTGAGTATTTATAGGGTGGAGCAAGAGATCACACCCCCATCAGCTGAACAATCAACACACCAAGCTTAGCAAGGAAAACTAACAATAACCCCTGATTGCCCACAGGAAAAAACAGCATTTAAACAGCAAAAATGACAGGGCCATCACGAATCATTTAATACTTCGTGACAGTAAGTCTATGAGAGTCTCGTTCTGGCCTCGTTCTTTCCCTTATAGACTTACATAGAGTAGTGCCTTCTGGATCATGCACTAAACACTAGAATGATCGGCAACAAGGGCCTTTTGGTACTGCCCCATTTTATTAGGCCTGTCCGGCGCGGGAATAAGAGACAGAAAACTCTCCTTGTAGCATAGGTCTAGAAGTGTCACCAACCAGTAATGACTGTCACCCAAAATTTGGACAACACGAGGGTCACAGGAAAGGCAGCATAACATAAACTCAGCCATGTGTGCCAGACTACTAACAGGCAAGACTTCCGTGTCCTCACCAAGAGGAAGACTGACCATGCTCTCCTCCTGACCCTCCTCCTCCCTGTCCTCAGGCTATCCACGCTGAACAGACGGTATAACAGTTGGGCATTTAGTACCCTTTATAGCGCAGGAAACTAGCTCCTGTTCTTCCTCCTCCTCTTCTTCATTGGCACCCAATCCACGTTGGGATGAGATGAGGCTGGGCTGTGTGGAATCACCCTGTATGGTTCCTTGCTCCATCTCATCGTGCTCTGCCTGCAATGTATCCTCTTTAATTTTGAGCAGAGAGTGTTTCAGAAGACAGAGAAGTGAGATGGTGGCGCTAATTATGGCGTCATCGCCGCTCACCATCTTGGTGGAGTCCTCGAAGTTTTGGAGGATGGTACAGATGTCTGACATCCATGTCCACTCCTGAGGTCTTATGTGTGGAGTCTGACAAGAATTCCGATGGCCGTGTTGATGCTGGTACTCAACAACTGCCCTCTTCTGCTTACAAATCTTTCAAAACATCTGCAATGTAGTTCCAACACGTGGGGACATCGCACACCAGTCAGTGAACTGGAAGCTGCAAATGCTGCTAAAGCACGGCAAGGGTGGCAGAAGCTGTAGCTGACTTTCTAAAATGGGCACACATGCGGCGTACTTTGATAAGCAGATTCGGCAGATCTGGGTAGGTTTTGAGAAATTGCTGAAGCATGAGGTTAAGCACATGGGTCAGGCATGGTACGTGTGTGAGCTCGCCTCACTTCAGAGCCGCCACCAGGTTGTGGCCATTGTCACACACGACTATGCCTGGCTGTAGGTTCAGCGGTGTCAGCCACAGATCTGCCTGCTCTTTCAGAGCTGTCTACAACTCTTCAGCATTTTGCGGTTTGTCGCCTAAGCATATTGGCTTCAGCACAGCCTGCTGCCGCTTGGCCGAGGCAGTACTGCAGTGCTTCCATCTTGTGACTGATGTGGTCATTTCGAAGATGGAGGCTGAAGAGGAGGAGGAGGAGGTGCAGGAGCTGTAGAATGTGGAGGCAACCCTGATTGACGCAGGGCCCGCAATCATTGGTGTTGGGAGTATGTGTTCCGTCCCAAGGTCCGACTGGGTCCCGGCTTCCACTATATTAACCCAGTGTGCCATCTGCGAGATGTACCGTCCTTGCCCACAAGCACTTGTCCACGTGTCCGTGGTTAGATGGAGTTTCCCAGTAACTGCTTTGTTGAGGGTATGGCTATTGTTGTGGGACACGTACTTGTGTAATGTGGGTACGGCACATCGGGAGAGTACCGAGGGACGGCTGCCGCCATCAGGTTGCAGAAAGCTTCCGTCTCCACGAGCCTAAAAGGCAACATTTTGAGCGCAAGCATTCACGAAATATGTGAATTTAGAAGTGTGACCTGTAGGGCATTGGCTGTGTATTTGCACTTGCGTTCCAAAGACTGGGGTAGGGACAACTGAACGCTGCACTGGGACAAGGACGTGGACGTGCTTGCTGATGGTGCTACTTGAGTCTGCAATGACAGGTGGAGGGCGGGAGGCATTTTCTCATGCGCCATGGACAGGGGATTGGCGTGCATGCACAACAGTGGAAGAGGCAGTGGTGTCACCTGCAGACACTATTTCTGGACCCTGGGGTTCGGCCCACTTATTCGGGTGCTTTCCTGCCATGTGATTGATCATGCTGGTGGTGGTCACGCTGCTATTTTTGCTAACCCTGATGATGCTGGCTTGGCAGGTGGTGCAAATGGTCTTTTTGGGGTTATCTGTAGAGTCTTTAAAAAGCAACCAGACTCAGGAAGACCTAACAGTTGTACTGGCAACTTCTGTCATGTTGATGTTACAGGGAACGGTTGCCTGCCTTCTGTCTGTGGCCACCACACTGCTTGATCTTGCCTGTTGTGGTGCTACGCCTCCCTCCCCCTGTGTGCTGCTGTCCTCGCTCTGCATGTCACCATGTCAGGTTTGGTCAGTTATTATATCATCCTCCTCCTTGTCTTCAACTTCCACACCCTGGTCCTCCTCCTGACTTTCTGGCAATTATGTCTCATCATCATCCACTTCTTGTGGCAGTAATTGCACTTTCTCACCATTGCCTTCGTGTGACTGTGGCTGCTCAAATATTTAGGCATCACTGCACGCGTTCTCCTCTTCACCCTCTTGAAGCTAGCCGGGCGAGAGGCCCGAATCTATAAATGGAAAAGTGAACAGCTTTTTTGAGTGTCCAAGTGTGGGATCAGCTGTCTCAGGGCACTCGTCATGGTGGGAGGAAGGAGGATCATGGTGAGGAATATGCGGTCCAGACTCACGGCTACTGAGACTTGACCGTGTGGAAGACAGGGTGGTGGTGGCAAAGTGACTGAAAGCATTATCTGCAATCCAGCCAACAACATTTTGACACTGCTCTGTGTTCAATAGTGGTGTTCTGCGGTCCCCTAGTAATTGAGACAGGAAGGTTAAGCGACAAGATGTGGGTGTTTGTTGTGGTACAATTTCAGCTTGCCCACGGCCACGGCTTCGGCATGCACCATCATCATCACATTCACTTCCCCGTCCCTTGCCACGCATCTTACCCATTTTAAATGGAGCATAATATTTTCCACGTTCACTACAAATGGCTGGATTTGAACCGCAGTTATATGTGATATGTCTGATGGACAACCATGGTTTTAAATAGTGGGCCTGTAGGTTACTTTTCTTCACAGCGACCAATGACACATTGCAACAAAATGGAAATGGAAGCCAAAAATGGCTGATTTTGGAACGCAGTTATATGTGATATGTCTGACGGAGAACCACGGTTTTAAAAAGCGAGTCTGTAGTTTACTAATACTATTCTTTACAGCGATCTCGTGTGAACAGCTTCACCGGCACACTGCAACAAAATGGAAATGGAGGCCAGAAATGGCTGAATTTGGAACACAGTTATATGTGATACGTCTGACGGAGAACCACAGTTTTGAAAAGCGGGCCTGTACTTTACCAATACTATTCTTCACAGCGACATTGTGTGAATAACTTCCCTGACACACTGCAACAAAATGGAAATGGAGGCCAATATTTTCCACGTTCAATTCAAATTTCTGGCTTTTTATCGCTGTAATATGGAAAAGATCTGGCTGTATTCTGCAGTGCTAACAAGCGAATGGAGCAGAAAAATGGTGTACTCTGGATGGCTTTTTAAGAAAATAATCAGGATTAAGATAAAAAAATATTTGCCCTGGCCCCTGATACCTGGGGCTATGTCTACAAATATCTGTAATAGCAGGATCAGTCAGAACATGCAATGGACCCTCTTGTTCTGTATGCACTGCAGTCTGTCACATACCCTGCCTGCATGCCTAACTCCTGCTATCACCACTGAATATATAGCTGGATTAGTCCTCAGAAGGACTGTTAGTTCAGATGGATATATAGATATGCTGTGGAATACCTATACTAACTATAACTATACAGTGGGTACGGAAAGTATTCAGACCCCTTTACATTTTTCACTCTTTGTTTCATTGCAGCCATTTGGTAAATTCTAAAAAGTTATTTTTTTTTCTCATTAAGGTATACTCTGCACCCCATCTTGACTGAAAAAAAAACTGAAATGTAGAAATTTTGGCAAATTTATTAAAAAAGAAAAACTGAAATATCACATGGTCATAAGTATTCAGACCTTTTGCTCAGATACTCATATTTAAGTCACATGCTGTCAATTTCCTTGTGATCCTCCTTGAGATGGTTCTGTACTTGATTGGAGTTCTGCTTTGTTTAATTAAACTGATAGGACTTGATTTGGAAAGGCACACACCTGTCTATATAAGACCTCACAGCTCACAGTGCATGTCAGACCAAATGAGAATCATGAGCTCAAAGGAATTGCCCAAGTAGCTCAGAGACAGAATTGTGGCAAGGCACAGATATGACCAAGGTTACAAAAAATTTCGGCATTACTCAAGGTTCCTAAGAGCACACTGGCCTCCATAATCCTTAAATGGAAGAAGTTTGGGACCGCCAGAAGTATTCCTAGACCTGGCCATCCAGCCAAACTGAGAAATCATGGGAGAAGAGCCTTGGTGAGAGAGGTAAAGAAGAACCCCAAGATCACTGTGGCTGAGCTCCAGAGATGCAGTAGGGAGATGGGAGAAAGTTCCACAAAGTCAACTATCACTGCAGCCCTCCACCAGTCAGGCCTTTATGGCAGAGTGACCCGACCGAAGTCTCTCCTCAGTGCAAGACATATGACTATGAGACTCCCAGACTATGAGAAATAAGATTCTCTGGTCTGATGAGATGAAGATAGAACTTCTTGGTGATAATTCTAAGTGGTATGTATGGAGAAAACCAGGCATTGCTCATCACCTGCCCAATACAATCCCAACAGTGAAACATGGTGGTGGCAGCTTCATGCTATGGGGGTGTGTTTCAGCTGCAGGGACAGGACGACTGGTTGCAATTGAAGGAAACATGATTGCGGCCAAGTACACAGATATCCTGGATGAAAACCTCTTCTAGAGTGCTCTAGACCTCAGACTTGGCCGAAGGTTCACCTTCCTACAAGACAATGACCCTAAGCACACAGCTAAAATAACAAAGGAGTGGCTTCAGAACAACTCTGACCATTCTTGACTGACCCAGCCAGAGCCCTGATCTAAACCCAATTGAGCATCTCTGGAGAGACCTGAAAATGGCTGTCCAACAACGTTCACCATCCAACCTGACGGAACTGGAGAGGATCTGCAAGGAAGAATGGCAGAGGATCCCCAAATCCAGGTGTGAAAAACTTGTTGCATCATTCCCAAGAAGACTCATGGCTGTACTAGATCAAAACGGTGCTTCTACTCAACACTGAGCAAAGGGTCTTAATACATGACCATATGATATTTCAGTTTTTCTTTTTTAATAAATTTGTAAAAATTTCTACATTTCTGTTTTTTTTTCAGTCAAGATGGGGTGCAGAGTATAATTTAATGAGAAAAAAAAACTTTTTAGAATTTACTAAATGGCTGCAATGAAGCAAAGAGTGAAAAATGTAAAGTGGTCTGAATACTTTCCGTACCCACTGTACCTATAGTAACAGATGTTATCTGCGTGACAGCGTGGCAAATCAGGGATGTTCGTGGGCAGAGCCGATTTTTGGGCGCGAACAAGCCGGAACCTCGAACACAAACACTAATTTGAAATGCTGAACAAATTCACTCAACATTAGCCATGATGACTTTTCTCATGCACGTCTTGTCTCTGTAGACTTCCATCTTCTCCGGTCCTCTGAAGCACATCCCCACACGATGCCCTTAAAGATAGCACTGTCATTGTAATGCTCCTGAGCAAAAATATATGCCCTAAATAAATAATTGAACCCATAAATAAATAATAATGAATAATGAACCCCACACTGTCTCTCTTATGGTACAGGCTCCTCTTCACACTGTCCTCTTACACTGTGTCCCCCCTATAAGGCCCGTCTTTAAACTGTGACCCCTCATTACACTCCACCTCCTTGTGTTACTGTCCCCTCCTGGCTGTGACCTTACACTGTCCCCCCATACTACACTACTCAGTCTCTATTCTGTGTCCACTCACACTTTTCTCCCCCCATACTGTCTCCTCACACGTTTCCCCCTCCCCTCCTCATACCCCTCCTCACATCCCCCTGCTAACCATACTGTCTCCTCATATTTTTACCCCCTCACACACCCCCATACTGTGTGTGCACGCATCACATCACCCTAGCTCCCAATATTATGTCCGCATACATTCCCCTCCTTCTCTGCCCATATTGCGTACACCCCCTTCCTCCCCATTCTGTGTCCGTACCAATCACCCACACAAAAAAATCTCTGCCACCACTCTCTCCACACTAAATCTTCCCCTCAGCCATACAATAAATCTCCCCCTACACTAAATCTTCCCCCAGCCATACAATAAATCTCCCCTAGCCATATAATAAATCTCCCCCAAAATAAATCATCCCCCAGCCAGACAATAAATATCTCCCCAGCCATACAATAAATCCCCCCCAGCTATACCATAAATCACCCCCCATAGTAAATCTCCCCCATAGCAAGTCTTCCCCCAACCATACAATAAATCTCCCCCTACACTAAATCTTCCCCCAGCCATACAATAAAACTCCCCTAGCCATATAATAAATCTCCCCCCAAAATAAATCATCCCCCAGCCATACAATAAATCTCCCCCCAGCCATACCATAAATTACCCCCCATAGCAAATCTCCCCCCCCATAGCAAATCTCCCCCAGCCATACCATAAATCACCTCCATAGTAAATCTCCTCCCCAGCCATACCATAAATCACCCCCCATAGTAAATAGTGATGAGCGAACATTTCAGTGTTCAGTTCGTAAATGTTCGCTGAATATTTAGACATTCGACAAATTTATTTGTCGAATGTTCGGCGAATATTTCCGAACGCCATAGGATTCAATGGGGGGACAAAAAAAGCACATACAGCACCTTCAAACGGGCCCAAAAGCTGCCAAAACACATCAAGTTAGGGGTAGACACCAGGAAAGTGCAATCAATTGACCCAGAGTACAAGTACTGTAATTATTATTACTATTACAGCGACATTTATTCCGTGGTGCGTTAAATGTGAAAAGGGGAGAGAGGACCCTGCCTACGCACAAACAAACTACAAGGGATGGGTGAGGATACAGTAGGTCAAGGTATAGCTAGTCGTGCAGTGGTATGCTGGAGCGAGGGTTGTCGCAGATTGTACGCTTGTCAGAAGAAGTGGCACTTGCCACCAATGTGTGTCTCTGCAGCGCCGGTGACTGACGTCAACAGAGTGATCACAAAACCTGATCACGCTGTTGGCGTCACTCTGACCCGGAGGTCAGAGCTTCAATTGTACTCCCGACTGAAAGATACGAGTACAATTGAACACTGGGAAACGGCGTGCTGCAACTTCTCTGAGCCGGGTGTCAGCTTGACAGCTGGCTCAGAGAACGGCCGTGTCTCAGTCCAAGGGGGCAGCATAATGAAGCTGCCGGGGGGAGACACATTGCGCCCCCCTGCTGGCTGTGCCCGGGTACAAGCCCCACCTGCCCCCACCCTAGATACTCCTCTGGTGGCAAAGACCCTGATTCCAGAAATGTATCACTTATTGAGTTGCTTGCTGTCATTTTAATAAAATCACTGTTTTATCTGCTGCAGATCTAGTAGTTCTCTAAATGCTGAGCCCTTTCTGCCCATATACAGTGTAAACAGAAAGCTGCCATCAGTGAAGGAGGACGGGGCTATACAGGGCTCATGAATATGGAGGGCTACCTGGCAGCAAGATTACTAGTCCTCTAATGATAATCTCCCAATTCTAAAACAGGGATTTTATTAAAACCTAGATTAGGCAGCCTAGTAAGTGATACATCGTTGGAATCAGGATGTCTGCCCCCATGCAGCTCTCAGATTTGGTGTAAAAAACCTGGTGACAAATTTCCTTTATAGTAACTATAGGAATTTGAAGGTATATTTACCTGGAGTAAATACATTGGCCCCAATTCATCAAAGCTATTATGCCAGAATCATAAATTACTTAGAAAAGTCACACAATTTTTTGTAAAACATGGAGTTGCATGGAAATATTTTGAGACTTTTGGTGTTTTCACACTAGTTCACCCAGCTCTGCCAAAATGTAGAGGCCATGGTTTCTAAGAAGCATTATCTAGGCAAAGAAATATCTTTAATGGCTAATTTAGTGTTAGTATTTCCCATCCTGTAAATTGATAATGATTTTCAGGCAGACTGATTTACACATTTAGTCTACTACTCAACACAAATGTACCTGAGGTTAATAAAAAAGTGTGTCAAGAAAACAGCAGAGCTTAGCAAACCCATGGTAGTGTCAATCATTATGTAATTGACAGTTTCTAAATGCCAGGTAAAGCAACGTAACAATGAAGAAGTGCAGGTTGAACAGCAGCACTTCGGAAACCCCAGTAGTGCCAATCATTTGGAAACAGACATTTTCTGACTAGAGGCCAGGTAAAAGTAGGCACTAGTCAGTTGAGAAAACAAAGGTGAGAAGAGAGATATGAAGCACTTAGGAAACCCCAGTTGTGTCAATCATTCTGAATCTGAAGGTATTGGGATAGATGCCAAAGAAGTTAGGTGACAGGTGAGAAAGTAGAGGTGAGCAGACATAAAAATGTAACATAGCAGATCTCTGAGTCATTCTGATTAAGCTTATTTTTGGATAACGATCAGGTGCAAATCTGGAGCCCCAGACGACTTTCAGAAACAGGGAGTCTGAAAATAAGCCAGTTGTATTATAGCAGCAGTTACAGTCACACCTGTTTAAGAGATAACACAAATGACAACTATAAACTGTGTAATCATCATCCAATGCTGTATTTAGCCAGGTGAAAGCACTTCCATTTGTACAGGGTCTAAGAATCATGTTGATCACAATCAGCTCTCAGGATTGTCGAGAGCATAAGGAATTGGCTGCTGTGTCTATTATTGAAGAGCCAACTGCCAACTACTCATTGAAGTAGTACTGCAATGTCAGAACTGTAAAAGTAAGCCAAGGCTAAGGCTGACAGAATAAATAGCTAAGGAGGGCTGGAGACCACATCCATGCTGATATTTTGGTCCTGGATACAAAGCACTGCAAAATGTGGCACAATTCCTTATAATGTTCGCAGAAACTAGAAGGATGAATGCTGCAAAGGTTGCTGAAACTGGTCACACCAAAAAGAAAGGAGTGGCACTACGAGAAGGGACTAGAGTGTCACGGCAGTCATTAAAGGTGCTGGCCCTGTGTGAGCAGTGACATGGCTAGTGTGCTACTTAGGAGAAGAGAAAAAACATGAAATGGCTGAAGGGACTGAAGAGTAGATTGGGTGCAGTGAGAAGCAAGACAAGGGTTGAGTTGAAGCTTAGTCAGTGCAGTGACGTTTTTTGTTGGAGTAGTAAAAATGCCTTTCTGGACAGTTGAGGCCTGACCAGAAAGTATTTTGTAGTTTGCTGAAGAGTTAGAGTGCAGGAAGTCAGGAGAGGATGTCGAGTAAAATAATAAAATCATGGATTTTATTATTTTATTCTTCTTTTTACACAGGGACACTGCGGGAGTAGACTATTACTACCCTCATCATTGTCCTTGCTTGTGCTGATCGCAGCGCCAACAGAAAGTCATGATGAGGGCAGTGTTCAGCACCCGGTGCTTGGGAACAGCGTTAACTTTAGCGCTGATTCCGAGGTGCCGGTACGTGTCATATGGATGACACACGGATGTAATCCATGTGGGACCTTTTGCGGACCATGCATCCACAAAAAAAACGAACATGTCAGCGTGTGGAGCACACGGACACACAGTCCGTGGAAACACACTGACATGTGCGCAGACCCATTCATTTGAATGGGTCTGCATGTGTCAGTGTCTCCAGTACGTGTGGAAACTGTGAAAGAGGCCTAAGTCTGTTGGTCCATAAAAATCCCAGTCAGCACACAGATGCCATCATTGTGCCATCCGTATGCTGACATTGATTAACATTGTAATGGATTTGTTTTGTTTTTTTCATCGGTGTTTTGACGTGCGACAAAAAATCATGGACGTCTGAATGAGGCCTCATTGATAGGAGGTCAACAAGATTCTACTCAGGTCAGGGCAGATATTTGTCATGGTGTATCTACTAAATTTTAAGTATAGTATAACAGTTTCTCTCTTCCAGATGCTCATTACAATGTTTACCATATGTTTATTTTACAGGTGAAGGGGGGAATATTTGATATAATATTTTATTTAGAATAATAGCATAAAAAACTATTTCAAACCTCATTATATCTGGGTGATACAAATATAAACAGTTCATTAAGAGCCTTGTCTTCACTAACACTTCATTGCTAAAAAAAAATAATGCCATCAAACTAAAAAAAAAAAAGACTGAAGATGTTTTCCTATCAAGTTAATTAATCCTATCAGGGCACATCAGGCATCATGAGCCAGCAGTCTGTGACATATGAACACTCAAGTAGAAGGAACATTGCCAGAGAATTGTGGCCTGCAGTGGACATATGGGGCCAGATGCAGCAAACTCCTGGAGAGCCAGATGGGTTTACAGTATGATAATAACCCCCTGTGGGCATTAAAAGGTTAACCATGATAACACTCAATAAGGTTAACCCTTTTGTGTTTAAAAATATGCAAACAAATATCGTACGCAATTGCACTCTATATGTACAGTTTCAGTATATATGAAGCACTGGAATTATGCTGCTCTCAGCTGGGACGGCTATATCTCCCCATGACTCCTAGTGTTCGTGGTTTTCCATCATACAGAGCTAATGGAAATTTACTATTGATAATCAGGATAGATAGGGTTATAGTTTTTTGAGTTACAGTGAATGGACTACTGGGATTAGCTGATATCCATCGGTAATTATATAAACTGCTAACACTGGCACCTGCAGCGTAGCTGATTGATTGTTGCTCTTTCTTAGTGATTTAAACAGTGCATATTTGAGAGCAAATGCTAATTTTCAGCAAGGATTTTGGAAAATAAAAGCTAATCTGATCCATCTAGATCGTAATTTGCTTTCATTTCATCCCCCAATAGCTTAATAAAGACAGATCCACATATAATTTGAGTCATAAAATAAGATTGCAATAGTCAATATTTCCCTTCAGTTATGCAATAAATCCAAATAAAGGATTTGCTATGTAATTATCCTTTATATATACATATATATATATATATATATATATGTATACAGTAGAGACCAAAAGTTTGGACACACCTTCTCATTTAAAGATTTTTCTGTATTTTCATGACTTTGAAAATTGTGCATTCACACTGAAGGCATCAAAACTATGAATTAACACATGTGGAATTATATACTTAACAAAAAAGTGTGAAACAACTGAAAATATGTCTTATATTCTAGGTTCTTCAAAGTAGCGACCTTTTGCTTTGATGACTGCTTTGCACACTCTTGGCATTCTCTTGATGAGCTTCAAGAGGTAGTCACCGGAAATGGTCTTCCAACAATCTTAAAGGAGTTCCCAGAGATGCTTAGCACTTGTTGAACCTTTTGCCTTCACTCTGCGGTCCAGCTCACCCCAAACCATCTCGATTGGGTTCAGGTGTGGTGAGTGTGGAGGCCAGGTCATCTGGCGTAGCACCCCATCACTGTCCTTCTTGGTCAAATAGTCCTTACACAGCCTGGAGGTGTGTTTGGGGTCATTGTCCTGTTGAAAAATAAATGATGGTCCAACTAAACGCAAACTGGATGGAATAGAATGCCGCTGCAAGATGCTGTGGTAGCCATGCTGGTTCAGTATGCCTTCAATCAATTTTGAATAAATCCCCAACAGTTTCACCAGCAAAGCATCCCCCACCATCACACCTCCTCCTCCATGCTTCACGGTGGGAACCAGGCATGTAGAGTCTATCCGTTCACCTTTTCTGCATCGCACAAAGGCACGGTGGTTGGAACCAAAGATCTCAAATTTGGACTCATCAGACCAAAGCACAGATTTCCACTGGTCTAATGTCCATTCCTTGTGTTCTTTAGCCCAAACAAGTCTCTTCTGCTTGTTGCCTGTCCTTAGCAGTGGTTTCCTAGCAGCTATTTTACCATGAAAGCCTGCTGCACAAAGTCTCCTCTTAATAGTTGTTGTAGAGATGTGTCTGCTGCTAGAACTCTGTGTGGCATTGACCTGGTCTCTAATCTGAGCTGCTGTTAACCTGCGATTTCTGAGGCTGGTGACTCGGATAAACTTATCCTCAGAAGCAGAGGTGACTCTTGGTCTTCCTTTCCTGGGGCGGTCCTCATGTGAGCCAGTTTCTTTGTAGCGCTTGATGGTTTTTGCAACTGCACTTGGGGACACTTTCAAAGTTTGCCCAATTTTTCGGACTGACTGACCTTCATTTCTTAAAGTAATGATGGCCACTCGTTTTCCTTTACTTAGCTGCTTTTTTCTTGCCATAATACAAATTCTAACAGTCTATTCAGTAGGACTATCAGCTGTGTATCCACCTGACTTCTACACAACACAACTGATGGTCCCAACCCCATTTATAAGGCAAGAAATCCCACTTATTAAACCTGACAGGGCACACCTGTGAAGTGAAAACCATTTCCGGTGACTACCTCTTGAAGCTCATCAAGAGAATGCCAAGAGTGAGCAAAGCAGTCATCAAAGCAAAAGGTGGCTACTTTGAAGAACCTAGAATATAAGACATATTTTCAGTTGTTTCACACTTTTTTGTTAAGTATTTAATTCCGCATGTGTTAATTCATAGATTTGATGCCTTCAGTGTGAATGTACAATTTTTAAAGTCATGAAAATACAGAAAAATCTTTAATTAGAAGGTATGTCCAAACTTTTGGTCTGTACTATATATATATATATATATATATATATATATATATAAACTTGTATATATATATATATATATATATATATATTCCTACTAATATTTTTATAGCGGTATTAATATTTTGATAAAAGTATACTTGCAAATTTCAAATTTCACCTTTAGCCATACATTATTACATTATTAAATATGAGTTGTCCAGAGACAAGGAATGGGAGCAAGGAATAACATACAAAGATGGAATCTCCTTATACAGTGATAATCTTAGGTTGTCAATCAATTCTGCAATGTCCTTGGCATTATTGTAAACCTGCATGTCTGGACACTCTGTATATATCTTACTCTAGTTCAGGAACGTATTTGATCCAAATGTTATTGTCCCTTATATCTCTATGGATTATAATATCTGGCCTTTTGTCTTTTTCATTTGTTACTAAGCTGGACACTATCAATAAATGCACTTAAGGGCGTTTTACACAGTGTGATAATCACCCAAAGGATGGTTCATATAAACAATCGTTCATAATCTGCAATGTCAACAACATGCCCAGTGATCGAATGATGAATGATAATTCACTCATTTGTCATTGATCACACACTTTTATGTTGACATGAAAATCATTATTATCTGCACATCCCCTCATGTAAATGGGCATCTATTTCTGTAATGGAAAATGTATGAGAAAGTTGGGAGCAAAGCATCATACAAACAATCGTATTTCACAAAAAAACAACAGAATATAAATGCAAGCAAACAAGTTCAAGTGACAATTTTAAAGTATGAACAGCCAAAGAGTATGTCTACACAGAGTTTAATCCCACCCCTACATAATAGATAACTGTCAGCTGAATGATGGTTTGGCTGATTGTTTGGCCAACAACTATCTCTCTTGACTCTTCCAACCAATTGCTCCTGAGTTTTCTATGAGAAAGGCGCTGCTAGATTCCTCTGTCAGCGGCTTATCTCGCAAAGAACAAAAAAGACCAGCAGTCTGAAATTGGACATCTCACCCCGACATCATGTGTTGGTGGAGAATCAGGAGACCTCCATACACATTTGGACTTGCCTGCTAATAATGACAGGTATGGCTAACATTATTTTAATATGTATGTGGAACCTTAGTCTAACAGACCTCAACGATTACAGAGCTGCTCTACATTTTGGAGGGAGCATACTGTGCTGGACATACTGTATATACTGGTATTGTCAATATGAGATAATGCCTTATACCAATGTGTTCCAATGAAGTTACTGATCTACGTAACCGCTCATCCTTTTATTTCAGAAAAAGAGTTACTCTTCTCCATAACAGCATCAATATTGCAACATTGTCTTTTATAAGTTTAAAGAATTGAGCTGACATACCACACAGCTCATTTACAATGGGTGCCATTCCTGGAAAAAAAAACTGTCATTTATAATTTCACACAACACTAAAAAGAAACAAAAGGAATCTAATCTACAATCTACTATTTTGTGGGTTGTTTTTAAGTTTCAAGTTCCACATCAAACAGAATACTTACTTATATGTTATTGTGCAAAAAATACTCACATTGTTGTTTTTTCACATAAAATTGTAGAGAAAATGTTGACAATAAATACAAACATTTGAACTCATACATCTGTTACAGATATTGCACTGGAGAGGTTACCCAGTGGCATGAATTGTATTCAGCATGTTTAACATAATTATGACAGCATCACAGTTCTGATGTCATAGCAGTCTCCCTGATGCCTCCAGAATGAAGGAGATTTAGGGTTCTTTTTCTTATTTATTATTGGAGCAGATAGTGGGAGACATAGAAAAGGTGTATGCTTTCACAGTTGATAAGATTCATTTTATCATATAAAATTTGATATACATTTGCATCTCACTAAAAGTATAAAAGTCATTATCTCAGTAAATCAGCCTGTGGCACTGCTGAGGTGTTATGGAAGCCCAGGTTGCTTTGATAACAGCCTTCAGCTTGTCTGCATTGTTGGGTCTGGTGTTTCATCTTCCTCTTGACAATACCCCATTGATTCTCTATAGGGTTAAGGTCAGGCGAGTTTGCTGGCCAATCAAGCAAGGTGATACTGTTCTTTTTAAACCAGGTATTGGTACTTTTGGCAGTGTGGACAGGTGGCAAGTCCTGCAGGAGAATGAAATTTCCATCTCCAAATAGCTTGTCGGCAGAGGGAAGTATGAAGTGCTCTAAAATTTCTTGGTAGACGGCTGCGCTGATATTTTGCCTTGATAAAACAGAGTGGACCTACACCAGAAGATGACATGGCTCCCCAAACTATCACTGATTGTGGAAACTTCACACTAGACCTCAAGCAGCTTGGATTGTGTGCCTCTCCACTCTTCCTCCAGACTCTGGGACTTTGACTTCCAAATGAATTGCCAAATTTACTTTGCATTTACTTAGTGTGTCAATGACTGCCTTCTGGACATCTGTCAAGTCAGCAGTCTTCCCCTTGATTGTGGAGCCTACTGAAACAGACTAAGGGGCCTTTTTAAACACGTGGGAAGCCTTTGCTGGTGTTTTTTGTTAATTATTCTAATTTATTAAGATAACTTTTGTGTTTTCATTGGTTGTAAGCCATAATCATCAACATTAACAGAAATAAACACTTGAAATAGATCACTCTGTTTGTAATGACTCTATATAATATATGAGTTTCACTTTTTGTATTGAATAACTGAAATAAATAAACTTTTTGATGATATTCTAATTTTGTAAGATGCACCTGTATATCAGTGACTATTATAAATTAAGACAAAAATATCCTGTGGAGAGTCAAACAAGGCTATTCAAACCCAAAGCGGCCCAGCCCTCAGTCTAGCACATTTGCTCCTTTATTGTAAATGGGTATTCTCAAGTTTGGAAGTTATATCCTGGATAGGGACTATATTCCTAATTGCTGGGGGTTTGACCGCTAGGACCATCACCATTCCTGAGAACCGGGGCTCTGAAGAGCCCTATGTGAATGGATCGTGCACACTGCCACTACATTCATTCTTAATGGGACTGCTGGAGATTTTTGAGCTTTGTGCTCAGCTGGTATTATACACACTCATAAGAACGACTAAGGTGGCAGTGCTTGTTCAGAGCCCCAGTTCTTGGGATCAGTGGAGGACCCAGCGATTGGCCCTCCAGCGATTGAGAAGTTATCCCACATAAAATCCAAAAAGGTTTCATCAGACCTTTCACATCAACAGATGGGATGGGTTTTTCTTTTATTGGTAAAAACTGTGGTGGGTCTAAAACCCTTTTAACCCCTTCATGACCGGAGCATTTTCTGTTTTTGCGTTTTTGTTTTTTGCTCCCCTTGTTCCCAGAGCTATAATATTTTTATTTTTCGATCAATATGGCCGTGTGAGGGCTTATTTTTTGCAGGACAAGTTGTACTTTTAAACGACATCACTAGTTTTGCCATATCATGTACTGGAAAGCGAGAAAAAAATTCCAAGTGCGGTGAAATTGCAAAAAAGTTCAATTCCACAGTTGTTTTTTTTTTGCTTTACCACGTTCACTGAATGCTAAAACTGACCTGCCATTACTAATCCCCAGGTTATTACGAGTTAGTAGACACTAAACATGTATAGGTTCTTTTTTATTTAGGTGGAGAAAAAAAAATCCAAAATTTGCTTAAAAAAATAGCGCCATTTTCCGAGACCTGTAGAGTCTCCATTTTTCGGGATCTGGGGCTGGGTGATGACTTATTTTTTGCCTGCCGAGCTGACGGTTTTATAGATACCATTTTGGGGTTAATATGATGTTTTGATCGCCCTTTATTGTATTTTATTGCAAAGTTGCAGTGACCAAAAAAACTTAATTTTGGCGTTTGGAATTTTTTTCTCGTTACGCCGTTTACTGATCGGATTTATTATTTTTTTATATGACAGATTGGGCGATTCTGAATGCGGCAATACCAAATATGTGCATGTGTGTTTTTTTATTGTTTTATTTGGAATGGGACAAAAGGGGGATGATTTCAACTTTAAAATTTCTTACATTTTTTTTATATTTTTAAAAACATTTTTCATTTACTTTTTGCTTGCTTCAATAGCCTCCATGGGAGACTAGAAGAAGCACTAGCCTGATCAGCTCTGCTACATACAGGCGATGAGCAGATTGCCTGTATGTAGCAGATTTGCTCACTTGCTATGAGTCCCGACCCATTGGCGGCGCTCATAGCAATCTGGTTATGACAACAATAGAAGTCTCCTGCAGACCCCGGGTTGTCATGCCAACCCATCGGTGGGTGACCCACGACCATGTTACGGGGTCACCGATAGGCGAGGTAAGTGACGCGCTTTCGGCGATGTTAAATGCCGCTGTCAGAGATTGACAGCGGCTTTTAACTAGTTAACAGCAGTAAGTGGATCGCGATTCCACCCGCGACTGTTGCGGGCACATGTCAGCATGTTTACATGTATACATAGGCGGATTATAATGAGAGCAATCTGGGCTACCGCCCGGGGCCCCGGAGCTCCGGGGGGTCCATGGCTAGACTGCCTAAATTATAATATGTGCAGCGCCGCAGCACATACCGGCATAAAGTGGTCGTTCCCCCAGCAGCGGCGAACGGCCGCTTATTCTTCTTCGGCCGGGCCAGCACTGCACCTGTTAACTTCCCTGTTTGCTGGCACGGCCGCCTCACAGCTAGGAGACCCGGCCCTGTGTGCGGCCATGTCTGCTAGTGTGACATCACGCAGTGTGCACCTGGCCTGCACTGCTGCACCACAGAGGAGCTGGACGACTGGACCCGAGCCTGGGGATGGTGAGTGTGTGTGTGTGTGAGTGTGTGTGTGAGTGTGTGTGTGTGTGTGTGAGTGTGTGTGAGTGTGTGTGCAAGTGTGTGTGTGTGTGTGTGATTATATGTGTGTGTGTGAGTGTGTGTGTGTGTGTGAGTGTGTGTGTGTGAGTGTTTGTGTGAGTGTGTGTGAGTGTATTTGTGTGAGTGTGTGTGTGTGATTGAGTGAATGTGTGCGTGTGTGTGCAGGCAGATATCATTGTGTGATGTCTGTTTATATGTATTTTTGTGTTTCAAATGTGTTTATGCGTGTATGTATATGTCTGTATATGTTTGTGTGTGCGTGACTGCGTGCGGCCTCCCACTGTCTCTGGGGGGGCGACGTGCGGCCTCCTGCTGTGTATAGATGGTGCCGTGTGGCCTCCTGCTGTGTATAGATGGCTATGTGCTGACTCCAGCTGCGTATAGATCTTATATTCTAGGTTCTTCAAAGTACCCACCTTTTGCTTTGATGACTGCTTTGCACACTCTTGGCATTCTCTTGATGAGCTTCAAGAGGTAGTCACCGGAAATGGTCTTCCAACAATCTTGAAGGAGTTTCCAGAGATGCTTAGCAATTGTTGGCCCTTTTGCCTTCACTCTGTGGTCCAGCTCACCCCAATCCATCTCGATTGGGTTCAGGTCTGGTGACTGTGGAGGCCGGGTCATCTGGCGTAGCACTCCATCACTGTCCTTCTTGGTCAAATAGCCCTTACACAGCCTGGAGGTGTGTTTGGGGTCATTGTCCTGTTAAAAAATAAATGATGGTCCAACTAAACGCAAACCGGATGGAATAGAATGCCGCTGCAAGATGCTGTGGTAGCCATGCTGGTTCAGTATGCCTTCAATTTTGAATGAATCCCCAACAGTGTCACCAGCAAAGCACCCCCACACCATCACACCTCCTCATCCATGCTTCACGGTGGGAACCAGGCATGTAGAGTCCATCCGTTCACCTTTTCTGCGTCGCACAAAGACACGGTGTTTGGAACCAAAGATCTCAAAATTTGGACTCATCAGACCAAAGCACAGATTTCCACTGGTCTAATATCCATTCATTGTGTTCTTTAGCCCAAACAAGTCTCTTCTGCTTGTTGCCTGTCCTTAGCAGTGGTTTCCAAGCAGCTATTTTGCCATGAAGGCCTGCTACACAAAGTCTCCTCTTAATAGTTGTTGTAGAGATGTGTCTGCTGCTAGAGCTCTGTGTGGCATTGACCTGGTCTCTAATCTGAGCTGCTGTTAACCTGCGATTTCTGAGGCTGGTGACTCGGATAAACTTATCCTCAGAAGCAGAGGTGACTCTTGGTCTTCCTTTCCTGGGGCGGTCCTCATGTGAGCCAGTTTCTTTCTAGCGCTTGATGGTTTTTGCAACTGCACTTGGGGACACTTTCAAAGTTTGACCAATTTTTCGGACTGACTAACCTTCATTTATTAAAGTAATGATGGCCACTCATTTTTCTTCACTTAGCTGCTTTTTTCTTGCCATAATACAAATTCTAACAGTCTATTCAGTAGGACTATCAGCTGTGTATCCACCAGACTTCTGCACAACACAACTGATGGTCCCAACCCCATTTATCAGGCAAGAAATCCCACTTATTAAACCTGACAGGGCATATCTGTGAAGTGAAAACAATGTCCGGTGACTACCTCTTGAGGCTCATCAAGAGAATGCCAAGAGTGTGCAAAGCAGTCATCAAAGCAAAAGGTGGGTACTTTGAAGAACCTAGAATATAAGACATATTTTCAGTTGTTTCACACTTTTTTGTTAAGTATATAATTCCACATGTGTTAATTCATAGTTTTGATGCCTTCAGTGTTAATGTACAATTTTCAAAGTCATGAAAATACAGAAAAATCTTTAAATGAGAAGGTGTGTCCAATCTTTTGGTCTGTACTGTATATGTCTGTATATGTTTGTGTGTGTGCGTGACTGCGTGCGGCCTCCCACTGTCTCTGGGGGGGCGCCATGCGGCCTCCCGCTGTGTATAGATGGCACCGTGCGGCCTTCTGCTGTGTATAGATGGCTACGTGCGGCCTCCAGCTGTGTATAGATAGCTATGTGCGGCCTCCTGCTGTGTATAGATGGCTATGTGCGGCCTCCTGCTGGGTATAGATAGCTACGTGCGGCCTCCCGCTCTGTATAGATGGCACCATGCGGCCTCCCGCTGTGCATAGATTGCTACATGCAGCCTACCGCTGTGTATAGAAGACTACGTGTGGCCTCCCGCTGTGTATAGATGGCGCATTGCGGCATCCTGCTGTGTACACATGGCTATGTGCGACCTCCCACTGTGTATAGATGGCTACGTGCGGCCTCCAGCTGTGTATAGATGGTTACGTGCGACCTCCTGCTGTGTATAGAAGGCACCATGCGGCCTCCTGCTGTGTATAGATGTCACCGTGGTGCATCCTGCTGTGTATAGATGGCACCGTGCGGCCACCTGCTGTGTTTTGATAGCACTGTGTGGCCTCCTGCTGTGTATAGATGGCACCGTGTGGCCTCCTGATGTTTATAGATAGCACCGTGCGGCCTACCGCTGGGTACAGATGGCACTGTGCGGCCTTCCGCTGTGTATAGATGGCTACGTGCAGCCTCCCACTGACTCCTGCTATGTATAGATGGCTACGTGCGGCCTCCTGTTGTATATAGATGGCTATATGCGGCCTCCCACTGTGTATAGATGGCTACGTGCGGCCTCCTGCTGTGTATAGATGACTACGTGCGGCCTACTGCTGTGTATAGATGGCTACGTACGGCCTCCAGCTGTGTATAGATGGCTAAGTGCGGCCTCCAGCTGTGCATAGATGGCTACGTGCGGCCTCCCGCTGAGTATAGATGGCTATGTGCGGCCTCCTGCTGTGTATAGATGGCTACCTGCGGCCTCCTGCTGTGTATAGATGGCTACGTGCGACCTCTCACTGTGTATAGATGGCTATGTGCGACCTCCCGCTCTGTATAGATGGCACCGTGCGGCTTCCCGCTGTGCATAGATGGCTACATGCATCCTCCCGCTGTGTATAGAAGACTATGTGTGGCCTCCCGCTGTATAGATGGCGCAGTGCGTCATCCTGCTGTGTACAGATGGCTATGGGCCACCTCCCGCTGTGTATAGATGGCTACGTGCAGCCTCCTGCTGTGTATAGATGGTTACGTGCGACCTCCTGCTGTGTATAGATGGCACTGTGCGGCCTCCTGCTGTGTATAGATGGCTACGTGCGGCCTCCTGTTGTATATAGATGGCTATATGCGGCCTCCTACTGTGTATAGAAGGCTACGTGCGGCCTCCCGCTGTGTATAGATGGCTATGTGCGTCTTCTTGCTGTGCATAGATGGTATCGTGCGGCATCCCGCTCTGTATAGATGGCACCGTGCGGCCTCCAGCTGTGTATAGATGGCTGCATGCGGCCTTCCGCTGTGTATAGAAGACTACTTGTTGCCTCCCGCTGTGTATAGATGGCGCCGTGTGGCATCCTGCTGTGTACAGATGGCCATGTGAGACCTCCTGCTGTGTATAGATTGCTACATGCGGCCTCCTGCTGGGTATAGATGGTTACGTGCAACCTCCTGCTGTGTATAGATGGCACCGTGTGGCCTCCTTCTGTGTATAGATGTCACCGTGGTGCCATCTAATAATAATTTTTTTTCGACAACTTTCACAAAGGAAATAGAACTAACAGGAGAAATGAGAAGTGACAAGCTTAATCCTCCACTAAGTATGACTAATCTAACCCAAGTTGAGGTACAGAAACGCCTCAGTAACATTAAAATAAACAAATCACCAGGACCTGATGGCATACACCCACGGGTACTAAGGGAACTAAGTAATGTGATAGACAGACCGTTATATCTTATATTTAAGGACTCTGTTGAGACTGGGTCTGTGCCACTTGATTGGCGACAGGCGAATGTAGTGCCAATATTCAAAAAGGGAGCGAAAAGTGACGCCGGAAACTATCGGCCGGTGAGTCTGACGTCCGTTGTGGGCAAAATTTTTGAAAGCTTCATTAAAGAGGCAATTATGGAGCATCTTGATGCTAATAATCTTTTAATCCCGAACCAACATGGATTCATGAGGAATCGCTCCTGCCAAACAAACCTGATTGACTTCTACGAGGTGGTTAGCGCTCGATTAGATCAGGGGGAACCAGTGGATGTCGTGTATCTCGACTTCTTAAAAGCGTTCGATAGCGTGCCACATAATAGGTTGGTATACAAAATGAGAATGATGGGGCTGGGGGAAAATGTCTGCAAGTGGGTAGCTAACTGGCTAAAGGATAGAAGGCAGAGGGTGGTTATAAATGGAATATACTCAGATTGGGTAAGTGTCACTAGTGGGGTACCACAGGGGTCTGTACTAGGCCCAATGTTATTTAACATCTTTATTAACGACATAGTCAACGGGATAAATAGTAAAATATCAATATTTGCAGATGACACAAAGTTATGCAAAACAATTAATACAAAAGAGGACAGTGCAGACCTACAGAGGGATTTGGATAAGCTGGGTAGGTGGAGCATTAAATGGCAAATGAGGTTTAACGAGGAGAAATGTAAGGTCATACATATGGGAAGGAAAAATGGAAGTCACCAGTACTCACTGAATGGGAAATCATTGGGGAATTCAGAGATGGAGAAGGACTTGGGCATCTTGATTGATAGCAAACTAAATTGGAGTGCCCAAAGTCAGGCCGCTGCTGTAAGGGCAAACAGGGTAATGGGATGCATCAGAAGAGGTATAGCTGCAAAGGATGAGAACATTGTTCTTCCACTGTACAAAGCACTGGTCAGACCA
Organism: Phyllobates terribilis; assembly: GCF_046119375.1. Taxonomy (NCBI): domain Eukaryota; kingdom Metazoa; phylum Chordata; class Amphibia; order Anura; family Dendrobatidae; genus Phyllobates; species Phyllobates terribilis. The sequence goes on from NW_027362762.1 coordinate 209,854,468, forward strand.
CACTTGGAATACTGTGCTCAGTTATGGGCCCCAATATATAGAACGGATATAAATGAGCTTGAAAAGGTACAAAGGAGGGCAACAAAATTAATAAAGGGAATGGAGGGACTGCAATACCCAGAGAGGTTGACAAAACTAGGACTATTCAGCCTGGAAAAGAGAAGGTTGAGGGGGGACATAATAAATGTGTACAAATATGTTAGGGGACAGTATAGAGAGCTTGCCCGGGATTTGTTCAAAAGGAGGGATATTACGGTAACAAGAGGGCATTCACTAAGACTGGAAGAGAAAAGGTTTCAGCACCAGCATAGGAAGGGGTTCTTTACGGTAAGAGCAGTGAGAATATGGAATTCACTGAGTGAGGAGACGGTAATGTCGGATTCACTACACCAGTTCAAGCGGGGACTGGATGCATTTCTAGATACCAGGCAGATTTCAGCGTATACTTAAAAATAAAATAAAATAGTAGGTTGATACAGGGATTTATTCTGACTGCTGGTTTCAGAGTCGGGAGGGAATTTTTCCTCAGGTGAAGATTGGCTAAATCATTTGGGGTTTTTGCCCTCCTCTGGATCAACTTTAGCAATTACAGAACTAACAGGTCGAACTTGATGGACGCAAGTCTTTATTCGGCTTTACAAACTATGTTACTATGTTACTATGTAAAGATGGCACCATGTGGCCCCCTGCTGTGTATTGATGGCACCGTGCGGCCTCCTGCTGTGTATAGATGGCACAGTGCGGCCTCCTGCTGTGTATAGATGGCAATGTGCGGCCTCCCGCTGGGTATAGATGGCACTATGTGGCCTCCAGCTGTGTATAGATGGCTACGTGCAGCCTCCCGCTGTGTATCGAATACTACGTCTGACCTCCCGCTGTGTATAGATGGCGCCATGCGGCCTCCTGCTATGTATGGATGGCACCGTGTGGCCTCCTGCTATGTATAGATGGCTACGTGCGGCCTCCTGTTGTATATAGATGGCTATATGCAGCCTCCTGCTTTGTATAGATGGGTACGTGCGGACTCCCGCTGTCTATAGATGGCTATGTGCGGCCTCCTGCTATGTATAGATGGCTATGTGCGGCCTCCTGTTGTATATAGATGGCTATATGAAGCCTCCTGCTATGTACAGAGGCTACGTGCGGCCGCCCGCTATGTATAGATGACTATGTGCGGCCTCCTGCTGTGCAGAGATGGTATGGTGCGGCGTCCCGCTCTGTATAGATGGCACCGTGCGGCCTCCAGCTATGTACAGATGGCTACATGCGGCCTCCCGCTGTGTATAGAAGACTACGTGTGGCCTCCCGCTGTGTATAAATGGCGCCGTGCAGCATCCTGCTGTGTACAGATGGCTATGTGAGACCTCCCGCTGTGTATAGATGGCTACGTGCGGCCTCCTGCTGTGTATAGATGGTTACGTGCGACTTCCTGCTGTGTATAAATGGCACCGTGCAGCCTCCTGCTGTGTATAGATGTCACCGTGGTGCATCCTGCTGTGTATAGATGGCACCGTGCGGCCCCCTACTGTGTATTGATGGCACCGTGCGGCCTCCTGCTGTGTATAGATGGCACCGTGCGGCCTCCTGCTGTGTATGGATGGCACCGTGCGGCCTCCAACTGGGTATAGATGGCACTGTGCGGCCTCCCGCTGTGTATAGATGGCTACGTGCAGCCTCCCGCTGTGTATAGAAGACTATGTGGGACCTCCCGTTGTGTATAGATGGCACCGTGCGGCCTCCTGCTATGTATAGATGGCTACGTGCGGCCTCCTGTTGTATTATAGATGGCTATATGCGGCCTCCTGCTGTGTATAGATGGCTATGTGCGGCCTCCCGCTTTGTATATTTGGCTATGTGCGGCCTCCTGCTGTGTAGAGATGGCACCGTGCGGCCTCGTGCTGTGTATAGATGGCTACCTGCGGCCTCCTGTTGTATTTAGTTGGCTATATGCGGCCTCCCGCTGTGTATATATGGCTACGTGCGGCCTCCTGCTCCTGCTGTGTATAGATGGCACCGTGTGGCCTCCAGCTGTGTATAGATGGCTACGTGTGACCTCTCGTTTTGTATAGATGGCTACATGCGGCCTCCCACTGTGTATAGATGGCACCGTGTGGCCTCCTGCTGTGTATAGATGGCACCGTGTGGCCCCCTGCTGTGTATAAATGGCACCGTCCGGTCTCTTGCTGTTTATAGATGGCACCGTGCGGCCCCCTGCTGTGTATAGATCGCACCATGCGGCCTCCTGCTGTGTATAGATAGCTACGTGCGGCCTCCTGCAGTGTACAGATGTCCCCGTGTGGCCTCCCGCTGTGTATAGATGGCTACGTGGGGCCTCCCGCTGTGTATAGATGGCTACGTGCGGCCTCCCGCAGAGTATAGATGGCTACGTGCGGCATCCTGCTGTGTATAGATGGCACCGTGCGGCCTCCCGCTGTGTATAAATTGCACCGTGCGGCCTTCCGCTGTGTATAGAAGACTACGTGCGGCCTCTCGCTTTGTATAGATGGCTACGTTTGTGTGTGTGTGCAGGCAGATATCATTGTGTGATGTCTGTTTAAATGTATTTTTGTGTTTCAAATGGGTTTATGCGTGTATGTATATGTCTGTATGTTTGTGTGTGCGTGACTTCATGCGGCCTCCCACTGTCTCTGGGGGGGCTCCGTGCGGCCTCCCGCTGAGTATAGATGGAGCCGTGCGGCCTCCTGCTGTGTATAGATGGCTCTGTGCAGCCTCCAGCTGTGTATAGATGGCTACGTGCTGCCTCCTGCTGTGTATAGATGGCTACATGCGGCTTCCTACTGTGTATAGATGGCTACGTACGGCCTCTCGCTGTGTATAGATGGCTATGTGCGGCCTCCCGCTGTGTATAGATGAATATGTGCAGCCTCCCGCTGTGTATAGTTGGCTAGGTGCGGCATCATGCTGTGTATAGATGGCAACGTGCGGCCTCCCGCGGTATATAGATGGCACCGTGCGGCTTACTGCTGTGTATAGATGGCTACGTCGGTCTCCTGCTGTATATAGATGGCTAAGTGCGGCATCCAGCTGGGTATAGATCGCTACGTGCGGCCTCCCGCTGTGTATAGATGGCTATGTGCGGCCTCCTGCTGTGTATAGATGGCTACATGCGGACTCCTGCTGTGAATATATGGCTACGTGCAACCTATCGCTGTGTATAGATAGCTACGTGCGGCCTCCCGCTCTGTATAGATGGCACCGTGTGGCCTCCCGCTGTGTATAGATGGCTACATGCGGCCTCCCGCTGTGTATAGAAGACTACGTGTGGCCTCCAGCTGTGTATAGATGGCGCCGTGCGGCATCCTGCTGTGTACAGATGGCTATGTGCGACCTCCCGCTGTGTATAGATGGCTGCGTGCGGCCTCCTGCTGTGTATAGATGGTTACGTGCGACTTCCTGGTGTGTATAGATGGCACTGTGCGGCCTCCTGCTGTGTATAGATGTCACCGTGGTGCATCCTGCTGTGTACAGATGGCACCGTGCAGCCCCCTGCTGTGTATTGATGTCGCCGTGCGGCCTCCTGCTGTGTATAGATGGCACTGTGCGGCCTCCTGCTGTGTATAGATGGCACCGTTTGGCCTCCCGCTGTCTATAGATGGCTACGTGGGGCATCCTACTGTGTATAGATGGCACTGCGCGGCCTCCCGCTGTGTATAGATTGCACCGTGCGACCTCCCGCTGTGTATAGATGGCTACGTGCGGCATCCTACTGTGTATAGATGGCACTGCGCGGCCTCCCGCTGTGTATAGATTGCACCGTGCGGCCTCCCGCTGTGTATAGAAGACTACGTGCGGCCTCTTCCTTTGTATAGGTGGCTACGTGTGTGTGTGTGTGTGCAGGCAGATATCATTGTGTGATGTCTGTTTATATGTATTTTTGTGTTTCAAATGTTTTTATGCGTGTATATATATGTCTGTATATGTTTGTGTGTGCGTGACTTCGTGCGGCCTCCCACTGTCTCTGGGGGGGGCATCGTGCGGCCTCCCGCTGTGTATAGATGGCGCCGTGTGGCCTCCTGCTGTGTATAGATGGTTATGTGCGGCCTCCAGCTGTGTATAGATGGCTACTTGCGGCCTCCTTCTGTGTATAGATGGCTATGTGCGACCTCTCGCTGTGTATAGATGGCTACGTGCGGCCTCCCGCTGTGTATAGATGGCTACGTGCAGCCTCCCGCTGTGTATAGATGGCTACGTGCGGCATCATGCTGTGTATGGATGGCACCGTGCGGCCTCCCGCTGTGTATAGATGGCACCGTGCGGCCATCCGCTGTGTATAGAAGACTACGTGCGGCCTCCCGCTTTGTATAGATGGCTACGTGTGTGTGTGTTTGCAGGCAGATATCAATGTGTGATGTCTGTTTATATGTATTTTTGTGTTTCAAATGTGTTTATGCGTTTATGTATATGCCTGAATATGTTTGTGTGTGCGTGACTGGATGCGGCCTCCCGCTGTCTCGGGGCGGGCGCCGTGCGGCCTCCCGCTGTGTATAGATGGCGCCGTGCGGCCTCCTGCTATGTATAGATGGCTAAGCGCAGCCTCCAGCTGTGCATAGATGGCTACTTGCGGCCTCCTGCTGTGTATAGATGGCTACGTGCGGCCTCCAGCTGTGTATAGATGGCTATGTGCGGCCTCCTGCTGTGTATAGATGGCTACGTGTTGCCTCCCGCTGTGCATAGATGGCTACGAGCGGCCTCCTGCTGTATATAGATGGCTACGTGAGGCCTCCTGCTGTGTATAGATGGCTAGGTGCGACCTCTCGCTGTGTATAGATGGCTACGTGCGGCCTCCCGCTGTATATAGATGGCACCGTGCTGCCTTCCGCTATGTATAGATTGCACCGTGCGGCCTCCCGCTGTGTATAGATAGCACCGTGAGGCCTTCCGCTGTGTATAGAAGACTACGTGCGGCCTCCCGCTTTGTATAGATGGCTACGGGTGTGTGTGTGTGTGCAGGCAGATATCAATGTGTGATGTCTATTTATATGTATTTTTGCGTTTCAAATGTGTTTATGCGTGTATGTATATGTCTATATATGTTTGTGTGTGCGTGACTGCGTGCGGCCTCCCGCGGTCTCTGGGGGGGCGCAGTGCGGCCTCCCACTGTGTATAGATGGTGCCGTGCGCCTTCCTGCTGTGTATAGATGGCTGCGTGCTGCCTCCAGCTGTGCATAGATGGCTACGTGCGGCCTCCTGCTGTGTATAAGTGGCTACTTGCGGCCTCTAGCTGTGTATAGATGGCTACGTGCGGCCTCCCGCTGTGTATATTTGGCTACGTGCAGCCTTCTGCTGTGTATAGATGGCTACGTGCTTCCTCCCGCTGTGTATAGATGGCTACGTGAGGACTCCAGCTGTGTATAGATGGCTAGGTTCGACATCTCGCTGTGTATGGATGGCTAGGTGCTGCCTTCCGCTGTGTATAGATGGCACCATGTGGCCTGCCGCTGTGTATAGATGGCTACGCGCGTCCTCCCGCTGTGTATAGAAGACTACGTGTGGCATACCACTGTGTATAGTTGGCGCCGTGCGGCCTCCTGCTTTGTATAGATGGCTACGTGCGGCCTCCTGCTGTGTATAGATCGCTACGTGAGGCCTCCAGCTGTGTATAGATGAATAGGTTCGACCTCTCGCTGTGTATAGATGGCTACGTGCTGCCTCCCGCTGTGTATAGATGGCACCATGCGGCCTCCAGCTGTGTATAGATGGCTACGCGAGGCCTCCCGCTGTGTATAGAAGACTACGTGTGGCCTCCTGCTGTGTATAGATGGCACCGTGCGGCCTTCAGCTGTGTATAGATGGCTACGTGCGGCCTCCTGCTGTGTATAAGTGGCTACGTACAGCCTCTAGCTGTGTGTAGATGGCTACGTGTGGCCTCCCGCTGTGTATATTTGGCTACGTGCAGCATTCTGCTGTGCATAGATGGCTACGTGCTTCCTCCCGCTGTGTATAGATGGCTACGTGAGGCCTCCAGCTGTGTATAGATGGCTAGGTGCGACCTCTCGCTGTGTATAGATGGCTAGGTGTGGCCTTCCGCTGTGTATAGATGGCACCATGCGGCCTGCCGCTGTCTATAGATGGCTACGCGCGTCCTCCCGCTGTGTATAGAAGACTTCGTGTGGCATACTGCTGTGAATAGTTGGCGTCGTGCGGCCTCCTGCTGTGTATACATGGCTACGTGAGTCCTCCAGCTGTGTATATATGAATATGTGCGACCTATCGCTGTGTATAGATGGCTACGTGCGGCCTCCTGCTGTGTATAGATGGCACCATGCGGCCTCCCACTGTGTATAAATGGCTACGCGCGGCCTCCCGCTGTGTATAGAAGACTACGTGTGGCCTCCTGCTGTGTATAGATGGCACCATGCGGCCTCTTGCTGTGTATAGAAGGCTACGTGCGGCCTCCAGCTGTGTATAGGTGGCTATGTGCGGCCTCCTGCTGTGTATAGATGGCTATGTGCGGCCTCCTGCTGTGTATAGATGGCTACTTGTGGCCTCCTGCTGTGTATAGATGGCTACATGCGTCCTCCAACTGTGTATAGATGGCTACGGGCGGCCTCCTGCTGTGTATAGATGGCTAAGAGCTGCCTCCTCCTGTGTATAAAGGGCACCGTGCAGCCTCCTGCTGTGTTTAGATGGCACCGTGCTGCATCCTGCTGTGTATAGATGGCACCGTGCTGCATTCTGCTGTGTATAGATGGCACCGTTCGACCCCCTGCTGTGTATAGATGGCTACGTGCGGCCTCCCACTGTGTATATATGGCTACGTGCGGCCTCCTGCTCCTGCTGTGTATAGATGGCACCGTGTGGCCTCCAGCTGTGTATAGATGGCTACGTGTGACCTCTCGTTTTGTATAGATGGCTACATGCGGCCTCCTACTGTGTCTAGATGGCACCGTGTGGCCTCCTGCTGTGTATAGATGGCACCGTGTGGCCCCGTGCTGTGTATAAATGGCACCGTCCGGCCTCCTGCTGTTTATAGATGGCACCGTGCGGCCCCCTGCTGTGTATAGATGGCACCATGCGGCCTCCTGCTGTGTACAGATAGCTACGTGCAGCCTCCTGCAGTGTACAGATGTCCCCGTGTGGCCTCCCGCTGTGTATAGATGGCTACGTGGGGCCTCCCGCTGTGTATAGATGGCTACGTGCGGCCTCCTGCAGAGTATAGATGGCTACGTGCGGCATCCTGCTGTGTATAGATGGCACCGTGCGGCCTCCCGCTGTGTATAGATTGCACCGTGTGGCCTCCCGCTGTGTATAGAAGACTACGTGCGGCCTATCGCTTTGTATAGATGGCTACGTTTGTGTGTGTGTGCAGGCAGATATCATTGTGTGATGTCTGTTTAAATGTATTTTTGTGTTTCAAATGGGTTTATGCGTGTATGTATATGTCTGTATGTTTGTGTGTGCGTGACTGCAAGCGGCCTCCCACTGTCTCTGGGGGGGGCTCCGTGCGGCCTCCCGCTGAGTATAGATGGTGCCGTGCGGCCTCCTGCTGTGTATAGATGGCTCTGTGCAGCCTCCAGCTGTGTATAGATGGCTACGTGCTGCCTACTGCTGTGTATAGATGGCTACATGCGGCTTCCTACTGTGTATAGATGGCTACGTTCGGCCTCTCGCTGTGTATAGATGGCTACGTGCGGCCTCCCGCTGTGTATAGATGAATATATGCAGCCTCCCGCTGTGTATAGTTGGCTAGGTGCGGCATCATGCTGTGTATAGATGGCAACGTGCGGCCTCCCGCGGTATATAGATGGCACCGTGCGGCTTACTGCTGTGTATAGATGGCTACGTCGGCCTCCTGCTGTATATAGATGGCTAAGTGCGGCATCCAGCTGGGTATAGATCGCTACGTGCGGCCTCCCGCTGTGTATAGATGGCTATGTGCGGCCTCCTGCTGTGTATAGATGGCTACATGCGGACTCCTGCTGTGAATATATGGCTACGTGCAACCTATCGCTGTGTATAGATAGCTACGTGCGGCCTCCCGCTCTGTATAGATGGCACCGTGTGGCCTCCCGCTGTGTATAGATGGCTACATGCGGCCTCCCGCTGTGTATAGAAGACTACGTGTGGCCTCCAGCTGTGTATAGATGGCGCCGTGCAGCATCCTGCTGTGTACAGATGGCTATGTGCGACCTCCCGCTGTGTATAGATGGCTGCGTGCGGCCTCCTGCTGTGTATAGATGGTTACGTGCGACTTCCTGGTGTGTATAGATGGCACTGTGCGGCCTCCTGCTGTGTATAGATGTCACCGTGGTGCATCCTGCTGTGTACAGATGGCACCGTGCGGCCCCCTGCTGTGTATTGATGTCACCGTGCGGCCTCCTGCTGTGTATAGTTGGCACCGTGCGGCCTCCTGCTGTGTATAGATGGCACCGTGCGTCCGCCCGCTGTGTATAGATGGCTACGTGCGGCATCCTACTGTGTATAGATGGCACTGCGCGGCCTCCCGCTGTGTATAGATTGCACCGTGCGGCCTCCCGCTGTGTATAGAAGACTATGTGCGGCCTCTTCCTTTGTATAGATGGCTACGTGTGTGTGTGTGTGTGCAGGCAGATATCAGTGTGTGATGTCTGTTTATATGTATTTTTGTGTTTCAAATGTTTTTATGCGTGTATGTATATGTCTGTGTGTGCGTGACTGCGTGCGGCCTCCCACTGTCTCTGGGGGGGCGTCTTGCGGCCTCCCGCTGTGTATAGATGGCGCCGTGCGGCCTCCTGCTGTGTATAGATGGCTATGTGCGGCCTCCAGCTGTGTATAGATGGCTACTTGCGGCCTCCTTCTGTGTATAGATGGCTACGTGCAGCCTCTCGCTGTGTATAGATGGCTACGTGCGGCCTCCCGCTGTGTATAGATGGCTACGTGCAGCCTCCCGCTGTGTATAGATGGCTACGTGTCGCATCATGCTGTGCATGGATGGCACCGTGCGGCCTCCCGCTGTGTACAGATGGCACCGTGCGGCCATCCGCTGTGTATAGAAGACTACGTGCAGCCTCCCGCTTTGTATAGACGGCTACGTGTGTGTGTGTTTGCAGGCAGATATCAATGTGTGATGTCTGTTTATATGTATTTTTGTGTTTTAAATGTGTTTATGCGTTTATGTATATGCCTGAATATGTTTGTGTGTGCGTGACTGGATGCGGCCTCCCGCTGTCTCGGGGTGGTCGCCGTGCGGCCTCCCGCTGTGTATAGATGGCGCCGTGCGGCCTCCTGCTATGTATAGATGGCTAAGTGCAGCCTCCAGCTGTGCATAGATGGCTACTTGCGGCCTCCTGCTGTGTATAGATGGCTACGTGCGGCCTCCAGCTGTGTATAGATGGCTATGTGCGGCCTCCTGCTGTGTATAGATGGCTACGTGTTGCCTCCCGCTGTGTATAGATGGCTACGAGCGGCCTCCTGCTGTATATAGATGGCTACGTGAGGCCTCCTGCTGTGTATAGATGGCTAGGTGCGACCTCTCGCTGTGTATAGATGGCTACGTGCGGCCTCCCGCTGTATATAGATGGCACCGTGCTGCCTTCCGCTGTGTATAGATTGCACCGTGCGGCCTCCCGCTGTGTATAGATAGCACCGTTAGGCCTTCCGCTGTGTATAGAAGACTACGTGCGGCCTCCCGCTTTGTATAGATGGCTACGGGTGTGTGTGTGTGTGCAGGCAGATATCAATGTGTGATGTCTATTTATATGTATTTTTGCGTTTCAAATGTGTTTATGCGTGTATGTATATGTCTATATATGTTTGTGTGTGCGTGACTGCGTGCGGCCTCCCGCGGTCTCTGGGGGGGCGCAGTGAGGCCTCCCACTGTGTATAGATGGTGCCGTGCGCCTTCCTGCTGTGTATAGATGGCTGCGTGCTGCCTCCAGCTGTGCATAGATGGCTACGTGCGGCTTCCTGCTGTGTATAAGTGGCTACTTGCGGCCTCTAGCTGTGTATAGATGGCTACTTGCTGCCTCCCGCTGTGTATATTTGGCTACGTGCAGCCTTCTGCTGTGCATAGATGGCTACGTGCTTCCTCCCGATGTGTATAGATGGCTACGTGAGGCCTCCAGCTGTGTATAGATGGCTAGGTTCGACCTCTCGCTGTGTATAGATGGCTAGGTGCTGCCTTCCGCTGTGTATAGATGGCACCATGTGGCCTGCCGCTGTGTATAGATGGCTACGCGCGTCCTTCCGCTGTGTATAGAAGACTACGTGTGGCATACCACTGTGTATAGTTGGCGCCGTGCGGCCTCCTGCTTTGTATAGATGACTACGTGCGGCCTCCTGCTGTGTATAGATCGCTACGTGAGGCCTCCAGCTGTGTACAGATGAATAGGTGCGACCTCTCTCTGTGTATAGATGGCTACGTGCGGCCTCCCGCTGTGTATAGATGGCACCATGCGGCCTCCAGCTGTGTATAGATGGCTATGCGCGGCCTCCCGCTGTGTATAGAAGACTACGTGTGGCCTCCTGCTGTGTATAGATGGCACCGTGCGGCCTTCAGCTGTGTATAGATGGCTACGTGCGGCCTCCTGCTGTGTATAAGTGGCTACGTACGGCCTCTAGCTGTGTGTAGATGGCGACGTGTGGCCTCCCGCTGTGTATATTTGGCTACGTGCAGCATTCTGCTGTGCATAGATGGCTACGTGCTTCCTCCCGCTGTGTATAGATGGCTACGTGAGGCCTCCAGCTGTTTATAGATGGCTAGGTGCGACCTCTCGCTGTGTATAGATGGCTAGTTGCGGCCTTCCGATGTGTATAGATGGCACCATGCGGCCTGCCGCTGTCTATAGATGGCTACGCGCGTCCACCCGCTGTGTATAGAAGACTTCGTGTGACATACTGCTGTGAATAGTTGGCGTCGTGCTGCCTCCTGCTGTGTATAGATGGCTACGTGAGGCCGCCAGCTGTGTATATATGAATAGGTGCGACCTCTCGCTGTGTATAGATGGCTACGTGCGGCCTCCTGCTTTGTATAGATGGCACCATGCGGCCTCCCACTGTGTATAGATGGCTACGCGCGGCCTCCCGCTGTGTATAGAAGACTACGTGTGGCCTCCTGCTGTGTATAGATGGCACCATGCGGCCTCCTGCTGTGTATAGAAGGCTACGTGCGGCCTCCAGCTGTGTATAGGTGGCTATGTGCGGCCTCCTGCTGTGTATAGATGGCTACGTGCGGCCTCCTGCTGTGTATAGATGGCTACTTGCGGCCTCCTGCTGTGTATAGATGGCTACATGCGTCCTCCAACTGTGTATAAATGGCTACCTGCGACCTCTCGCTGTGTATAGATGGCTACATGCGGCCTCCCGCTGTGTATAGATGACACTGTGCGGTCTCACGCTGTGTATAGATGGCTACGTGCAGCCTCCTGCTGTGTATAGATGGCTAAGAGCGGCCTCCTCCTGTCTATAAAGGGCACCGTGCGGCCTCCTGCTGTGTTTAGATGGCACCGTGCTGCATCCTGCTGTGTATAGATGGCACCGTGCTGCATCCTGCTGTGTATAGATGGCACCGTTCGGCCCCCTGCTGTGTATAGATGGCACCGTGCGGCCCCCTGCTGTGTATAGATGGCAACGTGCGGCCTCCTGCTATGTATAGATGGCACCGTGTGGCCTCCTGCTGTGTATAGATGGCTACGTGCGACCTCTTGCTGTGTATAGATGGCTACGTGCGGCCTCCTGCTGTGTATAGATGGCTCTGTGTGGCCTCCTGCTGTGTTTAGATGGCAATGTACGGCATCCTGCTGTGTATAGATGGCTACGTGCAGCCTCCTGCTGTGTACAGATGGCTACGTGCATTCTCCTGCTGTGTATAGATGACTACGTGCGGTCTCCGGCTGTGTATAGATTGCTACGTGCGGCCTCCAGCTGTGTATAGATGGCTACGTGTGACCTCTCGCTGTATATAGATGGCTATATGCGGCCTCCCGCTGTGTATTGATGGCACCGTGCGACCTCCTGCTGTGTATAGATGGCTACGAGCAGCCTCCCGCTGTGTATAGAAGACTACATGTGGCCTCCCGCTGTGTATAGATGGCGCCGTGCGGTGTCCTACTGTGCATAGATGGCAGCGTGCGGCCTGCCGCTGTTTATAGATGGCTATGTGCTGCCTCCTGCTGTGTATAGATGGTACCATGCAAATTCCTGCTGTGTATAGATGGCTACTTGTGGCCTCCCGCTGCTTATAGATGGGTAGGTGCGGCCTCCTGCTGTGTATAGATGGCTACGTGCGGCCTCCTGCTGTGTATAGATGGTACCTTGCGGCCTCCTGCTGTGTATAGATGGCACCGTGCTGCATCCTGCTCTGTATAGATGGCACCGTGCGGCCTCCTGCTGTGTATAGATGGCAACTTGCGGCTTCTTGCTGTGTATAGATGGCACCGTGCTGCATCCTGCTCTGTATAGATGGCACCGTGCGGCCTCCTGCTGTGTATAGATGGCAACTTGCGGCTTCTTGCTGTGTATAGATGGCACCGTGTGGCCTCCTGCTGTGTATAGATGGCTCTGTGCGGCCTCCTGCTGTGTTTAGATGGCAACGTACGGCATCCTGCTGTGTATAGACAACTACGTGCAGCCTCCTGCTGTGTATAAATGGCACCGTGCTGCATCCTGCTATGTATAGATGGCACCGTTTGGCCCCCTGCTGTGTATAGATGGCACCGTGCGGCCCCCTGCTGTGTATAGATGGCAACGTGCGGCCTCCTGCTTTGTATAGATGGCACCGTGTGGCCTCCTGCTGTGTATAGATGGCAACGTGCGGCCTCCTGCTTTGTATAGATGGCACCGTGTGGCCTCCTGCTGTGTATAGATGGCTACGTGCGACCTCTTGCTGTGTATAGATGGCTACGTGCGGCCTCCTGCTGTGTATAGATGGCTCTGTGTGGCCTCCTGCTGTGTTTAGATGGCAACGTACGGCATCCTGCTGTGTATAGATGGCTACGTACAGCCTCCTGCTGTGTATAGATGGCTACGTGCAGCCTCCTGCTGTGTATAGATGGCTACGTGCGGCCTCCGGCTGTGTATAGATTGCTACGTGCGGCCTCCGGCTGTGTATAGATGGCTACGTGTGACCTCTCGCTGTGTATAGATGGCTACATGCGGCCTCCCGCTGTGTATTGATGGCACCATGCGGCCTCCCGCTGTGTATAGATGGCTACGAGCAGCCTCCCGCTGTGTATAGAAGACTACGTGTGGCCTCCTGCTGTGTATAGATGGCGCCGTGCGGTGTCCTACTGTGCATAGAAGGCAACGTGCGGCCTGCCTTGTTTATAGATTGCTATGTGCTGCCTCCTGCTGTGTATAGATGGTACCATGCAACATCCTGCTGTGTATAGATGGCTACTTGTGGCCTCCCGCTGTTTATAGATGGGTAGGTGCGGCCTCCTGCTGTGTATAGATGGCTACGTGCTGCCTCCAGCTGTGTATAGATGGTACCTTGCGGCCTCCTGCTGTGTGTAGATTGCACCGTGCTGCATCCTGCTCTGTATAGATGGCACCGTGCGGCCTCCTGTTGTGTATAGATGGCTACGCGCGTCCTCCCGCTGTGTATAGAAGACTACGTGTGGCATACCACTGTGTAGATTTGGCGCCGTGCGGCCTCCTGCTGTGTATAGATGACTACGTGCGGCCTCCTGCTGTGTATAGATGGCTATGTGAGGCCTCCAGCTGTGTATAGATGAATAGGTGCGACCTCTCGCTGTGTATAGATGGCTACGTGCGGCCTCCCGCTGTGTATAGATGGCACCATGCGGCCTCCAGCTGTGCATAGATGGCTACGCGCGGCCTCCCGCTGTGTATAGAAGACTACGTGTGGCCTCCTGCTGTGTATAGATGGCACCGTGCGGCCTCCTGCTGTGTATAAGTGGCTACATATGGCCTCTAGCTGTGTATAGATGGCTACGTGTGGCCTCCTGCTGTGTATATTTGGCTACGTGCAGCATTTTGCTGTGCATAGATGGCTACGTGCTTCCTCCCGCTGTGTATAGATGGCTATGTGAGGCCTCCAGCTGTGTATAGATGGCTAGGTGTGACCTCTCGCTGTGTATAGATGGCTAAGTGCGGCCTTCCGCTGTGTATAGATGGCACTATGCGGCCTGCCGCTGTCTATAGATGGCTAAGCGCATCCTCCCGCTGTGTATGGAAGACTTCGTGTGGCATACTGCTGTGAATAGTTGGCGTCGTGCGGCCTCCTGCTGTGTATAGATGGCTACGTGAGGCCTCCAGCTGTTTATATATGAATAGGTGCAACCTCTCGCTGTGTATAGATGGCTACGTGCGGCCTCCTGCTGTGCATAGATGGCACCATGCGGCCTCCCACTATGTATAGATGGCTACGCGTGGCCTCCCGCTGTGTATAGAAGACTACGTGTGGCCTCCTGCTGTGTATAGATGGCACCATGCGGCCTCCTGCTGTGTATAGAAGGCTACGTGCGGCCTCCAGCTGTGTATAGATGGCTATGTGCTGCCTCCTGCTGTGTATAGATGGCTACGTGCGGCCTCCTGCTGTGTATAGATGGCTACTTGCGGCCTCCTGCTGTGTATAGATGGCTACATGCGTCCTCCAACTGTGTATAGATGGCTACGTGCGACCTCTCGCTGTGTATAGATGGCTACATGCGGCCTCCCGCTGTGTATAGATGGCACTGTGTGGTCTCCCGCTGTGTATAGATGGCTACGTGCGGCCTCCTGCTGTGTATAGATGGCTAAGAGCGGCCTCCTCCTGTGTATAAAGGGCACCGTGCGGCCTCCTGCTGTGTTTAGATGGCACCGTGCTGCATCCTGCTGTGTATAGATGGCACCGTGCTGCATCCTGCTGTGTATAGATGGCTAGGTGTGACCTCTCGCTGTGTATGGATGGCTAAGTGCGGCCTTCCGCTGTGTATAGATGGCACCATGCGGCCTGCCGCTGTCTATAGATGGCTACGCGCATCCTCCCGCTGTGTATAGAAGACTTCGTGTGATATGCTGCTATGAATAGTTGGCGTCGTGCGGCCTCCTGCTGTGTATAGATGGCTACGTGAGGCCTCCAGCTGTGTATATATGAATAGGTGCAACCTCTCGCTGTGTATAGATGGCTACGTGCGGCCTCCTGCTGTGCATAGATGGCACCATGCGGCCTCCCACTGTGTATAGATGGCTACGCGTGGCCTCCCGCTGTGTATAGAAGACTACGTGTGGCCTCCTGCTGTGTATAGATGGCACCATGCGGCCTCCTGCTGTGTATAGAAGGCTACGTGTGGCCTCCAGCTGTGTATAGATGGCTTTGTGCGGCCTCCTGCTGTGTATAGATGGCTACGTGCGGCCTCCTGCTGTGTATAGATGGCTAATTGCGGCCTCCTGCTGTGTATAGATGGCTACATGCGTCCTCCAACTGTGTATAGATGGCTACGTGTGACCTCTCGCTGTGTATAGATGACTACATGCGGCCTCCCGCTGTGTATAGATGGCACTGTGTGGTCTCCCGCTGTGTATAGATGGCTACGTGCGGCCTCCTGCTGTGTATAGATGGCTAAGAGCGGCCTCCTCCTGTGTATAAAGGGCACCGTGGGGCCTCCTGCTGTGTTTAGATGGCACCGTGCTGCATCCTGCTGTGTATAGATGGCACCGTTCGGCCCCCTGCTGTGTATAGATGGCACCATGCGGCCCCCTGCTGTGTATAGATGGCAACGTACGGCCTCCTGTTTTGTATAGATGGCACCGTGTGGCCTCCTGCTGTGTATAGATGGCTACGTGCGACCTCTTGCTGTGTATAGATGGCTATGTGCGGCCTCCTACTGTGTATAGATGGCTCTGTGTGGCCTCCTGCTGTGTTTCAATGGCAACGTACGGCATCCTGCTGTGTATAGATGGCTACGTGCAGCCTCCTGCTGTGTATTGATGGCTACGTGCGGCCTCCGGCTGTGTATAGATTGCTACGTGCGGCCTCCGGCTGTGTATAGATGGCTACGTGTGACCTCTCGCTGTGTATAGATGGCTACATGCGGCCTCCCACTGTGTATTGATGGCACCGTGCGGCCTCCCGCTGTGTATTGATGGCTACGAGCAACCTCCCGCTGTGTATAGATGGCTACGTGCGGCCTCCTGCTGTGTATAGATGGCTAAGAGCGGCCTCCTCCTGTGTATAAAGGGCACCTTGCGGCCTCCTGCTGTGTTTAGATGGCACCGTGCTGCATCCTGCTGTGTATAGATGGCACCGTGCTTCATCCTGCTGTGTATAGATGGCACCGTTCGGCCCCCTGCTGTGTATATCTGGCACCGTACGGCCCCCTGCTGCGTATAGATGGCAACGTACGGCCTCCTGCTATGTATAGATGGCACCGTGTGGCCTCCTGCTGTGTATAGATGGCTACGTGCGACCTCTTGCTGTGTATAGATGGCTACGTGCGGCCTCCTGCTGTGTATAGATGGCTACGTGAGGCCTCCAGCTGTGTATATATGAATAGGTGCAACCTCTCGCTGTGTATAGATGGCTATGTGCGACCTCCTGCTGTGCATAGATGGCACCATGCGGCCTCCCACTGTGTATAGATGGCTACGCGCGGCCTCCCGCTGTGTATAGAAGACTACGTGTGGCCTCCTGCTGTGTATAGATGGCACCATGCGGCCTCCTGCTGTGTATAGAAGGCTACGTGCGGCCTCCAGCTGTGTATAGATGGCTATGTGCGGCCTCCTGCTGTGTATAGATGGCTACGTGCGGCCTCCTGCTGTGTATAGATGGCTACTTGCGGCCTCCTGCTGTGTATAGATGGCTACATGCGTCCTCCAACTGTGTATAGATGGCTACGTGCGACCTCTCGCTGTGTATAGATGGCTACATGCGGCCTCCCGCTGTGTATAGATGGCACTGTGTGGTCTCCCGCTGTGTATAGATGGCTACGTGCGGCCTCCTGCTGTGTATAGATGGTTAAGAGCGGCCTCCTCCTGTGTATAAAGGGCACCGTGCGGCCTCCTGCTGTGTTTAGATGGCACCGTGCTGCATGCTGCTGTGTATAGATGGCACCGTTCGGCCCCCTGCTGTGTATAGATGGCACCGTGCGGCCCCCTGCTGTGTATAGATGGCAACGTACGGCCTCCTGCTATGTATAGATGGCACCGTGTGGCCTCCTGCTGTGTATAGATGGCTACGTGCGGCCTCCTACTGTGTATAGATGGCTCTGTGTGGCCTCCTGCTGTGTTTAGATGGCAACGTACGGCATCCTGCTGTGTATAGATGGCTACGTGCAGCCTCCTGCAGTGTGTTGATGGCTACGTGCGGCCTCCGGATGTGTATAGATTGCTACGTGCGGCCTCCGGCTGTGTATAGATTGCTACGTGCGGCCTCCAGCTGTGTATAGATGGCTACGTGTGACCTCTCGCTGTGTATAGATGGCTACATGCGGCCTCCCGCTGTGTATTGATGGCACCGTGCGGCCTCCCGCTGTGTATTGATGGCTACGAGCAGCCTCCCGCTGTGTATAGATGGCTACGTGCGGCCTCCTGCTGTGTATAGATGGCTAAGAGCGGCCTCCTCCTGTGTATAAAGGGCACCTTGTGGCCTCCTGCTGTGTTTAGATGGCACCGTGCTGCATCCTGCTGTGTATAGATGGCACCGTGCTGCATCCTGCTGTGTATAGATGGCACCTTTCGGCCCCCTGCTGTGTATAGATGGCACCGTGCGGCCCCCTGCTGTGTATAGATGGCAACGTACGGCCTCCTGCTATGTATAGATGGCACTGTGTGGCCTCCTGCTGTGTATAGATGGCTACGTGCGACCTCTTGCTGTGTATAGATGGCTACGTGCGGCCTCCTGCTGTGTATAGATGGCTCTGTGTGGCCTCCTGCTGTGTTTAGATGACAACGTACGGCCTCCTGCTATGTATAGATGGCACCGTGTGGCCTCCTGCTGTGTATAGATGGCTACGTGCGACCTCTTGCTGTGTATAGATGGCTACGTGTGACCTCTCGCTGTGTGTAGACGGCTACATGCGGCTTTCCGCTGTGTAGTGATGGCACCGTGCGGCCTTCCGCTGTGTATAGATGGCTACGAGCAGCCTCCCGCTGTGTATAGAAGACTACGTGTGGCCTCCCGCTGTGTATAGATGGCGCCGTGTGGCGTCCTACTGTGCATAGAAGACAACGTCCGGCCTGTCGCTGTTTATAGATGGCTTTGTGCTGCCTCTGCTGTGTATAGATGGTACCATGCAACATCCTGCTGTGTATAGATGGCTACTTGTGGCCTCCCGCTGTTTATAGATGGGTATGTGCGGCCTCCTGCTGTGTATAGATGGCTACGTGCGGCCTCCAGCTGTGTATAGATGGTACCTTGCGGCCTCCTGCTGTGTATAGATGGCACCGTGCTGCATCCTGCTCTGTATAGATGGCACCATGCGGCCTCCCACTGTGTATAGAAGACTAAGTGTGGCATACCACTGTGTATAGTTGGCGCCGTGCGGCCTACTGCTGTGTATAGATGGCTAAGTGCGGCCTCCTGCTGTGTATAGATGGCTACGTGAGGCCTCCAGCTGTGTATAGATGCATAGGTGCGACCTCTCGCTGTGTATAGATGGCTACGTGCGGCCTTCCGCTGTGTATAAATGGCACCATGCGGCCTCCAGCTGTGTATAGATGGCTACACGCGGCCTCCCGCTGTGTATAGAAGACTACGTGTGGCCTCCTGCTGTGTATAGATGGCATCGTGCGGCCTCCTGCTGTGTATAGAAGGCTACTTGCGGCCTCCAGCTGTATATAGATGGCTACGTGCGGCCTCCTGCTGTGTATAAGTGGCTACGTACGGCCTCCCGCTGTGTATATTTGGCTACGTGGGGCCTCCTGCTCTGTATAGATGGCTACGTGCGGCCTCCAGCTGTG
Organism: Phyllobates terribilis; assembly: GCF_046119375.1. Taxonomy (NCBI): domain Eukaryota; kingdom Metazoa; phylum Chordata; class Amphibia; order Anura; family Dendrobatidae; genus Phyllobates; species Phyllobates terribilis. Next base: position 209,873,308 of record NW_027362762.1, read on the forward strand.
TATAGACGGTACCTTGCGGCCTCCTGCTGTGTATAGATGGCACCGTGCTGCATCCTGCTGTGTATAGATGGCACCGTGCGGCCTCCTGCTGTGTATAGATGGCTACGCGCGTCCTCCCGCTGTGTATAGAAGACTAAGTGTGGCATACCACTGTGTATAGTTGGCGCCGTGCGGCCTCCTGCTGTGTATAGATGGCTACGTGCGGCCTCCTGCTGTGTATAGATGGCTACGTGAGGCCTCCAGCTGTGTATAGATGAATAGGTGCGACCTCTCGCTGTGTATATATGGCTAGGTGCGGCCTTCCGCTGTGTATAGATGGCACCATGCGGCCTGCCGCTTTCTATAGATGGCTACGCGCGTTCTCCCGCTGTGTATAGAAGACTTCGTGTGGCATACTGCTGTGAATAATTGGCGTCATGCGGCCTCCTGCTGTGTATAGATGGCTACGTGAGGCCTCCAGCTGTGTATATATGAATAGGTGCGACCTCTCGCTGTGTATAGATGGCTACGTGCGGCCTCCTGCTGTGCATAGATGGCACCATGCGGCCTCCCACTGTGTATAGATGGCTACGCGCGGCCTCCCACTGTGTATAGAAGACTACGTGTGGCCTCCTGCTGTGTATAGATGGCTACGTGCGGCCTCCTGCTGTGTATAGATGGCTACTTGCGGCCTCCTGCTGTGTATAGATGGCTACATACGTCCTCCAACTGTGTATAGATGGCTACGTGCGACCTCTCGCTGTGTATAGATGGCTACATGCAGCCTCCCGCTGTGTATAGATGGCACTGTGTGGTCTCCCGCTGTGTATAGATGGCTACGTGCGGCCTCCTGCTGTGTATAGATGGCTATGAGCAGCCTCTCGCTGTGTATAGATGGCTACGTGCGGCCTCCTGCTGTGTATAGATGGCTAAGAGCGGCCTCCTCCTGTGTATAAAGGGCACCTTGTGGCCTCCTGCTGTGTTTAGATGGCACCGTGATGCATCCTGCTGTGTATAGATGGCACCGTGCTGCATCCTGCTTTGTATAGATGGCACCGTTCGGCCCCCTGCTGTGTATAGATGGCACCGTGCGGCCCCCTGCTGTGTATAGATGGCAACGTACGGCCTCCTGCTATGTATAGATGGCACCGTGTGGCCTCCTGCTGTGTATAGATGGCTACGTGTGACCTCTTGCTGTGTATAGATGGCTCTGTGTGGCCTCCTGCTGTGTTTAGATGGCAACGTATGGCATCCTGCTGTGTATAGATGGCTACGTGCAGCCTCCGGCTGTGTACAGATGGCTACGTGCAGCCTCCTGCTGTGTATAGATGGCTACGTGCGGCCTCCGGCTGTGTATAGCTTGCTATGTGTGGCCTCCAGCTGTGTATAGATGGCTATGTGTGACCTCTCGCTGTGTATAGATGGCTACGAGCAGCCTCCCGCTGTGTATAGAAGACTACGTGTGGCCTCCCGCTGTGTATAGATGGCGCCGTGCGGCCTCCAGCTGTGTATAGATGGCTACACGCGGCCTCCCGCTGTGTATAGAAGACTACGTGTGGCCTCCTGCTGTGTATAGATGGCACCGTGCGGCCTCCTGCTGTGTATAGAAGGCTACTTGCGGCCTCCAGCTGTATATAGATGGCTACGTGCGGCCTCCTGCTGTGTATAAGTGGCTACGTACGGCCTCCCGCTGTGTATATTTGGCTACGTGGGGCCTCCTGCTCTGTATAGATGGCTACGTGCGGCCTCCAGCTGTGTATAGACGGTACCTTGCGGCCTCCTGCTGTGTATAGATGGCACCGTGCTGCATCCTGCTGTGTATAGATGGCACCGTGCGGCCTCCTGCTGTGTATAGATTGCTACGCGCGTCCTCCCGCTGTGTATAGAAGACTAAGTGTGGCATACCACTGTGTATAGTTGGCGCCGTGCGGCCTCCTGCTGTGTATAGATGGCTACGTGCGGCCTCCTGCTGTGTATAGATGGCTACGTGAGGCCTCCAGCTGTGTATAGATGAATAGGTGCGACCTCTCGCTGTGTATATATGGCTAGGTGCGGCCTTCCGCTGTGTATAGATGGCACCATGCGGCCTGCCGCTTTCTATAGATGGCTACGCGCGTTCTCCCGCTGTGTATAGAAGACTTCGTGTGGCATACTGCTGTGAATAATTGGCGTCATGCGGCCTCCTGCTGTGTATAAATGGATACGTGAGGCCTCCAGCTGTGTATATATGAATAGGTGCCACCTCTCGCTGTGTATAGATGGCTACGTGCGGCCTCCTGCTGTGCATAGATGGCACCATGCGGCCTCCCACTGTGTATAGATGGCTACGCGCGGCCTCCCACTGTGTATAGAAGACTACGTGTGGCCTCCTTCTGTGTATAGATGGCTACGTGCGGCCTCCTGCTGTGTATAGATGGCTACTTGCGGCCTCCTGCTGTGTATAGATGGCTACATACGTCCTCCAACTGTGTATAGATGGCTACGTGCGACCTCTCGCTGTGTATAGATGGCTACATGCGGCCTCCCGCTGTGTATAGATCGCACTGTGTGGTCTCCTGCTGTGTATAGATGGCTACGTGCGGCCTCCTGCTGTGTATAGATGGCTATGGGCAGCCTCTCGCTGTGTATAGATGGCTACGTGCGGCCTCCTGCTGTGTATAGATGGCTAAGAGCGGCCTCCTCCTGTGTATAAAGGGCACCTTGCGGCCTCCTGCTGTGTTTAGATGGCACCGTGATGCATCCTGCTGTGTATAGATGGCACCGTGCTGCATCCTGCTTTGTATAGATGGCACCGTTCGGCCCCCTGCTGTGTATAGATGGCACCGTGCGGCCCCCTGCTGTGTATAGATGGCAACGTACGGCCTCCTGCTATGTATAGATGGCACCGTGTGGCCTCCTGCTGTGTATAGATGGCTACGTTCGACCTCTTGCTGTGTATAGATGGCTCTGTGTGGCCTCCTGCTGTGTTTAGATGGCAACGTATGGCATCCTGCTGTGTATAGATGGCTACGAGCAGCCTCCCGCTGTGTATAGAAGACTACGTGTGGCCTCCCGCTGTGTATAGATGGCGCCGTGCGGTGTCCTGCTGTGCATAGATGGCAACGTGCGGCCTGCCGCTGTTTATAGATGGCTATGTGCTGCCTCCTGCTGTGTATAGATGGTACCATGCAACATCCTGCTGTGTATATATGGCTACTTGTGGCCTCCCGCTGTTTATAGATGGGTAGGTGCGGCCTCCTGCTGTGTATAGATGGCTACGTGCGGCCTCCTGCTGTGTATAGATGGTACCTTGCGGCCTCCTGCTGTGTATAGATGGCACCGTGCTGCATCCTGCTCTGTATAGATGGCACCGTGCGGCCTCCTGCTGTGTATAGATGGCAATTTGCGGCTTCTTGCTGTGTATAGATGGCACCGTGCGGCCTCCTGCTGTGTATAGATGGCTCTGTGCGGCCTCCTGCTGTATTTAGATGGCAACGTATGGCATCCTGCTGTGTATAGATGGCTACGTACAGCCTCCTGCTGTGTATAGATGGCTACGTGCAGCCTCCTGCTGTGTATAGATGGCTACGTGCGGCCTCCGGCTGTGTATAGATTGCTACGTGCGGCCTCCAGCTGTGTATAGATGGCTACGTGTGACCTCTCGCTGTGTATAGATGGCTACATGCGGCCTTCCGCTGTATATTGATGGCACCATGCGGCCTACTGCTGTGTATAGATGGCTACGAGCAGCCTCCCGCTGTGTATAGAAGACTACATGTGGCCTCCCGCTGTGTATAGATGGCGCCGTGCGGCGTCCTACTGTGCATAGATGGCAATGTGCGGCCTGCCGCTGTTTATAGATGGCTATGTGCTGCCTCCTGCTGTGTATAGATGGTACCATGCAACATCCTGCTGTGTATAGATGGCTACTTGTGGCCTCCCGCTGTTTATAGATGGGTAGGTGCGGCCTCCTGCTGTGTATAGATGGCTACGTGCGGCCTCCTGCTGTGTATAGATGGTACCTTGCGGCCTCCTGCTGTGTATAGATGGCACCGTGCTGCATCCTGCTCTGTATAGATGGCACCGTGCGGCCTCCTGCTGTGTATAGATGGCAACTTGCGGCTTCTTGCTATGTATAGATGGCACCGTGTTGCCTCCTGCTGTGTATAGATAGCTAAGTGCGGCCTAATGCTGTGTATAGATGGCAACGTGCGGCCTCCTGCTGTGTATAGATGGCTACGTACGGCCTCCTGCTGTGTATAGATCTCACCGTGCGGCATCCTGCTGTGTATAGATGGCTGCATGCGGCCTTCTGCTGTGTATAGATGGCTACGTGCGGTCTCCTGCTGTGTTTAGATGGCTACATTCGGTCGCCTGCTGTGTATAGATGGCACCGTACGGCATCCTGCTGTGTATAGGTGTTTATTCACGGCCCCCTGCTGTGTATTAATGGCACCGTGCGGCCTCCTGCTGTTTATAGATGGCACCGTGCGGCGCCCTGCTGTGTATAGATGGCACCGTGCGGCCCCCTGCTGTTTATAGATGGCACCGTCTGTTCTCCTGCTGTGTATAGATGGCACCGTAAGGCCCCCTGGTGTGTATAGATGGCACCATGCGGCCCCCTGCTGTGTATAGTTGGCACCGTGCAGCCTCCTACTGTGTATAGATGGCACGGTGCGGCCCCCTGCTGTGTATAGATGGCACGTGCGGCCACCTGCTGTGTATATATGGCACCTTGCAGCCCCCTGCTGTGTATTAATGGCACCGTGCGGCCTCCTGCTGTGTGTAAATGGCACCGTGCGGCCCCCTGCTGTGTATAGATGACACCGTGCGGCCCCCTGCTGTGTATAGATTTCGCCGTGTGGCTTCCCGCTGTGTATAAATGGCTACGTGCAGCCTTCTGCTGTGTATAGATGGCTACGTGTGGCCTCCCGCTATGTATACATGGCTACGTGCGGCATCCTGCTGTGCATAGAGGGCACCGTGCGGCCTCCCGTTGTGTATAGTTGGCACCTTGCGGCCTCCCGCTGTGTATAGATGTCATTGTGAGGCCTCACGCTGTTTACAGATTGCATTGTGCGGCCTCCCGCTGTGTGTAGAAGACTACGTGCGGCCTCCCGCTGTGTATAGATGGCTACATGTTTGTGTGTGTGTTTGCAGGCAGATATCATTGTGTGATGTCTGTTTATATGTATTTTTGTATTTCAAATGTGTTTATGCATGTATGTATATGTCTGTATATTTTTGTGCGTGCGGCCACCTGCTGTGTATAGATGGCTACGTGCGTCCTTCAGCTGTGTATAGGTGTCTACGTGCGGCCTCCTGCTGTGTATATATGGCTACGTGCGGCCTCTTGCTGTGTATAGATGGCTACGTGCTGCCTCCCGCTGTGTATAGATGGCTATGTGCGTAATCCTGCTGTGTATAGATGGCACCGTGCGGCTTCCCGCTGAGTATAGATGGCACCGTGCGGCCTCCCGCTGTTTATGGAAGACTATGTGCGGCCTCCCACTTTGTATAGATGGCTACGTGTGTGTGTGTGTAGGCAGATATCAATGTGTGATGTCTGTTTATATGTATTTTTGTGTTTCAAATGTGTTTATGTGTGTATGTATATGTCTGTATATGTTTGGGTGTGCTTGACTGCGTGCGGCCTCCCGCTGTCTCTGGGGGGGCGCCATGCGGCCTCCCGCTTTGTATAGATGGCGTTGTGCGGCCTCCTGCTGTGTATAGATGGCTACGTGCGGCCCAAGCTGTGCATAGATGGCTACGTACGGCCTCCTGCTGTGTATAGATAGCTACGTGCGTCCTCCTGCTGTGTATAGATGGCTACGTGCAGCCTCCTGCTGTGTATAGATGGCTACGTGCGGCATCCTGCTGTGTATAGATGGCTACGTGAGGCCTCCCACGGTGTATAGATGGCACCGTGCGGCATCCAGCTGTGTATAGATCGCACGGTGCGGCCTCCCGCTTTGTATAGATGGCTACATGTGTGTGTGTGCAGGCAGATATCAATGTGTGATGTCTGTTTATATGTATTTTTGTGCTTCAAATGTGTTTATGCGTGTATGTATATGTCTGTATATGTTTGTGTGTGCATGACTGCGTGCGGCTTCCCGCTGTCTCTGGGGGGGCGCCGTGCGGACTCCTGCTGTGTAGAGATGTCATCGTGCGACCCCTGCTGTGTATAGATGGCACAGTGCGGCCCCCTGCAGTGCATAGATGACTACGTGCGGCCTCCTGCTGTGTATAGATGGCTACGTGCGGCCTTCTGCTGTGTATAGATGGCTACGTGAGGCCTCCAGCTGTGCATAGATGGCTAGGTGCGACATCTCGCTGTGTATACATGGCTACATGCGGCCTCCTGCTGTGTATAGATGGCAACATGCGGCCTCCCGCTGTGTATAGATGGCACCGTGCGGACTTCTGCTTTGTATAGATGGCTACGTGCGGCCTCCAGCTGTGCATAGATGGCTGCGTGCGGTCTCCTGCTGTGTATAGATAGCTACGTGCGGCCTCCTGCTCTGTATAGATGGCTACGTGCGGCCTCCCGCTGTGTATAGATGGCTACGTGTGGCCTCCTGCTCTGTAAAGATGGTTACGTGCGTCCCCCTGCTGTGTATAGATGGCTACATGCGGCCTCCAGCTGTGTATAGATGGCTAGGTGCGACCTCTCACTGTGTATAGATGGCTACGTGCGGCCTCCCGCTGTATATAGATGGCACTGTGCGGCCTCCCGCTGTGTATAGATGGCTACGTGCGGCCTCCCGCTGTGTATAGAAGACTACGTGTGGCCTCCCGCTGTGTAGAGATGTCGCCGTGCGGCATCCTGCTGTGTATAGATGGCGCCGTGTGGCCTCCTGCTGTGTATAGATGGCTACATGTGGCCTCCTGCTGTGTATAGAAGGCTAAGTGTGGCCTCCTACTGTGTATAGATGGCACCGTGCCGCCTCTTGCTGTGTATTGATGGCACCATGCTGCATCCTGCTGTGTAGAGGGCACATTGCGGCCCCCTGCTGTGTATAGATGGCACCGTGCAGCCTCATGCTGTGTATGGATGGTACCGTGCTGCCTCCTGCTGTGTATAGATGTTGCCGTGTGGCCTCCTGCTACGTATAGATGGCTACGTGCGGCCTCCCGCTGTGTATAAATGGCTACGTGTGGCCTCCCACTATGTATAGGTGGCTACGTGCGGCATCCTGCTGTGAATAGATGGCACCGTGGGCCTCCCGCTGTGTATAGATGGCATCATGCAGCCTCCCGCTGTGTACAGATGGCACCATGTGGCCACCCGCTGTGTATCGATGCACCTTGTTGCCTCCCGCTGTGTATAGAAGACTACTTGTGGCCTCCTGCTTTGTATAGATGGCTACGTGCGGCCACCCACTGTGTATAGAAGACTACGTGCGACCTGTCGCTGTGTATATATGGCACCGTGCGGCCTCCTGCTGTGTATAGATGACACCATGTGTCCTCCTGCTGTGTATAGATGGCACCGTGCGGCCTCCTGCTGTGTATAGATGGCTACGTGCGGCCTCCCGCTGTGTATAAATGGCTACGTGCGGCCTCCCACTGTGTATAGATGGCTATGTACGGCATCCTGCTGTGTATAGATGGCACCGTGCGGCCTTCCCCTGTGTATAGATGGCATCATGCGCCCTCCCGCTGTGTATAGATGGCACCATGCAGCCTCCCGCTGTGTATAGATGCACCTTGTCGCCTCCCCCTGTGTATAGAAGACTACTTGCGGCTTCCTGTTTTGTATAGATGGCTACGTGCGGCCTCCCGCTGTGTATAGAAGACTACGTGCAACCTGTCGCTGTGTATATATGGCACCGTGCGGCCTCCTGCTGTGTACAGATGACACCGTGTGGCCTCCTGCTGTGTATAGATGGCACCGTGCGGCCTCCTGCTGTGTATAGATGGCTACGTGCGGCCTCCTGCTGTGTATAGATGGCTACATGCGGCCTCCCGCTGTGTATTGATGGCACCGTGCGGCCTCCCGCTGTGTATAGATGGCTACAAGCAGCCTCCCGCTGTGTATAGAAGACTACGTGTGGCCTCCCGCTGTGTATAGATGGCGCAGTGCGGCGTCCTACTGTGCATAGATGGCAACATGCAGCCTGCTGCTGTTTATAGATGGCTATGTGCTGCCTCCTGCTGTGTATAGATGGTACCATGCAACATCCTGCTGTGTGTAGATGGCTACTTGTGGCCTCCCGCTGTTTATAGATGGATAGGTGCGGCCTCCTGCTGTGTATAGATGGCTACGTGCGGCCTCCTGCTGTGTATAGATGGTACCTTGCGGCCTCCTGCTGTGTATAGATGGCACCGTGCTGCATCCTGCTCTGTATAGATGGCACCGTGCGGCCTCCTGCTGTGTATAGATGGCAACTTGCGGCTTCTTGCTGTGTATAGATGACACCGTGTGGCCTCCTGCTGTGTATAGATAGCTACGTGCGGCCTCCTGCTGTGTATAGATGGCTACGTGCGGCCTCCTGCTGTGTATAGATGGCTACGTACGGCCTCCTGCTGTGTATAGATGGCACCGTGCGGCATCCTGCTGTGTATAGATGACTACGTGCAGCCTCCTGCTGTGTATAGATGGCTGCATGCGGCCTTATGCTGTGTATAGATGGCTACGTGCGGCCTCCTGCTGTGTTTAGATGGCCACATTCGGTCGCCTGCTGTGTATAGATGGCACCGTACGGCATCCTGCTGTGTATAGGTGTTTATGTGCGGCCCCGTGCTGTGTATTAATGGCACCGTGCGGCCTCCTGCTGTTTATAGATGGTACCGTGCGGCGCCCTGCTGTGTATAGATGGCACCGTGCGGCCCCCTTCTGTGTATTAATGGCACCGTGCGGCCTCCTGCTGTGTTTAGATGGCACCATGCGGCCCCCTGCTGTGTTTAGATGGCACCATGCGGCCCCCTGCTGTGTATAGATGACACCGTGCGGCCCCCTGCTGTGTATAGATTTCGCCGTGTGGCTTCCCGCTGTGTATAAATGGCTACGTGCAGCCTTCCGCTGTGTATAGATGGCTATGTGCGGCATCCTGCTTTGCATAGAGGGCACCGTGCGGCCTCCCGTTGTGTATAGTTGGCAGCTTGCGGCCTCCCGCTGTGTATAGATGTCATTGTGAGGCCTCACGCTGTTTACAGATTGCATTGTGCGGCCTCCCGCTGTGTGTAGAAGACTACGTGTGGCCTCCCGCTGTGTATAGATGGCTACATGTTTGTGTGCGTGTGTGCAGGCAGATATCATTGTGTGATGTCTGTTTATATGTATTTTTGTATTTCAAATGTGTTTATGCATGTATGTATATGTCTGTATATGTTTGTGCGTGCGGCCACCTGCTGTGTATATATGGTTACGTGCGTCCTTCAGCTGTGTATAGGTGTCTACGTGCGGCCTCCTGCTGTGTATATATGGCTACGTGCGGCCTCTTGCTGTGTATAGATGGCTACGTGCGGCCTCCCGCTGTGTATAGATGGCTATGTGCATAATCCTGCTGTGTATAGATGGCACCATGCGGCTTCCCGCTGAGTATAGATGGCACCGTGCGGCCTAGAGCTGTTTATGGAAGACTATGTGCGGCCTCCCGCTTTGTATAGATGGCTACGTGTGTGTGTGTGTAGGCAGATATCAATGTGTGATGTCTGTTTATATGTATTTTTGTGTTTCAAATGTGTTTATGTGTGTATGTATATGTCTGTATATGTTTGTGTGTGCTTGACTGCTTGCGGCCTCCCGCTGTCTCTGGGGGGGGGCCATGCAGCCTCCCGCTTTGTACAGATGGCGTTGTGCGGCCTCCTGCTGTGTATAGATGGCTACGTGCGGCCCAAGCTGTGCATAGATGGCTACGTGCGGCCTCCTGCTGTGTATAGATAGCTACGTGCGTCCTCCTGCTGTGTATAGATAGCTACGTGCAGCCTCCTGCTGTGTATAGATGGCTACATGCGGCATCCTGCTGTGTATAGATGGCTACGTGAGGCCTCCCGCTGTGTATAGATGGCACCATGCGGCATCCCGCTGTGTATAGATCGCACGGTGTGGCCTCCCGCTTTGTATAGATGGCTACATGTGTGTGTGTGCAGGCAGATATCAATGTGTAATGTTTGTTTATATGTATTTTTGTGCTTCAAATGTGTTTATGCGTGTATGTATATGTCTGTATATGTCTGTGTGTGCGTGACTGCGTGCGGCTACCCGCTGTCTCTGGGGGGGCGCTGTGCGGCCTCCTGCTGTGTAGAGATGGCACGGTGCGGCCCCCTGCTGTGTATAAATGGCACAGTGCGGCCCCCTGCAGTGTATAGATGACTACGTGCGGCCTCCTGCTGTATATAGATGGCTACGTGCGGTCTCCTGCTGTGTATAGATGGCTACATGAGGCCTCCAGCTGTGCATAGATGGCTAGGTGCGACCTCTCGCTGTGTACACATGGCTACATGCGGCCTCCTGCTGTGTATAGATGGCACCATGCGGCCTCCCGCTGTGTATAGATGGCACCGTGCGGACTTCTGCTTTGTATAGATGGCTACCTGCAGCCTCCAGCTGTGCATAGATGGCTGCGTGCGGTCACCTGCTGTGTATAGATAGCTACGTGCGGCCTCCTGCTCTGTATAGATGGCTACGTGCGGCCTCCCGCTGTGTATAGATGGCTACGTGTGGCCTCCTGCTCTGTATAGATGGCTACGTGCGGCCTCCAGCTGTGTATAGATGGCTAGGTGCGACCTCTCACTGTGTATAGATGGCTACGTGCGGCCTCCCGCTGTGTATAGATGGCACTGTGCGGCCTCCCGCTGTGTATAGATGGCTACGTACGGCCTCCCGCTGTATATAGAAGTCTATGTGTGGCCTCCTGTTGTGTAGAGATGTCTACGTGCGGCATACTGCTGTGTATAGATGGCGCCGTGTGGCCTCCCACTGTGTATAGATGGCTACATGTGGCCTCCTGCTGTGTATAGAAGGCTAAGTGTGGCCTCCTGCTGTGCATAGATGACACCGTGCCCCCTCTTGCTGTGTATTGATGGCACCATGCTGCATCCTGCTGTGTAGATGGCACATTGCGGCCCCCTGCTGTGTATAGATGGCACCGTGCAGCCTCCTGCTGTGTATGGATGGTACCGTGCAGCCTCCTGCTGTGTATAGATGGCTACGTGCGGCTTCCTGCGGTGTATAGATGGCGACGTGTGGCCTTCTGCTGCAAATAGATGGCTACGTGCGGCCTCCTGCTGTGTATAGATGGCACCGTGTGGCATCCTGCTGTGTATAGATGGCTACGTGCGGTCTCCTGCTGTGTATATTTGGCTACGTGCGGCCTTCTGCTGTGTATAGATGGCTATGTGCGGCCTCCTGCTGTGTTTAGATGACTACGTGCGGCCTCCTGCTGTGTATAGATGGCACCGTGTGTCCTCCTGCTGTGCATAGATGGCAACGTGCGGCCTCCTGCTGTGTATAGATGGCTACGTGTGGCCTCCTGCTATGCATAGATGGCTACGTGCGGCCTCCTGCTGCGTATAAATGGCTACGTGCGGCCTCCTACTGTGTATAGATGGCTACGTGCGGCATCCTGCTGTGTATAGATGGCACCGTGCGGCCTCCCGCTGTGTATAGATGGCATCATGTGGCCTCCCGCTGTGTATCGATGCACCTTGTTGCCTCCCGCTGTGTATAGAAGACTACTTGTGGCCTCCTGCTTTGTATAGATGGCTACATGCGGCCTCCCGCTGTGTATAGAAGACTACATGCGACCTGTCGCTGTGTATATATGGCACCGTGCGGCCTCCTGCTGTGTATAGATGACACCGTGTGGCCTCCTGCTGTGTATAGATGGCACCGTGCGGCCTCCTGCTGTGTATAGATGGCTACGTGCGGCCTTCTGCTCTGTATAGATGTTGCCGTGTGGCCTCCTGCTGTGTATAGATGGCTACGTGCGGCCTCCCGCTGTGTATAAATGGCTACGTGCGGCCTCCCACTGTGTATAGATGGCTATGTGCGGCATCCTGCTGTGTATAGATGGCACCGTGCGGCCTCCCGCTGTGTATAGATGGCATCATGCGCCCTCCCGCTGTGTATAGATGGCACCATGCGGCCTCCCTCTGTGTATAGATGCACCTTGTGGCCTCCCACTGTGTATAGAAGACTACTTGCGGCCTCCTGTTTTGTATAGATGGCTACGTGCGGCCTCCCGCTGTGTATAGAAGACTACGTGCGACCTGTCCCTGTGTATATATGGCACCGTGCGGCCTCCTGCTGTGTATAGATGACACCGTGTGGCATCCTGCTGTGTATAGATGGCACCGTGCAGCCTCCTGCTGTGTATAGATGGCTGCGTGCGGCCTTCTGCTGTGTATAGATGGCTACATGGGGCCTCCCGCTGTGTATTGATGGCACCGTGCGGCCTCCCGCTGTGTATAGATGGCTACGAGCAGCCTCCCGCTGTGTATAGAAGACTACGTGTGGCCTCCCGCTGTGTATAGATGGCGCCGTGTGGCGTCCTACTGTGCATAGATGGCAACGTGCGGCCTGCCGCTGTTCATAGATGGCTTTGTGCTGCCTCCTGCTGTGTATAGATGGTACCATGCAACATCCTGCTGTGTATAGATGGCTACTTGTGGCCTCCCGCTGTTTATAGATGGGTAGGTGCGGCCTCCTTCTGTGTATAGATGGCTACGTGCGGCCTCCCGCTGTGTATAGATGGCATCATGCGGCCTCCCGCTGTGTACAGATGGCACCATGTGGCCTCCCGCTGTGTATCGATGCACCTTGTTGCCTCCCGCTGTGTATAGAAGACTACTTGTGGCCTCCTGCTTTGTATAGATGGCTACATGCGGCCTCCCGCTGTGTATAGAAGACTACGTGCGACCTGTCGCTGTGTATATATGGCACCGTACGGCCTGCTGCTGTGTATAGATGACACCGTGTGGCCTCCTGCTGTGTATAGATGTCACCGTGCGGCCTCCTGCTGTGTATAGATGGCTACGTGCGGCCTTCTGCTCTGTATAGATGTTGCCGTGTGGCCTCCTGCTGTGTATAGATGGCTACGTGCGGCCTCCCGCTGTGTATAAATGGCTACGTGCGGCCTCCCACTGTGTATAGATGGCTATGTGCGGCATCCTGCTGTGTATAGATGGCACCGTGCGGCCTCCCGCTGTGTATAGATGGCATCATGCGCCCTCCCGCTCTGTATAGATGGCACCATGCGGCCTCCCGCTGTGTATAGATGCACCTTGTGGCCTCCCGCTGTGTATAGAAGACTACTTGCGGCCTCCTGTTTTGTATAGATGGCTACGTGCGGCCTCCCGCTGTGTATAGAAGACTACCTGCGACCTGTCGCTGTGTATATATGGCACCGTGCGGCCTCCTGCTGTGTATAGATGACACCGTGTGGCATCCTGCTGTGTATAGATGGCACCGTGCAGCCTCCTGCTGTGTATAGATGGCTATGTGCGGCCTTCTGCTGTGTATAGATGGCTACATGCGGCCTCACGCTGTGTATTGATGGCACCGTGCGGCCTCCCGCTGTGTATAGATGGCTACGAGCAGCCTCCCGCTGTGTATAGAAGACTACGTGTGGCCTCCCGCTGTGCATAGATGGCAACGTGCGGCCTGCCGCTGTTCATAGATGGCTATGTGCTGCCTCCTGCTGTGTATAGATGGTACCATGCAACATCCTGCTGTGTATAGATGGCTACTTGTGGCCTCCCGCTATTTATAGATGGGTAGGTGCGGCCTCCTTCTGTGTATAGATGGCTACGTGCGGCCTCCTGCTGTATATAGATGGTACCTTGCGGCCTCCTGCTCTGTATAGATGGCACCGTGCGGCTTCTTGCTGTGTATAGATGGCACCGTGTGGCTTCCTGCTGTGTATAGATAGCTACGTGCGGCCTCCTGCTGTGTATAGATGGCTACGTGCGGCCTCCTGCTGTGTATAGATGGCTGCGTACGGCCTCCTGCTGTGTATAGATGACACCGTGCGGCATCCTGCTGTGTATAGATGGCTACGTGCAGCCTCCTGCTGTGTATAGACGGCTGCATTCGGCCTTCTGCTGTGTATAGATGGCTACGTGCGGCCTCCTGCTGTGTTTAGATGGCTACATTCGGTCGCCTGCTGTGTATAGATGGCACCGTACGGCATCCTGCTGTGTATAGGTGTTTATGTGCGGCCCCCTGCTGTGTATTAATGGCACCATGTGGCCTCCTGCTGTTTATAGATGGCACCATGCGGCGCCCTGCTGTGTTTAGGTGGCACAGTGCGGCCCCCTGCTGTTTATAGATGGCACCGTGCGGTCTCCTGCTGTGTATAGATGGCACCGTAAGGCCCCCTGCTGTGTATAGATGGCACCATGCATCCCCCTGCTGTGTATAGTTGGCACCGTGAGCCTCCTACTGTGTATAGATGGCACGGTGCGGCCCCCTGCTGTGTATAGATGGCACCGTGCGGCCCCCTGCTGTGTATATATGGCACCGTGCAGCCCCCTGCTGTGTATTAATGGCACCGTGCGGCCTCCTGCTGTGTTTAGATGGCACCGTGCGGCCCCCTGCTGTGTATAGATGACACCGTGCGGCCCCCTGCTGTGTATAGATGAAACCGTGCGGCCCCCTGCTGTGCATAGATTTAGTCGTGTGGCTTCCCGCTGTGTATAAATGGCTACGTGCAGCCTTCCGCTGTGTATAGATGGCTACGTGTGGCCTCCCGCTATGTGTACATGGCTACGTGCGGCATCCTGCTGTGCATAGAGGGCACCGTGCGGCCTCCCGTTGTGTATAGTTGGCACCTTGCGGCCTCCCGCTGTGTATAGATGTCATTGTGAGGCCTCACGCTGTTTACAGATTGCATTGTGCGGCCTCCCGCTGTGTGTAGAAGACTACGTGCGGCCTCCCGCTGTGTATAGATGGCTACATGTTTGTGTGCGTGTGTGCAGGCAGATATCATTGTGTGATGTCTGTTTATATGTATTTTTGTATTTCAAATGTGTTTATGCATGTATGTATATGTCTGTATATGTTTGTGCGTGCGGCCACCTGCTGTGTATAGATGGCTACGTGCGTCCTTCAGC
This sequence comes from Phyllobates terribilis, assembly GCF_046119375.1. Classification (NCBI taxonomy): domain Eukaryota; kingdom Metazoa; phylum Chordata; class Amphibia; order Anura; family Dendrobatidae; genus Phyllobates; species Phyllobates terribilis. The sequence continues at coordinate 209,888,329 of NW_027362762.1, forward strand.
TGTGTATAGGTGTCTACGTGCGGCCTCCTGCTGTGTATATATGGCTACGTGCGGCCTCTTGCTGTGTATAGATGGCTACGTGCGGCCTCCCGCTGTGTATAGATGGCTATGTGCGTAATCCTGCTGTGTACAGATGGCACCGTGCGGCTTCCCGCTGTTTATGGAAGACTATGTGTGGCCTCCCACTTTGTATAGATGGCTACGTGTGTGTGTGTGTAGGCAGATATCAATGTGTGATGTCTGATTATATGTATTTTTGTGTTTCAAATGTGTTTATGTGTGTATGTATATGTCTGTATATGTTTGTGTGTGCTTGACTGCGTGCGGCCTCCCGCTGTCTCTGGGGGGGCGCCATGCGGCCTCCCGCTTTGTATAGATGGCGTCGTGCGGCCTCCTGCTGTGTATAGATGGCTACGTGCGGCCCAAGCTGTGCATAGATGGCTACGTGCGGCCTCCTGCTGTGTATAGATAGCTACGCGCATCCTCCTGCTGTGTATAGATGGCTACGTGCAGCCTCCTGCTGTGTATAGATGACTACGTGCGGCATCCTGCTGTGTATAGATGGCTACGTGAGGCCTCCCGCTGTGTATACATGGCACCGTGCGGCATCCCGCTGTGTATAGATCGCACGGTGCGGCCTCCCGCTTTGTATAAATGGCTACATGTGTGTGTGTGCAGGCAGATATCAATGTGTGATGTCTGTTTATATGTATTTTTGTGCTACAAATGTGTTTATGCGTGTATGTATATGTCTGTATATGTTTGTGTGTGCGTGACTGCGTGTGGCTTCCCGCTGTCTCTGGGGGGGCGCCGTGTGGCCTCCTGCTGTGTAGAGATGGCACGGTGCGGCCCCCTGCTGTGTATAGATGGCACAGTGCGGCCCCCTGCAGTGTATAGATGACTACGTGCAGCCTCCTGCTGTGTATAGATGGCTACGTGCGGCCTCCTGCTGTGTATAGATGGCTACGTGAGGCCTCCAGCTGTGCATAGATGGCTAGGTGCGACCTCTCGCTGTGTATACATGGCTACATGCAGCCTCCTGCTGTGTATAGATGGCACCATGCGGCCTCCCGCTGTGTATAGATGGCACCGTGCGGACTTCTGCTTTGTATAGATAGCTACGTGCGGCCTCCAGCTGTGCATAGATGGCTGCGTGCGGTCTCCTGCTGTGTATAGATAGCTACGTGCGGCCTCCTGCTTAGTATAGATGGCTACGTGCGGCCTCCCGCTGTGTATAGATGGCTACGTGTGGCCTCCTGCTCTGTATAGATGGCTACGTGCGGCCTCCTGCTGTGTATAGATGGCTACATGCGGCCTCCAGCTGTGTATAGATGGCTACGTGCGGCCTCCCGCTGTGTATAGATGGCTATGTGCATAATCCTGCTGTGTATAGATGGCACCATGCGGCTTCCCGCTGAGTATAGATGGCAACGTGCGGCCTACAGCTGTTTATGGAAGACTATGTGCGGCCTCCCACTTTGTATAGATGGCTACGTGTGTGTGTGTGTAGGCAGATATCAATGTGTGATGTCTGTTTATATGTATTTTTGTGTTTCAAATTGGTTTATGTGTGTATGTATATGTCTGTATATGTTTGTGTGTGCTTGACTGCTTGCGGCCTCCCGCTGTCTCTGGGGGGGCCATGCAGCCTCCCGCTTTGTACAGATGGCGTTGTGCGGCCTCCTGCTGTGTATAGATGGCTACGTGCGGCCCAAGCTGTGCATAGATGGCTACGTGCGGCCTCCTGCTGTGTATAGATAGCTACGTGCGTCCTCCTGCTGTGTATAGATGGCTACGTGCAGCCTCCTGCTGTGTATAGATGGCTACATGCGGCATCCTGCTGTGTATAGATGTCTACGTGAGGCCTCCCGCTGTGTATAGATGGCACCATGCGGCATCCCGCTGTGTATAGATCGCACGGTGTGGCCTCCCGCTTTGTATAGATGGCTACATGTGTATGTGTGCAGGCAGATATCAATGTGTAATGTTTGTTTATATGTATTTTTGTGCTTCAAATGTGTTTATGCGTGTATGTATATGTCTGTATATGTTTGTGTGTGCGTGACTGCGTGCGGCTACCCGCTGTCTCTGGGGGGGCGCTGTGCGGCCTCCTGCTGTGTATAGATGGCTACGTGCGGCCTCCTGCTGTGTATAGATGGCTACGTGAGGCCTCCAGCTGTGCATAGATGGCTAGGTGCGACCTCTCGCTGTGTACACATGGCTACATGCGGCCTCCTGCTGTGTATAGATGGCACCATGCGGCCTCCCGCTGTGTATAGATGGCACCGTGCGGACTTCTGCTTTGTATAGATGGCTACCTGCAGCCTCCAGCTGTGCATAGATGGCCGCGTGCGGTCTCCTGCTGTGTATAGATAGCTACGTGCGGCCTCCTGCTCTGTATAGATGGCTACGTGCGGCCTCCCACTGTGTATAGATGGCTACGTGTGGCCTCCTGCTCTGTATAGATGGCTACGTGCGGCCTCCTGCTGTGTATAGATGGCTACATGCGGCATCCAGCTGTGTATAGATGGCTAGGTGCGACCTCTCACTGTGTATAGATGGCTACGTGCGGCCTCCCGCTGTGTATAGATGGCACTGTGCGGCCTCCCGCTGTGTATAGATGGCTACGTACGGCCTCCCGCTGTGTATAGAAGTCTATGTGTGGCCTCCTGTTGTGTAGAGATGTCTACGTGCGGCATACTGCTGTGTATAGATGGCGCCGTGTGGCCTCCCACTGTGTATAGATGGCTACATGTGGCCTTCTGCTGTGTATAGAAGGCTAAGTGTGGCCTCCTGCTGTGCATAGATGGCACCGTGCCGCCTCTTGCTGTGTATTGATGGCACCATGCTGCATCCTGCTGTGTAGATGGCACATTGCGGCCCCCTGCTGTGTATAGATGGCACCGTGCAGCCTCCTGCTGTGTATGGATGGTACCGAGCAGCCTCCTGCTGTGTATAGATGGCTACGTGCGGCTTCCTGCGGTGTATAGATGGCGACGTGTGGCCTTCTGCTGCAAATAGATGGCTACGTGCGGCCTCCTGCTGTGTATAGATGGCTACGTGCGGCCTTCTGCTGTGTATAGATGGCTATGTGCTGCCTCCTGCTGTGTATAGATGACTACGTGCGGCCTCCTGCTGTGTATAGATGGCACCGTGTGTCCTCCTGCTGTGTATAGATGGCAACGTGCGGCCTCCTGCTGTGTATAGATGGCTACGTGCGACCTCCTGCTATGTATAGATGGCTACGTGCGGCCTCCTGCTGCGTATAAATGGCTACGTGCGGCCTCCCACTGTGTATAGATGGCTACGTGTGGCATCCTGCTGTGTATAGATGGCACCGTGCGGCCTCCCGCTGTGTATAGATGGCATCATGTGGCCTCCCGCTGTGTATCGATGCACCTTGTTGCCTCCCGCTGTGTATAGAAGACTACTTGTGGCCTCCTGCTTTGTATAGATGGCTACATGCGGCCTCCCGCTGTGTATAGAAGACTACATGCGACCTGACGCTGTGTATATATGGCACCGTGCGGCCTCCTGCTGTGTATAGATGACACCGTGTGGCCTCCTGCTGTGTATAGATGGCACCGTGCGGCCTCCTGCTGTGTATAGATGGCTACGTGCGGCCTTCTGCTCTGTATAGATGTTGCCGTGTGGCCTCCTGCTGTGTATAGATGGCTACGTGCGGCCTCCCGCTGTGTATAAATGGCTACGTGCGGCCTCCCACTGTGTATAGATGGCTATGTGCGGCATCCTGCTGTGTATAGATGGCACCGTGCGTCCTCCCGCTGTGTATAGATGGCATCATGCGCCCTCCCGCTGTGTAAAGATGGCACCATGCGGCCTCCCTCTGTGTATAGATGCACCTTGTGGCCTCCCGCTGTGTATAGAAGACTACTTGCGGCCTCCTGTTTTGTATAGATGGCTACGTGCGGCCTCCCGCTGTGTATAGAAGACTACGTGCGACCTGTCGCTGTGTATATATGGCACTGTGCGGCCTCCTGCTGTGTATAGATGACACCGTGTGGCATCCTGCTGTGTATAGATGGCACCGTGCAGCCTCCTGCTGTGTATAGATGGTTACGTGCGGCCTTCTGCTGTGTATAGAAGGCTACATGCGGCCTCCCGCTGTGTATTGATGGCAACGTGCGGCCTCCCGCTGTGTATAGATGGCTACGAGCAGCCTCCCGCTGTGTATAGAAGACTACGTGTGGCCTCCCGCTGTGTATAGATGGCGCCGTGCGGCGTCCTACTGTGCATAGATGGCAACGTGTGGCCTGCCGCTGTTCATAGATGGCTATGTGCTGCCTCCTGCTGTTTATAGATGGTACCATGCAAGATCCTGCTGTGTATAGATGGCTACTTGTGGCCTCCCGCTGTTTATAGATGGGTAGGTGCGGCCTCCTTCTGTGTATAGATGGCTACGTGCGGCCTCCCGCTGTGTATAGATGGCATCATGCGGATTCCCGCTGTGTACAGATGGCACCATGTGGCCTCCCGCTGTGTATCGATGCACCTTGTTGCCTCCCTCTGTGTATAGAAGACTACTTGTGGCCTCCTGCTTTGTATAGATGGCTACATGCGGCCTCCCGCTGTGTATAGAAGACTACGTGCGACCTGTCGCTGTGTATATATGGCACCGTACGGCCTCCTGCTGTGTATAGATGACACCGTGTGGCCTCCTGCTGTGTATAGATGTCACCGTGCGGCCTCCTGCTGTGTATAGATGGCTACGTGCGGCCTTCTGCTCTGTATAGATGTTGCCGTGTGGCCTCCTGCTGTGTATAGATGGCTACGTGCGGCCTCCCGCTGTGTATAAATGGCTACGTGCGGCCTCCCACTGTGTATAGATGGCTATGTGCGGCATCCTGCTGTGTATAGATGGCACCGTGCGGCCTCCCGCTGTGTATAGATGGCATCATGCGCCCTCCCGCTGTGTATAGATGGCATCATGCGGCCTCCCGCTGTGTATAGATGCACCTTGTGGCCTCCCGCTGTGTATAGAAGACTACTTGCGGCCTCCTGTTTTGTATAGATGGCTACGTGCGGCCTCCCGCTGTGTATAGAAGACTACCTGCGACCTGTCGCTGTGTATATATGGCACCGTGCGGCCTCCTGCTGTGTATAGATGACACCGTGTGGCATCCTGCTGTGTATAGATGGCACCGTGCAGCCTCCTGCTGTGTATAGATGGCTACGTGCGGCCTTCTGCTGTGTATAGATGGCTACATGCGGCCTCCCGCTGTGTATTGATGGCACCGTGCGGCCTCCCGCTGTGTATAGATGGCTACGAGCAGCCTCCCGCTGTGTATAGAAGACTACGTGTGGCCTCCCGCTGTGCATAGATGGCAACGTGCGGCCTGCTGCTGTTCATAGATGGCTATGTGCTGCCTCCTGCTGTGTATAGATGGTACCATGCAACATCCTGCTGTGTATAGATGGCTACTTGTGGCCTCCCGCTGTTTATAGATGGGTAGGTGCGGCCTCCTTCTGTGTATAGATGGCTACGTGCGGCCTCCTGCTGTATATAGATGGTACCTTGCGGCCTCCTGCTCTATATAGATCGCACCGTGCGGCTTTTTGCTGTGTATAGATGGCACCGTGTGGCCTCCTGCTGTGTATAGATAGCTACGTGCGGCCTCCTGCTGTGTATAGATGGCTACGTGCGGCCTCCTGCTGTGTATAAATGGCTGCGTAAGGCCTCCTGCTGTGTATAGATGGCACCGTGCGGCATCCTGCTGTGTATAGATGGCTACGTGCAGCCTCCTGCTGTGTATAGACGGCTGCATGCGGCCTTCTGCTGTGTATAGATGGCTACGTGCGGCCTCCTGCTGTGTTTAGATGGCTACATTCGGTCGCCTGCTGTGTATAGATGGCACCGTACGGCATCCTGCTGTGTATAGGTGTTTATGTGCGGCCCCCTGCTGTGTATTAATGGCACCGTGCGGCCTCCTGCTGTTTATAGATGGCACCATGCGGCACCCTGCTGTGTTTAGGTGGCACCGTGCGGCCCCCTGCTGTTTATAGATGGCACCGTGCGGTCTCCTGCTGTGTATAGATGGCACCGTAAGGCCCCCTGCTGTGTATAGATGGCACCATGCGTCCCCCTGCTGTGTATAGTTGGCACCGTGCAGCCTCCTACTGTGTATAGATGGCACGGTGCGGCCCCCTGCTGTGTATAGATGGCACCGCGCGGCCCCCTGCTGTGTATATATAGCACCGTGCAGCCCCCTGCTGTGTATTAATGGCACCGTGCGGCCTCCTGCTGTGTTTACATGGCACCGTGCGGCCCCCTGCTGTGTATAGATGACACAGTGCGGCCCCCTGCTGTGCATAGATTTAGTCGTGTGGCTTCCCGCTGTGTATAAATGGCTACGTGCAGCCTTCCGCTGTGTATAGATGGCTACGTGTATCCTCCCGCTATGTGTACATGGCTACGTGCGGCATCCTGCTGTGCATAGAGGGCACCGTGCGGCCTCCCGTTGTGTATAGTTGGCACCTTGTGGCCTCCCGCTGTGTATAGATGTCATTGTGAGGCCTCACGCTGTTTACAGATTGCATTGTGCGGCCTCACGCTGTGTGTAGAAGACTACGTGCGGCCTCCCGCTGTGTATAGATGGCTACATGTTTGTGTGCGTGTGTGCAGGCAGATATCATTGTGTGATGTCTGTTTATATGTATTTTTGTATTTCAAATGTGTTTATGCATGTATGTATATGTCTGTATATGTTTGTGCGTGCGGCCACCTGCTGTGTATAGATGGCTACGTGCGTCCTTCAGCTGTGTATAGGTGTCTACGTGCGGCCTCCTGCTGTGTATATATGGCTACGTGCGGCCTCTTGCTGTGTATAGACGGCTACGTGCGGCCTCCCGCTGTGTATAGATGGCTATGTGCGTAATCCTGCTGTGTATAGATGGCACCGTGCGGCTTCCCGCTGAGTATAGATGGCACCGTGCGGCCTCCCGCTGTTTATGGAAGACTATGTGCGGCCTCCCACTTTGTATAGATGGCTACGTGTGTGTGTGTGTAGGCAGATATCAATGTGTGATGTCTGATTATATGTATTTTTGTGTTTCAAATGTGTTTATGTGTGTATGTATATGTCTGTATATGTTTGTGTGTGCTTGACTGCGTGCGCCTCCCGCTGTCTCTGGGGGGGCGCCATGCGGCCTCCCGCTTTGTATAGATGGCGTCGTGCGGCCTCCTGCTGTGTATAGATGGCTACGTGCGGCCCAAGCTGTGCATAGATGGCTACGTGCGGCCTCCTGCTGTGTATAGATAGCTACGTGCGTCCTCCTGCTGTGTATAGATGGCTACGTGCAGCCTCCTGCTGTGTATAGATGACTACGTGCGGCATCCTGCTGTGTATAGATGCTACGTGAGGCCTCCCGCTGTGTATACATGGCACCGTGCGGCATCCCGCTGTGTATAGAACGCACGGTGCGGCCTCCCGCTTTGTATAAATGGCTACATGTGTGTGTGTGCAGGCAGATATCAATGTGTGATGTCTGTTTATATGTATTTTTGTGCTACAAATGTGTTTATGCGTGTATGTATATGTATGTATATGTTTGTGTGTGCGTGACTGCGTGCGGCTTCCCGCTGTCTCTGGGGGGGCGCCGTGTGGCCTCCTGCTGTGTAGCGATGGCACGGTGCGGCCCCCTGCTGTGTATAGATGGCACAGTGCGGCCCCCTGCAGTGTATAGATGACTACGTGCAGCCTCCTGCTGTGTATAGATGGCTACGTGCGGCCTCCTGCTGTGTATAGATGGCTACGTGAGGCCTCCAGCTGTGCATAGATGGCTAGGTGCGACCTCTCGCTGTGTATACATGGCTACATGCGGCCTCCTGCTGTGTATAGATGGCACCATGCGGCCTCCCGCTGTGTATAGATGGCACCGTGCGGACTTCTGCTTTGTATAGATAGCTACGTGCGGCCTCCCGCTGTGCATAGATGGCTGCGTGCGGTCTCCTGCTGTGTATAGATAGCTACGTGCGGCCTCCTGCTCTGTATAGATGGCTACGTGCGGCCTCCCGCTGTGTATAGATGGCTACGTGTGGCCTCCTGCTCTGTATAGATGGCTACGTGCGGCCTCCTGCTGTGTATAGATGGCTACATGCGGCCTCCAGCTGTGTATAGATGGCTAGGTGCGACCTCTCACTGTGTATAGATGGCTATGTGCGGCCTCCCGCTGTGTATAGAAGACTACGTGTGGCCTCCCGCTGTTTAGAGATGTCGCCGTGCGGCATACTGCTGTGTATAGATGGCGCCGTGTGGCCTCCCACTGTGTATAGATGGCTACATGTGGCCTCCTGCTGTGTATAGAAGGCTAAGTGTGGCCTCCTGCTGTGTATAGATGGCACCGTGCCGCCTCTTGCTGTGTATTGATGGCACCATGCTGCATCCTGCTGTGTAGATGGTACATTGCGGCCCCCTGCTGTGTATAGATGGCACCGTGCAGCCTCCTGCTGTGTATGGATGGTACCGTGCAGCCTCCTGCTGTGTATAGATGGCACCGTGTGGCCTCCTGCTGTGTATAGATGGCTACGTGCGGCTTCCTGCTGTGTATAGATGGCGACGTGTGGCCTTCTGCTGCGAATAGATGGCTACCTGCGGCCTCCTGCTCTGTATAGATGGCACCGTGCGGCATCCTGCTGTGTATAGTTGGCTACGTGCGGCCTCCTGCTGTGTATATTTGGCTACGTGCGGCCTTCTGCTGTGTATAGATGGCTATGTGCGGCCTCCTGCTGTGTATAGATGACTACGTGCGGCCTCCTGCTGTGTATAGATGGCACCGTGTGTCCTCCTGCTGTGTATAGATGGCTATGTGCAGCCTCCTGCTGTGTATAGATGGCTACGTGCGGCCTCCTGCTGTGTATAGATGTTGCCGTGTGGCCTCCTGCTATGTATGGATGGCTACGTGCGGCCTCCCGCTGTGTATAAATGGCTACGTGCGGCCTCCCACTGTGTATAGATGGCTACGTGCGGCATCCTGCTGTGTATAGACGGCACCGTGCGACCTCCCGCTGTGTCTAGATGGCATCATGCGGCCTCCCGCTGTGTACAGATGGCACCATGTGGCCTCCCGCTGTGTATTGATGCACCTTGTTGCCTCCCGCTGTGTATAGAAGACTACTTGTGGCCTCCTGCTTTGTATAGATGGCTACGTGCGGCCTCCCGCTGTGTATAGAAGACTACGTGCGACCTGTCGCTGTGTATATATGGCACCGTGCGGCCTCCTGCTGTGTATAGATGACACCGTGTGGCCTCCTGCTGTGTATAGAAGGCACCGTGCAGCCTCCTGCTGTGTATAGATGGCTACGTGCGGCCTCCTGCTCTGTATAGATGTTGCCGTGTGGCCTCCTGCTGTGTATAGATGGCTACGTGCGGCCTCCCGCTGTGTATAAATGGCTACGTGCGGCCTCCCACTGTGTATAGATGGCTATGTGCGGCATCCTGCTGTGTATAGATGGCACCGTGCGGCCTCCCGCTGTGTATAGATGGCATCATGCGCCCTCCCGCTGTGTATAGATGGCACCATGCGGCCTCCCGCTGTGTATCGATGCACCTTGTGGCCTCCCGCTGTGTATAGAAGACTACTTGCGGCCTCCTGCTTTGTATAGATGGCTACGTGCTGCCTCCCGCTGTGTATAGAAGACTACGTGCAACCTGTCGCTGTGTATATATGGCACCGTGCGGCCTCCTGCTGTGTATAGATGACATCGTGTGGCCTCCTGCTGTGTATAGATGGCACCGTGCGGCCTCCTGCTGTGTATAGATGGCTACGTGCGGCCTCCAGCTGTGTATAAATGGCTACAAGCTGCCTCCTGCTGTGTATAGATGGCTACGTGTGCTCAATGTTAAGTCATACAATTAATGTAAGGCTATGTGCCCACGATGCAGAAATGCTCTGGATCTTTTTTGAGCATGCGGTTTTCCTGCCAGGGACAAGCGGAAGTGAAGTGTTCTTCACATGCATTTCCGCATGCGGGTTGTCAAGTGCTTTCCAAGCGATTTTAGCATCACTTGGAAAGTGCTTGACAACTTGGTCACACAACCGGCATGGATTTATATAGTGTGACCGTAAAAGAATGGTAAAAAATTGAAAATAAATATATACTTACCTTCTGATGGCCTGCCCACGTCAGCAGTCGTGTGACCTGTCACATGACTAAATGACATCACCACAGGTCCTTTAGTCTACCGCGAGCTGCCGGCAAGCCAGGACGCATCGGATAAAGACACCGGGGGCCATCAGAAGGTAAGTGTAATATTTATTTTTTATTTTATTATTTTTTTTACAGGTACTATGGTACCCGGGTCTGGAGGAGAGTCTCCTCTTCTCCAGACCCGGGTACCATCCGTACATTGAACCGCATGATATCCGCATGTGCAGATGCAGTGATGCGTAATCCATGCGTTCCAATGCAAGTCAATGGCGGCGAAAACGCCGCGCTTCCACAAAATAATTGGTAGTGCTGCGGATTTTTATGCAATGATAACCCGCAGCGGAAATTTTCGCAGCATGTGCACAGCAGATGCGGATTATCATTGGGGAACATGGCAGACCTTCTACCAAGTGTTTTTTAAGCGTTTATGTAGCGGAATTACCGCTGTGGAAACGCTTAAAAAATGCATAGTGGGCATAGCCTAACATTTTTTATTATAATTAATATATTAATATTGTGCCAAATTAATTTCATGTGAACTATCACATGATCTATCACAGGGGATCATGTGACATGTGATACATCATGTGTGTGTGTGGGGGGGGGGGCCCGCGCCTTCTAAACTGCCCGGGGCCCTTGCTACTCTTAATCCACCCTTGGCTGTATAGATCAGCTGACATGTGCCCGATTTAGCACGTGCACAGCCCCGGAGCCCACGCTGAACAGGGGGTGATGACGTGGTGCGTACTATTATGTGCCACGTCATAAAGGGGTTAATGACTGCCAGGAACTTAACAAATTCACTGTAAAAAAAAAATCAGTATCAGCTGCCACTCAGACCTACTCACTATAACCAGCTGTTGGGAGTCTATTAAACCTACACTTTTCCTTATCTGAGTAATTTCTAAAAGTGTTTTTTTTTACTGTATTCCTGTGATGTTTTGTTTGAGAGGAGTCTCAAATGTGACATTACAGGAGTACAGTGTCCATTTTAGGACATGATCCGATATCAAAATCAAACATCAGAATGATGTCAGTTTGAGGCTAAATACCCTGTCTGAGAACTGATTTTGATAAGTGATTCTGACAAGTGATTCTGACAAGTGATTTTGATGAGTGATTCTGACAAGTGATTTTGACGAGTGATTTTGATGAGTGATTCTGACAAGTGATTCTGACAAGTGATTTTGACAAATGATTCTGACAAGTGATTTTGACAAGTGATTTTGATAAGTGATTTTGACGAGTAATTTTGATGAGTGATTCTGACAAGTGATTCTGACAAGTGACTTTGACAAGTGATTTTTACAACTGTAATAAAAAAAAGAAAAAAAAGTAACTGTTCACTTATGGGACTTGAACCCAAAATTCTGCATCCCAAAGCAAGTGCACTAACCACTGAGTTATTTGGTTACATGATGTTCAGTGCAAACTTGTCTAAAACTCATTGGGACTTATGTATAGACTGAAAGCAAGTCAAATTCAAATGATGTTTGATTTTGCTGTGTGAGTCTGATGTGTGACTTTCTTCAAATATCAGAATCAGAATCACAATGACTTTTAGTCACCCTGAGTATTTTCATGGCTGATCTCGTAAGACAAGAAGAGCTGTCAGTTAGTATAACTTGAATGGTAAGGCATCAGTCTCTGAAACTACAGTGTTAGAGTTCAAATCCTGATAGGGATAAGATTTTTTTTTATTATGCCTATTTATCACACAAACTACAGGGATGTTTTACTTTTAATATCTGACATTCTGATTGTCATCCTGATGTGTTAAGAGTTTCAGACACGCCGTCTATTTGCATGGTAAATTACATAGCAAAAGTAAATTGGGAGTTTGCTGCCAGTACTTGGGTGGATGGAAATAAAAATTTACAATAAAGACATTTTATCATTAGACCCCTTTAAGAAATTATGCAAATATAAAGTCACTTGAAAATAGATGTGTAGTAAATTACTGCCTCCCAATTTACTTTGGCTATGTAATTTACCATGCAAATAGACAGCGTGCCTGAAACTCTTAACACATCAAGATGACAATCAGAGTGTCAGATATTAAAAGTAAAACACCCCTGTAGTTTGTGTGCTAAATAGTCATAATTAAAAAAAATATATTATTCCTATCAGGATTTGAACTCTTAACACTTTGGTTTCAGAGGCTGCTGCCTTACCATTGCGCTATCCAGTCTAATGATACTAACTGATTTTCTTGTCTTATGAGATCAACCATGAAAATACTCAGGGTGTCTTAAAGTCATTGTGACTCTGATGTTTGAAGAAAGTCACACATCAGACTCACACATCAAAATCAAACATAATTTGCATTTGGCTTGCTTGCAGTCTGTGCATAAGTCCCAATGAGTTTTAGACAAGTTTGCACTGAAAATCATATAACCAAATTGAACTCCTATGCTTGACACCTGAGTTTATAGCTCAGTGGTTAGTGCGTTGGTTTTGGGACACAGAATTTTGGGTTTAATTCCCATCAGCGAACAGTTCCTTTTTTTTTTTTATTATTATTACAGTTGTAAAAGTCACTTGTCAAAATCACTTGTCAGAATCACTTGTCAAAATCACTTGTCAAAATCACTTGTCAGAATCACTCATCAGAATAATTCGTCAAAATCATTTGTCAGAATCACTCGTCAAAATCACTTGTCAGAATCACTTGTCAAAATCACTCATCAGAATCGCTCATAAAAATCAGTTCAGGGTATTTAGCCTCATCATTTTGATGTTTGATTTTGATATCTGATCATGTCCTAAAATGGACACTGTACAAGAGGCTGGAGTTGCACTCACTACCCGCAGCTTTCATTGCCCCTCCTGAAACAGAATGTCACAGGGAGCAGCACTGCAGTTGCTCACTAGTTTCTTGCATCACTGCCCCCATCTGAAGATATCCTGGATCCTGGGTGATGGATGCTGTTGGATATGTGAGTGCACTCTGCTTCTATCTCTGCCACTACAGAAGCTTGTAACTGAAAGAAGCCATCATCAGGGGGCGGAGATAGAATCAGTGAGTGACACAAGTGCCACCCCACAGCTTCTAGCACTGCTGTCAAGCGAATCGCATCTGGGGTCGGTGCTGCTTGCAATTCATTTGAGGGCCATGCTAGAAGCTGTGGGGCGGTGCTGATGTCACTCACGCCTTCTATCTCTGCCACCCGATGGCATCTTCTTAAAGTTAGAAGCTACAGTAGCGGTGTAGATAGAAGTAGAGTGTACTCACATCTCCTACAGCATCCATCACCCAGGATCAAGAACGTATTCAGAGGGGGGCAGTGATGCAAAAAACTAGTGAGCAACAGCAGCGCTGCTCCCTGTAATGCAGGTGCTGCGCTCATATCTCCCACAACGTCCATCATTTAAAATTGATTTGTTCTTTTCATATGCTTACCCCCCAGAGACCAATGGTCAGACTGAACATGCCAACCAACGTCAGCGATTTCTTGAGTATTATGTCTCTGCCCTTCAGTCTGACTAGATGGAATATTTGCCTTTAGCCAAGTTTGCCATAAATAATCAGATTCAAGAGCCAGATGAGATCTCTCTATTTTTCTTTATCATCCTTACTTTGGTTCTTTTGTGGCCTACAAATTGCATATTCCAGAAGACAGTAAAACCATAGACAAATTGAAGCTTATATGGTCTGAGGTCAGAGAAAACCTGAGTATAGCACAGGGCTGACAGACCTCTTCTACCAATAACAGACACATGGATGGGACAAGCTTTGGAGTTGTGCTTAAAGTATCCTCTAAAAATGTCAAGATTCGTTCAGCTATGCTAGGGCGCAAGTTCATTAGTCTGTATGAAATAACTGAGGTCATTACCAATGCAACATCTGTGAATAATATTGGAGATATAATTTAATGCCAATCATTTGTATCCTATTTGACCTGGGATTATAAACCCCCTTCCTTTGTCCAGTAGGGACAAGAGATGAGCGTTGTTCTACTCGAACTGTTCGCCAATCTCAAATTCGAGCTGTTTTGGGCGGTGTTCGAGCCGGTCGGCGAACACGAACAATTTGAGAAAAATTCGGCTGTTCGAGGTTATGTTCGATAACTGTTCGTGCACCAAAATCATAACTGGATTTTTTCTCAGTAATGATGAAAATTAATGTTAATACGCAGTTTGAGTGTACAGCGGGGCAGGGGATGGATCTCTGCAGGAACAATGAAGATCTCCATTTTTTTTTCTCTTTCCCGCATTTGCAGTGGGGAGGTGCAATCTGTCAGCCTATCAGCAGCGCACACACGGAGCGAAGTGCTTTTTTTCACACAAGCAAGGGCATGTGTGATTGGCAGTGTATGTCACATGTCCTTGCCCTATAAGACCAAGCCATTTTCCCCGTCGCCACCATTTTCTCACTGCTGCAGCTGCGTGTTAGACGGCACCGCTGTTGCTGTGTGCGCTATACCTTGTTAATTTCAAGCCAATTTTCGCACAAATATACAGATAGCTTGGGAGTAGGGAATAGTTGTGATTGCAGTCCTTTTAAGGACTAGGTTACAGCATTTCCTACGACTTTTATCAGGCAGGTCTGTGCTCTTAAATAGATAGATTGTGGGAGTAAAGACTAATTGTAATTGGAGTCCTTTTCAGGACTAGGTTACATCAGTTCCTATCAGTTTTTGCCAGGCAGGTCTGTGCCAGTGCTGTGCAAGTTTTTTTCACAGCATTTGGCTGAATCTAGCAAAGCTAATCCTTTTTGGCCTATTGCAGAGTGTGTTAGTCAGTGGAGTAGCCTATCTGTGTTGCAAGATATACCACCTGTGTATAGAATACCAATTTTTTTACTGCACCTAGTGAAGTAAAATCTTTTGGGCATAGCATCATTCTATTAGTCCATCTATACTGACCTCCATCAGGTTGCAAACTGAATATAATTTTTTTCTGCATCTAGCTCTGAAAAAATATATGGGCTTCTAGCAGTGTGTGGGACTTGGTCTATTAGTCCATCTATACTGACCTCCATCAGGTTGCAAATTAAAAATAATTTTTTTCTTCATTTAGCTCTGAAAAAATATTTGGGCTTATAGCAGTGTGTGGGACTTGTTCTATTAGTCCTTCTATACTGACCTCCAGCAGGTTGCAAATTGAATATAATTTTTTTCTGCATCTAGCTCTGAAAAAATATTTGGGCTTCTAGCGGTGTGTGGGACTTGGTCTATTAGTCCATCTATACTGACCTCCATCAGGTTGCAAATTAAAAATAATTTTTTTCTGCATCTAGCTCTGAAAAAATATTTGGGCTTCTAGCAGTGTGTGGGACTTGGTCTATTAGTCCATCTATACTGACCTCCATCAGGTTGCAAATTGAATAAAAAAATTTTCTGCATCTAGCTCTGAAAAAATATTTGGGCTTCTAGCGGTGTGTGGGACTTGGTCTATTAGTCCATCTATACTGACCTCCATCAGGTTGCAAATTAAAAATAATTTTTTTCTGCATCTAACCCAGCCAATAGTTTTGGCCTAATACCACAGTTTGGCCACTCAGCTCTGCTCGGTTACCATCCATTGTTTTTTTGTGCAAACAACTCCAGAGTTGTGAATTAGTTAACCACCAAAATGAGTGGAAAAAGGCCTGCTGCTGGTGGAAAGGGGAATAGGCGTGTTGGGAAGGGGAAAAAAGGTTGTGTCCGTGGGGTAGGTGCAGAAGAAAGACCATCTTCCAGCCAAACTAAAATGTCTACTTCTTTTAGCGGACAATGTGATAAGATCCCTTTCTTACGGCCACGCCAATCGCTACAAATTCCAGATGAGGCACAAAAACAGCAGGTGCTTCAACGGATATCAAGTGCTCCTTTAAGTGGGCTCTCCTCCACATCAACTTCAACATCACAAATACTCCAGTCCTCAAAGGTGTCACCCAAATCGCACTTGCTTCCTCACAGCTCCCAAATCTCCAGCTGCCCGTCTGAGTATGAGGTAGAACAGATGGTTGAGTCTGCAGAGCTGTTTACTCATACTATAGCCTGGGAATCAGAGGTCGACTCCAGCGCTTCTGTGAATCCAGACGAGGAAATAATCTGCACTGATGCCCAGAATCTTTATGAGTCGGATCCAGGACCAGACGCAGAAGGTTCTGACCATAATGTAGACCCTCATTCCCAAACTGTAACTCCTGTTGGTGGAGACAATGAGGAAGACGATGATAAGACTCAAATACCTGATTGGAGCGACAACTTTAGTTTTTTGTCAGGGCAGGAACAGGTTGGCTCTGAGGACGACGGGTGTGATAACGCACAGGGTGATGATGATGAGGTCGGAGATCCCACTTACTGTCAACCCACAGTCAGCCAAGAGATGAGGTCAGCAGAGGAGGTGGAGGAAGATGCTAGTGACGACGAGGTCAGGTTGCGCCTTCCTGGACAGAGACGTAGTACTGGAAGCACGTCAACAACTGCATCCTCAAACACAACTCTGCCTCTCACCACAAGTCGTGGTGGCTCTTCAGGTCGCATGGGTGCTAAGCCTTGCATAGCCTGGGCATTTTTTCAGATCGATAAAGATGACCCAACTCGTGTTATCTGTAACATTTGTCAGCAAAAGCTAAGTAGAGGCCAAAAAATACATAGTTTGAGTACTTCATGCATGAACCGGCACATGGACATGAAGCATAAGTTGCAGTGGGAAGCTCAGTGTGCTACAATGCGGTCTAGCCGGCCGGGCCAACCACCGTCTGCCATATCTTGTGCATCCGCGGCCTCTTCATCCTCTGTGACTGGGGGGACAGCAGTCACACCTGTTTTGGGGCGCAGACCTGCCACCTCTTTACCCGCAACAGCCAGCGTGATTGGCAGGTCATCATTTTCTTTGGAGGTGGTAACACCAGCTGGTCTTGAGCGCTGTCCGACATCGATAGCACCACCTTTGGATCAAGGCAACCTAACATGTCCGCCTGCATCTTCCTCACAGACCGGCAGTTTGCCGGGGACACCCTTATCAACCCCGTCTAAGCACAATAGCCAGCCCTCGGTCCCTCAGATGTGGACAAGTAAAAGACCATTTCCTCCTAGCCATGAGAAAGCTAAGAGGTTGAATTTCACCATCTGCAAGCTCTTGGCTACAGAAATGCTGCCTTTCCGCCTGGTGGACACAGAGGATTTTCGAGACCTTATGTCCGTCGCAGTGCCCCAGTACCAGATGCCCAGTCGGCACTACTTCTCAAAGAAAGGTGTGCCTGCGCTCCACCAGCATGTCGCACACAACATCACCGCTTCTTTGAGAAACTCTGTGTGTGACAGGGTGCATTTCACCACAGACACTTGGACGAGTAGGCATGGACAGGGGCGTTAAATGTCGCTGACTGGGCACTGGGTAACTATGGTGACAGCAGGACAAGGGGCTGCTGTCCAAGTCTTGCCGTCCCCACGAGTTGTGCGTCAATCCTCTTTATGTCATTTTTCCTCCACTGCTTCTGCCTCCTCAACCTCCTCTCGGTCTTCCACCTGCACCCAAAGCCTGTCTGGTCATGCCACAAGCTTTCTAACTGCGCAGAAGGGATCCTGCACACCTCCTTACTATGCTGGCAGTAGGGCTCAACGTCATCAGGCGGTTTTTACATTGAAATGTCTGGGAAATGTGAGTCACACAGCTGAGGAGTTGTGGTCAGCTCTGGAGAACCAATTTCATGAATGGTTGTCTCCACTGGACCTGAAACCAGGGAAGGCCGTGTGCGACAATGCTGCAAACCTGGGTGCGGCCCTTCGCTGGGGCAATGTCACACACGTGCCTTGTATGGCTCACGTGTTGAACCTGGTTGTCCAGCAATTTTTAGCCCACTATCCCAGACTAGATGGCCTTCTGCAGAGGGCACGGTCGCTGTGTGCTCACTTCCGCCGTTCGCATCCCGCAGCTCAGCGACTTACATCTCTACAGAAGTCGTTGGGCCTGCCACTTCACCGGCTAAAATGCGATGTGCCTACCCGGTGGAATTCAACTCTGCACATGTTGCAGCGACTGTGGCAGCACCGACAAGCCCTGGTGCAATACGTTCTGACGTATAGCCTGGGCCAACGAGATTCAGAGGTGGGGCAAATCACGCTGGAGGAGTGGTCTCAGATCAGGGACCTATGCACCCTTCTGCACAGTTTTGAAATGGCGACGAAGATGTTTAGTGCTGACGATGCCATTATCAGCATGACTATTCCGGTGATTTACATGCTGGAGCACATGTTAAACAGAATTCGGAGTCAGGTGGTGGCACAAGAGGAGGTGGAGGAAGTAGAGGAGGAGGAGTTGTATGCGGAAGGGCTAACATCTGCAAGGTCCAGACGGTCGGCAGCACCAGGGCGGCAGGCATGTGAGGGTGGGGGAGATGATTTTACCAGGGCGCATGGTAGCAGCCAAACTAGTGAGGAAGGTGCAGGAGCCCAGGAAGAAGTGGAGGACGAACTGATGGAAGACTCATCAGATGAGGGAGACCTTGATCACATTTCTGTTGTGCGAGGTTGGGGGGAGAGGACAGAGGAAGGAAGCATGATTGTTACCTCGCCACCAACACAACAGGGACTTGGTGCTCCTGGATGCGCAACACACATGAGTGCCTTCTTGCTGCACTACCTGCAACATGACCCTCGAATTGTGAGAATTAGAAATAATCCTGACTACTGGGTTGCCACACTGTTAGATCCCCGGTACAAAAGTAAATTTGCAGAAATTATTCCTGCCATAGAAAGGGATGCACGCATGCAGGAGTATCAGCAGAGACTGTTGCAGAATCTTACATGTGCTTTTCCACAAAATACCAGTGGTGCACGTAGTGAATCTCACAGTTCCAACTTGCCAACCGTGGGACCGTCAAGTGTTCAGCACTCAAACCGTAACAGAACCACAGTATCTGCTGGTAACATCAATTTTGCGGAATCATTTCACCACTTTTTTAGCCCATCCTTTGCAAGGCCACAGGAGACAAGAAGTCTGACACATAGTCAACGCCTAGAGACGATGGTACAGGAGTATCTCCAAGTAAACATTGAAGCCACGACTGTGTCACTGGACCCTTGCTCTTTTTGGGCTTCCAATCTGGATAAATGGCCGGAGCTAGCCACTTACGCCTTGGAGATCTTGTCATGCCCCGCAGCCAGCGTTCTGTCTGAACGTGTGTTCAGCGCTGCTGGTGGTGTGCTGACAGATAAGCGCACGCGGCTCTCCACTGATAATGTAGACAGACTCACGTTCATAAAGATGAACAAATCATGGATCCGAAACGACTTTTCTACCCCTGTGTCATCCTGGGGAGAGTAAAAGCTTGATGATTGGTTAAAATCACCCTACCAACCGTTTTAAGCTTTCAAATTACTAATCATGTTTATCTGTATCTTGACTGGAAAATAATTTGGGCTTTGTAGCAGTGTGCAGCACTGATCCTATTAGGCCATCTATAATAAGCTTCACCAGATTTAAAATTAAAAATAATTTTTAGCTGCATCTAGCCCGGAAAATAATTTTGGGGCTCCGAGATGCGCAAGACACATAAGTGCCTTCTTGCTGCACTACCTGCAGCATGACCCTCATATTGTCAGAATTCGAAGTAATCATGACTACTGGGTTGCCACACTCTTAGATCCCCCAAACTTTTCGATCAACCTTTTCATTTTAATAAAGACCAAAAAAATGGTCATTTTTGAAATTATAAGCATTAGCAGGTTGTTAGAAACTGAAATCAAACAGTTTTCAACTCAAAACTTTATTCTAGGTGATGTTACATTCTCACATAGGACCCCTTGTTCGAAAGGAGCTTCTGAACTCTCTCGTCCATTGAATTTGTCAGGTTTTGGATGGTTTCTGCTTCAATTGTTTTGCATGAGGACAGAATACCCTCCCAGAGCTGTTGCTTAGATGTGAACTGCTTCCCGCCATCATAGACACTCCTTTTAATGATGCTCCAAAGGTTCTGAATGGGGTAGAGGTCAGGGGAGCATGGGGGTCACACCATAAGTTTGTCCCCTTTTATGCCCATATCAGCCAGAGATGCAGATGTTTTATGTGCAGCATGAGATGGTGCATTATCATGCAGAAAAATGATCTTGCTGTGAAATACACGGTTCTTCTTCTTGAACCATGGCAGGAAGTGCTGTTTGAGAAAATCCACATACATTATGGAGTTCATCTTTAGCGCCTTCAGGGATCCTAAAGGGGCCCACAATCTCTCTCCCCATGATTCCAGCCCAAAACATTACTCCACCTCCTCCTTGTTGGCGCTGTAGCCGTGTTTGCGTGGGGTGTCCATCAGCCATCCTCCACTCCATTCATCTGGACCATCGAGCGCTGCATGGCACTCATCCGTGAACAAAACAGTTTTGAAATCAGTCTTCATGTAGTGTTTGGCCCACTGGAGCCGTTTCTGCTTGTGTGAAGTGGATAGAGGAGGTCGACAGGATGGCGTATGCACAGCTGCAAACCTCTGAAGGACCCTGCATCTTGTTGTTCGGGGGACGTTGGAGGCACAAGCAGCTTCAAAAACTTGTCTGCTGCTATGACAAGGCTTTTTTGCCGCTGCTCTTTCAACCTGACGTAATTGCCTGTAGGAAAGAGTCCTCAATTTGCCCTTATCAGCACGCACACGTGTGTACTGTGAATCAGCTACATACTTCTTGATTGCCAAGACACTTCATCCTGATCATCGCACAATGTTGATTGTAGTCATGCCTTGACCTAAACACTCCACAATTTGTTGCTTCTCAGCAGCCGACACATCCTTTTTCTTTCCCATTTTGGCAGAAAATGTAGGCTGCTTAATAATGTGAGAGAGCCTTCTTAAGTAGTCTTGCCTTTCATTGGACACACCTGCCAAACTAATTAGCACAGGTGTCTGCAATTGCTTACAGTGATATAAAGAGCCCTGACACACATCACCATCAATGAGTTTAACTGACAAACAAACAAATTCTTCCCTTATCACTCCTAAACACTTTTTGCATAATAATTTGGAACACGGTGTACATGTGCTTTTCCACAAAACACCAGTGGTTCACGTAGTGAATCTTACAGTTCTAACTTGCCAACCGTGGTCTGTATGGAATTGTTCAATAAAGGGCCCAAAATTAAGATAACATAGATGGGAGAGGTCTCTATGAATAGGAATTCCTAAGTATTTGATACCCTGTGAGGGCCAGGCAAAGGGAAAGTTGGACTGGATGGAATCCTATATGGATTTAGGGAGGGAGACATCGAGGGCCTCAGACTTCGCTGCATTGATTTTAAAATTTTACCATGTAACAAAGTGATCTATTTCAGCCATAACAGCAGGGATGGATATATGTGATTGAGTGATATATACTAGGACATCATCAGCAAATAGCACTTGTACTCGGTGCCTCCCACCTCAATCCACCTAATATTGGGGTTATGGCGAATTGATGAGAGCAGGTGCTCCGTCACTAGGATGTATAAGAGAGGGGACAGAGGACATCCCTGCCTTGTCCCATTGGTGATTGTGAAAGGTGATGAAAATGTTCTGACGCACCCCCTGGGCCTTGGGACACCCGGAGCCGGACCCTTTTTGGTGGATGCTGGTGGTTGTAGTCTTCGTGGCGGCGATCCGGTTCCGTGGCTCAGGGCGGTCAAACCAGTGGCGGAACTATTTATGTGGTTTTGATGTTTAAATGTCCGACTACGCCACCCGTGGATTGCGGTCAGAGTGAACCGCCGCTACAGGGCAGACCGCTAAGGCTGGTGTTGTGGGTGCAGCAGAGCGTAGCATAACTCCCCACGGGAGGAGTATAGCCTCAGGGCAGTGTATGCGGAGGATGGGGGTGATGGTGCAGGGCAGCAGCAGTAACGACACGGAGTCAGTGATGCAGTTCAGGGCCTTTACTCACAGTTCTTATTATCCAGACCACGTCTGCAGGTAACGGCTGCCCACGTCGTACTGTGCTCACCAGGTCAGGGGCTCAGACAACTCCCAGATAACTTTGGAGCGCTTCACAGGACCCCCTTTGTGTGTCCTTTGTCTGGCCTTTCTTACCAACACTTCTGTCCGGCTGCCTCGGGCCTCCTCTTGGTAAACTTGGCGCCAGTTTCCCTGACCCTATGTGGTGCCTTCCTAGCGGGTGGAGCAAGGGGCTGCGCCACATAAAATGTCAGAGCCTCCGGTTTCTAGCTGAGGGTCGTTTCCTGCCTCCACTAGTTCGGGGACCGGTCTCCCCCTTTGGCCTGACCCCTCCACGCAGGTGGATTCGGGCGTGCGGTGGCGACTCGCCCGTCCGCACCCCTGGGATCCCTTCATTCCTCGTTCCTGGAGCCTTCTCCGCTCCTCTTCCTTCCTTCTCCCTCTTGCAGGCCTGGGCCTCTGTTACTAGGCCCGCCTCTGGAGCAGAGCTCATGCAGAGCCCCTGCTCCCTGCCACTTCTGCTCAGACTTCTCTGCACTGAACTAAGATGGTGCCCACCTTTTATACTCCCTTCTCAATGCACCCAGGAACTGCTTCCTCCCTGCTCCTGCACTGCAGGGTTCCCCTTCCTCAGTGTTCCCTCCCCCCAATCCAGCCAGGGACAGGGACTGTCGTGCCCATCTCAGGGGCATATTGGTCGCCCTGCCCCACGGCAATGTGGTGTAATGCATGCAGGTGTCGGGTCCTGATCCACACTCCATCCTTATCTGAGAGTGAGATATCACACCTCTGGGTGAGGTGCAATACGTCTGTAGCAACCGAGCCCTCGGTGCTACAGTTCCATTTATCTTCAGCCTAGGTGACGTATTGTGATACAGGGCCGTGATTTTGGCTATAAAAGGGTCCCCTAGACCCCTACCCCAAGCTTTTTAAGAGAATCATATATGGCGTGCCAGGAGACTCTATGGAATGCTTTCTCAGCATCCAACGAGAGTATCTACTTACAAATTTTTAACTGCATCTAGCCCAGGAAATACTTTGTGCCTAGTAGCAGTGTCTGCTAGTCAGCGGATTATCCCGGCTGTTAAGCAAGCTACACCACCTGTAGTTTGGACACTTAATTTTTTCAAAGGAAATGCTTCGGGACCACGGGATACTTAGTGAAGAGCATCAGGAGGCACCCCAAGGCATAGGGGCTGGGACTGGCACTAGGATGCCTTGCGGTGGACAGCCGAGCTCGATCCTTATAAAAGCTTTTTAACTGCAGCAGCTTTAGTGGACGCTACTGGAGCTGGAATTACGCGGCTGCTGGCATGAGACTTGCCCTCCAATAGATCCTTGTAAATGGATTTAAAGTGTATTCATTCAAATTAGAGGGACAATTTAAATTAAAAAGCTTAGAGCTGCCTCCACCACAGGGGGGCTCTCTCGACCCACCAGCGGACAGGCACCAGTATTGGGAGAGGGGGGCTGGCCGTCAGGGTTCACCGCGGCTCTGGCACAAACCCGGCGACACGGAGGTGGCACGGGCAGGAGCGGACTGGCCGTCTCGGCTTCTCACTTTTTGGATTTTAGAAGGGCATGACATGCCTATATCTGTGTCTCCCCCTCCTTTTACTCCTCCACCTCTTTTCTTTTCGCATGACTATATGTACTTGTCACTTTTCCATGTGTTAGTTGTGTCTTCTGAGCAGTTTGTCAGCTTTTGGACACCTTTGAAGGTGTTTTCTATGTGTTTCTATGTGTTTTTGTTTGCCTGCCATTGGTTTTAACGGTGTTCGAAGGTGTTCGACGAACAGTTCGACGAACAGTTCGGCGAACACACGGGTGTTCGACGAACCGAACCGAACTCGAACACTACGGGGGTGGCTCAACACTAGTAGGGACAGGAAACCTGGCTCAGCAGGAAGTCCAGCATTCTCAAAGCCCCAAGGAGAAAGCTGTCACCTACAGTAGCTCAGCACTGGGGTCAAGCCTCAAAAAACTGAGTGACAGATCACACACCTTGAGACAGCTCACCTCAGGACAAAGACTTGCTTGCAATATAGTTATGCTGAAAAGCTGGCAAAAGAAACCTTCTAGAACATTCCAGAAACATAATCCCTTAAGAAGTTATGGAAATAGTCCCAGCCATACATCGTGTATATTTCTGAGATCTCTAGAACATTGCAAACGCCCGCCAGGGTCTCATCTGTTATAGCACCCTAGGGTGGGGAGATATGTAGAATGTAGTGATGAGCGAGCACTAAAATGCTCGGGTACTCGTTCATGTCGAGCAACTTGGAATGATCGAGTGCTCGGACCAAGTAACGAGCCCAATGTAAGTCTATGGGAAACTCAAGCATTTTTCCGGCGGCTCCCCCCTGCCCAAATTGATGGGAACAGTGCTCAAATGACATGTAAACAGCATGGGGAAGACCCCTGGAAGCATTTCTGACTCCCAGGTCACTTCTGTTAACAACGTTGTCAGAGGTATTACGCCACTTAAGTAAGGCAAAATAAATTACCGAAAACAAAAATGCTCCTCCACACCTTGGGCTATGTTCACACGTAGCGTTTTTGATGCTTTTTTGCACTTTTGCATTGCTTTCAACCAAGACAAATGCATTCACCGGGAAATGTAATTTTAACATTTTACAACCTTATCTGGCCATGTGGTGTATGACACATCATCAGACACATCATGTTTCATTTATGATGGAGGGACTCTGAAAGTCACAAAGACTATTTTTATAGGGCCATTAGGCGACCCTTACTATTCTTAAAGGGCCAGCAGTCGGCTATGCTTTGTTGTTCCCATTATTAACGAGTGGGTCTCCTATACTGTTATTGCATATGCAGTGAAGCAACAGCTGCCAAAAATTTGGAGAAACTCCAATGCCCCTTGCAAGAGACGTAGAGGTCGGAGGGCCTCCTGAAAACAATGTTCCCATTATTAGGAAGAGTGTCTCCCATACTGTTTGCCTATGCAGTGAAGCAACAGTTGCCAAAAAATTGGAGGAACTCCAATGCCCCTTGCAAGAGACGTAGATATGTTGATATGATACATATGGTGGTGATATGGTAGTGGAGGATGAGGATGCAGAGAAAGAGGAGTACAAGAGCAAATAGACAAAATCAGGAAGTGTATACCCATGTCTGGGTGTGAAGACAGAGGTGCATGGGAATAGAGTTAGACCTCCCAAAAAAAGACATAGCATTTGAGTTTGTTACGCTGCTATCATTTGGTGGTATTGAGAAGTCTGGCCCAATCCAGCCCTTGTTCATTTTTATAAGAGTCAGCCTGTAGGCATTTTCAGTTGATAGGCGGATGCGCCGATCGGTTATAATTCCACCGGCGGCACTAAAAACCCACTCTGACAAAACGCTAGTGGCAGGGCAGGCCAGGACCTCCATGGCGTAGAGAGCCAGATCATGCCACGTGTCCAGCTTGGATATCCAATAATTATAGGGCACAGAGGAATCATGGAGGATGTTGGTATGGTCGGCAAGGTACTCTCTCAGCATCTTCCGCAACTTTTCCCTCCTTGAGAGAGTACCCCGCGCATCAGGGAACTTTGACAGTGTTCCTCTGCCTCTGCTAGATTGCATTTGTGTCTCTCTCGCCTGTACTTGTTGGTTGTCCAAAGAACTGTGACCTCTGCCTCCAGCATTTTTTTTAATAATTCCGCAACAAGGGCCTTCTCGTACTCCATCATTTTATTAGGCCTGTCCTGCAAGGGAATAAGAGACAGAAAATTCTCCTTGCAGCGCGGGTCTAGAAGTGTCACCAAACAATAATGACTGTCACCCAAAATTTGGACAATGCGAGGGTCACGGGAAAGGCAGCGTAACATAAAATCAGCCATGTGTGCCAGACTGCAAAGACTTCCATGTCCTCACCAAGAGGACGACTGGCCATGCACTCCTCCTCATCCTCCTCCTCTTCCTCCTCCTCCCTGTCCTCAGGTCATCCACGCTGAACAGATGGTATGAAAATTGTGCAGGTAGTACTATCTATAGTGCAGGAAACTAGCTCCTGTTCTTCCTCTTCCTCTTTCTCATTGTCACCCAATCCACATTGGGATGAGATGAGGCTGGGCTGTGTTGAACCACCCTTGCTCCATCTCATCTAGCTCCGCCTGCAATGCATCCTCTTTAATTGTGAGCAGAGAGAGTTTCAGAAGACAGAGAAGCGGGATGGTGACGCTAATTATGGCATCATCGCCGCTCACCATCTTGATGGAGTCCTCAAAGTATTGAAGGATGGTACATATGTCTGACATACATGTCCACTCCTGAGGTCTTATGTGTAGAGTCAGAACTGAATACTGACGGCCTTGTTGATGCTGATAGTCAACAACTGCCCTCTTCTGCTCACAAATCCTTCCCAACATCTGCAATGCAGAGTTCCAACTTGTGAGGCCATCACAGATCATTCGGTGAGCTGGAAGCTGCAAACGCTGCTGAAGCATGGCAAGGGCAGCGGAAGCTGTTGCTGACTTTCTAAAATGGGCACACAGGCGGCGTACTTTGACAAGCAGATCCGACAGATCCGGGTAGTTTTTGAGAAACCGCTGAACCACGAGGTTAAGCACATTAGCCAGGCATGGTACGTGTTTGAGCTCGCCTCGCCTCAGAGCCGCCACCAGGTTACGGCCATTGTCACACACGACCATGCCTGTAGGTTTAGCGGTGTCAGCCACACTACTGCCTGCTCTTTCAGATCTGTCCACAACTCTTCAGCGTTGTGCAGTTTGTCACCTAAGCATATTAGCTTCAGCACAGCCTGTTGCCGCTTGGCCGAGGCAGTGCTGCAGTGCTTCCAGCTTGTGACTGATGTGGTCATTTCAGAGATGGAGGCTGAAGAGGAGGAGGTGCAGGAGCTGTAGAATGTGGGGGCACCCCTGATTGACCCAGGGCCCGCAATCCTCGGCATCGGGAGTACGTGTTCCATTCCAAGGTTTGACAGTGTCCCGACTTCCACTATATTAACCCAGTGTGCCATCAGCGAGATGTACCGTCCCTGCCCACAAGCACTTGTTCACGTGCCCGTGTTTAGGTGGACTTTCCCAGTAACTGCGCTGTTGAGGGCACGTTTAATGTTGTGGGACATGTGCTCATGTAATGCGTGGACGGCACACCAGGAGAAATAGTGGTGGCTGGGGACCGAGTACCGAGGGACGACCACCGCCATCAGGTTGTGGAAAGCTACCATCTCCACGAGTCTGAAAGGCAGCATTTTGAGTGCTAGCATTCGCGAAATGTGAGAATTTACTAGTGTGGCCTGTGGGCTGTTGACTGCGTATTTGCGCTTGCGTTCCAAGGACTGGGGTAGGGACAACTGAGCGCTGCGCTGGGACAAGGACATAGATGTGCTTGCTGATGGTGCTAGTTGAGATTGTGCAATGACAGGTGCAGAGCGGGAGGCATCTTCGCATTTGCCATGGAAAGGGGATTGGCTTGCACGCACAACAGCGGTAAAAGCAGTGGTGACACTGTTTCCGGACCCTGGGGTTTGGCCCACTTAGTCGGGTGCTTTACTGCCATGTGCCTGATCATGCTGGTGGTGGTCAGGCTGCTAGTTTTGCTACCCCTGCTGATGCTGGCCTGGCAGGTGGTGCAAATGGCCTTTTTGGGGTTATCTGCAGCGTCTTTAAAAAATAACCAGACTCGGGAAGACCTAACAGTTGTACTGGCAACATCTGTTGTGTTGGCATCACGAGGAACGCTTTCCCGCCTTGTGTCTGTGGTCACCACACTGCTTCTTCCTGCCTGTTGTGGTGCTACGACTCCCTCCCCCTGTGTGATGCTTTCCTCGCTCTGTATGTCCCCCTGCAAGTTGGGTCAGTTACTATATCATCCACTACTTCGTCTTCCACTTCCTCACCCTGGTCCTCCTCCTGACTTTCTTGCAATTGTGTCTCATCATCATTATCATCCACCTGTTGCAAAAGTAATTGCACTTTCCCACCATCGCTTTCGTGTGACCGTGGATGCTCCAATATATGGGCATCGCTATACGTGTTCTCCTCTTGACTCGCTTGAAGCTGTCCGGGCGAGTGACCCGAATCTACACTTCTGAGTGTCCAAGTGTGGGATAAGTTGTCTCCAGGCACTCTGCATGGTGGGAGGAAGGAGGATCAGGGTGAGGAATATGCGGTCCAGACTCACGGCTACTGAGACTTTACCATGTGGAAGACAGGGTGGTAGTGGTGGTGGCAAAGTGACTGGAAGAATTATTTGCTATTAGTGTTGAGCGAGCATGCTCGACACTGCTCGGTACTCGCCCGAGCATCACGCTACTCGGGATGTTCAGCGAGCACCGAGCATTTCTGGGTTACTCGGGCAGGAGCTCGGGTCTCCGCCCTTCATGTTTGGTACTCTTTACAGAGCCAATGAACATGCAAGAATTGCCAGCCAGTCACTGTAATGCTGCAGCCATGTTGTTTGTGGGCAATACAGTGATTGGCTGGCCGCACAGCGTCACCTTGAGTATTTAAAACCGGGCGCCGCCATCTTGGACACAGTCACTCCGGATCAGCCAGTGTAGGGACAGCGCTGCTGATTTAGGGAGAGATATATCCTGCGAAATAGTTAGTGTAGGGTCTGTAAAGGCTGCTAGATCAAACAAACAGTCCTTCTCAGGACTAATATCCATCCCAGATATCAGGCAGGCAGGCTGTATAGGAGACGCAGTGGTTATACCAGCTAACGCTGCATTACAGTCCTGTGTGCTCCTGTTGCTGAAATTGCTGGACTTAGCTTCAGGTCTCGGGGGCCAGGAAAAATCTTTTTTTTTTTATCTAAATCCTCTTTTTTTTCCTCATTCACACTGTACAAATACCCATCTTATTAACCTTTTGGTGTCCACCCACCCCCCCCCCAAAAAAAAGCGTGTCTCTGATTTTTCAGACACAAATATATCTGTTGAAAATAGTGTGGTGTAGGTCAGAGAAATAGAAGTGTGGTTTTGCAGTTCCATGGGCCATTTGTATCTAAAAAAAACAGTTTGAGTGTGTCGCTCACTGTTCAGCCGCAAATATATATATTTAAAACAGTCTGGTATACACCAGTAAATTATAACTGTGGTTTTGCTGTTCCATGGTAAAAATCTCTATTATCCTGTTTTTGGCATTTTTTGACGTAAAAAAAAAAATTAGTGTCTCCCTGATTTTTCAGACACAAATATATCTGTTGAAAATAGTCTGGTGTAGGCCAGGGAGACAGTAGTGTGCTTTTGCTGTTCCACGGTAAAAAATCTCTATTATCCTACTTTTGGCATTTTTTGCCATAAAAAAAAAATAATAGTGTCTCCCTGATTTTTCAGACACAAATATATCTGTTGAAAATAGTCTGGTGTAGGCCAGAGAGACAGAAGTGTGCTTTTGCTGTTCCACGGTAAAAAAAATCTCTATTATTCTGCTTTTGGCATTTTTTGCCGTAAAAAAAAAATAATAGTGTCTCCCTGATTTTTCAGACACAAATATATCTGTTGAAAATAGTCTGGTGTAGGCCCGAGAGATAGAAGTGTGGTTTTGCAGTTCCACAGTTCAAACCTCTGTATTATCCAATTTTGGGCCATTTGTATCTAAAAAAAACAGTTTGAATGTGTCGGTCACTGTTCAGCCGCAAATACATATATTTAAAAAAGTCTGGTATACACCAGTCAATTATAACTGTGGTTTTGCTGTTCCACGGTAAAAAATCTCTATTATCCTGCTTTTGGCATTTTTTGCTGTAAAAAAAATATATTAGTGTCTCCTGATTGTTCAGACACAAATATATCTGTTGAAAATAGTCTGGTGTAGGCCGGAGAAATACAAGTGTGGTTTTGCAGTTCCACGGGTCAAATCTCTGTATTATCCTGCTTTTGACATTTTTTGCCGTAAAAAATAAATAATAGTGTCTCCTGATTGCTCAGACACAAATATATCTGTTGAAAATAGTCTGGTGTAGCATGAGAAATACAAGTGTGGTTTTGCAGTTCCACGGTTCAAACCTCTGTATTATCCACTTTTGGGCCATTTGTATCTCAAAAAAAAAGTTTGAGTGAGTCGCTCACTGTTCAGCCGCAAATATATATATATTTAAAAAAGTCTGGTATACACCAGTAAATTATAACTGTGGTTTTGCTGTTCCACGGTAAAAAAATCTCTATTATCCAGTTTTTGGCATTTCTTGACGTAAAAAAAACTTAATAGTGTCTCCCTGATTTTTCAGACACAAATATATCTGTTGAAAATAGTCTGGTGTAGGCCAGAGAGCCAGAAGTGTGCTTTTGCTGTTCCACAGTAAAAAATCTCTATAAGCCTGCTTTTGACATTGTTTGCCATAAAAAAAAATAATAGTGTCTCCCTGATTTTTCAGACACAAATATATCTGTTGAAAATAGTCTGGTGTAGGCCAGAGAGACAGAAGTGTGCTTTTGCTGTTCCACGGTAAAAAATCTCTATTATCCTGCTTTTGGCATTTTTTGCCGTAAAAAAAAAATAATAGTGTCTCCCTGATTTTTCAGACACAAATATATCTGTTGAAAATAGTCTGGTGTAGGCCCAAGAGATGCAAGTGTGGTTTTGCAGTTCCACGGTTCAAACCTCTGTATTATCCACTTTTGGGCCATTTGTATCTAAAAAACCAGTTTGAGTGTGTAGCTCACTGTTCAGCCGCAAATATATATATTTTAAAAAGTCTGGTATACACCAGTAAATTATAACTGTGGTTTTTGCTGTTCCACGGTAAAAAATCTCTAGTATTCTGTTTTTGCATTTTTTTGCTGTAAAAAATAAATAATAGTGTCTCCTGATTGTTCAGACACAAATATATCTGTTGAAAATAGTCTGGTGTAGGCCCGAGAAATACAAGTGTGGTTTTGCAGTTCCACGTGTCAAATCTCTGTATTATCCTGCTTTTCGCAATTTTTGAAGTAAAAAATAAATAATAGTGTCTCCTGATTGCTCAGACACAAATATATCTGTTGAAAATAGTCTGGTGTAGGCCCGAGAAATACAAGTGTGGTTTTGCAGTTCCACGGTTCAAACCTCTGTATTATCCACTTTTGGGCCATTTGTATCTAAAAAAACAGTTTGAGTGTGTCGCTCACTGTTCAGCGGCAAATATATATATTTAAAAAAGTCTGGTATACACCAGTAAATTATAATTGTGGTTTTGCTGTTCCACGGTAAAAAATCTCTATTATCCAATTTTTTGCATTTCTTGACGTAAAAAAAAATTAATAGTGTCTCCCTGATTTTTCAGACACAAATATATCTGTTGAAAATAGTCTGGTGTAGGCCAGAGAGCCAGAAGTGTGCTTTTGCTGTTCCACAGTAAAAAATCTCTATAAGCCTGCTTTTGACATTTTTTGCCATAAAAAAAAAATAATAGTGTCTCCCTGATTTTTCAGACACAAATATATCTGTTGAAAATAGTCTGGTGTAGGCCAGAGAGACAGAAGTGTGCTTTTGCTGTTCCACGGTAAAAAATCTATATTATCCTGCTTTTGGCATTTTTTGCCATAAAAAAAAAAATAATAGTGTCTCCCTGATTTTTCAGACAAAAATATGTCTGTTGAAAATAGTCTGGTGTAGGCCCAAGAGATACAAGAGTGGTTTTGCAGCTCCACGGTTCAAACCTCTGTATTATCCACTTTTGGGCCATTTGTATCTAAAAAAATCAGTTTGAGTGTGTCGCTCACTGTTCAGCGGCAAATATATATATTTAAAAAAGTCTGGTATACACCAGTAAATTATAACTGTGGTTTTGCTGTTCCACGGTAAAAAATCTCTATTATCCAGTTTTTGGCATTTCTTGACGTAAAAAAAAAATAATAGTGTCTCCCTGATTTTTCAGACACAAATATATCTGTTGAAAATAGTCTGGTGTAGGCCAGAGAGCCAGAAGTGTGCTTTTGCTGTTCCACAGTAAAAAATCTCTATAAGCCTGCTTTTGACATTTTTCGCCATAAAAAAAAAATAATAGTGTCTCCCTGATTTTTCAGACACAAATATATCTGTTGAAAATAGTCTGGTGTAGGCCAGAGAGCCAGAAGTGTGCTTTTGCTGTTCCATAGTAAAAAATCTCTATAAGCCTGCTTTTGACATTTTTTGCCATAAAAAAAAATAATAGTGTCTCCCTGATTTTTCAGACACAAATATATCTGTTGAAAACAGTCTGGTGTAGGCCAGAGAGACAGAAGTGTGCTTTTGCTGTTCCACGGTAAAAAATCTCTATTATCCTGTTTTTGGCATTTTTTGCCGTAAAAAAATAAATAATAGCGTCTCCCTGATTTTTCAGACACAAATATATCTGTTGAAAATAGTCTGGTGTAGGCCCAAGAGATACAAGTGTAGTTTTGCAGATCCACGGTTCAAACCTCTGTATTATCCACTTTTGGGCCATTTGTATCTAAAAAAACTGTTTGAGTGTGTAGCTCACTGTTCAGCTGCAAATATATATATTTAAAAAAGTCTGGTATACACCAGTAAATTATAACTGTGGTTTTGCTGTTCCACGGTAAAAAATCTCTATTATCCTGTTTTTGGAATTTTTTGACATAAAAAAAAATAATAGTGTTTCCCTGATTTTTCAGACACAAATATATCTGTTGAAAATAGTCTGGAGTAGGCCTGAGAGATAGAAATGTGGTTTTGCAGTTCCACGGTTCAAACCTCTGTATTTTCCACTTTTGGGCCATTTGTGTCTAAAAAAAACAGTTTGAGTGTGTCGGTCACTGCTCAGCCGCAAATATATATATTTTAAAAAGTCTGGTATACACCAGTAAATTATAACTGTGCTTTTGCAGTTCCACGGTAAAAAATCTCTATTATCCTGCTTTTGGCATTTTTTGCCGTAAAAAATAAATAATAGTGTCTCCTGATTATTCAGACACAAACATATCTGTTGAAAACAGTCTGATGTAGGCCCGAGAAATACAAGTGTGGTTTTGCAGTTCCACGGGTCAAATCTCTGTATTATCCTGCTTTTCGCAATTTTTGACGTAAAAAATAGATAATAGTGTCTCCTGATTTTTCAGACACAAATATATCTGTTGAAAATAGTCTGGTGTAGGCCCGAGAAATACAAGTGTGGTTTTGCAGTTCCACGTGTCAAATCTCTGTATTATCCTGCTTTTCGCAATTTTTGAAGTAAAAAATAAATAATAGTGTCTCCTGATTGCTCAGACACAAATATATCTGTTGAAAATAGTCTGGTGTAGGCCCGAGAAATACAAGTGTGGTTTTGCAGTTCCACGGTTTAAACCTCTGTATTATCCACTTTTGGGCCATTTGTATCTAAAAAAATCAGTTTGAGTGTGTCGCTCACTGTTCAGCGGCAAATATATATGTTTAAAAAAGTCTGGTATACACCAGTAAATTATAACTGTGGTTTTGCTGTTCCACGGTAAAAAATCTCTATTATCCAGTTTTTGGCATTTCTTGACGTAAAAAAATAATAATAGTGTCTCCCTGATTTTTCAGACACAAATATATCTGTTGAAAATAGTCTGGTGTAGGCCAGAGAGCCAGAAGTGTGCTTTTGCTGTTCCACAGTAAAAAATCTCTATAAGCCTGCTTTTGACATTTTTCGCCATAAAAAAAAAATAATAGTGTCTCCCTGATTTTTCAGACACAAATATATCTGTTGAAAATAGTCTGGTGTAGGCCAGAGAGCCAGAAGTGTGCTTTTGCTGTTCCACAGTAAAAAATCTCTATAAGCCTGCTTTTGACATTTTTTGCCATAAAAAAAAATAATAGTGTCTCCCTGATTTTTCAGACACAAATATATCTGTTGAAAATAGTCTGGAGTAGGCCTGAGAGATAGAAATGTGGTTTTGCAGTTCCACGGTTCAAACCTCTGTATTTTCCACTTTTGGGCCATTTGTGTCTAAAAAAAACAGTTTGAGTGTGTCAGTCACTGTTCAGCCGCAAACATATATATTTTAAAAAGTCTGGTATACACCAGTAAATTATAACTGTGCTTTTGCTGTTCCACGGTAAAAAATCTCTATTATCCTGCTTTTGGCATTTTTTGCCGTAAAAAATAAATAATAGTGTCTCCTGATTATTCAGACACAAACATATCTGTTGAAAACAGTCTGGTGTAGGCCCGAGAAATACAAGTGTGGTTTTGCAGTTTCACGGGTCAAATCTCTGTATTATCCTGCTTTTCGCAATTTTTGACGTAAAAATTAGATAATAGTGTCTCCTGATTTTTCAGACACAAATATATCTGTTGAAAATAGTCTGGTGTAGGCCCGAGAAATACAAGTATGGTTTTACAGTTTCACGGGTCAAATCTCTGTATTATCCTGCTTTTCGCAATTTTTGACGTAAAAAATAAATAATAGTGTCTCCTGAATGTTCAGACACAAATATATCTGTTGAAAATAGTCTGGTGTAGGCCTGAGAAATACAAGTGTGGTTTTGCTGTTCCACAGTTCAAACCTCTGTATTATCCACTTTTGAGCCCTTTGTATCTAAAAAAAACAGTTTGAGTGTGTCGCTCACTTTTCAGCCGTAAATATATATTTAAAAAAGTCTGGTATACACCAGTAAATTATAACTGTGGTTTTGCTGTTCCATGGTAAAAAATCTCTATTATCCTGTTTTTGCATTTTTTTGCTGTAAAAAATAAATAATAGTGTCTCCTGATTGTTCAGACACAAATATATCTGTTGAAAATAGTCTGGTGTAGGCCCAAGAAATACAAGTGTGGTTTTGCAGTTCCACGGTTCAAATCTCTGTATTATCCACTTTTGGGCCATTTGTATCTAAAAAAACAGTTTGAGTGTGTCGCTCACTGTTCTTCCTCAAATTTATATATTTAAAAAAGTCTGGTATACATCAGTAAATTATAACTGTGGTTTTGCTGTTCCACGGTAAGAAATCTCTATTATTCAGCTTTTGGTATTTTTTACGTATAGAAAAACAGTGTAATGCACACGCCCGGACTGACTGACTTGTGCGTGTTTAGTGGTTCCACTGTGCCATGAACCGGAGAGTGCCTGGAGGGGCGTAACTAAGTATCTGCTCGATCCGATCAAGGTCTCACGATGGCATATGACGCCAATGCACCAGGGAGGAACCGAGCAGAGGGACCAGGGTCTACTCCAGGTCAGACTCCGGACACGGCTGTTGACCCACACCGGGGAATACAGGAACAGGCAGGCTAGAGCGCATGCTGGGTAGGGTCCAGTACAGACTGGGAGACGAGTTCAGAGCCACAGATGCGGTAATCAAACAGAGTAAAGCAAAACCGCAGGTGCGGTAGACAAGGCTGAGCAGAGCGAAACCGCAGACGCGGCAGACAGGGCCGAGCAGAGCAAAACCGCAGACGCGGTGGACAGGGCTGAGCAAATCGAAACCGCTGACGCGGTGAACAAGGCTGAGCAAAGCGAAAGCGCAGACGCGGTGGACAAGGCTGAGCAGAGCGAAACCGCAGACTAGGTGGACAAGGCTGAACATAGCGAAAACGCAGACGCGGTGGACAAGGCTGAGCAGAGCGAAACCGCAGACACGGTGGACAGGGCTGAGCAGAGAGAAACCGCAGACGCGGTGGACAAGGCAGAGCAGTACGAAACCGCAGACACGGTGGACAGGGCTGAGATAAATCGCCGAAGAGGTAAACAAAGACAAAGCAAAGGGGACAGAGCTCTGTTCACATGGAACAGACAGGAAAAGAAAGGCAGAACAAGATACACACAAGGTACTTGCAAAGAAGTAGCGAAAGGACTCCAACTCACAAACGGAAGTACAATGACAATGAGTAGAAGTTAGGTGCAGGTTCAGACTCTACAGAAAAAGGGAGCAAATGGACATAAATACAAAACAGGTAAGAAACTAGGAGACAGTTCAGACAAGAACAGTTACTGCAACAAAATGCAGGAACGAGCCTAGGTAAAGCCAAGTGCTGGTTCAGACACTGCAGAAAAAGGCAGCAAACGGACATAAAGACAAAACAGGTAGGAAGCTAGGAGACAGTTCAGACAGGAACTGTACTGCAACAAATACAGGAGCGAGTCTGGGTATGCGGCCCCAGAGGGCGAGACAAACAGGCTAGGAACATGTTCAGACAGGCCTGGAAATACAGCCTCCAGGAAGGCAGAGAGACAGCTGGCTAGTGTGCACAGACAGGACACAGTTCAGACACGGGAACTGATACCATAAGGCAGGAAACATAGACAGGACCTGGCATGTCAGCGACCAGAAGCCAACTGACAGAACAAGATGCTCAGGCATGGATTCCAAGAAGCAGCTGGTTTAAATACCAGGTGACAGACAGCAATAGGCTGAGGACGCATTAGGGGTGCGTCTGCAGCAGCCACAAGAATCAGAAAGTTCGGCGGGCGTCGCCCTAAACAGCAAGAGCAAAGCAAAGCAGACAACATGGAAAGAAACCAGAGTGGCAGTCTGGACTAGAGATGAGCGTTGTTCGACTCAAACTGTTCGCCAATCTCAAATTCGAGCAGTTTTGGGCGGTGTTCGAGCCGTTCGGCGAACACGAACGATTTAAAAAAAATTCGGCTGTTCGAGGTTATGTTCGATAACTGTTCGTGCACCAAAATCATAACTGGATTTTTTCTCAGTAATAATGAAAATTAATGTTAATACGCAGTTTGAGTGTACAGCGGGGCGGGGGGAGGGGCAGGGGATGGATCTCTGCAGGAATAATGAAGATCTCCATTTTTTTTTCTCTTTCCCGCATTTACAGTGGGGAGGTGCAATCTGTCAGCCTATCAGCAGCGCACACACGGAGCGAAGTGCTTTTTTTCACACAAGCAAGGGTATGTGTCATTGGCAGTGTATGTCACATGTCCTTGCCCTATAAGACCCAGCCATTTTCCCCATCGCCACCATTTTCTCACTGCTGCAGCTGCGTGTTAGACGGCACCGCTGTTGCTGTGTGCGCTATACCTTGTTAATTTCAAGCCAATTTTCGCACAAATCTACAGATAGCTTGGGAGTAGGGAATAGTTGTGATTGCAGTCCTTTTAAGGACTAGGTTACAGCATTTCCTATGACTTTTATCAGGCAGGTCTGTGCTCTTAAATAGATAGGTTGGGAGTAAAGACTAATTGTAATTGCAGTCCTTTTCAGGACTAAGTTACATCAGTTCCTATCAGTTTTTGCCAGGCAGGTCTGTGCCAGTGCTGTGCAAGTTTTTTTCACAGCATTTGGCTAAATCTAGCAAAGCTAATCCTTTTTGGCCTATTGCAGGGTGTGTTAGTCAGTGGAGTAGCCTATCTGTGTTGCAAGCTACACCACCTGTGTATAGAATACCAATTTTTTTTACTGCACCTAGTGAAGTAAAACCTTTTGGGCATAGCATCATTCTATTAGTCAATCTATACTGACCTCCATCAGGTTGCAAATTGAATATAATTTTTTTCTGCATCTAGCTCTGAAAAAAAAAATTGGGCTTCTAGCAGTGTGTGGGACTTGTTCTATTAGTCCATCTATACTGACCTCCATCAGGTTGCAAATTGAATATAATTTTTTTCTGCATCTAGCTCTGAAAAAATATTTGGGCTTCTAGCAGTGTGTGGAACTTGGTCTATTAGTCCATCCATACTGACCTCAATCAGGTTGCAAATTAAAAATAATTTTTTTCTTCATCTAGCTCTGAAAAAATATTTGGGCTTCTAGCAGTGTGTGGGACTTGTTCTATTAGTCCATCTATACTGACCTCCATCAGGTTGCAAATTGAATATAATTTTTTTCTGTATCTAGCTCTGAAAAAATATTTGGGCTTCTAGCAGTGTGTGGGACTTGGTCTATTAGTCCATCTATACTGACGTCCATCAGGTTGCAAATCAAAAATATTTTTTTTCTGCATCTAGCTCTGAAAAAATATTTGGGCTTCTAGCAGTGTGTGGGACTTGGTCTATTAGTCCATTTATACTGACCTCCATCAGGTTGCAAATTGAATATAATTTTTTTCTGCATCTAGCTCTGAAAAAATATTTGGGCTTCTAGCAGTGTGTGGGACTTGGTCTATTAGTTCATCCATACTGACCTCCATCAGGTTGCAAATTAAAAATAATTATTTTCTTCATCTAGCTCTGAAAAAATATTTGGGCTTCTAGCAGTGTGTGGGACTTGTTCTATTAGTCCATCTATACTGACCTTCATCAGGTTGCAAATTGAATATAATTTTTTTCTGCATCTAGCTCTGAAAAAATATTTGGGCTTCTAGCAGTGTGTGGGACTTGGTCTATTAGTCCATCTATACTGACCTCCATCAGGTTGCAAATTAAAAATAATTTTTTTCTGCATCTAGCTCTGAAAAAATATTTGGGCTTCTAGCAGTGTGTGGGACTTGGTCTATTAGTCCATCTATACTGACCTCCATCAGGTTGCAAATTCAATATAATTTTTTTCTGCACCTAGCTCTGAAAAAATATTTGGGCTTCTAGCAGTGTGTGGGACTTGGTCTATTAGTACATCTATACTGACCTCCATCAGGTTGCAAATTGAATATAATTTTTTTCTGCATTTAGCTCGGAAAAAAGATTTGGGCTTCTAGCAGTGTGTGGGGCTTGTTCTATTAGTCCATCTATACTGACCTCCATCAGGTTGCAAATTGAATATAATTTTTTTCTGCATCTAGCTCTGAAAAAATATTTAGGCTTCTAGCAGTATGTGGGACTTGTTCTATTAGTCCATCTATACTGACCTCCATCAGGTTGCAAATTGAATATAATTTTTTTCTGCATCTAGCTCTGAAAAAATATTTGGGCTTCTAGCAGTGTGTGGGACTTGGTCTATTAGTCCATCTATACTGACCTCCATCAGGTTGCAAATTGAATATAATTTTTTTCTGCATCTAGCTCTGAAAAAATATTTGGGCTTCTAGCAGTGTGTGGGGCTTGTTCTATTAGTCCATCTATACAGACCTCCATCAGGTTGCAAATTGAATATAATTTTTTTCTGCATCTAGCTCTGAAAAAATATTTGGGCTTCTATCAGTGTGTGGGACTTGGTCTATTAGTCCATCTATACTGACCTCCATCAGGTTGCAAATTGAATATAACTTTTTTCTGCATCTAGCTCTGAAAAAATATTTGGGCTTCTAGCAGTGTGTGGGACTTGGTCTATTAGTCCATCTATACTGACCTCCATCAGGTTGCAAATTAAAAATATTTTTTTTCTGCATCTAGCTCTGAAAAAATATTTGGGCTTCTAGCAGTGTGTGGGACTTGGTCTATTAGTCCATCTATACTGACCTCCATCAGGTTGCAAATTAAAAATAATTTTTTTCTGCATCTAGCTCTGAAAAAATATATGGGCTTCTAGCAGTGTGTGGGACTTGTTCTATTAGTCCATCTATACTGACCTCCATCAGGTTGCAAATTGAATATAATTTTTTTCTGCATCTAGCTCTGAAAAAATATTTGGGCTTCCAGCAGTGTGTGGGACTTGGTCTATTAGTCCATCTATACTGACCTCCATCAGGTTGCAAATTGAATATAATTTTTTTCTGCATCTAACCCAGCCAATAGGTTTGGCCTAATACCACAGTTTGGCCACTCAGCTCTGCTCGGTTCCCATCCATTGTTTTTTTGTGCAAACAACTCCAGAGTTGTGAATTAGTTAACCACCAAAATGAGTGGGAAAAGGCCTGCTGCTGGTGGAAAGGGGAATAGGCGTGTTGGGAAGGGGAAAAAAGGTTGTGTCCGTGGGGTAGGTGTTAAAGCAACAGTAACATCTGCAGAAGAAAGACCATCTTCCAGCCAAACTAAAATGTCTACTTCTTTTAGCGGACAATGTGATAAGATCCCTTTCTTATGGCCACGCCAATCGCTACAAATTCCAGATGAGGCACAAAAACAGCAGGTGCTTCAATGGATATCAAGTGCTCCTTTAAGTGGGCTCTCCTCCACATCAACTTCAACATCACAAATACTCCAATCCTCAAAGGTGTCACCCCAATCGCACTTGCTTCCTCACAGCTCCCAAATCTCCAGCTACCCGTCTGAGTATGAGGTAGAACAGATGGTTGAGTCTGCAGAGCTGTTTACTCATACTATAGCCTGGGAATCAGAGGTCGGCTCCAGCGCTTCTGTGAATCCAGACGAGGAAATGATCTGCACTGATGCCCAGAATCTTTATGAGTCGGATCCAGGACCAGACGCTGAAGATTTTGACCATAATGTAGACCCTCATTCCCAAACTGTAACTCCTGTTGGTGGAGACAATGAGGAAGACGATGATGAGACTCAAATACCTGATTGGAGCGACAACTTTAGTTTTTTGTCAGGGCAGGAACAGGTTGGCTCTGAGGACGACGGGTGTGATAACGCACAGGGTGATGATGATGAGGTTGGAGATCCCACTTACTGTCAACCCACAGTCAGCCAAGAGATGAGGTCAGCAGAGGAGGTGGAGGAGAATGCTAGTGACGACGAGGTCAGGTTGCGCCTTCATGGACAGAGACATAGTACTGGAAGCACGTCAACAACTGCATCCTCAAACACAACTCTGCCTCTCACCACAAGTCGTGGTGGCTCTTCAGGTCGCATGGATGCTAAGCCTTGCATAGCCTGGGCATTTTTTCAGATCGATACAGATGACCCAACTCGTGTTATCTGTAACATTTGTCAGCAAAAGCTAAGTAGAGGCCAAAAAAGACATAGTTTGAGTACTTCATGCATGAACCGGCACATGGACATGAAGCATAAGCTGCAGTGGGAAGCTCACTGTGCTACAATGCGGCCTAGCCGGCCGGGCCAACCACCGTCTGCCATATCTTGTGCATCCGCGGCCTCTTCATCCTCTGTGACTGGGGGGACAGCAGTCACACCTGTTTTGGGATGCAGACCTGCCACCTCTTTACCCGCAACAGCCAGCGTGATTGGCAGGTCATCATTTTCTTTGGAGGTGGTAACACCAGCTGGTGTTGAGCGCTGTCCGACATCGATAGCACCACCTTTGGATCAAGGCAACCTAACATGTCCGCCTGCATCTTCCTCACAGACCGGCAGTTTGCCGGGGACACCCTTATCAACACCGTCTAAGCACAATAGCCAGCCCTCGGTCCCTCAGATGTGGACAAGTAAAAGACCATTTCCTCCTAGCCATGAGAAAGCTAAGAGGTTGAATTTCACCATCTGCAAGCTCTTGGCTACAGAAATGCTGCATTTCCGCCTGGTGGACACAGAGGATTTTCGAGACCTTATGTCCGTCGCAGTGCCCCAGTACCAGATGCCCAGTCGGCACTACTTCTCAAAGAAAGGTGTGCCTGCGCTCCACCAGCATGTCGCACACAACATCACCGCTTCTTTGAGAAACTCTGTGTGTGACAGGGTGCATTTCACCACAGACACTTGGACGAGTAGGCATGGACAGGGGCGTTACATGTCGCTGACTGGGCACTGGGTAACTATGGTGACAGTAGGACAAGGGGCTGCTGTCCAAGTCTTGCCGTCCCCACGAGTTGTGCGTCAATCCTCTTTATCTAGAAGTTCCTCCACTGCTTCTGCCTCCTCAACCTCTTCCACCTGCACCCAAAGCCTGTCTGGTCATGCCACAAGCTTTCTAACTGCACAGAAGGGATCCTCCACACCTCCTTACTATGCTGGCAGTAGGGCTCAACGTCATCAGGCGGTTTTTACTTTGAAATGTCTGGGAAATGTGAGTCACACAGCTGAGGAGTTGTGGTCAGCTCTGGAGAACCAATTTCATGAATGGTTGTCTCCACTGGACCTGAAACCAGGGAAGGCCGTGTGCGACAATCCTGCAAACCTGGGTGCGGCCCTTCGCCGGGGCAATGTCACACACGTGCCTTGTATGGCTGACGTGTTGAACCTGATTGTCCAGCAATTTTTAGCCCACTATCCCGGACTAGATGGCCTTCTGCAGAGGGCACGGTCGCTGTGTGCTCACTTCCGCCATTCGCATCCCGCAGCTCAGCGACTTACATCTCTACAGAAGTCGTTGAGCCTGCCACTTCACCGGCAAAATGCGATGTGCCTACCCGGTGGAATTCATGTTGCAGCGACTGTGGCAGCATTGACAAGCCCTGGCGCAATCCGTTCTGACGTATAGCCTGGGCCAACGAGATCCAGAGGTGGGGCAAATCACGCTGGAGGAGTGGTCTCAGATCGGGGACCTATGCACCCTTCTGCACAGTTTTGAAATGGCGACGAAGATGTTTAGTGCTGACGATGCCATTATCAGCATGACTATTCCGGTGATTTACATGCTGGAGCACATGTTAAACAGAATTCGGAGTCAGGTGGTGGCACAAGAGGAGGTGGAGGAAGTGGAGGAGGAGGAGTTGTATGCAGAAGGGCTAACATCTGCAAGGTCCAGACGGTCGGCAGCACCAAGGCGGCAGGCATGTGAGGGTGGGGGAGATGGTTTTACCAGGGCGCATGGTAGCAGCCAAACTAGTGAGGAAGGTGCAGGAGCCCAGGAAGAAGTGGAGGACGAACTGATGGAAGACTCATCAGATGAGGGAGACCTTGATCACATTTCTGTTGTGCGAGGTTGGGGGAAGAGGACAGAGGAAGGAAGCATGATTGTTACCTCGCCACCAACACAACAGGGATTTGGTGCTCCTGGATGCGCAAGACACATGAGTGCCTTCTTGCTGCACTACCTGCAACATGACCCTCGAATTGTGAGAATTAGAAATAATCCTGACTACTTGGTTGCCACACGGTTAGATCCCCGGTACAAAAGTAAATTTGCAGAAATTATTCCTGCCATAGAAAGGGATGCACGCATGCAGGAGTATCAGCAGAGACTGTTGCAGAATCTTACATGTGCTTTTCCACAAAACACCAGTGGTGCACGTAGTGAATCTCACAGTTCCAACTTGCCAACCTTGGGACCGTCGAGTGTTCAGCACTCAAACCGTAACAGAAACACAGTATCTGCTGGTAACATCAATTTTGCGGAATCATTTCACCACTTTTTTAGCCCATCCTTTGCAAGGCCACAGGAGACAAGTGTAGCACCCTGAGGGTTCGGCTGCTACAGGGGTATTGCACCTCAACCCAGAGGTGTGATATTCCACTCCCGGGTAAGGATGGAGTGTGGATCTGAGCTCGGTAGGCTGCATGCACTACACACATCCCATTTCCGAGGAGCAGACCGACGGTACTCCCACTTAGAAATGTGCAGGTACGACCGAGTCTGTTCCTGGCTGGAGTGGGAGGGGGGGTGGTACATCCCATGTAGTGTAGGGGCAGATAGGGGGAGCAGCCTGGGTAAAGATAGGAGCTCATTGGGTGCTGGTCACCTGAGCTCACACATAGAGGGTGTATATAAGGTGGGCACCAACTAAGAACAGGGTCAGATGCAGAGAACAAGTCAGCAAGCAGAGGAAGAGGAGAAGAGAGAGACCCAGAGTGAGAGAGGAGAAGAGAGAGAGAGACCCAGAGGGGGAAACAGCAGAAAAGGACTCCAAGATCCCAACTTAAATCCCCGGGTGAAGAGTCGGCACAGGGTACCGGAACCCAAGCTGGTGGGGGGGCAAAACACACCCCAGCCAGAGACCGGAGACCGTGGGCAGCGTTTGTCACGGTCACCCATCACATCCACCCCGAAGGCACACCACATGAAGGGTCAGGGAACCCAAGGCCAAGGGTGTCCCAACAGAAGGCCCGAGGGAGCTGGACCTAGGTGGATCACTGGTGGGGACGGCCAGAGAACGGGACAGAAGGAGAGCTCAGGGCCACGCTCCGGACTTGTTTGGGGGTTGGCTGGATCCAGGACCTGGTGGACGCAGCACGGCTCGGGTGGTCACTCGAAGCTGGAGTGACCAGTACAACATCTGCAGTAAGTAAACACCCTTAACTGCACAACCCGACTCTGTCTTCATTGCCGTCTGCACTGCACCACCACAACCCCCATCCTCTGCACCTGTCCCCCCTGAGGCTATACCCCTCCCGTTGGGGGTTATCCCACCAAGCTGCGCATCCACCATCAGCCTCAGCGGACCCTGCTGCAGCGGCGGCCACAGTGACCGCATCACAACGGGTGGCGTAGTCGACACAAAAGAACTCTTAATAACATCTGTAGGACTGCCACATAACACTGAGCTTGACACCCTGGGCAC
Organism: Phyllobates terribilis; assembly: GCF_046119375.1. NCBI lineage: Eukaryota > Metazoa > Chordata > Amphibia > Anura > Dendrobatidae > Phyllobates > Phyllobates terribilis. Next base: position 209,932,389 of record NW_027362762.1, read on the forward strand.
GGGCCGGGTCACAGCCGCTCGGAGACTACAACCCCCCATCTGACCCGGTGCCGGGTATTCCCCTCAAAAAGGAATATGTCCCAGGGGGCGCGTCAACTTTGGTGTAGTCGGCAGGATTACGTGCCCGCAACACCCGGGTACTGCGTGCCTGAAGAAAAGTGCAAGTTTACCTCAGAAAGAAGTCTCCCGCCGGTTCCGGAGGGTCCACGCCATCGGACCCCATCACAGGTCGTTTCCCGCCGATTGTCCGCCATTTCCAGCTTGTTCCCGCCATCTGCAGAGTTTCCCGCCACTGGGCGACGCTTCCCGCCAAATCCGCAGATTTCCCGCCTTGGAAGAGCAGCGGACGCCATTATGGGCGTGCCAAAGGAGGGCAGGAGGCCGCCTCCCATCGTGGGCCAGGACAGAAAATGGCGCCAAAAGTGGAAACCGCCCCCACCAACAGAGACTGTGATGCTGGAGGTGTCTGTCAGCGTGAAAGAACTGCCCCTGGAGGTGACGGTCACCGAGTTGCCCCGGGACCGCCCTCTAAGTGGGAGGAGACGAAAGAAAAGAACGAAGATGGGTGCCGCCTGGAGCAGTCTGGAGCGAGCGCACCCGGAGGCAAGAAGTCTAACGAGGAGTAGCGGAGGAGCTTACCCGGATATGGAGAGAAAGCAGAACAGCACCGGCCCGCTGGCCAGGAGCCTGCTGGAAGAAGAGCAGAGCAGCACCGACCCGTTGGTCAGGAGCCTGCTAGACACCACGACCCCACTAGGCCTAGTGGAGGTCCTAGCACAGCTCCCCCGAGACCGGGAGTGTGCACAGACTGCCCTGGAGGGCCTCGCACGGAGGATGGCCCGGGTACAGCGAGAGACATTGGCGGAATGGAGCCGGGAGATGGCCCAGCAAGCTGAGACCAGTCAACGGAGCACGCTACCCTGGAAGAGGAAGCAGACCGCCTCTGAGGATGGCGCGGGAGGACCAAAGGCTGAAGACGGCGCCGAGAAGGGAGCCGAACGCATGGAGGCAGGTAAAGGGGACGCCTATACCCCAAGCCGGGAAACCGCCCACCTGCCCCAGCTCCCCGTCGCAGAGCCCGAAAGTCCCCCTGCTGTGCCCGTAGCCGCCATGTCACCGCTATGGACTAGGCCCCAACCGGAAGCCGCCGCCGCGACCCCTGTGACGTCATGCGCCTCGACCCGGAGCGTGACAAAGCAGGAAATACCACCAGCCTGGTCGCAAGGCCTAGTACCCCCGGGCGCCGCATCACCAACAGCGCCCCCTACCTCCGCGGAGCCTCCGGCCTGGCCGCAAGGCCAGGTAGCCCAGGGCGCCGCCGTCCTAACGGTGCCCTTCACCTTCATGGTGCCCCAGGCCTGGCCGCAAGGCCTGGGCAACCCGGGCGCCACCACCACCGCGCCCGCACCCGTAAAACCAAGGGTGCCACACCTGGGGGAGGACTTGTTCAGCCAGCTCACATGGCCGGACGGGCGGCCCTTCATCTGGCCCGAAGAATTCCATGAGCTGGAACGGCAGCAGAGACTAGGGCCCTTGTGTGAGCCCCTGATTCCGGCTCCGAAGCCCGTGGCACGGATCTCGCCCCCGCTTGAAGAGGCCCAATTTGAGTGGGACCCCACCGGAGAAGACCTAATGGGGTTCACTCAGGAAACCAGGGCAGCTGCAGCGGAGCGTGCTGAGTGTTGCCGACAGCAGCTCGAAGAGTTTGCGAGGGAGCGGAGAGAGAGGCGGGTCCGGGAACAGCAGGCCCAAGTACGGAGTGCCGAGCAGAAGAGCCGGACCAGGAGGGACCCCCGTGCAGCGCACAGTCCCCGTACCACCGGGACTGTAATAAAGTTTAACCTGCAGCATGGGTGGGGCTTCATTAGAGACAACAACACCCCCGGCGACGTCTTTGTCACGCGCAGAGACGTGGAGTCCCATCTGCCGGAGGGGCACAGAGGTCGTGACCTCTACATCGGAGACGAGGTCACCTTTACCCGGCACAAGTGTGCCAAAGGACCTTATGCCCTCCACGTACACCGCCTGACGGAGGAGGAGTTGCAGTGCGAGGAGGAGGAGCAAGAGGACCCGGACGGGTCTGAAGTTACAACCAGCTACAAGCAAAGAGCAGGAGGAAGACGCCGTTGAGTGCGGCAGAGCAGTAGATGTAAATAGTTACCCGACCGGGTACCAAAGAAACTGTTGCTACATATATAGTCCCCGTTGGGACCAGCATGAGTGAACTATTTACCCGTTATTCCGTATCCATACCAGGCTGAGGACTGTGAGCAGCCATTCCCTTCCCTTTACCTGGCCGAGGACTGAGAGCGGCCAACTTCCCCTGTATATAGTTGCGCTTCCTAAAGCGCCCCCTACTGGTTTTATAGGAAAACCAGTTTTCCAGAGAGACTGTCGCACTTTACCCGGTCACACGTTGCACAGTGACCGGAGGAGGAGCCAGAGGCGACGAGAATGTTTTATTTGCTAATATATGTTGTTTTATATGTTTATGAAAAAAAAAAAAAATGTATGTTTTTGGTGTTGTTTATGTCTTACAGCCCGAGGACGTGCTGTGGTTTACCAGGGGGGAATGTAGCACCCTGAGGGTTCGGCTGCTACAGGGGTATTGCACCTCAACCCAGAGGTGTGATATTCCACTCCCGGGTAAGGATGGAGTGTGGATCTGAGCTCGGTAGGCTGCATGCACTACACACATCCCATTTCCGAGGAGCAGACCGACGGTACTCCCACTTAGAAATGTGCAGGTACGACCGAGTCTGTTCCTGGCTGGAGTGGGAGGGGGGGGTGGTACATCCCATGTAGTGTAGGGGCAGATAGGGGGAGCAGCCTGGGTAAAGATAGGAGCTCATTGGGTGCTGGTCACCTGAGCTCACACATAGAGGGTGTATATAAGGTGGGCACCAACTAAGAACAGGGTCAGATGCAGAGAACAAGTCAGCAAGCAGAGGAAGAGGAGAAGAGAGAGACCCAGAGTGAGAGAGGAGAAGAGAGAGAGAGACCCAGAGGGGGAAACAGCAGAAAAGGACTCCAAGATCCCAACTTAAATCCCCGGGTGAAGAGTCGGCACAGGGTACCGGAACCCAAGCTGGTGGGGGGGCAAAACACACCCCAGCCAGAGACCGGAGACCGTGGGCAGCGTTTGTCACGGTCACCCATCACATCCACCCCGAAGGCACACCACATGAAGGGTCAGGGAACCCAAGGCCAAGGGTGTCCCAACAGAAGGCCCGAGGGAGCTGGACCTAGGTGGATCACTGGTGGGGACGGCCAGAGAACGGGACAGAAGGAGAGCTCAGGGCCACGCTCCGGACTTGTTTGGGGGTTGGCTGGATCCAGGACCTAGTGGACGCAGCACGGCTCGGGTGGTCACTCGAAGCTGGAGTGACCAGTACAACATCTGCAGTAAGTAAACACCCTTAACTGCACAACCCGACTCTGTCTTCATTGCCGTCTGCACTGCACCACCACAACCCCCATCCTCTGCACCTGTCCCCCCTGAGGCTATACCCCTCCCGTTGGGGGTTATCCCACCAAGCTGCGCATCCACCATCAGCCTCAGCGGACCCTGCTGCAGCGGCGGCCACAGTGACCGCATCACAACGGGTGGCGTAGTCGACACAAAAGAACTCTTAATAACATCTGTAGGACTGCCACATAACACTGAGCTTGACGCCCTGGGCACGGGCCGGGTCACAGCCGCTCGGAGACTACAACCCCCCATCTGACCCGGTGCCGGGTATTCCCCTCAAAAAGGAATATGTCCCAGGGGGCGCGTCACAAGAAGTCTGACACATAGTCAACGCCTAGAGACGATGGTACAGGAGTATCTCCAAGTAAACATTGAAGCCATGACTGTGTCACTGGACCCTTGCTCTTTTTGGGCTTCCAATCTGGATAAATGGCTGGAGCTAGCCACTTACGCCTTGGAGATCTTGTTATGCCCCGCAGCCAGCGCTCTATCTGAACGTGTGTTCAGCACTGCTGGTGGTGTGCTGACAGATAAGCGCACGCGGCTCTCCACTGATAATGTAGACAGACTCACGTTCATAAAGATGAACAAATCATGGATCCGAAACGACTTTTCTACCCCTGTGTCATCCTGGGGAGATTAAAAGCTTGATGATTGGTTAAAATCACCTCACCAACCGTTTTAAGCTTTCAAATTACTAATCATGTTTATCTGTATCTTGGCTGGAAAATAATTTGGGCTTTGTAGCAGTGTGCAGCACTGATTCTAATAGGCCATCTATACTAAGCTCCACCAGATTTAAAATTACTAATCATGTTTATCTGTATCTTGGCTGGAAAATAATTTGGGCTTTGTAGCAGTGTGCAGTACTGATTCTATTAGGCCATCTATACTAAGCTCCACCAGATTTAAAATTAATAATAATTTTCAGCTGCATCTAGCCCGGAAAATAATTTTGGGGCTCCGAGATGCGCAAGACACATAAGTGCCTTCTTGCTGCACTACCTGCAACATGACCCTCAGATTGTCAGAAATCGAAGTAATCCTGACTACTGGGTTGCCACACTCTTAGATCCCCCACACTCTTCGATCAACCTTTTCATTTTAATAAAGACCAAAAAAATGGTCATTTTTGAAATTATAAGCATTAGCAGGTTATTAGAAACTGAAATCAAACAGTTTTCAACTCAAAACTTTATTCTAGGTGATGTTACATTTGCACATAGGACCCCTTGTTCGAAAGGAGCTTCTGAACTCTCTCGTCCATTGAATTTGTCAGGTTTTGGATGGTTTCTGCTTCAATTGTTTTGCATGAGGACAGAATACCCTCCCAGAGCTGTTGCTTATATGTGAACTGCCTCCCGCCATCATAGACACTCCTTTTGATGATGCTCCAGAGGTTCTGAATGGGGTAGAGGTCAGGGGAGCATGGGGGTCACACCATAAGTTTGTCCCCTTTTATGCCCATATCAGGCAGAGATGCAGATGTGCTATGTGCAGCATGAGACGGTGCATTATCATGCATAAAAATGATCTTGCTGTGGAATTCACGGTTCTTCTTCTTGAACCATGGCAGGAAGTGCTGTTTGAGAAACTCCACATACATTATGGAGTTCATCTTTACCCCTTCAGGTATCCTAAAGGGGCCGGCAATCTCTCTCACCATGATTCCAGCCCAAAACATTACTCCACCTCCTCCTTGTTGGCGCTGTAGCCGTGTTTGAGTTGGGTGTCCATCAACCAGCCATCCTCCACTCCATCCATCTGGACCATTGAGCGTTGCACGGCACTCATCCGTGAACAAAACAGTTTTGAAATCAGTCTTCATGTAATGTTTGGCCCACTGGAGCCGTTTCTGCTTGTGTGAAGTGGATAGAGGAGGTCGACAGGATGGCGTACGCACAGCTGCAAACGTCTGAAGGACCCTGCATCTTGTTGTTCGGGGGACATTGGAGGCACCAGCAGCTTCAAAAACTTGTCTGCTGCTATGACAAGGCTTTTTTGCCGCTGCTCTTTTAACCTGACGTAATTGCCTGTAGGAAAGAGTCCTCAATTTGCCCTTATCAGCACGCACACGTGTGTACTGTGAATCAGCTACATACTTCTTGATTGCCAAGACAATTCATCCTGATCATCGCACAATGTTGATTGTAGTCATGCCTTGACCTAAACACTCCACAATTTGTTGCTTCTCAGCAGCCGACACATCCTTTTTCTTTCCCATTTTGGCAGAAAATGTAGGCTGCTTAATAATGTGGGACAGCCTTCTTAAGTAGTCTTGCCTTTTATTGGACACACCTGCCAAACTAATTAGCACAGGTGTCTGCAATTGCTTACAGTGATATAAAGAGCCCTGACACACATCACCATCAATGAGTTTAACTGACAAACAAACAAATTCTTCCCTTATCACTCCTAAACACTTTTTGCATAATAATTTGGAACACAGTGTACATGTGCTTTTCCACAAAACACCAGTGGTTCACGTAGTGAATCTTACAGTTCTAACTTGCCAACCGTGGTCTGTATGGAGTTGTTCAATAAAGGGCCCAAAATTAAGATAACATAGATGGGAGAGGTCTCTATGAATAGGAATTCCTAAGTATTTGATACCCTGTGAGGGCCAGGCAAAGGGAAAGTTGGACTGGATGGAATCCTGTATGGATTTGGGGAGGGAGACATCGAGGGCCTCAGACTTCGCTGCATTGATTTTAAAATTTGACCATGTAACAAAGTGATCTATTTCAGCCATATCAGCAGGGATGGATATATGTGATTGAGTGATATATACTAGGACATCATCAGCAAATAGAGAGCACTTGTACTCGGTGCCTCCCACCTCAATCCACCTAATATTGGGGTTATGGCGAATTGATGAGAGCAGGTGCTCCGTCACTAGGATGTATAAGAGAGGGGACAGAGGACATCCCTGCCTTGTCCCATTGGTGATTATGAAAGGTGATGAAAATTTTCTGACGCGCCCCCTGGGCCTTGGGACACCCGGAGCCGGACCCTTTTTGGTGGATGCTGGTGGTTGTAGTCTCCGTGGCGGCGACCCGGTTCCGTGGCTCTGGGCGGTCAAACCAGTGGCGGAACTATTTATCATAGAATGGTAGAGTTGGAGGGGACCACCTGGGTCATCTGGTCCAACCCCCTGCTCAAAGCAGGATTCACTAAATCATCTCACACAGGTGTCTGTCCAGCCTCTGTTTGAAGACGTCCATTGAAGGGGAACTCACCACCTCTCGTGGCAGCCTGTTCCACTCATTAATCACCCTAACTGTCAAAAAGTTTTTTCTAATATCTAATCTGTGTCTCCTCCCATTTAGTTTCATCCCATTGCTTCTAGTCTTTCCTTGTGCAAATGAGAATAAAGATGATCCTTCTACAATGTGACAGCCCTTGACATATTTGTAGACAGCTATTAAGTCTCCTCTCAGTCTTCTTTTTTGCAAGCTAAACATTCCCAAATCCTGCAACCGTTCCTCATAGGACATGGTTTGCAGACCAATCACCATTCTGGTCGCTCTTCTCTGAACTTGCTCCAGTTTGTCTATGTCTTTTTTAAAATGTGGTGCCCAAAACTGTACACAGTATTCCAGATGAGGTCTGACCAAAGAGGAGTAAAGACCGATAATGACTTCACGTGATCTAGACTGTATGCTTCTGTTAATACATCCCAGAATTGTATTTGCCTTTTTTGCTGCTGCATCACACTGTTGACTCATGTTCAGTCTATGATCTATTAGTATACCTAAGTCTTTTTCACATGTACTGTTGCTTAGCTCTATTCCTCCCATTCTGTATATGCTTTTTTCATTTTTATTACCCAGATGTAGTACTTTGCATTTTTCCCTGTTAAAAACCATTCTGTTGGTTGCTGCCCACTGCTCCAGTTTATTTAGGTCTTTTTGAATCCTCTCTCTCTCTTCTCTAGTATTAGCTATCCCTCCTAGCTTTGTGTCATCAGCAAATTTAATCAGTTTACCCTCAATTCCTTCATCTAAATCATTGATAAAGATGTTGAACAATACAGGTCCCAGGACGGAGCCCTGTGGTACCCCACTTGAGACATTCATCCAGCTGGATGTGAAGCCATTTACAACCACCCTTTGAGTCCGATCACTAAGCCAGTTATGAATCCACCTAACAGTTGCCTGGTCCATTGCATACTTGGTCATTTTTTCAATAAGGATGGTGTGTGATACTTTGTCAAATGCTTTGCTGAAGTCAAGATATACTATATCTACAGCATTTCCCTGATCCACCCAGTCAGTGATTCTGTCATAGAAGGAAATTAAGTTAGTCTGACATGACTTGTTAGTTACAAACCCATGCTGACTCTGGTTAATCACTTCATTCTTATCCATGTACTTACATACATGTTGTTTAATAATTTGTTCAAAGATCTTTCCTGGTATAGAAGTCAGACTCACCGGCCTATAGTTCCCTGGGTCCACCTTCTTCCCCTTTTTGAAGATAGGAACAACATTTGCTCTTCTCCAGTCTTCTGGGACTTCTCCTGTTCTCCAAGAATTTTCAAAGATTATGGAGAGTGGTTCTAAAATTTCTTCCACGATCTCCTTCAGTATTCTGGGGTGTAATTCATCTGGACCTGGAGACTTGAACTCATTTATGTTAGCTAAATATTCCCTCACAATCTTTCTGTTTACAGATAACTTGGATTCCTCTATTCCTTTAAAAGGACAGTGAAGATCAGTTGATGTTACATTTTCTTTCTGAGAGAAAACAGATGCAAAATAGGAATTAAAAAGTTCGGCCTTCTCAACATCCTCTCTTACCATTTCTCCATTTTCATCCTGTAAAAATCCTATAGCATCTTTGACTTTTCTTTTACTTTTGACATACCCCCAAAATCCTTTTTTATTGCTTTTGACATCTCTTGCAAGCCTTAATTCATTGTCAGCTTTAGCTAACCTGATACGTGTCCTACAGGATCTGCAGACTGCATTATAATCTTCTTTAGATATGCCTCCCTCTTTCCATTTAATAAACATTTCTTTATTTCTTTTTAGCATGTGTTTAAGTTCTGTGTTCATCCATCCTGGTTTCCTTAAATGCTTCCCATTCTTCCTACTTTTCAGGATTGTTAACGATTGTGCTTTGAGAATCTCATTTTTAAAAATTTCCCATCCTTCCTGGACATTTTGTCCTTAAGGACATCCAGCCATTGGATCCCTCCTATTCTCTTTCTGAGTCGCTTAAAATCTGCCTTTCTAAAATCTAACCTTGAAGTTTGAGTCTTCACATGTCTTCCTCCTCTAGTTATCCAAAATTCTATAATAGCATGATCGCTGCCTCCTAGGGTCCCAGCCACCTTTACCTCCTCAACCATTTCCTCCCTGTTTATAAGGATTAGATCCAAAGTAGCAGATCCCCTTGTTTTCTCCCCTACCTTTTGGAAGATATGTGGTTTTGATGTTTAAATGTCCGACTACGCCACCCGTGGATTACGGTCAGAGTGAACCGCCGCTTCAGGGCAGACCGCTGAGGCTGGTGTTGTGGGTGCAGCAGAGCGTAGCATAACTCCCCACGGGAGGAGTATAACCTCAGGGCAGTGTATGCGGAGGATGGGGGTGATGGAGCAGGGCAGCAGCAGTAACGACACGGAGTCAGTGATGCAGTCCAGGGCCTTTACTCACAGTTCTTATTATTCAGACCACTTCTGCAGGTAACGGCTGCCCACGTCGTACTGTGCTCACCAGGTGAGGGGCTCAGACAACTCCCAGATAACTTTGGAGCGCTTCACAGGACCCCCTTTGTGTGTCCTTTGTCTGGCCTTTCTTACCAACCCTTCTGTCCGGCTGCCTCGGGCCTCCTCTTGATAAACTTGGCGCCAGTTTCCCTGACTCTATGTGGTGCCTTCCTAGCGGGTGTAGCGAGGGGCTGCGTCACATAAAATGTCACAGCCTCCGGTTTCTAGCTGAGGGTCATTTCCCGCCTCCACTAGTTTCGGGGACCGGTCCCCCCTTTGGCCTGATCCCTCCACGCAGGTGGATTCGGGCGTGCGGTGGCGACTCGCCCGTCCGCACCCCTGGGATCCCTTCGTTCCTCGTTCCTGGAGCCTTCTCCGCTCCTCTTCCTTCCTTCTCCCTCTTCCAGGCCTGGGCCTCTGTTACTAGGCCCGCTTCCGGAGCAGAGCTCATGCAGAGCCCCTGCTCCCTGTCACTTCTGCTCAGACTTCTCTGCACTGAACTAAGATGGTGCCCATCTTTTATGCTCCCTTCTCAATGCTCCCAGGAACTGCTTCCTCCCTGCTCCTGCACTACAGGGTTCCCCTTCCTCAGTGTTCCCTCCCCCCACTCCAGCCAGGGACAGGGACTGTCGTGCCCATCTCAGGGGCATATTGGTCGCTCTGCCCCACGGCAATGTGGTGTAATGCATGCAGGTGTCGGGTCCTGATCCACACTCCATCCTTACCTGAGAGTGAGATATCACACCTCTGGGTGAGGTGCAATACCTCTGTAGCAACCGAGCCCTCAGGGTGCTACAGTTCCATTTATCTTCAGCCTAGGTGACGTATTGCGATACAGGGCCGTGATTTTGGCTATAAAAGGGTCCCCTAGACCCCTACCCCAATCTTTTTAAGAGAATAATACATGACGTGCCAGGAGACTCTATGGAATGCTTTCTCAGCATCCAACGAGAGTATCTAATTACAAATTTTTAACTGCATCTAGCCCAGGAAATACTTTGTGCCTAGCAGCAGTGTCTGCTAGTCAGCGGATTATCCCGGCTATTAAGCAAGCTACACCACCTGTAGTTTGGACACTTAATTTTTTCAAAGGAAATGCTTCGGGACCACGGGATACTCAGTGAAGAGCATCAGGAGGCACCCCAAGGCGTAGGGGCTGGGACTGACGGTAGGATGCCTTGCGGTGGACAGCCCAGCTCGATCCTTATAAAAGCTTTTTAACTGCAGCAGCTATAGTGGACGCTACTGGAGCTGGAATTACCGCGGCTGCTGGCATGAGACTTGCCCTCCAATAGATCCTTGTAAAATGATTTAAAGTGTATTCATTCAAATTAGAGAGACAATTTAAATTAAAAAGCTTAGAGCTGCCTCCACCTCAGGGGGGCTTGCTCGACCCACCAGCGGACAGGCACCAGTATTGGGAGAGGGGGTTGGCCGTCAGGGTCCACCGCGGCTCTGGCACAAACCCGGCGACACGGAGGTGGCACGGGCAGGAACGGACTGGCCGTGTCGGCTTCTCACTTTTTGGATTTTAGAAGGGCATGACATGACTATATCTGTGTCTCCCCCTCCTTTTACTCCTCCACCTCTTTTCTTTTCGGATGACTATATGTACTTGTCACTTTTCCATGTGTTAGTTATGTCTTCTGAGCAGTTTGGCAGCTTTTGGACACCTTTGAAGGTGTTTTCTATGTGTTTCTATGTGTTTTTGTTTGCCTGCCATTGGTTTTAACGGTGTTCGAAAGTGTTTGACGAACAGTTCGACGAACAGTTCGGCGAACACACGGGTGTTCGACGAACCGAACCGAACTCGAACACTACGGGGGTGGCTCAACACTAGTCTGGACTGGAGATCAAGTGCGCGCTCTTGCACAGTGGGAAATGGACCACTATGCAAGGACGCCGCCAGGTATGTTACAGTACCCCCCCCCTTACGTCCCCTCTTCTTCAGGCCTGCCATAATCTTCCGCAGGGAATTTGAGCGCCAATCCTTCTCTTCAAGGAGATTACTTCTACTGTCCACAGGAAGAGACAAAACTGGTCTCATCTGGGTAGCGAGGATGCTACCTCCTATCCAGCCATCCTCAGCACCAGACGAAACGGATGGAATACCAGGAACAGCACACAAGGAAGTCTCTCTCCACTCATTATCAGGTAGCACCCCAGAGGGTTCAGGAGACAACTGGAAGTCCTCCGCCGGGTTGGAGGGGTGCAGAGACTCGGGGGTAGCCTCTGCTTCGGGGTACATCTTGTCAAGCTCACAGGATGAAATAGGCGAGGTATTAGGTACAAGGTGTAGAAAAGTCACTGTCCCTTTGTTATCTGGTAGTACCCCGGAGGATTCAGGAAACAACTGGAGGTCCTCCGCAGGGTTAGAGGAGTGCAGAGACTCGGGGGTAACCTCTGCTTCGGAGTACACTAGGTCGGACTCACTGGATGAAGCAGGCGAGGCATCAGGTACCGAGTATAGGAAAGTCTCTGTCCATTCGCTACCAGGTAGCACCCCGAAGGGTTCAGGAGACAACTGGAGGTCCTCCGCCTGGTCGGAGGGGTGTAGAGACTCGGGGGTAACCTCTGCTTCGGAGTACACTAGGTCGGACTCACGGGATGAAGCAGGCGAGGTATCAGGTGCAGAGTATAAGAAAGTCTTTGTCCATTCGCTACCAGGTAGCACCCCAAAGGGTTCAGGAGACAACAGGAGGTCCTCCGCCTGGTCGGAGGGGTGTAGAGACTAGGGGGTAACCTCTGCTTCGGAGTACACTAGGTCGGACTCACTGGACGAAGCGGGCGAGGTATCAGGTACCAGGTGTAGGGAAGTCTCTCTCCATTTGTCATCAAGTGGTATCCCGGAGGATTCAGGAGACAACAGGGGGTCCTCCGCCAGGTTGTAGAGGTGCATGGACTCGGAGGTAATCACTGCTTCGAAGTACCCTTGGACAGACTCACCAGTTAAAGTGGGTGAAGTATCAGATACCGGTGCAGGAAGTCCTCCTGTGTGGATTCTGGGTGGGCAGCAGTCTCTTCGGGCAGGAGAACTGGTGCGCTACCCACGCACATTACCCGTCGGGGCTGTTCCGGGATACTGGAAAGTGAAGCTTCAGTAGGGACTTCAAGGTTGGGGTCAGGAGGTCTTTGGGAGGACAGTCCCTGGCGCGACGGCTTGCCTCTACGCCTAGCACGTCTGGACTGCTTCTTGAGGTTGGGAGAAGTATTCTAGAGAGCGTAGTCATCCTGTGTGGATTCTGGGTGGGCAGTAGTCTCTTCGGGCAGGAGGACTAGTGCGCTACCCACACACATTACCCATCGGGGCTGCTCCGGGATATTGGGAAGTGAAGCTTCAGCAGGAGCCTCCGGGTTAGGGTCATCGAAGACCATTAGAAAGGCCACCAGAAAGGCCTGAAGGTCCAGGAGGATAGGATCCTGTGTTTCCCATAGGGGGATGATCCATTCCAAGGCATCACCCGCTAGGTTAGACATCATGAATCCCACCTTAACCCGATCGGTGGGAAAACAAAGAGGGTAGAACTTGAAGTGTAGCAAGCATTGCTCCACAAATGCTCAGTCTTGGATCCCCATAGTACCATGGCGGATCCGCAGGAACGAGTGCAGATAGATCCATCTGGACGGGTGCGTAATTCGCCTGGAACTCAGCTGGTAGCAAAAATAAATAAATAAATAAATTTCTCCTAGATGCACGTATTCGCTGAAAAAAGTCTCAGAGAGCGAAGGCCGTGGGGCTCAACAGGAACCATGGCCTGAGCATGCTGTAATGCACACGCCCGGACTGACTGGCGTGTGCGTGTTTAGTGGTTCCACTGTGCCATGAACCGGAGAGTGCCTGGAGGGGCGTAAATAAGTATCTGCTCGATCCGACCAAGGTCGCACAACAGCATACAACGCCAGTGCACCAGGGAGGAACCGAGCAGAGGGACCAGGGTCTACTCCAGGTCAGACTCCGGACACGGCTGTTGACCCACACCGGGGAATACAGGAACAGGCAGGCTAGAGCGCAGGCTGGGTAGGGTCCAGTACAGACTGGGAGACGAGTTCAAAGCCGCAGATGCGGTAATCAAACAGAGTAAAGCGAAACCGCAGATGCGGTAGACAAGGCTGAGCAGAGCGAAACCGCAGACGCGGCAGACAGGGCCGAGCAGAGCGAAACCGCAGACGCGGTGGACAAAGCTGAGCAGAGCAAAACCGCAGATGTGGTAGACAAGGCTGAGCAGAGCGAAACCGCAGACGCGGTGGACAAAGCTGAGCAGAGCAAAACCGCAGACGTGGTAGACAAGGCTGAGCAGAGCAGAACCGCAGACGCGGTAGATAAGGCTGAGCAGAGCAGAACCGCAGATGTGGTGGACAAGGCTGAGCAGAGCAAAACCGCAGACGCGGTGGACAAGGCTGAGCAGAGCAAAACCGCAGACGCGGTAGACAAGACTGAGAAGAACAAAACCGCAGACGCGGTGAACAAGGCTGAGCAAAGCGAAACCGCAGACGCGGTGGACAGGGCTGAGCAAAGCGAAACCGCAGACGCGGTGGACAGGGCTGAGCAAAGCGAAACCGCAGATGCGGTGGACAAGGCTGAGCAGAGCGAAACCGCAGACACGGTGGACAAGGCTGAGCAGAGCGAAACCGCAGACGCGGTGGACAAGGCAGAGCAGTACGAAACCGCATACGCAGTGGACAGGGCTGAGATAAATCACAGAAGAGGTAAACAAAGACAAAGCAAAGGGGACAGAGCTCTGTTCACACGGAGCAGACAGGAAAAGAAAGGCAGAACCAGATACACACAAGGTACTTGCAAAGAAGTAGCGAAAGAACTCCAACTCACAAACGGAAGTACAATGACAATGAGTAGAAGTTAGGTGCAGGTTCAGACTCTACAGAAAAAGGGCTTAAACGGACATAAAGACAAAACAGGTAAGAAACTAGGAGACAGTTCAGACAAGAACAGTTACTGCAACAAAATGCAGGAACGAGCCTAGGTAAAGCCAAGTGCTGGTTCAGACACTGCAGAAAAAGGCAACAAACGGACATAAAGACAAAACAGGTAGGAAGCTAGGAGACAGTTCAGACAGGAACTGTACTGCAACAAATACAGGAGCGAGTCTGGATATGCGGCCCCAGAGGGCGAGACAAACAGGCTAGGAGCGTGTTCAGACAGGCCTGGAAATACACCAAGCAATGTGAACTGAGATCTAAGATGGTACACATGCAAGAAATAGGAGCATGTTCACACTAGCAAAAAGAAGCAAAACCTACAAAAGACAAAAAATATATCTCATACCCTACCATCATTATATATAAATGTAAAGCAAAGTTGCATATTAAATATAGGGTACTTAGTGAACTATTTTTGATCAAAAAAAGTATACAAGCCGTCCCACCAGCGACAAGGTGACCCTAAATTGGGACGGTACCTACACTGTCTATATTAAAAACCTTACTGTATATAAAAGTTGAAGTAATGCATATAAAAGGGTAGACAAATAGGACCGGGTCCCAACTCCAGACCACCTAGGCCCATGGTAAGCTACATATATACAGCCTCCAGGAAGGCAGAGAGACAGCTGGCTAGTGTGCACAGACAGGACACAGTTCAGACACGGGAACTGATACCGTAAGGCAGGAAACATAGACAGGACCTGGCATGTCAGCGACCAGAAGCCAACTGACAGAACAAGATGCTCAGGCATGGATTCCAAGAAGCAGCTGGTTTAAATACCAGGTGACAGACAGCAATAGGCTGAGGACGCATTAGGGGTGCGTCTGCAGCAGCCACAAGAATCAGGAAGTTCGGCGGGCGTCGCCCTAAACAGCAAGAGCAAAGCAAAGCAGACAACATGGAAAGAAACCAGAGTGGCAGTCTGGACTGGAGATCAAGTGCGCGCTCTTGCACAGTGGGAGATGGACCACTATGCAAGGACGCCGCCAGGTATGTTACAAACAGTAATAGTTTCTCCCTGATTGTTCAGATTGTTTAAAAGAGTCGGGTATAGGCCAAAGAAATAGAACTGTGGTTTTCCTGTTCCATGGTTCTAATCTACTTTTTATTACCATTTTTCCATTGATAGTGCGAGTGTAAGCTATTTTACTTCCTTTACAATGGGCAAGGCGCGTGGCAAGGGACGTGGAAGTGGACGTTCTGGTGATGGTGCGTGCAGTGAACGGGGCCGTGGCCAAGGTGAAAATGTGCCACAACCAACAGCCACATCTTCTCGCTCCCACTTCTTGACCGAATTACTAGGGAAGCACAGAACAACACCAGTATTGCGAACTGATCAGTGTGAACTGGTCATTAATTGAATAGCAGATATTACTTCCAGTTACCTGGGCACCACCGCCTCCGGCCTGTCTTCCACACGGTCAACTCTTAGTAGCCGTTAGTCTCGACCGCATACTCCTCCTCACTCTGATGCTCCTTCCTCCCACCATGCCGAGTGTCGTCAGACAGCAACTGATCCCACACTTGGACACTCTGAAGAGCTGTTCACTAGTCCATTTCCAGATTTGTGCCCCTCGCCTGCTCCGCTTGAAGTGGTGGCAGAGGAGATCCCATGTAGTGATGCCCAAATATTTGAACAGCCATGGCCACAGGAAGGCGACGCTGGCAATTTGTCACAAGAGGTGGACGATGACGAGACACAATTGCCAGGAAGTGAGGGGAAGGATCGTGGTGCGCAAGTGGAAGAGGAGGAGGTGGTGGATGATCTAGTAACTGACCCAACGTGGCAGGAGGACATGCAGAGTGAGGCCAGCAGCACACAGGGGGAGGGAGGCAGAGTACCCCAACAGGCAGGAAGAAGCAGTGTGGTGGCCCAGACAGAAGGCGGGCAACCGTTCCTCGTAACACCAACACGAGGGACGTTGCCAGTACAACCGGTAGGTCTTCCAGAGTCTGGAATTTTTTAAAGACTCTGCTGATAACCCCAAAGAGGCCATTTGTACCACCTGCCATGCCAGCATTAGCAGAAGTGACAAAACTACCAGCCTGACCACCACCAGCATGATCAGGCACATGGCAGCAAAGCACCCGACTTTGTGGGGTGAACCTCAGGGTCCACGACCAGTGTCAGCGGGTGTCACCACTGCTTCTTCCGCTGTTGTGCGTGCAATAGAACCCCCTGTTGTGTTTGCAAGGCAATCCCCTGTCCATACTGCATGCAAAGATGCCCCCTCCTCTCAGTCTTCACTTGTTATGGCAGTTTCTCAAGAAACAGCATCAACGTCCACGTCCACGTCCCACCACAGCGTTCAATTGTCCATATCCCAGACCTTTGAACGAAAGCGGAAATTCGCAGCTAACGCCCCACAGGCCACAGTCCTAAATTCGCACATTTCACGACTGCTTGCATTGGAAATGCTGCCTTTTAGGCTGGTGGAGACGGAATCCTTCCACAACCTTATAGCTGTGGCCGTCCCTTGGTACTCGGTCCCCACTATTTTTCCTGGTGCGCTATCCCCGCACTACACAAGCACGTGTCCCAAAACATCTGCCGTGCCCTCAACAACGCAGTTACTGGGAGAGTCCACCTGACAATGGACACGTGGACAAGTGCTTGTGGCCAGGGACGGTACATCTCCCTGACGGCACACTGGGTAAACATAGTGGAAGCCGGGACCCAGTCGGACCTTGGGACGGAACACATCCTCCCCACACTGAGGATTGCGGGCCCTATGTCAGTCAGAGTTGCCCCCACAGTGTACAGCTCCTGTGCATCATCCTCCTCCTCCTCCTCATGTGCAGCCTCCATCTCAGATATCAACACATCAGTTACAAGCTGTAAGCACTGCAGTACTGCCTCCACCAAGCGGCAACAGGCTGTGCTGAAACTCATAAGCTTAGGTGAGAAACCTCACACTGCTTGTGAGTTGTGGACAGCTGTGAAAGAGCAGGCAGATCTGTGGCTGAGACCCCTGAACCTACATCCAGGCATTGTCGTGTGTGACACTGGCCGTAACCTGGTGGCGGCTCTGAGGCGAGGCGAGATCACACACGTACTATGCCTGGCTCATGTGCTTAACCTCGTGGTTGAGCGGTTTCTTAAATCGTACCCCGAGTTGCCAGATCTGCTCGTCAAAGTACGCCACCTGTCAGCTCATTTTCGCAAGTCGGCTACAGCTTCCGCCGCCCTTGCTGTGTTGCAGTAGCGTTTGCAGCTTCCGTCACACCCACTGGTGTGTGATGTCCCCACACGTTGGAATTCTACCCTCCACATGTTGCAAAGGATTTGTGAGCAGAAGACAGCAGTTGTGGAGTAGCAGCTGCAACAAGGCCGTCGATATTCAGGTCAGACTCCACACATAAGACCTCAGAAATGGACCTGGATGTCTGACATCTGTACCATCTTGACAAACTTTGAGGAGTCAATCCAGATGGTGAGTGGCGATGACGCCATCATTAGCGTCAGCATTCCACTTGTCTGTCTTTTGCAACGCTCTCTGCAGAGAATTAAAGAGGAGGCATTGCGGCCAGAGTATGATGAGATGGATCAAGAAGCCATAGCGGTCGATTACACACAGCCCAGCCTCATCTCATCCCAACGTGCATTGGGGGACAATGAGGAAGAGGAGGAGGAGGAGGAAGAGCAGGAGCTGGTATCATGCGCTGTAGACAGTAGTACCTGTACAACTGTCATACCGTCGGTTCAGCGTGGGTAGCCTGAGGACAGGGGGGAGGAGGAGGAGGAGGAGAGCATGGTCAGTCGTCGTCTTGGTGAGGACACGGAAGTCTTGCCCGTTACCAGTCTGGCACGCATGGCTGACTTATGTTACGCTGCCTTAACCGTGACCCTCGCGTTGTCAAAATGTTGGGCGACAGTCATTACTGGTTTGTGACACTTTTAGACCCCCGCTACAAGGAGAACTTTCACTCTCTTATTCCTGAGGTGGAGAGGTCCACAAAAATGGGGCAGTAGCAGAAGGCCCTTGCTGCAGAACTGTTAAAAAAGTTGCCATCTGAACACGCTAGCGGCAGATGTCACAGTTCATTGACCAACCAAGGCGTACAAGCGAGAGAGAGGCAACTCCAATCCAGCAGAGGCAGGGGAACACTGTCAAAGTTCTGGGACAGTTGAGGCGTGGGGTACTGTCATAAGGATTGGAAAGTTTCAAAAGATGGTGAGGGAGTACCTTGCCGACCGTACCAGCATCCTCCGTGATTCCTCTGTACCTTTTAATTATTGGGTATCCAAGCTGGACACTTGGAATGTACTCACTCTGTACGCCTTGGAGGTCCTGGCCTGCCCTGCCGCTAGCGTGTTATCGGAGCGTGCTTTTAGTGCCGCTGGGGGAATTATAACTGATAAGCGCACTCGCCTGTCAACTGACAATGCTGACAAGCTGACCCTTATCAAAATGAACAAGGGCTGGATTGGGCCAGACTTCTCATCACCACCAAATGACAGCAGAGTAACATAAAGTCAAATCCACTGTGTTTTTTCGGGAGGTGTATTCACATGCACCGCTTCACACCCACACATGGGTATACGCTTCCTAATTTTGGCTGTTTTATGTTCTTCTCCTTATCCTCAGCCTCCACCACCACTATACCACCAGGGTGACCGTGGTCCATGTTGCCATTATTGAAAGTTCCTCCGTCCTTATTTTTGTCAGCTTTTGCTTGGAAGGCATAAGCAAAGACTATGGGAGACACACTCCCCAATAATGTGAATAATGTTTGTAATATGCTGTACTGCATGGCTCTTGTAAGGGGCATTGCAAGTTCCTCCATCCTAATTTTTGGCAGCTTTTGCTTGGAAGGCATAAGCAAATACTATGGGAGACCCACTCCCCAATCATGGGAATAATGTTTGTAATATGCTGTACTGCATGGCTCTTGTAAGGGGCATTGCAAGTTCCTCCATCCTAATTTTTGGCAGCTTTTGCTTGGAAGGCATAAGCAAATACTATGGGAGACCCACTCCCCAATCATGGGAATAATGTTTGTAATATGCTGTACTGCATGACTCTTGTAAGGGGCATTGCAAGTTCCTCCATCCTAATTTTTGGCAGCTTTTGCTTGGAAGGCATAAGCAAATACTATGGGAGACACACTCCCCAATAATGGGAATAATGTTTTTAAGATGCTGTACTGTATGGCTCTTGTAAGGGGCATTAAAACCATCTTGTTAAGCTACTGTGACCTCCACCACTTTTCCGAGGGGCATTAAAAGCATCTTGTTAAGCTACTGCGACCTCAACCACTTTTCCGAGGCGCATTAAAAGCGTCTTGTTAAGCTACTGTGACCTCCACCACTTTTCCGAGGGGCATTAAAAGCGTCTTGTTAAGCTACTGGGACCTCCACGCCTCTACTGAGGGGCATTAAAAGCGTCTTGTTAAGCTACTGGGACCTCCACATCTCTTCTGAGGGGCATTAAAAGCATCTTGTTAAGCTACTAGGACCTCCACCACTTTTCCGAGGGGCATTAAAAGCGTCTTGTTAAGCTACTGGGACCTCCACGTCTCTTCTGAGGGGCATTAAAAGCGTCTTGTTAAGCTACTGGGATCTCCACGTCTCTTCTGAGGGGCATTAAAAGCATCTTGTTAAGCTACTGGGACCTCCACGTCTCTTCTGAGAGGCATTAAATGCGTCTTGTTAAGCTACTGGGACCACCACCCCTTTTCGGAGGGGCATTAAAAGCATCTTGTTAAGCTACTGGGACCTCCACATCTCTTCTGAGGGGCATTAAAAGCATCTTGTTAAGCTACTAGGACCTCCACCACTTTTCCGAGGGGCATTAAAAGCGTCTTGTTAAGCTACTGGGACCTCCACGCCTCTACTGAGGGGCATTAAAAGCGTCTTGTTAAGCTACTGGGACCTCCACGTCTCTTCTGAGGGGCATTAAAAGCATCTTGTTAAGCTACTAGGACCTCCACCACTTTTCCGAGGGGCATTAAAAGCGTCTTTTTAAGCTACTGGGACCTCCACGTCTCTTCTGAGGGGCATTAAAAGCGTCTTGTTAAGCTACTGGGATCTCCACGTCTCTTCTGAGGGGCATTAAAAGCATCTTGTTAAGCTACTGGGACCTCCACGTCTCTTCTGAGGGGCATTAAGTGCGTCTTGTTAAGCTACTGGGACCACCACCCCTTTTCGGAGGGGCATTAAAAGCATCTTGTTAAGCTACTGGGACCTCCACATCTCTTCTGAGGGGCATTAAAAGCGTCTTGTTAAGCTACTGGGACCTCCACGTCTCTTCTGAGGGGCATTAAAAGCGTCTTGTTAAGCTACTGGGACCTCCACCACTTTTCCGAGGGGCATTAAAAGCGTCTTGTTAAGCTACTGGGACCTCCACGTCTCTTCTGAGGGGCATTAAAAGCGTCTTGTTAAGCTACTGGGACCTCCATTTCTCTTCTGAGGGGCATTAAAAGCATCTTGTTAATCTACTGGGACCTCCATGTCTCTTCTGAGGGGCATTAAAAGTGTCTTGTTAAGCTACTGCGTGCTCCACCACTTTTCCGAGGGGCATTAAAACCATCTTGTTAAGCTACTGTGACCTCCACGTCTCTTCCATGGGGCATTCAAACCGTCTTGTTAAGCTACTGGGACCTCCACGTCTTTTCCGAGGGGAATTAAAACCATCTTGTTAAGCTACTGTGACCTCCAAGTCTCTTCAAAGGGGCATTAAAAGCGTCTTCTTAAGCCACTCTGAACTCCACAGCTCTTCCAAGGGGCATTGAAATGTTGTTTTTAATTACCTCTAACCTCCATGACTCTTCCAACGGGCATTGCATTTCCTCCTAATTTTAGTCAGCTTTTGCTTTTCAATGAAAAGGCGAAAACTAAGAGAGACCCACTCCCCAATAATGGGTAGAAGGTTTTTAGTACGCTGTAATCCACGTCTGTTTCAAGGGGCATTGCAGTTCCTCATAATTTTTGGAAAGCCTTCCATTCACTGCTTAGGCCAACAGTGTACAGGAGACCCAGTTGCTATAAATGGAAAAAACGGTTTAGTTAAGGCCCTCTGACCTCCATGTCATTTCCAAGGGGCATTGGAGTGTCTCAAAATTTTTGGTAGGCATTGCACTCACTGTATGCCCTATAACTGTGTAGCCGAACCGCTCCTTTTGTTACAGAAACATATCCTACAAGACATATCTGGTTGACTGGCCTGATATTGATGTGAATGGTCCCTGTTCCTCCTGCTCTTTCTCCTTTGCCACTACCTCATCCATCATTTATCACCTGAAGCTTTGTTTTAACGGGAGTCATAGAACTGGGATAGTAGCAGGAAAACATCCAGCAATCCCGACCACCCCAGGCCTAGCCACTACTACATACATGCCCTTGCATTTCAAGAAAACAAAGCAGATGCTAACTTCTATCATCATCATCATCATGGTCCTCAACTTGGCACTCTCAACTCCCCTGATGGAGAAGCCAGGGCTCACCGGAGGAGTCTGGTTCTCTGATGGGCTCGTCCAATGCTGCCCTAAAGCAGGCCGGGCTAAGAAAAGTGTGTGGGGGGATGTTCCAAGGAGAAATAGGGATGGCTGGGGACCGTTTAAGGACACCCTGCTGCCCCCAGGCGGCTGGGGACCGTGTGTGGACACCCGACCGCGGGGCGGCTGGGGACCGAGTATGGACACCAGGCCCCCAACGCAGCCATGATGTGGTGGCCAGATTCCACCTCCACATGCCTAAAAGGCCCAATTTCAAGTGCAAGCAAGCAGTATGGTATTGCAGCCTGGGTTGGCAGGCTGCAGACTTGCGCTTGCATTGCAAGGAATGGGAGAGGTACAATTGAACACTGCCCTGGGACAAGGACTTGAACGAGGATAGTTGCAAGTCTGCAACGACAGGTGCAGGGTGAGAGGCATCTTCGCATGTACCATGAACAGGGGTTTGGCATGCACATACTACAGCGGAATAGGCTATCCTTCCCACTAAATGCACTGGGGAGGGCACAGGTAATGTTTTGGTATGCACGCTTAATCTTATGTATAAGGCACACCGGAACAAATAGGGGCGGCTGGGGACTGAGTATGGATACCTTGCTGCCGAAGCAGCCATGAGGTAGTGGCCAGCTTCGGCCTCCTCCAAACTAAAAGGCCCCATTTCAAGTGCAAGCAGCAGTATGGCATTGCAGCCTAGGGGTGGGTGGGTGGCAGGCTGCACACTTACGCTTGCATTCCAAGAAAACAAAACAGATGCTAACTTCTATCATCATCATTATGGTCCTCACCTTGGCACTCTCAACTTCCCTGATGGAGAAGCCAGGGCCCACCGGAGGAGTCTGGTTCTCTGGTGGGCTCGTCCAATGCTGCCCTAAAGCTAGCCGGGCTAAGAAAAGTGTGTGTGGGGATGTTCCAAGGAGAAATAGGGGCGGCTGGGGACCATTTATGGACACCCGGCTGCCCCCAGGCGGCTGGGGACCGTGTGTGCACATCCGGCCGCGGGGCGGCTGGGGGCCGAGTATGGACACGCGACCGCCCCCTGGCGGCTGGGGACCGAGTGTGGACACCCGGCCACCGGGCGGCTGGGGACTGAGTATGGATACCAGGCCGCCAACGCAGCCATGACATGGTGGCCAGATTCCGCCTCCACATGCCTAAAAGGCCCAATTTCAAGTGCAAGCAAGGAAGCAGTATGGTATTGCAGCCTGGGGGTGGGTGGGTGGCAGGCTGCATACTTGCGCTTGTATTGCAAGGAATGGGGGAGGTACAATTGAACACTGCCCTGGGACAAGAACTTGCACGGGGATAGTTGCAAGTCTGCATCTTCTGATGTGGCAAGGATGACTTCTGATGGGCACACTTTTAGGCAGTGACCTGGGTGTCAGAGATGCTTAAAGGGGTCTTCCCCATGCTGTTCCCATGTGTTTTCAGCACTGTATGCATGTGTCACACAGCACATGGCCAGATAAGGTTGTAAAATGTTAAAATGACATTTCCCGGTGAATGCATTTGTCACGGTTGAAAGCAATACAAAAGTGCAAAAACCCATAAAAAATGCTTCTTGTGAACATAGCCCAAGGTGTGGAGGAGTATTTTTTTGGGGGTTATTTATTTTACCTTATACACAAGTCTTTACCCTGGAAAGGAACTTCCTAAACATATTTCACAGGAAAGCAGTTTCAGTTTAGTTTTTGAACTTTTTATTGTGAGTCTTTAAAAGTGGCTTAATACCTCTGTCCACATTGTTGACAGCAGTGACCTGGGGGGTCAGAAATGCTTCCTGGGGTGATCCCCATGTTGTCCCCATGTCATTTGAGCACTGTCACTATCGTTTTGGGCACTTGTTAGGCTTTTAAAAGACTGCCGGGGGTGCCGCCGCAAAAATGCTCTGGTCTCCCATAGACTAAGATAGGGCTCGTTGCTCGGGTCGAGCAACCGAGTATCACGGCGAGCTCGGCCCGAGCTTCGAGCACCCGAGCATTTTATTGCTCGCTCAACACTATTTGCTATCTAACCAATAACCTTTTGACACTGCTGTGTTCAATAGTGGTGTTCTGTGGTCCCCTATTAATTGGGACAGGAAGGTCGAGTGACAAGATGTGAGTGTTTGTTGTGCCACAATTTCAGCTTGCCCACAGCCATGTTCTCGGCCTCGCCTCTGCATGCACCATGGCCATCACGTCCACTTCCCAGTCCTTTGCCACACACCTTGCCCATTTTAAGTGGAGGACAATATTTTCCACGTTCACAAGAAATGGCTGATTTTGGAACACAGTTATATGTGATACGTCTGACAGAGAACCACAATTTTAAATAGCAGGCCTGTAATTTGTTAATACTATCCTTCACAGACACCTAGTGTGAATAGCTTGACTGAAACACTGCAACGGAATGAAAATTGAAGAAATGTCTGATTTTGGAGCACTCTTATAGGTGTTATGTCTGACAGAGAACCACGGTTTTAAATAGCAGGCGAGTAATTTGCTAATACTATCCTTCATAGACACCTAGTGTAAATAGCTTGACCGACACACTGCAACGGAATGAAAATAGAAGAAATGTCAGATTTTGGAACACTCTTATAGGTGTTATGTCTGACAGAGAACCACGGTTTTAAATTCCAGGCCTGTAATTTGCTAATACTATCCTTCACAGACACCTAGTGTGAATAGCTTGACCGACATACTGCAACAGAATGGAAAAGGAGGCCAATATTTTCCATGTTCAGTTTACATTTCTGGATTTTTATCGCTGAAATATGGAACAGATCTGGCTTTATTCTGCAGTGAGAACAAGCAAATGGAGCAGAAAAATGGTGTACTCTGGATTGCTTTTTAAGCAAATAACCGGGATTAAGATAAAAAAAAATTGGCCATGGCCCCTGATATCTGGGGCTATGTTTACAAATATCTGTAAGAACAGCAGCAGCAGGAACGTTCAATTGACCCTCTTGCACTATATGCACTGCAGTCTGCCACATACACTGCCTACCTGCCTAATTCCTGCTATCACCACTGAATATATGCAGCTGGATTAGTCCTCAGAAGGACTGTTAGTTCAGATGGATATATTTATATGTTGTGGAATACCTATACTAACAGGACATTCAATGGACCCTCTTGTGCTTTATCATGCACTGCAGTCTGCTACATACACTGCCTACCTGCCTAATTCCTGCTATCACCACTGAATATATGCAGCTGGATTAGTCCTATGAAGGACTGTTAGTTCAGATGGATATATATATATATGTTGTGGAATACCTATACTAACAGGACGCTCAATGGACCCTCTTGTGCTGTATCATGCACTGCAGTCTGCTACATACACTGCCTACCTGCCTAATTCCTGCTATCGCCACTGAATACATGCAGCTGGATTAGTTCATTTGGATATATATATGTTGTGGAATACCTATACTAACTATGAAGAAGCAAATCTCTCCCTGACGCAGAAACAACTCTCCCTACTCTGCCTGGTTCCGGAGTAGACTGTGACGAGCATTTCAGCTCCCGGTCTTATATACACCTGAAGATGCTGTGCGGCCAGCCAATCACTGTAATGCCCACAACCAACATGGCTACAGCATTACAGTGCATGGCAGGCATTCCCTGCATGTTCATTTGCTCTCTAAAGAGCGCCAAACATGCAGGGAGGGGACCGAGTTCCCGCCCGAGCAACCTGGAAGTGAGATGCTCAGGCAAGCACCGAGCAGTAGAGAGCATGCTCGCTCATCACTAATTACAACAGGAGATCACAGCTGATTCTTTCTGTGAGGCAAAACATTTCACTGCCTGTTTTTAAGCAATATTTTACCTGAAAGAATCAGCTGCGATCTTTTGCTGTTATCTCTTTATACTCTCTTGCTTCCTACCCTGCCCAGAAGATGTGGCATGATCAGACCAGGTCCCTGCACGGTGAGACACAGCCATATTTCACAATACATATCAGGGGCACATTTCTAAGATTATCTCAGCACAGGAACATTTTTTTAAACACATCCAATTGTGAAACTTATTATTATTCAAAAATCTATTGATTAAAATTAACTTTATTTGTGGGAAAATCTCTTTACATTTTTGATCAGTGTATATTTAAACACTATGCAACAGTATTCTTCAACTACTAAATGCATGAATTTCACTATTGCAACACACGTAATAGTCTGAGGTACTTGGTGTGCATTTTGATAAGCGTGTGTGAGCCATTTCCCAGCAACAAAGTTATTATATAGGACCATATACTGAAGATACTTACCTCTCTTTGTGCATAGGTGTCAAATGAACTGGGGAATAATAGAATCCAATTTTATTTTGCTCTAATTTAAAATAGTCCTGTAAAGATGTGTTTAAAGGGTATACCAACTTTGGAGGTAGTCACAATCTCCAGTGCAAAATGTAAAACTAGAGTGGTCAACACTACCTATAGCAGGGAAGCACAACGTTTTTTGGCCAAGAGCCACATTATCATACTGAACCAATCCGGGGAACCAATATAAATTAAAAGGGTATTAGCTTCTGCAACATTTACGGCATAATGAAAGTATATACCATAAATGTCTGATAGGTACAAATTCTACTTACACAACTTTTACCCCCACCATCAGCACTCTTAGGCTATGTGCCCACGATGCAGAAATGCTCCGGATTTTTCCTGAGTGTTTCTGCATCTCCCTGGCAGAAAAAACGCATGCGGATTGTACATGCGTTTTTTTCTGCCAGGGACAAGCGTTTGTGAAGCGTTTTGCACATGCGATTTCACATGCGGGTTGGCAAGCGCTTTTCTAAGAGATTTTAGCATCACTTGGAAAAGTGCTTGACAACTTGGTCACACTATATAAATCCATGCAACCGGCATGGATGTACTGTATATAGTGTGACCAAGTCAATAGTTAAAAAAGAATAAAAATGTTAAAAAATAAAAAAATAAACATTATACTCACCTTCCGATGGCCCCTGGTCTCCTTCTCCGCTGCGTCCGGTGTCTTGGGCAGCTGAAGGTGGTGTAAAAGGACCTTCCATGACGTCATTTAGTCATGTGACAGGTCACGCGACCGCTGACGTCGGTGGGGAGCCAGGACGCACCAGAGAGTAGACCGGGGGCCATCAGAAGGTGAGTATAATGTTTATCTTTTATTTTAAATTCTTTTTGTTTTACCGGTACTATGGTACCCGGGTCTGGAGGAGAGTCTCCTCTTCTCCAGACCCGGGTACCATCCGCACGTTGAATCGCAGAATATCCGCATGTGCACATGTAGTCATGCGGATATTAAGCGATTCCATGCAAGTCAATGGTGGCGAAAACGCTGCGTTTATGCAAAATTAATGGCAGTGCTGTGGATTTTTCCGCAATGATAATCCGCAGCAGAAATTTCCGCAGCATGTGCACAGCACATGCGGATTATCAATGGGGAACATTGCAGACCTTCTACCAAGCATTTTTTAAGCGTTTCCGCGGTAGAATTGCCGCTGTGGAAATGCTTAAAAACCGCATTGTGGGCACGCAGCCTAAGGCTTCGTTTCCCCGATGAGATTTTGGTAAGCTTTTGACATTGTATTTTCACTGCATCAAAAGCACAGCATCTTACAGTTCCAGAAATGTAAATGGGATTTATATAAATATTATGCCCACTGTGCTTTTTTAATCACGCCCGTGTGCACTATTGACTTGTGAAAAAAAATTAACCAATGGTTACTCTTTAAATTGCCATTTAACTCAATGGGGAAAATCCAAAACAAATTAACAGTAATTTTGGACAGGATTTGTTTCTTGGGATATTTCTACAATGTATGGTTGAGATTTGTTCAGCTCTAAATTATTTCTCCCAAAATCCACTGAATTTCTGGCAAATGTGAATGTACCCTATCTCTTCCATTTTTGGTAACTCCTCAGTTATGTCTGTTCTCTTTCTGTCTCCTGGAATGCTTCTTATCAGGTGTCATTTTTAAAAGCTTGTCAAAATCACAACGATGACCTAAAAAAAAAATTCTAGCCATCTTTCTAGAATAATACCTGTTTTTTTATTAATCTAACATTGAAAATGGAGAGTTGATTATATGTATGACTGATTTTTGATGTTTTTAGGTATAAAACATTAGCATTGTCTTTGCTCAAATATTTCCATAAATACAAAGGTCACTTTGTCCACTGAGACATTTAGGATATAAAATGAGCTGCTTTCCTTCAGCGTTCATAGTTTGGTATAATAAAATATCTTTGTTTCTATCTTTTATGCTGTGAGATGCGTGGAAGAACAATGCATGTGTTAAAGAAAAGATAAGCCTGCCAATTATATTCTTCATCAATGACATACTTCCTAATTCCTTCCAGCAATTTTCCTCAGTTTGTAATGAATGACAAAGAGTTATGAGGCAATTCTCTAGGGGTATATACAGTAAATGGAGTAGTAGAAAGTAAATAGTCAGACAGCACATCCATGATTAGAATAAAATATTTTTTTTTGTTGCATTCACATAAAAATTAGTGTCTCCACAATTCAAATTAGCTGTCATAATGTGTCATTAGTTATAGCCACGCTAAGGGCTAATTGCATGTCAGATATTAATTTTAATGTGGCTACTAGTGATGAGCGACCGTGCTCGCCACTGCTCGGTACTCACCCGAGCATCACTGTGCTCGACGAGCTCGGTGCTCAGTGAGCATTTCTGGGTTGCTCGGGCGGGAACTTGAGTCCCCTCCCTGCATGTTTGGTGCTCTTTAGAGAGCCAATGAACATGCAGGGATTGCCTGCCATGCACTGTAATTCTGTAATCATGTTGGTTGTGGCATTACAGTGATTGGCTGGCTGCACAGCATCATCAGGTGTATATAAGACCAGGCGCCGCCATGCTCGTCACAGTCTACTCCGGAACCAGGCAGAGTAGGGAGAGCTGCTGCTGTGTCAGGGAGAGATTTGCTTCTTCATAGTTAGTATAGCTATTCCACAACATATATATATATATATATATATATATATATATATATATATCTAACTGAACTAACAGTCCTTCTGAGGACTAATCCAGCTGCATATATTCAGTGGTGATAGCAGGAGTTAGGATGGCAGGCAGTGTATGTGGCAGACTGCAGTGCATGATACAGCACAAGAGGGTCCATTGAATGTCCTGTTAGTATAGGTATTCCACAACATATACATATCCATCTGAACTAACAGTCCTTCTGAAGACTAATCCAGCTGCATATATTCAGTGGTGATAGCAGGCAGGCATTGTATGTGGCAGACTTAAATGCATATAGTGCAAGAGGGTCCATTGAACGTTCCTGCTGCTGCTGTTCTTACAGATATTTGTAGACATAGCCCCAGATATCAGGGGCCAAGGAAAAACATTTTTTGTTCTTAATCCTGGTTATGTGCTTAAAAAGCAATCCAGAGTACACAATTTTTCTGCTCGATTTGCTTGTTCTCACTGCAGAATAAAGCCAGATCTGTTCCATATTTCAGCGATAAAAATCCAGAAATTTGAACTGAATGTGGAAAATATTGGCCTCCTTTTCCATTCTGCTGCAGTGTGTCAGTGAAGCTATTCACACTAGATTTCTGTGAAGGATAATATTAGCAAATTACAGGCCAGCTATTTAAAACCGTGGCTCTCTGTCAGACATAACACCTATAAGAGTGTTCCAAAATCTGACATGTCTTCCATTTTCATTCCTTTGCCGTGTTGGTCAAGCTATTCACACCA
This sequence comes from Phyllobates terribilis, assembly GCF_046119375.1. NCBI lineage: Eukaryota > Metazoa > Chordata > Amphibia > Anura > Dendrobatidae > Phyllobates > Phyllobates terribilis. Next base: position 209,961,674 of record NW_027362762.1, read on the forward strand.
GGTGTCTGTGAAGGATAGTATTAGCAAATTACCGGCCTGCTATTTAAAACTGTGATTCTCTGTCAGACGTATCACATATAGAGTAACTGCGGTTCAAATCCAGCCATTTGTAGTGAATATAGAAAATATTGTCCTCCATTTATAGATTGTAGCAGTGTGTCAGTGTACACCATTTTACAGCTCCATTTGCTTGTCCGCAGAATACAGCCAGATTTTTTTTAGTTTTATTCATATTACTGTATTGTGGAAGCAGAGGAAATTTTTTCAATGATCAGATGCACGTGATCCATATGACTTCCATAATAATGCAGAAATTTTGTGGAGCGTGCCAAATATTCCACTCCTTTTAAAGTCAGCCACCTGTGTTTTGCTGAACCAATTGACACTTGGTTGCTGACAAATACCATACTATTAGGCAACTGCCTGAAACCGTAGCCATCAGATGTTATTCCATATGACTGCACTAATAATCCAGCAATTATTGTGGGCGTGTCAAATATTACTCTCCATTTAAAGTATTGAAGTTGAGGGTTCAAACCTATTCTCAGTTGTCCGCTGACAAATAGCATATCTGTGAACAATGTTGTCAAAGTATTATACCACTTTTGCGGACTGACAAAAAAAAACATACAAAAAACAAGCTAGAATGGAAAAAATTTTAAGAAACATTCTTTCCAGGGTAATGACTTGTATATAAGGCCAAAGAAATTAAAAAAAAAATAAAGTTATGGACTTTGGAAGACATTTATGAGACCAGAATGAATACTCATGTGTAGATGGTGATGATACCACCTAGCAGCATCACCTGTTCTTATTGTAAATGCAGCTGACAGCGTTATCGACAGAGAATAGAATAGATTTTAATTTTTTTGGGGCAGGACCAGCAGCACGCAGTATAAGGCAATAATAGCTTGCTGGATAGGTGTAATACGCTATCAATACTGCGATACCTCATCCGTAAAAGAATTTCAGATAAGACAGTTAATATTCTAGAACATAGAACCTATTTGAATTGTCCTTCCCATTAGTAAGGCGTGTGTTTCCTATACTGTTATTGCATATGCAACAATTTCAAGGGCTGCCAAAAATTAGGACGCCCTCCAATACACATTTAAGAGATGTAAATAAATAAATAAATAAATAAATAAAAACACAGTAGGATCTTTCTTTAGTATAAAAACCAGACTTGCCAATATAACCTCAATGTAATCACATTGTTCAGCTCCTGCACCTTCTCCTTCGGTTCAGCCTCCATCTCCAAAATGACCACATCAGTCACAAGCTGGAAGCACTGCAGCACTGCCTTGGCCAAGCGGCAACAGGCTGTGCTGATGATAATATGCTTAATGCTTAGGTAACAAACCGCCCACCGCTGCAGAATTGTTGAAAGCTGTAACACAGCAGCCTGATCTGTGGCTCTCACCGCTGAACATACAGCCAGGCATTGTCATGTGTGACAATGGGTGGAACCTGGTGGTGGAGAGATGACAGCGGGAGTAGATACGGTTTCCCTCTATGACAATCCTTTCACTGAGCTAAAGTATATGGCTGTGGTGAAATACAACTCTCACTGAGAAGCAGTGTCAATGAAAAACATTGGGCCCACTAGAGGATTTGATTTTGAGGGCCCACCTTTCTCCCCAGCTCAAGAGCCTCATAGCAACTGCACAGTTTGCGTTATCATGAACTTTCCTGATGGAGAAGCCAGGATTCTCTGGTGGGCCCTTAAAACCCTGCCGAGAAGCAGCCCTGGCTAAGAAAAGTGTGTGGGAAGGTTCCTGGAAACTCTATGGCTGCTTTTTTTTTACTGTGGACTGGCTCCAGCAATTTATAAGATTGCAATCCATGATCCCTTCACTGGCTCCCCATTGGCCAGAGACTTCAGTTAAAAACCGTAACCATGACATGCAAAGCCATCCACAATCTGCTGCTTGACAAGCTGTACCCTCACCTACTGTATCCTCACCCATCCCTTATAGACTGTTTGTGCACCCTCACGGGCAGTGTCCTCTCTGCTCTTGTACCAGTACCAATGGAATAAATGGTGCTATAATAATGAATAATAATAATTATACTACTTGTACTCTGGGTCAATTGATGGCACTTTCCTGGTGACTGCCCCCAAATTGATGTGTTTTGGCAGCTTTTGGTCCCGTTTGAAGATGTTTTGTATATGTTTGGCTTTGACACCCACTGAATCCAATGGCGTTTATCAATATTTGGCGAATATTTGACAATTACATTGGCGGATATTGCAAAAACGGCGATTGTAATCCAAAACGAATATTGAAATATTTGCTCGTCTCTAATCAGAAACACCCTTAAAAAAATTATGTGGGTGTTGCATCACAGTCTCCCTGGTGATATGGTGGTGGAGGATGAGGAGAAGGAGGAGGGCGACATAAAATAGAACAATTCCTGAAGGGTATACCCATGTCTGGGTGTGAAGGGGTGCATGGGAATAGACCCCCAAAAAAATAACCACTGGATTTGAGTTTATGTTTGATGCTATCATCTGGTGGTGTTGAGAAGTCTGGCCCAATTCAGCCCTTGTTCCTTTTTATAAGAGTCAGCCTGTCAGCATTTTCAGTTGACAGGCGGATGCGCCTATCAGTTTTATCAGTTATAATGCCCCCAGCGGCACTAAACACTATCTCTGACAAAAAGCTAGCGGCCAGGACCTCCAAGGCGTAGAAAGACAGTTCATGTCACATGTCCAGCTTGCATCTTCCAAAACTTTTCCCTCCTTGTCAGAGTACCCCGTGTATCAGGGCCTGGGCACTGGGAGGGTGTTAGAAAACTATCCCAGACCTTTGACAGCGTTTTCCTGCCTCTGCCGCATCTGGTTTGTGTCTTCCTTGCTTGTACTCCTTGGTTGTCCAATGAACTGCCTGACTGTGACCTCTGCCGCCAACGTTGTCAGATGGGAATTTTTTTTTGTTATAATTCTTCAACAAGAGCCTTATCTTAATATCTCCAAAAATGAACTCCTTCGGTTTCCTCCCTCTACTAACCTACCTATACCTGACTTTGCAATTTCCTGTAGGTGCTGCCTCCATAACTCCCACTTGGCACACCAGCTAACTTGGAGTCATATTTGACACACAACTTTCCTTTATTCAACTTATAAAATCACTCACTCACTCTTATCACCTGCACCTTAAAAACTTCTCCAGAAGTTGACCTTTTCTCATCTTTGATGCTGCAAAAACTCTTACTGTCACTCCTATTCACTATTGCAACTCTCTTCTAATCGGTCTCCCTCTAAACAAACTGTCTACTCTCCAATCTCTTCTGAATGCAGCAGCCAGGGTCATATTACTATCAAGCCGCATCAACGACGCCTCTACCCTGTGCCAGTCATTGCACGGGTTAGGTTAAACAATCACTACAGAATACAATACAAACTCATCTCTCTCACCCACCAAGCTGTCCACAGTTCTGCACTGGCCTATATCTCTTCCCTCATTTCTGTGTATCACCCCTCCTGTGCCCTCCGTTCTGCAACTGATCTAAGACTGACATCCTCCTTAACCAGAACCTCACACCTCCGTCTCCAAGAATTCTCTTATGCCGTGCCAGTTTTCTGTAATGCCCAGAATGCGTACAATGCAATGGTCACGGTAAAGGCAGGGGAACATGAGGTGGCCTTGTGTGCCAGACTGCCAACAGCCAAGACTTCCCTGTTCCCACCAAGAGTATTACTGTCTATGTTCTCTTCCTCCTCCTCCTCATAATCACTCAATCCGTGCTGAGATGAGGCTTGGCTGGGTAGCATCACCTTGCACAGTTCCTTGCTCTGCCTGCAATGCCTCCTCTTTAATTGTGAGCAGCGAGTGTTTCAGTAGACACAGAAGCGGGATGGTGACGCTAATTATAGGGACTCGCAAAATCGTGAGGACCCTTGACGTTTGGGTTGCGAGCTTACGTATTTTGGCCAAAAAATTAACTAATACCTCATATGATATTTTTGCACTTTTTTATCTGCCAGGGCGCAGCCAGGCCCATTAATGGTGACCTTGTGAATGGGGGCTTTCCACCTTTGCGATGCACGAATAGGCTGCCGGGCATCCCGCCTTATTGAATAGGAGGGGCGTGTAATAGAATGCTGACTAGGCACGGTGCCGCGAGTGTGTGAATTGCACCCTATTGCAAGTTTCATCTGTGCGCAGTTTTAGTGCTAGGCAGTCGCTCCTCCAGTGAGAGTGGATGAGAGTGATTGTTCATCAGCATTCTGCACCTATGTTACCTCCTTCTTACAAAAGGGGGCTGGCTGCGTCCTGGTGTGCATTTTTCTTGATACCTTGGCTGGTGAGTACCATTACCTTTTTACTGTTTTCTAATTTGGCTTTGTAATTTTTTAAAAAAATTCTGTTTATTGTTCTGGCTATGCTGTTTCTTTTTTACGCTAATTATGGCGTCATCGCTGATCACCATCTTGGTGGAGTCCTCAAAGTTTTGGAGGAGGGCACAGATGTCAGACATCCATACCCACTCATCAGCTCTTATGTGCGGAGGCTGACCTGAATGCCGACGGTCATGCACATGGCGTACTTTCACAAGCAGATCTGGCAGATCCGTGTAGATTTTGAGAAACTGCAGAACCACTAAGTTGAGCACATGGGCCAGGCATGGTACATGTGCGAACTTGCCTAGCTTCAGAGTTGACACTATGTTCTCTGATACAGCTTTCAACAACTCTGCAATGGTGTGCAGTTTGTCGCCTAAGCATACAGTCCTGCTTATTGTTATTGACACACACGAAGTTTAAGTAAATAATCTGGAATATGTCCTGAAAAAATGAATCAAGTGATGGAGATGGAGGATGAAGAGGAGGATGTTGTGCAGGAGCTGTAGAATGTAGGGGTAACCCTGATTGACCCAGGGCCCGCAATCCTCTGCGTCGGGAGAACGTGTTCAGTCTCAGGGTCCCACTGGGTCCCGGCTTCGACAATATTAACCCAGTAGAATGCGTCAGTGAGATGAACCGTCCCTGGCCACATTCACTTGTCCACATGTTTGTGGTTAGGCGGTCCTTCCCACTTAAGTGCACTGGGGAGGGCACGGGAAAGACTCGCGCATGTAGAAGGCGGAGACGATACTGGGAGAAATAGTGGCGGGTGGGGACCAAGTATGGACACCCGGCAGCTGCCGGCATGAGGTTGTGGAAAGCTTCCGCTTCCACGAACCTAAAAGGCAACATCCAAGTGCAAGCAGTCCAGAAATGTGGCAGTTTAGGATTGCAGCCTGTGGGCGGGTGGATGGTTGGCTGTAAACTTGTGCTTGCATTCCAAGTAACAGAAAACCAAGCAGATGGCGGTCTCTATCATCATCATAACCTCACCTCAGCACTATGAACTCTCCTGCAGAAGAAGCCAGGGCCCACTGGAGGATTCTCTGGTACTCTGGTGGGCCGGTCCAACCCTGCCGAGAAGCAGCCCTGGCTAAGAAAAGTGTGTGGGAAGGTTCCTGGACACTCTATGGCTGCTTTTTTACTGAGGGGGAAACTCACGCAAACACAGGGAGAACATACAAAATCCTTGCAGATGTTGTTCTTGGTGGGATTTGAACCCTGGACTCCAGCGCTGCAAGGCTTCAGTGCTAATCACTGATCTGCCCTCTTTGTTCTCCCTCTGATATCTAACATGCTGGACAAACTTGCACATACTGCCACTCAGTATCTTCCGCTCCTTTGTGAGAAACTGATGCATTTGGGCAGCCAATCAGTCTGCCAAATAAAATTCCTGAGAAGGAAATTGTGGATGGCTTCACTCCTGGTACTGGGTGCCAACACCAAACTACTGGAAATATTCCAGGCTAGTTGGAGCTAAGCTGATTCCCACAGAAAAGTACCAGCAGCAAGCTAAGGAGATGGTGGCCTCTATAATCATCACGACCTCACCTCGGCACTATGAACTCTCCTGATGGAGAAGCCAGGGCCAACCGGAGGAGTCTCCTGTTCTCTGGTGGGCCCGTCCAACCCTGCCGAGAAGCAGCCTTGGCTAAGAAAAGTGTGTCGGAAGGTTCCCGGACACTCTATTGCTGTTTTATTACTGTGCACTGTCTCCATACCGTCCCTGGCCACATTCACCTGTCCACGTGTTTGTGGTTAGGCGGTCCTTCCCAGTGAGTGCACTGGGGAGGGCACGGGTAATTTTCTGGGACCCGCGCTTGTAGAAGGCGGAGACGATACTGGGAGAAATAGTGGTGGCTGGGGACCGAGTATGGACACTGGGCCACCGCCGCCATGAGGTTGTGGAAAGCTTCTGCCTCCATGAGCCTAAACGGCAACATTTCAAGTGCAAGCAAAGAGTCCAGAAATGTGGCAGATTAGTATTACGGCTGGTGGGTGGTTGGCTGCATACTTGTGCTTGCATTCCAAATAACACAAAGCTAAGGAGATGGATGATCCAACCATCATGAATAATTTGGTCGTTGCCTAAGAGACCGAGCACAATATTAACCCAATGACTTGCGTCAGTGAGATGTACTGTCCCTGGTCACATTTACTTGTCCATGTGTATTTTGTTAGACGGTCCTTCCCACTTAAGTGCTGTGGAAAGGGCACAGGTAATTTTCTGGGACCCGCGCTTGTGGAAGACAGAGACGGTACTGGGGGAAATAGTGGCGGCTGGGGACCGAGTATGGACACCCGGCCGCCGCCGCCATGAGGTTGTGGAAAGCTTCTGCCTCCATGAGCCTAAAAGGCAATATTTCAAGTGCAAGCAGACCAGCAATGTGGCAGTTTAGTATTGCGGCCTGTGGGTGGGTGGCTTGCTGCATACTTGCGCTTACATTCCAAGAACTGTGGTAGCTACAACTGAATGCTGCAAAGGGACAAGGACGTGGACCTTGATGGTTGCAAGTCTGTAATGACAGGTGCAGGGCGGGAGGCATCTTCGCATGTGCCATGGACCGGGGATTGGCGTGCATGCACAACAGCGGTGGTGTCACCTGCAGACACTGTTTCTGGACCTTGGAATTTGGCCCAGATTGTCAGGTGCTTTGCTGTCATGTGCCTGAGCATGCTGGTGGTGGTCAGGCTGGTAGTTTTGGTGCTCCTGCTGATGCTGGCCTGGCAGATGTTGCAAATGGCCTTTTTGGGGGTATCTAAACAGTCTTTAAAAAAGAACCAGACTCGGGAAGACCTAACAGTTGTATTGGCAACTTCTGTCGTGTTGGTGTTCCAGGGAGTAGTTGCCCAACTTGTGTCTGTGGCCACCACACTGCTTGTTCCTGCCTGTTGTGGTGCTATGCCTCCATACTCCAGTGTGCTGCTGTCCTCACTCTACATTTCCCCTTGCCAGGTTGGGTTAGTGACTTCATCGTCCACCGCTACGTTTTCCACTTCCGCACCCTGATACTCCTCCTGACTGTCTGTCCATTGTGTCTCATCATTATCCACCTCTTGCGACAGTATTTGCACTTTCCCACCATCACCTTCAGGTGACCATGGCTCCTCAAATCACTACATGTGAGTTTCTGTTACCCTGCTCGAAGCTGGTCGGTCGAGAGGCCCAAATTTATCAATGGAAAAGTGAACAGCTCTTGGGCTAACCCTGGACTCTAATCTCTTTTTCAAACCACATATCCAAGCTCTTTCCACTTCCAAGTGGACCGAGTGAGAGGCCAGAATCTATAAATGGGAAAAATAAACAAAACAGCTCTTTGAAGTGTCCAAGTGTGGGATCAGTTGTCTCAGGGCACTCGGAATGCTGGGAGGAAGGAGGATCAGGGTGAGGAAGATACCAGCTCCAATAAAAAAAATATCTCCAGGATCCGCACATTGCTCAACCACAAATCTACAAAAACAGTAGTGCACGCGCTCATCATCTCCCTTCTCGACGACTGCAACCTCCTGCTTATTGGCCTCCCTTCTAACACTCTCAAATTCCTCCAGTCTATCCTAAATTCTGTTGCCCGACTAATCCACCTGTCCCCACGCTATTCCCTGGCCTCTGCTCTCTGTCAATCCCTTGACTGGCTCCCCATTACCCAGAGACTCCAGTTCAAAACCCTAACCTTGGAATGCAAAGCTAACCACAACCTGTCTCCTCCATACATCTGTGACCTAGACTCATGGTACTTACCTGAATGCAACCTCCGATCCCCACAAGATCTCTTTCTCTACTCCCCTCTTATCTCCTCTTCCCACTATCGCATACAAGATTTCTCCCGTGCATCCCCCCTTCTCTGGAACTCTCGACCCCACCATTTCTGACTCTCGTCTACTGAAGACCCACCTCTTGCGACATGCATACAACCTGCAGTAACCCTCGCTCCACCATACCGCTGCAAAACCAGCTCTATCCTCACCTACTGTATCATTACCCATGCCTGGTAGACTGAGCCTCGTGGGCAGGGTCCTCTCCTCTCCTGTACCAGTCGCTGTCACAGTTTTGTTCAAGATTATTGTAATTGTTTTTGCAAAGTATACCCCTTTTTCACATGTAAAGTACCATGGAATAAATGGCGATAAAGTAATAATAATAATGTGATCCAGACTCACATCTACTGAGACTGGACTGTGTGGAACACAGGGTGGTGGTGTTGGTGGCAAACTGACTGAAAGCTTTATCTGCTATCCAACCAACAACCTTTTCACACTGCTCTGGCTTCAATAGTGGTGATCAGTGGCCCCCTAGAAATTGGGACAGGAAGGTAGTTCGACATGACGTGGGTATTTGTTGTGCTCCCTCAGCAGGCACAGTTTCATCTTGCCCACGTGCACTATCACCATAACGTCAACTTCCCCGTCCCTTGACACACACCTTGCCAATTTTAAATGGAGTTTAAGATTTGTCACGTTGCCAAAAATGTCTATATTATTATTGCAGTAATATAGGATCACGTCTGATGAGATGACCACAGTTTTAGGCAGTGCGCTGGGAGTCAGAGATGCTTCCAGGGGTCTTCCCCATGCTGTTCCCATGTCACACACCACATGGCCATATAAAGTTGTAAAATGCTAAAATGACATTTCCCGGTGTCTTGGTTGAAAGCAATGCAAAAGTGCCAAAACGCATCAAAAATGCTAAGTGTGAATATAGCCCAAGGTGTGGAGGAGTATTTTGTTTTTGTATATTTATTTTGCCTTTTATACAAGTCATTACCCTGGAAAGGATGTTCCTTAACATATTTCCCAGGAAAATCCATTTTGGTTTTGTTTTTGTATGTTTTATTGTGAGTCTGTAAAAGTGGCGTGTACCTCTGACAACATTTTTGACAGCAGTGACCTAGGAGTCAGAAATGCTTCCAGGGGTCTTCCCCATACTGTTCCCATGTCATTTGAGCACTGTTCCCATCAATTTGGGAAATTTTTAGGCCCTCTGCAGACCGCCGGGGGGAGCCACCGGAAAAATGCTCGAGTTTCCCATAGACTTACATTGGGCTCGTTACTCGGTCTGAGCAGTCGAGCATTCCAATTTGCTTGACTCGAACAATGAGTACCCAAGCATTTTAGTGCTCGCTCATCACTAGTAGCTACTAGTGATGCACGAACATGCTCGGATAACATGTTATCCAAGCACGCTTGGGTGCTAACCGAGCATCTTCGGTGTGCTTGAAAAATATGTTAGACAGCCGCAACATATGCAGGCATTGCCTAACAAATAGGCAATCCCTGTATTTGGTGCTGCTGTCTAACAGCCACGAGACATGCAGCCACGTGTTTTTTTCAAGCATGCCGAAGATACTATGTTAGCACCCTAGCATGCTCGGATAACACCTTATCCGAGCACATTAGCGCATCACTAGTGGCTACAGTAAAGAATTGGATCTCTGATGGGCTGCAACTAGAGATGGTGATCAGGCAAAATTGAAATTCACCTGTTCACGTGGATTTTCCTACGAAATTTTGATTCACAGAGAAGTTACTCTACGTGAATTTAATATGCCTTATTATGCTCTGTGGTCTCTAAAGAAGTAAAAAAATCCTTATACTCATCCTCTGCTCACCTTTCTAGCCCCTCTGCTCCTCACCATCACCTATCCGGTCCTTGCTACATCTTCTAATCAATGCCACTCACGCGAAAATCCCACAACATAATGGCGTCTCGATGTGCGCTGTGACTTTATATGTGCATGTGACAAGCATCCTGGCCCTAATCAGAGCCAGAAGTCCTGGCTTAGCGATGGCAGCCTGGGGATTTCAGCATGAGCAGATGCGGTGAAGTCCAGACAGGTGATGGTGAAGAGCTGAGAGGCCAGTTATGTGAGTGAGTATAAGCATTTTTTATGTTTTATTTTATAACCTATTTTATATTCATTTCTGGTTCAGAAAAATGGCAGCAGCGGCTGAATCCATGTAGAAGAGAATTACAAAAATTCCCCATTTTGGCGAAATTTGAATTTAATCACTCATTCCCAGCTGCGACTTTTTACACTATATTGACCTGGTGGTCATTTGGAGGATTCGCACCCACAGATGTGGAACACATGACTAGAGATGTTTGTAAAACGTTCGGTTTTTTCAAATTCGGCACAAACATTGCACATTCGGATTCGTGATCGGACACCCAAGCGGTTTTACTGAAAATAGGCCCAATTCAGCAAAAGTCCGGGAAATGATTGCACTTACACTACCGTATGTATTAGAACTTTGGCTAGGGTAGTGGTGCTGTATGATGAGCGGGGAAGACGTGTTTGATGAGGGAAAGGGGTGGGAAAGTTCAGAGTAGCGGCGGGTTGTTAATCTTTTTTTTTTCTTTAACTTGATGTGTGCAGATTCCGGCAAGCCAACCAGGGCGCATGAACTATCCACAACGTCCAGACACAAGGGCTTCTGTCATTAGCTGCTGAAGTCACGTGTCCCATATAAAGAGCGTTTACATATTGTTTAACTGCCATTTTGAGAGTGTAACAGAGCAGGGAGGCTGTTCCTGCTGCTGCTCCTGGATATTGAGAGATTTGAGATAATTAGCTAGGCGGTAGCTTCTAAGTCAGATAGTTTAGATACATAGGATCCCGTGTGGCTAGGAAATCGACCTTCTAGCAGATCAATCATTTTTACTATTAGTGTGCTCCAGATAGACACACCAGGCCACATTTCAGCATAGAACTATGTTGTGCACTGCTGATATTGTGCTGCATGCAGGAGTACACTTTTGAAACTCTAATTTTTTCTGTTACTACCATGCAACAAACAGGCCACATCTCAGCTTGTAATTTTTTGGCACATATAATCTGCTGTATACAGGCCTCGTCTACAGTAAAAAAAAAAAAAATTTCTGTTACTAGCATGATACAGTAGGCCATATCTCAGCTTGTAATTTTCTGGCTGTGATATTCATCTGTATCCAGAGCTCGTCCACAGTAAAGAAAAATCTAATTTCTTCTGTTACTAATGTGATAGAGCAGGTCCCATCTCAGCTTGTACTTTTTGGTGGTGAAATTCCGCTGTATTCAGAGCACGTCCACAGTAAAAGAAAAAAATCAAATTTATTCTGTCATTAACATGATACCGCATGTCACATCTCGGCTGGTATTTTTTTTTAGGTGAAATTCAGCTGTATCCAGAGCTCGTCCATAGTAAAAAAAAATGATTTCTTCTGTTACTAACGTGATACAGCAGGTCATATCTCAGCTTGCAATTTTGTGGTGGTAAAATTCAGCTGTATCCAGAGCTCGTCCACAGTAAAAAAAATCAAATTTCTTCTGTTACTAACGTGATACAGCAGGACACTTCGCAGCTTGTAATTTTCTGGTGGTGAAATTCAGCTGTATCCAGAGTTCGTCCACAGAAAAAAAAATCAAATTTCTTCTGTTACTAACGTGATACAGCAGGCCACATCTCAGTTTGTAATTTTCTGGTGGTAAAATTCAGCTGTATCCAGAGCTTGTCCACGGTAAAAAGATCAAATTTCTTCTGTTACTAATGTGATACACCAGGCCACATCTCAGCTTGTAATTTTCTGATGGTGAAATTCAGCTGTATTCAGAGCTCTGTAATAATTATATTGGATAACTCAGGAATCTCTTTGCGTGGAACAAAGATATACAGTTTATAGGTGGCAAAGGCTATATTATAAACACACGGTGTTTCAAACAAGTGCAGACGAAAACTCAAAGTCCATAAGCACGCAGGGGGAAATGCAATCAGAGGAGCAGTTCGTAAAGTGCAGTTCACACTTGAGGATGCTAGAAAACAAGTAAGTCTTTATTAAGTCCATACACGAATATATATATATATATATATATATATATATATATATATATATATATGTCCATACAATATATTAGATTATTCAGGGAGGCCTGGGTAGGAAGTCTGAGATAGTGCAGCACAGTCCCATGCTCTGCATCTATTTAATGAAGGCGAGTCAGAGCAGAAACCAGCTTATGTGTTAGCAAATGCAGGTGGGAACTGAGGCTCAGAGGAAGCAGCTGAGCAGCCAGGAAAAGGAGGAATGCTGGTAACAAGTGTATGCAGCAGAATCTCAGAGAGCAGGTAACAGGATATTCACACAGATTTGCAGGGGAAAACAGGAAGCCACCAGGAACAGGTCACAGGCAGAATACTCTAGCACTGACTAAAGTCTGGGGTGGAGTTATAAGGCAGGAAGACAATGGGCACATGAGACAAAAGACGCCATCTTGAAAGAGGGCAAAAATGCCCAAAATGTAATCAAAAATATTCAGGGTCCTGACAAGCTCGTTCACAGTAAAAAAAATTAAATTTCTTCTGTTACTAACGTGATACAGCAGGCCACATTTCCGCTTGTAATTCTTTGGTGCTGATATTGTTCTCCATAAAGGGGTTCACATGATAAAATCCAACTTTGTTGTCGTAATACTGTGCTACATAAAGCAGGCCACATTTCAGCTTTTAATTCTTTGGTGCTGATCTTCTGCTCTATCCATGAGTTCACAATAGAAAATCTCAATTTTTACTGCTACTACAGTGCTTGAGAAACTACACCATATTTGAGCTTTTAATCTGTAACAAGACTACTCAGTTCACTTTGTGTGATAAGGTGCGGTTCAGTTGAGGTTGTTGACAGAAAGTCTGAGTCGTTAGAGGAAGGATGCTTCATGACACAAAGCACCCTCTTCTTCCCCACTTGACTCGACTGAAAAGGTTTCTGGTGCTTTGGAACCTGCAGTTCTTCTCTATGTGGTACTGGGTGTATTGCAGATGGAATGTTTGGATACTGTAAAGTCCACTTCTTCTTTGAAACTCCTTTCCTAATGGGGGGCACCATGCAGAAATAGCAATTGGTGGTGTGATCGGTTGGCTCTCTCCAGACCATTGGGACTGCAAAAGGCATAGATTGCTTCTTCCCAGGCAACAACTGAGTAAGATGTGATGCACATCTATTGGAACATATATATGGAGCCGAACTCTTGTCCTGATCTCCAATTCTGCAACCAAAATACAAGTTGTAGGCTTTCCTTATCATGATAGCAAAGTTTCGCCTTTGTGATGCAAAAGTGATTTCTCCACATAATGTAGCAAAAACTATCCACTTTGTTAATGCAAGAACAAGACATCTGAAAAAAAAACATTTAGAAACATGTCAACATGCAAAGAAATCCTAAAGCTATATCTTACACAGAAAGCATTTATAAAAGTCGATGATGCAACTGTAATTACGATTACATCTTCGGAGCTGAGTTGGCGTTTTATGATTGGTTACCCTAAGATGATAGAATACTGAAGGTTCAATATACTATGTAGATGATGTAATAGACTAGCTACTAACAATGTAATAATGATGATGAAATAATAAAGACTTCATTTTTCTATAAGCCTGCATGAAAGGTGTCATAAGTAGTGTTGAGCATTCCGATACTGAAATATCGGGTATCGGCCGATATTCGCGGTATCGGAATTCCGATACTTAATTCCGATACTTTTACAATATCGAATACCGGAATGGGAAGTTCCCATAATGCCTGCGCTCTGCAGGGTCTCTGAAGGATGACAAGCTGGATGGCAGCGCTCAGCTGAGATCCAGCCTGTCATCAGAATGCCATCCCAGCGTGGGAGAATTATCCTGATTGTTTAAAAGCCGGCGCGCGGTAAAAAGCCGCCGGCTTTTAAACAATCACACAGCCCCATACTGCTTCCCCGCAGCCTCCCACCCCGATCCTCCGCTCCCCTCGCCACCTCCCATCCCGATCGTAAGTTAGGACCGGGCGGGGAGCGCAGCACCAAGGAGCGGGGAGCGAAGGACCCGGGCGGGGAAGCCGGCAGTGAAAAGACTTCACAGCCGGCTTTCCCGTTCTGTGCTGCGCTTTCCCGCCGGTTATTTCAAATGAACAGCTGAGGTATCAGGTGATGCTGATCAGCTGTTCATTTGAAGTCGCCGCGGTGCCCTCAGAGGGTTCATGTGAGTTCATGCTTGACTGCATTGCATGAACTCACATGAACTTTCCCACGGCCGCACAGGTCAGCCTCACCTCCCAGACCGGTCATGATTGGTGTGTGTGGGTGTCTGTGCGGGTGTGCGCGGTGTGTGGGGTGTCTGTGCGGTGTCTGCGGGTGTGTGCGGTGTCTGTGCGATGTCTGCGAGTGTGTGCGGTGTCTGTGCGATATCTGGGGGTGTGTGCGTGCAGGCAGACATAGGCCGATGTGACACTACTACTCCCATCGGCCTATGTCTGTCCCCCGTCCACTCATGCCAGCAGGATCAGCTCGATGGGAGCAGTAGTTCCCATCAGCCTGATCCTGCTATTTAAATTGCCCTACTGTGTCCCCAATAAATTTTAAATACATGTCATTGGTGGCCAGTGGTTACCTACAATAAATTAGTTCATACATTACCTGTCCCCGCCGATTGCCACCTAAAATAATGTAAAAAATAAAAAACTACACCTATACTCACCTAGACACCTAATTCCCCGAAGCCATCGATCTCCTGTAATAAAATATAAAATAATAAACCACAACCTTATCCTTACCCCTCCGTAGTAGTCCACGAGTGTCCCACGATGATCTCCAGTTCAGAGCAGCCACATAGAATGTGACCGCTCTGAACCGCTGCCGCCACTAGAATGATGGGGCCGTAAAGCAGCCCCGTCATTGCATAAGCGGGTTCGCCGGAGTTCAGGCAGCGCTGCTCCGGTCAGCTCCTTTACGGCCCTGCTGTATCGTGAGAAATTCCCACGGTACAGCAGTGCCGTAAAGGAGGTCTCCGGAGCTGCACTGCCTGAATACACTCCGGTGACCTCAGTCAGTGGCTCCCGCTGCCGGGAGCCGACGTGTTCCCGGCAGTGTGAGCTTACAGCAGCCATGCACAGCTGTCACCATCTCCAGATGTGACAGCTGTGCATGGGAGATCAGCGCAGGAACGTGGACAGGTAACTATTTTTTTTTAGTAAACTAAGAATTAAATAAAATGGTGTGGTTTATTTCAAATAAATAATTTTTTTCTGGGTGTAGTGTGTGTTTTCTTTTTAACACTTTGTAGGTTAGTAATGGGGGTGTCTTATAGACGCCCATCATTACTAACCTGGGCTTCATGGCAGCTGGCGCTGACATGAACCCCAGCCCCATTACCCCCTGCCACCGCACCAGGGCAGCGTGGAAGAGCAAGGCTAAGTGCCAGAATTTGCGCATCCTATGGATGCACCATTTCTGGGGCGGCTGACGGCTGGTGTTTCTAGCCTGGGAGGGGGCCAATATTCAAGGCACCCTTCCTGGGCTATTAATATCAGCCCCCAGCTGTCTGCCTAGCCTTTGCTAGCTATTAAAATAGGGGGGACCCCACGTCATTTTTTTGGGGGGGTCCCCCATTTTAATAGCTAGTAAAGGCTAGGTATTCAGCTGGGGCTGATATTAGTAGTCTGGGAAGCTCCGTGGGTATTACCCCCTTCCCAGGCTTCAAACATCTGCCCCAGCCGTCTGCTTAACCTCCGCTAGAGACTAAAATTATGGGGCATCCCACGCCAATTTTTTTTTTAAATAAATCCTTTATTTTAACACTAAATGACATTTGAGGAGTTAATAAAGATGCAGTCCCTAAATTATTATTTATTTTTTAATTAATTTTTCCCAAAAATTTTGACGTGGGCTTTGCCATATTTTTGTATGCCAGCCAGGTACAGCATCCAGCTTCTATGAACACGCCATTTTCTGGGGTGGCTGCGCACTGCAATTTGCAGTGGGGGGGAGGCCCAGAAAGCTTGGGTCTCCCTGCGCTGCAGATTCCATCCCCCAGCTGCCTAGTTGTACCTGGCTGGACACAAAAATAGGGAGAAGCCCCACTTATTTTTTTTTTTAATTATTTCATGAAATATTTTTTAAAAAAGGGCTTCCCGATATTGTTGTGTCCGGCCAGGAACAAATAGGCAGCTGGTGGTTGGGGGCAGCCCGTTCCTGCCTGCTGTACCTGGCTGGACACAAATATAGTGCGAAGCCTCACGTCATTTTTTTTTTAATTATTTCAGGAAATTCATGAAATAATTTAAAAAAAATTGACGTGGGGCTTCGCACTATATTTGTGTCCAGCCAGGTACAGCAGGCAGGAACGGACTGCCCCCAACCACCAGCTGCCTATTTGTACCTGGCCGGACACAACAATATAGGGAAGCCCTTTTTTTCTTAATTATTTCATGAATTTCATTAAATAATTGAAAAAAAAAATACGTGGAGCTTCGCCCTATTTTTGTGTCCAGCCAGGTACAACTAGGCAGCTGGGGGCTGGAATCCGCAGCGCAGGGAGGCCCAAGCTTTCTGGGCCCCACCTGCTGCAAATTGCAGTCCGCAGCCGCCCCGGAAAATGGCGCGTTCATAGAAGCGCCATCTTCTGGCGTTGTACCCAACTCATCCAGGGCCCTGGTGCGGTGGCTCACTGGGTAATAAAGGGGTTAAGGCCAGCTTGGCATTATCAGCTGGCCCTAAGCCCGAAATTCATGGGGTCATGCCAGTATTAGACATGACCGCCATGAATTTCTAGTAAAGTATTTAAAAAAAACACAACACCCAGAATAAAGTCCTTTAATTGAAATAAACACACAATTCTTTATTGTTCTAAATTAAACTATACTTACCATCACGCCCATTCCAGCTGAAGCCAACGATCTCCTGCAATAAAAGAAAAATAATAAAGCAACATCATCCTTACCTTCCCATGGATCCCACGACAGCTTCAGCTCTGCTACATCGAGATGACAGGCTGGACCGCAGCAGAACGCTGCCATCCAGCCTGTCATCCCGCAGACACTGTAAGAAACTCATTGATGGTTACCGGAAGCAGTTATTTGCAGTTATTTTGGCTAAAGGTTGTGCAACCAAGTATTAGGCTGAGGGTGCCAATACTTTTGTTTGGCCCATTTTTGGAGTTTTGTGTGAAATGATCAATGATTTGATTTTTGCTTCATTCTCTTTTGTGTTTTTTCCTTGCAAGCAAATTAAATGAAGATAATAATACCAAAGAATTTGTGATTGCAATCATTTTCTGGAAGAAACTGAGTATTATCTGACAGAATTGCAGGGGTGCCAATACTTTTGGCCACCACTGTATATATCAATGGTGGGTGCACGTCTGTATACAGCTGCATAGTGTAGACATTGAGGAATGTGCTCTGGAAGCGGTGCTTTAGATCAGAGGTCCCCAACCGCCGGTCCGCGGACCAGGACCGGGCCGTTGGGGTTTTTCAGCCGGTCCGCGGGGAGAGGGGGCCCCTCCAGCCTCCAGCAGGGCCGCCATCAGGGCATGACTGCCCTGACTCCAGTATGGGGCCCGGCCGGTAGGAGCCCCCTCGGAGCCCCCCTCTTGTGCGTCTCTCTCCTCATGGGGCCCCCGGCCACATGCTAAGCGCCGGGTCCGGAACATCTTAGCGCTGCGCTGCTGCGGCAGCACCTTCATGATTCCCCTGACTTCCGGTCATGTGACGGCGCCGTCACATGGCCGGAAGTCAGGAGAACCTGGTGTCAGCGATTTGGACGAGCGCCAGGATTCTGCAGGGATCGCATGGGGGTAAGTATAACAAGTTTTATTTTTTTTTAAATACAATTAACTAGGAGTGGGGGGAATGGGAGATGCACATGGGGGGAGGGGAGAGATGAGAGATGCACATGGGGGAGGGGAGAGATGAGAGATCCACATGGGGGGGAGGGGAGAGATGAGAGATGCACATGGGGGAGGGGAGAGATGAGAGATCCACATGGGGGGGAAGGGAGAGATGAGAGATGCACATGGGGGAGGGGAGAGATGAGAGATCCACATGGGGGGGAGGGGAGAGATGAGAGATGCACATGGGGGGAGGGGAGAGATGAGAGATGCACATGGGGGGGAGGGGAGAGATGAGAGATGCACATGGGGGGAGGGGAGAGATGAGAGATGCACATGGGGGGAGGGGAGAGATGAGAGATGCACATGGGAGGGAAGGGAGAGATGAGAGATGCACGGGGGGGTGAGAGATGCACGGAGGGGGATGAGAGATGCACGGAGGGGGATGAGAGATGCACGGAGGGGGATGAGAGATGCACAGGGGTGAGCTGCACATGGGGGGGTGAGAGATGCACATGGGGGGGTTATGTTTACATAACTTTGTTGCCTTATGAAGGGCAGGGGGGGCCCCCAAAAATTTCTTGCACAGGGGCCCACTACAGTCTGTGTCCGCCCCTGGGATGAAGTAAATGCAGCTGAACAGCAGCTGTCAGGACAGCTGCCCTGTCCTGCTGCAGGGCGTGATGGGGCCTCAGTGATGCGGCTCCTGGCACAGCACATTATGTGGGGCTCCTGGCATAGCTCCTGGCGGGGACCTGGTCTACACTATATGATAAGTATGCACTAAACTCCAAATCTCTCCATTACCCCGCCCCCATCTGACCAAAGCCCCGCCCACCCCACCCCCTCCTTGCTGGGCCATGGAAAAATGATCTTGCTTCAAGCCGGTCCCTGGTGCAAAAAAGGTTGGGGACCACTGCTTTAGATAACTGTGTTATTTTATGCAGAGATGAGTCCTGGCTGGAAGAAGTGGTGGCAGTCTGCACTGGATGAAAAAGAAAAGTAAAGATGAAGGACTTCAACTAGAGACATCACCGGTGAGTCAGTGTGTTACCTGTATGCTTATACTATACACTGTATACTATATACAGAGCTCCTGTGTATGTCACTGATGATCCCTGTATTACCTGTACACTATACACCATATACAAAGTTCCTGTGTATAATGTCACTGGTCATTCCGGTATTACCTGTACAATATACACTATATACAGAGCTCCTTTGTATAATGTCACCAGTGATCCCTGTATTACCTGTACACTATACACTATAAATAGAGCTCCTATGTATAATGTCACCTGTGATCACTGTATTACCTTTACACTATACACTATATACAGAACTCGTGTAAAATGTCACCGGTGATCGCTGTATTACATGTACACTGACATTATATACAGAGCTCCTGTGTATAATGTCACTGTACACTGTGATCACTGTATTACCTATACACTTACACTATACACTGTATACTATGTACAGAGCTTCTGTGTATAATGGCACTTATGGAAATATTAGCATTGTGTTTTTTTTAATTAACGATCAGTATTGTAGTATTTGGTCACTATGTGGTGGTAATATGTGGTCTGGTCACGGTGTGCGGGAATTTGTTCCTTGTATGTGGTATTATTGGTTGCTATGTGGTGGTAATATGTGATCTGGTCATGGTGTAACGCTATTTCTACTTTGTAAGTGGTATTATTCAGTCACTATGTGGTGGGTGGTAATATGTGGTCCGACCATGGTGTGACTGTACTTGTCCCTTGTATGTGGTATTATTGGTCATTTTAAAAAATGTATGCGACATATTCCCTTAAAGAAAAATAAATAAAAATATACCTAAAAAGAGTATTGGATATTTTAAGAAATGTTTTTTAAGTTAACGTAGGGCCCGGCCAAAAGAGTCTGCCTTGTTGTGGTGGCAAGCTTTAAAAATCTTTTGGCCCAAAGAAAAGATAATGGCTATGTATGTTATGTTGTGTGTGATGGGAACTGTAAATGTGTGATTGATGGGGAAATGGTGCAGAAGTGGAGTTTTTCCTAGAGTAAGTGGTCGGAAGGTTCGAGGGGTGGAGGGAGAGCTGGGGTGGAGCCAGAGCAAGCACAGAGTCTCAATGGGGCCTGCAAATGTTGCCAGTATAGGGTACTGAAATTCCTGATGGAAGCCCTGTACTCACAAATCAATTGTCCAGCACTCCTCTTCTGGTTCAGCCAATCAGTGACTACAAGAGAGACCAACATATTAACACTACGGCCAGTGATTGGCTGAAGCAGTTAGATGTCTATAAGACGAGAACAGAATGTACAGAATGAGTTTTTTACCACTTACTGTAAAAGACTGCCGCCTCTTCCTGTAATCTGCCTTGTTGTTTTTGCTGCTCGAGACAGTATCTACTTGACAAAAGGCAATGGACAGCAAGTTAGGTGGAAGAAAACAGTTGGTAGCCAGCATTGTGAAGTGATGTTTCGGGGTTAAGACAACACAATAAAGCGATTTGCAGATTTCCTATATACATATTATCTATCAAGTTGTCTAAAAGTACAAGAGACATTTAAATTGTTTAAATTAATCTGACAGTATATTTTTGCTATCTAATCTGTGAGCATGATAATGTAGGGGCGAAGATGCTGACTCCAGGGGTGTGTCACTTCTTAGGCTTTGTGCTCTATTTTCAATACAATCAGTGTTTAATCAAGAGGAGATTATCATTAGATCTCAGGTGCAGGCCAGTCAGGCTAATCTGTGTAACCCCCCCCCCCCACACACTGATTGGCAGCTTTCTGACAATGTACAGTATACACAGGCAGCTGCCTGTCAAGGGTGTAAGCGAGGTTATACACAGCTCAGCAATCAGACCACTGCTACATCTACAATAAAAAACAGGGATTCTATCAAAACCACACCAAGTCTTCAGTAAGTGAAACATTGCTGGAATCAGGGTCTCTGCCCCTATATAATGTTACTCTCAGATTCCCTTTAATATTTTTCTGTGCACATGTTTATTTACTCTTTGAAATATTATTTATATGTTGCAGGAAAAGTCCAAATATTCTCTCCATCCTGTTTATATAAAATTAACATTCTGTCAATCAGCAAATAGCACCACCCTTTTTGTGTTCTTGATTTTGCATTTCAATTGATAACAGTCAATAATTGTATTGTTTGTGTAATGAAACGTAACTAGCTAACAAATAATTATTATAGAAAATGGAAAATATTTCACACATCCACATATGGAAAAGTGTGTGCTGCAATTCATTCTCACATGGTTCGGTTCAGTCTTTCCGAATCATGTTACATTTGTCAAATATATTTTAATTAACAAAAGGCTGACAATTACATTAGAAATATAAAAATCTGTGGCTTACGAGTGATCGCCGATGTGTCGTGCTGCATGACCGTGGTTCCCAATGGCCTTATGATTTTGAATACAAATTGGGCATCAGAGTGGCAGAGTTTCTGATGCATACAGCAAAAGGCAGTGTTTGTGATAGTACAATGTTTTAGAAAATTTGCATTTTTACCTATTAGGAACATTATAGGGATCTGCATAAACAATTCAAAGATGCATATCTATTAACCTAATTGCTCCCATTACAAAAATGAGCTGTTCAGGCAGTAGAGCAGAACAGAGAGCGGGAAACCAGTTATCCGCTGCAGCCATTTAGACTATGTTCCCACAGAACTTATTTATATGGTCCCGCAGTAATATCCGCAGCAGTGTCCACCACGGCAGATGACATTACGAGGAAGGTGTAAAACAGCCAGACATTTCACCCCTTGCATTGCAAAAGGAAATTCACATTGATTCCTGCAGCATAAACTGACATGCATTCTAGAGATCTCAAACCCCATGTCCTGTTAATTTTCAATGTGGATCTTTTTTTGCAGCATGTGTGAGATTTCTTGAATTCTAATGCATCATGCTGGCACCAGAAGATGCTGTGTTTTGATGCAGTGAAAATATGCAGTGTTAAAAACTCACCAAAAACTCATTGTGGGCACACAGTCTAAGACCCCTTTCACATGTTCATGTTTTCAGTACGTGTGGTATCCTTTTTTTTCACAGATACCACACATACCCATTATAACCTGTGGGATTGCTCATCTGTCTGTGTTTTTACACAGATCGTGTGTCTGTGTAAACCACCCGGAGACATATCCTTTTTATACCGGCAGCACGGATGATGAGGGCTAAGCTTATGTGCACACAATGCGTTTTTAATGCATTTCCGCTGCGGTTTTTCTGCCTCGGAAATGCTTTAAAAACGCTTGTTAATAGGTCTGCCATGTATAGCAATGGTAATCCGGTTGTGCTGTGCACAAGATGCGGAAATTTCCGCTCCGGATTACCACTGCGGTAAAAACAGCAGCATTACCATTTACTGCGCGATTCCGCAGCGAATTCGTGCCCATTGAGGTCCATTGAATCGCAGCAAACCCGCAGATAGAATATCTATACCTGCGGATTTGCTGGGTTTCATTGAAAGTCAATGGGAGCGAAATCGCACCAGAAACGCGCTGCGGGTGATACCCGGGTCAAGAGAGGAGGACTCCTCTCATCAAAAATAAACCTTTATACTCACCTGTCCAGTGGCCCCCGGTGTCCTCCTGGTCCCCGGTGATGCTCTCTCCCCAGTGGCCAGCAGTATACTGCGGGGAGAGGGCTCGCTCTCCGCAGTGTACCGAGCTGCCAGGAACTGTGGTGACGTCACTGATCATGTGACCATCAGCTGATCAGTGACATCATAGATCAGCTGATGGTCATGTTACAATCAGCTGATCGATGCTGTCAGCGATCAGCTGATGGTCACGTGACCATCAGCTGATCAGTGACATCACCGATCAACTGATGGTCACGTGACCGATCAGCTGATGCTCACCCTGGTAACATTCGGCTAACGAACCAGCTGAGAGATGTTTTTAATGGCCATGGAAAATTTTGCAAATGGCACCTTTCCAGGCTAAACATAACAGCTCACAGCAGCCGCATAAATTACATGAATACAAATGCAATTGAAAATTGGGTGAATGGGACTAGCTGACACCCAGCTCTTTTGTTTGGTGATGACAAGGTGTCAATCAGACCTTTTCATGACCAAACCCAATTAAAGTGAAGTAAAGAGTTAAATAAACACACAGACACAGAGTAAACACTTTATTTGAATTACAACAGACACATTCTTTAATCATTCAAATTAACCAATATACTCACTCCAGTTCTGATGGTAATCCAAGGTTTAAGCAATGTCCCACCAAATAACTTTATTTACGCCAAAAAGCATTCATTGCTGTACAAAAACGATTCAAAAACGCTTGAAAAAAAAGCATTAAGAACCGCGTCAAAAACGCGTCAAAACCACATCAAAAATGCCCAGCATTTTTCCCTGCCAAGGAGATGCAAAAACGCTCGGGAAATTTCTGCTTCAAATCCTGATTTTAATAGCTAGTAAATGCTAGGTATTCAGCTGGGGGCTGATATTAGTAGCCTTGGAAGCTCCGTGGGTATTACCCCCTTCCCAGGCTTCAAACATCTGCCCCAGCCGTCTGCTTAACCTCCGCTAGAGAATAAAATTACGGGGAACCCCACGCCAATTTTTTTTTTAATAAATCCTTTATTTTAACACTAAATGACAAGTACAGTAATCAACACTGTCACTGTACTTATTATATATGTGACTGACATGTTTTTATCTATCTAATCTATGTGTGATGCTCTATTCTTTCTATTCTAAATTGTCGGGTACAGATGCTGAATTGCCGGCCGGCTTTTTTAAAGAGACAGGTGCATGAAAACACTATTATTTTTTTTAATAAATCCTTTAACACTAAATGACAAGTACAGTAACCAACACTGTCACTGTACTTCTTATATATGTGACTGACATGTTTCTATCTATCTAATCTATGTGTGATGCTCTATTCTTTCTGTTCTAAATTGTCGGGTACCGGTGTATGCCGCTGCTGAATTGCCGGCTTTTCATGTTTCACTGTGGCTGTGGCATTACAGTGAGTGGCAGACAATCCCTGCATGATTGGTGCTCTAAATAGCGCCAGACATGCAGGACACGCTTTTGGTGCATGAACAGTTATCGAACATAACCTCAAACAGCCGAATTTTTTGCAAATCGTTCGCGTTCGTCGGACGACTCGAACTCCGCCCAAAACAGCTCGAATTTGAGATTGGAGAACAGTTCTAGTCGAACACCGCTCATCTCTATCTGAGACCTCAGTGCTCCAAAGAATCTCAATATCAGTCATAAGGATTATGATGAACATAATAGACAACTACCCATCTCATAATTAGGGCTTGCTCACATTGGCGTATAACATAGTCAAGCGCAATTCAATGTTTTATTGCATAGAACTCAGACCAGTGTTATTCTATGGGGCAGCTCAGATCATCAATTTTTTTCTCAGGCCGACTCGAAATGAGAAAACAGTCTATGGGTGCGGCTGAAACATCAAACTGAACTTGG
Source organism: Phyllobates terribilis (assembly GCF_046119375.1). NCBI lineage: Eukaryota > Metazoa > Chordata > Amphibia > Anura > Dendrobatidae > Phyllobates > Phyllobates terribilis. The sequence continues at coordinate 209,986,111 of NW_027362762.1, forward strand.
ATAATTACTGCAGACACAGGAAATTGAGTAGATAGATAAATAACTTTCTCTGTCTTCTTCGCACCTGTGCTCCGATTCTCCTATGCAAGAGAATTGGAGCACAGTGCACTGACGCTTGGATTAAACTCTGACAGAGTTTGATCCGAGAATATTTGCATAATCGGTCCAGATTCTCTCACATGAGAGATTCAACGGCCATGTGAGCGAGCCCTTAAACTAAGGCTAGATGCAGACGACCGTGTATTCTCTCATCTGAGAGAATCGAGTCGATTATGCAAATCACACTATGATCAAACTCTGAATGTGAACACAGTGTGCTCTGATTCTCTCAGATGAAAAGATGTAGAAAAAAAATTCTCCATCTTCTCCATTCTATCAACCTGTGGAAATCGGACTGCACTCAGATGTCATCCGAGTGCAATTCGAGGTTTTCCACGGACTCGATGACTTGCATGGCAGTTCAATAATATCGGATCAAACTTGAGCATGCTGCAGTTTTTTTACGTACAGACTCTGTCCAAGGAAAAAAAAAAAAATCGGACACTGGCTATTTCATTACAGCCATGAAAGTTTTATTCTGAAAATACACACACATAGGAAGAGATCTGTTAGTCATGGAGAGCGGGGTGGGACTGAAGTCACCAGGGATTGGCCTCATTCTTGTCATCCAAGACATGGCTTTATTAGGGTATGTGCACACAATCAGTGTTCACTGCGGATTGGACACAGCGCAACCAGATGTTACAGCATGCCCACTATGTGTCTGAGGCTCACCTGCGGAAACTGACATGGGGCGCGTCTTTCCAGACCCCAGCATGTCAATTTCTCCTGCGGGTCCGCA